>NC_064573.1:23845000-25095000 GCF_937001465.1 Orcinus orca
TGCTGCGTGCAGGCTTTCTCTAGTTGCAGTGATCGGGGGCTACTCTTTGTTGCGGCACTCAGGCTTCTCATTGCAGTGGCTTCTCTTGTTGGGGAGCATGGGCTCTAGTAGCTGTGGCTTGCAGGCTCTAGAGCACAGGCTCAGTAGTTGTGGTGCATGGGCTTAGTTGCTTTGTGGCATGTGGGATCTTCCCGGACCAGGGCTCGAACCCGTGACCCCTGCACTGGTAGGCAGATTCTTAACCACTGCGCCACCAGGGAAGTCCCTCTTTATTTTATTTTATTATTATTATTTTTAACATCTTTATTGGAGTATAACTGCTTTACAATGGTATGTTAGTTTCTGCTTTATAACAAAGTGAATCAGCTATACATACACTTGTATCCCCATATCCTCACTATGTGTAGTTACTAAGTTATCAGTTCTCTGAAATGTGCTCCTGTTATTTCAGGAAGAATTTTCATGTTTGACATAACATCATGGTGGAGTTTTGATCTGTCTTTTGAAACATTAGTAGCATTTTAAAGATGACTTGAGAATCAAATTTTTATAGATTAAACAACTTGTGTTTTTAATATTTTATGGGACCTATCTGTTTACCTAATGTGTGTTATGTACACTTATGTACATAAGTGTTGCTGAAGCTGACAAACATGTCACCTACATGCATTCTCCCTGTGCTATCACAGCTGCAGGTAGATTTATGGTACCCGGCAAGCAGATCAGACCCAAAGCAGGACCTTGTAGTGTTTCCTCATAGAATATTTCTCTGTAGTCAGTTTCTCCAATTAGTTTGCTGCATGAGCCAAATAGCCATAACTGACTTTTGGGGCACACTGGTACTATAATTAGAGAATTAGGAAGTGTAGAAAATTAAAGCTTAATGCCGGCGACAGTAAAACATAAGACTGTTTCATTTTTCTCTTACTATGAAGGTCCTTAGATACTAAAGGTGATTTTTCCTAAAGAAAGAAATGCATTTCTTAACTAATAAGACTTGAAAGTCAAAATGACTCCTTGATCCAGGGGGTACAGAATCGATGTTGTGTTAGCAGGCATGGAAACAACATAAATCTCGTTGTACATCTCCGTCAGAGCTCTTGGGTGACCAGGTGCATTGTCAATGAGCAGTCATATTTTGAAAGGAATCTTTTTTTCTGAGCAGGAGGTCTCAACCGTGGGCTTATAATATTCAGTGTACCATGTTATAAACTGTCATCTAGGCTTCATTTTTCCATTTACAGAGCACAGGCAGAGTAGATTTAGCATAATTCTTAAGGGCTCTTGGATTTTCAGAGTGGTAAATGAGGATTGGTTTCAACTGAGAGTCACCAGCTGCATTAGCCCCAAACAGGGGAGTCAGCCTGTCTTTGAAGCTTTGAAGCCAAGCTTTAAGTTCTCCTCTTTAGCTATGAAAGTCCTGGATGGCATCTTCTTCCAATAGAAGGCAGTTCTGTCTACATTGAAAATCTGCCGTTCAGTGTAGCCTCCTGCATTATTATTATTATTATTTTTTTTGGCGGTACATGGGCCTCTCACTGTTGTGGCCTCTCCCATTGCAGAGCACAGGCTCCGGACGCGCAGGCTCAGCATCCATGGCTCACGGACCTAGCCGCTCCGCGGCATGTGGGATCTTCCCGCACCAGGGCACGAACCCGCATCCCCTGCATTGGCAGGCGGACTCTCAACCACTGCGCCACCAGGGAAGCCCCTGCATTATTTATCTTAGCTAGATCTTCTGGATAACTTGCTGCAGCCTCTATATCAGCACTTGCTGCTTCGGCTTGCACTTTGATGTTATGGAGACGGCTTCTTCCCTTAAACCTCATGGACCAACCTCTGCTAGCTTCCAACTTCTGTTCTGCAGCTTCCTCACCTCTCTCAGCCTTCATAGAATTGAAGAGAGTTAAGGTCTTGTTCCGGATTAGGCTTTGGCTTAAGGGAATGTTGTGGTTGGTTTGATTTCTGTCCAGACCATGAAAACTTTCTCCATTTCAGCAATAAGGTTGTTTCGCTTTCTTATCATTGTGTGTTCACTGAGTAACAGTTTTCATTTCCTTCAAGAGCATTCCCTTCGCATTCACAGCTTAGCTAACTGTTTGGCCAGGAGGCCTAGCTTTTGGCCTGTCTTTGCTCTTGACATCCTTCTTCACTAAGCCTAGTCATTTCTGGCTTTTGATTTAAAGTGAGGGATGTGTGAAGTCCTTTCACTTGAACACTTAGAGGCCAGTGTACGATTTTTAATCAGCTTAATTTCTTTTCTAAAAATTAATTAATTTTTTATCTTTGGCTGTGTTGGGTCTTTGTTGCTGCGCATAGGCTTTCTCTAGTTGCAGTGAGCAGGGGCTACTCTTTGTTGTGGTGCGCAGGCTTCTTATTGCGGTGGCTTCTCTTGTAGCGGAGTATGAGCTCTAGGTGCGTGGGCTTCAGTAGTTGTGGCATGCAGGCTCAGTAGTTATGGCTTGTGGGCTCTAGAACACAGGCTCAGTAGTTGTGGCACGTGGGCTTAGTTGCTCCACAGCATGTGGGATCTTCCCGGACCAGATAATAGACCCGTGTCCCCTGCGTTGGCAGATGGATTCTTAACCACTGCGCCACCAGGGAAGTCCCCGGCCTAATTTCAATACTGTTGTGTCTCAGGGAATAGGGAAGCCCAAGGGGAGGGAGAGAGATGGGGGAACAACCATCAATGGAGCAGTCGGAACACACACATTTATTGATTAAGTTCGCCATCTTATATGGGTGGGGTTCGTGGCCCCAAAAAACAGTTACAACAGTAACATCAAAGATCACTGGTCACAATCACCTTAACAAATATAATAATCATGAAAAAGCTGGAAATATTGTGAGAATTACCAAATGTGACACAGAGACACAAAGTGAATAAATGCTGTTGGAAAATGGCACCAATAGACCTGCTCGACACAAAGTTGCCGCAAACCTACAATTTGTAAAAAACATAATATCTGCAAAATGTGATAAAGGTGAAACACAATAAAATGAGATAAGCCTGTATACAAGTCAGGATGAACTTTTTTTTTGCGGCACCCTACTTGATGAGAGAATTCTAATCAGTGGCAAAATGTCCTTGAACACAAGCTTTCATTTCCTTCTACTGAGTGGTCAGAACTAATGTGAAGGTTTGCTCTGTCACCTTCAAAAATTCCCTCTTCCTCTTCTCTTGCTCCCTTTCCCCCCTCATTCTCATTCTTGTGCCTGTGCAAACATTTGAGTAGCTGCTAACTGCTTTCACTTCTGCTGTGGAAATTACGACACAATTCTTTAAAAGATAGAGAAAAGGGGAAAAAACATAGATCTTCTGATACCACGTCATTGGACTTTGGGGGGTCAGCAATCTTTCAAGCCCAGCAGGACCATAAAATTCCCATGTGTCTGAGAGAAGCACTGGGGCATGAGTGGGGAAGAAATTAAAAGAGTGAGAAAGGGAATGGGGGAAGAAAGAAAGAAAGAAAGAGAGAAAGAGAGAAGAGAGATAGAAAGAAAGAAAGGAAAGAAAGAAAGAACGAAAGAAAGAAAGAAAGAAGGAAGGAAGGAAGGAAAGAAAGAAAGAAAGAAAGAAAGAAGGAAGGAAGGAAGGAAGGAAGGAGGGAAGGAAGGAGGAGGTAAGGACAGAAAAAGAATTGATTAGTGTGAATATTCATGCATTCATCTCTTGTACAAATCCCTTGTTGAGTGTAGGAAATTGCCCAGCACCAATCACATGTTGATTTCCTCTAAGGTCTGACGTGACAGCAAATATCTGCTGAATCAGTAGCTCTGAACTGAACCGGGAAATTCACCAAAATTAGGAAAGTCACAGTATTAGTCAGGGCCACTCCAAAAAAAGTTACACCCAAATGCAAGAATCCTCTGGTCTGAATTTTTCTCCCCTTGTGAAATTCTCTGCTTCATATCCAAAGCAAAGAACACACAAGTAGCAGCTACTTGTCCATCAAATGTTGTGCAGTTGGTTTCTTCTGGAAAAAATAACCTGCTGAATATTTAAGTTAGACTTTATTCTTCTGTTGCCCTCAGAGCATTAGCCCACAAAAGGGTCCAGCTTCTGTGATGACTGCTACAGAAACAGGTTCAGTCAATGTGCCATAGATATTAACCTTTTTAAAATGTCCATTATCCTTGCTATAAGTTAATTTTTATGAGGCCAGGTCTATGTCTCTTTTATTCATCATTGGACAATCCTTTGTCCAATCCTCCTTTGTCAAAAACTAGTTGACCATAGTTGCATGGGTTTATCTCTGGGCTTTCTATCCTGTTCCATTGATCTATATTTCTGCAGAGTAGAAGCACAGTAAATATTTCTTGAATATACAAATTAATACTGTTGGTAAATCCAACCTACAGCCATGTAGCAATGACAGAAAACACTAAACTAACTGATAATTATCATTATAATGTACTGAAAGAGCTTTGTCATAAAGAAGTTAGGCAGTCCATTATGTACAATGTCTAGTGCTCAAGCTATTTGCCTTATACATTCACTGACACCTAAAAAAGGATGTTGATTTGCATTTCTCTAATAATTAGTGATGTTGAGCATGTTTTCATGTGCGTCTTGGCCATCTGTATGTCTTCTTTGGAGAAATGTCTATTTAGGTCTTCTGCCCATTTTTTGATTGGGTTGTTTGTTTTGTTTTGGCTTTTGATATTGAGCTGCATGAGTTGCTTGTATATTTTGGAGATAAATCCTTTGTCAGTTTCTTTGTTTGCAAATATTTTCTCCCATTCTGAGGGTTGTCTCTTCCTCTTGTTTACAGTTTCCTTTGCTCTGCAAAAGGTTTTAGTTTCATTAGGTCCCATCTGTTTATTTTTATTTTCATTACTCTAGGAGGTGGGTCAAAAAAGATCTTACTGTGATTTATGTCAAAGTGTGTTCTTCCTATATTTTCCTCTAAGAGTTTTATAGTGTCCAGACTTACATTTAGGTCTTTAATCCATTTGGAGTTTATTTTTGTGTATGGTGTTAGGGAGTGTTCAAGTTTCATTCTTTTACATGTAGCTGTCCAGTTTTCCCAGTACCACTTATTGAAGAGACTGCCTTTTCTCCATTGTATATTCTTGCCTCCTTTGTCAAAAACTAGTTGACCATAGTTGCGTGGGTTTATCTCTGGGCTTTCTATCCTGTTGCATTGATCTATATTTCTGTTTTGTGCCAGTACCATACTGTCTTGATTACTGTAGCTTTGTAGTATAGTCTGAAGTCAGGAGCCTGATTCCTCCAGCTCTGTTTTTCTTTCTCAAGATTGCTTTGGTTATTTGGGGTCTTTTGTGTCTCCATACAAATTGTAAGATTTTTTGTTCTAGTTCTGTGAAAAATGCCATTGGTGATTTGATAAGGATTGCATTGAGTCTGTAGATTGCTTTGGGTAGTATAGTCATTTTCAAAATATTGATTCTTCCAATCCAAGAACGTGGTATGTCTCTCCATCTGTTTGTGTCATCTTTGATTTCTTTCATCAGTGTCTTATATTTTTCTGAGTACAAGTCTTTTACCTCCTTAGGTAGGTTTATTCCTAGGTATTGATGTATCACCTCACAAGGGTCAGAATGGCCATCATCAAAAAAATCTACAAACAATAAATCCTGGAGAGGAGAAAAGAGAACACTCTTGCACTGTTGGTGGGAATGTAAATTGATGCAGCCACTATGGGGAACAGTATGCAGATTCCTTAAAAAACCAAAAATAGAATTACCATATGACCCAGCAATCCCACTACTGACATATACCCTGAGAAAACCATAATTCAAAAAGACACATGCACCCCAATGTCCACTGCAGCATTATTTACAATAGCCAGGTCATGGAAACAACCCAAATGCCCATCAACAGATGAACGGATAAAGAAGATATGGTACATATATACAATGGAATATTACTCAGCCATGAAAAGGAACGAAATTCATCATTTGTAGAGACGTGGATGGACCTAGAGTCTGTCATACAGAGTGAAGTCAGAAAGAGAAAAACAAGTATCGTATATTAACTCATATATGTGGAATCTAGAAAAATGGTACAGATGAACCTGTTTGCAAGGCAGAAATAGACACACAGATGCAGAGAACAAACATATAGACACTAAGGTGGGAAAGGGGGAGGGGGATGAATTGGGACATTGGGATTGACATATATACACTGATATGTATAAAATGGATAACTAATGAGAACCTGCTGTATAGCACAGGGAAGTCTACTCAGTGCTCCGTGGTGACCCAAATGGGAAGGGAATCCAAAAACAGAGGGGGTAAGTGTAAACATATAGCTGGTTAACTTCACCCTACAGTAGAAATTAACACAACATTATAAAACAATTATACCCCAATAAATAAAAAAAAGATGTTGAATTAAATGAGCAAGAGTGACATCACAGAGGAATAACATGAATCCTCTCTAATTTTGTAAAGGAAAGTATTCAACATAATCAGTTCCTTATTATTAGTTATAACTAACTTATAATATATCTCATAATATTTTGATTGAGGACTAGCGAAGTAGACTATACATGCTATAATTGTAGACTAAATACAATATTTCTTCAAAATATTCAATGAAAATTATTTCAGACTCTTTTTTAGGATCTTATATCTGTTTCATTTTTTCATGAACACTGTGAGCATCCTTCAATGCGATTCAATATTGTACCGGATTTTTTCATTGAGATATAATTGACATATAATGTTATATTAGTTTCAGGTGCACGACAGTGTATGTACTGCAAAATGGCCACCACAATAAGTCTAATTAACATCCGTCACCACACAGAGTTAACACCTTTTTTCCTTGTGATGAGAACTTTTAAGATCTACTCTCTTAGCAACTTTTAAATATAGAATACAGTGCTATCAACTGTAGTTGCCATGCTGTACATTGTACCCTAGGACTTATAACTGGAAGGTTGTACCTTTGGACCACCCCCAGCCTCCACCTCTGGCAACCACCAGTCTGTTCTCTGTATCTATTAGTTTGGTTTTTACTTACTTATTTTAGATTCCACATATAAGTGAGATCATACAGTATTTGTCTTTCTCTGCTTTACTTAATTTCACTTAACATAATGCCCTCAAGGTCGATTCATGTGTCACAAACAACAGGATTTATATATATATATATCTCTCTCCAAGTTTTCTGTATCCATTTTCCATCACTGGACACAGATTGTTTCCATTTCTTGGCCACTGTAAATAAAGCTGCAGTGAACATGGGGGTGCAGATACCTTTTTGAGTTAGCGTTTTGTTTCCTTCATATAAATACCCAGAAGTAGAATTTCTAGATCATATGGTAGCTCTATTTTTATTTATTTATTTATTTATTTTGCAGTACGCGGGCCTCTCACTGTTGTGGCCTCTCCCGTTGCGGAGCACAGGCTCCGGATGCGCAGGCTCAGCGGCCATGGCTCACGCGCCCAGCCGCTCCGCGGCATGTGGGATTTTCCCGGGCTGGGGCCCAAACCCGTGTCCCCTGCATCGGCAGGCGGACTCTCAACCACTGCGCCACCAGGGAAGCCCGGTAGCTCTATTTTTAATTTTTGAAGAACCTCCATACTGTTTTCCACAGTGACTGCACTGATACGTACCCACCTATAGTGCACAAGTGTTCCCTTTGCTCCGCATCCTTGCCAGCACTTGTTATTTCTTGTCTTTCTGATAATTGTCCTTCCTAGTTTCTTCCTCCTATTTGCTGCTTAGAATGCATCTATGCTTTGGACCTAGAGATGGTGGAGGGCTAAGGGGAAAGAGTCTGAGTCCCTGAGGGCTCCATGGGACAGAGCTCCCCAACCAGCCTGACAATGTACATCTGTGGACTTTCTATCTTTTCTTGAGGTATTTAGTTACAGCTAAACTAATCTCAGTTATATACACTGATGCTATGTTATCTTTTATGCTCACATATCTCTTTCTTAGTGGGATTAGATGTCCCTTGAGGAGGAAAGTGGTGGCTAAGAACTTCTTGGTATCCCACTTAATATCTAGCTTTGTGACTGGCTTTCACAATGGCCCAGTCTAGGACCAAGGCCTGGTGAGTATGTGTTGGCTTTGTAAAAATTCTAGAGACTAAGTATTTGTATTAGTCTCCAATGGTTACCATAGGACTGGAATCTCTCACCTGTGCCAATCAAAGACTGCAGGTCTAAATTTAGAAAGAGCTCGCACTGTCTGGAAGCCTAATTTCTTTTGGAGACTCTTACACAGCTGGGCGCTGTCAGAAACTCTATTCACGAGTCTGCTGTTCTCCACTCTAACTCACACCTTCCCTTCCAAACCCTCTGCCTCTTGTCTGGGACCGTGGGCATCCCCAGAATCAAACAAGTTAACTTGCACTGAGGGTCTGTCTGCAGTGCGCTGCTGTTGTTAGCAAAGGCTGTCACTTTGGGAGGAAAGCACAATTAGTTCAAGATTAAAATGGTGCATATCTACCGGCAGCTTCACGGAATTCACACCATGGAACACAATTCCTCTTATTCCTGGCTCCTCCCTCCTTTGTTGACCCTCGTTCACCGAAGTGCCCTGAGAGACGGCTCTCTGTCTGGCCCCTACATGAAGGGGTCAGTGCTCACAGAAATGACGTAATTCCTTAGGTGCTGCAGGGAAATGAGGAGGCTTGGCCGCTAAAATGTTTGGTAGAACAGTCAAAGCAGAATTTGGGGAACCTTGTAAAGGAGTTTATTTTTTGAGAGGGGGTTTATCTTTTTAGAAAGCACAGACAGAACCCAACATGCCCTAGACCAGGGCGTACAATAAATATCTTATCTTCTGCAGGCCATATGGCTTCTGTCACAGCTAATCACTCTGCCATTTAAGCATGAAAGTAGCCATGGACGATACACCAAAAGTTGGACACAGGGTGGCTGTATTCCACTGAAACTTTATTTACAACCCAGGCAGTGAGCCAGAAGAGGTCCACGGGCTTTAGTTTGGCAACACCCGCCCTGGGCCAGTTCCAGAAGCTTGAGGTCTCCCCTGTAGTGGACAGATTTTCTCCTGCCTTTGCCCAGACTGGTGCTCTGGCTGTGTCGGGCCACTCCACAGCCCCCGCAGAGGCCTCCCACTGGAAGATGCGGCCAAAGTCCGCCCTGAACGGTCACTGCCCTGGGCCAGGTTTGTCCCTGTCAGCATCCTCCCTCCCTGTCCAGGGATGCCCGGCTCCTTCTTGAAGCCCTCTTGCCTGCAGGCTGCCCAGGGACCCCCTTCAGTGTCCACCCGGGATGCCCATCCTGGACAGTGCCTGTGTTCCTCTGACCTCCTTGACCTCTTTTCCCACTGAAACTGACCTATTGGGAGCAGTAACTCAGCCACCTCATAAGCTAAAAGTGTTGATCACCCATCATACACCCATTCAACACTCATCCAATGGAACAAAGCCATAAGGTGGTAGGCATTTCATGCCTTCTGATGAACAAAATACCACGAAGCTTGTGACCTTCATGGGCAAGCTCTGAAGTCGGTGACCTTCAGAGCACCTGGGCATAAGGCTGGTGGGCCTGACTTGTCTTAAGTGATGGACTTGAGGCTGGGCTGCCATGACCTGCCTGCAGGAGCAGAACAGAGGTGTCCCTCAGGTTGGAGCTCATTTAATGGTCCAGCCACTGGCATCTTTTCCCAGTGGGGCTCCTGGTCCATTTCCTAGCAGGCCCCACCCCAGACAGGACACTGACACCCTCTGTTTTTCTGGCTATAGGGCCACTAGCAAAGGTATATGTAACTCTGACCATGCTCCAGAAAAACAGGCTCATGAATTCCCTAATTTCTGTTTCCCTCAAAGAGACCCTTGGCCAGCTTGTAGCGGCCCTCCATCCCATCCCCCACCCCCACCCCTACCATGCCTCCTTTACACAGAACTTCTGCAGAAGTCTCCTACGGGTAGGTCTGAAGACACCACTAGCTCTCCGCCAAGGTCCTTCTGGTCTTCTATCCACACACCTTCCTCCCCTTTGCAGGCTTTCCCCCCACTTTATCCCTTACCGTAGCTACAACCAACTAATTCTGACAAAGCTGCTTCCTGTTTGGTGTGGATAGCAAATTCACTGGGGGGTCGGGGTCGGAGTGGAGTAATTATTTAGCTAGAACATCAGGAAGCAGGGGTCTGTTACACAAAACGTTTCGGGAAACCAAGCTGATTCAGATGACTCAGATGGGATTCATTTCTTCTCACTCCAGTGCTTTTAGTTTTCTGAGGCACTGTGGCCTTGGAATGCAGAAGCAATTTCTCTTTTTATGCTATCTCTGAAGAAGTTAAACCAATAGCCACTTTAAGTTTTGCCTCCAAATTTTTTATTCTGCTTTCCTTTAGAGTCTTTTCACTGCTGGGGAATGAAAACGTTTAATGCATGATTGTATTTTAACTTCTGTCTTCTAGGATTGAGTACACAGAGGGTACAAACTGGGCATATAATGCAAAAATGAATTCTGTGCAGTAGCTCAGCAAGGGTGTGCTAGGAGGAGGTCGGGAAGCCATGGGGGATTTACCTATATTTGATTTTGGATCTTTGGTGCAGCAAATACGTAGGTGGTATTTTTCAAAACTTTTTTTAAAATGTAATTTTAGATTATGAAAAAATTGTAAAAATAATATACGTGTCCATAAACCCATCACCCAGCTTCCCCTGATGTTAAATTTTACATAACACAAACACTCCTATTATCAAAAGCAGGAAATTGACATTGATACAATATTAACTGAACCACAGATCTTAGGTGAATTTCAACAGTTTTCCCACTAATGTCCTTTTTCCTGTTCAGGATCCAATCCAGAATTCCACACTGCGTTTAGTCATCATGTCTGGTTAGTCTACTCTGGTCTGCAGAGTTTCTCAGTTTATAGGTTTGTCTGGTGTTGTCTTGTGATTAGATTGTGATTATGCATTTTGGCAAGAATGCCACAGAAGTGATGCCGTGCCTTTCTCCACGCATCATATCAGGAGTATATGATGTCAATATGTATTATCACTGGTGATGTTAACCCTGACCACTTAGTTAAGGTGGTAAAGTCGCTCCACTATAAACTTACCATTTTTTTCCTCTGTAATTAATATCATATGGGAAGGTATTTTGAGACTCTGCAAACATTCTGTTTCTCATCATACTTTTGTCCACTGATTTTAGTACCCATCAGTGGTTCTTTTATTGCTTGTAACCATTCTTAGTGTGATTTTGCCCCGTGTTCAGTTTCTATTTTCTTCATTTACTCTACATTTCCTGACTGGAATTCTGTCCGACAGAGCTATCCCTTCGCCAATATTTCTGTATTTAGTTATTTAGTTATAACAGTATGAACTAATGGATATTTATTTTATTCCATCAGTTATAATATATCACTATCATTATTTATATTGTTACTAAACTTATTCTACCTTTGGCATTAGAAACTCCTTCAGGCTGGCTCCTGTGTCCTTTGACACCCTATTTTCTTTAAGCACTTCTTTACTTTCTGGTACCATAAGATATTTCAGGCTAATGTATCTTTTCATCCCCAGCCCTGGAATCAACCAATGCTCCAATGAGCTCTGGTTCCTTTTATTTGAGAATAATGTTTAGAAACCAAGATCTGGACACTTGAGGTACTCACTGTTAATGAGGTGTCGGTTCTTCTAGGGCCCCTCAGCTCACACACACACATACACATACATCTAGGAAACCACACACACACACACACACACACACACACACACACACACACCTATATTTCTGTATCCATCAATCTGTGCATGGGTGTTTCATTCTAGCCTTCCACCTTTCCTTATTTGTTACTTTTCTTGAACAGTAAAAAACCTGGCTTTCATTATCCACAATATTTTTGCCTATTTGTTCAGCCTTAGTATAGACATAAAGTAGTTTCAGAATTGCTAACCCATACCCCATGAAAAACAAATTTACTAACTAGAGTACAGCATTTGCATACAGATATATATGTGTGTGTGTGTGTTTGCAACTTTTCCCCAATTTTTTTTAAGGTTTTTGGTTCTTTGTTCCTTTAGGAGTTCTTTGTGTATTAGGAATATTGATGTTGTCTGTAGTATATTGTGCAAATATTTTCTCCCCCTGTTAGCTGACTTTAGAGTTGTTTATGGTGAATTTTTGCTGTGTGGTTGGTTGGGGTTTTTGGTCATTTGTTTTGTTTTAATTTAGTCAAATTGATCAGCGTTTTCTTTTGTTGTCTCTGGGTTTTGAGTCAGAGTTAACTGAGTTAACCTTTTAACTGAGGTTAAGAGGGATTCAACTGTGCTTTTTTTTTCAATACTTTTTTGGTTTCCTAATTTTCATTTATTGCTAATCCATTTGGAATTTATTCCTGTGTATGGAGTGAGGTATGGATCTAATTTTATCTTTTTCCAGTTGTTTCAGCACCTTTTATTAAAAAGATCATCTTAGCTCTAGTAATTTGAGATGCTACCTCTCTCATCTACTAAGTTTCCACGTGTACTTGGATCTATTCTATTCTCTTCCACTAGTCTATTTGTCTATTCCAGCACCAATACCATGATGTTTCAATTATGGCCACTTTGTGATATGTTTTAATGCCCAGTGGAGCTACTCCCCTCAGGAGTTTTTCTTTTCTTTTTTAATGTTTTCCTGTTTGCTCTTGTATTCTTGTTTTTCTACATGAATTTTACTTTATCAACCTGTCTAATTCTATAAAAAACTTGGTGTTTTTGTTGTGATTTCATTAAACTTATAAATTAACATAGGGAGAACTAACATCTTTATAATGTTGAGTCATCCTATCCAACAACAACAAATGTCTTTTCCATTTGTTAAAGTCTATCTTTGTGTTTTTCAGAAGTAATTTTAAATTTTCCTCTTTTAGATTTTGCATGTTTCTAGCAAGAATAAACTTAACAAAGTTTATCCTAAAGTATTTCATTTTCCTCACACAGTTATAAATGAAGTTTTCCAAGTTTCTAGCATTGCTGTCTGCACATACTTGACTGCATACTTGACTGTATCCTTCCTTGCATCATTCTCTCCATAAAAATGTGGGGCCTCAGTAAGACCTTAGCTGTCTCGTGAGCAGGGACCTAAATTTATATTTTCCTCCTCTTTTAGGGGACAAGTGAAGAAGTCCCCTACTTCACTTGGTTGAGATTGTCTCTATGACTGATTGGTGAAATGATATGAAGCCTCCGTGTCTGACCCCGAATGTTACTCCACAGACATGTCTTAGAAACAAAAGGGTATTTCCTGTTTGCCCTTCCCAAATCATGCCCCTGTTGCTTCAACTCCAGGCAGCCAGCCTTGGTGCGGAGACAGCTTTCGTCCTGCCTGACATGACAAAGTCTTCCTAGAGGGGCCTGGCAACTGGTTGTAACTTGCTCTCTGCACATACACCTCTTCCTGGAGTTGAGCCAGTGGCCAGAATCTGAATATTCTGAACCTCTCTTGTTTCACAATTTTATCTAGGGCCTGCCTAGTGGGTATCAAAATTTACAAGAACCAGAGTCCACAGCCTGTTGGTAAACGGCCAACCAGGAGTGCCTCTGGGTCACACGGGAATAGCCAGTCCTGACCTTGCCCCTGGAGGCTTCTACCACCATGGCTACAGCAGTGCCTGGCACACACAGCGGGTGCTTAACAAAGATATTTTTGGATGGCAGGTGGTTGGATGTATACATTGACAATGGACTGACAAATGGATGGATGAAGGGATGGATGGGTGGATATATGGATGATTTTTAAATGTCATCAATTGTCCCATAGGTCAGTAGTGAGTGTTTAGAGTATGAGTGTCCACAAGCAGTCTTTCTCAAGGTGTAGACCGTGAACCTCTTGTATCACAATCCTCTGGAAAACCTTTTTAAAAAGAGATGACTCAGTGCCACTCCTGGAGACTCCTGCTCAGTAGGTCTGCAGTAGGGCTTCATAATCTATAATTTGTCAGACTCCTTGGGTAACTGATGATCAGCAAGGATTGGAGCCTTCAGCCCTTTCTCCCGGCCTTGCAGGTGCTGAGCTTTTAGCTTTGAGACTAAGAAGGGGATCAGAATCTCCCTTCTTACCTTGAGTTAATATTATCCAAAGACCCACCGCCTGCCTACTGAGAGGGGCCTTCTGGTTCACCCATTCAGACATGATAAGCCGTCAACTCTCAGTCTGAGTTTTGTCTGGCCTGCAGTACTTTTAAAAAATCTGAATTAGTCACCAACACTTAAAAATCAGATGAGTTTTTAAAATATGAATTTCTGAATTTTGTTGGGAAAACAAAAGAGAAAGAAAGAGAGATCTGATTTATTCCTTTTTTTTTTTTTTTTTTGGCCATGCAGCATGTGGGATCTTAGTTCCCTGACCAGGAATCGCACCCACACCCCCTGCATTGGAAGCGTAGCGTCTTAACCACTGGACCGCCAGGGAAGTTCCTGGGCCCTTACTCCTAAAAGGAACTATCTGGAATCCAGTAGCCACCACCCCTCTCCAGTGGGCCACAGTCCCCACTGGTCCTGTTTCACTCATTCCCTTTGCCTCTTGGCCCTTGTAGCCATCTGAGATGGTGTCCATTGCATCACAACCCATCCCATCATTTTAACATAAGGGATCAGAGACCCAAAGAGAGGAAGTCATTTGGATGGATTCAGGCCGTTAGCGAAGGGCAGGGCCAGGTGTACCCACAGTTTCCCTGCTTCATGTTAACCATCAAAGTAGGTGAAGGAGACTGAGATCAAAAACTTTGGAGTTCCTGGTGGCTTAGTGATTAGGATTCCGGGTTTTCACTGCATGGCCCGGATTTGATCCGTGGTTGGGTAACTGAGGTCCCACAAGCCACGCAATGCGGCCAAAAAAAAACACAAAAGCCTTTCGGGAATTCCTTGGCGGTCCAGTGGCTAGGACTCAGCACTTTCACTGCCAGCCGCACAGCATGGCCAAAATAAATAAATAACTAAAATATTTATTTTCCAAAGCTTGTTTAAAAATGAATTAGCGAGAGGCAGAGTCAAGATGGCAGTGTGGGAAGATGCAGAGTTAGCGTCTCCCCACAACTAGGGCATCTGCCGGCCTCTGGTGGGGAACTCTGACGCCCAAGGAGATGGGAGGAACCCCAAAGTGAACCGGTAGGATGTAGGGGGACTGAAGGGGGAGGAGAAGTGGAGGCCAGACAGGATTGGAGTCCCTGAGGCTGGGGAGATTAGGAGAGGAACTTGGGAGGGGCCTCCTGGAGGAAAGGGAGAACAGCAGAGGGCGATCGGCTGGCCCAATCAGGCCAGGGAGCCTGCTGAGCTCCCAGGCCAGTCCCCCCTGTACTCCAAAGCCCCCTCCAGGCCACGTGGGTCCTGGGGACATAGGAGGGAGGCTGAGGGGAGAATAGGATTGGCAGGCGGTAGGAGCCCTCCGGGAAGAGCGGGAGAGGAGCAGAGGGTGATTGCCCTGCCCACTCGGGCACAGGGAGCCTGCTGAGCTCCCAGGTGATCACCTGCCCTCCAAAACCCCTCCACGTTGTGTGGGCCCTGGGGGCATAGGAAGGAGGCCGAGGGGCGAACAGCAGAGGCAGGCGGGAGGGGCCCTCCCAGAAGGGAGGAGCAGGAGAGGAGAGGAGGGTGTTTGCCCCACCCACTCGAGTCCGGGAAGCCTGCTGTGCTCCCAGGTGAGGTCCCCTGCCCTCTAAGACCAGCGGTGGGGGGCCCGTCTGGGTCCCTTCTGTTCCTTGAGCCTAAGCCCCACTCCCCACAGCCCCCAGGGCCTTTTCCAGCCCTGTGGGTCCTGAGCACAGGCCCCGCCCACCACCAAACCTTGCCCTTGCTTAGACCTCGCCCTCCGCAGCCAAGGCCTTTTCCCCCTCTCTTTTTTTTTTTTTCTTTTCCCTCCTCCTCTTTTTCACTATTGTGGTACTGATGTACCTTCCAGTTGTTGATTCATCTATATTTTTATTTTTGTATTCTTTCTAACATATCTGTTAGTTTCCTAGTCTAATTTTATTTTTTACTTTGTTATTGTTTTTTTTTTTGCTGCCCCACATGGCTTGAGGGATCTTGGTTCACGAGCCCTGGGTTGGGTCGAAGCTCCTGCAGTGGGAGCTCCGAGTCTGACCCATTGGACTAACAGAGAACCCCAGACCCCAGGGAAAATTTATCAGAATGAGGTCTCACAGAGTTCCTCATCTCAGAACCAAGACCCAGCTCTACCCAATAGCCTACAAACTCCAGTGTTGGAAGCCTCAGGCCAAACAACCAGTAAGACAGGAACACAATCCCACTCATTAAAAAAATGAGACAGCAAAAAAATATGTCACAGGTGAAGGAGCAAAGTAAAAACCTACAAGAGCAAATAAATGAAGAGGAAATAGGCAATCTACCTGAAAGAGAATTCAGAGTAATGATAGTCAAGATGATCCAGAATCTCACAAATAGAACGGAGGCACGGATTGAGAAAATAACAGAAACGTTTAACAAAGATCCAGAAGAACTAAAGAACAAACAGAGATGAACAACACAATAACTGCAATGAAAAATTCATTAGAAGGAATCAATAACAGAAAAACTGAGGCAGAAGAACGAATAAGTGACTGGAAGACAGAATGGTGGAAATAACTGCCGAGGAGCAGAATAAAGAGAAAAGAATGAAAAGAATTGAAGAATCTCGGAGACCTCGGGGACAACACTACATGCATCAACATTTGAATTATAGGGGTGCCAGAAGAACAAGGGAAAAAGAAACGGTCTGAGAAAATATTTGAAGAGATTATAGTTGAAAACTTCCCTAACATGGGAAAGGAAATAGTCACCCAAGTCCAGGAAGCACAGAGTCCCATACAGGATAAACCCTAGGAAAAACACACCAAGACACATATTAACCAAACTAACAAAAATTAAATTCAAAGAAAAAATATTAAAAGCAACAAGGGAAAAACAAAAAATAACATATAAAGGAATCCCCATAAGGTTATCAGCTGACTTTTCAGCAGAAATTCTGCAGGCCAGAACAGAGTGGCAGGATATACTTAAAGTGATGAAGGAGCAAAACCTACAACCAAGATGACTCTACCCAGCAAGGATCTCATTCAGATTCGATGGAGAAGTCAAAAGCTTTTCAGACAAGCAAAAGCTAAGAGAATTCAGCACCACCAAACCAGTTTTACAACAAATGCTAAAGAAACTTCTCTAAGTGGGAAACACAAGTGAAGAAAAAGACCCACAAAAACAAACCCAAAACAAATAAGAAAATGGTAATAGGAACATACATATCGATAATAACCTTGAATGTAAATGAATTAAATGCCCCAACCAAAACACACTGACTGGCTGAATGGATACAAAAACAAGACCCATATATATGCTGTCTACAAGAGACCCAGTTCAGACCTAGGGACACATACAGACTGAAAGTGAGGGGATGGAAAAAGGTATTCCATGCAAATGGAAATCAAAAGAAAGCTGGAGTAGCAATACTCATATCAGATAAAATAGACTTTAAAATAAAGACTGCTACAAGAGATAAGGAGGAACACTACATAATGATCAAAGAAGAAGATATGATCCAAGAAGAATGATCCAAGAAAAAGATATAACAATTGTAAATATTTATGCACCCAACATAAGAGCACCTCAATACATAAGGCAAATGCTAACAACCATGAAAGGAGAAATCAACAGTAACACAATCATAGTAGGGGACTTTAACACCCCAGTAACACCCATGGACAGATTATCCAAACAGAAAATAAATAAGGAAACACAAGCTTTAAATGACATGATAGACCAGATAGATTTAATTGATATTTATAGAACATTCCATCCAAAAGTGGCAGAATACACTTTCTTCTCAAGTGCACATGGAACATTCTCCAGGATAGATCACATCTTGGGTCATAAATGAAGCCTCAGAAAATTTAAGGAAATTGAAATCATATCAAGCGTCTTTTCTGACCACAATGCTATGAGATTGGAAATCACTTACAGGAAAAAAACTGTAAAAAACACAAATACATGGAGGCTAAACAGTGTGCTACTAAATAACCAAGAGGTCACTGAAGAAATCAAAGAAGAAATTAAAAAATACATAGAAACAAATGACAATGAAAACACGACGACCCAAAACCTATGGAATGCAGCAAAAGCAGTTCTAAGACAGAAGTTTATAGCAATACAAGCCTACCTCAAGAAAGAAGAAAAATCTCAAATAAACAATCTAACCTTACACCTAAAGGAACTAGAGAAAGAAGAACAAAGAATACCCAATGTCAGTAGAAGGAAAGAAATCATAAAGATCAGAGCATAAATAAATGAAATAGAAATGAAGAAAACAATAGCAAAGATCAATAAAACTAAAAGCTGGTTCTTTGAGAAGATAAACAAAATTGATAAACCCTTAGCCAGACTCATCAAGAAAAAAAGGGAGAGGACGCAAGTCAATAAAATTAGAAATGAAAAAGGAAAAATCACAACTGACACAGCAGAAAAACAAAGGATTATAAGAGACTACTACAAACAACTATATGCCAATAAAATGGACAACCATGAAGAAATGGACAAATTCTTAGAAAGGTGCAATTTTCCAAGACTGAACCAGGAAGAATTAGAAAATATAAACAGACCTATCACAAGTAATGAAATTGAAACCATAATTAAAAATCTTCCAACAAACAGAAGTCCAGGACCAGATGGCTTCACAGACAAATTCTATCAAATATTTAGAGATGAGCTAGCACCTATCCTTCTCAAACTCTTCCAAAAAATTGCAGAGGGAGAAACACTCCCAAATTCATTCTATGAAGCCACCATCACCCTGATACCAAAACCAGAAAAAGTTATCACAAAAAAAGAAAATTATAGACCAATATAACTGATGAACACAGATGCAAAAATCCTGAACAAAATACTAGCATACAGAGTCCAACAGCACATTAAAAGGATCATACAGGGCTTCTCTGGTGGCACAGTGGTTGAGAGCCCGCCTGCTGATGCAGGGGACACGGGTTCGTGCCCCGGTCCGGGAAGATCCCACATGCCACGGAGCGGCTGGCCCCGTGAGCCATGGCCGCTGAGCCTGCACGTCCAGAGCCTGTGCTTCACAATGGGAGAGGCCACACCAGTGAGAGGCCCGCGTACCGCAAAAAAAAAAAAAAAAAAAAGAGGATCATACAGCATGATCAAGTGGGATTTATCCCAGGGATGCAAGGATTCTTCAATATACAAAAATCAATCAATGTGATACACCACATTAACAAATTAAGGAATAAAAACCATATGATCATCTCAATAGATGCAGAAAAAGCTTCTGACAAAATTCAACACCCATTTATGATAAAAAAAAAAACCTCTCCAGAAAATGGGCATAGAGGGAATCTACCTCAACATAATAAAGGCCATATATGACAAACCCACAGCAAGCATCATACTCGATGGTGAAAAACTGAAAGTATCTCCACTAAGATCAGGAACAAGACAAGGATGTCCACTCTTATTCAACGTAGTTTTGGAAGTCCTAGCCACAGCAATCAGAAAAGAAAAAGAAATAAAAGGAATACAATTTGGAAAAGAAGAAGTAAAGCTGTCACTGTTTGCCGCTGACATGATACCATACATAGAAAATCCTAAAGATGCCACAAGAAAACTACTAGAACTAATCAATGAATTTGGTAAGGTTGCAGGGTACAAAAGGAAGAAATCAGGAGCCTGCCTGCTCTGTTGGATGGTTCCAAATGAGAGAGGCACCTACACCTGGAAAATTCTAAGGAAGACATACACATGGCCAAGAGGCACATGAAAAGATGCTTAACATCACTAATTACTAAAGAAATACAAATCAAAACTACAATGAGGTATCACTTCACACTGGTCAGAATGGCCATTATCAAAAAATCTGGAAACAATAAATGCTGGAAAGGGTGTGGTGAAAAGGGAACCCTCCTGCACTGTTGATGGGAATGTAAATTGATATAACCACTATGGAGAACAGTATGGAGGTTCCTTAAAAAACTAAAAATAGAGCTACCATATGACCCAGCAATCCCACTACTGGGCATATACCCTTAGAAAACCATAATTCAAAATGAGACATGTACCACAATGTTCATTGCAGCTCTATTTACAATAGCCAGGACATGGAACCAATGTAAATGTCCATTGACAGATGAATGGATAAAGAAGATGTGGCACATATATACAATGGAATATTACTCAGCCATGAAAAGAAACGAAAATGAGTTATTTGTAGTGAGGTGGATGGACTTAGAGTCTGTCATACAGAGTGAAGTAAGTCAGAAAGAGAAAAATAAATACCGTATGCTAACACATATATGTGGAATCTAAAAAACAAACAAACAAAAAGGTGCTGATAAACCTAGTTGCAGGGCAGGAATAAAGAGGTAGACATAGAGAATGGACTTGAGGATGTGGGGTGGGAGGGTGAAGCTGGGGCAATGTGAGAATAGCCTTGACATATATACACTACCGACTGTAAAATAGTTGGCTGGTGGGAAGCAGCAGCATAGCACAGGGAGATCGGCTCGGTGCTTTGCGATGACTTGGCAGGGTGGGATAGGGAGGTTGGGAGGGAGTCTCAAGAAGGAGGGGATATGGGGACATGTGTATTCATATGGCTGATTCACTTTGTTGTGCGACGAAAACTAACACGGTATTGTGAAGCAATTATACTCCAATAAAGATCAATTAAAAAGAAATGAATTAGGAAGTTGGCTAAGTAAAGCAACATCATAGTCATCATCACCATCATCATGGGTATCACCTTAAAAATTATAGAATGTGTATTATGTAATGAAGCAAGAATCTCAAGGAGAAAAATCATTTGGGAGTTTTTTCAGAATGTGTGATAACATGAATCAGTATGCTAACACTGTCTAAAACAACATGCATGCACTGAATGCACAGATCATTTAGTAGGAAGAAATGAATTTGATGTTTCCTCAAAATGGAAAAAAGTATGTCTTGGAAATTAAATTAATGGACACGGGCTTCCCTGGTGGCGCAGTGGTTGAGAGTCCGCCTGCCGATGCGGGGGACACGGATTCGTGCCCTGGTCTGGGAGGATCCCACATGCCGCGGAGCGGCTGGTCCCGTGGCTGCTGAGCCAGCACGTCCGGAGCCTGTGCTCCGCAGCGGAAGAGGCCACAACAGTGAGAGGCCCACGTACCGGAAAAAAAAAAAAATTAATGGACACAGCAAAATATCAGGATAAATTCAATCAACTCTAAATTGTTAGAGCCAAAGGCGAAAGGAGAGCTTGGCCAATTTCAAGTCATAAATAATCCCCAAGTCTTATTTTAGGCCAGAAACTTACTAACCTTTTGTAAGTGCACAATTCTGTCCTTGGTCTAAGTTTCATACGCCAACCCTCTCCTCTCTCCCCTCTCCCTTACTCGCTCTTCCTACCTTCCCTCTCTCCTCCCCAACTATTAAGCTCTTACTCCAAAAGGAAGCTGACAAACTCATTAACTTTGAAATGTATGCAACTCATACTAGTATCTGGGATTCCTGCTTCCAAGGGGATTTAAGCTTTAATGGGAGCCAGGAACCACACTGTTTTTAGCATAGTATGGTGCTTTTTTTTATATTGAAGTATAGTTGAGTTACAATATTATATTAGTTTCAGGTGTATAACATAGTGATTCAATATTCTAATAGATTACACTCCACTTAAAGTTATAGAATAATGGCTCTACATAAAAAAGAACGAAATAATGCCATTTGCAGCAACATGGATGCAAATAGAAATTATCATACTAAGTGAAGTAAGTCAGAAAGAGAAAGACAAATACCATATGATATCACTTATATGTGGAATCTAAAATATGACACAAATGAACCTAACTAGGAAACAGAAACAGAATCACAGACATAGAGAACAGACTGGTGGGTGCCGGGGGGAGGGGGTTGGGGGAGGGATGGAGTGGGAGGTTAGGGTTAGTAGATGCAAGCTTTTATATATAGAATGGATAAACAACAAGGTCCTACTGTATAGCACAGGGAACTATATTCAATATCCTATGATAAACCATAATGGAAAAGAATATTTAAAAAGAATGTATATATATATATATATGTATAACTGTTTAACTTTGCTGTACAGCAGAAATTAATACAACATTGTAAATCAACTATACTTCAATTTTTAAAAATTAAAAAAATTTAGTGACTCTATTTCCTTGTGCTGTACAATATATCCTTGTTGCTAAGAACCACATTTGTAAGTGAGCATTTTCAAAGTATATCAAGTCAGGTAGGAGACCCATATTGCGGGTATATTTTCCCCTGTGTCCCTGAAATCGCTCCTACCCAACTCACATTCTTTTCACGGTCCCCAGCCTCTCAGGAGAAACAGCACCAGCCAGGACCTGAGACCAAGCTGCCCCAGTGTCCTGCCCTGGAGACTTGGCAGGCCCTGGTCTCTGACCTTTAACCTACTACCCCCAGTGCCCAGGGATCCAGATTCCAATGGGACCTTCCTCCTCCACGTTGTAAAGTTTTCAGGAAGGACAACAAACTTTGACTTGAGAAATGACTCTTGGTAAGAGCTAGCAGGACTTATCTCTGCCCACAGCTAATCATCTAACAGTGGGCAGAACATCAAAATGAACAGGAGGGCCGTCCGCCCATCCAACTTGCTGACACTTACTCTTTTCCAACGTTTCTCCATCATTTCCTCACTTGGTCCTCCCAACAGCCATAAGTATCTTAAGCCCCAGTGTTCAGAGAAGAAGAACACTGGCCCAGAGAGGTCGTGTGACTAGCCTTAGACCACGCAGCCCAGGCATTGTAGACTCTGGCAGGGAGTGTGCGGCAGCCTCAGACTATCTGCCTGGAAGCCTGCCTGCTCTGTTGGATGGTTCCAAATGAGAGAGGCACCTACACCTGGAAAATTCTAAGCAGGTCAACAGCCCAACAATTTGCCCAGCTGGTTTGTAAAGGTTGCCCCAGCCTGGAACGTGGTGAATATCTACACACATATACACATCTCAGAAGTAGACTGTTGACCAGAGTAATCCAGGCACAAACCAGCACATGGCACTGCCTTATGTGTGGTTTTGAATTTCAAGTGGTTATTGTTCTTTGGTCCCATATAAATCAACATTGTTAATTAGATAAGGTCTGAGGATGATTCTCGGACAGCTCAGCTAAAGGTTAATTCAGGACGGCATGCCCAGATTGGATCTTCTCTCTTTTCCATCCAAAGGCTCCTGATGACAGTGTTTTTACCTCATCAAAGTTTAAGCAAACAAGCGTGAGGTAGAGATGGTGGAAACCAGTGTAGGTAAGCTACATGGAGCCTGCCTTGGGAAGATCTGAATTCTAGCCCTAGTCCTGCCTTGAAACCACCAGTAAGACCTTGGGAAAGTCCTTCCTTTCTCCAGGCTTCAATCTCCCAAAGAATGAAGTAATAAAACTGGAGTTGATAACCCCTGAATTTCCTTCTGGCTCAGACATTTTGTGCTTCTGAGATCTGAAAAGGAGGAAACTGTGACCCAGCACACTGGGATGTACCCCAAACACAGGAACATGCTCTGGACTCCAGGTAAGAGGAGTCGTGAGTTCACTCACTGACTTGCTGTTGCCTGAGACATGTCCCCTTCCCCCTGGTAATATCACCCTCTGACCCAAAAACAAACACCATCATAGGGTAAACCTCATCTCAAAGACTCCCTGGGATTCTCTAAGAGCTCTGAGAAGTAGGAAATAAACAGGCCTTCTCCAGACTAAGTAAATACCAGAGTTGAGGAAATTTCCTGGTAAGTTTCCCTGTGAAGAGAGCATCTGAGGGTTAACACACCCCCATGAATCTTCAGATCAGTCAGGAGCTGTGTTCAGGGCTGGAGAGAACAGACTAGAGCTCGAAGACACGTCTCTGTTCTAATGGAGGCTACTGTTGGTTAGAGAAAGGGAAATGACCTCCACCCACTTCCCAGTGAGACTTTATCAATAAATCTGCAGCAGCTGTAGCTGTTGAGAAATTGTTGCATACGGGGAGTGACATTAGGGATAACCGGGTCTACCAGATAGCTGAGGGGCAGCCCAGTGCCTGGTACAGTGCCTGACTCACAGTGGACCCTCAGTGATATCTGTGGAGTGAGTGAATGAGTAAGCCCTTTAGGAAATATGATTTTAATTTAACACATTTTAATGCGGACTTTCCTATAGTGATACTTCTTTGCAGATAGCGTTTTATAGAAAGATCTGGCTCCAGGGAACACAGTAGCTGTTAGTCTACGACTTTGTGCAAGGTGCATGACTTCCTCTGCAGACCAAAGATATAATAATCTGTATCTCACAGGGTTGTGATGAGAAGGAAATGAGGCAATTATGCAGAAGCTCTTTGCAAACTGAAAAGTACTATGTACAGTTGCCATCCTATCCTCCTCTGTACAGGATCAACACAGAAAACAATCTGTTCCTGATCATTTAAGACCATTATTGCAAGCATAAGCCATCACAATGTTCTTTAGCTACAGCTGCAGGTGGACATGTGGACACTGTCCTGTGTAGCAGAAATGCCCTAACCCCAAACCACCCACTCCATAGAGATTCGGTGGGTCAGTGGGTTGGGGCACAACCCAG
Source organism: Orcinus orca (assembly GCF_937001465.1). NCBI lineage: Eukaryota > Metazoa > Chordata > Mammalia > Artiodactyla > Delphinidae > Orcinus > Orcinus orca. The sequence goes on from NC_064573.1 coordinate 23,869,508, forward strand.
GCATCATCTGACTAAAACACCCTGGGTGATTCTGATGTTTCAAGAAGCTATACTTATGTATCGAAATCAAACATATTTCTCCCCTTGCCCAGGTGAGGGGCAGCATGGGTAGCTGTTCATCCCTCTTCTCTCCAAGTCAGTGGAGTCAGGATGTTTTCTGTTTCATGATCACCATGTACCATCAACTTCACCTCTCTAGAAAAAAGAAAATGACTGTGTCTCTGAAGTCACTCCTCCCTGCCCCATCCTAAGGTGACAGATGGGTTTGTGGCAGAGGAAGGTGCTTAAGCCACCTTATGGCTGCAGGAAGAGTCGCATCTTCTGGCATGATGGCCTAAGTTACTTTCCCTTCAAGGCAATGTCCCCCCTCTTCCTGATTCTGCTTGTCCGGCTGGCATCTGAGGCTTCGGGTAGCAGCTGGTAGAGCTCAGTGTCCGTCTCCTTAGCTCTCAGGGTCCAGGTGGTACACCCCACTCTCGTCCTCTCCACCGTCTCTTCCTGGAGCTACAGATGCTCTACGGTCGGGCTGCAGCTCCCTCTGGTACTTGACCCAGATGATCTATCCAGGGACCCAGACCTACAGGACCACTTGCCCATCCCCTTCTCCACCTGAACTTGTTTTTCAAAAATGTGTTCTTTTATTTTTAAATAATATTGAAAATCTTTATAATCAGGTCAGGAGCCATGTTTTTAGTTCACCACCCAGTCACATTCAAGGGGAGGATATATCAGACCCTGGAGGTTACAATACTCCAGGAAAGATCTAGTACTCTCCCCAAAACCTGGAGGAATCCTGAGAGAAAACTTACCAAGAGCTGGAAATGGCCTGTGCTTTCTTTGGGGGGCACTAAAGCAGCTCGGCCCTTCTCTTTCCCTTCTTCTTTCATCATTGAACCACTTTTGCTACCTGCTGCCCCCTCTGGTTCAGTTTACCTTCCCTATTACCCATGTGGCCAAGCTCATGTGGCCACTACTGGTTGCCGGGGAGGGGGGACAGCCAGAAAGGCAGGAAGAGAGGCAGAGATGAAGTTTCTGATCCTCAGGGCCCCTCATTCATGTCTGCTATGGCCCCTGGTATCTCTAACTGGGGCAGTAACTGCAAAAAACCTAATGTTTGTTGAACCAAGGATTTACAGTATCAACCAGAAAATCAACATATCATGTGTGCACGTGGCCTGAGGCACAAATGCAGCACTCCATCAAACTTCAAAGGGGGATTAATCAAGGCATCCAAGAGGCAGGAATGAAACCACAGAGGCAGGAGGGAACAAGTGTGTTCACTCACTGCTCATCTCCCACAATCCGGCTCTCTAGCCCCATCCACCACCAGCCCGCAAAACTGTTGCCTAGGGACTTCCCTGGTGGTCCAGTGGTAAAGAATCCGCCTTCCAATGCAGGGGACGGGGGTTCAATCCCTGGTCGGGGAACTAAGATCCCACATGCCACGTGGCAACTAAGCCCGCTTACCACAACTACTGAGCTCACACGCCTCAACTAGAGCCTGCGTGCCGCAAACTACAGAGCCCACACGCCCTGGAGCCAGTGCGCCACAACTAGAGAAGAGAAAAAAACCCTGCACGCCACTAGAGAGAAGCCCGTGTGCTGCAACGAAGACTCCGCGTGTTGCAACAAAAGATCCCGCATGCCTCAACAATGATCCCATGTGCCACAGCTAAGACCTGACGCAGCCAAATAAATAAATAATAAATATTTTTTTAAAACTGCTGCCTAGGTTAGACCTGTATAGGACAAATCCCATGACCACATCTCCATTGTACTTTCCCTTGAATTCTTTGAAAGACTGAACGCTCTTGGTTACACTCATACTAGCTAACGTTTATCCTAAGTTTATTACACTAGGCAGCCTTCCAAGGTCTTTTCAGTTTTTATCTCAATGTATCATCAAAAGAACCCTATGAGGAAGGTGCTGTTATTTGCCCAAACTTAACAAAGGAGGAAATGGAGGCACAGAGAGGCTGAGAATCTTGCCCAAGGGCACACAGGATGTGGTGGAGCTAGAAATTAGACTTGGGCATTTACCTCCAGAGAGGTATGTTCTCTTTGACCTTGACCTAAATGTTCTCCTTGACCTTCCCAGAAAGAGGGACATGTATTTAGGTCTTTGATGCAGACTTTGAAAGGCAAGTTTTGTTGGGATTGACATATATACACTAATATGTATAAAATGGATAACTAATAAGAACCTGCTGTATAAAAAAATAAATAAAATCCTAAAATTAAAAAAAAAAAAGAAAGGCAAGTTTTTGGGGGGTGAGGGTGGCGTAATGTGTGTCCACATGTGCAAGGCTGATATTTTTTTAAAGAGTTTCTTGGTGGATCTTGGTTCATTTCATGGTGGGATGAAATGTATGACTCATGAGGCCATGTCCTCCCTTCTAGTAAAAAAATCTTCATCCTGGAGTCTGGTCTTCCCTTCCCTTTCTCAGTTCACTGAGAGTCCTTAGGACTCTACTTGCCAAGTATGGCTTTGGAGGCCACTATGGGCAAATGCTACTGTAATTCTCTTCTCCACTGAGACCCATGCTCTCTGAAGTCCTTGCTTCCCTAACACCTGAACCAGGGTGTCAGTGTCCCCTGCCTGATGTCACCATGTTGCTGTGCAGACAACCCCTGGGGCAGGGGTAAGGTGAGGCAAAGCTTTACTGCAAAGGACTTGAAAATCCATATGTAAACCTGGTTCTACTATTCAATGTATAAATCCTTGAACCATAATTCTTACAAACTAAATAAATAGTATGTCTCACACATATATTTTAAATGTATAGAGATATTGCTGTCATCAAAAGGCAAATTCATTGAAAAACCTGGGTGATTTTTGGTGATAATAATACTTTCATAGCATTTACTCTTTACCGGGCTCTATCCTAAGCACTTTACATGTATCAACTCATTTAATCCTCACAATAGCCTAGGAGAAAAGTACAATTATTATAATTATCCCTATTTTATTTATGAGGAAACTGAGACACAGAGAGGCTAAGTAACTTGCCCAAGGCCACATAGTTAATGAGTGGCACAGTCAGGACTTGATCACAGTGTATGGGCTCTGAACCATTGCACCATGCTGCTCTGTGTTTGCTCAACCAATGGATACTACAAACATTCATCTCATCCCGTTATCACGTGGATGGGAAAAAGCCCCCAAACCTAAAAAGTTCCAAAACCTTAGCTCTATGGTAGATGTCCTATTTTTCTTAATAAAACGATTTTGTTTGGGAATTGTATTAGATTTACAGAAGGGTTGCAAAGATAGTACAAAGAGTTCCTGCACACTCCTCATAGTTTTAGTTCTCCCTGGTGTTATCATCTTTCATGGATACATTTGTCAAAACTAAGAAACAAACATTGGTACATTATTATTAACTAAACTCCAAATTTTGCTTGGAATCTTCCAGTTTTCCGATCAGTGTTCTTCTTTTGTGTTCCAGGACCCTATCCAAGACCTCACATTCCATTTAGTCCTCATGTCTCCTTAGCCTCCTCTGAGCTGAGACGGTTTCTCAGATTTTCCTTGTTTTTTGTGACCTTGACAGTCTTAAAGAGTGCTGTTCAGGTTTTTGGCAGAATGTCCCTCAGTTTGGGATTTTGTCTGATGTTTTTTCATGATTAGACATGAGGTTACAGACCTTCTGAAAAGAATATCATGGAAATGAAGTGTCCTCATCACATATCAGGTGTGATGGTTAATTTTTTGTGTCAACTTGACTTGGCTCAGCGATGCTCAGATAGCTGGTAAAGCATTACTTCTGTGTATTTCCAGAAGAGACAAGTATTTGAATCTGTGAGTAAAGCAGTTCTCCCTCACCAACACGGGTGGGCATCACCCAATCCGTGAGAGCTCAAATGGAACAAAAAGTTGGAGGAAGGGTGCATTTGCCTTTTGCTTGAGCTGTGACATCCACCTTCCCCTGCTCTCAGACATCAGTGCATGTGGTTCTAGAGCTGTTGGAATCAGACTGGGACTTACAACATCTGCCCCCTATTCTCAGTCCTTCAGACTCGGACTGAATTATACCATCAGCTTCCCTGTTCTCCAACTTGTGGACGACAGACTGTGGGATTGCTCGGCCTCCATGACCATGTGAGTCAATTCCTGTAATAAATCTCCTCTTTCTCTCTCTATGTATCTTACTGGTTCTGTTTCTCTGGAGAACCCTGATTCATAGAAGGGGCTAGCTATATGACATCCATATCACCAGCCCTAACAACCTGGTTAAGATGGTGATTGCCAGATTCCCCACTGTGTGAGGCTACCACTCTCCCCTTTCTATGTCTGTCCTCTGGAGGGAAGTCTCTAAGTCTGGCCCACACATGGGGTAGGGACTCCAGTAGATTAAGGCCCCGTCTCCTGGAGGTGGGAATATTGACATATATTGTTTGAACTTCTGTAAGGAAGAAGTTCCCCTGCATTTATTCACTTATTTGATCATTTATTTATACCACTATGGAATCTTGTGTCAATGCCACTTTTAACATCCAGTTTTGCTGCTTCTCCAGAAAGTCCACGTGCAACTCTGGACACGCTGGCCTGGGTCTGAGCCTCCCCTCGCCCACGCAGGCCTGGTTCATCCCCCTCCATATTCTGGCTTTTGCATTATTTGCTAAGCCCACAATGTCTTACACATGTCTTTCCTCCAGCCAAGTCCTGCCTGTTTTCCAACGACCAGCTCAAGACTCATCTCTTCAATGAAGCATCCCCCACTCCACGTTCCTCTTTCTCTCTCTCTCTTTTTTTATAACTGCTATAACACCAAGTGACTGCATTATCCAAACTGACGCTTATGTTGCTGCTGACTGTTTCACTAGGGTAGCTCTTATAATTCTATCTGCTCCTTAAGGAAGGAGATCATACTGTCTTTTCTTCTTTTTTTCCCTTTCCAAATAACACATATCCAACAATTCAATTCATTGAACTGAACAGAATCAGAAGATCAAATTCAAACAGAACAGAAAAGAAATCCAGATAGATCTGGATCAATTCTTTAAACCATGCTATTTCCCAAGAGCAAATGAGCAATTTTATTTCATGACCAATATATAATTTTACTGTAATCAATGCACAAAACTGAAGGCTTCTGTCACTCTCTGGACCAAATGCTAAGTCTGTTCTTTTCATGACCGAAAATATCTAATCCCTATCTCTTCTCTGGCAGGTCTCACTAGCCAATTTGTCTGATCAATGTTCATAATCAAGGAATTAGCTGGCTAATTGTAAATTGTGTTAATATTTACAAAGCGGGCAGGGGACCTTTGTCCTGGTGGGCTATGTGTAGGGGGCAGAAGCATTTCCCTGGAGCTCCACGTGAAAAAACGGCCTTTGGAAGGTAACACTGCAGGACTGTAAATGCTGGTTTAAAGAGGAAAACAACGGCAGGTGGGCATGAGGGGTGCTCAGTACATCTCTGTTTCCACACATCATGTTAAAACAATCCCCTGGTTTTCAGGTCACCCTATCACTCTTGAAATATAACCCTGCCCCATAAATGCCTGATCAAATGGAACTGTCCATCAACGCAGGGGGCAGGTCTGCCCTTCATACCAGCCTTAAAGAAGGGCTTCCCAGTGGCCAGACCAAGTCTGTTTGGTGGGCTTTGGTGGAAGGGTTGGTGGGAGAGGGGTTGTTCCTTTCACTGCCTGGTGAATTTCAGGCTGAAGGACCCAGCTCAGAGCTGGGACTCTGTGGTCGTTTAAATGACCATTTGGTGAAACCATCAGCTTGACGCTGTTCTCTCAGCCACATGACCGGGTCTTGAAGTGATTGGATGTTTATTATGTCAGTGTCTCTCACACGCAGCTTTTACCCTTCTTGGGGGACTTTTTGATTAGCCAGGAACCTGCCCACTATGAAATTGTCTGCCCCACTCCCCAGATCTCTCAGGCGACACTGGGAAGTCATTCCAAGCCTGATTTCAGGAGTTACAAGGTCATGAGAACCTGCTGAACAGTTCATATGGTGTTGCCATCTATTGACAACGTTTCCACCCTCAACCCTGTGAGTAGAATTGCTAAGACTGTTCCGCCACTTCTGCTCCAAAGAAGGGCTCCTTTTTCCATGCCTGGGGGATAGGCACTGGGCAGTCATAGCGCCAGGGCTTCTATTCATGAATTCATAACACTGCCCACATTGTTCACAGTTGGGCTGCACATAAGCATAAAATTATTGTCCAATGGTTGCCATGTGTTACACTGGCAAAGAAAGTCAGTTCCAAATACCTTGATATCAAGTGGCCAAGTTACCTCATTAGGACTGTACTTTCAAGCTCAGGCCAGAGATGGGAACTTTACAGACAACTTACTGAGCAAATTCAGGCTTCTTTTACCATCCTCAATCAAGAGGAAGGAATATGAACTTGGACATGCAAGAGGCAGACGAAGGAAATTGCTCCTATCTCCCACCCAGTGAGAGGCTGAACACGAGGCCACCTGGAGTCCATCGGAGGCTACTCTCATGTTCCCAAGCCTTACACAGCCAATAGAGTCTTTCCACAGGCCAGTAGTGCATTTTCACTTTGTGGTGATTAATTTTATGTGGCAACTTGGCTGGGGCACAAAGTCCAGATAGTTTGTCAAACATTACTCTGGATGCTTCTGTGAAAGTGTGTTTTTTTTTAATGAGATTAACATTTAAACTGGTGGACTTTGAGTAAAGTAGATGACACTCCATAATGTGGGTGGGCCTCATCCAATCAGTTGAAGGCCTTACTTAATAGAAAGAGGCCTCACCTCCCCAGGCAAGCAGGAATTCTGCCAACAGATGGCCTTTGGGCTGCAGCTCTTCCTTGGGTCTCCAGCCTGCCGGCCTGCCCTGCGGATTTTGGACTCGCCAGCCTCCACAATTGCATGAGCCAATTCCTTAAAATAAATCTCTCTCAATAAAGATAGAGAGATAGATGATAGAAATAGATACAGACATAGACATCCTACGGGTCCTATTTCTCTGGAATACTCTGACTAATTTATTTAACTCCTGTTTTCATTGGAAGGCTCCCAGGTATTCTGTGGTGGTGGTTTTCCTAAAGAGTTATCTGAGCTCCTAAGTCCCCAAAGCCTCTGATTCACACTTTAATTCAAAACCACTGCTCTGGTCTGATACGAAGTCTCTTTCACCCCAAATCCTGGCATCCCATGTACTTTTTCAGACCTCTGCTGGTTACAGAACGTAGGCTCTCCTTCGTTCACAGATCTTAGGTCAGGTGTAGGCTAGTCATGGACGAGACAAGAGGAGACACATAGTCTACAAATCTCCCCTTGGATCTTCAAGCCCTTGGTTCCCAGCCACTCCATGTTCCCACCACCCAAGGAGGTAGATGGTTTCATTCTGATTCCAGAATCCTCTTCCAAATCCTCTGTGTTCAAACCAGTTTTCTGGAAACTCTCCTCAATGAACGTACACACTTTTCCATTTTTTTAAAATGAAATATGTTCTTGGGTAAGGACCATTCTTTTGAACATGTGTTTGCATCCTGGCCTGTGACAGAGGGCTGCCCTCAGAGTTGATGACATGAACAAGGTGGTACCTTTCCCTATGCTGACTAGCCCAGCTCACTCTGCTTTTTTGGTTATTAGGCCTGTTTTCTTAGACTTGCTGCCACTGCCCCACTGTTGGGCTGTCTACCATCTTTTCTCCTTACCATAAAACCTGCCCTCTCAGCATCACCCACCATCTGGTTTGCTGTAGGTTGGAGACCCAGTACCCAACTTCCAAGAGCCGTGGAAGCAGGTCCTGAGGGAGGCGGCGCTGTTGTGTAGGGGCGTCCCTGTAACTGTTATACACTTCATACTTGGCCTCTGGAAGGTCCATTTGTAACCTGGATTCAAGCCTTCGTTTCCTCCCTTATAAATGATGATAATAATTACTACCTCATGGGCGGGAATTAAGGGAGATAATATGTGCAAAAAACCTGTCACATGTAAATATGTACTTACATATTTATATTATATGTATAGCACTTTACACATAAAAAGCATTTAGTAACTGGTAGCTTTAATCTTCTTATTTTGACTGCCGTAGAATTATTACTTTTTTTTCCCTTCATCTCTTCTGTAGTATTGAGGTTGTCAAAATAAGTTAACACCATGTGCAATCTGATCTCTGTATTATTCTAGCTACACTTTTAGTGTCACCATAAAAAAAAGTGCCTTCTTACATTTAGGGTCTCTTTTGACCCTGATGACCTTCTGAGGGTGCTCAGTCAGTCTGTCCTAATTTACCAGGAGTGGAAAGGGAGCTTGACATGCATCTCACAGCTCTTTTCTTTCTCCTGTGTAGGGTGTATACATACATTACATGGATCCAGAAGACTGGGAGAAGAGCCAGACTGCAAAATCCTTTGGGCAATTTTGATAAGTATTGGTTGACGACGGTGATGCTGTTGGAAACTTAAGTGGCCTGACTCTTCCAATTGTAAAGAATGTAGTGAATTAGAGAAGTTAGGTAAAAATCAAATCCTTTTAAATGTTCACAGGGAAGTTGCCTTTAAAAACCTTTCAGTGACTCCTTTTTTTTCCTAGTAAAGATTAAATTGGGAAGTGAATATCTAGCCCAATTTTATCCATTTTGCCAATCTAGATTGCCCCATGCCCACGTGATCCAAGGGCATCACGAAGAGAAAAACCCAGATTGTTGAAGCCAAAGTGGACGCAGGGAATCACAAGGCCAGCTGACTTGGACAAATACCCAGATGGTTTTCCCGTCTACATCTGTCTCTCTTCAGTCTTGATCTCCCACAAATACTTCAGGTCGAGACTCACACTGGAGCAGGATGGGTCTTTCTAATCCATTCCTTCAAGCAGAAGTGGGAGGGCAGGGAAGGGGAAGGGATTTGTCTTCCGTGGGTGCTTTCCTTCCGAACTCTAACTTTAGGAGCAGAGAGTGGAAACACCCCCATATGGATGCCTAGCTCCTTAGAGGGCGACCTGCATGGGCTGATAGTGTTTGAATAGTTGCTTGTCTCATCCAGATCCTCCTTCATTTATTTAAACTATGACACGATCAGAAACCCTTCGAGTGCCTTGGCCTCCTTTCCCTTCTCTCCACTCCTGATCCAGTCTAACTGAAGGTTCTGATTCGATTTGGAAGGAGAATAGATTTCTTTAGTCAAGAGCCAAGTTCTTAATGGGAGACTCAGGAGTCGATCCGATTGCGTGGCATGAAGAGCTCCTGGGCTGACCCTCACTGCCGCCACAGATGCGATAGGCTACTCTCCCACACCAGCAGCAGCAGCAAGACTAGTTCTCCACTCCCACACTGTTGGTGGTGCAGCCACTATGGAAAACAGTATAGAGTGTCCTCAGAAAACTAAAAATAGAGTTGCCATATGACCCAGCAATCCCACTCCTGGGCATATATCCAGACAAAGCTGTAATTTGAAAAGATACGTACACCCCTGTGTTCATAGCAGCACTGTTTACAATAGCCAAGACATGGAAACAACCTAAATGTCCATCAACATGAATGGATAAAGAAGATGTGGGGGGGGGGGTGTATGTGTATACACACACACACACACACACACACACACGCAATGGAATATTACTCAGCCACTAAAAGGAATGAAATAATGCCAATAGCAGCAACATGGATGGACCTAGACATTATCATACTAAGTAATGTAAGTCAGAAAGAGAAAGACAAATACTATATGCTATCCCTTATATGTGGAATCTAAAATATAACACAAATGAACATATCTACGAAACAAAAACAGACTCGCAGACATAGGGAACAGACTTGGGGCTGCAGAGGTGGGGGAGGATTGGGAATTTGGGATTAGCAGATGCAAACTATTATATAGGGAATGGATAAACAACAAGGTCCTACTGTGTAGCACAGGGAGCTATATTCAATATCCTGTGATAAACCATAAAGGAAAAGAATATGAAAAAGAATATATATATGTATAACTGAATCACTGGGCCGTATAGCAGCAATTAAACACAGCGTTGTAAATCAACTATACTTCAATAAAATTTTAAAAATATAGATTAGCTCTCCAGCAGAGTGACGCTGGGCAAGAAGCTGCTGGCTCTGCCCGAGGTGACAAGGACCAGAACACCTGCAAGGAAGGGGCATGAGCAAAGCCAGCACAGGACTGAAGCTACCCAGAAAGAGGGGTCCTATGACCCCCCCATCCTGTGTCTCCCCAGCCACACTTCTCCAGCCTGCCACCTTCCACTGCCATCTACTCACAGCTGAGAGGGCGCCCGGGGGGGAGCAGGCACAGAGCAGCTGGCCGTTTGGAGAGTGAACTCAGACTTCCCAAGAAAATCCCCGGAAGTCATGGACATGGGAGAGAAGGGAGGGGCTGGGTGGAGGAGAAAGGGGGGTTGGAGGCAGGAGAGTTATCAGAAAGGCTCAGAGAGAAAGACCAGGGAACTTCCCACAGTGACTGAAAGGTAGACGAGCTTTACATCAGAGCTAGAAGGGACTCAGGGACAGTGGTTGAAGACTTTTTGGGGTCACAAACTGCCTTGGGATCCTGATAAAACTGGAGCTCTCCCCTGAGAAAAATGCATCTGAGCTCATTCACCTGTACCTTCACACGTGCACGTGTGCACACACACACACAAAGTTCACATACCATTTCAGGAGGTTCACGGACCTCTCAACTTATCTTTGGGAACCCCAAGGTCTATAGATTCCTAGCTGAGGAACTCTGCCTCTAGTCCTGTGGTCCTGTGTCCTCAGCTGAGGGTAATTTTGCCCCTGCATCTAGTGGGCAGAGGCCAGGGATGCTGTCAAACATCCTAAGTGCACAGGACCACGACCCACAGCAAAGTGTTGTCTGGCCCCAAATGTCAATAGTGCCAGTGTCGAGAATCCTGCTGCATCATCTTATCATAGACATGTCCAGTAATCCACCTAAGATCACACAAGTAATTATTAGCAAGGCCAGGATTACTACCTGATAATAAATAATGATAGCCCATTTACTGAGCACTTATTGTGTACCAGACACTGTTCCAAGTACTTTACATGAATGAATTCACTTACGTCTCACAACCATCCTCTGAGTTGGGTGTAGTTATACCCATTTTACAGGTAAAGAAATTGAGACAGAGAAGCTGTGTCCCAACCAAAGTCATGTGGCTGATAAGGAGTGAAGCTGGGGTTTGAACCCAGACAGTCTGGCTCTAGGGTCTGTCCAGGCCATTAACCCTTGCAACACTCTGCCTGGATCCTAATAACAACCCGTATTCCAACAGGTCAGCAAAAAGTAGCATCCTCCTGGGTGGGCAATACCGGTCCTCTAAAGTCCTTCTCTCTTTTCTCTATTGTTCAGACCCTGGTTTTAGTTTCCTATTAGACTCTATAGTTTTTCTTCTTGGAGTCGATTTCCCCTCTCCCTATGTAGATCTTATATTTCTGTAGTTATTTACAGTTTTCAAAATATATTTTCATCCACTATTTCATCTGATCTTTAAAACAACTCTATAATGCAAGAAGGGCACTTTGCAGATGAGAAAAATGGAGAACAAGGTCCCTGGCCAGGCAAGTGGTTAGAGCCAGAACTGGCAGCCTCGGAGTGCTGTGCACGCCAGCTCTGTCTGCTACCTCTGACCACCACTTAGCTCTTGTTCAGACCTCAGGGCCTCTGCAGCTTCTGTGATGACAGAATACTTATTCCCGAGCCTATTATACGAAACATTTTATTAACCTTCAACGGGAGGATAAATCTAGGTTCATAAGGCCAGACTTTAATGGAAACCTATTCATTTAACTTTTGCTACTAGAGTGAAGCAATCTAAAATTCCCAAGCATCGTCCTAGCTCCTGAATTGCTTCATCAGGCTCCTTCTGGCTCCTTGCTGCACTTCCTTGCTGAAGTTATGTTATGCTGTGGGCGACGCTGCTCTGTTTTGATTTTTCGAAAAAGTGAGCTGTGCTGGGCTGCCTGCCGGCTGGTGCTCTCACCTCTGCCCAGAAACTGCACCCCTTTACATATCGCTGTGTGTCCTCAAACTCCACATTCCAGTCAACGGGTCCAATCTACAGTTCACATCTTCTCTCGGCAGAAATCTCAAGAAATGATTACCAGTACCTGGATAAGAACCAGTCTTTTAAGCAATGTTCAAAACAAGAGCCCAGAACAGAAAAAAGAGTTCCGATTTCCCTTGCCTCTTCCCCACAGCGCACAGGCCTTGCCTCTTGAGCCTGTGTAGTGAACAGAATTGCCTCTAGTTAGAGATAAAGTGAACCAGGAGCTTTCCTTAATTTAATTGTGAATCTATTCATTGACTCACCGAACTGTATATACTTAGAGTCTATTATTAGATGTTACTTTTTATACCCCACTGTGCTCTGAAAAGGAAGTAAGGCAGATGCAGGCTTTCTTTGTAAAGATCACTAGTTCATTTCAGTTTAATTCAATAGCTATGTCTTTATTGTTGGCTGACTACCCTGCCTCAAACCCAAGTCTCCTGCCTGTGAGACCTTTCACATTTCTTTGGACAAGGAAGATATTCACACACGAAGTAGCCTGAGGCTCATGAACAGTCCCCTCCCATTCACAATAGGTTAACTTGTGTTGATCAGGATTTTTTCAGATACCAAAGACACAACGTCTGCTGTGGCGGAAGGGAAGGAGATGTGTTGGTCTGGAGACAGGAAAGTAACTGTCTCAGGGATGGAGACTAGGGGCTCCAATGATGCACCAGGAGTCTCCCTCCTACTCTTGACTCAGCTTCCCAGCATCAACCCCCAGGTCAGCCTGATTCTCTCCTACTGTGGAAAGCTTTTTCTGAGTGGCGTGGGAAGCAGGACAGGGGTAAGACAAGACTGTCAACAGCCCATGTCACCCCTGCTCAGGAGCCCCCAGCAGAAGGAAAGAACCTTTCTCTATGCTTAAGTATGTCAAAATGTCCAGGTAGGACAGTGATTGGCCAGACTTTAAGGGTCATGGATCTCATGGACCAATCATTGTGTGAGTGGAGTGGGGTGACCACTATGATTGGCCAAGCCTGCGTCACATGTCCATCCCTGTGCCCTGGCAGTGGGATAATGCAATGGCAGCCCCAGCAGTATCACACGTTTGGAGTTGCGGAGGACCACTTCCTCAGAGGAAGAGGGGTGGGTGGTATTGTTATCAGAAGAAGGTGAAAAGGTCATTGGGCAGACCAAAAACAACAGATGGCCCCTACAATTATGTTCCAAGAATTCATTTGAAAGTGGTTGTTTGGAACTCAAATTATATTTCCCTATAAAAACCATCTTATAACAAGCTCTTGTATTTATGTGGTGTTTTGGTTTTTTTTGCGGTACGCGGGCCTCTCACTATTGTGGCCTCTCCCGTTGCGGAGCACAGGCTCCGGACGCGCAGGCTCAGCGGCCATGGCTCACCAGCCCAGCCGCTCCGCGGCATGTGGGATCTTCCCGGACCGGGGCACGAACCCTTGTCCCCTGCATCGGCAAGAGGACTCTCAACCACTGCGCCACCAGGGAAGCCCTAAAAAAATATTTTTAATAAATAAATAAAAGAGAATCCTGCAGCCAAAAAGAAAGAGAAGAAAAGTGAAGCCGAAGAAGAAGGTAGGAGTGATACTGTGGCTGTTCTGGCTGGGGTGGAGGTGGGATGGTGGTGGGGGCAGTGGAGACTGCCAGTCTTGAGACCTGAAGAGCTTCAGATTTAATGGCCATTAACAGAGACAGGAACAGGGCCTGAGGCCAGCATGCACTGGAACTATAATTCCCACATAGAGCCAAGCCCTTTTAAAGCTTTTACCCTCCATAAAACAATGACGGGGGTGGGGGGTGAGGAATCTGCTCACTTACAAAGAGAGATAATAAGGTGACTTGTCTATCTTGTCCAGAGCTCTGATAGAAAATATATCTCCCCTAATAATTTATAATGAGGGACCCACCTTTATCTAGATTAGGGATTCACATTTATACTATTTGTATGATTCAGTAAGCCCTCACCTCGCCCCAGGTAAGAGATTAACATCTCAGGCTGAAAGCACTGTGAGATTCAAATGCAATACTGCTCTCCAGAGACCACAGAGGAATTTCACAGATGAAACCCTGCAAAACATGAATTCACAATCCAAAATTCAAAATATGCAAGGAAATAAGCCACCATGAGTGAAAATCAGCAGACAAACTCCCAATCACTTCAGATAATAGAATTGTCACATATATACCATAGGGTTGTTTTAATTTCCAAGAAACATTTTGTTAAGGTAAAATGCCTCATTCTGTCAAAGACCAATTCCTGTTCAAAGCTTCTTAATCAAAGTCTTAGTGAAAGATACACATTTGTCAAATGTATAGATTATACATAACTTGAAGATATCACAGATCTTTCATATGCCAGAATTACATGTTCAGCAAGATTTTGGAAAGATAAAACGATGGGCTAAAACAACAAGATGAAATGTAACGGGGAAAAAATAAAATAAATTTCTGCCATATTAAAAATTATCAGCTGCAAAATACAGAACAGAAATACTTGGACTGAAGTAATCCAGGTGAAGAAAGACTAAGAAATGAGTGGAGAGGTGTGACAGGCAGGGAGAGAGAGGTGTCACTTGATAGCTACATTTTTTTTTTTTAGGTATAATTCACAAACCACAAAATTCACCATTCTAAAGTGTACAATTCAGCAATTTTTAGCTTATTCACCACGTTGTGCAACCATCACCACTCTCTAGTACCAGAACATTTTCATCAGCCCAGAAAAGAAATCCTATATGCATTGGCAGTCACTCCACATTCCCTCCTCTTCCCAGCTTCTGCAACCACTAAGCTACTTTCTGTCTCTGTGGACTGGCCTATTCTGGACATTACATATAAATGAAATCACACAATACGTGGCCTTTTGAGTCTGGCTTCTTACACTTAGCATGATGTTTTCAAGGTTCATCCACATTGTAGCATGGAACAATGTGCCATTCCATTTTCTGTGGGTGAAAAGCATCCCATTGTTTGCATGGCCCATGTTTTGTTTATCCATCCATTCTTCAGCTGATGGGCATTTGGTTTATTTCTACTTTTTGGCTGTTATGAATAATCCCACTATGAATATATGTGAACAAGTTCTTGAGTGAAAATATTTTCCCCTGGGCTTCCCTGGTGGCGCAGTGGTTGAGAGTCCGCCTGCCGATGCAGGGGACGCGGGTTCATGACCCGGTCCGGGAAGATCCCACATGCCGCGGAGCAGCTGGGCCCGTGAGCCATGGCCGCTGAGCCTGCGCGTCCGGAGCCTGTGCTCCGCGATGGGAGAGGCCACAACAGTGAGAGGCCCGCGTACCGCAAAAAAAATATATATATATATTTTTTCTCCTTTTCAATGATTTGTCATTTTATTTTCTTGATAGTGTCCTTTGAAGCACAAAATTTTTTTAATTTGGATGATGTCCAATTTATCTATTTTTTCTTTTTTCAGTTGTGCTTTTGGTGTCATATCAAAGAAACCATTGTCTATTCCAAGGCCACAAAGATTTACTCCCATGTTTTCTTCTGTTTTACAGTTTTAGCTCATACATTTAGATCTCTGATCCATTTTGAGTTAATTTTTGTATATGGTGTGAGGTAGGGTCCAACTTCATTCTGTCGCATGTGATATTCAGTTGTCCCAGCACCATTTGTTGAAAAAACTATCCATTTCCCCCATTGAATTGTCTTGGCACTTGATAGTTACATTCAATATAACTGCCAGAAAGACCCCCCAAAAATGCTAAGAGCCAAGTGAAATGTAGGATTCATTAATAACCATGCCCACGGTACCAATACTTCTTCTCGGGGACTTACATATCCAGTGGTGTCCTATCATTGGGGTCATTTCTGTTTGTTCTCCAGACTGGATGTTTTTGAGTTGTACCTGGGTGTAAAAGACGATTATGGCTTTGTATTCACCAAGGTTGTCCAGAAATTTCAGGTTTTTTTCAGCACCAGGACCAAATATTATTTCTCTGAATCACTGGCCATTTGTTTCCCATAAACAATTAAAATGATAGAAAATTCCATCAGTTCAACACACCACTGACTTTACCCTGAAAGCAGCTGTTCCCAGCTCCATAAGTCTGGAGTGACCTCAAGAGAACTTGGGCCCAGGCCATATTTGAGGAGCCAAGTTCCCCACTTCTGGGAGACAGCCCACAGGCTTGGGAAAAGCCACATAGGATGCTGGATAACTGGATTTACTTGGATATTCCTGGTTTCTGAGACTTGATAAACCCGCAGAGATGCACACAGACAAGCCTCCCTGGATTGCTTTGGATAACATTCCTCACTTAGGCATTTCCAGCATTCTGCTGACATCTTTACTATGGTTTGATCACACTGTATTGTGATAAGATTAATAGCTAACACATACTGAGAATTTATTATATGGCAGGCATTGTTCTAAGAACATTACCCATCCTATGACTAGCTACTGGGATTAGGCCCATTTTATAGATGAAGAAACTAAGTGTTTAAATAACTTTAGAAAGATCACACAACCTGTAAGGATTCAGATGCTTGGAGCCTGGCCCCAAATCCTTAATGGTTTAAGGATTAAATGGTTCAAGCACCAGAATCAGAATCTGAACTCTTGGAGGACACCCTCTGCCTATATACTGCTTTCTGCAGGCAGATGTTATCAGGAACTAGATAATGTCATAGCTCGAAGTAAACTTAGAGGTATCTAGTCCAGCTCTCTCACGTTACACATAATAAAAGCAAGACCCAGAAAGGGGAAGCAGCAAAGTTGGGACCAGAATTCCAGGTTCTTGACTCACAGTAAAGCACTTTTCCCTTCACTCTTGATCCATTTAAGGCAAGAATGTCTACAATGTAAGGAATGTCTACGTGAGCAAGGCCTGTCTGCGTCTTTGGAGGACACAGGATTTGCCTCTTGCCCATTTTCAATCCATGTCACATAGTCCCTCAACTCAAGAGGGCAGCAGGGCCCCAGCCAGCCTCCATGCTGGGCCGTACCTCATGAGGAAAGTGACCAAAAGCAGCTCACGAGGTCCAACCAAAGCTCTCCCCTTGCTTCCCACTCCCCAGGGGGTCAGAGGCAGGCTGAGAAACACAACTGTGGGATTCCTGGGATATTTCAAAGGTACGTGGGGACTGTGGGACAGAATATTTGAAATCAGGTTTCTCATGGAGATCTGTCTATATAGTCTCCATAAGTCTCTAGGCCAACAGCTTGACCCAATGGTGGTTCCAGCAGAAGGATAGTAAAAATGCGTAACGCTGGTCTTATCGCCATGCAAATTTCTCCAAAGAGCTCCCAGCTCTGGCTGGTATTTTATGGCCCTTATCTTCACCTGCACGGTTAGGAAAAGACTACTATTTTGCTGTATTGGGGGTTAGCACGTTGAAGGTTCCAGAAGGACAGCTAGCCTGCCCTAGCCTGTGGGACTAGTTCACTGTAGAACTGGTCTCATCGTGCTCTGCTCGACACACAGTTTGCTAGACCCTGTCACTCTTTCCTCATTCTGAATTGATCTTTAATCAAATTCAGGCCACTAGTTTGAACTCTGAGACGCTGACACATGGCATTAAAGGCTTTAAGGAGATCAGTGGTTCTCGGTTGGGGTGGTTTTGTTTCCCAGGAGACATTTGGTAATGTCGACAGATGTTTTTAGTTGTCACAACTCGGGAGGTGCTAGTGGCGTGGGCATCTAGTGAGTAGTGGTCAGGGGTGCTGCTCAACAACTTACAAGGCACAGACAGCCCCACAGCAAAGAGTCATCCAGTAGTGGTGGGGGGAGTGTTGGTGGGAGTAGTGGTGGGGCTCTAGCTTCTAGAGTATGTTGGGGGATTGAGGGTAAGAGGAGATATAGGGGGAGTTATTCCAGATTAATCCAAGAAAAAGATAAGCCCAAACTGCTGCCTTGGATCCAAGCCAGGGGGACAATTAGAAGCCCCAGATTGGGACTTCCCTGGTGGCGCAGTGGTTGAGAGTCTGCCTGCCGATGCAGGGGACATGGGTTCGTGCCCCGGTCCGGGAAGATCCCACATGCCGCGGAGCAACTAAAGCCGTGCGCCACAACTACTGAGCCTGCTCTCTAGAGCCTACGAGCCACAACTACTGAGCCCACGTTCTGCAACTACTGAAGCCCGCACGCCTAGAGCCCGTGCGCCTAGAGCCCGTGCTCTGCAACAAGAGAAACCACAACAATAAGAAGCCCGCGCACCACAATGAAGTGTAGCCCCTGCTTGCATGCAGCAATGAAGACCCAACGCAGCCAAAAATCAATCAATAAATAAAATGTAAAAAAAAAAACAAAACCGGAATGTTTTGGTTTAAAAGAAAAAGAAGCCCCAGGTTTGGTTTGCTTGAGTGTTTGTGTAAAGGGGAGATTGTTTGCCTTCTTAAAGAGCGCTATGTAATCGACTCTGCCTATCAGTCTCAGGGAGGCCTGTGAGCCCCGGGCAAGCACATTTCTCCGGAAGGAAGTGAACCTTGGCTGCGGACTGCCCCAGCCCCACCTGGGCTAATGAGTCATCCAAGTGAAAGTGTCTGCGCACCCAGGCTCCAGGAAACCACACACCCAGGCACCCTCCCTCCCGCTTCTCAGGACACAGCTCTCCCCGATTAAGGTGCCGTCTCTCAGGCTCCCCTGGAGCGTGGCCCACACCTGTGGGGGAAGAGGAGGGGCCTCAGGTAGAAATTCCTGCTAGTGAAGCTCTCCTGCAAACACACCCTTCACTTTCTAGCTAACACCTCACACTCTTTCTTTCTGACCTGATTCCTCACTTTTAACCTACTTCCTGAAGCTGAAAGAGACATGAAGATAGAAGCAAAGTGTCACATGGTAGGGAAAAACGTTTATGGGACACCTAATATTTCGGGCAAGCCTATAGCAAGGAAAATCATTAGCAGATTCATGTATTAGGACCAGATTATGATCTTAGAGTCAACTCTATTCTTTATCTCATGTGGATAAAGGTTTTATGCCTCTTTTCAGGCATTGGTTCCCATCAACATGTGGCAAAATATTTCCGCTGCCTTAGATGCGTTTACTTTTGATGTCATTTGTATTTCAGGGCAAGAGCCCAGATCAGATATGAGTTTTCATTGGGTAATCATACTTCACATGAGAATCTTAGAGGCACTGTTCTTCCTTGCTAAGGTTCTCACTCGAGGGCCTTTTTCTTTTTTCTTCCCACACCACGTGGCATGTAGGATCTTAGTTCCCTGACCAGGGATCCAGCCCGCGCCCCCTGCATGGAAGCACGGAGTCTTAACCACTGGACCACCAGGGAAGTCTCAACCCCTGGACTGCCAGGGAAGTCTCGAGGGCCTTTTTCTGCAATCAATCCACTCAGCAAACATTGGCAGAGCTCAGGTGGGGTCTTGGGTGTGGGATGGACCTAGAGACCCCCTTCTTATGAATAGAATACAGCAAAAATGAAGGAATGTCACTTCCATGATTAGGTTACTGGAGGAAGGGGCCGTGAGCCAAGGAATGCGGGCAGCTTCTAGCAGCTGGAAAAAGCAGGTGCACAGATTCTCCCCTACAGGCTCCAGGAAGGAACACAGCCCTGCTGACATCCTGATCTTAGCTCAGTGAGCCCCGTGTCAGATTTCTAACCTACAGAACCATAAGAAAATAAATGTGTGTTGTTTTAAGCCATCAAGTTTATGGAAATTGTCTACTACAACAACAGGAAATGAATACACCTAATGACCTAATCCTGGAAACTACATGGATTGTTTACTTTCTTGGCACCTCTAAGGTAGATACCATTCACTCACATATTTCAGATAAGGACATTCCATCTTGCCCATAGTCTCATTGCAGGTAAGTGGCCAGAGCCAGGATTTGAATCTGATCCACTTAGAGCAGTGAAGGAGTGAAGAAGCTGTGGGGTGCAGAGAATGGGGGTGCAGGTATGGCAAGAAATTGAAGGAGTTTTTTTTTTAAATAAATTTACTTATTTATTTTTGGCTGTTTTGGGTCTTCGTTTCTGCGCGTGGGCTTTTCTCTAGTTGCGGTGAGCAGGGGCTACTCTTGGTTGCAGTGCACGGGCTTCTCATTGCGGTGTCTTCTCTTGTTGCAGAGCACGGGCTCTAGGCACGCGGGCTTCAGTAGTTGTGGCTCACGGGCTCCAGAGCACAGGCTCAGTAGTTGTGGCGCATGGGCTTAGTTGCTCTACGGCATGAGGGATCTTCCCGGATCAGGACTCGAACCCATGTCTCCTGCATTGGCAGGCGGATTCTTAACCACTGTGCCATCCGGGAAGCCCCTGAAGGAGTTTCTGAAAGACCTCTTTTTGTCTGAGAAATAAGATGATGCAAATTCTGCTAAAATGACTTGGAAATAGTGGGTTGAGAGCTTGAGGAAAAGGTAAAGTTTGAGCTAAAATGTTTCCTTGATTCTAAGATGACACGAATTAGAAGAAATGCCATCAATCTAATAGCAAGTTATTGCCAGGGAGCACTGTCATATTAAAAATTTACACATAGGTTATAAGACACATCTTAATTAAGGTTCTTTAAAATATTTTTTAAGAGTGAGTCTTAGAATGAAGGAAATGATGCCCTTGTTTTAGGCAGTCAGAGGGGAGCTGACTAGGGTCACAGGGCAGGGCTGTATGTTTGCCTGGAGTCCACAAGGATGGACCCCATGGGTTGGAGTGCTTAGAGTACCACTGTGTGCCGACTCCCTTGCTGGGCACCAGGATATAAAGATGATACAACGTGGAATTCACTGTTAAACAAAGGACAGGCAGTGAAGTTCCAGAAGAGGTGATTAATTCAGAATGGAGGAATCCTCACTTGTGAGTCAGTTAGTCTTGGAGGCTTCATGGGAGCTCAACAAGCCAAGAACAGGAACATTCCAGAAAGCAGGAACAGGATGAGTAAGGCAACAGGCATTGGGAACTGCAGAGAGTTGGGTTGGCTGAGATGTCAGGGATGAGGTGGGAGCATCAGTAGATGATTTTGCAAAGGCAGGCAGAGAACTGTGGCCTTTTGCTCTGAGGAGCCACAGCACGATATCAGGCAAGGGAATAAAATGATCAGATTTGCTTTTTGGACTCCACACAGTCAAGGCTCTGCCTCCGCCCAGGAGCAAGACTGCACTCTGCCTGAAGCCCGTATGAGTGGGGCTCCCTTGGGAGACTGTGGACCCAGCTGCTCCCGGCTTCCTCATCAGGGCGGACTGGAAGGGTGTCAGCTGGGAGCAGCCAGGCCAGTTCAGAGGCTACCACATTAATTCAGGCCAAAGGAAAGAAGCAAGTCTTGGGTGGGGAGGGGGTTGGGGGGTGGGGGGGGGAGTTTTCAATCTGCAAGTCATTGAGGAGAAAACATCCCAGGAGCAAGATGGATGGTTGGAGGAGGGGCTCAAGGAAGGGTAAGCTGGGGTGAAGTGAGAGAGTGGCATGGACATATATACACTACCACATGTAAAATAGATAGCTAGTGGGAAGCAGCCGCATAGCACAGGGAGATCAGCTCCGTGCTTTGTGTCCACCTAGAGGGGTGGGATAGGGAGGGTAGGAGGGAGACGCAAGAGGGAGGAGATCTGGGGATATATGTATACGTATAGCTGATTCACTTTGTTATAAAGCAGAAACTAACACACCGTTGTAAAGCAATTATTATACTCCAATAAAGATGTTAAAAAAAGAAAAAAAAGATCTCCCCTTTCCTGACTCTGGGAAGTGATGGGAGGGACTGGGATGTTGTCCCCACTGAAACACGCAGGAACAGCACTTTTGGAAAAGAAGGGGGTCAGGTCAATCAGGGTCCTATGAAACAGTCAGGATGCCATGAAGCAGGCACCGGGCTAGACGGCTTAGCTTCCTGCCCAGAATCCAGGACCTGGCTGGAGAGGAGGAAGTGGGAGTCGGACCACCAGCGTTCCACCCGCAGCCCACCATCCCCAGCTGTGCCACAGCTCTGGGCCTCATGCCCATAATCTCTGAAATGGGCTTAACACTAAGACCTCCTGCCCAGGGTGGTGCTGAGGATTAAAGGATAACACACGGGGGAGCTTTCAGTGCCCAGCCTGGCACAAGCTGGTGCCCAGTGAACAGCAGCTGGGGTTATTTCTGTAGGCGACTAATAGATATTGGATGAGACCAGGACTGAATAAACGTAACTAAAACCAACAGGAAGAGCTGATGAGACAAAAAGGAAAAATACTGTATAATTTCACTTATATAAGGTACCTGGAGTTGTCAAATTCATAGAGATAGAAAGTGGAATGGTAGTTGCCTGGGGCTGGGGGGAAGGGGGGAATGTGGAGTTATTGTTTAATGGATGTAGAATTTCCCTTTGGGAAAATAAAAATGTTCTGCAGATGCAACACTCTTTGACATAAATTGTAGCAATATTTTTTTGGATCCTTCTCCTAAAGCAAAGGAAATAAAAGTAAAAATAAACAAATGGAGGACTTCTCTGGTGGTCCAGTGGCTAAGACTGTGCGCTCCCAAAGCAGGGGGCCCAGGGTTGACCCCTGGTAAGGGAACTAGATCCCACATGCCGCAACTGAGTTCACATGTCACAACTGAAGATCCTGCATGCCGTAACGAAGATCCTGCACGCTGCAATGAAGATCCTGTGTGCCGCAACTAAGACCCAGCACAGCCAAATAAATAAATAAATATATAAATATTTTTAAAAAAGAGTGGGACCTAATTAAGCTTAAAAGCTTTTGCATTGCAGAGGAAACCATCAACAAAATAAGAAGACAACCTACTGAATGCGAGAAAATATTTGCAAATGATATGACTAAGGGATTAATATCCAAAATATATAAATAGCTCATACAACTCAACATCAGAAAACCAAACAACCCAATTTAAAAACGGGCAGAAGAACTGAATACACATTTTCCCAAAGAGGAAATGCAGATGGCCAACAGGCACATGAAAAGAACCTCAACATCACTAATTATCAGGGAAATGCAAATCAAAACCACAATGAGATATCACCTCACACCTGTCAGAATGGCTATCATCAAAAAGAGCACAAATAACAAATGTTGGTGAAGACACAGAGAAAAGGGAGCCCTCGTGCACTTTGGTAGGGATGTACATTGGTGCAGCTACTGTGGAAAATAGTATGGAGGTTCCTCAAAAAACTAAAAATAGAACTACCATATGACCCAGCAATTCCACTCTGAGTATATACCTGAAAAAAACAAAAACATTAATTTGAAAAGGTACGTGCACCCCAATGTTCATAGCAGCATTATTTACAATTGCCAAGATATGGAAGCAACTCAGATGTCCATCAACAGATGAATGGGTAAAGTAGATGTGTATATATATATATGTATATATATATATATACACATTTATATATACGTATATATATATATATATATATAATGTGTGTGTATATACACACAGACACACACACACACACAATGGAATACTACTCAGCCATAAAAAAGAACAAAATTTTTCCATTTACAGCAACATGGATGGACTTGGAGGGCACCATGCCAAGTGATATAAGTCAGAGAAAGACAAATACTGTGTGATATCACTTATGTGTGGAATCTAAAAAATACTACTAGTGAATATAACAAAAAAGAAGCAAACTGACAGAGAACACAAACTAGTGGTTACCAGTAGGGAGAGGGAAGCAGGGAGGGGGAACATACGGGTAGGGGATTAAGAGGTACAAATAATTATGTATAAAATAAGCTACAAGACATATTGTACAACACAGAGAATATAATCAATATTTTATAATAACTGTAAATGGAGTACAACCTTTAAAAATTGTGAATCACTATATTGTACACCTGTAACTTATATAATATTATACATCAACTATACCTCAGTTTTTTAAAATGTTCGGAATCAATATCTTGTAACAACCTATAATTGTAAAGAATCTGAAAAAGAATATATATATATATACACATATAAAACTGAATCACTTTGCTGTACACCTGAGACTAACACAACATTGTAAATCAACTATACATCAATTTTTAAAAATGTTCTGGAGATGGCTGGTAGCGACGGTGATGCAACAATGTGAATGTTCCTCATGGCACAAAACCATACACTTAAAACAGCTAAAACTATAAATTTTGTACTATGTATATTTTATCACAGTAAAAATCAATTAAAAATGCAAAAAAAAAAAAAAAGAATAAACAAGACAACCCTGGGAAAACGAATGGGACGAGAACAGAAGAGATGACTGAGATAAAGGTGCTTTAAAAACACTCTAACTTTATCTGTGCAGATAAAATTTATAGTGAAGAATGTGGCCTGGTTCTTAGTCATTTCAAACACCTCTGGGGTCCCTGGCTTCACACACCTGGGGTTTATCACACTGGGAGCTAATATTCACACAGCTCTGGGCTGACACTCTGTTAAGTGTGTCAGCAACTTTAAGGCTCCTAAGAACAGAGCTGGGGCACCCGCTTTCCTAAGAACACAGCTGGGGCGTGTGGGGGAAAAAGAGCTGGGTGACATTGGTGGGGTTGCCAAGGTAGAGCCATCAATTAGGTCTAAAGAAAATCTGAAGGAAAAAAAAACCCCAACTCAGATCATTTCTGCAGCTATGACCAAAACCTGGGGAGCCAGGTCAGGGAATGGTGAAAGGGTGACACTAAATTCCCGGCCCAGGAAGCCAGGCCCCAGCCTGGACATGGCAGCTTGGCAACTCCACATGCTTCTCACCAGGGCCTGCAGGGAAGGGAGGCCAAGACCCCAGCACCAGCCCTGCCTCCTGCCCTGGAGGCCCCACTGCAATCTTTCCCAGACTCTGAATTGGATCCTCCATTTGGCCTCCCATCCATGGGGCCTCAGACCAGTCCCAGCAGAAGCACATGTGGCTCCAGTCTCCTCGTGTCAGAAAAGTCCCAACCCCATCATTCCCCCTCCTTGGCCTCCCTCCTGTTCTCCACTCCTGCACTAAGCCAATGTGACTATGTGCACTGCTGCTGCAAAAAAAAAACGATGTTCCAGACCACGCTGGCAGCCCTGATGCCAGTCGTGGAAAGGACCGAGAGGGAGAAGAGACAGGGTGTGGGCCTGGCCCCAGCCACACCCCGGGACATCAGCTGGAGGGCTGCACATGCCCTCCACACAGGAGAACACACCAAAACATAACACAGCCCCGTACCTTTGCAAATGACCAGAGTCTGCAGCCAAACATGACAGAGCCTTCCCAGCTGCCCGGCAGATGGAAGCATCGGCCAAGCTTGCCAAGCTTGAGTTCTGTCAAAAAGACTCTGGAGGGGGCCTGAACCACAGACTGTGCTCTCAGCGCAAGAGCAGAGCCAAAACAGCCTGTCATATCCATCCAAGGAGCAATGGAGTAGAGAAAGTGGAGGATCTACGGGGCTCTGTCCTCAGGGCAGCCCCAGACGTGCCTCTTAGAAGGAGTGGGCCTTGAGGACTTGATAACTTGTCTGAACCTCGTTTGCCATATCTGCAAAATGAGGCTAATAAAACCCCACAGGCTGACTGTACTAAAAGAGAAAATAAACAAGTGCTCCCTGATCTTAGTTATGATTATGCCAGTGATTATCCAGTGGCTTGGTTAATCAACATGAGTTTATTGATCACCTACTATATGCCAAGGACATTCTACACATTGCTTCATCTTATCTTCACAACAGCCCTAAGAGGAAGGTATTGTTATTCCCGTTTTATGGACAAGGAAATGGAGTCTGGGCAGGGAGGTTAATCATTTGCTCAGAGTTATGTTGCCAATAAGTGACAATTCTTGCAGACGTGCGGCCTCCAAAGCCCATGCTCTTTGCACTGTAGGACTCTAACCCAGCTCTCCAGGGCAGAAAAAGTGCACAAGAGACAGGACGCACGTGGGTGGAACAATTAGGGTAAGGTGTAGACTCAGGCTGAAGGAGTTCAGCCTCCAGGGAGAGACAGGTGAGCAGAAACCAGGGCCCAGTGTCAGGTGAGCCTGGAGCCCCCTAGGGCCAAGGTGAGGGCTCGGTGAGAGAGAGGAGCTGCGAAAGGGCTCCTCTTGGAGAGGGGGGGAGTGAAGGGGGCTGGGTAGGTGCAATGGTTTACAGAGGCCCAGGGGGCAAGTCTCTGAGAATATTCTCCTTCTAGAAGCTGTGACAGCCCTTCTCCCCACCCCCAACTCTGGGCACAATTACAGCTCAGCCAAGTTTGCCTTTCATCTCCTGCAGCTTCCCCATCTTCACCCTCTATCCCCTTGTGGGTTCCCTTCTATCTAAGCTCTCAAGACTCCGAGGTGCCCTTGTCCATCCACTGATTCTCAACCCCTCCTGAGCACTAGAATCTCCTAAGGGACCCTTAAAAACAGACGTGGACCCTCCTCGAGAAATTCCATTTCAGTTAGTCTGGAAGGGGTGAAGAAGGCCGACAATGGCCTGAGAGATGAAAGGACTTTTCTGGGTCACAAAGCCGCTAGCAGGGAGGCCTGGATTCCCCTAAGTCTTCCTAACTTGGAGCTCAGTTCCTCCCCGTAGCAACCGCGTGCCTGTGGAGGACGGGCGCCCAAGCACTTGCCCATGCGTGTCTCCTAGTGTTGGGGTCCCAGGCTGGCGTTCCTCCCTCGGCCTCGCTCTGCCCCAGTCCACCCCCAGCAATGACCACTGCCGTTTCCCACTTGATGTCAGAAGCACGTTCCTCGGCAAAGTCTGAGTTTTGGACTTTGGACAGTGAAAAATACAGCTTTGACAGCCAGGCCGTGTAGAGCCCAAAATAAGTTTCCAAACTCCTGTTGGCTACAAGGCCTGTAAACAGACTTTGATGCCCCTCAGGTCAGCCCCTGGAGGCCCTTAGCCTTGGTTTCCATGTCTTGAATAGAGAATAAATACTAGTACTATTTAACTCACAAGGCTTTTGCAAAGGTAGCTGGAAATGATACCCACAGAGAATAATGCCTGACAGAGGAACTGGCCCTCAGTCCTCCCACAAATGCTTGCTCAGAATCTGCTGCAGACTAGGCATTATCTGAGCGTGAGGGGAGAACGTTTGTGTCCCTAAGATGCCCCTGTCTCAGGGCTCCCAGTAGAGGAAGGATTCAGGCAAGTAGAGAGGCAGTTAGTACGCAGAGAGCCGTGTGCTCTGGGGACACAGAAGGGACACAAGTAACCCATCTGAGAACACACATCAAGAGGTTCCCATGAGTCAGGCTGAAGGGGAAGGGAGTCAGGGCAGCCCTGAAGGAAAGACGAGTACAAGGAAATCCAAGTAACCGCGTTACAGCTGAAACAGAAGTCGTGCTTTGGTTTCCTAGGGCTGCCATAACAAACTACCATAAACATGGTGGATTAAAATGACAGAAATTCCCAGTCCCGCCCGCCCTGGCGGGCGAGCAGACAAGCATCTCGGCTGGTGAGTTCCGGTCGGCCCGATCCTCTGCGCTGGAATCTGTCCGCTTTGCCCTCCGCACCCCTGTTGCTGTGCTCTCCTGCGCGGCTCCCAAGCTCCCCCACTCCGCCTCCCGAAGTCTCCACCCGCGAAGGGGCTTCCTAGTGTGTGGACACTTTTCCTCCTTCACAGCTCTCTCCCGCTGGTGCAGGACCCGTCCCTATCCTTTTGTCTCTGTTTAGTTTTTTCTTTTGCCCTAACCAGGTACGTGGGGGGTTCCTTGCCTTTTGGGAGGTCTGAGGTCTTCTGCCAGCGTTCAGTAGGTGCTCCGTAGGAGTTGTTCCACGCGTAGATGTATTTCTGGTGTATCTGTGGGGAGGAAGGTGATCTCCGCGTCT
Source organism: Orcinus orca (assembly GCF_937001465.1). NCBI lineage: Eukaryota > Metazoa > Chordata > Mammalia > Artiodactyla > Delphinidae > Orcinus > Orcinus orca. The sequence continues at coordinate 23,897,149 of NC_064573.1, forward strand.
TACTCTTCCGCCATCTTCCCGGAAGTCCTTCAAAAAGAGTCATGTACCAAAATGTTCATTGCAGCTCTATTTACAATAGCCCAGAGATGGAAAAAAACCTAAGTGTCCATCATCGGATGAATGGATAAAGAAGATGTGGCACATATATACAATGGAATATTACTCAGCCATAAAGAGAGACGAAATTGAGCTATTTGTAATGAGGTGGATAGACCTAGAGTCTGTCATACAGAGTGAAGTAAGTCAGAAAGAGAGAGACAAATACCGTATGCTAACACATATATATGGAATTTAAGAAAAAAAAGTCATGAAGAACCTAGGGGTGAAACAGGAATAAAGACACAGACTTGCTAGAGAATGGACTTGAGGCTATGGGGAGGGGAAAGGGTAAACGGTGACAAAGCGATAAAGAGGCATGGACATATATACACTACCAAACGTAAGGTAGATAGCTAGTGGGAAGCAGCCGCATAGCACAGGGAGATCAGCTCGGTGCTTTGTGACCGCCTGGAGGGGTGGGATAGGGAGGGTGGGAGGGAGGGAGACGCAAGCGGGAAGAGATATGGGAACATATGTATATGTATAACTGATTCATTTTGTTGTGAAGCTGAAACTAACATACCATTGTAAAGCAAAAAAAAAAAATAAAATAAAATGACAGAAATTTATCCTCTCACAGTTCTGCCAGCTGTAAGTCCAAATCAAGGTATCATCAGAGCCAAACTCCCTCTGAAGGCTCTCGGGGAGAAGCCTTCCTTGCTTCTTCCTCGCTTCTGTGGGGCCCCGGCAATCCTTGATGTCTGTAGCTACATGACTCCAATCCCTGCCTCTTCTCTCTGTGTCTCTTCTTCCCATGAGGACACATCATTGGATTTAGGGCCCACCTAACCCAGAATGAGCTCATCTCCATCTTTAATTACATTTGCAAAGACCCTAGCTCCAAATAAAGTCACACGCTGAGGTTCCCTGGGATGGGAATTTGGGGGTCATGATTCAACCCACCACAGAGGGCAAGGGTGGAAGTGGAGAGAGATGAGATTCCCAGAGGTAGGCTGAGGACACACACAGACTTCATCCAGGGACACTGGTGAGAGGTGGAGGCGTTTTAGAATGTAAGCTTTCGAAAGATATGCTGCCTTTGGGATGGAGGGCAGATAGAGAAGAACAAAGTCGGATGCTTTACAGTAACTCAGTGAGATGTATCTCTTGACAGTCAATAGGTATTTGGGAGACAGAACTGACAAGGTGTGGTGGTGATTTGGAAGTAGGGAGAAGGAAAGGAGCCACATTGCGTTCTCAGGTTTCTGAGTAAGGGAACTGAATGAGGGCACGTGGCAAGGTGGGAAGGAAGGAGATAGGAGACCCAAGCAGAGATGCTAAGGAGACTCTGGACTCGATGCAGGCGGCTCAAGCTCAGGGGAGCTCTCAAGGCTGGAGAGCGAGCCCATGGAAGGACCTGGCACCATGGGAGGAGAGTGATGTGTAGTGTGGGGGGAAACAGAGGCTCAGAACAGACCAGAGGAGCACCAATATTAAGGGCTCGGGCAGACGAAGAGCTCACGACAAAGACTAAGGAGCAGGGACGAGAGGCCAGGGGAGCAGACAACGGGCAATCACACAAAGAGACAGTGCCCAGCGCTTTCCCTGTCCGCGTCCTCGCCTCCTGTCCACTTCCCTTTCCAGTTTGCTACAGTGAAAGTACTTGACCTTTCTTGGGGTGATGGGAGGACAGCCTCACAGGGCAAACGGTAAAGCTCCCTATTTATTTACTCAAGCATGTTCTGTGCTTCTGTTACCTCATCACAGCCTGGACTGGGCAACCCTGGTTTCACTTCCATCACCCTCCTCCAGCCCCACACCCCTGGGTAATCTGGAGCCTTCTGTCCAGTCATCTCTGGCAAAGAGCCCACACCCTCCATCTGCTGTCTCCAAAAGGCAGCTGTCAGACCCATGTGGGCTAATGTTGATCACCCGAGATGGGGCTGGTCGGAATGGAGATGTGCAGTAAGTGTAAATTACATGTGGATTTCAAAGACTCACTCGGAAAATAAATGTAAAATATCCCAGGAATAATTGTATATTGATTACATGCAAAAATTACATTTCAATATATGTAATTATTAATTAAATTAATTAAATATATTAATTAAGTATATATTAAATTAATTAAATGCAGATGCAGGTTAATTGAAGTATATTATTTTAATTAAATTATATTAATATATTAATATTAAATTTGATTTAATATTAATTCAATTAAATGCAGGTTAATTAAAATATATTATTAAGATTAATGTCACCTGTTTCTTTGTAGTTTTTTTAAACCTAAAATTACATTAGGTGACTTGCATTATATTTCTTTTGGGTAGTACTGCCCTAAGACCTTCTTTGATATCAAAACTTACCTGAAACACAGAACAGTTTTGCATTTCCCCGGAGTCTGGCTGGCACAGGTCATGGGAAGGGAGAACGGCATGCTGTATGTTGCACCTGGTTTCTCACATTCGCATTTTATTTCTCATAACTCATGTGATTCCCCGTCTCTCCCCTAACTTTTTTTTTTTTTTTTTTGTGGTACGCGGGCCTCTCACTGTTGTGGCCTCTCCCGCTGCAGAGCACAGGCTCCAGACGCACAGGCTCAGCGGCCATGGCTCACGGGCCCAGCCGCTCCGCAGCATGTGGGATCTTCCCAGACCGGGGCACGAACCCGTGTCACCTGCATCAGCAGGCGGACTCTCAACCACTGCGCCACCAGGGAAGCCCTCCCCTAACTTTTTAAATGAGAAAACCAGAGGGCAAATTTAACTCATGTCTACTCAATTCCTAAACCCATAATTTGTCCAATACACAATGTTGTCAAGTCTAATAGTGGTAATAGTTTCTAAGGAACCCCCTTAGATATAATAATAATAATACCTTTATGCACATAAAGTGTCTTATATCACTTACATCATCCCATCTGCTCCAAAAGAAAACCTTAAGACTTCCAACGTAAGATATTCTCATTTAAAAATTTTGTTTAGACACGGCAGAAAATTAAAAGGTACAAAGAAATAGAAAGTCAACTTCCCACCTACCCCTGACTTGCTCTCTCCTGCCACCCTCCACCCCTGCCGACAGCATACTCTGTATATCCCCCTAGTGATGGTGATGCACAAACACAGTCAAACATGCGTGTGGATATATGGCCATTTTTCAAAAAACTCAAATAGCAGTAGGTTGCACCCATATTCCACATGTTACTCTTTGTACTTAGCACCTTATCTTGGAGACCCTTCATATCAGTACATAAAGGTCTGCCTTTAACTATGTCATATTTAACTGAACAGACTTTCATAAATTACAAAATACATTTAAATCAGGAAACTAAGTTCAAGGAAGGCGTCACTTGTTCTCCTTGACAGCGGCAGTGACAGACTGAGGCCAACTGATTCCAGTCCGAGCCTGCTTCCTCTCCTTGACCCTCCCCGTGCCCCCATCTGTGAAAGAGTAGAAACAATTCCTGGCCCACCTACTGTGAAGCTGACATGGAGACTGAAAGAGCTAATGAAACCTGGAAAGCACAATTCAAACAAGAAGCATCGTCATTACTGTTACTGTAACTGTACTGTAACTGTAATCGGAGTCACATTTTGGTAGAAATCTAAGCAACGTAGGGGAGGGCAAATGTATTTGGGCAGGACGATTCTACCACCCTTTGAATCACATCATCACTGGGCCCATAGTATTGGCCCCCACCCAGCACTGATCTAGCCCAGGGGGACAGATCCTGGCTGCCTCCTTAAAAAGGGTTGGAATGTTCTGAAGGGCTCAGGTGTGACTGTCCAGCCCCTCATCTTGCGGGGAGTAGGTGGTCACAGGTTCTGGCCCCCAGGGACAGGCTTTCTCAGGAAGAAGACTTCACTCACAAGGCTGAGACATAAACACACACAGACACAGGCCCTGGAAATCTGGAGCAAGGTGAGTGGAAAACTGTCCTCAGCCCAGGAGCGGCTGGCTGTTTATGTGCAGTAGGTCACGGGCTGACATTTTCCAGGCCCAGGCTCAGCATGGGAAGCTGACTGCACCCACCAGCACAGCTCCAGCCCAGACACGGGAGCAATGTGACTGAGGGAACCGCAGCCAAGTTAGGCTGGCCGAGGGGTCTGGCTGGCAGGGCCCAAGCGAGTGAGCGACTGCTTAAAGGGACGCCGCCTCATCTCATCTGGCGGCCCTGCCCACCGCCTTGGTGTCTGGGTCATTCTTCTCCTTGCTTGTTCCCAGCTCTCCCCTGTGACCCAGGGTCTTGGGGAAGAACAGGGGGGAGCGGGAGGAGACAAATCTCCAGGGAAGAAAAAGTAAACCCAGGCTTAGCCAGCAGGTACCCCACATGTCTTCCCAGCTCCTCCAAGTTGGCCCCGTGGTCCCCAGATGTGCAGGAGAAGTGTGCTTAAGCTGTGTGATCACAAAGATTGAGCTTCCCCAGGAAATTTCTAGAGCCCATTAGAAGGGCTCACAAGGCACAGAGCCTCCAGAAAACGTGCCTTCCCTTCCCTTGGTTCCTCATCTAGGCAAAGCTTCACACTGTCTCCACCCAGACAGGTGGAAGGCCAGTCCACTCATCCTGTTTATAGAAGAAGGGTGGGGAGAGCGAAAGGACAAGTTCCAGCCTCTCACAGGGCTTCTCACCAACCTGCCCTGTCTGAGCAGTTACTCTCCGAGCTCAGTCGCCCATCCACTCTTCCTAAAGTCAGCCGGTCAGTGCTCTACACAGTTGGTCCTAAGAAAGAAACAAGTATTCAAAGCTGGATGTTCAAAGCACATTGCCGACAGTCCTCCACTTAACGAAAGAATTAATTATGGAACTTCTTTGAAGAGACAACTTTCCTAGGGCGTATAAGGTACAATTTTTACTTAGCATCAATGTATTCACAATTTTGGGGGGTATAAACCTAAAAAGGCGCGTATGTTTGGCTATAAATGTATTTGTGTTATTTTTCAATTCTCAGTATAAAAACTTGATTTAGGCAGGGCTGGTATCATTATTTCTACCTTTCAGGTGAGGAAAGGGAGACTCAGAGAGATTCTAAGCAAAAATGGGCGTTTCCACTGCTCCACAATGACCCGCTGAGGGTCGTATTTCTCAGCCTGCCCAAATCCCACTGTTATACCTGCGCTGTTTACAGAAAGTAGAGTAGAGGGTACCAGGGACTGGGGAGAGGGTGGGGAAGATATTATTTAATTGGTGCAGAGTCTCTATTCTGGATGATGAAAATGTTCTGGAAAAGGATAGTGGTGATGGTTGCATGACATTATGAATGTCCTTAGTATCTGCTGAATGTACACTTAAAATGGTTAAAAGGGTACATTGTATATTAATTTTTTAACATAGAAAAAGAATTACCTAGCTGAAATTCTGCATCGCAGCAGGATTATGTTAGCTCACTTCCCCTCTGCCCTTTCCTTCCACCTCCCACTTCCCCCAAATAATAAAGAGAACTGATCAAGAGAAAATAATTAAAATTGAAGTAACACCGAGAAATCACTTCTAACCCAGGAGATTGGCAAAAAATAAAGTAAGATAATACTCTTTGCTAGTAAAGACGCAGAAAAAGGACACTCTCGCACACTGTTGTTGAAAAAATAAACTGGGCAGACTGGAAAACAATCTAGCAATATACTATAAACATGTTTTTTAAAATTAAAAGTACACATACGTGGTATTGGAGACAGGGAAAATACACAGATCAATTGAAGAGAATAGAGTTTGAGGAGAGGGATATTTCCTAGACTAAAACCAGGGGTGGGGTGTGGTCTCTGGGTCACAAGATCAATTGGAACTTGCAACCTGCTCACTAATGGCACCCCATAATGAGAGACCCTCAGAAGGAATAGTGGTTTGGGGTATCCTGGGCTCTGGGATCACCATAGAAGCCCATGACCCAAAGGTGATTAGCAAGATGAAAAACCTGCAGAGACCACACCTGGGGTAGGGGCTTCTCCCCTGTGATCAATATGGACCCATGGCAAGGGGGCCTAGACACTTTACCCAATCCAGTGGCGGATAAGGTAGTGACCAGAGAAAGATTTCGGTTGAATTTCCTGACATCCCAGTAGGACGGGGATGTGAAGTCAACATTAAGTTGTGTTTGGTCAGGGTTCCCCAGAAAAACATAACCAGTAGGAGACAGATAGATAGATAAATAGATAGATAGATAAGTAGATAAAGATTTATTATAGGAATTAGCTCACACAATTGTGGAGGCCAAGAAGTCCCGCGATTTGCCGTCTGTAAGCTGGAGAAATAAGAAAGCTGGTTGTGCAATTCACTTCAGATATGAAGCCCAGAGAACCAGGAGTGTCTATTCAAGCAGAGAGAATGAACTCATGTTTCCTCCACCTTTCCGTTCTATTCAAGCCCTCAGTGGATTGGATGGTGCCCCGCAAATTGGCGAGGGGCATCATCTTTATTTGACCTATTGATTCAAATGCTAATCTCTTCCAGCACCACCTCAGACACACCCAGAAATAATATGTTACCAGCTCTCTGAGCGTCCCTTAGCCCAGTCAAGTTGGCATATATAATTCACCGTCACAAACAGTTTTGCAGAAAGTAAAGAACTATGCTATTACCTGCATATGTGAGTTGGCGAACTGAGAGTCTTCCCAGTTATATGAGATTTAGAGGTAGGTATTATGGATGAGGTGGGGTTCAATCTCACCTTGAGAACACCAGGTAGGGGTTGGGGTGAGCACAGGTGTGACAGCCCAGGTGAGCAGGGAGTGGGCGGCAGACAGTGAAGAAACGGGCTTGGCTGGAGTATATGGTCCCAATTAGAGAGTGGAAAGTGTCTGTCCTCCTCATTATCAAAACACATCTGTCACTGAACACCTCCACGTACAAGGTTCCGGGCTGTATGCTGTGAGGTATGGAAAGGTGAGAAATGCAGGGTCAGCGCTTTCTGTGAGCTCATAAGTTAGCTTGATAATGTGCGTCCACGAAGAAAAACACTCAGAAGGTGGAGTGCCCGATTCCTGACATACATCATCCGTGCACTTGTTTCCTCAGCTAAATCTTACTGTGTTTAATCCTCACACCGGGCTAAGTATTAGGGATGGAGAGATGAACGATACAGTGCACCATCCCTGGGAAATGCATAGAAATCACCTCCGGCTGAGGAAGGTCTCCCAGAGCTGGACCTGGGTGGGCTGGTAGGATGTGATAGGTGTCTGAGGAGGAAGCGGGTACACCTGTGGCAAGATCGGCACCTGGGACTGATGGCCTGTGGAACACGCAGGTGAGCTGGGGGCAGGGGCCGGGGGGTAGGGGAGGTGGGCAGAGAGTGGCAGAGAGTGGGCAGAAGATCCAAGTGAGGGCAAAGAGGCAGATGAGGCTGGACAGGACAGCTGGGCGCAGATGACAGAGTGTTCTGCACTCTAGACTTTGGACTGTGGGAACCTGGAGTTAGTGAGGATTTCTGATCTGCTGTGAGGTCCTACTGTGCCCACCAAGCTCCTGCCACCTCCAAAGTGAGTGGTAGACGGGGCCAAGCAGGAATGTGCCCAGCAAAGATCATCTGTGGCCCACTTAGCTAGTGCCCGTCCCCGAGTCACTTCTCTCCCGGGGCGCCTGCCAGGCCCGGACACTCACCAGAGCCTACGGGAGCCCTCAGCCTCTCCAGCCTGACCCGGAGGCCTGGAGGGCCCACGTGCTCTCGAAGAGCTGAGCTCCAGCCTTCCTTATTCCTCCCACTCAGCAGGGAGTCCCTGTTACATCAACCTCTGCCCCCCATCGCCAGCTGAAAGGGGAAGGGGAGGAAGCCCTGAGGCTTACAGCAAAACCTCAGGGTGCCCCTGAGTCCCAGGTGTGCTCAGATGTGGTCTGGGCCAGCCAAGCCTGCTGGGCCATCAACTTGGATGCAGGATACACAGAATGTACCTGCACCTCCTCCGGCAGGTAGGGGTGTGTGTGTGTGTGTGTGTGTGTGTGTGTGCGCGCACACGCACGCACGTGAGGCTCCCGGGCACAGGGTGTTGGGTAACCTACAACTAATGTCGCAGCCCAACACGCAGCCAAAGGATTGGGACAGGCTTCGCCTTTGAGGATGCCGACAAGCAAATCTCCTTGTGAGAAGATCATTGTCTCCACGAACCCTGACGTCACAAACCCATTGCAGCCTGTCCTCCCTCTTCTCACGGACAGTTGTGTCCAGCTGAAAGCAAGCACCAACCCTCAACTTGAAGCTGTGTGCCTAAGTTTTCACCAACACCAAGGGATGCAATAAGTGTGTGCTGATTTGATGGTAAAGGGGTCATAGAAAGACCAACCCCATGGGGTTTTAGCATATGGAAGTGAAGAGGGCTTTTCTATCCCTTTCCTTTAGGGTGGTGGGGATGGAGGCAGAGGTGATGGGATTGATGGGGAAGGAGAGAAGCTATGGATTTGCTACAGCAGAACCTCTGGGGCATTAGTAATCATGTATTAATATTTCCTAAAGCTCCCCAGATGAAGAAAAAATTGAGAAGCAACTGCCCCAAGGAGAGAGGTATGAAGAGGAGTCTTCTTTCAGATTGAATCGTGTGCCCAGAATAAATCAGTCCACCACTGCTGTAGAATCCACCTGCTGACGCTCACTGTGACCCAGATTCTTGTCTCATTCCATCAGCCCCGTTCCACGTCTCCCCCGCCCCCGCCCCCAGCCTTATTCCAGTTCAGCCCCTTTAATATCCCTGCTACCCATCGACTGCCATTCCCTTAGGACTTCCTTCCAGCCCCAGTTAAGAAAAACATATGATCACCGGCTTCCAGACCCCACCGCTTCCATTCTGCAGACTCCAGTACCCTCTCCCAGACTGGAAGGAGTGAGAAGAGTTTGGGGTCTTTCTCCCCCCCCCCAAGCGAGTGAGCATCCAGATATGGGCAAAATCAGAGCGTGCTCAGTACGTGACCTCCGGGTGTTGGGATGAACATGCAGGCCAGGCTGCAGCCCTGCCAGGGTGCCCGGCGCTTGGAATCTTTCAATGCAAATTTCCCTTGTGGCAGCCCTGGCCTCTTCTGCAGGGGTGGCAGCCGCCCTGGGAGGAAAGATGAGATTTAAATTGGTAATCAAGCACTGTACCAAACCGGACTTTGACCTTGTTCAGAATTCCATTGGCCCGTGTTCCCTGACCCACCACCGCCCTTTCTGCCCAATTGTTCCCTTGAGTAGCTGCCTGCTATCTATGGCAATAAGGCAGGCTGCCACCAGCTGCTGCTTCCCTGGCTGCCCTCCACCTGGCTGGATCGGAAGGCCTTGGAAATCAGAGAGCTTTGCCTTTCCAGCCACTTTGCTACCTCTGCTCCTGGAGCGAGACAAGAATGGTCTGGATGAGGTCTCTGGTCCTGGCTGTGCCTGCTGGTAGGGCCTGGGAGAGGTGAAGACAGCCCCGACAAACTTCTTTTATGCACTCTTGGTTACCAAAGCGATTCCCAGACGAGGCCTGGAATGGCCAGTGTGGGCCCACACGCCTGCTATGTCCACGGAAGCAGCATGGATCCAGCACCCATTCTCTCCAGCTCCTTCCACTGCCCCAGAACACCCCTGCTTGCTGTAAAACACCACGTTTTTGCTCATTTCTTCTTCCGAGAAGGCCTTCCACATTCTCTTCTACATGTCTAAACTCTGCCCTTCCTTCCATGGCCTGGGGGACCACTCTCCCCCGTAGAGTGCCTACTCACTCCCCTGCAACCCTACCATGCTTTTTCTCTGACCTCCTCAATTCATGACTCAAACCAAATATCTGGGGCATTTAGTCACATGCTGATTTGCCATGTTGTCTCATTGTTTCAAGTGTTATCTCCCCAACAAGATGGTAGGCTCCCAGGGACTATGCATTACCTAGAATTGGCACTTAGTAGGTCTACTGGGAATCAGTGAATGTGAAAGGACAAATGAATGAATATAGACGTTGCTTTATTCAGAGCTCTGTTTTCTTTACACGCCTAGAATTCTTCCCAACAAGAGAGCCCTTCTTTCCATTGGCTGTCGTCACAACGAAGCTGCTGGTGGAAACTTTGCTTCCCATGCCTCCCAGAGCACAGGGGAACCAGGAATGTTTCACCAGGAGGAGTCAGTTGCCAGAACAGTTGGATTTCCACCAGTGTGCAGGGCACTAGTGGCTGCTGGGAGCAGATGTCTGCCCTCTTTGATCTAACTGGGATGCTAGAATGTGCCCACACGAAGCTTTGTTTCCGTTAATGCACACAGTATGTAAGGGCTAAGAATGGCCGGGTGCAGAAAGCACCCAGTCTAGGCTGTCCTAATCAGAGAGCATGTGAAGGAGGCAGAAAATAGGGCTGTTGAATGGAGGCAGCAGGGAGACTGGGTGTCCAAGGGAGGCATGAAAGAGTGCCCCTACTCCTTCTTCCCCAGCCAGACTCCACCTGTCCATGTCTGCTCCCCCACCCAGGTAAGAAAGAGCCAAAGATGGGGCGAGGACAAGGGACAAGATTGGGGGTGGGGTGGTGGATGGATAGTTAACTCAGGGGGTTCATCTGAGAGGAAACGCCTTGGGAATGCAAGGCAGCTCTCACACATGCCCTATCCATCCGAAGGGGAGGCATAGAGGAGGCTCAAAAAGCCAGGAGGGGCTTCCGTGGTGGCGCAGTGGTTGAGAGTCCGCCTGCCGATGCAGGGGACACAGGTTCGTGCCCTGGTCCGGGAGGATCCCACATGCCGCGGAGCAGCTGGGCCCGTGAGCCATGGCCGCTAAGCCTGCGCGTCCGGAGCCTGTGCTCCGCAACGGGAGAGGCTACAGCAGTGAGAGGCCCGCGTACCGCAAAAAAAAACAAAACCAAAAAAGCCAGGCGAAGACCAGACAGGCAAGAAAGAAGATCTAGAAAGACAGGTGAAGTGTGAGCTGCCACATCTTTGTACACAGAGGGCCCAAGGTTGGGGCAGGGGGTCGTTGATGAGCTCTGTCCATGGGGCTTCCACCTATTGTCTCAGAAGTAAGTCAGGAGCAGGGGGCCAAGCACGGAGCAGCCTATGTGTGGCCCCTGGGTGCCATTGCGCTCCTGCGTCCTTCGCTGTGGTTAGGGCAGAGAGACCCTCTGACAGAAAGACATAGGGTGCTTGTCTTCTGGGCAGAGGAGAGGCTCAGAGACAAGAATATGGGTGAAGGGGAGGTGGCAGCATCCAACCTACAGGCAAGCGGACCGAGTGTGGTGGGGTGAGCCTGGGTGTCGAGGAGTCATTCTGGGGCTCCCCAAGGAGCAGAAATGCCCACATGAGGTTTCCTAGCAGCGCCCTCCCCCAGGCCCTTCCCCTCTGGCCTCGGGCCTCTTGCCCACCGGTGCATGCAGTCCCATCACCGATGACAGTGAGCAGAGTTTGCCAATTCCATTACTTTTATTACTCATGCCTTTCATTACTCATGCCTTTCCCAGGGAAAGGAACAGACTCGAAGGAGAAGGCAGTTGCCATGGACTGGAACTTGCTGACGCACCTCTCAGCTAACTCGACCCCTTTCTTTCAAGAGGAATTTTACACAGCCCATTTTATGGGTACCTACTGACATCAAAACTGTTAAGTCAGAGGGCAGGCATCGAGGTCAGAGAACGCCCCACCCCTGGGGCGTATTTCCTCCTTCTGCTCCACAATGTCCCCCAGGATCACGGGAGGATGGGCAGGCAAAAAAGAAGAAGATTTCATACGCCCAGGTGTGTGTGCAGGGGAACTTTCTCTCCCACTCTAGCCAGAGACATAGAATTTAATAAATCCTCAGAACGGGGGAGGCAGGGGTGTGTGAGGATGTCTTTCATTGTGGGGAGGGTGGGTCAAACACCTAGAGCGTCTGCTAACCGCATGCTCTTGAGAGCACGCCCACACACATGGTGTACCGCTGAGGCCCAGAAACAGGGAAGAGAAAGGGGGCCAATCTGGAAGCCAGGGCTCCATCCCCAGTCACTCCACGCTGGTTAGGACTGTGGTTCCCATACCTGGATGGATGGCAGAATCACCTGGCCAGCTCAGCAAACGTGCAGATTCTTGGGGTCCCACCGCAGTCCCACCAAGTCAGAGCCACGTGGGGTGGGGAAATTGGGGTATGCGTGTGTTCAACAAGCTCCCCTGGGATTCTCATGCCACATTCCCTTTCCTGAGTTTAGAGTTGCCGGATCCACGTGGGGTTCCTTGAAAATTGATGCTACTCTTGTTCAAGGCCACAGGCAGACCTCCAAAGACAGCCCCGGAGCCAGCACATGGAATGGGAGAGCCAGATCTACTCCCAGAGAAGCACCCTGCAGCCTGAGTATCCTCACGGCACACTCCGCCACTGCAGGTGATCACCTGGGATGCATTGATTTCCGTTCTCCCATAGGACCTCTTTTGTAGCACTTTGTTTGTTTTCACAAAATCAACTATTACAGATATTTGATGATGGACTTGAATGCTATTCTTCTCCCTGTTTAACATGTTTGCCAACCAACCTTACCTGCCAAAGGTAATGTGGAAACCCATCACCCACTGGCTTGTTCAAGATGAGCCCAGGGTCACTAAACCATTATCCTATTTTCTTTGGAGCTTCTGTTTCCCTGAACAACAGGCTGCAAAGTGATTTGGAAAATCAAGGTTAGACCCATACCCTGGGCAAAATGCCTGAGAAGAAAAGACAGTTTCTTATCTTTTTTTTTTCTACTTTTTTTTCCAACCTAAGGTATATATAAGGTCACAGAAAAGAGAGTGTTGATTCCACGTGGCTGGCGCTGAACCCTTGCAATTTACCAATGACGTCTCACTCACTCATGAGTTTTCCTGGGTCTGAGTCACACACAGGGAGGCTTTTAAGCAGAGAAAAGAAAATTCCTGAAATGAATGAGTTACATTCTGGCCCGGGAGGCAATACCACAGAAGCACTCGCTCTCACCCACACAATCAGGCCTGAGAGCTGATGGAAATTTGTGGGAAAGGTTGTGAAATTGGGGATTACAGAAACAAAGTCTAAGGCAGTGGAAGGAATTCTACTGGCAGACTGCCTTTGAACTTGAACTCTTCCTTGGGTTGCCAGCCTGCTGGCCTGTCCTGCAGATTTTGGACTCCCCCGTCTCTGCGATCACACGAGCCAACTCCTTAAAATAAATCCCTCTTTATATGCGCACATCCTATTGACAAATGCACAGTCCAAGAGACAAAAACACCCACACACGCCCACAACCAGCCCAGCAGGGAGATCTTTAGTCCCTACGATGGGCCAGACTGTTACAATAAGAAAATCAACACTGACCTAGACTGCAGTTTCTACGTGGCTTCTGTCAGGAACACAAAGGTGTATATGGAACAGAGTCCCTGTCCTCCAGTGACTTTCCAACTCGTCACCAAGTTAAAGAACCTCAACACTGAAAGGGGCCCCAGTGAACCTCACCTAGTCCAACCCCTCGGTTTTACGGACGGGGAAACTGAGGTTCTGAGAGGGGACAGGACCTGGTCCAGGCAGCACAGCCTGATGGTGGAAACGTCGGGACGAGATCCCAAGGAAAACATTCCAGACAAGAAGAGCATGAGTATGAGTGATTGTGTGTGTGTGTGACACACACACTGAAGAAGGTGGGAAGGTGAACAGCTGGAGTAATTATGGGCTGCAGACAAGGTGGAAATGGGGGAAGGTGACCGTGGAGAGTGTCAGACACCTGAGTGTGAAGTTTAGAATGGGTCCACCAGATTGGAGAAGCTTCCAAACACTTTGGGTGTGGGGAGCAACACGATGAAAGAGTTCTTACAAGAGTGCTGCTGTTACAGGAATATTGTAAAAGAGAAAAATGTTGAAGAAAACCTTCTTTTTTTTTTTTTTTGCCGCACCACACATCTTGGGGGATCTTATTTCTCTGACCAGGAATCGAACCTGTGTCCCCCACAGTGGAAGCACAGAGTCCTAACAACTGGACCGCCAGGGAATTCCCAAAGAACACCTCCTTAAAGCCAAACCTTATGACAGATATCTGTCTCTTGAGAGATTAGGAGGCCCGATACAGATTAGAACTGGAGTAGAAGAATTACCCAGTTAGAAGAATGTCAAGGGAAAAGCAGAATGAGACAGAATGAACTAGAAGGGACTTCCCTGGTGGCACAGTGGTTAAGAATCCGCCTGCTAATGCAGGGGACACAGGTTTGAGCCCTGGTCCGGGAAGATCCCACATGCTGTGGAGCAGCTAAGCCCGTGCGCCACAACTACTGAGCCTGCACTCTAGAGCCCATGAGCCACAACTACTGAGCCCACGCGCCACAACTACTGAAGCCCACGTGCCTAGAGCCCGTGCTCTGCAACAAGAGAAGCCACCACAATGAGAAGGTCCCACACCACAACGAAGAGTAGCCCCCGCTCGCCGCAACTAGAGAAAGCCCGTGCACAGCAATGAAGACCCAACACAGCCAAAAATAAATAAAAATTAAAAAAAAAAAAAAAAAAAAGAATGAACCAGAAGAGTAGAGATCATGAGCCAGTCTTCCAAGGGGCTATCCAGGCTGTTCAAAACCAAGAACAGCAAGGAGATGCTGGGCTTTTTGCTCATAGCCTGTGAGGAGGTACGAGAACCTCTCCACCAAAAGCTGGATGGTCGAGCCCCACTGAAGGCTCAGGCACACCCTTGGCCTCTGGTCTCCCCACTGGAGGTGAAGAGGGCTGGCTCGTATCATCTTCGGAGTCTCCCTGCGGCCTCTTCCTCCCATAATGTGCCCCCCACCCTCCCAGGCCTCCAGGGTCTGTTTGCCTGAAGCTGAGTCCCTGGGAGATGGTGGGTGTCCCTTCTTCCCTCCAGTGACGCCAGGCTCCTTCAGCAGCGCTCAGCAGCCCCTCCCTGGTTGTAATGTCAGGACGGTGGCACCGTCTGCACGTCCAGCCTTTCCTCCCTCCCCGACCCCACCCCCACCCGCACCCCCGGCCCTCTCCTAGTCACTGCTTCTTGTCTGGGGACTTCAGCTTTTGGATCAATGCTCTGCTGAGGTGCCTGACCCAGACCCAAGCTCAAGAAAAGATCAGGACTATTTTCTTGTTTGGGTTCATCCTCAAGGGCATTCTCTGAAGTGTCCTCTGATGAGGAATCTGCCAGAATCCTGCACTGACAACTTTTCACCATTAACGTGCTGTAAACATGGATAAAACATGTCACAGATGCTCAGCCTTAGAAAAGAGATCATACGCTATCTCATGCCTCTATCTCTCTCTCTCTCTGTCTCCTTCTTCCTCTCCTTCCCCACCTTCTCTCTCTCCTTCCAGAACCTACTTTCCTGGGGTGGTGGGAGAAACTGTGGGCTCAAGGGAAATGTTCATGTACTCACCATTCACCCCACACCTTACTCACAAAGCCAGGTTTCTGACTGAGTAACAGAGTTACTAACCATGCTGCTCACTGGAGCACAGCACAGGGAGGGAGCCGGCTCACGTACTTACTGTGGGTGTCCAGAGACATCAAAACAGAGCTCAGGAAATCTGCCTAGGCCGGAATCTGAGACAGGTGGTGGATTTTGCCTTGTATAACTGGATGAAATAGGTGAGGGTGAGTGTAAAAAGAGAGAAAGAGAAGAGAGCTCAGGACACAAGAACAGAAACTGGTGAGAGGAGACAGGGCAGGAGAAACTGGAGACCCAGGAAAAGCAGGAACGTGTGTGGTGTCAGGGGATTTAAGGAAAGAGTGGGGGGTTTTCTCTTGTTAGGAAAAAAGAGGTCCAAAGAATCAAATCTGCTGAGAAAAGGCACACTGGCTCTACAGACGGGCCTTTGGTACCACACTGAGAGCAGTCTTGGCCCAGTGGTAGATGGACAAGCCAGAGAGCAGTGAGATCAGGCGTGAACACGAGGGGGGAAAGTGGTGGAGAGGGCAAGTATAGAAAACACCTTCCAGACGGTGTGAGAAACAGAGTGGCAGGGCATGTGAAGACAGGAGGGAGGCTTTTATTTTTTTGAATGAATGAGACTTGATTGTGTTAAATGCAGGTGAAAGGCAGACTAGCCCAGGGAGAAGGGATAAAGACCTGGGAGAGAGGAGACATTTAACGAGATCAGTGCATTGTGAAATTGGGGGTGCTGGTGTAGGAGGTGGACAAGAGGAGATCACAGACACAACTTCCACTGTGATCCAGAGAAGGATCAAAGGGTGCAAACAAATAAAGGAAAGTTTGGTGACCAGGAAGGGGAAGAGGCTGCTTCTGATGGTTTCTATTTTTCTTTTCTTTTTCTAAATAGGAGGGCCCTCATCTTTGGGACACAGGCTAGTTCAAGTCAGAGGAGGCATCATAGGGTGACAGGCTTAGAGTCCCTGGGCAACTGTCTTCCAGGGCAGGTAGTCATCCCTGGGCACGCATCTGATATGGCCTATGAAATAGCTACTTGTTTGCCTCAGAAGAGACTGGCTTCAAACCCAGACTGATGAAATGATGCTCTCAGGCTACCAGCTCATGGTGGCCGAAATGTGAGGCTCTGTGGAGACACATGGCCATGGCCATGGGTGTGGTTGTGCAGCTACCCACCAACCATCAGACTCCTGGGACTCTCCTGACAATACCTGTCTTAGTCCATCTGGACTGCTATAATGCAGTGCCAGAGACTGGATAGCTTATAAACGACAGACATTTATTTCTCAAGGTTCTGAAGGCTGGACGTCCAAATCAGGGTGCCAGCATGGTCAGGTGAGTGCCCTTTTCTGGTTTTCTCATTGTACCCTTGCATAGTAGAAGGGGTTGGGGAGCTCTCTGAGATCTCTTTTATAAGGGCACTAATCTCGTTCATGAGGGCTCCACCCTCATGACATTAGGGGCCACTTCCCAAAGACCCCATCTACTAATACCATCACATTGAGGATTAGGCTTCAACATAGGAATTTAGGGGGACACACATTAAGACTATAGCAAAACTCTAAATCCCCCTTCACACAGTGTTGGTACCTCCCTAGTAGTGGTCACCACAGTCCCCCCGGGTCATAACCGTATGTGGCTATATTCGATATCCTTTCCTGTAGTTTCCGGAAGAGTCGGAATCCTAAGTTATTGATCCTTGCTTCCCTATTCAAAGTTGCTCTCTGCATGAAATTGATCTGTTCCTGGCTAAATTCCACAGTCCTGATGCCGACATTTTGGCTCAGCCACCACTCAGAGATGGTCCCCAGAAAGCCCCTCTTCTGGCACTGGCCTGCTTCATATAAGAGAGTTTTAACAAGATGATGCCCAGAGACTTACAAGCCCCCTGCCCCACTCCCAGCAGCCAGATCAGAAAGAATTCCAGATCTTCGACCCTTCCTAGCACAGCTGCCTCCCGACCAAAAGAGAATTGCTGGCAGTTTGTAAAGTCCCAGGCTCACAGCTTTCATTGTCCAGCACATGATTCCTTCTCCTTCCCCCTTATTAATCTGACACCGGCAAGTACTACAAAGACATGGGCTGAATTCCAGCCATGTCATCACTGGGGAAACAATAAAATGCCTGACTGACTATAAAGGGTCTAACTGTCACAGAGATAAAGACCAGTCTCCGATCTTCTCCAGCAAGGCGGGGCTCGACGTACAGCCTGGGAAAGCTTGGTTTTCTCGTGGCAGAAACTGTGAAAACATTTCCTGCTTTGAAGCCCTCACTGGCTCTTCTGTAGGACAAAATGAGCAAGAGATACAAGGCAGCAGACTGTGCTGCCAGCTGGAGGACCCCAAACTGGGCTGAAAGAGCCCCACACCCACATATACCCGTGTGGACCACACCCTGTGGGCCCATGTGTTCTGATTTAGCGAATATCTGGAGGAGGGAAAGTCCAGCTGATTTGTAATCAAAAGTACCATCCCTTACCACAAGGGCTCTTTCACATTTTTAGCTCACTTGATCCTCAAGACTAGCCCGTGAGGGCCTAAGACAGGTACTCTTATTCCCATTTTAGAGACGCGAAAACTGACACCCAGGTTGTGAAGAGTTCTTGGCTCTTACGTGGCAGAATCACTCAGGTCTTCTGACTCCTAGTTCACGTTCTTTTCCTGTGAAAGCGCACTACCTCCCCTTTTTAGAGAGTGGTTATTGCACTGAAAATTACAAACAGACTCTGAAGATCCTGTAATTTCTTCATCCTCTCAAGCCCAATGGGCAACAAAGCATCAGGGATGGTCTCCTCAATTTGAGATGTGATAACCACTCCTTACAGCGAGCTCTGACCGAGTCACAGCATACACTCTCACTGCCTGATCAGAACCAGAGGGTGAAGAAAGCTCTCGCAGAATCTCTGCTCTATCCACCAACTGAGACTCCAAACCAGGCCTTCGTGGGGTAGCGTCTTCATGGCATCAAAGGCAGACAGAGGTTCCTTCAGTGCTTTCTCTGTAGAACAGCGAGATTGCCTTTCCTCCCGATGGGCTGGGTCTGATCTGGCCCTGGATTACCTTGAGAGGTTGGTTACAGCACAGGACAGAATTAGAGGCTGTCCAGGCCAGAGCAGATCCAGTGAGCAGATCCCAGAGAGAACGGTCCCAGGAGTTCTGAGACTACCTCATGGGCCTTTGGGTTACTTTCAGGGCAGGTCTGAACAGATCTGGTCCAAATTTCCACTTCCCATTGGAGCCCATGTATATGACTTCACATGAACTTGGATCACCAAGAACGTGCTTTGATTGTTAGGCTATCTCACGGCTGTGGTCATCCTGACTCCTCAATTGTGTGGGAAGTGACGTGAGGGTAGGGAAGTGGGCAAGTGTTTCCCAGAGCCATAACCTCCCATTTCTCAGTCCCTCACCCTCCACAGAAGCCCTTCTTCCCTCTCAGGTACGTAACATCCTTCCAGGCTCTTCCTATCAAAACCTAATCTCAAGAAAAGATCTAAAAATTAAGCAGAATCCAAGCCGACTGGAGCTGGAATGACGCCTTGACTTTCCAGATGAGGAGAGTGAGGTTACGGCAGGTACAACTTACCTGCCGTACAGGTAAGGTACAACTCACACCCTCAGAGATCAAGAGAATTCCAGGATCAGTGAGGAGGGAACATCATCTGTGAGTGGTCAGAGCCTTTCACTTACAGCCCCTGTTTACAAAATCATCACTGATGACCCTGCTTCCTTTGAAGACTGTGTGACCTAGTAGGGATAAGACTTAGCACACCCTTGGCACCCACAGACAACAGTTCCAGGAACGCAGGTGAGCCACTCTGGGTCCACATACCTCATATGGACATGCTTGAACTTGCACTTAGACATTTATTCCCAAGGCATTGGCTCCGGGTTGACAAGCAGGGAAACCTCAAAGCCCTCAGCTCTTCACCACTTTTCTTGATCACACGAGAGTCACCAGATGCTCTGTGGCTCCAACACCAGGACAATCACAGCTCACTCCACTTGGGTCTCCCCAGGTAGGCAGTGGCTGGAAGCAGGAGCCCTCATCTGCCATCTCATTCACACAAGCTGGTTCAAGGCACATTTTTTGAGCATCTACATTGTGCCAGGCACTGGGATAGGTTCTGGGAACCCCTAGCTACATGGGCTCAGTTCTTGTGCTCCTCACAGTCAAGAGGAGGACACTGGGCTTCCCTGGTGGAGCAGTGGTTAAGAAATCCCCCTGCCAATGCAGGGAACACAGGTTCCAGCCCTGGTCCAGGAAGATCCCACATGCTATGGAGCAACTAAGCCCATGAGCCACAACTACTGCGCCTGTGCTCTAGAGCCCGCGGGCCACAACGACTGAGCCTGTATGCCACAACCGCATGCCTAGAGCCTGTGCTCCGCAACAGAAGCCACTGCAGTGAGAAGCCTGCGCACCGCAACAAAGAGTAGCCCCTGCTCGCTGCCACTAGAGAAAGGCCGCACGCAGCAACAAAGACCCAACGCAGCCAAAAATAAATAAAATAAATTTATTAAAAAAGAAAAAAAAGAGGAAGACACGTAAGAAACTGACAACCCAGTTCACCACCTGTGTGCTTTGCCAGAGCTCTTCACAGGGCTGGGGCTCTGAGAGAGGAGCAGCCCCTAACCCAGACTGGGATGCGTGGGATGCTGGGGTGGTCAGAGAGGCAGGCATGCACCCGCACAGAAAATTTCAGTGAAACTGGGAAAGTGAAACGATAGAGATACATACAAAATCTGTCTTAAAAAGAAGTCTTCCCTACCCCTGCTCCCCTTTCGCTTCATTTTATCATCTCCCACCCTTCAAAGCAAAGCTTTTTGAAAGTATCTTCCACTTATTCCCCGCTCCACTGAAACTGCTCTTAAATCACCAGTAACCTCATGATTGATAATCCAACACGCCCATCTTCATCTCATAAACCCCTGTGGTACCTGGTCTCTCGGCCCCTGCCTCCTCCTTTCTCAGTCTCCCTGATCCCACCCTCCTGATGCCTCCCTAGTCTCCCCTTCCAGGTCATCCCCCACAGTCTGCCCTCCGCACTGTGGTCCTCTCTTTCTAAAACTCTGACCACACTACCCCCTTATTCAAATCCTTCACTGGTTGCACAGTGCCCTCAAGTCAACCTCCAAACTCTTTGGCTTGGAAGGTAAAACCTTCTAGGACCCAGCCACCTGCCTCTCCAGTTCGCCTCTGCCGCCTGTGACCCCAGAAAAGCCCGAAACTCTGTCCCACCAGGTGACTTTGTACAAGCTTTTTCCTCTGTCTGTAACCCCCATGTGGTAAACCCTACTCATCCTTAATCTTGTTCAAATGTCACCTCTTCCAGGAAGCCCTCCATTGCTCCTCCTTTCACTCCTTCCCAGGCACATTTCTGTAACCCCCTTCAATCTTCCCAGAGCATCCTCTATTCACCACTGGCATGTAACTGATCACTTGGCTATGTACCCCTGCCCCCCTAACTAAGTTGTACAGGCCTCGTTGCAGATGGTGCCTTACTGATCTTTGCACGGTGCTTGGCAAAAAAGCTTTCTTTAACAAACATTGATTGATTGTTTGGTTGATTCATTAATTAAGTATAAAACAAGGTCCCCTGTGAAGAAACCACAGTCCAGATGGGAAGGAAAGCCAATCATGGGTGAGCTGATGGAATAAACTCATGCCAAGAGTAAGCATATTTTCCTGACCACAGAGGACTGGGGAAACCTGGAGGAGGAAGATACTGAGAGAGCTTGAAGGACTGGAGCAGCAGGTTTCCTGGTTGGGAAGCAGGTTAATCAATGCACGAGCCCGGGCTGCGGTTTCACCTACACCTGGTTCATTTCCAGCAGCAGCAACATTGCGGCGAGGATTTGGTGCCAACGGGCACCCAGGGTCCCTTCCACGTAATTAACATGTCTCTGGGGGAGGCCTGAATCCCACAGTCTGGAATGTAGACAAAGAGGATCTGTTCCAGTTATGCTAATTGCTGCCTCTCTCCCACAGAGGATAGGGCGGTGAGAGATTCCAGGAGGCAGCTGAGCAGAGCGGGAATTCCTCAGCTCCTGCAGCCTGGCCCGAACCCAGGGAGGGGCCCCGCCAGCCCTCACCGGGGAAAGCTGGAGGCAGAGCCGCATTCATCTGTCCCATAGGCTGTCTCTGAGAGGTGTGATTTGAAGACCAGGCAGCTTCCTAGCCAGGCACCCTAAACCTTAAAACTGCACTTTAGAAACATTGCTTTCCCCTGAAAGCACTTTTTAATGCAAACGACCCAGGAAGAAGTAGCACATTAAGTTCTTAACACCTTCCGTATAAGTGGGTGGCTGTGCAGCTTTCCCAAGGGGTCTGGGGACCTGGGAAGGCAGGTGCCTGAGCTGTAGAAGGGACACAGTGAAGACAGGAGGCCCTGGGTCACAGATTCACTTCTGCCACAAATGTACCCCCCCACCCCTGACCGTTGTTGCCCCACGGCCCGGTTCTGTGCTGGCCTTTCCTTCTGCCACCATCCTGGGCTGAAGACCTCGTTAGTCCTCAGGGGTGCCCACCACCCCATTCTAACACCTCCTTCTCTACGGCTTCCTTTGCTCAGAATCAGTGGCCCCCTGAGGCCACTGGCATCTCTGAGTTTACAGCCCTCAGCTCCCTTATTGGGATGCTGGTCCAGGCTTTTGTGCGAGGCATTTCTGGGGGGTAAGAGCACTTGCTGTGCATCTGCAGTGGTCCTCTGACCCCAGCCTGCAGCAGAATTACTGTGAGGGCTTGTTGAAACAGATCAGCTACAGAGCTTCTGTACGTCTCAAGTAGAGCCTGAGAATCTGCATCTCTAATGAGTTCCCAGCTGATGCTAATGCCGGCCCAGAGAACCCACTCCGAGAACCACAGCTTTATAACCTTGCGACTCAAACTGTGGTCTGCAGACCAGTATCCCTGACATCATCTGAGAGCTGGTTAGAAATGCTGAACCAGAAGCTGCATTTTAACAAGGTCCTGAGTGACTTGTATGCACATTAAATTTTGAGATCCCTTCCCCAAAGCAGTGCTCTCAACGTGTGGTGCAGACCACCTGCATCAGCATCACCGGGGAGCTTGTTAATCAAAGGCTTGCCTACGTTCATAGCAGCGCTATTTACAATAGCCAAGACATGGATACAACCTAAATGTCCATTGACAGACGAATGGATAAAGAAGATGGAATACTACTCAGCCATAAAAAAGAATGAAATAATGCCATTTGCAGCAACATGGATGGACCTGGAGATGATCATACTAAGTGAAGTCAGAAGAGAAAGACAAATACCATATGATATCATTTATATGTGGAATCTAAAATATGACACAAATGAACTTTTCTATGAAACAGAAACAGACTCACAGACGTAGAGAACAGACTTGCAGTTACCAAGGGGAAGAAGAGGTGGAGGACGGATGGATGGGGAGTTTGGGATTAGCAGATGCAAACTATTATATGGAGAATGGATAAACAAGGTCCTACTGTATAGCACAGGGAACTCTATTCAATATCCTGTGATAAACCATAGTGGAAAAGAATATAAAAAAGAATGTAGAGCACTGGAGCCTACCTGGGCTCTTTGGTGGGGCTAATGGCGGACTCTGGGAGGGCTCACGCCAAGGAGTGCTTCCCAGAACTGCTGCTGCCAGTGTCCTTGTCCCCACGGTGAGCCACAGCCACCCCCCGACTCCGCAGGAGACCCTCCAATACTAGGAGGTCTCAAGATTCTGCCCTCCAGGAAAATCTTGCCATGATTGGATAGGACCCCCAGATAAATATTCAAATCTTCGACCTGTTCACTTCTACATCCCTGAAAATGAATCACCATTGGAACAAAAGTTAAGAGAATTAAGACAAGAAACACAAGAATGGAACCAACAGTTCTGGGAGAACCAGAATTTGACTTTTCTTAAGGAAAAAGAAAAATTTATTGACTCAAGACTGAAAGCCAAAGGCCTGGAACTGAGAGCTGAGTCAGGTCAAAAAGCAACACTGAATGCAGAAGAAATTTCACAAGGAATTTTTAAGTAAAAATTTTCAGAAGCACATGTATTACAACAGGTAGAAGTCGCTATCAACTTAGTTTTTGCACTTTTAAATAAAATCGACAGATTAAAGTTACTTGCATGGCAGCCCTAAAGCAGCTTGCACCCCTAGTGCGTAGACAGTGGGTTCTACACAGGGGAAACTAATATTATAGAATAAAAGAGACTTCATGCCGTGTGTAGACATTGCTTGGATCCTAATACGGACAGACCACCTATAGAAAGGGACTGGCACAAGCGTAATTTTGCCATCCCCTTCTTCATGGGAAAAGTGGCCCTGGAGAGGATTTGGAACAAGCTTAGACTGAAACGAAAGAAGACCAGCAATTAGGAGCCCACCCTGACCCACCCGCCAGCGTCTAAGTTTCCACGAGAAGCAGCTGCTTACAGGAGCTCGTTTTACGAGGGCTCTAAGAGCTGTGTGTGCAGGGCAGGCTGGGAGGACGCGGGTCCTGGTGCGCTGTGGCCCACGTGGCTCCATCCTGACTGTGGATTCCAAGCTGGCTCTTGGTCATGGAAGTGATGTTAAATAAAACCCAAGCACTGTGGAAAAAAAAAAAAAGAATGTATATATATGTATAACTGAATAACTTTGATGTACAGCAGAAATTAACACATTATAAATGAACTATACTTCAATAAAATAAAATTTTTTAAAGAGTTCCCAGTGCCCCCTTCCTCCTCCAGGCCTCTGGTGATCACTGTGACCCTCATGTTTAGGAACTTGTGCCTGACAGTCTCCACTTCGGCTACCTGTTAGAATTCCCTGAGGGGATTGTCCAGGCCGCCCTTCTAGAACAATCAAATCAGATTTGGGGAGTGGAGACCCAGACATGGGCATTTTTAACAGTCCCCAGGTCATGGCAATGTGCATTTAAAGCTGAGACCTTCAGTTTAACACCATCCTCTTCTCGATAGCAAATGTTGGAGCATGTACCCCAGGTTACCTTACACCGAGGTTCTCAAACTTGGCTACAAATCAGAATCCCCAGAAAGTTTTTAACTTTTTATTTTTGAGATGAAATTCACAAAACATAAAATACATCATTTGACCATTTTAAAGTGGACAATTCAATGGCTTTTAGAACATTCTTCACAATGTTGTGCAACTATCACTACCATCTAGTTCTAAAACATTACCATCACCTGAAAAGAAATCCCATGCCTCCCAATGCCTCCCTCCCCAGCCCCTGGCAGTCACTAGTCTACCTTCTGTCTCTCTGGATTTGCCCATTCTGGACATTTCATGTAAATGGAATCACAATATGTGGCCTTTAGCTTGTATCGCTTAGCACAATGTTTCTGAAGTTCATCTATGCATGCATCAGTACTTCATTCCTTTTTATGGCAAGTGATATTTCATTGTATGGATTTACCACATTTTATTTATTTATTCATCCGTTGATGGACATTTGGGTCATTTCCACTTTGGGGCTAACGTGAATAATGCTGTTAGGTCCATTGATGTACAAGTTTTTGTGAGAACATATGTCTTCAGTTCTCTTGGGGACATACCTGGGAATGGAATTGCTGGATCATATGGTAACTCCATACTTAACTTTTTGAGGAACAGCCAAACTGTTTTCCAAAGCAACTGCACCATTTTAGATTCCCATCAGCGGTGGATACATGTTCTGTTTCTCCGCATCTTCACCAACACTTCTTTTCTTTTTTTCTTTTTTACTTTTTATTATAGCTACCTTATCAGGTGTGAAGTTGTATCTCGAGGCTTTGATTTGCCTTTCCCTAATGACTAATGATTTTGCACATCTCTTCATGTACATATTGGCCACTTGTATGTCTTCTCTGGAGAAATATCTCTCCAAATCTTTTGACCATTTTTCAGTTAGTTTATTTGACTTTTTATTGTTGAGTTGTAAGACCCTGGAAGGCTTCTAAAATCATCCCTACATAAGCCCCAAAACAGCTCAATTGAATCAGATGCCCAGGAGTGTACCTGGGCATTGATTATTTCTTAAATTCCCCTAATCTGCAGTTAGGGTTGAAAAGCACTGGTTTACACCACATGGCCAAGCAGGAACAGGGATACCATGTAAGAGCTCTCAGAGTTCATGATTTTATCCGACCACCTGGAGGTGGAGGTGAGTAAGACACAGCCACTGCTGTGTGAGAGCTCTCAGTGTAATAGAGATGCTGGCCCCTAAACAAATAATTATAACACAATGTGTTAAGTGCTCTAATGAAAGGATGTACAACTTGTCGAGGGGACTCCAAGAAAGAGTAGCTCAACTTCCTGCGTGCATTAGTATTGCTGAATGTAGGGTGGTGGTCACTAAGGACCCTCAAAAGGTGGTCCCTACTAGCCATGTTAGCACCCCATGGGAGCTTGATAGAAATGCAGACTCTCAGGCCCCACCCCAGATCTACTGAGTTAGAGCCAAGTTTAACGAGAGTCTCAGGTGGTTCATGTGTCCATTAAAGTTGGAGATACGCTGATCTGAGGTCAATTAAGAAGCATCCAGAAAGCCCAGCCACCTAAAACAAATACAAAACAAAAAATTCCACTGTAATGAGGTATGGGTTCATTAAATTGTTCCTTAAGGTAACTGACTTCCTTTCTTAAATTGCAACACATTAAATAACTCTTAGTCACACATATCTTAGCATGAATTTGTTTATCAGAAGGTTTTAGCCTAAGCCATTCTCTTCCTGAAGCTTCTCTACCAGCCAGCTTAATAAGAGACAGGGGGAGGGACTAGATCGGGGTAACACTGGCACTTGGGCATCAGCACAGTTGAATTGAAGTACAGGGGTGATGGGGAAAGCACAGGATGGCTTCACCATTTCTTTCAAAACCAGTCCTTGCTCAGAGTTTTATACCAGATTTGTAGACGCAAGTGTCTTGCCCTAGCATAACCCAACAAATTAATGTAGCAAGAGCCGGTTTAAAACTTGAGTGAAATGACCCATTGGACTGTGTTCATCCCACTAGACCACACCTGAACTTGATCCCTCAGCAGGTGAAATTGCAGCCTCCATTGACCACGGGCTTTCCAGAGGCCAAATAATCCACGTCCCAGTCTCATTATGGGTTGTATCTAATTCCCATGTGTCCTCATACATAAAGGTTTCCACATCTTTCCAGAGATGACTCATTTCAGTGTTTGGTGAGCTTTGCTGCTGGAGAAATCTTCACGTTTAACTTATAATGCCACACGCTACAATGGGAGATGACATTTCTCAGGGCAGCTGGTCTCCCGTTCCAGGTTTCCATGTTGGGTACCAAATGAAGGCCTCCCCCTCTCAACCCCTCAGCACCAAGACCTCGAATGAGGCCCCAGAGGCAGTACTCTCTGAGGAGTAAGAGATGTGTGAATATACAGTAGTGTTGGTTCTATTAAAACCTTACTTCAAAATTGCTTTGGGCCACCCTCAGAAATGCTTCCCAGCTCCAAATCCTAAGACTTAAGCCAAACTCTTTTCTCTCCCTCCTCACTGATTGGGCCTTAACAAAGAGGCAGGAATTTCAATACTTGTTCATTCAGTTATTGAATGCCTACTGGCTTCAGCCTCCAGTGTGTCCAGTCCAGGCTCTCTCCTTCACCCCTTGCACTGGCACTCAGCTCTGGTCCCAGGACTATGCCAAGAAGTCCAAAAAAACTGAGGCTTCCCATCGACAACACCCCACGTCTTACTAATGGTCTCTCCTTACTGGTTTTTAACCATTTTATTGAGATATAGTTAACATACAATTCACCCACTGAAAGTGTACAATTCAATGATTTTTAGTATTTTCACAGAGTTGCAAAACCATCAGCACAGTCAATTTTAGAACATTTTCATCATTTCAGAAAGAAATCCTGGGGACTTCCCTGTGGCGCAGTGGTTAAGAATCCACCTGCCAATGCAGGGGACACAGTTTCGAGCCCTGATCCGGGAAGATCCCACATGCCATGGAGCAACTAAGCCCGTGCCTCACAACTACTGAGCCTGCGCTCTAGAGCCCGCAAGCCACAACTACTGAGCCCGTGCTCTAGAGCCCACGAGCCACGACTACTGAAGCCCGCACGCCTAGAGCCCGTGCTCCGCAACAAGAGAAGCCGCCACAATGAGAAGCCCACACACCACAACGAAGAGTAGCCCCGCTCGCCACAACTAGAGAAAGCCTGCGCACAGCAACAAAGACCCAACACGGCCAACAATAAATTAATTAATTTTAAAAAAAGTAACCCTGGGCTTCCCTGGTGGCGCAGTGGTTGAGAATCCGCCTGCCGATGCAGGGGACACGGGTTCGTGCCCGGTCCGGGAAGATCCCACGTGCCACGGAGTGGCTGGGCCCGTGAGCCATGGCCACTGAGCCTGCACATCCGGAGCCTGTGCTCCGCAACGGGAGAGGCCACAACAGTGAGAGGCCCGCGTACCACCAAAAAAAAAAAAAAAAAAGTAACCCTGTATCACCCCCTCACCCCTAAGTTCCTCAGCCCAAGGCAACCAATAATCAACTTTCTGTTTCTATAGATTTGCCTATTCTGGACATTTCCATATAGATTCTACTCTATTCCATACAGATGGATTCATACAAATGTGGTCTTTTGGACTGACTTCTTTATCTTAGCATAATGTTTTCAAAATTCATCCATATTGTAGTATGTATCAGACCTTAATTCATTTTTATGACTGAATGATATTGCATTGTATGATATCCACTTTTTGTTCAACTATCCTTCAGTTGACAGACATTTAGATTGTTTCCACTTTGGGCTATTACGTATAATGCTACTATGAACATTTGTGTACAAAAAATTGCCGTTTGCTTTCTTAAAGGACCAGAAAAAAAACAAGAATCCTGCTGGTCACCCCAACATTTTGAGTGGAAAGAAGCTGATACAGGGAGAGAAGACATCAGGATACATTCCTTTGGTCCATTTACTAAGTCAAAAATCTCAAGTTAGGTGTCACTGAGCTGTGAGATCTTAGCTAATCCACTTGCTTTTCCTTTCCTTCATTTTCCCTCTTTAATTAACGAATTTAATTTCTCTTTCCTAAGGAAATTGGAAGACCATTAATCAAATCATTATTAGAGTATCGACTTGTTATGCATGAGAGACTTATTCCAGAACAAGGTAAGGGAAAATCGACATCATGATGGATAACACAGTAGAATTCAGATGTTACATTCACAGTCAGATGTTCCAAACCTTCCTGCCTGCCACTGTGGTGGCCAGACCCACTGCACCAGCATCTTCCCCTGGCCTTCATGACACTCCTTTATAGTGTTAGCTGATTTATATCTTCATGGGATTTGTTCAAACCCACCAGTAGGCATTGGGAAGTTATGTACACATCTGCAGGCTGGGCTGGTCCAACTTCCACCAGGAAGTTCAAACTCTGCCAGCACCAGCCGAGTGTTCTTCCAGAGTCTCTCATTCATGGAATAACCTGCACATCTTTAGAGCTCAGATGAATCTTGTGAATACCAGGTGATCACCCTTCCTGCTTTACATAGATTAGGACAGGCTCCTCGACACCTCTAGGCTGGCTTACCTCCTAGACAAAATATTCATCTTTTGTGTTTCTTTTCTCCCAATAATTACCAGCCTTCTGATAAGCACATCATAGCAGATGCAGGCTTTTCCTGAGTCTTCCTTCCTTGCCAGTCACCTCTGGTCATCTTTTCCCATTTCTCTTCTTTATTCCCACATACCCACATCACCTGTGCACAATCTTTTAGCTTACCTTTTCCTAAATGTTGAAATTGGCTTGGGTCCAGTAAGATTTGCACCATTGTGAACTGAATTCTGGTAGAATACTAATTCCCTGATGGAAAACTGTCTGAATGACTGTATAAAATTATAGTTTTAAAAAATATTCAGTTCATGGACTTCCCTGGCGGTCCAGTGGTTAAAACTCAGTGCATTCACCACCGAGGGTCCAGGTTCGATCCCTGGTCAGGGAACTAAGATCCTGCAAGCTGCATGGTGAGGCCAAAAGTAAATAAACAAATAATATAAAATAAAAAATATTCAGTTCAAGTCCTATTCAACAAAATTCCATGGACTTCAGCCTCAATAAAATACGTAGATGATTACAGACAGTAAATCAAATGAAGGGAATAGGCCATTGGTTATTTACCATGTTGTGCAAATCCTGGGGCACACTTCCTGGAAGATGGTCCCCCTATAATCCAAACTTCTTACAGATTAAGGTGGATAGATGCAGGATGTCCTTTGATTTCCTGGGGCTCTTGGCATTCTGAGGAGAAGCAGGGGATGTCTCCTGGGAGGAAGCCACCCAAGAAGGTAGCAAGCACCAGGTCCCCTCAGCTCCTGTTCTCCTGGCAGAGAGGAGGGTTCCTGCACCCCTGCTGTGGAACAGGAGTGGCCCGGCCAGATGGAGGAGGACCAGGTGGAGCCAGCACTCCCAGGCGGGCTGCCAGCCCTGAGCAGAGCCTAGGAGCAGGCCGTAAGGAACGAAGCCAGGGGCTTCCCTGGTGGCGCAGTGGTTGAGAGTCCGCCTGCCGATGCAGGGGACATGGGTTCGTGCCCCGGTCTGGGAAGCTCCCACGTGCCGCGGAGCGGCTGGGCCCGTGAGCCATGGCCGTTGAGCCTGCGCGTCCGGAGCCTGTACTCCGTAGCGGGAGAGGCCACAACAGTGAGAGGCCCGCGTACTGCAAAAAAAAAAAAAAAAAAAGAACGAAGCCAGGAGACAGAATGTGAGACTTCTCCAGAGTGTCCATGGATGTGGTCTGCGGTAAGCACATGGGGAGCAGCGGCAGCGCCTGGGATCCAGCCTTCAGCACCGCCACGTTCCTGGCGGTGCTGTTTATGAAGCCGCCACTCAGGCACTGAGCGGCTTGTTTTTATAAGGGATACTCTGATGGGCTAATTAGGATGGAGAAGACATACCTCCCAACTCAGGAGAGCTCAGCGGAGCTCAGGGGAGCACAGTGCTGCCCCCGACTGCCTCACAAGGAGGGAGGGGATGCTGCCTGCAGGAATTTGTCTGCTGAGGGAAGTATCCACGCTGGGTGCTGCCCCCTCATCAACCTGTCCCTCTCAGCCTGGACCTTTCCACTGAGTAAATGTTGGAGAAATATTTTAAATATGCAGTGCAGTTCATTATCCTTCCTACCTCCAGATTCAATAGAACCGAGTGATTAAAAACAGCAGATTTGGAGTCAGAGACCTGGGCTCAAATATCACTTATTGTTCTGACCTGTGACAACTCAGCCTCTCCAAGCCTCGGGTTCCATGTTTGAAACAAAAGGAAAACTCATCTCATAGCAGCGGAGTGAGGATTAAATGAAGTGGGGCTGGATAGGGCCTGGTTTCACACTGGCTCCTCTATTCTTCCAGAACCCTCTGGGCCTGCCTCACTAATAGCTGGAGTGTCCAGGCCTCCCTTGCAGCCCCTCCTCTACGGCAGCTCCTGTCCCCCAGCTGCTTCTCTCCTCGGGGAGCATCCCCTCCCACCGTGTGTGTTGGTTCTGCGGTAAAACATCTCTAGGACATTTCTTCAGGAATGTAGGCAATTCTGGTGTCCCACAGCAAGCCAGTTAGGCAAGTTTGGAAATCTCAGTGAATGCCAATCTCCCACTCACCTGAGCGCCACAGAGATTGTTTCTTCATTGGTCGTTTTCTTTTTTTTTCTTTTTTCTTTTTTTTTTTTGCGGTACGCGGGCCTCTCCCTGCTGTGGCCTCTCCCGTTGCGGAGCACAGGCTCCGGAGGCGCAGGCCCAGCGGCCATGGCTCACGGGCCCAGCCGCTCCGCAGCATGTGGGATCCTCCCGGAACGAGGCACGAACCCGTGTCCCCTGCATCGGCAGGCAGACTCTCAACCACTGCACCACCAGGGAAGCCCCATTGGTCGTTTTCTTACGAGAAAGTTTTGCAATGGGTGTTCCTTCAGAGAAAGCAGGTGCCCCCCACCTTGTAACACTTGAACATCCAGATTTATACAGAGAACAAACAGACTCATAGAGGAGTCTTCTGGAAGGTAAATTCTTCTAGTGCTATTTTAAGGGAAGGAAATAACACAGGCTTATTGCCTGTAGACCCAAGTTTAAGTCCAAGTTCATCCACTTACTGAGAGGCCCGGGACCACCCACTGACATCTTTGAACTTCAGTTTTCTCCCCTGCCGTATATTGTTGTAAAGGGTAAATGAGGGAACATAGATGAAAGGACTTTATAATGCCTTTAATTAGTCACTATTACATAACTAAATTTACATAAATATATCTGTTGTGCAATGTGAAACTCATTTACATGGGCTAACCCAAGGTTGTTTTTAAAGGCCCTATTCTAACTTTTTTAAAAAATGTGGGGTGATTCTGTGAGGAATCGGAGTAGGACAGGATTTATGTCAAAATGGAAGGCTGAATGCTGGCTAATATCTGTAGCAAAGAGCGATGAGGAAATCCATTCCTGAGGCTCCTGGTTGCCCACCTTTCAGTTCTGATCGCTCTGGGTTTCATTAGCATCGATAAGTGACTAAAAATACATTTGAGTATCACGATGCTTAATATTACAGTTGTTTTTGGTACTATTTCCTCCTACTTCCCATCTCACACTCATGCTCCCATCAAACAAGAGTTGAGAAAAGTTACAAAGTGAGTCTTCACCTTCCATCGTCTCCCCTCCAGCTGTGATACCCTGTTCCCAGAGGCCGAGCTTCTCCATTCAGCTTCAGTTGGCCTCCGGCTTTCAAGGGACGAAAAGTCTTCTTTCCCTCTCTCTCCCATGTGTCATCCGTGTCCCTGCCACAATGAGGAGGCAGAAGCCTGCCAGGTGCTTTCTCCTCTTCCCAAAGTCAGGGTGATGTGTGAAAGGGAAGCCCTTCTGAGTGAGAGACGTGACTTTGACCGTAAGCCAACAGGCATAAGAGGCCAGTGATTATTGGCTTCCTGTTTTCTCCATATCTCACCTCTGGGCCCTACGGGCTGACCCTGAGTCTCTGTCGCCACTCCTTGAAGCTCTTGCATCAGCTGCAAGCTGATTAGGAAATTCTCATCTGTATTCACTTGGATTCCCTGGGAGACAGACTGTCTGAGATGGAGGTTTGAGGGCAGGACTTCTACTGGGCAGGGGAGAGGTGAATTATGATGTCACAAAGGCCCTGGCTGATCCCACCAGGAGCTGTGCAGCTCCTACAGTCCTCCAGAGTTGTCCTGTCTTCAGGCAAGGAGGTCACTGGTTGTGGACTGCCTCTGGGGAGGGGCTGTGACCATAAGCCCCTTTGTTGACTGAGGGTAATTCCTGCAGACAGACTCAGATGAGAGCCGTCAACTGCCGACGCTCCCAGCAGCCAGGGGGGTGAGTGCCTCAGTTCTGAAGGGGGCTTCTAGTTGGCCCTCCACACATCCACTACACCATCTGAGTGGTATCTTGGCATTTTTTAATGTTCAAAATTTTGTTTAAAAATAAAAATGCCATTGTAAATAAGTAATTGTGTGTTTACTTAAAGTTGTTCTATCCAAAACATAAGTTTTGGGAGTTCCCTGGTGGTCTAGTGGTTGGGATTCAGCGCTTTCCCTGCCGTGGCCTGAGTGCAAGCCCAGGCTGAGGAACTGAGATCCCATACGCTGTGTGGTGCGGCCAAAATGATAAAAAAAAAAAAAAAAAAAAAAAGAAGTTTTGTATATTTGCAAAGAGCAATTCTGCAGCAGTGCAGTTGGGTCACCAGGGAAACGAACTGCAGGGTCTGTGAAGCCACATTGCTGAGGGTTTCTTTTTGATTGGCCAATAAGAAGCCTGTGTAGAGAGTTTGGGGCAGCCTAATCAGAAAGAAGATGAGCGTGTCTTAAAAAAGGACACAGGACCCACAAGAGGACAGATATCTCCGACAGAATACAGGCAATGAGTTGAGGTCGTGATGGAATATGCTCCTTCACAGTGACTGGTTGAGGCTCTAGCTTCACAGCAATCCCGCTGAAGTTGTCCTGGGATAATGACCAGGGCAGAAGCAAAAATATGTTTACTTCTATAGTATACTCTTAGTTTCTCCATTCTGATAATCTCCATTCAGATAATCCCACCCTCTGCTCCCAGCCTCAACGCTTCCAAGTTTGTATGTGGCATCTGACTATGATTGCCCACTTCCTGTGAAATGATAAACAAAGTTGAGTGTGAATACCTCTGGGCTGAGATAATTAGCGCTGGTCCAGATAACTGCTCCTTGCTGCTACAGCTGACCTCTGGTCCTAAACCCTTGCCTGCTTAGACCTGTCCTAGCTTCCAGACTCTTCCCACTGTTACCAACCAGAGTTCTTGGCCTTTTCCAATCAGTAGAGGGGAAGACAATTTCTTGTCTCTAAAGGCCAGACAAGAAATTTAGGCGAGGCTTTATTGGGGCCCCTGCTGCAGCACGGGGGAGCAAGAACAAACAACAGGTTCCATTGCTTGCTCACTCCCTGCTCCCCGAGGGGGGCGAACTTGTTCTTTATAGGGGGTGAAGGTAGGGATGTGTCCAGGGGTTGGGCCGGAGGCGTAGCTTAGGTGGTTTGCCCACCTCTTAGGTGGTGCTGCGCACAGGGGCCATGCTCAGTACCCTGCTTTTGCTCCCAACACGCCTGTTTTTGCTCCAGGCTCTTAGAAAGTGGCAGCTGGGTTTTTTGGTCTCTTTGTATATTTTGGGTCCAGAATTTGCCCCACCTGTTCATGCATGCAGTTATTTTTAGTCCCATATAGTTTCTTTATGTTTTGTTGCTCAAGGAGAGGTGTGTCCAGGTGCAAGCATGGCGGCACTGCAGCAAATGGTCCGAGGTCCCAGCCTGTCTCACCACCACGATACATACATGCGCTGATATTACATAAGGAAAGTCAAAGTTACACTGTATTGCTAACCACAGACGTTTAGGAAGACAAATGACTTGAACCCTAGTTTATAGTTGTTTTACTCTTATTCCTTTTATTTGCTTATTAAGCTTTTTTTTTAAGGAAAAACCACTCCCAATTTATAGATAAACCCCCAGTTAGCAAAGACAGCTTTGACACCTTTCTCCCCCTCTCAAGGCAACTACTGCTGCCATGGAAATCATTGGGTAGGAGGGGATGGAAAAACAAATGCTGGTGCTTAGAGGATCTGCAGCATCAGGAGTGGAGGAATGAAATCAACTGCGGAAACCCAGCAGTATTTTAGGGGACTTGACTAGAGGAAAGATTCCCAAAGAGGACTAGCCTATTTGTAAGGTGACCGCCCTGACCCAGTGATCTCCTACCCTAACAGGAAATTTTCCTTTTGATGTGCTTGGCTGCCTCGAGGCAAAGATTAATTTGGATAACAAGCATCTTCTTTTAACAATGTTTATAACTCTGAACTGGTTAGAGGTCTACTAGCCATTGATACATGAGCAGGACTGAGTTCATTTCAAAGCTTCCAACGGATCCCTTGCAGATGTCAGCTACTCTGAATAAACAAGAGCCTGGGTTGAAGGGTAGAAAGTAACACTGAAAACAGAGGTGAAAACTGAGAAAAGTACATTTGGTAACAGTGGCTGTTCTAGTACCTACTTGGCATCCATCCTTCCAAGGAGTTCAGTGTTTCAGTTTGTTCATATAGTCAAAGGAGGCCCCATGGAAGCACGTTGACTCTAATTTGTAGAGGGGGCGCCACTGAACCCCCAAGTCAGACAAGACACAATGGAGGCACCCAGACTATACTTCTACCTTTCGGCAATTTCAGAAAGTTCCTTTAGTCGGCCAGAAAGAAGGCTTCAGCCCTTTCCTCTGTCACCTGAATTAGGTTAAGAATATATTTCTAACTCTCTAACCCAGTCCCCCCACCATGTCCATGATTAAACCTGGTATTTCAGAATGTCTTGGGTGGCAGTGAAGACCAGCCACTTCCCACCATCATGAAGGCCCCTTGCAGAGAGTTTTCTTCTCATTTTAAAACGTTTTAACATTTAAGACTAGAAATAAAGTCAAATGTATATCCTTCATCAAACTTCATAGTGATAGATCAGTTTAAATTTACTAAAAGTTGACTACAAGATGGAATGATTTAAAGGGCAACTTAAAGGAAATAAAAATGAATTCCTGGGACTTCCCTGGTGGTCCAGTGGTTAAGAATCCGCCTTCCAATGCAGGAGACGTGGGTTCAGTCCCTGATCAGGGAACTAAGACCCCATGTGCCTCGGGGCAACTAAGCCCGCGCACCACAGCTAGAGAGAAGCGCGAGCGCCGCAAGGAAAAGCCCGCATGCCACAACTAAGACCCGACACAGCCAAATAAATATTTAATTGCATTTTCAGCTGGGCCCCTGGGCACCCTGAAGAAAGACAGTATTTTTCAGCTTCTGGTGTGATCATCCGACTGATTTCTGGCCATATAATGTGGGCAACTCCTCATTGATGCTCTTAAAAGGTAACATTTCCCCCCATTTCCACCCTCCCACGGGCTAGAAGTGGACCTAATGGGGGACACTTTGGACTGCGGGGGTGAGGGGAATATCCTATGAATGTCAGAGCAAAAACTAAGAGTCTGGCTTTATGAAACAGAACCTCAATACCAGCTGAGAATCTAACACAATAGAGAATTCATCTTCTATCTGGTTTAAGTCACTGTTATCTAGATCCCATGGGACCAAACCTATATCCTCACCAACGTTCCCCAATACCCAGCCCTCCTCCCCAGTCCTCCCAAACATCCACCTTCAGGACTTTCTACTGCGATTCGAATAATTTCTCCTCTTGTTCTTCAGTGAAAGGAGTTGTTGTCTGCTTCTTACCAACAATTAGTATCAAATAGAGAATATATCCTATATTAAAGTAACTTTTTGTCAAAACCTAGGCTTAGGCAGGATAATCCTTTCAAATTTTGAGAACTGAGTTGCTAGACCATGAAGAATTTTGTAGATTTTTATTATTTTACTATTAAAATTTTAAATCTTGAAATCGGTTAATCATAAAGTAAAAACTAACCATATATTTATTTTTATACATTATATACACTTGAGAAATAAATAGTATTCTAAGCATTTAAAAAAGCATCATTATATACAAATAAGGCTTCAAGCCAAATGTATAAATACAGGACCCACTGAGGATTCGATTCCCAAGGCTTCCATTACAAAAGTAGAAGTAACCAGGATGCACAGTCAATAATACAAGCTCTACTTTGGCTAGAATGCAATCACAGAAGCAACAGAAAAGGCACACAACTGGATTGAGAAAATACCTTGAATTAAGGTATTTGACTGGTTATGTCTTCAGAGGTTTGGCACAGAACAATGACACAACCTTGGCACAATAGAGATTAAAACAATGTCCTTTAAAAACCTAACTACAGAGAAAATCACTCTCCCCCTTTCCCACCTAACATCACATCTCCTTGCAAATCAATCTTATCCATAAAAATCCCAACCCTTGGCCCAGTTGTTCTCCCAGTTATATATTAATAAAAGAGTTTCGGGTTTCATGGATGGCTCTGAAAAAAATTCCTTGTTTGTTACATCTGGGGCATATTGGTGGGAAATGGCTATACGAGTCCTGATGAAGTTGCAGAGATGAGCATACCATGGGCATTGCCTCCAGGGAGTCTAGGTCCTCACCTGGCTCCTCCACCAACTTGGTATATAATTCTAGGCTCGTGCTGAACCTCACTAAGCTTCAGTTTTGTAAAATAGAGATAATAGTAACTGCCCTGCTCACCTCCTGTTGTGAGTCTCTAATTAAGTGATGCATGTTCAAATCTTTTGAAAATTATAAAAGGGTTCCTCAGATATCATGTATATTAATTCAAACCAAGATCTAGAATTAAGGGCTTTTTGAAGAAGTTCAGCACAGAAAGGGCACTTGTATTGGAACAAGATATTTCAAGAAGGAAAAAGCATGGCATTAATTCAATCTTGGTACCAGCTGTGTGTGACAGGTGCTGGTTTCTGTATGAACAGATATGTGTAACATATGTAATAGCCTCCAGCTTCCTACACAGAAGAGATTTTGCCAATCATATTCAGCAACTGGCACCGTTCTGTCCCTAACATGTATAACACTCCGCTTGCCACTCTGCTGGTGATCAAAGATGTCACTCTTAAGGGAAATGCACTTTAACTAAGAAGAAATAGGTAGAAATCACTTAAAGCTTCAGGGTCCCCAACTCTCACATCCTGTAGCCCTCCCAGTGCCCCTCATGCCTTTCATCACGTGCATATCCATGGATCATCTAAACGGGAAGAGAGCCTAGACATCCCAACCCCATTAGGTTTCAAATGAGAAGATGGTCTGCAAAGATTTACTAAGGTGTCTACTGCCATGTGCTAATTAAGTTTCAGTGCTTAATAAACATTTGTCCAATCAAAAAATGAGCAATTGAGGGGCTTCCCTGGTGGCGCAGTGGTTGAGAATCTGCCTGCTAATGCAGGGGACACGGGTTCGAGCCCTGGTCTGGGAGGATCCCACATGCCGCGGAGCAACTAGGCCCATGAGCCATGACTACTAAGCCTGCGCGTCTGGAGCCTGTGCTCCGCAACAAGAGGCGCCGTGATAGTGAGAGGCCCGCGTACCGTGATGAAGAGTGGCCCCCGCTTGCCACAACTAGAGAAAGTCCTCGCACAGAAACGAAGACCAACACAGCCAAAATAAATAAATAAAAATTAATAAACTCCTACCCCCAACATCTTCTTAAAACAAATAAATGAGCAATGGAAAAAGAAGAAAGCCAATGATGTGTGCTTTGGAGAAGGAGCTGGGGAGCAGGACCGAATAAAATGTAACCAGTCCACGTCACCAGTTACCCATCAAGCCCCAAGAGCGAGGGCCGCCACACCTCCCCAGATCTACTCTCCCTCCCCCGGTGAACAAGGTCCCAGGTCTGCCATCCTGACACGAGTCAGCTCCCAGCAGCAAGACCCCTCACTATGACTCAAGTCAGGTCAGGCAGCTGACAGCCTTCCACGCAGAGTCACTCGGAGCCTGTGTTCCTTGTTGGGTGAAGCACTGGCTCATCCAGTCCTGAGAAGCCAGCCCGGTACGCATAGAGGCCAGGGCATCGGCCATTTGCACACAGATCTGGAGTTAGAGCTATCGTAGAGCAGCAGCGGGAATAGCAGGAACAGCAGGATGTGGTCTCCTCTGGAGAAAAGTCCCAGCCATCATGGGAGGCACGGTGCTGGGCCCAGCAAGTGGGCTCCTCCCATTGCTCCAGGGTCAAGGCCAAGAAGGGTCTTTCCATCAGGTGGGTCCTCAGCAGTAACGTTCCTCCATGTGCTTGGAAATCAGGGAGTGGGGGGCCTTGCGGGGACCTTCAAGGATGCTCCGGGGTTGGGCTGAAAGGAACCACGTGGGAGTGGTGTTCATTAGCTGGCTTTGCAAACATGCAACTCTGTTTACCACAAGACCAAGCTTTCTTCCATACCTATCAGCCTCTTTTATTTGCTTCCCTTTCAGAATAAATGGAGAAAGTCCTGAATGCTCCCTCCTCCCCCTCCCCCAACAAGCCACAGATTCACTTTGAGAAACACCACACCGGAGCCTGCTCCGGGTTCCTAGTTCCATACACCTCAGTGTTGACATCTGCGTATTTAGCAGAATACTCACCCACAGCACGCACATGTGCACACAAGCACACACACACACAAACACAACTTCGGGGAGAACTATAAAGTGCTCCTTTGCTTTGATCTAGAAACACAAGAGAGCCGGCAGTGTGGCGGGAAGGGGGCAAGGCAAAGTCAAGACATCTTGATTCTAGTCTCAGCTACAGTAATGTACTATTGAGCCTCTTGGAACCTCCGTCTCCTTCTCTGTGAACAGGTGAACGGTCTCCATGGCAGGAGAGAGAGTACTGACGGTGTAATATATGTCCAGGGATTCACCACTTCCTGGTGTTAATTTATTACTCGGGCTCCTATTGTTTTCTGTTCCTTTGAAGGCAAAGGAAAGGACGTGTTTTCTCAAAGAGGTATTCTGAGGCGAAGTATAACGTTCTCAACTATTATGAAGTTCTGGAGCGGAAAAGAAGTATATAAGAATAAGAATAGCAATCCTTCCTGGGTGTGTCCAATTTACATGGCTGTTCTGAGGATCAATGAAGTTAGTACATGTGGAAGCACTTGGAAAGGTATAAATTTGAATACAAACATAAAGAATTAAAATTATTACTATAGCAGAAAATCATATCCAGACTAGACCGAGTCACTTAATTAGATGGGCAGTTTTCAGAATACCACAAGTCCTGTGATCGCCGAGCTTGTGGTCACGTCGATGCTCCTGAACAGGAGACAGAGCAGCCAGGGTGTAGCCCGGCCCTCCAGGCTGGCAGACAGTTAATCACAGGGGATCCCAGCACGGGCGCGGCTGCTTGATAATTGATACTCAGATTGAGGAGAGGTGACTTATCTGAGCAAGTGGAACCTCCATGCGTGAGAAAGAGCACAGGCTTTAGAGTAAACCAACCTGCTTCAAATCCTTACTCTGCCATCACCAAGGGGGGGACCTGGAAAGAGTGACCAAACCTCCCTGAGTCTCAGGTTCCCCAACTGTTCACAGCGTTACGACACCAGCATCATGAGCTTGATGATCGAAGTAAATGAGATGATGTATGGAAGGCACTGACACAAGGTGCGCACACACTCCGTGCTCGGTGTAAGGCAGCAGCGTTATTATCTAGTACCTCTGATGGACCCAGGGGTAGGGGCTGGTGGGGGCCATCTCCCTGCTCCTCAGCAGGCATTTAGACTCAGAGGGTGTGTGACGGAGCCCCCTTTTGGGTGCACCCACTGCCTCATACCACGAGATCATCCTTCCTCAATTCTGAGATCATGAGACTTGCATGGAGCAAGGAGGACCCTGAAGCAAGAGCACATGAGCATTCCTGCTTCTCAAAAAGGGGGAGAGTTGCCCACTAATATCCACTCACACCAACCTGGGTTCCAGAAAACCTTAAAGGGGGGCTATGCCTTATGCTTCTCCCTTACCTCCCACGCAACTCCCCACTCCAACCTGGTGCCCAGAAAGAAGCTGGGAGCCCTGGAACTTCCCACAGCCCCAGTCACTACAGAGAAGCTCCATCTAAGATGAGGACATGGGTACCAAGCTTGGGACTTAGTCACTGAAAGACCTCATTCCAGCAGGACCATGGCCGTGACACCTACAGGATGAAGCAGAGCAAGAGGCAAAGGGACTTTCACACCATCCAACATCCTACTCCTTCCAGCAGAAGGTCATCTTCATAAAGCAAGGGACTTTTATCTGTTTTTGTTGACTTATGTGTCCCAAGTGTCAGACACATGTCCAGCCTACACTAGGGGACCCATCAACATGCATTGCATGAACCTCTGAGAATGTCCTCCTTACCTGGTTTCATTTTTCATTCTCCAGCCATCTCGACACTTGTGAAACCAGAGCTCTTGGCCAGGGGATATGCGAGTGTTCTCAAGATCTTCTGCACAAAAAGTCAATCTAGGAGGAAAAAGAAACCACTGATGTAGCCAAAACTCTAGGGGAAGGTACATGGCTTGCACCAGCCATATGGTGCTCTCTGGACATGAGGCAGATGGAATAAGGAGAAAAGAGAAGCTTTTATCATGTGACCCCTGACTCAAGACCCTTCAGAACTCTCCACTGCTGCTACAAGCACACTGAAAGCGTCTCACTTTGATGTCTCCCATGATTCAGCTCATGCAGACTTTAATCACACCCCTTCCACCTTCTTCCTTCTGTCTATCCAAAAGCCTGTACCAAGGCATATCCTCTCTGAAGCCTCCCTGATTGCCCGAGACCTTATTAATCTAACCCTCCATTGACCTTCCAATTTCATAAATAGGCACATCCTTATATAAATGTTGCTTTTGTTATTGTCATTACTTCTTATGGCACGGAGTTAATAATGAAAGCTTTAGCTCATTTTAACACATTATATCTTGCCTTGAAGAGCTTGTGGATTCTTGCATCCATGGTGGACTATAAACTCCTTGAACGGAGGAACTCCAGGTCCCTCCAGCATGGTGTCCAGAAATACCCATTGACAAGCGTAACTGGAACTCAGCTGTGGGCTAATATCAAAGATTCAAGAAGTAGACAACCAAGATCACAGGAAGAATCCATGATCTAATAATCGTTTCAACTGTAACTTACAGCCCAACCATGTGGGCTGCCCCAGCTTCAGTGGTGTGTGGACAGCATGACCTCATGACCAATAGACATGTGGTACACCTGACCGTGATGCTTACCAGCAGGACAAAAGCCACATTCCCAACAGCTTTCAGAACCTTCACCAGGAAGCCCAAACAGCCCATAAACACCCACAACACTCACAATCAGGAAATACAAATGAAAACAACAGTTGGGGACCAATTCACACTCAACGGAATAGCAAAAATGTCCACCAAAGGTAGGTGAGGAGGAGGGGAAAAGGAAGCTCTTACTCCGTGGATAAGATTAAAAATTGGTCCAACCACTTTGGAGAGGGATTTAATAATATCCCGTCCAGTTGGAGAATACATACACTATAACCCAGTGATTCAGCATGCCCCAAAGAAGCTCTCACACACGTACACAAGGAAAATGTCCCAGGATGTTCATCGCAGCACTATTTGTAACTGAAAAAAAGTAGCAACAACTTAAATATTCAGCAGAACAATGGTGAAACTATTGTTTGTGCAATGGCAGTTTACATACAGGAGTTGAATGTGAATAGACCAGATCTGTATGCATTGGATAAATCTCATAAACTATGTTAAATGGAGAAAAGCAACTTTTAAAGGAATGTGTCCGCTCACGTAAACTTCAGAAGCAACCAAAACATTTCTGTAGGTTGTTTATGGATAAAACAGAAGTAGGGAAAGTATAAAAATCATGAAGAGGAAAACACACTGACATTAGTTAATGTTGGAAGATTGGTACATTTGGTTTGAAAGGGGAGGAGTCGGATGGGGGAGGGGCACAAAGGGGTTTCAGCTTTATCTGTAATGTTTTACTGTTTAAAATCTTATATCTGAAACCAATATGAAAATGGTTTACATTTATTAAGTCTCAGTGGTTTATTAAATTTGAAATATTTTATAAAAATGATCATCTTTCTGCTACCACACATCTTTCTGGTACAGGCTGCACTTATAAGCACCGAGAGAAGGAAAAAGACACGCAATTATCTAGATCACAGCCTTCATACTAACAGCTCCCCTCAGCTGGCACCCACCCCTGCCACATACACACCAGTGCACAGGTCTTCCGATCAGAATCACTCAGACAAGCAACTTAAGCCTCCACCCCCTGCATGGCCAAGCTGCACCATAGGTGGTGGATGGAAACGGGATGCATGAAGAACTGTAATGGAGAAAATGCCAGAAGAGATAGAAAGAAGGTGGAGGCTTCCTCCCACCATCCCAAGGCTGGCAGTGACCTCCCGGAGGTCTGCTGAAGGATTTGGCCAAGGAAACCCTCCTCTCTTGACAAAGGTCTTCCTGGCTGCTCCGAGAGTCAAGCCGCATTTTAGCGGCTGATTTAGGGGTGGATTTTTTGTGTTAGGCTTGGTTAACAGACGTGGGGAAACTGCCAGCCGGCGTGGCACAGAGGAATCTGTTACTTGACGTTAGCGCCCCACGCATGTCCTTGAGTCAGAGCCTCCCAAAGAGAGGTATAATGCTCTGAAAATTGGATGCAAGGGAAGCCAGGACTCCCACAGACCTCATCCATGCAGGCTCCCTAAACTGGATAGTCTGGTTTGCTCTGGACAGG
Source organism: Orcinus orca (assembly GCF_937001465.1). Classification (NCBI taxonomy): domain Eukaryota; kingdom Metazoa; phylum Chordata; class Mammalia; order Artiodactyla; family Delphinidae; genus Orcinus; species Orcinus orca. The sequence goes on from NC_064573.1 coordinate 23,940,129, forward strand.
AGCAAGCAAAGGCTTTTGGTTGCACGGACCCCAGAGCAAACAAATTAACAAGGCAGCACTCCTAAAGAGCCCTGTCCAGGAGAAGCCCTCTTCCTCCGGGCCAGCACAGGGCTTGGCCAATGGAACAAGGGCTGGATTCCAGCCCCCGCTTGCCCACCCCTCTCAGCCCAGGGCCTGCGATCAGGGTACAAGCTGCACAACAGTGGACAGAGGCCTTGGTCTGGAATTCAGTTCTCCTCGCAAAGGGTTTGCAGTTTTGCCCATGTACTCTGGATACGGAAAGATGGAAGCTGTACGCTTAGCAAAGGAAAGGACGCTGCAGAGACGCACGCCTTCCGCTGACCACGGACCCAGAACAGGGAAAGGGTCGTGAGGCACTTACTTCCTCTGGGTTTCCCCGGACTTGACGCGGATGCGTCTGATATTCAGCTCTTGCTCGGACCTGCGGGGCTGAGACAGGTAGCTGCGAAGCTCTTTCCACAGGTTGTACCAGGACTGAGAAGTCCTCTCCCAGGTGAGTCTGATCTTCAGGAGGTCTCCCAAGTCCTCCTCGGTGTAGACCAGGAAGGTGTTGGTGGCATTCAGCTCGATCTGCTCCACTCTGCAAGGGGAGAGGGAAGCTGGTCTCAGTCCCCCCGCCACCTGGAAAACTGCAGCACCGTGGGGGTTGACGCAGTGGCAGCACCTGCCCCACTCGGATGGGAGAGAAATGCACAAGAGGTCCCCCCTACGTTCTCCACGTCCCACCAGCAGGACCGGGATGAAAACTCAGATGTGCTCCACACGGGCAGAGAGATAATGTTGCCCACCGCACCCCAAACCATTCCTGAGCATCTCCCCATCCATGCTACTTCCTGGGGGGACAAGACCAGGAAAGAACAGAAATGAGAAAGCGCAAAGAAGTCACATCCCCACTCGACAGCGCCTCCTCCTCTCAGCCCACAGGCATCCATCTCCCTCGGAACTCTCAGCCCCTCCTGCCTGTCCCTCTCACGTGGCACTTGGGGGAGCTTGTCTCACCCCATGTGTGTGCATGAGTGTGTGCGTACAAGCCTGTTCCTACTGCTAGAACCCCAGCCCTGAGAGTGAGTATTCTGATGACGTTACTTTGCAAGCCCAGCATTACTCAGCGTGGCGCTTTGCACCTTACAAGTGCTCAACACATACAGATCACTGTGTGCCCCTCCCACAGATAATTAGAAACATGCCAGGGACGATGTTTATCAAGTTCCAAATTTCCTAAAGCCTCAGGAATCAGGCGTTCTCTGAAATGAAACAGCAGTTTCTGCCCAGCTGATCCAGCAGATTCTCACGCTGCTGATTCATCGCAGGAGCTGCCCTTCCAGAAACGTTGTGAGTCAAGGGCTAGGTGGAGAGTGTGAAGCAGGAGAGGAACCACACAGCTCCTCCCTGGCATGCAGACGAGCTCCCCTGCACTTGTTCACCTGGCACACAGAGAGCTCCTGCGCTCTCTCTCCTTTTCAGACCAATTCGTTCTCTGTCCTGAACTCAGCAAAGGAAACCCGTGACTTACATTTCCAAAGGCAGATTCTGGGAGTCTGCATTGGTGCCATAAATGGTGACATGAAAGGTGGGCTCAATTTCTCCCATGTTCTTGTAGCTGAAGACATGGATTTTCATCTGATAATGGTAAACTGCAGAGACAGCAGAACAGAGACATTTGTGAGCCTTGCTTGTCATCTTAGGGCACCCTGACCCAAACTGAGTCACCCAGCACAGTGAGTTTTTAGGGACTCTCATCCTTTGGGTCCAGCCCAGCCTCTAGCCTCCCTTTGATCTCATTCTGTCCAATGGTGTAAAAGGTCACTGCAGTGTAGAAGAAGGAGCCCTGAACTTTGGGTTTGGGGGACCTTTGGGGAATGCTGACCTAGGTACTTTCTAGCTGTGTGACCTTGAATTAAGGACCAAGGTATTAACTTCTTGAGCCTCAAATTCCACCCACAATACCCACAAAACCTTACGGTTTTATAACATGCTATAAAAATGCGAGATATCATTTGGATCCACTGTTAGTCCTATCACAGATTATTCTGATGATCAAATGAGAAAACAAATACGAAACAGCTTTGAAAAGCTAAATGCAAGATAGAAACTTAAGATAGCGATATTGTGATCATAGAGTGGTGATTCACATCACAAAAGGAGCCCCCATCATTTATTTTTAAAGATCTACTTTCCTAGGCATACACAATTTAATGTGATTTGCAGTTATTTGATTTAACTGCAGGAATGTGCCCGTCTACAATGTGGTATTTAGAAGGAGGAAAAAGGTCCTTCCCCAGGGCAATGCAGGTTTGGATGAAGGTTACCTCTGAAAGGCATGCCTGCCCGGGTTTTTAGGTACATTTTGCTATTCCTCTTGTTCCTCATTTTCTTGGCATTGTAGCCAATGCTATTACAACGGTTCTTCCGGCAACTGAGGCAGATCCCCTTTTTGAAGCGGTTGGAGTCCGTGCACTGGAATGCGAAGCTCGGCTTGTCCTGATTCACCAGAGAGTCGACAAAGAGGTGTACTGCCCGCTCGTGCTCGCATCTCACCACCTCTGCAATTGCTGGGGGAGAGAGAGACGGAGACCATCAGGCTGAGCTACTTCTCGGTGACCCGCCCACTCCATCAGTAAGTACTGTACACTTCATCAGACATGCTTTTCATGTCACTGTTAGTATGCTTGTTTGTATCATTCTTTTCTTTCTTTCTTTTTTTTTTTTTTTTGCGGTATGCGGGCCTCTCACTGTTGTGGCCTCTCCCGTTGCGGAGCACAGGCTCTGGACGCGTAGGCTCAGCGGCCGTGGCTCACAGGTCCAGCCGCTCCGCGGCATGAGGGATCTTCCCGGACCGGGGCACGAACCCGTGTCCCCTGCATCGGCAGGTGGACTCTCAACCACTGCGCCACCAGGGAAGCCCGTTTGTGTCATTCTTAATGCATGCCCAGTGATATACTGTCTTTAGAACTGAAAGCCAGTCCTGCCACCTGACTGCTTGCCCTCCAGGTGGGAAGACAGCACTGATACACATGAAGCAATAAAGAGCAAGAGAATGCATAGTACAGGCACGAAACAGGGTGATGGAGACCAGTTGTGCAGTAGGAGTCACTAAGTCCTGATAGAGTCATGCGGTCACAAAATGCTGGAAATGGATCAGATGCTAAACATCATCTAGTCCGGGGCTCAGCAAACTGCACCTTGCAGGCTGGCCCCATTTTACTAAAGTTTTATTGGAACATAGCCACATGCATTCATTTATCTATTGTCTCTGGCTGCCTGCATGCAACGGTAGCAGAGTAGAGTTGTTGAAGCAGAGACAGTATGGTTTGCAAAACCGGAAATATTTACTAGCTGACTCTTTAAGAAAATGTTTGCCAGGCTTCCGTGGTAGTGCAGTGGTTGAGAATCCACCTGCAAATGGATGGGACACAGGTTTGATCCCTGGTCCAGGAAGATCCCACATGTCACGGAGCAACAGAGCCCATGCGCCATAACTACTGAGCCTGCGCTCTAGAGCCAGTGCGCCACAACTACCGAGCCTGTGTGCTGCAACTAGAGAAAGCTCACAAGAGCAGCAACGAAGATCCAAAGCAGCCAAAAATAAATAAACAAAATAAATAAGTTTATAAAAAAAGAACTTAAAAAGAAAAAGGAAAGAAAATGTTTGCCAACCTCATTCTAGTCCAATACTTTCAGTTGTAGATTATGGGCCCAAATGCCCTTAGAGATGAAGTCATTTGCTCAGGGTCACAGAGTCAGTTGGTTGCAAAGCTAGGAGTATAATTTGGATTTTTGTGACCCGCAGTAATCATTATTTCTTGTAACCAGAGGCTAAAGCCAATAGTTCCAGTAAATCCTTGGACCTTAAGAAAAATTTGGCAAAGCTCCCCTTCCCCTTCCTCATTAATATCACCAGCCTTAAGAAATGCCATCATCTGATCCCCCCTGCAGGGCTGAACTCCCCTTGCATGTACCCCCAAGCCCCGCAGGGGCTCCTTGGATGTTATCACCTTGGGAGAGAGCAACTTAAGACTGAGTGACAGAGTGGACATCCCAAGAGCAGAGCATCACAGTGGAGAGAGCCAACTGGGGCCAAGACTTAGAAATGCTGCCAGGATGCAAGGCGGTGAGCAAATGAGAAACCAAGCACCTCAGTTTCAGCAGCAAACTCACTTCAGCCCAAGACTGCTGGGAATAGGCTTAGGCATCCAGGAAGACAGATTATAAGTGAATGGAGGAAGAATCTTGAGTTTATTTCTTTAAAATGTTACCAAAAATTAAATTATAGTACATCCATGCTAAAGAATATTATACAGCCTTTTAAAAGAATAAGGTAAGTAGATATATGTACTCTGATGTCTAAGAATGTCCGTAATATATATTAGGACTGAAAAAGCAAAGTTGCAGAACAATGTGATTTTGAAAAATATCACACACACACACACAAATAAATTTGCAAAGCGATAAGAGTGGAAGGATACACACAACATGTTCATATTGGCTACCTCTGGAGAGTGAAAGTAGGAGTAGGTGTGGGAAATGAGGGGGTATTTTCACTTCTTGCTTTAGGCAATTTTATAATGCTTGATTATTTTCCCAACAAATATGTATTCCTTTTGTTATAAAAAGAAATTAATCAATAATAACTGTGACCTCAAAGCACAAGAAAGCAGAGCAGAGACCACGGGAAGGCTGTTAATTGGCTTGCAGGATGATGAACTGTAGAATAAACAGTGTTGAAGGGCCACTGGGGGGTAGTGGGAATAATGAAACGGATGCTGTCAGGAGCACGAACAGCTCCAGCTGATTTAGGAGGAGATGCTATAATTGAGTCAAAACAAAAAATAAGGAACTCGGGGCTTCCCTGGTGGCGCAGTGGTTGAGGGTCTGCCTGCCAATGCAGGGGACACGGGTTCGTGCCCCGGTCCGGGAAGATCCCACATGCCGCGGAGCGGCTGGGCCCGTGAACCATGGCCGCTGAGCCTGCGCGTCCGGAGCCTGTGCTCCGCAACGGGAGAGGCCACAACAGTGAGAGGCCCGTGTACCGCAAAATAAATAATAATAAGGAACTCACTTCCATATGCAATTGACCCCAAGACATCGTTGAGTCCACAGCCCGGCTGGAAGTCACCTCCATTGGGGTAGATGTCAATGTGACCCACAGGCATCTGAATCCCAATGCTCAAGCCAAAGGAGCGCGTGTAGGTGTGCAGGACATCCACGAAGTCTGCGTCGTCAGGGGACAGCCTCCTGTGGATGTCAACCCCTTCAAACATGGGCCCAGCAGGATCCAAACCTACAGCAGAAGGGAGAGCCAAGACCAGCTGTGTCAGGTGCGCTAAGGCAGTGGGTCCTGGTGGATAGCTAAGCCGGCAAGTGTAAAATGAAGACATCCCCACCCTGGGAATCCTAAAGGGTGTGGTGCCTGTTGCAGAGGAACGTATGCTTTCTTCTGAAGCCTTCACCTGTCCTGACAACTCAGCTGACTCAGTAAATTGGCCACGGGGTTCAAGTGACACGTGGATCTGAGGAACCGTGCACTGTCAGAACTGAAGCAGTTCTAGAGGCTTCCCTGGTGGCACAGTGGTTAAGAATCCGCCTGCGAGTGCAAGGAACACAGGTTCGATCCCTGGGCTGAGAAGATCCCACATGCCACGGAGCAACAAAGCCCGTGAGCCACAACTACTGAGCCTGTGCTCTAGAGCCTGTGTGCCACAACTACTGAGCCCGTGTGCCACAGCTACCGAAGCCTGCATGCCTAGAGCCCGTGCTCCGAAACAAGAGAAGCCACCGCAATGAGAAGCCTGTGCACCACAACGAAGAGTAGCCCCCGCTCACAAAACAAGAGAATGCCTGCACGCAGCAACGAAGACCCAATGCAGCCAAAAATAAATACATTAAATTAATTAATTAAAAAGCAAAAAAGAAGAACTGAAGCAGTTCTAGAAAGAACTTGGGCTGGCTGAAACTAAGCCATTCATTCCATTTATTCTGCCACTGGGAGCCTTCCACAGTCTTAATTTTAGCAGAATTTTGACAGAATAACTAAGCTACCTACATCTTCAAGAGGGAAGACTCAGTCTCCCCAAACTGAGCTATTTGTATTTGGACTTCCACTTCCGCTTCCTTTAGTTATGAATCAGGCCCAGGAGTGGAGTGGCAAGAGGGGGGTACACCAGGCACACTGAGCAGCTGTATCTCAAGCCCCCAGAATTCCTCTCTTTTGCAGCCACAAGGAGAAAACCTTTTGTCTGCAAACTTTCTGTATCAAACAAACAGCACTGCAGAGAGCACTGGTTCTCACATTTGAAACAGCACAAATATCTCTGGGGAGCTTCTTACAAATTTGGATTCCACCGTGTAGCTATGAAAAACTCTGGGAGGACGCACAAGCCCCAGGTCACCTGTGTGTATGTGTGTCAGGGGAGAAGGCAGGGTAGGCAACTGCAAAGGTAGTGGCAGCAACAGAGACACTTTCACCATCTTGTATAATAGTTTGGGAACCACATGAGTGTAAAACCTTTCAAAATAGAATTTGCAAAGCATAAAATGCAGATTCCCTGACCCCCAAGAGATTCTGATTGGTAGGTCCAGTGTAGAGCCCAGAAATAGAGGTTTATTCTCCAGCTGATCCTAAAAATAAGTGGTCTGTGGACCAGATTTTGGAAAAACTTCTCCATGCTTCAGTAGCATTTCGAAAATGAAATCTGAATGTCTTGATTCATACAGTTCTTGTGCGATATTAAGGAGTAAGGGCTTGTCAGGGTAATACTGGCTACTATTACCAAGCTTAAGTAATTATGGGAGCTGGATCCATCCCAACCTAGAGCCCTACAGACACAGAGAGAGGACCTGGAGAAAGTTAAGAAAAGATTATGTGCAGCAGAGGAAGGGGGTTTGTTTAGTCTAGAACAGTGGTTCTCAACTAGGAGGGATTTTGCTCCCAGGGGGACACTTGGCAACATCTGAGGCATTTTTGGTTGTCACAATTGGCGAAGAGGGAGAAAACAAGCTGCTAGCATCCAGGGAGTAGAGGCCAGGGATTCTGATAAGCATCCTGCAATGCACAGGTCAGCTCCCACACAAGCATTATCTGGCCCCAAATATGAATAGTTGCTGAGGTTGAGAAACCTGGATCTAGAAACACCAAGGTAGGGAGGAGGTATGACCAAGAACAGAGCTGTGAAAGCAGCAGATGAGTAATATAACAGTGTTTCCCAGACCCCAGTGCAGTGGAACAAGGGAGCACATCGTGAGGCTTGAGGGGGTCATTTTAGGATAAACAAAAGGTAGAACTGTTGTCCAGAGCGGACAGTAAACCTGTGGAACTCGCTACTCATGAGAACTGGTAATGATTAACACTCTGAAGTTGAGAAAAATGTATGAATGACAGAGGCAGAAAGGGAGCCCAGGCTGCCTGGGGGCTCATCTCTAGCCCAGGACCCAAAAGAAAGATGGCACAAAAACAGTGGCCTCCCGGAATAGCCCTCGATGACTCTTTTTAGGGACTGAACGGACGCAGTACTGACACAGGTGGCCTCTCCCTGCCTCTCACCATGTCCTCTGGAGAAAAAAAAAAGAAAGAAGAGGAACATTCTGCTTTGCAGCCAATAAGAGAGGGGCTTTTGTATCGGTGAACAAAAGTCTCCACCAGACAGTCAGTGCCATGGAAACCAAGCTGGGCTGGAGGAATGCAGGCGGCTGACGGGGCTTCTGGAAAGGCCGGCTGGCAGGCAGAGCTTTCACCTCCCTGGACTGACCCCGCCTGACACGTAGCTAGGGCCCACCGACTCTGGGGAAAAGTTTCACAATTTACTTCTTAACTAGGAATGGGAGGGTGAACGCATCCCCTCCAAAAACAAGAGATGATGGAGAACCACCTCTTCTTCCATTCAGTCAGACTCCCCGCAAAGTGTTCTGTCCAGCAAATGGAATATACACATGCATGCACACGCACACACACCCTGTCGTGCACATGTATACACACAGGAAAACCTCCACCTTCTGGCCTGGCAGGGCAGAGGCTGCTGCGCTGTAACAGCTACTGCATCTCCCCCAGCAGGAGAGCGGCAGCATTGTGCAGTGGTGAGGTGCAGACTCGAATCTGATGGCCTGCCTGGGTTTGAATCCCAGCTCTGCTACTCAGGGTGTGAGATATCATTAAAGTACATACTGAGTCCTATTTTCCCCATCTGTAAAATGAAGCCCAAGGACCCTTTTGCCTGGACGCTATGTGGCTTGCATATGGCATAAAATACCTGTCACACATTGAGTGCTTGACATTAGGTAGCATCTAGCCCACAGCCTGCAGGGTGGACACTTAGTTCACATCTCTTGAATGAATGAACAGATCTGCTTGCTTATTTATTTATAACTAACAAAACACAAGTTCAATTAGAAGTATATGACCTCTTCCCTAATATGTCACAGAACTCCCTCCGAAGCCTAAGAGGATAAAACTTTAGCAAACCTCAGTCCAGAGTTCTCTGGTCCAAGCAAGACTGGGGTTCAGGTACCTCCTGCAGGTCCAGGCTAAGGACCCCTGCTGGCCTCGGTACAGCGGCGTCACTGGCCTCTGCCCCACACGAGCTGCAGTTTCTGGTGCTCTTACCAGTCAGGACCACCTGGTTCCCAGACCCATGGGAAGTCTGAGGGGAGAGGAGAGGGCACAGGCCTCTCCCATCAGACATGCACAGCAGCATAAGTCAGGTCAGCCAGATACCCTCTGAGGTGCTGCCTGGCAACTGGACAGAGGCCATTCCTTCCTGTTATGTTCACCCCAGTCCCCTGCTCCACAGAGAGGCCGCAGAAAAGGGGCTGTGCTCAGGACATGCCGGTCCCAGTGCTCTACGCAGACAGCCCAGAGCACTGATTAGCATTCTGCCAGCAAAGCCCGCATCTCAGCTGCTCCCACCCAGACAGGCAGGGGGAAAGAACTGGAACTCTCCTACTAGCCCCATCTCATTTCAGACTTAGAAAGAGGAAGAGGGAAGATCTGCAGCTTGTCTTTGTTGCCAAGGACACTGGCCCTGGTGCTCCGGCAGGGGCCTTGTGTGTGCTGCAGTTTGAGCACAGCTGGCCGAGCTCTGCAACATCTTGCCTCTTGCTGGGGGCTAGGAGGAGGTGCTCAGCCAATAGAACCCTGAGGGGCTTGAGGCCCAACGGCTTTGCTCCAGCGATGGGTTAATGAGCAGTCATGTGTGGCCACATTACCCGTTAGACAGGTCAGGCCCCGCATCTTGATAACCAAAAGTAAAGCTCTCAAGCTACGCTGAATCAAACAGTTGGATCTAAAGGAGTGTGTGTGTGTGTGCTCATTAGACTTAAGCCCAGGGACAATGATTTAAGCAGGGCTACTAAACCTCACAAATGTATATATTTTTAAATCTGCCCCACTGGCTTGTTGTTGAAACCAGAAACTCTACCTCTACTAAATCATTCTTTAGCTAAGGACTCCCTTCTACCTGAACCCTGTTTTCAAACGAAAACATTGCCAGGAAGGAAACGATTAACTCTTTCCTTCTGGGTGGCCAGTTAGGCCCTTAGCATGTTGGAGGTGAGGGAGAAGCTGGGAGGGAAAACAAATAAAAGAATGCTAGCAGGGGGATAAAAATTCAGGGCAACAAATTTGCCATTAAGGACTTCCCTGGTGGCACAGTGGTTAAGAATCCACCTGTCAATGCAGGGAACTCAGGTTTCAGCCCTGGTCCGGGGAGATTCCACGTGCCGCAGAGCAACCAAGCCCACGCACCACAACTACTGAGCTCGCATGCTGCAACTACTGAAGCCCGCGCACCTAGAGCCCATGCTCCGCAACAAGAGAAGCCACTGCAATGAGAAGCCCGTGCACCGCAACGAAGAGTAGCCCCCACTCGCCGCAACTAGAGAAAGCCCACGTGCAGCAACGAAGACCCAAGGCGGCCAAAAATTAATTAATTTTAAAATAAATATATAATCTTAAAAAAAAAATTGCCATTAATTTTCTCCTAGAGGAGAGTATGTTTTTTGAGAGGGTCCCCAAATGGGGAAGAGAATCCTTTCCACTTTTCACTATCATTCAATGATTTAAATCAAACTCTCATATCAAAAGGTCACCAATTATTTGCCAAGGGGAAGGGGGCGAGGGAAGGATTGGGAATTTGGGATTAGCAATTGCAAACTGTTATATATAGGATGGATAAACAACAAGGTCCTACTGTATAGCACAGTGAACTGTACTCAATATCCCTTGATAAACCACAATGGAAAAGAATATGAAAAGAATATATATATGTATAACTGAATCACTTTGCTGTATAGCAGAAATTAACAAAACATTGTAAATCAACTACACTTCAATAAAATTTTAAAGAAAAAGCTCACCAATTCTGCCTATGGAATGTTTATCTCTCCAAATAAACTTGCTTTCACTTAAAAAAAAAAAAAAAAAGCTCACTAACGTGGAAAATTCAAATTTCTATCAACTACCTGGGTACCAATATCAGATAGAAAGGTCTCTTTAACGACAACATTTAACCACTCATTCTAAACAGGTAATTATCACTAATAAATATGCCAACTAAACATGGGAAAGAGGCTGTTAGTGGATGAAATAGAAACCAGAGGCAGAATTCAAACCACAGCCCATCTCTCATTCCTTTCCCTTGAGGTCCTGGCATTACCATGGGCAGAGACTAGAAGTGAGCACCAGAGGCTTGCAGGCCTGGGCTCTACCCCAGGTCTGCCCCTGAGTCTTAGCTCTTTGCCCCTGGGTGTTTCCTCACCTGTTGCACTAGACCTGGTTTTCAAACTGTGCTCCCTGGTGCTCTGGGACCCGGAAATTCCTCCAGAAAAGGTGGAGGCTCAAATAACAAGGTTAACACTACTTGCAAATACCCAGCTTTGACCAGAACACACCTTCTATCTGTTTCATACATTGGGGACCTGCACATGTTCAATTTGAAAAAGGGCTCTGAGACTTTTGGACATTTGAAAAGCCCTGGATTAGATGTTCTCCAGGTTTCTTCCAAGGCTAACCCTCTACGGCTCTCTCCTGCTGCCTCTTAGGGAGCACTCTGGTTCAGGAAAGCCTGGTGGGCAGAGCAGCTGAAGGAGCTCCAGGATCAGCCATGAGTGAAGGGAGCAACACTTACCCGTGATTCTGCCCACCGTGCCTTTCACGAAGTTGCCGGCATACCCGGCCACGTGAGCCCCAAGGCTGTAGCCGATCAAGTGAACATCCCCGAGAGAAAAATCCTCCTTCCCCTGCAGGAAGTCACAGAGGTGTGTGAGTGAAGAGTGTGGTCCTGAGCCCCAAGGCCACCAACAATTCAACAAGTCAATCACATTGGGGAGACGCGGGAGGGGGGAGGGGGTGGCAGTGTGGAGCTCAAAGCCACCGGGCTCACTGGAGACTAAGTGCCAGCCACAGCCTGCAGCAGGGTGACCCCTGCCCACCCTCTTATGCCCACGAGCTGCAGACCTCCTCATCCCAAACCTGCCTGGGACCCCAGAGTTGAAGCATCAGACCCTCACAGGGCACTCAGCAGTGGGGGTGAGGAGGTGGTGATTTGACCCCATGGCTCAGGAATCGAGCTCGACAAAACAACCCAGGTAGGGCTTTCCTGGTGGCGCAGTGGTTGAGAGTCCGCCTGCCGATGCAGGGGACACGGGTTCGTGCCCCGGTCTGGGAAGATCCCACATGCCGCGGAGCGGCTGGGCCCGTGAGCCATGGCCGCTGAGCCTGCGCGTCCGGAGCCTGTGCTCCGCAACGGGAGAGGCCACAACAGTGAGAGGCACCGCGTACCGCAAAAAAAAAACAACAACCCAGGTAGAGGACTAAGGACTGTTCAAGACTCCTGACCAGAATTCTGCCAAAATTATTCAGATTCCATCGGCTTCTAAAAGGAAGCTCAGGCTGTAATTACTCAAATAATAGGGTCACTTAGCCAGTGTACCAGCCAGTGTACCCCTGCATCCCATTAAGTCCACTGAGCTCAGGTAAATCATTAACCTATAAAAAGTAAATTTAAGACCTCAAGATCTGTTTTCCACATTTTATGCAAGGCACTAAGCTACATTGGTTTGAACCAACCCTCCGTACCCTCAGCCCAGCCACCCTTAAGAGGCCAGAGCAGACTTCAGTAGGTATTTAAGATTACAAGCTGGCTTCTGAGGGCATCAGCAATTAATGAACCAAAAGGCAAATTTTCTTCCCTCAAGTAAAGTAAAAGGAAAAATCCAGAAATGTGTCAATAATTAGAAAGCTTTCTAAAAGTCCCAGCTTCCAAATGTTTCAAGCAATACTTAATTCCGTAAAAAATTGGAAGCTCAAAGATATTCTCAGACTCCTGAAGTTCACTGAAACTGACCTGTCTGACCTGTATTTTTTTTTACAGTCTTAGAATTTTTTTAATAAATTTATTTATTTTATTTTTATTTATTTTTGGCTTCGTTGGGTCTTTGTTGCCACGTGCAGGCTTTCTCTAGTTGCGACGAGAGGGGTCTACTCTTCGTTGCAGTGTGCGGGCTTCTCATCGCAGTGGCTTCTCTTGTGGTAGAGCATGGGCTATAGGTGCATGGGCTTCAGTAGCTGTGGCCCACGGGCTTAATTGCTCCATGGCATGTGGGATCTTCCCGGACCAGAGCTCAAACCTGTGTCCCCTGAATTGGCAGGCAGATTCTTAACCACTGTGCCACCAGGGAAGCCCCTGACCTATATTTCTTAAAAGGGTTCAAGGTCCTGCTCATAAAAGGAGATGACTCCCTTTGGTCCCGTTACCTGCAGCCAGTTGAGCATCCTGGCGATGCTGTGTCCCACCTCCCTTGTATTGTTGACTGCGTCTGTGTAAAGCTGGTGAGCCAGCGGGAGCCAGTCCACCACCACGACGTTGGCTCCTTTCTCTCTTGTCTGCAGGGCTGACACGAGTTTGTACAGCCAGCTTTCAAACATGCCGCTCATCTGCAGAGAAAACGGGGCTTTTTTTTAAAATTTTTCTTCTGGGTTTCAGAAATCCTAATGAATATGGAATTCAGTTCCACGACCTTCTCCCCAGCCACTTCTGGAACCTTCACATTGACTACCCAGGCATCAAACACTTGCACATGAGCCGGACCAGCCACAGGTAGGATTGGTACATGGGTGATTGTCTTCCATTGCGCTTGACATCTCCAGTTTTTCCCATCAAAGATGTCAGAGCTGGTGTCCTCTGCTGCTGCCCCACTGACCGATAGGCCCCCTATGAGATATAAGTTGGTGGCGATGCTGGCCTGAGGTTAACCCAAGTCCCTGTCACAGTCAGGCCAGTAAGTGGCCTGGTCCGTCATTCAAAGGCAGCTGAGAAGGGTTGCCCTGGAGAATTAGTTTCTTTCTCAGAGATGCAGGGAGATTCTGTCTCTTAGGCAAATGCAGAGTTAACAAATGACCCCTTCCCACAAGCCATCTCTGCCATCCTTCTTGACCCCAGAGTAGAGAAGATCTGTCCCTGGAATCCCAAATTAGAACTCAGAACACACTTTCCCACAGAAACAAAGTGTAAATGGTGACTAGGTCCAGCTGTAAACCCATCCACAAGTACATTATTAGATAAACAAATTTTCTGTGCCTGGCCTGGGAACCCTAACGCCATTTACAATCTTGCTTCTATGGGAAACTGCTATTCCAAGTTCCAAACAGATTATAAAAGAACTTTCTGGAATGCAACCCGTTTGTAAGTTGCAGGCAGTTTGTACTTGCATTTTGACAGGGGGCCTTATAAAGGTTCAAATGCATAATTCTAATCGTAGGCTGTGGGGTGAGGATGGATGGCAGGCCTTTCATCATCCCTCCAATTACATTAGGTAGGTAGGTGCCTACATACCACCCACCCCCACCAGGCCTGACCCCAACAGTTGGTGATAGACCTAAAGACCCAGAAAGCATGTAACGGATATGAATTTCTCATCATTAAGAGGAGGAATGTCCCCTCCCAATTAGCCCAGGCAGAAACCTGCTCACTTAATAGTGCCATTTTCCTACAGACTGCCATTAGATGAATGAATAAATCCCTCGCTGGTCAAAAGCTTCTGAGGCTGAGTGTTAAAGCCCTTTTTTGTTGAAGTTCGTCATGGGCTTTTCAATGTGAATTGCTCAGCTAGGTCATATAAAGACTCCAGTGCCTTTAAACGGAGCCATCTCTATGCAAACAGGAGGGCACCATGCCAACCAGGGCCAGCCAGCCAGGCCAGCTGCCTCCTCACAGACTCTCTGAGCCAGTCAAGTTGCTTCCGTTCAGCTCAGCTCTTACGGAGGGATGGCCCCCGCGACGCAGTGGTTGACCAATGTAATTAAGCATAATTAGAGGGCCCCTTAAGAGCCAGTGGAGCTGGGCTGCTGCCCTCAGGAGAGCCACTTTCTGAAAGCCCGCTGTGTGCCAGTGTTAAATACCGCCCTGCTGGAGTCCAGATTGCCCCCTTAGCAAAGTGCCCATTACATTCTTCACAGCTGTCTGAAATACAAGCAGCCCACAAGAAAAGAGGGGGAGACAGAGTGGAATCTGGAAGCACCAGTATTCTTTCTAATTGACCAAAACAAAGGAAACCAAATCTCCCGGAAAGCTGTAGAGCTCCCTCCCCCAGAGGCTCACCGTCCATCCATGAATGATGAAAAAGGTTTTGGCTGTCATGTTGAAGCCACAGTCTTCTAAGGGCTGGTTGTGGTCAAAGGAGAGGTAGCATCCTTCATGCTCTGGGTCCTCAGAGGTGCGGAGGTTAAATCTCACCGGGGGTTTGGCAGCAGCCGGTACAACCCTGGATTTGTTGAGCTCATCTGGGGAGAAATAACAGAGCAAGGGTATAACTAGCAGGCCTGGGTGGTGAGAGATCTAGGGTCTAGTTCTAATTCACTCTTGAGCAAATTACTTAACCCCACTGGGTTTCAGTTTTTACATCTGCTGAATGTTTCCTCCTCACCTCCCAGAAGAGTTGCGAAGATGTTATAAAAGGGACATCTCACCAATATTTGAGTATTAATGAGTCACTAGGATCAATTACTGTGAATCTGAAATAAGTCTCTCTTGCTTTTCTTTCTTCTTCCCCATCCAAACGAGTTCTCTTTCCTTCCCTCAAGTTACTAGTTTCAGAGGATGGGACCTGAAATGCTTGGGACCAGTTGAGTTTCAGAATTCAGAAATTCTCAGATTTTAGAAAGGTATTATGGCATATATATATATATATATATATATATATATATATATATATATATATATATATATATATATAATATAACACCCCCAGCAGGGTCTGGGACGTTCCCATTCATCAAATACACCAATAATATTTCTGCAGGGAAATACATAACTACTCACACTCGAGGGGGAAAAAAAAAAAGTTTCTAAATATCCTCTTATCGGTTCAGGTCAGTTTTTGCTGCCAAATGAGTAAGAGTTCAGGTCAGATAAGGCCAGTTCTTGCTGCTAAACAAGTTACCAAACAAATTTTTCAATTTTCAAAGATTTTGGATTTTGGAATGGGAGGTAAGGAGCTGTTGACCTCTTATGCAATGGGCTTCCCTAATGCTCTCATCTCGATTTCAACACTTGCTCCAAAGACCTCATGCATCCTCAGTGCTCCTTGCAGTACCAGACATGTGCCAGACAGTCTTCTAGTTTGTTGAATAAATTAAATAAGTTATTGAAGCCATGGAGAAGCTCATAAGCGCAGCAAAACCTCTCTTTTCAGCTCCACTGCACATGCACAGTGCCGTCTAGGAGATGGCCCTACTACAAAACACAGCCCATGTCACTGATGGTCCCTATGGCCTTTTAACACTAGGTACTGTCATCACCACACTATTTCAGAAGGCCCTAAATGAGCCTCATCTAGCATTCTTCCAACCATCCAGGATACCATCCCTTGATAACAGGCTAGGAAATTAGAAAATCAAACTGTCCAGTCACCCAGAAATCAAGTGAAAAGGTACCGAATGACCATCCCAGGAGCTTCATTTATCCCAGAGTTAAAAAACAAATGGAGTCATGGAAAGAGAGACCAGAGTGGTGGACAGGTTGGTGGGGAAGCGGACAAGGGGGAGGACAGCTATGCACCAGATGTAAAAAGGGTAAGGTTCCAGAAAATGCGACTAAATGTGCATGAGCAGAACTTTGTCATTAAAGTAACGAACAAAAGCCCCAACTGACAGAAATGTGAACCACGGACATAACTCATTCATTTCCACCCAGCCACTCACAGAGACCAGGTGGGAAGTCCAGGAGCAAAGGAAAGGGAGTCTGCTGGCTTCCTGCCTCGACTTGTGGATAAACTCACAAACTGACATAAAAGGTTCACCTTAGCAGCTGGCTCTCTCTGACACCACAGTTCTCTAGCTCATTTCTACTACTTCCAGCCTGAGTCACTTCAGCCTCTGGAACTTCATGATCGTCCTTCATCCGGATGTCCTCAGGCTCATTCTCTTACCTCCTTCAGCTCCTTGCTCAGGGGTCAACTCCTCAGGGATGGAAGCCTGGTCCCAGGCTAACACTGCACCACCTTCTCCCACCAGCCCTCTGTACTTTCCTCCTCTGCTTTATTTTTTTCCATAACACTAAGCACTATATATTTTAATTAGTTGACTAGCTGTTTTCCCACCACTGAAATGTAAGATCCATGGGGGTAGGGGTTTACACCCATTTTGTTCACTGCTCTATCCCTCACTCCGAGAAGCATGCCTGGCAAATAAATACTGTTTTGAATGAATGAAATGGCCCCCAAATACTCAGAATCGCAGAACATAGAAGTTGGAAGGAATGTTAGCACTTTACAGGAGAGGAACTAGAGATGCAACCTACCCTGGTTCAACTGCACTAGAGTTGGGAACATGTTAAATAAAACAAGTTTTTTCCATTCATTCCAATTAACCTCCTGCACGCACATAAGCAACATGGACCAGCATCATTTGACCCAACCTCAGCAGAATAGTAGAAGATGAAATAATAGTGTGTGGTTCAGAGGTTCCCCGCTCTCCTCTGCTTAACTAATTGACTTGGTACTCCCGCTGGGTGACCCTACCCTCGCCCCTCGGGGCAGGTTCCTCCAGTAGAAAAGACTGCCACGCAGAACTCAGAAGAAAAGCTGGCAGCTGGAAGGAGGAGGAGGACGGAGAGGTAGAAGAGGAAGAGCAAGGGCTGGAAAGACTTGGGGAAGAGGAGGCCGGCAACCCGGGGAATAAGCCCAGCAGCTTCTCTGCACAAATTACTCACCTAATACTCCCGGCAAGCACTACTCAAACCAGAGCCAGCTACCCTGATACCTTAACTTTCAAGACACCTACACCGAGATTAAAAGGAAGGGCACCAGGTGATAGAGCTCTAACAACCTTCTTGCCTCGAAAACCCCAGGTTCAAAGAGGAGGACAAGGTTAAACAGCTGCTGGCAGCCAACTCTGCTGACTGGACAGCACCGAGAGGAGAACCGTATAACGACAAGGGGGCGGGGCGAGAGCGAGCGCGGGCGAGCCTGCGGCCTCTTGGACGCCTGGCCGGGGATGTCCTCGTCGGAAGCGCCGAGGAACAAGTGATCTCCAAGGCTGATTAGGAGGACCCAATGGACAGCGCAGGGGGTAAGGAAGAAGAATGTCGCAGGATCGAGGAAGAAGGGTGCGCAAGACAGAGGGGAACTGGCACAGAAAAGAAGTTGTGGGGTGTTAATAAGAACAAGGACACGTTACCTTGCAGCCGACCCTCTGGACCAAGGGTTGCGGGACCTCCCGCGGCAAAGCAACAGTAAGCGCTCCAGAGGCAGAGCAGAAGACCGGAGTTTCTCATCCTTCCCGGCCACATCCCCTTCCCCCAAACGGGACTTTTAGAAAGACCACCAAAAAAAAAAAAAAAAAAAAAAAAGCCGCCTCTCGATGTTTCCAGCAGTCCGAGCCCGTAAGACCCGAAGTGGGAAGGCTTCTCTCGACCAGAGAGAGTGGTGGCCTTAGACAGCTGCAGGTGGAGAAGGTGGAAAATGAAAACTTGGCTAAACTGAGCCACGGGGTGGTGAGGGGAGTGCGAAGATGCTCCAACCAGAACCAGATCTGCCCTCACCCGTGCCGTTCTCCCGGGAAGCCAGGGCTCGCCACTGTCACACCGCGAGCTCCCCGGCGAGGTAGTTTTTTAAACTATTGGAGTCATCTGACCCATCGCCAGATGGTGATTTGCATAATTTATTCCCGTCCCCGGACTCTGATTGGTCACACCTTCTCTGACGCCCGAACCAAAGACTCCCCAAAGTTTGAATGAAAGCGCCGCACACCCACCGCGTGGACACTCTGCACGCGCCGCCTTGTCTCCTCCCCAGTCAGCTTCGCGGGCAGCCGCGCTCTCGCCACCCCACTTTTTCCTAGTGTCCACTCCCGGACCCTAGATTCTCCGCTCGCCCCTGCAGCCCCAGGAGGGTCCTTGCCCCAAAGCCCTGTTCCCGCCGCGCTTTCGATCGCTGGAGAAGGAAGGTTGTCCTCTCCAAGGCGCAAAGCCATCCCCGCGCCCGAAATGATCTCTCCTCGCCCCGGGCCAAGGGTACGGATGGAGGAAAGCCACCTGGTCACCCTGTGGTCCTTCTTTTCTCCCTTTCCTCCTGCGCTCCTGCCTAGCGAGGCCCGCGACAGGTGCAGACGGCGTGATCAGACAATAACCCGGCAGAGCGGAGGGGCTGCGGGCTGTGGCCTGGGCATCAGGATCGCTCAGACCCCTCTCGGAGTCCTCGCTCAGCCACTAGCTGCAAAACTCGCGGCAAGCCACCCAACTTCTCCAAGGCCTTTCCTTCGTCCCCAGTACGCGGGCGGTAACAGTTCCTGTCGCTTAGGGATGTTGGGGAAATTTAAAAACCTACTATAGTACAGCGCTCAGTGCGGCGCCTGCCGCGTGGTAGGCACTCTCACACCTGCGGTTGGAGGGCTAGAGGGATGCCAGGCGACACTCCCCAAAGGAAACAGTAAGCCAGGCTTGGGGATCTCGGGCGCGTAACCAGCGCCGAGAGTCGGCTGACGCGCGCAACTACTTATTGAGAGGAATTAGGCAGCTTCTTCCTCTCCCTCCCCATTTTTCCCTCCTCTCCTTCCCTTTATTGCGCGTGTCCCTGCTCCTCCCACGGGTGCCGGCTCCATCTCCGCCCGGGGGACCCCGGGACCGAGGGCGGCGAGCGCCCCGACCTTGGCGGGGAGCCCGGGGCGCTAGGCCGGCAGCGGCCGGGACAGCTAGGGAGCGGCTGCGCCTCAACAGCCCTCAGGAACGCCGAGGAGGTGGGAGAGATACAAAGCGCCTCGGCGGGGCCGAGCACCGTCATCCCGCCTCCTTCCAGCCAGAACTGGCTCTCCCAGACTACACCTTTGACTGGGCGTAACCCCGCCGTCGCCAGAACCGGTCCCGCTCCTGCCTGGGGAGGAAAACGGCCCGAGCAGTCCCGCGCCCGTTCCTCCCTGGTGTCGGGGGGCCCCTCCTGGAAGATCTGTGTGGGGAAACCAGTCTGGAGGAGCAGGTCCTGTTCCAACCTATCCTGGTTACTTTTGTTACTCCAGCTGCCCAGCAAAGCATGCTTTGTCCCTCCTGTGTGCTATAATTCATTAACAAGAGGCAGGCCGGCTTTATTTTTTCAGTGTAAAACTCAATGTATTTTATGGGATGGTAAATGGCACCCCCGGATATGTTTTTTCCCTCCTCTTACCGCTCTCCTTCTCCACTGGCAAACTATACAGACATAAGTCAGGTATCGTCTCCATTTTACAGATGGGAAAACTGAGTCTCAGGAACAGGCTGCCGGTCTGAAGCAAGTCTGACAACCAGGTCTCTCTCTTCTGCTCTCAGCTTGATTTAGCCAGTTGACCTCTAAATATGAGCCTTTGGGAGCCATGTCTCCATCTCTTCAGTGGTCCAGTCAGTAGATAACCTGTGAGTCAAAAATACCCTTATCTGGGGACTTCCCTGGTAGCACAGTGGTTAAGAATCCGCCTGCCAATGCAGAGGCCACGGGTTGGAGCCCGGCCCCAGAAGATCCCACAATGCCCGGAGCAACTAAGCCCTGCGTGCTACAGCTATTGAGCCTGCGCTCTAGAGCCTGCAAGCCACAAGTACTGAGCCCACGGGCCTAGAGCTCATGCTGCACAACAAGAGAAGCCACCACAATGAGAAGCCTGCACACTTCAAGGAAGAGGAGTCCCTGCTCCCTGCAGAAAGCTGGTGTGCAGCAATGAAGACCCAATGCAACCAAAAAACAAACAAAAAAAAAACCCTCTCTGTTCTGAGTTACTCAAATCACAGTCCCTAGAACCTTAACTGGACAGTGTGGAGAGTGTGTCTTGGGGACCTCTGTCACAAGTGAGATTCCCTAGGAGAGCTTAGGTACTCCTACAAAGTTGGTTATCCTACCTGAAAAAAACGTAGATTCAACAAGATCAACACCCATCCTTTTTACATTTTATTGCTGGTTGGTTAGAGTGCCCTCCTGTGTCTTTATATTAAAACATCATGTGAGAACTTCCAAAGGACATCACAAAATTATAATCACAGTATTAAAGTAATGGATAACATCAACTGCCTGTTATGCAAAGCATAACATATGTATAAAATATGCAAAACATATTTTTCAGAAGAACCATGAGGAGATTTGGGGAGCCCCCAGTGTGGAGGAAGTCCTTGCCTGGGGAGTTTCAGCAGAAACTTCTGTTTGTGTCGCAGTCAAAATCTCAGGTTCTCAGGTTACTCTAGCAAAGGTTCTGGTCATTCTTTTAGGCAGTTTGTCATCTGAAGACACCTGCCTATGTTAGAGGAATGAATCTCCCTCTCATGAGAGGAGCCCACTTTCTACTTCAGAAGCCTCCCTTGCAGCTAGAGTTCCTGGTTTAAACTCAGCCAATCAAACCCTGAGGTGAAAGCAAGCGAGCCTGAAGGCACACAGCCACTCCACTCCACCAGCGGGGCAGCAGCAGCCAGCTCTAGTTTTGGGGGGCAGCAGTGGCATCACCCGCAGACCAGTCTGCAGTGGGACTTGGGCAATGCAGTCTGCCTGAGTATACTTTCCAAGCCTGGTTCTTTTGCCCTGCAGATATTCTGATTGCTACCTATTATGTTTTTAATGAGTTCCTCTTCTGCATAAATGAGCCAAAGACTGTGTTGCTTATAACTAAGAAGATGATTTAATCACCTGACGCTTATTGAATGGCTACTGGAGTAAAACACTGAGCACCCCAAGGAATGTTCAGGAGGCCATCCGTGCTCTCACAGACATGATGTTCAAAGTGTGGTATGTAGGAGTTACCAGACATCTGGACCAGTGCTGTCCAATAGAAATATAATACAAACCACATGTCTTGGTCAGCTATAGCTGCCATAACAAAATATCATAGACTGGGTGGCTCAAACAAAAGAATTTATTTTCTCACAGTTTTCAGGGCTAAATGTCTGAGATTAGGATGCCAGCATGGTCAGGTTCTCATGAGAACCCTCTTCCTGTTTTGTAGATAGCTTCACTGTGTCCTCACATGGCGGGGAGAGGGAGAGCAAGCTCTCTGGTGTCTCTTCTTATAAAGGCACTAATCCCATCATTAGGGCCCCACCCTCAGGACCTCATCCAAACCTAATGGTCTTCCAAAGACTCCATCTCCAAATACCATCACATTTTGGGGTTAAGCCTTCAACATATGGATGGCAGTGAGGGAAGGGATTGTTGAAACACAATTCAGTCTAAGCACCAAATATGTGATTTTACCTTTTCTAGTAGCCACATAAAAAGGTAAAAAGAAACATGTGAAACTAATTTTTTAATAATTTTTTTGTTTAATGCAATATATCCAAAATATTATTACTTCTACATGTCATCAAAAAATTACTGAGACTATTTACATTCTTGTTTTGAAATCTGGTGTGTTTTTACACTTACAGCACATGTCAAATTGGATTAGCCACATATAAAATGGTCAATAGCCACATGGAGCTAGTGGCTACCCTATTAGACAGCATACATAGAATTAGAGTGTTAAACGTAAAATAAATCTGAGACATCACTTAGTACAACCATCTCACTTTACAAATCGTGAACCTAAGACCCAACCAGATTGACTCACTTGCTCAAGGTCACACAGCTGGTAAAAAAGCAAAGATGGAACACAAATCCAAGTTTCTGATTCCAGGACTTCCTCTCCCTGTTTGAAGACAGAGAAGATGATGGAGAGTTGAGAGGACCAGACTTAGTGGAAAGTCTAGAATAAAAATCATACCACTGGTTCAAAAAAAGAAGGAAAAAACTAGCACAAACTGGACCCCTTCAAATATTTATTAAACCTCTGTCATAGGCCCAGCATTATGCTAAATGCTATAAGCAACTCAAAAAGAAATGGAAAATATAATTAAATGCACAGCGTACTCAAACTCCACTTTCCAAGGTCAGAGAAGAGAAAAATATAAGTGAATCAAACTGATAGAAAAGACTATTAGGTGGAGATGGGACTTTAAAAGACTTTAAAGAATGAAAAGGCCTTAAGTCTCGACTCTTGGCTGGCACTTGGATCCCCCTGAGTGAAGTACTGACCACAAAGTTTGGAAAGGGAGTGCCAAACCTCCAACAAGGGGGTAGCATTCCTCTGCTTACACAGCTGTTAGTTCTGGGTGACAAGCAGGAGTTAAAGTCGCCAGACTCTTCTCTTGATAAATTCAGAGACCTGAGGTCTCCAACTCCTGAAGCTTATATCACTCAGAAGCAACATTTCCTCCAAAAGGAATAAGCTAGAGAAGCATTTCCCCATGTGGGACTGGGATGTTAATAGGCGTTACATGGAATAAATATGGGAACACTGAGTTAAACAAGCTAAAACAGGCTTCTTCACTGCAGGACTTCTCAGGACCTTTATTATACTTTAACCCTTCAGTAGCTTCAGGTTCGAGATTAAGACCCTTCAGATGGCCAACAACACCCTCCATGGACTGGCCCAGGCAAGAGGCACCACTCTGTCTCCCACCACCCTCCTCTCCTCTCTCTGCCTTCCTGCTACCCTGGCCTTGTCTTAGCTCCTTTATCTGCTCTGTCCAATCCAGTACCCACGGCCCCCTGAGCACTTGAAATGTGGCAAGTCTAAACTAAGTGTAAAATGCATACCAGATTGCAAAGACTTAAAACCAAAAAATATATTTAAAATACTGTATTCATAATTTTTATGTTGATTAAATGTAGAAATGACAATATCATGGATACACTGAGTTGGGTAAAATATATTACTAAAATTAATTTCACCTTTTTCTTTTTACATTTTTAATGATTGCTGGAGAATTTTTCATTACATATGTGGCTCATATTGTATTTCTAGTGAATGTTCTAGAGCATCAGGATTTGGCTTTTGACCTAGTTAATGTTAACTCTTATCAAATTTCAGCTATCTGCTTGTGTCCCTCCTTCAGAGAAACTTTTCCTGACCCCTGGCCTAGATTTCCTATAAGAATGCTGCTTTCTTTTATAGAACTTACCTAGGTCTTTAATTAGACATTATTTGTTTGGTTATTTGATTAATATCTCTCTCCCTGTTGGTGTATAAGCTCCATGAAAGCAACAACTGGATTTGGTTTTGCTTATTATTCTTTCTCCCGGAGCCCAGCATAAAACCTGGTGCATAGAAGGCTCATCAATATTTGTTGAATGACTACGTAAAGGAAGTGTGTGATGAATCTCCAAGAAAGGGACAAAGTATTCAACTTTTGCTAAATTAAGTTAACCACAGAACCCTCACCCCACAAGGGGTTTAGTGAAGGACCAGAATTCCCCAGGAACACAGTTTGGGAGGCACTGGATTAGGGGTTGTAACTACAGAGAGAGAGTTAACTGAGCCCCATTTTAAACCTCCATCTGCAGTACGACCTCAGCTCGCCTCTGTGCTGAAGGTAGCTCTGGGCAGGTTTGTTTTGTTTTGTTTTATGTTTCCCTTCCTCTGCAAACCACAAGCTCCAATTCCTTGAATTCTTCCACTTAGAAGATATCTAAAGGAAGCTGAGTTATTCTTTATTCTTCATAAAGAGATTTTTATGCAAATTCAGACATGCAGTTCATGAATGATTGTACGTTTTTCTCCTGCATCTATACAAGCATGCAAGAGGTGAAATATTGAGTTTAACCAGGACTTGGGGTAGTTGAAAGGAATTTACCTAAGAAAAGAGTCAGGCCTGACACATTTCTTTTGGAAAAGATAGCATGATAATGGGCTACATGATCAATTGACCCAGGGATAAGACCCAGGGAAAGGTTGTCAAGTCACACTCAAACCTCCCCAAAAAAACAACCAGAGTGGTTCAGCTCACATGCCATTTTAACTCACAATGTTAAAACATGTCTTCTGCAACTAGCCCTGCACACAAAAGCTAAATGACTGCTACAGGATCAGCGAAGAACTTGAGGATTCTGAGCAGCCTGGAGACCAGCACCTCCCAGGGAGAGGATGGAGGACGGCAGCCAGCCCTGCTCGGAGGAAGCACAGCTGAAAAAACCCCGCCGCTCCACCTGCCAGACCCTTTCACTTGTCCATCACTTCCACACCACAGAACAGAGAGAAGAAAAGCCGAGGCAAAGGGGCTCATTGCCAAATTGAGAAGCATTTAAAGTGTTTCCAGTGACAGACTGGAGGGGTGGATCACCAAACTAAGTCCATTTTTAAATGCTCTGAGCCTTTCCAAAGCTCTGTGGGGAAAAACAAGAACAAAAACATTTAAACCTGATTCCAAAAGGTCCATTCTCTAGCAAAATATGTTACCAAGAACTGACCTCAGGGCTTCCCTGGTGGCGCAGTGGTTAAGAATCCGCCTGCCAATGCAGAGGACACAGGTTTGAGCCCTGGTCCGGGAAGATCCCACATGCCATGGAGCAACTGAGCCCGTGTGCCACAACTACTGAGCCAGCACGCCACAACTACTGAAGCCCGCACACCTAGAGAAGCCATCGCAATGAGAAGCCCGCGTGCAGCAGCAAAGACCCAACACAGTCAAAAATAAATATAAATAAAATAAATAAATTTAAAAAAAGAAAAAAGAACTGACCTCAGAATATCTAAATAGACCAGTAGGGACTTCCCTAGTGGTCCAGTGGGTAAGACTCCATGCTCCCAACGCAGGGGGCTCAGGTTCGATCCCCGGTCGAGGAACTAGATCCCTCATGCTGCAACTGAGAAGTCCACATGCCGCAACTAAACAATCCCACGTGCCTCAATAAAGATCCCACGTGCCGCAACTAAGACCTAGTGAAGCCAAACTAAATAAATAAAATTGTTTTTAAAATAAAAAAATAAATAGACCAATAACCACAAGAAAAGATTGAGAGTGACCAATCATCCTATCCACACAGACCTCCAAAATGCCAGATGAATATGGTTCCCCAGGCAAATTCCCTCAAACTAACCCTTGATTAAATCCCATTTTTCACCTATTTCTGCACCTACACCTACAAACAAGCTTGCTAAATTAAATTAGTAACTACTAATCTCAAGGGGTCTTTTAATTCTGCCTAGCAATCAACCATATTTCTCTAGATCCCTCCTACTCCTTCTCCTAGATCACGCTCTCACACCTTCTTCTCTCCCCTCAGACCTCCAACATCTCTCCCATCCTTACTCTGAGCTGATGACCTGACTTCCCATTTTACTGGAAAAATAAAATCAATCAGAAGAGAACATCCACAAGCCACCACTGTCACACCCCCAACTATGTGCATCTGTACCCGTGTCCTCAGCCTCCCTGCCAGTTACTAAAGATGAGCTGTCTGTGCTTCTAAATACCCCCTGTGCCCACACACACATTAACACACCAGATTCCATCCCCTCTCACATAAGGACATCACTCCAACAATTTCTCCCTCTCTATTGGATGATTTCCATCAACATACCAACACAAGTTACAGATTCTCCACCTTAAAAAAAAATTCCAGTGACTCTACTTCCCTCCCCAGACTCACCCTATTTCTCTGCTGTCCTTTACAGAGTTCTCTATGCTCCCTGATTCCAAGCCCTCTCCTCCCATTTCCTCTTGAGCTCCCACTCCTCCCCACAGCCCTGCCCACCAAGGTCACCCCACACAGCCAGCTGTACCCTCAGTCTTCCTCTCGCTCCATCACAGTCACTGCCTCCTCCTTGAACTCATCTGGTCCCTCCTCCCCAGTTTCCTTTGCTGACTGACTTCTCATTGTTGGAGCATCCCAGGGTTCATCTATGGACCTCTTCTTTTTTGTTCACCTAAAATCACTCCCTTGATAATCTCATCTACTCTCATGCCTTCAAAGCCATCTATATGTGATTCTCCAGTATACACCTCTAGCCTGAACCTCCTCCCTGAAATCCAAACTTCTTTATCACCTTAGATGCCTAAAAGACATCTCAAACCTACCATGTTCAAAACTGAATCCCTGGACTTCCCTGATGGCGCAGTGATTAAGAATCCGCCTGCCAATGCCGGGGACATGGGTTGGAGCCCTGATCCAGGAGGATCCCACATGCCATGGAGCAACTAAGCCCGTGCGCCACCACTACTGAGCCCACATGCTGCAACTACTGAAGCCCATGCGCCTAGAGCCCGTGCTCCACAACCAGAGAACCCACCGCAATGAGAAGCCCATGCACCGCAACGAAGAGTAGCCCCTGCTTGCCGCAACTAGAGAAAGCCTGCACAGTAACAAAGACCCAACGCAGCCAAACATAAAATAAATAAAATTTTAAAAATAAATAAATTAATGGGGAAAATGTTTTAAAGAAAAGAAACCAAATCCCTGATCTTCCCCCAAAATCTACTCCTGACTCTGTCTTCCCAGTCTCAATAAATGGAAAACTAACTGTTCCAGTCACGCAGGCCAAAAACTGGAGTCAGCTTTGACTCCCTTTTTCCATATCCCACAGCCAATAACCAGCAAATCCCTGTGGCTCCACCTTCAAGATCCATCCAGAATCTGACGACTGCTTACCACCTCCATTGTTCCCACCACAGTGCAAACCACCATCATCTTTCATCTGAAATAAGCCACCTGAAATACCCTCCTATAAATTCCTAATTCATTCACTGTAAAGACTAGTAACATATAGTAACGCACCAGGCTCTGCAAGGTCTCCCCTTGACCTCTCTGATATTAATTCATACTCTTCTCCCCTGGCTCACCCCCTCCTCATTCTGGTTTTCTGACTGTTCCTTCAACACGCCTGGCATGTTCCCACCTCAGAGCTTTTACATTTGCTCTTCCTTCTTCTGATCCCCAGGTATTTTCAGAGCACAGTTTCTCACCTCCTTCAGATTTTTGCCCAAATGTCACTGGTGCTTCCCTGACACCCACCTGAAAATTGCAAAGCTCCTCCTATCTCCCTCCCCTGCTTTATTTTTCTCCATAACACTTACCACCATCTGACACATATATCTTAGCTACTTATTTATCTACAGTGTGCCTTCCCCCACTAGGATGAAAGGGATTTTTGTGCATTTTGACCATTTCTGTATTCTCAGCCCCAGGACTTGTTAAACACTTGTTGACTAAATGCATGAACAAATTCTGAAACTAATTAAACTTTTTCAGAACCAGACAAAAAATAAAAGCTTCAAAATGTTTTCTACAAATTCAGGATAACACTGATACCAAATCTGACAAAGACTGAAATGAAGAAAAAGGAAAGAAAAAAAGAAAGAAAAACTATAAACTGATTTTATTTCAAATATTTTAAGTAAAATTTTAGCAAATAAAACTCAACAGTACAGATTTCCCTGATGGCACAGTGGTTAAGAATCTGCCTGCCAATGCAGGGGACACGGGTTCGATCCCTGGTTCGGTAAGATCCCACATGCCGCAGAGCAGCTAAGCCCGTGCACCACAGCTACTGAACTCTCACTCTAGAGGCCGCGAGCCAGAACTACTGAGCCCACACACCACAACTACAGAAGTCTGCACACTCTAGGGCTTGCGTGCCACAACTACTGAGCCTGCATGCTGCAACTACTGAAGCCTGCACACCTAGAGCCCGTGCTCTGCAGCAAGAAAAGCCACAGCAAATGAGAAGCCTGCACACCACAATGAAGGGTAGCTCCGGCTCACCACAACTAGAGAAAGCCCGCTTACGGCAACAAAGACCCAGTGCAGCCAAAATTTAAAATAAATAAATTGCATTAAAAGGACAATATGTCATGACCAATTGAGGTACATTCAACATAGAAATATAAACATGGCTCAGTACAAGGAAATCTATAATTTGCCACATATATACATCAAAGATGGAGAAAAAAAATCATTTCAACAGATGCTTGAAAAAATTAGAAATAAGATAATCCAGTAACAAGGGTGATTACATAATTACTATACAAAAATCTCTACTTTTCCAATATCATAGGGAAGGGGTTTTTTTGTTTTGTTTTGTGATAGGTAAGAAGTGGATTTATTTAGAGAGAAACACACTCCACAGAGTGTGGGCCATCTCAGAAGGCAAGAGTGGCCTCATAGGGAAGGGTTTTTAAGCAGAATATAAGCACAGAAGATAAAAGAAAGACATAATAATCTTGACTACACAAAATTTTTTTAAAACTTGTTTGCAGTTTAAAAAAAAGAGTTTAAACAAATTCAAAAGACAATTTAAACTGTGTTATAAATTATTTGTTACATACAAGAACTTGTTTTATTAATTTTCAATAAAATTTTACCAAAAAAACCCAACAATTCAATATGCCACTTTCATGCAAATTACAAAAAGAATTTCCCTCCTTAAGATGCTTTACTTTTGGAAAAAGCTATCATGCTATACTAATTTTGTTAGGACAAGACACTTCATGGCCATCTGCTAGAAAAATGGCATAAGAAATATTGAAATCTATGATTTCTATCATGTGAATAACACCTGCTAGGTTGGACAGCATACAACCCCCGCAACCATTAAAAACATCTATAGTCTAGACTTAGATCATTGAAAATAGTATTATTCACTTATATGAACATCCGCCAGGATTAAAAGTTTGTGTGGGATACAACTAAAAAAAATTTTTTGTTTTGCAAAATTATAAGCATTCTTGGTCTCTTCCCAAATTCCAGTAATACCCTCTAATCATTGAAACAATCATAAACACTGTCAGTTTTCCAAAATGTCCCCAGAAGATGGCACTCCTCTTGGAGAACAATGGTCTAGATTGATTGGAAGGCATAAAGGAAGACTTTAACTCTTCATTTTATGCTTTTCGATACAGCTTGAAGTTTTCACCATGTGCATGCATAAGAAATGAATAATTAAATATAAAAATATAAATAAACTAAATTACTACTCTAGAGAGGAGCTAAGTATTAGGGATGAAAGAGTGATTCCAATAAAAGGCACGCAATATTTATCCCAGTACATAATAGTAACAGAGGTCTGAGGTCCACCAAGTTCTCAGCAGTAACTAGTTGAAAGAACTTGGTCCAGAAAGCCAAGAGCTTGAATCTCCCCCAAGAAAAACATAGCAACCACCCCCGCTGCGTCTTGCATCTCTAAGTAGATGGATGGTATAGAGTGCAGTAGTGTTCAGACTTGTTCAGATGAGAAAGCACCTGAAATGCTTTTTGCTGAAGAGCATTAAATGTTAAAATATTTCGTTCCATCACATAAACTATCATCTCACATAAAACTGTTTGTTTAGCTAAAGCGCGTTGTTTTAAAATGTCAGTTTAATTAACTGTACACACTACAAAATAAAGTGAAAACACAATTACAAATACAGATGAAAAACCAGCTTTCAAAGCATTATTAGCCAGTTCTGAGTTTTTCCGTTACTACTCCCTTGTTATTTATTTGTGTTCTTTTATCTGTTGGAAGCACGGAAGTAGTAGAAAGCACAAAAACTTGAAGAAAAATTATGTCTTTCCTGTAAGCCTAAAATGAGTTCAAAATAAAGCTTTTTAAAATGGTAGGGCTTCCCTGGTGGCACAGTGGTTGAGAATCTGCCTGCTAATGCAGGGGACACGGGTTCAAGCCCTGGTCTGGGAGGATCCCACATGCTGCGGAGCGGCTGGGCCCATGAGCCACAACTACTGAGCCTGCGCGTCTGGAGCCTGTGCTCCACAACAAGAGAGGCCGCGATAGTGAGAGGCCCGCGCACCGCGATGAAGAGTGGCCTCCGCTTGCCACAACTAGAGAAAGCCCGAGCACAGAAACGAAGACCCAACATAGCAAAAATAAATAAATAAATTAAAATGGTAAAATTGAAATAAAGACTGTGGTTTAGTTAAGGGTATTGTACCAGTGTTGAGCCCTTAGTTTTTTTTGGTGTTTTGGGGTTTTTTTTGCGGTATGCGGGCCTCCCACTGCTGTGGCCTCTCCCGTTGCGGAGCACAGGCTCTGGACGCACAGGCCCAGCGGCCATGGCTCACGGGCCCAGCCGCTCCGCGGCATGTGGGATCCTCCCGGACCGGGGCACGAACCCGTGTCCCCCGCATCGGCAGGCATACTCCCAACCACTGCGCTACCAGGGAAGCCCGAGTCCTTAGTTTTGATCATTGTACTGTGCTTATGCAGGATGTCAACATTAGAAGAAGCTGGTTAAGGGATATGGAGGTCTCTGGAATATTGTTACCGCTTTTCTGTAAAGTAAAAATTAAGGGGCTTCCCTGGTGGCACAGTGGTTAAGAATCCACCTGCCAATGCAGGGGACACGGTCCGGGAAGATCCCACATGCCGCGGAGCAACTAAGCCTGTGTGCCACAACTACTGAAGCCTGCGGACCTAGAGCCCATGCTCCGCAACAAGAGAAGCCCACGCACCACAACGAAGAGCAGCCCCCCCGCCTGCTCACCGCAACTAGAGAAAGCTCACACACAGCAACAAAGACCCAACGCAGCCATAAATTAATTAATTAATTAATTAATTTAAAAAATTAGTCCAAATAAAGTTTTTAAAATTATGGGAGAAAATTTGAATTTGAGAATATTATTTTTGTCAATTTTTTCTGCAAATTGGGAGAAGGCAGTTATTCCATTTAAGTTAAGAATGTTTTATCTTTTCTTGAAACTCACCAGAAGCAACATAGTTTGGAAAACACAGGCGGGGGTTGGGGGAAGCAACCTGAGATCTCAGCTTGCAAAACCCCTTAAGTGATTTTAATCCACAATTTTAATCCACACCCTCAGCAAGAACCACTGGAGAAGTACACTCTAAGGTATCTTTCCAATCCCTTTGTCTTGTCCACTTGGCAAATTCCTGTTCATCCTTAAAGGTCTAAGTCAGAAATCACCTCCTCCATGAAACCCTCCTTGCCAGGAAGACAACCAACTAGAATTCTGGAGACGCTGTTCCCAGATGAGGTGAATTTACACTGTAACCCAAAAGAAGCCAACTGTCTCAATGGTAGACCATAGTGGATGTCATGAGTCATGACCCAAATGCCCCCTGCAGGTCCAAGGCAGGCACCCGCCCCCAGCTAATGGGAGTGTCAGCTGCTGAGGATTCATAGCTGAGTCTCCCTGGGTTTGCTCTTGGCTTAAGGGAATTGCCTGGCCAAAGTCACTCTCCCTTCCCCCAAGGCAGCTGGTATATAATGTCTAGTCAACTGTGGAGTAGAAAGGCCAGGTTCCCTTTGCCCCAGTTCAACACAGCTTTGCAGGACTGACTGTGAGATCTCTGTAGCATCACAGTTCAACTCCTCCCTCTGCCCTCTTGTGCTGTCCTGGACCCCTCAAAGGTAAGATCCCAAGAGCACTTCCCTAATCAGCCACCTGCACAAAAAATTCTGTTTCAAAGTTCATTATCTGGGGAATCCATCCTAAGACAATCACAGCTGCCAATACCTTGGAATTATCCAATTTATTTAAAGAAATGTATCCTTCATTTTGCTGTGCAAATACATATACCCACAGGATAATTTATTGCAGCATGTTTGCAATAGCAACATATTATAAACAAAGTCCATCAACAGCGAACTGTAAATCATGGCTGTGGTGGAATAATATACAGCTGTACAAAAGAATAAGGAAGCACTTTATGTCATGATATGACCAATCTTCAATTTATAAATTGAAGTAAAAAAGCAAGGTATAGAAGAATGTGTAGAGTATGCCATCATTTTGTTTAAAAAACAAAAAGAAAATATATATGTACATGTTTATACATTCATAGAATATTTCTGGAAGGATTTAGAAGAAACTAGAAACATTAGTTGACTCTGGGAAGGACATTTGAGTGGCTGGAGGAAAGGGTGGAAATAACGTTTTGAGGTTTTTTTTTTTTAATCCCATAGCTTTTTTGAACCTTTTGAATTTTGAACCACATGAACACCTTATTCAAAACTAAATAGATGAGGAACTTCCCTGGCGGCGCAGGGTTCAGAATCCACCTGCCAG
This sequence comes from Orcinus orca, assembly GCF_937001465.1. NCBI lineage: Eukaryota > Metazoa > Chordata > Mammalia > Artiodactyla > Delphinidae > Orcinus > Orcinus orca. The sequence continues at coordinate 23,972,421 of NC_064573.1, forward strand.
TGCAGGGAACACAGGTTCAAGCCCTGGTCCAGGAGGATCCCACATGCCGCGGAGTAACAAAGCCCATGTGCCACAACAAATGAATCTGTGCTCTAGAGCCCACGAACCATAACTACTGAGCCCGCATGCCACAACTACTGAAGCCCAAGCGCCAAGAGGCTGTGCTCCGCAACAAGAGAAACCACCACAATGAGAAGCCCGTGAACTGCAACAAAGAGTATCCCCCGATTGCCGCAACTAGAGAAAGCCCGCGCACAGCAATGAAGACCCAACACAGCTGAAAATAAATAAATAAATTTGTTTAAAAAAAAAAAAACTAAATAGATGAAAGTAAAGCAAAAGAAAATAAATGTTGAGGACTGAAAAGAGACCTTGGGCTTGGAGAACAGTAACTATGGAGGGTCCTCAGGAAAGAGGTTTCAACATAGTCATGGAAATAGAGTCTTCCTCAGTGCTCTGATCCCACCTTCACAAGTGGATCTTAGGCAAAGAAAGCCCCTTCACCGGCTGGCAGCGGCAACCTAGAACCTTAATCAGATTTCTCTCCTTTCAGCATCTGATCTGAGAAATACTAAAGAATCAAGTAGGAGCGGAAGAGGGAAGCCAAAAAGATGCACAGAATGGCACAGGGGGCTTGTTAGGATCCAAGTGAGCCAAAACCAGCTATGGGAGATAAAGAAAAGATGCACAGGGAATTCCCAGGCTGTCCAGTGGTTAGGGATCCACGCTTCCACTGCAGGGGTACAGGTTCAATCCCTGGTCCGGGAACTAAGATCCCACAAGCCGAGCAGCGTGGCAAAAAAAAAAAAAAAAAAAAAAAAAAAAGATGCACAAAGCAGCAGGGGATTGTGAGGAACAATTCCTGAAGGATGAAAACATCAAAAACAGAGAAAGTAGCTGAATCACAATAATGGTGATTACACGAGGCTAAGGGCCGAGGTCCATGAACTGTGCTCTTAAGGTTGCCAGACCTTGGAATTCCCTGGTGGTCCAGTGGTTAGGACTCCACCCTTTCCCTGCCAAGGGCCTGGATTCAATCCCTGGTCGGGGAGCTAAGACCCCACTAGTCCTGGGGTGTGGCAAAAAAAAACCAATAAAAGGTTGCCAGAACTGTCTTAGACAGGAGGGTGACAAAGTGCGGTCTTCAGACCAGCAGCCTCAGCGTCACCTGAGAACTTGTTACAAATGCACGTTCTCTGACCCTGCTCCAGTCCGACTGAATCAAAAACTCTGGAGGTGGGGCCCAGCAATCTGTGTTTTCACGAGCCTTCCAGATGATTCTGATGTACCTTAGAACCACTGCCGTAGACCTTAGAACCTCAGGTCCAGCTGTACTAGGTCTCCTCTGTGTGGATGATTCCTGCCTGTGTGTGTCTTTACAACAAACCCCACTGCTAAAGCTAGCATAAGCTCTCTAGCAGAAGATATTGTTTCCTGCACCAAAAGTGCCTAATACAACCTTACCCCACTGGGCAAGCTAACTCCTACTCTTATTTGGAGACTCTGCTCAAGGGCCACCTCCTCCAAGAAGCCTTCCTTGCAGATCTCTCCCAGCCTAAGTTAAGTGTCGCTCCGCTATGCTCCCGTAGCCACCCCCTAACCTGTGGCATGACACTTATCACCATGTCCTGTACTCAAGGACCTATTTGTACATTTCCCATTAGGGTGGGACTATGTCTTCATTGTATCTCCAGCCTGGATACTCAATTAATATTAGTTCTTAATAGCTATAATTATTAAGCACTCAATAAATAAATGTATATATGGAATGATTGTTATTTTCCATGGATTACAGCAGCTTCCTTAAACAGTGCCTGACTCCTCACTTGTGAGGTTTACCAGAAGGGCAAGCTTGCTGAGCCAAGTGATAATTGTTACTAATGGGCTGTGACAACCCAAGCTGAATTAACCCTTTGTTTCTATGCAGGAAATTCCAAGTAGTTGGCAGATAATCACTGGGCAGAAGCAACAGAACAGGCCAGGAGGTGTGCCCTGCTGACTGGGTCTGTGTTTGAGGTGCAGATAAAAGGTCCCTTCTTTCAAGGATCCTGTCTAACAGGGAGGCAGACACATAACAGATCATTTTAACACGAACTATCAGTTCTACAAAGATGATACAACAATAAGATAATCAAGGGAAAGGAAGAGGAAAGAAAATAAGAAAGTACTCAGAATATATGCATGACATATATGAGTGAGCTAACACTATGAGTGGATAAATGAGGGAAAATAGGCATAGCTGTTTCTGTCCTCATTTCTATAACTGGTCACAAGGCTATAGTGGGTATTTATGACTTTCTTCTCCCACTACCCCGTTCCACGTTCCTTCTGTCCTCAGCCATTATCTTAACCGCTTCCATTCTTTACTTGGTGAGGCGGCCCAAACCTTCATTCCTGAAAAGTCTGAATCTTCACTGGGCTTGCCTTTCTTAGTGGCTGTATTTTTACATTAGCTTCTATTACTGGAAGTCCTAAGAGACACCCCAGAGAACGCCCAGAGTCCCAGACATAGTCCTCTTTGCCCCAACTGAGTGGCAGTAACCGAATTTCCCCAGGTAATTGGGGTCAGTCACGCCTGCAGTACTTCACAAGCAAGTGGCACTCTCATCTTCCAATTCAATGGAACCATTATGGAGTTTCCCATTGGAACCATTCCTCTCTTAGGAACTAAGACCTCCAAACCATCAGATCCCAAAGGTGCAAGAACCACAGACAAAAATTCCGTGAATGGGTCAAGTATAATAATTAGGGGAGCCACTGATTCCTAGACCCTATGTTCCATATGTGGGAAAAGCAGCACCATGTTTTGGTCACTGATTCAAAGCATATTCTACATCCTGTAAGCCAAAACCTCAGCATTTCAGGTTGTTAAGCCCAATCAGCGCTGTATCTAAGTCTTCTATTCTATCACTCAGGCCAAAAGGGGCCACAGGGTAAGAACTGATTTCCATGGGCTTGAGCCCATTGTTAGTTGTTGAAATCAGTTTCTTGGTCAGAAGTAATGTTGTTTGGATACATTATGTGTATAAAGCATTCTATAAATTCATAGATGGTGACAGTGCTACGTATCAAGACTGGAGAAGGCAAATCCATATTCAGAATACTATCTATTCCAGTGGGAACGAAACATTATCCCCTTCCGAATGAAAGAGACCCATTGTAATCAATCTGCCACCATGTGGCTGGCTGACCTGACCTCCCCAGGGAAAACTGCTCCATTGGGGGCTTAGCTGATCTCGGGTGGCCTTGGCCTGCAACAGCTTGAAGTAGGGTTTCAGTTCCCAGCCAGCGATTGAGGTCGGGTGGTGGCAGTGAGAGCACCAAATCCTAGCCACTAGACCAGTGGTCAGTGACAAGGCCCTGGCCCTACAGCTTTGCAGAAAAAGAATTCCCACAAAGATGGAAAGTAGTGAAACAAGTAAAGTATTTATTAGGAGAAAAATAGAGTACAGTGCGTGTGGATAAACACACAGGTGGACTCAGAGAGAGAGTCGCGCCCTCATGGTAGTTTGAATCACTTTTACGGGACATTTCTTCCGGGTTTCCTTTGGCCAGTCATTTTGATTTGCCGGGTTCAAAGCCTGTACTTGGTATATCTCAGACCTTCCCATGTGTGTGCACAAATCTCTTAGCCAAGATGGATTCTACTGAAGAGGGCTATGGGTAGTTAGCATCGCTTAGCATCACTCCCCGACCCTTTTTTAAAAATTTATTTATTTGTTTGCGCCAGGTCTTAGTTGTGGCTCGATGGCTCCTTAGTTGCAGCTCGTGAACTCTTAGTTGTGGCATGCATGTGAGATCTAGTTCCCTGACGAGGAATTGAACCCGGGGCCCCTGCATTGGGAGCGCGGAGTCTTTTTTTTTTTTTTAATTTTTGAATTTTATTTTATTTATTTTTTATACAGCGGGTTCTTATTAGTCATCAATTTTATACACATCAGTGTATACATGTCAATCCCAATTGCCCAATTCATCACACCACCATCCCCACCTCCCTGCGGCGTCCCCCACTTGGTGTCCATACGTTTGCTCTCTACATCTGTGTCTCAACTTCTGCCCTGCAAACTGGTTCATCTGTACCATTTTTCTAGGTTCCACATACATGCATTAATATACGGTATTTGTTTTTCTCTTTCTGACTTCACTCTGCATGACAGTCTCTAGATCCATCCACATCTCAACAGATGACTCAATTTCTTTCCTTTTTATGGCTGAGTAATATTCCATGGTATATATGTACCACCACTTCTTTATCCATTCGTCTGTCAATGGGCATTTAGGTTGGGGAGCATGGAGTCTTAACCACTGCGCCACCAGGGAAGTCCCAGCATTACTCCCCTTTTGACCTCCAAGGAGCCTTTCTGCACCTATGTAGTCAGGGAGGTCTCCTGACTTCGAGAATGGGAAATATGTGGTCTCTTGTCTTCTATCTGGGCAGGGCCCAGCCTCTGCTATTCATCTCGGAGTATCTGTCCACAGGAGCGAATTCCAATCATTTGCCCCGGGGGCCCATCTACCTCCTGCCTCATAGCAATGGCCCCTGCTGTTGGCAGGTTAGGCTCTCAGTAAGAGCAGTATCCATATTAGTTTTGGTGAAGGGAAGACCTTCTCAGGAGTCTGAGCACCAACTTAGCAGAGTCTGTTCTCCAATCATGAGGTCCCAGAAGGATCTGGGAAACGCCCCTTTCTCAGAAGCCTCCATGGGGCCCCTCCTCCGATATTCTAATCCCGATACCTCAACCTCTTCTGCTTGTCTCCCATCCCCACCTGCTTTCTGTGGTTACAATCTCTGTATTACTTCCGTGTTCCATTTTTGCTCTTTCAGCCAATGGCCAGTGAACCATGGAAAAAAGGAAGAAGCCAGGGTGCTCATCCCCCTCCCTCTCTGTCTCTGGCAGCTTCTCCAGGGGAGGCATGTGTCCACCATGGCTCCAACTGCTATCTGTCAGAGCCCCTGTCGTTCCAGTCTCCCTTGGGAGATCCTGGCCCCCGGCTGTGATAATACTACTTCCTCCCTTCGACCGTCTGACCTCTGTTGTCAGGATGCGCTTCCTCCTTCCGTTGCTTCTCTGGATGCCTCATCAGCCCTTATTTGGCACCTCAGCTCCTCCATCACCTGTGTAACCAAGACCCAGCATTAAATTCCTCCTGTTTCACAGACTCAAGTGGTTTCTCTTAAGCCCTAATTAATATAGTTATATTTGATTGATTTGAATTTTGAAGGCACATTCATAAATTCATTACACCGCCACCTTTGTTTGCCTGGAAAAATCTTATTTCATACCTCAAGTTTCAGCTTGAAAATTCTTTCCTTTCTAAAGACTTTCTTGTCTCCCACTTCCTCCCACCTCATCTCACCCTTGCCCCCGAATTCATTGCTCTGCCCCTGGACTCTCTCAGCACTTGGATTCTATCACTGGTTCCCTATTACTGTTCCCGTGTCTGTCTTTGACTAGGTTGGGGATTTCTTGATGGCAGAAACTAAATTTTATGCACCTATTTATACGTTTGAAAGATGATAGGTATGTAATAAACGTTTACAGAATGAACAAGGAAGTAACAGTAACCTCCTCTACTTAAAACAAGAGCAAGGGGCTTGGGGGAGGGATGAAAGAGGAGCTTTCATTTGATGAGGTCAGAGTTTCCTTTTGGGAAGATGAAAAAGTTCTCGAGACGGAAGGTGGTGATGATTGTACAACAATGTGAACGTACTTAATGCCACTGAACTGCACACTGAAAAATGGTTAAAATCATAAATTTTATACCGTGTCTATTTTATCACAATTTTAAAAACTAAACTAACAACTAAAATACCCTTTATTCTCACCTATAAGATAAAGTGCTGGGCTTCCCTGGTGGCGCAGTGGTTGGGAGTCCGCCTGCCGATGCAGGGGACACGGGTTCGTGTCCCGGTCCGGGAAGATCCCACATGCCGTGGAGCGGCTGGGCCCGTGAGCCATGGCTGCTGAGCCTGCGTGTCCGGAGCCTGTGCTCCGCAACGGGAGAGGCCGCAACAGTGAGAGGCCCGCGTATTGCAAAAAAAAAACAGATAAAGTGCTGCACCCTATTTTTGAGATCAACCTCGAGGATCAGCACCTTGGGAATATTCCCACAAGGAAGGAAGCAAGTCCATGGAATTTCACTGCAGCCTTACTTACAACAGTGACAGCAAGGGGGAAAGAGGGACAACTCAAATGTCCAGTAGGAAAATGGGTAAATACATTGTACCATACTATGAAATACTGTATAACATTGAAAATGAATCAATGAGAACTTTATTGATCAACACAGATCAATCTTAAGTGAAAAACAAAGGCTGCAAATTTTATCTACAGTATGATTTAGTAAATCTTAAAAAGAAACAAAACAATATAACTTATTGTTTTTGGCCACATTCATATACGTAGGAAAAATATAAAAACATGCCACTTCAGGTGAGTGATTAACCTGAAAGGAGAGAGCAAGAAGGGATGAGAGTCTCAGCCTTTAATATTTTATTTCCTGCAAAAGGAGAGAATTCTGAAGCAAGTAGGCAAAATACCACATGTTTGTTCAAGTGAGCGGGATATATGGAGGTCAATTCAATTTCTCTGTACTTTGCTGTATTCTTGAAATATGTCATAATTTAAGAATCTAAAATTAAATTAAGTTGATAAAATAAAAGTCAGATTCCTTTGTGATACATCCTTTGACTAACCGAATCCCTAATACACAACAATTTGCAAACCCAGGCATGTGTCTACTTACTGAAGCACCAGGCAGTGCCAGAAGATTTCAGTAAGAGGAAATAATTGCAATAGGATGATTTTGGCAACAAAAACCTCACACGACACCGCATGAGGTGCACATGCATGGGGGGGCACACACACACACACACACACAGACAAAACAACCAGCTGTAGAGCGCTAAATGAAAAATCTAGAGTGCCCACAGTAGGACAACAACAGAGTAGAAATGGAATGTCCTCTCTTTTTTATTAAGAAAAGAGCCAATTAGGTCACTGCTTAAAAGCAAAATTTCTGCTAATGACAGCCAGTGCAAGTAAGCCTGTTACCCAGAGGCTGGTAACAATGCAGGAAGAGCAGTGAAGAATGCTGATTTCTCATCATCTGGCCTAAGAGGGAGAGCCAGGCTCTCAAGGAGGGTGAGCCAGGAAGCGGGGGAGCCGGTGGCCACCTGCCCAAGATTCCAGCAACTCACAGAGGGAATTTTGCCAAGGCCTCTAGTGCACGGAATCCTTAAAAAGCTTCCAGACCAACTGCTCACCTACTGCAGAAATCTCTTTTACAGCACCCCGTCAAACCTCTGCTTAAACACTTCCAGAGTTGGGGCCCCACTCTTTTTTGAGGCAGCCGATTCCATTATTGGACCATTTTGGTTGTTGGAAGAGTCTTATAGTTTTGAACAGAAATAATCAGAACTAAAGCAGGAGGAATGATGGTACAATCACAGTGTGTAGAGTGTGTATGGGTTATCTGTGTGTGTGTGTGGTGGGGCGTGGTTCGGGAGCTCACACACCAAAATATTAAATGTTAACACTCTTGGGGAATTCCCTGGTGGTCCAGTGGTTAGGACTCCACGCTTTCATTGCTATGGCCTGGGTTCAATCCCTGGTCGGGGAACTAAGATCCCACAAGCCATGCCACGTGGCCAAAATAAAATATTACAAAATATTAACACTCTGATTAAACTCTCCAAGCATTGGAATTACTTGGTGATTTTTATTTTATTTATTTATTTGTCTGTATTTTCTAAAATGAACAAGTTTCAGTTTGGTAAAGTGGGAAGAGATAATATTTTCAGTTTGGTGGGGAGCTCCAGTTCTCACCGAGGTGAAATAAGCCCTTTCCTGTCTTGTGTCCATTGGTCCCAGTTCTCTTGGATCTACTCTCGGGGAGGAAAATGGATCCAGGCTGGGCCAGCTGGAAAGAGGTCAGGTCAAAACTTGCAGTGTGGCTGGTTCACACTGGACCCATGCCACCCAGTCTGAAGAGAATGAAGCTTTCCGGAAGCACCTTCCAGAAATGCAATGATTTTAAAGTTAGTCCAGCTAAAGACAGGTTAATGGAGGAACGTTTTGGTCTGAGCACTCCTGGAGAAGAAGATAATAATGCCTGGCCTGGGCTTCCCTGGTGGCCCAGTGGTTGAGAGTCCGCCTGCCGATGCAGGGGACACGGGTTCGTGCCCCGGTCCGGGAAGATCCCACATGCTGCGGAGCGGCTGGGCCCGTGAGCCATGGCCGCTGAGCCTGTGCGTCCGGAGCCTGTGCTCCGCAACGGGAGAGGCCGCAACAGTGAGAGGCCCGCGTACTGCAAAAAAATAAAATAAAATAAAAAAATAAATAAAAAAAATAATGCCTGGCCTTCGTACAGCACGTTGAGAGAAAACGTTTCTCCAGCATCGTCTTAATTGACCCTAACCTGGAATACCCTCCTCTCCTACCACCGCAACCAACACATATTGTATCCAAAATATTGTGTGTCTATGCATATGTCCACTTTCCCGGGATGAAGGGCCCAAGCTTTCGTCAGATTCTCCAAGGAGTTTGTTTACCCCAGAAGATTTAGGACCACGGGGATGATGGATGGAACCCAGAGCTAGTTTTCCAGAGGACCAGCTCTGATTCCTCATCCTTTATAAGAAGAGTTGGGCTCACGATTTCTGCAACCTTTTCCAGCTCCGACTTCACACCGTCCGGTCCCTTGGGAGCCGGAACTTATTCCCAGAGCCTGGAGGTAACCCCATCTTCACTGTCTATCAGGGCCTCCCACGGGACCGCTTTGGAGCAACAAGGACGTCTGCCTGCCTGGTGACAGGATCTGCAGCCAACAAAACCCTCTGTCAGGCAGGAGGATTGTGCAGCCTGTCTGGCTGCAATTTATTCTGCTCTGTCACTTTGACTTCAGCCAAGTGCCAGGAGAAATTTGAATCTGAATGCTGCTGCCTCTGAAATAAGCTTAGAAAAATATCCAGGCTCTCTTCAACAGAGAGCAAGCCTGGCTGAATCCGAAGAGCCCCGTTTGGGGTGGGATAAAGACACACAGGCAGACACTGTCCAATTGAGCCGAGTCTCAGGAAACCAGACGGAAATTAACTTCTTACTGGAGGGAGAGCTTGAGCCTGCAGGAGAGGCAGTGGCTTTACTTAGAAAGGTTGATGAAAGCAGGATGTGACCTGGAGGGATGGGTTTATGTCAGAAAACCTTTACTGAGCTCACCTGAAGGATGCACTGGAGAAATCACGGGGGTTAGTAGGGAAAGGGCTACTTCAAATGTAAGGACATGTAAGGGTATTTGTTGCAACATGGTTTGCAATAGCAGCAGATGGAGACAACCTACATGTGCATCTCTAGGAGACCAGGTAAATGCACTGTGGAATACTATCTGGCCATTAAAAAGAATGCTGTAGGTCAATGCAGGCTGGTATAGAAAAACTACTACTTTTCTTGTTAAGTGAAGAAAAAAAAACAAGGGATAGCCTGTGAGGTGTGTACAGAACGTAACTCTTTATGGGAATATGCTTCTATACTTATATAATATCTCTGAAAGAATTTCCAAGAAACAGGTTAAGAGTGGAAAGCAGACTCACTCTTTACTAGATACTTTTCTAGACCTTTCAAATTGTTTACCACGTGCCTGTATCCCTGCTTGAAAATATAAATAAATAAATAAATTTTAAAAGGATAAAAAAAGAAGCAGCAGCAGCCACTTCCCTTCAAAATCAGCTCTGCCGTGGAATTATCATCCCTTCCCAGGAGTAGTGGTTAATTTTGTGTGTCAGCTGGCTGGGCCAAGGTACCCAGAGACTTGGTTATTCTAGATGTTTCTGTGAAGGTATTTTTTAGATGAGATTAGCATTTAAATCAGTAGACTTTGGGACTTCTCCAGTCGTCCAGTGGCTAAGACTCTGTGCTCCCAATGCAGGGGGCCCGGGTTTGATCCCTGGTCAGGGAACTAGATTCTACGTGCCACAACTGAAGATCCTGCATGCCACAACTAAGACCCAGTGCGGCCAAATAAATAAATAAATATTTTTAAAATAAATAAACAAATCAGTAGACTTTGAGTAAAACAGGTGACCTTCCATAATGTGGGTGGGCCTCATCCAAACAGGTGAAGACCCTAAGAGGAAAAAAAAGACTGAGGTCCCTGGAAGAAGAGTCAATTCTGCCAACAGATTGCCTTTGGACTCAAACTGCAACTTTTCCCTAGGTCACCAGGCTGTCGGTCCATGCAGCAGATTTTGAACTTGTCAGCTTTCACAATCACGTGAGCCAATTCTTTAAAATAAACCTCTCTCTCTCTCCCCATATACATATATATATATATATATATATACACATTCATATACATGTATATATATATACACATATATGTGTGTGTATATATATATATATCTGCAGGCTCCGTATCCATGGATTCAACTAACCACAGATCAAAAATATTTGAGGGACTTCCCTGGCAGTTCAGTGGTTAAGACTCTGCGGTTCTGATGCAGGGGCCACAGATTCAATCCCTGGTTGGGGAATAAGATCCCACATGCCGAACGGCACAGTCAAAAGATTAAAAAAAAAATTTTTTTTGAAAAAGAAAAATCCAAAAGAGTTCCAAAAAGCAAAAACTGAAATTTGCCATGTGTCAGCAACTACTTACATAACATTTATATTTAATTTACCACTATTTACATAGAATTTATTTTGGGTTTTTTGAAAATTTTTATTGGAGTATAATTGATCTACAATGTTGTGTTAGTTTCAGGTGTACAGCATATACTTTGTATTAGGTGTTATAAGTAATCTAGAGATGACTTAAAGTATACAGGAGGATATGTGTAGGTTGTATGCAAATACCACATCATTTTGTATAAGGGACCTGAGCATCCTCCAATTTTGGTATCCACAGGGTTCCTGGAACCAATCCCATGTGGATACTGAGGGACCACTGTATGGTAGGTTCTGTTTCTCTGGAGGACCCTGACTTGAGGGTCTGAGGGGATCTCTGAGCCCAGACTCCTGGAAAGGCAGAGGTGAGGGGACCTTTGTTGCCTGCTGGGGAAAGGGCCAGTGTGAGAATCACTTGGTGGGGGATGGCCACTGACCTCACTCTAGGAGGAAGGTAGCCTAGCCCGTCCTCCACCAGCATGTGGGGCAAACCCTGCTGTGATCCTCCCACGGACACTTTGGATACTCCCTGAGTATTAGCTGATTGGTTCCTTTGTGTCCTCCTGGGCCTTCCTCACGATGTGGTTTTCTTTTCTTTTTCCCGCCCCACTTGCCAAGTCTTTTCTCTTCCACTTCTTCTTTGTGAGCAAGGTTACACCAACAAGGCAATAATAAAGATGTTGCCAGGTTGCCGTTTCCTCCCCACTGTGATCCGATTTGCCTCAGTTCAGTTTCTGGTTTTGGCCTCTGAGGCCAGCAAATTCTGCTGAGCGGAAAAGACAGTCAATCAGCCAGTTACTTTGTCTCAGAAGAACCAAGAAATAAGTTTAACCATTTCCCCCCAGCTTTTGTTGTTTGACCAAATAAGACAAGGCCATTCAAGTCAAGATGATTGAAAATGACATGTATAGATATTCTCTTTTTTTCTCCTTTCCCAACTCATGACACGCTGCGTTATTCATTCCAACTGTGTTATTCAGTCTTCATTCCACCATGAAAGGGGGCATAAAATGATCTCAAACTTAAGGTCCTTGCATTGGGTGGTCCCTTTAAAATAAGTCTCCTTCCATGGATCCCAGCTTCAATTAGGCAGTCAATCCACAAAGACTAAACCAGTTATGATTAAGGCATCACATTAGGCATTGAAAGGATTCAGAGGAGCAGAAAAAGAGCTTATGTACCAGAGGAGTAGATAAAGCACACACATAAATAGATCATAAATTAGCTAAGCAGTATAGGGCTAAATAAATGACAAACAAGATCAGTCACTGTGGGCGAGAAGGCTCTGAAGGCTCTGGCCTGGGCACCGATGATGGACAGAAGTCAAGAAGTAATCCTGTTCTAACTTCCATGATGTCATTTAATCCCTACAGCTGCCCAGCAGGGGAGGTGGTTCCAGCAGGCCTTCCCACCGTCCAGGTGGGTTCAGTTTGAGTAAATAAATATTTCCTGCCACATATCAGGAATGAATGTTCAAAGAAGCCAAGAGCTTTGAGCAATATTGCCCCACACATCAGTGGTAGAATCAGGGCTGGAGCAAGATTCCCCAGCACCCTCCTTGGTGCTCTGTTGACCAAATAAGAAAAATAGACAAGGCTGTCCAAGCAAGAGAGGGCATCAACAGACACAAAGGCCCAGAGACAAGGGGAGCGTGAACAAGCCAGGCTGGCTGGCACAGGGGGAGGGAAGCAGAGAAAGTGGGGGTCCATTGCCATTCCGCCTGGGGCACACACACACGCACACTCCCTGTTTTCCTCAAATTATACTTCTGCCTGAGAGAGTATGAACAAGCAAAGAATTAATCATGCACCAGCTGAATCAGGATTCAAAAGGATAGCTTCGACCGATAGGCCCTTGCCTGCCCTAGGAATCCAGCTACAAATCCTTTCAGCAGGATTAACATGATATAAAGGCTTCCACACCTGGGTCTTTCCGACTTTCTGTCAGAAACTCACAGAGGAAGTAGTAGCAATTCTATTCAACAAAATAAATAAATAAACTAAAAGAGCTTTATTATCTATGCAAGATTATGCATATTGTCCCCAAACTGATAAACTTTGGCACAATTACAGTTACACACAAAAGAATTATCAGCGAGACAAGGAAGTTGCACAAGGGGCAGTAAATAGTGGGGTGAGGTGTTTACTTCAGCTCATTGGTCTGGAGCTTCCAAATGGACAAGACTCTGCCATCAGGTGACCAGCTTGGATACACTGTAACTGGAAACTGTTACAACCCCAGCTGATGTGGGCAGGAAAGTACTGAGTGTGACCCACCAAGAGACATGGACGGTGGCCTCCACTTTCTCTCCCCTGGTGGGTTCGTCTCCTTATCTGCACAGTCAGGATAATAAAACTCAAAGAAAAGTTTCCATGAAGCACTCAGAGGGCACTTCCACGTGGGAACAACCACTGACATCATCCTGACTTTTACTCCCAGGCAGACTGTCAGTGCAGACGGGGGACCCATCTGGGGGCCTCTTCAGCAGAACTTCAGTCCTGGATGGGTTCACAAGCAGAGTGAAGCTTAACTTCCTCCAGGATATGTCCTCCACCTGGCTGCTGGACTCTGCAGCTTCCACCTTTGATAACCTCTGAGAAATACAGACTCTCTACTTCTGAGATCTTAAACCCTCCCCAGCAGATCCCCATCCAGTGGTGGAATCCCCTCCGGTGCCCTGGACAGGGTTCATCCTGCCACGGATGCTGGCTGGACCCAGGTGATGAAGGGAACAGGCCACTTCAGAAGGTAGCCTGCTCATTCTATTTAGGTCACTGTAAATGTTAGAAGTCCTTTATTAGAGGTTAAATCTATCCCTGATAATGCCCAGTATTGATTTTAGTTCTATCTATGCCCTCATCCATGTGGTGACCCAAGTTCCAGAAGACTGTCAGTATGAATCTCACCTCTGAGTCTTCTCTGATCCGGGCCAAACACCCCCAAGTTACCTTAGTGTAAAACAATGAGTATGAGCTTTAAATCTGACAGGACATGTTTGGAATCCCTTCTCTCCTACTTTTTACCTGAGCGCCCTTGGGCAAGTTACCTAATATGCTAATCTTCCTTTTCCTCACTTGTATAATGAGAATAGAAATGTCCTCTTCAGAGATGGTAGAGCAGACAGACTCTAAGATGGTCCCTATGATACCCACCCCCGGTCTCGAGCCCTTGTGTAATCTCCTCTTCCAAGTATGGGCAAGACTTGTGACAAGCTTTCAACCCATAGAATACAGCAAAGGTGACAGGATATCACTGCCATCATTATGTTACATAAGATTCTAACATCCATTTTGCTAACAGACACGATCCTTGTTGGCTTTGGTGAAGTAAGCAACCATGTTGGTTAGGTCCACATGGCAAGGACCTGGCAGCCTCTGGCCAACAACTAACTAGGACGTGATGATGGCCTCTGGCTAATAGCCAAGGGGAAGTTGAGGCCCTCAGTCTGACAGCCAATAAAGACCTGAATCTTGGACTGATCTTGGACCATGTGTCTTGGAAGCAGATCCTTTCCCAGTCAAGCCTTCAGATGAGAACCAAACCGTTGAGTGCAATCTTGCAGAGAATATAACCTTGCCCGGACTGCTGACAAACAGAAACTGTAAGATAACACATATGTGTTGTTTTAAGTCACTAAGTCTGTGGTTATGCAGCACTAGAAAATGAGTATGCTGAGATAATGCAAGCAAAATTCTCAGCCAATGCTTGGCAAATGATAAGTAACTTCAGTCGTTGGTAGTTTTTTTTTTTTCATCTTACTGCTCCTCATATGACATTTCAGCAGCACCTTGATCCACTGGTCTACTCTCCTCAGAGCTTTTCCGGTTTGTCACTAATCTTCAAAACCTATTTGTGACTGAGAACCCTTCTGTTAAAGAACTGCTTTTCCAGATCACTATTAAAATGCACCTGTGTTACTACCTGGCATGGGCCCTTTAGGAAAACAGTATTATCTTCACATGCGTGAGCTGCCGCCCTGGGAAGCAAACACAGGGCTCCAAGGGAAAGGTCACAGGTTTGCTTTTGATGGGCAAAGGTGGTTTGGAGCAGGGAGCAGTACCTGAGAAAGTTAAGTATGGAAACAGCCCTGACTTGGAGGCCTTCAGAGAAGAATGGCATCTAAATAGGTAGCAGAAGGCAGAGGACTAAAGAAAGGGAGGCCAACTTACCCCATGGACCCTGTTTAAGGAAGCAGCATCAGGACCTTAACATCCCAAGCTACAGCACCTGGAGGGCTCAGTAATGGTGACATCATCATCATCCCCAGAACTCATGGCTCCTGCGCTGTGCTCAGCCTACTTAGACCCTGGCTGTATTACTGCTTGTATCCCAGGGTGTTTCCCTTAATTAGGTCTGAGCCAGCCGAAGGGGTTTAGAGACAGGGACCACATCGTTTTTATCTTCAAATCTTCCTCATCTAGCACGTTACTCACACACTGTAGGTGCTAATTCAATTTTAATGAACTGAACTAAGTGGGGAAGAAAGCTGGTAACTAGTGTTTGCAGAACTTTGCTGGGAAAAGGGGGAAGAAAAGGGCAGTAAAAAGGAGTTGAGGGAGGAGAAAGAGGAGTTGGAGGTGTCTAAAGGCAGAGTGGGAGCCCCAGGGATGCTGAGAGTGGGAGCCCTGGGAAGGAATGGGGGAGGTGGAGGGACTGTGAATCAAGGAAGCAGGCGGAGGGTCTCCTGGAGGGCTCGTGGAGTAGGAGACAAAGCCATCCTCCACGAAACAGAAACAAATGCACGGACATAGAGAACAGACTTGTGGTTGCCAAGTGGCGGGGTTGGGGGTGTGCGGGGGGCGGGCATCTGGCTGTGGACTGGGAGTTTGGGATGAGCAGATGCAAACGATTGTATATAGAATAGGTGAACAACAAGGTCCTGTTGTATAGCACAGGGAACTACATTCCATATCCTGTGATAAACCATAATGGACAAGAAAAAAAAAATAAAGTAGAAATGAACGATTGAAAAAAAAAAAAAAGGAAGCCTTCCTCCAGGAGTGAGGGGGCATCTGGGGCCCAGGAGCGATGGACTCGCTGCAGTGACAATGGCTTCCACGGTTCCCAGAACAGCAGCACCATCTAGGCACAGCCACTGATGTTTGTCAGAACTATGTCTCAATTTTTTTTATCCCCCCCAAAAATGTGGCCACTAGAGAAATCACCCCCTGAAGGCAGGTGGGAATGAAAGGGCATTCGGCAGCCAGGGGCCAACAGCCCCTTTTCCCCAAAAGAAATAAATAAAAACCTTTCCATGTTGATTGTATTTGCACTTAATTGTATTTGCATTAAGAAATTCAAGAAGAATACCCAAGAAGTAATAAACTGATGGTTACTCATGGGTTGAGGTGTAGGAGGATGAGACAGATGGGGAAAGGGAGAGAAGTGACACTTCTTATTGATTGCCTTTTAATATTGTTTTGATTTTTGAACCAGATGAACGTATTCCGTTGTTTTTTTTTTAATTTAAAAAAGACAAAACTTGAAAATTTTGTCTAGAGAATTTCAAATGGACAAAAGAAAAGAAGTTCCTTCAGAAACAAAGAGAGGGGAGCAATAGTTGCAACCTTTATCTAGTTGCCTTACAAAACTGGGAGGGTCACAAGGCAAAAGATGGTAGGCCAGGGGCTTCCCTGGTGGCACAGTGGTTGAGAGCCCGCCTGCCGATGCAGGGGACACGGGTTCGTGCCCCGTTCCGGGAAGATCCCACATGCCGCGGAGCGGCTGGGCCCGTGAGCCATGGCCGCTGAGCCTGTGCGTCTGGAGCCTGTGCTCCGCAACGGGAGAGGCCACAACAGTGAGAGGCCCGTGTACTGCAAAAAAAAAAAAAAAAAAAAAAAAAGGGAAAAGATGGTAGGCCAATATTTTTTTATTAGAGCAATCGGGTAAGTTGGGGATCACTTGCACAGAAAGCAACAGAGGAATGCCTCTTCGTCTGTGTAATGAGAAGGTTGGACTAAAAGACCTCCAGACGCCTCCAGCTCTCATGCTCTCCTGGCCTTTGATTCACTGTCTTACTTGGTTTGGTGTCAAAGGTAGGGCACTGCTTCTCCCCACTACAAGCCAACATTTGTGGGGCTGAGTTTGAATCATTCTCAGTCTCCTAGCCTCCCCCTCCTGCCCTATTCACAATCTCACCTTTGAAAAGCTTGAGAGTCAGCCCAGGTTGGAGGAAATACATAGTTCATTACATCAAAGTAGTATTTACACTTCAAGGTAAACAGAACTTTCTGTGCACACCCTTTGCCCACAAAAAGTGTTACGGGAAAAAGCTTTAACTCAACGCTGAACTGGCGCCATCTAGTGGCCCATGGTGTCACTCAGCTACAACAGAACCGTGGCCTTCAACAGACGATTCTGTGAGCAGTATTAGAGTTTCTTTCCAGGCTAGCCCTTGGCAAAATTGTGAAATCCAAGGCAAATTTTCCCATACTTCCAGCTTCCCCTTTCCGAACTCTCCCCCATGACAGGCAGGTGTAATGGAGAGAGAGCAAACGTGGGGGTCAGGACAACCTAACTCTATGCTCAATTTGTCCTGTGCTGCCTGCTGATTAGCTGTAAGATCCGGGGCAAGTGACCGAACTCCCCCGAGCCTCCGGTCCCATCCTCTGTGAAATGCGGGTAGTTCAATCTTCCTTACAAAGTCGCTGTGGGGAATAAATGTGACAAAGCGTACGTAGCACTCAACATACAGTAGATGTACCCTAGTTCCATCAGTTCCATTAGTTAGTTCCATTCTCAAATACATCATTATTTTTTTTTTATTTTTGGGGGCACTACGAAGCATGCAGGACCCTAGTTCCCCAGCCAGAGATCGAACCCGTGCCCCCTGCAGTGGAAGCACAGAGTCTTAACCACTGGACCGCCAGCAAAGTCCTGAGTACATCGTTATTTTAAAAATAGGAGTGGGGCTTCCCTGGTGGTGCAGTGGTTGAGAATCTGCCTGCTAATGCGGGGAACACAGGTTCGAGCCCTGGTCTGGGAGGATCCCACATGCCGCGGAGCAACTAGGCCTAGGAGCCACAACTACTGAGCCTGCGCGTCTGGAGCCTGTGCTCCGCAACAAGAGAGGCCGCGATAGTGAGAGGCCCACGCACCACAATGAAGAGTGGCCCCCGCTTGCCACAACTAGAGAAAGCCCTCGCACAGAAACGAAGACACAACACAGCAAAAATAAATTAATTAATTAATAAACTCCTACCCCCAACATCTTCTTTAAAAAAAAAAAAAAAAAAAAAGGAGTGAAAGGGGAATTCCCTGGCGGTCCAGTGATGATTAGGACTCGGCGCTTTTACTGCCAAGCCAGGTTCGACCCCTGGTCAGGAAACTAAGATCCTACAAGCCATGCAGCATGGCCAAAAAAGAAAGAAAAATAAAATAAGAATGAAGAGATAAATATTGAGCTCTGGTCCCTGGAAGTATTCAAATAGACGGTGGATAATTTTCTGTTTGGATGTCAGCAGGAAACAATTCCATGCAGAGTTCACCAGAAGAGGCCTTAAAGGAACTCAAGGGATGGGGACAAAGTTAAGGGAACTTACAAGAGACACTGAGGCACCCAGAGAGTAGCAACCACAGAAGGATGTTTCCATACTCTGGACTGACTGGACAAAGAGGTGTTGAAATGGAGCTCAGAGAGATCTGAGCTCGGGAGGACGGGCAATCTGACAGGGGCTGCAGACTTAAAGGGATGCAGCCACCCCAGAACCTGGTGCTAAGGCAGCAAGGGAGGTAGGAAGAAATAGTCTAGCGTTTCTCCCTGACCTTCCAGCTCCTACCTATGCTCACCATGGGCCACTCTCAACCAGAAGTCAGCTGGCAGGGAGGCCTGGGTCATAGTCGTCGGGCTCAGCTTCACGGGACACAGACATTAGAGAATGGTTCTGGAGGAGGCACCCAGAGGATGACCAGTGCAGGATGTCATAGAGGAAATCCCTGCCTGGGGACAAGAATCAGATTAGGTGATGTCCAAGAATAAATTCTAAGGACAAGTGTTAGGGGAACCACTTACCGAAACCGCCCTCCCTGGCCAGGCAAGATAGTAACCCCTTGCATGACTTACCTCTTACAACAGAAGGAACTAACGAGAACTAACAGAACGCGGGACTAACAAGCTACCACCAACTGGAAGAATTCAGGAAAGGTCGAAAGGAGAGAGGAGATGCCAGTCCATATGTCCTACCAACCTCCCAGAATCCTCCTCGTTGAAATCCATCTTGGCTGAGAGATGCGTGCGCCACCAGGAAGGACCCTGAGTCAGAATGACTGGCCAGAGACAACCTGGAAATTAACCCCATCAACATAAAACCCAAGACTGCGAGCCACGTGGCAGAGCAGTTCTCCTGGGTTCCCTTACACTGCTGCTCTCCACCCGGGCTCCCTTTCCCAATAAAGTCTCTTGCTTCGTCTGCACATGTGTTACCTTGGACACTTCATTTCCGAGTGTTAGACAAGAGCCCTGGAAGGTGTCCCCCTTCCTGCAACAGAAGGAGAGAGAATGTAGGAATTAGCCAGTATTACTGAATATCTAACCTTGTGCTATTCACTGTGTCTTTTATCTTTCTCTTATAACTTTCCTAGCAACCCAGTACAACTGGTTTGTTATCTCTTTATTTTTTTTTTTACAAATGAAAGAGCAAAGCTCAGCAAAACCAAGTAACTTGCATTGAGACACCGACTGGGAAGAAGTGGAATTCCATTCCAGTTACTGGATGTCAGTATCCCTCTACACGATCCCCCTCCCCCCAGTGCTAGCTCTGGGTGGTTGGGGAAAGACCAACCAGGAGGTAGGGAGGAGCTGGCAGTAGCACGCCATCCTAAGAGGCAAAGAAAAGGACTCCACCCTCGGTGTAAGGGATTACATTTTCCTTATTGTCATGTAAAGACTCCCCCTTTCCTGGCAAAGAAGGCCAATTTCTAAGGGAAGCTCAAACAGCATTGTATGGGAGGCTCAGACTGAGGAGAGCCAGTAAATCCTGCCAAGGGATTAAGGCTTTCTTCCCCTGGCGCTCCTGGAGGCCCAGGAGCCAACTATCTGAAGAATATTCTACGAAGGGGCAGGGAGGTGGATGGTAAAGCTAAAAGACAGAATATTGAATATTCACTCATCTGAAAATCCCCAAAGACATTCTTTTCTGAGAAGATGGTCAGACTAATTCATATTGGCCAACTGACTGAACGGCCAGGCAGATAAACCTTTTCCTAAGAGATTTATAGCCTCAACTGAAAACAGTTATTTGGACAAACTGTCAAATTCCTGCAGGGCCCACTTGACATCTGTGTTTGTCAGGTCAGCTAGGAGAACGGCTATGACTTTGAGAGGCTAAGGATTTGTTGTTTCCTGCTGCTCCCTGGAGATCTACACAGCAAATGAAGCCCCAGGGGTTGCCATCAAAGAGAATCCAATAGAAGAAGGTCCCAGGGGAGCCGTGTTTCAGTCGTGTTTGAGGAGTCCAAAGGCGTTTGCTATTGCATTCCCACTTTCTTCGCCCTTGCCAAACTTGTATTACCTCATCAGCTACAGCTTTTCTGGTATTTCCTAGAATTTTCCAGAATTTAATCCGAGGTTGTTGGCCTCACCAATCCACCTAGTGCCTCAGAGCCAGAATAATCCTCCTCAACATTGCTTTCATTAGGTTCATCTTGATGAATGCAGGCAGCAGTGGGCTGAGAAAATGGGACTGTGAACCAGGCACCAGAGAGCATTGCAAAAGCTGGAGGAAAGCTTGATAGCCAACCAAGAGACGGATGGTCCAGAGGCAGGATGGGGAAGCCAGGCCAGCCACAGTGAGCTGAGGGTCACCAGGAAAGGTGGAGGTCCCTGGTAAGCAGTCAGGGAGGCAGGGATGTGCAGAACTGGCAGACAGGATTCTAGAAAAAAACACAGGCATTGTTACCAAGGCTGTTGACCCAAAATCATACCCCTGTCCCTTCCTCGAATGGAAACCAATTACTCTTATCTAAGTTGCAGGAGGATGCTGCAAAGAGAAAAAACAGGAACTGGTTAGAACCAACTAGACCCAAGATGGAGGAAGGTTTTGACTTCCAGTGGACATTGAGCCTCACTATACGCTCACTGTAATCCATTAACATGCTAAATGACACACCCACCAGCACCAAGACAGTTGATGATTGCCATGACAACAACTGGAAAAGCCCATACAAGGACTGAAAAGGAGGGTTACATCGGTTCCAGGTCCAAACCACACACCTGTTCTCAGATAACTCATGAATATTCCTCCCACTCTTTCCAATTCCCTGCCTTTTACCTCGATCTTCCTATGTATTTGGTGTTACCTCCCGAATTGGGTTGAGAAATTGATTTGCGAACTGGGTTCCCGCTTCTCCATTCTTTGGCCATTGAATAAAGCTTGTGCTGTTCAGTCTCAGCATCGGTTCATTATCGGCTGCATGAATTCAACTGGAAAAAGAACCTGGCTGAAGAAAACTGCCTCCCCCAAGGTCACACCCCCTTCCTGGGCAGCCTACATCAGTGACTGACCAGTGGACTTACAGAGGCCCAGCCCCTTCAGCCAACTTGGGACAACATCCAGCTCCAGAGCTCCTCTGGTTGGGAGTGGGGTGCTGGTTGAATCTTTCACTGGAGACCGCATCAGAGCCTGATTTGGCCCTCAGGACCAATCCTGCTTCTTAACCCTCCTTTCCATATTATTAAATCCATGAGCACTTGTTCATCTCTGTCTCAGACGCTGCTTCCTGGGGAGCCCAGCCTGCATATCCTCCTCCACCCATCACGAAGTTCCAAGCACTAGCGAACGTAGAGCATCCAGCCACAATGCCGGTGTGATAAATGCCAGACCCTTCTCCCAGCCCAGCTCAGTTGACCCAGTATATAGTCAGCCAAATTCTTAAAGGCTACTGTAAGCATTTATTCAACCAGTATGTGCGTGATGTCCCTTCTATGCCGCCAAACGTCCACTATGCAATAGAAAGCGGTCGCCAACGTTACTTAAGACCTGCACAGCTCTTCCGGGTGCGAATCCTGTGTTGTTTTGTGACATTGCTTGCATTGCCTTTACTTCTTTATAAAATGTATCTGTGTCTTGCTCTCTACCTAAGTAGAATACCGCTTAGCATTTACTATGCATGGACAGTGCATAGCCCACCCTGTACATGTAATGGCTTCTTAGTTGAATGCATTAGTGACTGAGTGACAAAAGAAGAAAGAAATTGTATGAGTTTTGTTGTTTAAGCCACCCAGTCTGTGGTATTTTGTTATGGCAGCCCTAGCAAACTAATACACCCATGGTTACTTAAGAGAATTGAAACATCATACAAATGAAGAATAATACTGAATATATTACATATATAATATATAGAGAGACACATATCATATGTGTATAACTATGGATTTTCATAAACTGCACCAGCTTGCAGGCAAGAAACTGTGAAACCAGTACCCAGGTTAAGAAATAGGACATCGTCAGCTCCCAGAAGCCACGTTTTACCTACTATCCAGTTATCCTGTTCCCCTCCGAGGGCAACCACTATCCTGACTTCATACAGAAAAGATTAGTTTTTGTCTTTTATATAAATGAAATCTTAGAAATATGATCAGTCTTCAAGGTGTGACTGCTTTCACCCAACTCTGTTTGTGAGCACATAAGTGATCTTAGCGACTATTGTGCTGTTTACTGTTATAACTTAAAAAGTATTTTCTGTATCCTAAAACAGTGTCCTCCACTAAGATGGGGTGCTAACACTACTGCTGGAAAAGTATGCCAAAATACCAGTAGCTTTACAGCAGAATTTAGATGTGATGAAATGTTAGGGAAAAGCTTTTATTTAAAAAGCAGTCCATAATATGCCATGCTATTAATTTAAGAAATCCTTCTCTGAAACATAGTAATTTTTTATTTAACAAGTACTTAATAGCACTTCCTGTGTACCACGCACCATTCTAAGTGCTCTATAAATATTAACTCAATCCTCATAACAACCCTATGTGGTAGCTTCTATTATCATTGTTCCCATTTTACAGTTATCTGTAAACATATCTTTCCAGATATCTTTCCAGTTATCTGGAAAGATAAGATAAGGAAACTGAGACACAGGTAACTTAAGTAACGTTTTCCAGGTCAGGCAGCTAGTGAATGGCAGTCCTCGAAAAAGAGAGAGAAGATGGGATTTGAAACTAAGAAGTCTGGCTCCAGTGTCTATGCTCTTAAGCACTATGCTATAAAATATTAGAGATAATGCTGAAAAAAATAAGTAGACTGTTATGACAGTTGCATATTTAGATGTATTAGGAATACATTCCTTCTTATTTTATGTTCATTGCTATGGAAAATTAGTCTTGCATTATGAGATGCCTTCAGGAATTCATCTGTTGCAAAAAAAAAAAAAAATTCTACCACCTTCTACAGCCAGATTCTCCTCATAGAGGCTCTACTCACTCCCGTTGCTGAAACTGTGCACCTCAGATTGGAACTTGAACCCATGTGCTGGGACTCGAACCTGGCCAAAACCCAGTCTTCCAACTGAGATCACACACCTGGTTTCAGGACTTAATGAAGCTCAGGTTCTTGACATCTTATCGCAGAAAGAATTCAGTGAGAGACAAAGTGATAGGTAAGAAGTGGATTTATTTAGAGAGAAATACACTCCACAGAGAGCGTGGGCCATCTCAGAAGGTGAGAAAGGCACCAGGGTATGGCATTGTCAGTTTTTATAGGAGCGGGTAATTTCATAGGCTAATGAGTGGGAGGAGTATTCCAGCTATTTGGGGAAGGGGCGGGGATTACCAGGAATTGGGCCACCGCCCACTTTTTGATCCTTGTGGTCAGCCTTGGAACTATGGTGGCACCTTAGGGTTTGTCATTTAGCTTGCTGATGTGTTACAGTGAGTGTATACTGAGGCTCAAGGTCTAGTGGAAGTCAACTTGTCTGCCATCTTGGACCCATTTGGTTCTAATCAGTTTGTGTCATGTCCTCAGGCTATGTCATTCTTTCAAAGGTTGTGCCCTGCCCCCTTCCCTCCTGTTTCATTCCCACCATCATTGCCGTATCCCTCTCCAGATTTTATTATTATCCACTTTCTAGGAAGACCCTTGAACCCCTCCAGGGTCTGACTCTGGAACCCACATAAGTAGGGCACATGCTCGCTGAGATCTCCAAAACCATTGAGAGAATGGTTTAAGGACACCTACTTCACAAGGTTTGTGAGAAGACCCTCAAGATTTTCTCAATGAGAAAACCTACGAGAAATGCTTCAAACTGTGCCTGGCTCATAGTAAGTGCTGCTTAACTTCAAACATGTTTCTTCCTATTACCTTCCCCCACCATATCTACCAAACTATCTGCATCTACTCCACAAGCAATTCAATAAAGACATTTTTTTTTCAACAAATGGTGCTAGGAATTGGATACCCATGTGTAAAAAGGTGAATGTATTTTTTTTTAATTAATTTATTTATTTTTGGCTGCACTGGGTCTTCGTTGCTGTGCACAGGCTTTCTCTGGTTGCATTGAGCAGGGGCTACTCTTTGTTGCAGTGCATGGGCTTCTCACTGCAATGGTTTCTCTCGCTGCGGAGCACGAGCTCTAGGCGTGGGGGCTTCGGTAGTTGTGGCTCATGGGCTCTAGAGCATAGGCTCAGTAGTTGTGGCGCACTGGCTTAGTTGCTCCACATCATGTGGAATCTTCCTGGACCAGAGATTGAACTCATGTCCCCTGCATTGGCAGGCAGATTCTTAACCACTGTGCCACCAGGGAAGTCCCTAAAAAGGTGAATTTAGACCCTCACCTCAAACAAAATTGAGTTACCAAAACTAAATCAACGTAAATTTAAGAAGTACAAATATAAAACTTCTAGAAGAAAAACAGGAAAAAAATCATTACTTTGGGATGAGAAAAGATTTCTTAACTACAATACCAAAATCACAATTCATAAAAGAAAGAAAGAATACATTGGACTTCATCCAAAGTTAAAACTTTTTTTTTTGGCCATGCCCTGCGGCATGTGGGATCGTAGTTCCCCAGCCAGGGATCGAACCTGTGCCCCCTGCAGTGGAAGCATGGGGTCCTAACCACTGGACCACCAGGGAATTTCCCAAATTTAAAACTTTTGCACTTTATTAAACATTATTAAGAAAATAAAAGACAAGTCAGAACCTGGGAGAAAATATTTGCAAAGCTGATAAAGAACTTGTATCCAAGGGAATTCCCTGGCAGTCCAGTGGTTAGGACACCAGGTTAGGACACATTAGCCTATGAAATTACGCACCCCTATAGAAACTGACAACCCCATACCTTAGGGCTGCTCTTGCTTTCTGAGATGACCCACACTATGTCTGTGGAGTGTGTTTCTCTCTAAATAAATCCACTTCTTACCTATCACCTTGTCTCTCACTGAACTCTTTCTGTGATGACACATCAAGAACTTGAGCTTCATTAAGTCCTGAAACCAGGTGTGTGATCTCAGTTGTAAGGCTGTGGGGTTTGGCCAGATTCGAGCTCTGCACGTGAGTTCAAGTCCCAATCTGAGGTGCACAGTTTCACAAGGAACATCGCACCTGTTGCAACTAAGACCTGACTCAGCCAAATAAATAAACAAATAAACACTTTGAAAATGAATAAATAAATTTAAACGGCTGAAAGATTTAAACAGATACTTCAGAGAGTTGTATGGTACATGAAAAGATGTTCAACTTCATTAGACTCTACAGAAATACAAATTAAAACCACATGAAGATACTACTACACAGCCATTACAATGACTATAATTAAAAATACAGACAACACCAAGTTTGGGCAAAGATGTGGAGAAACTGGGATCGTCATACATTGCTGGCGGGAATGCCAAAAGGTACAGCCACCCTGGAAAATAGTTTGTCAGTTTCTTAAAAAGTTAAACATAGAGACAGCCGCATCCACCAGAGGGCAGACAGCCAAAGCAAAAAGAACCACAATTCTGCAGACTGTGGAAGGAAAACCACATTCACAGAAAGATAGACAAAATGAAAAGGCAAAGGACTTTGTACCAGATGAAGAAGCAAGAAAAAAACCCAGAAAAACAACTAAATGAAGTGGAGGTAGGCAACCTTCCAGAAAAAGAATTCAAAATAATGAGAGTGAAGATAATCCAGGACCTCGGAAAAAATGGAGGCAAAGACAGAGAAGATGCAAGAAATGTTTAACAAAGACCTAGAAGAATTAAAGAACAAACACCTAGAAGAATTAAAGAACAAACGGAGATGAACAACACAATAACAGAAATGAAAAATACACTAGAAGGAATCAATAGCAGAATAACAGAGGCAGAAGAAGGGATAAGTGACCTGGAAGACAGAATGGTGGAATTCACTGATGCAGAACAGAATAAAGAAAAAAGAATGAAAAGAAATGAAGGCAGCCTAAGAGACCTCTGGGACAACATTAAACACAAAAACATTCACATTATAGGGGTCCCAGAAGGAGAAGAGAGAGAGAAATGACCCAAGAAAATATTTGAAGAGATTATAGTCAAAAACTTCCCTAACATGGGAAAGGAAACAGCCACCCAAATCCAGGAAGAGCAGAGTCCGGGGCAGGATAAACCCAAGAGACACAAGCCAAGACACATAGTAATCAAATTGACAAAAATTAAAGACAAAGAAAAATTATTGAAAGCAAAAAGGGAAAAATGACAAATAACATACAAGGGAACTCCCATAAGGTTAACAGTTGATTTCTCAGCAGAAACTCTACAAGCCAGAAGGGAGTGACATGATATATTTAAAGTGATGAAAGGGAGAAACCTACAACAAATATTACTCTACCTGGCAAGGATCTCATTCAGATTCAACAGAGAAGTCGAAAGCTTTACAGACAAGCAAAAGCTAAGAGAATTCAGTACCACCAAACCAGCTCTACAACAAATGCTAAAGGAACTTCTCTAGGTGGGAAACACAAGAAAAGAAAAAGACCTACAAAAACAAACCCAAAATAATTAAGAAAATGGTAATAGGAACATACATATCAATAATTACCTTAAACATGAATGGATTAAATGCTCCAATCAAAAGACACAGGCTCACTGAAAGGATACAAAAACAAGACTCATATATATGCTGTCTACAAGAAACCCACTTCAGACCTAGGTACACATACAGACTGAAAGTGAGGGGATGGAGAAAGATATTCCATGCAAATGGAAATCAAAAGAAAGCTGGAGTGGCAATTCTCATATCAGACAAGATAGACTTTAAAATAAAGAATATTATAAGAGACAAGGAAGGACACTACATAATGATCAAGGGATCAATCCAAGAAGATATAACAATTATAAATATATATGCACCCAACATACGAGCACCTCAATACATAAGGGAACTGCTACCAGCTATAAAAGAGGAAATCGACAATAACACAATAATAGTGGGGGACTTTAACACCTCACTTACACCAATGGACAGATCACCCACACAGAAAATTAATAAGGAAACAGAAGCTTTAAATGACACAAAAGACCAGATAGATTTAATTGATATTTGTAGGACATTCCAACCGAAAGCAGCAGATTACACTTTCTTCTCAAGTGCACATGGAACACTCTCCAGGATAGATCACATACTGAGTCACAAACCAAGTGTCAGTGAACTTAAGAAAATTAAAATCATATCAAGCATCTTTTCCAACCACAACGCTATGAAATTAGAAATCAATTACAGGGGAAAAAAATGTAAAAAGCACAAACACCTGGAGGCTAAACAATACATTACTAAATAACCAAGAGATCACTGAAGAAATCAAAGAGGAAATCAAAAAATACCTAGAGACAAATTACAATGAAAACACAACGATCCAAAACCTATGGGTTGCAACAAAAGCAGTTCTAACAGGGAAGTTTATAGCAATACAAGCCTACCTCAAGAAACAAGAAACATCTCAAATAAACAACCTAACATTACACCTAAAGGAATGAGAGAAAGAAGAACAAACAAAACCCAAAGTTAGTAGAAGGAAAGAAATCATAAAGATGAAAGCAGAAATAAATGAAGTAGAAATAAAGAAAACAGTAGCAAAGATCAATAAAACTAAAAGCTGGTTCTTTGAGAAGATAAACAAAATTGATAAACCTTTAGCCAGACTCATCAAGAAAAAGAGGGAGAGGACTCAAATCAATAAAATTAGAAATGAAAAAGAAGAAGTTACAACAGACACCACAGAAATACAAAACATCATAAGAGACTACTGCAGGCAGCTCTGTGCCAATAAAATGGACAACCTGGAAAAATGGACAAATTCTTAGAAAGGTATAACTTCCAAGACTGAACCAGGAAGAAATAGAAAATATGAACAGACGAATCACAAATAATGAAATTGAAACTGTGATTAAAAATCTACCAAGAAACAGAAGTCCAGGACCAGATGGCTTCACAGGTGAATTCTTTCAAACATTTAAAGAAGAGCTAACACTCATCCTTCTCAAACTCTTCCAAAAAATTGCAGAGGAAGGAACACTCTCAAACTCATTCTATGAGGTCACCATCACCCTAATACCAAAACCAAAGGTACTACAAGAAAAGAAAATTACAGACTAATATCACTGATGAATATAGATGCAAAAATCCTCAACAGAATACTAGCAAACAGAATCCAACAGCACATTAAAAGGATCATACACCATGATCAAGTGGGATTTATTGGAGGGATGTAAGGATTCTTCAATATACGCAAATCAATCAATGTGATACACCACATTAACAAACTGAAGAATAAAAACCATATGATCGTCTCAATAGATGCAGAAAAAGCTTTTGACAAAATTCAACACCAATTTATGAAAAAAAACCCTCCAGAAAACAAGCATAGAGGGAACCTACCTCAACATAATAAAGGCTATATATGACAAACCCACAGCCAACATCATTCTCAATGGTGGAAAACTGAAAGCATTTCCTCTAAGATCGGGAACAAGACATGAAGTCCACTCTCACCACTATTATTCAACATAGTTTAGGAAGTCCTAGCCACAGCAGAGAAGAAAAAGAAATAAAAGGAATACAATTGGAAAAGAAGAAGTAAAAGTGTCACTGTTTGCTGATGACATGATACTATACATAGAAAATCCTAAAGATGCCACCAGAAAACTACTAGAGCTAAGCAATGAATTTGGTAAAGTTGCAGGATACAAAATTAATGCACAGAAATCTCTTGCATTCCTATACACTAACAACAAAAATCAGAAAGAGAAATTGAGGAAACAGTCCCATTTACCATTGCAACAAAAAGAATAAAATATCTAGGAATAAACCTACCTAAGGAGGTAAAAGACCTCTACTCAGAAAACTATAAGACACTGATGAAAGAAATCAAAGATGATACAAACAGATGGAGAGATATACCATGTTCTTGGATTGGAAGAATCAATATTGTGAAAATGACTATACTACCCAAAGCAATCTACAGATTCAGCGCAATCCCTATCAAATTACCAGAGGCATTTTTTACAGAACTAGAACAAAAAAATCTTAAAATTTGTTTGGAGACACAAAAGACCCCAAATAGCCAAAGCAGTCTTGAGGGAAAAAAACGGAGCTGGGGGAATCAGACTCCCTGACCTCAGACTATAATACAAAGCTACAGTAAAATATGGTACTGGCACAAAAACAGAAATATAGATCAATGGAACAGGATAGAAAGCCCAGGGATAAACTCACACACCTATGGTCAACTAATCTATGACAAAGGAGGCAAGAATACACAATGGAGAAAAGACAGTCTCTTCAATAAGTGGTGCTGGGAAACTGGACAGCTACATGTAAAAGGATGAAATTAGAAGACTCCCTAACACCATACAGAAAAATAAACTCAAAATGGATTCGAGACCTAAATGTAAGACCAGACACTAAAACTTTAGAGGAGAACATAGGAAGGACACTCTGACATAAATCACAGCAAGATCTTTTTTGACCCACCTCCTAGAGTAATGGAAATAAAACCAAAAATAAACAAATGGAACCTAATGAAACTTAAAAGCCTTTTGCAAAGCAAAGGAAACTACAAACAAGACAAAAAGACAAACCCCAGAATGGGAGAAAATATTTGCAGATGAAGCAACGGACAAAGGATTAATCTCCAAAATATACAGGTAGCTCATGCAGCTCAATATTAAAAAAAAAAAACCCAATCAAAAACTGGGCAGAAGACCTAAATATACATTTCTCCAAAGAAGACATACAGATGGCCAAGAGGCACATGACAAGTTGCTCAACATCACTAATTATTAGAGAAATGCAAATCAAAACTGCAGTGAGGTATCACCTCACATCAGTCAGAATGGGCATCATCAGAAAATCTACAAACAACAAATGTTGGAGAGGGTGTGGAGAAAAGGGAACCCTCTTGCACTGTTAGTGGGAATGTAAATGGATACAGCCACTATGGAGAACAGTATGGAGGTTCCTTAAAAAACTAAAAATAGATTTACCATATGACCCAGCAATCCCACTACTGGGCATATACTCAAAGAAAACCATAATTCAAAAAGACACATGCACCTCATTGTTCATTGCAGCCTATTTACAATAGCCAGGACATGGAAGCAACCTAAATGCCCATCGACAGACGAATGGATAAAGATGTGGTACATATATACCGTGGAATCTTAGCCATAAAAAGGAACGAAATTGGGTCATTTGTAGAGACATGGATGGATCTAGAGAGTGTCATACAGAGTGAAGTAAGTCAGAAAGAGAAAAACAAATATCATATATTAACGTATATATGTGGAACCTAGAAAAATGGTACAGTTGAACCAGTTTGCAGGGCAGAAATGGAGACACAGATGTAGAGAACAAACATATGGACACCAAGGGGGAAAGTGTCAGGGGGGAGGGGATGAATTGGGAGATTGGGATTGACATGTATACACTAATACGTATAAAATGGATAACTAATAAGAACCTGCTTTATAGGGCTTCCCTGGTGGCGCAGTGGTTGAGAGTCCGCCTGCCGATGCAGGGGACGCGGGTTTGTGCCCCGGTCCGGGAAGATCCCACATGCCGCGGAGCAGCTAGGCCCGTGACCCATGGCCGCTGAGCCTGTGCGTCCGGAGCCGGTGCTCCGCAACGGGAGAGGCCACAACAGTGAGAGGTCCGCGTACCGCAAAAAAAAAAAAAAAAAAAAAAGAAAAGTCTGTGTGTTTGAAAAAAAAAAAGATAAATTTAACATGTAACCAGGCAATTCCACTCCTAGGTAACTATCCAAGACAAGAGAAAACATATGTCCATACAAAAACCTGTACTCAAAAGTTTGCAACAGGTTCATTCATCAGAGCCAAAAACATGAAACAACAGAAATGTCCATCTACTGCTGAACTGGTAAACAAATTGTGAGATAGCTGTACAATGGAATTCTATTCAACAATAAAGGAATGACTTACTGATACATGCAATAATCTAAATGAATCTCAAAAGCATCGTGCTAAATGAAAGAAGCCAGACATAAAATACTACATACTGTAGGATTCACATGGCATTCTGGAAAAGGCAAAACTACAGCGACAGAAAGTAGAGCAGTAGTCGTTAGGTTGCATGGGTGGGAGAAGGAGATTGGTTCCAAAGAAATGTTAAAAAACAAAGCCTAACCGAGTAAATTTGAAGAGTTCATTGGCTTTATTAAGTGATTCATTTAATAAATCATTTAATTAGTTGTCAGCATCCCAACTAGCAAGTAGAAAGGTGCTCTGAGGAGCTGTACAAAGTGGAAGGTTTTTCAAGGCAGAGAGGGTGGGACAAGGAAGTAAAAAACAAAAGAAAGGATTATTTCAGGCAAGATCACCTGCCATTGGGGGAAGGGCAGGGTTCTATCTTGTAGATTACCTCACTAGTGTTAATCAGGAAATTCCAGACTGGAATTTTATATTCCACTCCTGGAAGAATCTGAAACTACAATTAGGTTACAGACTAAGCTTTGGTGTGCTGACCTGGGAGTCACTTAGCACGAGTGACTCCATTTTGGGCCTACTACCTTTTTTTTAAACAGAGACATAAGGGAATTTTCAGGGGTGATGGAAGTGTTCTAGATCATGATTGTGGTGGTAGTTATATGACCACGTATATCTGTCAAAACTTAATAAATTGTATGCTTAAAATTGGGGGAATTTTATTGTATATAAAGTATACCTCAATAAAGCTGATTTGTAAAAATCTAAATCAGCCATTTCTGGTAGTTGCTTTGGGAACGAGCTCAATTTTCTAAAAGTCAATAAATAAAGGAGAAAATTAAGTTTTATCCTGCCTATCCTGTGTGAAATATATTTCAAATAGTGGAAACAGGGAAAATTCTTTTTTTACACAAGTCCAATTAAAAAATGCTAATGGGGATTCCCTGGCAGTCCAGTGGTTAGGACTCCACACTTTCACTGCCCAGATCAGGGTTCATTCCCTGTCAGGGAACTACTAAGATCTCTCAAGCCGCGAGGCACAGCCGAAAAAAAAAAGCTAATTAGGGGGAAAAATCACCACTTTTTAACATCTGATTAAATAATGCATCTAGGCAATGAATTTCAAGAGCTGCTAAAGCCATTAGGTAAAGAGCTGATGTGGGGGACTTCCCAGGGACTTCCCTGGCGGCACAGTGGTTAAGAATCTGCCTGCCAATGCAGGGGACACAGGTTCGAGCCCTGGTCCAGGAAGATCCCACATGCCGCGGAGCAATTGAGCCCACGCGCCACACCTGCTGAGCCTGCGCTCTAGAGCTCTAGAGCCTGCGAGCCACAACTACTGAAGCCCGCGCGCCTAGAGCTGGTGCTCCACAAGAGAAACCACCGAAACCACCACAATAAGAAGTCCGCACACCGCAAGGAAGAGTAGCGCCTGCTCGCTACAGCTAGAGAAAGCCTGCGTGCAGCAACGAAGACCCAAGGCAGCCAAAAATTAATTAATTAATTAATTTAAAATGCTGATGTGGGATTTTCTAATGAAGGGATCAGACTGACATCTCCTGAACTCACTTACCCATCTTAATACGGGTAAAAATGAGACAATCATGACATTTTGTCTATCCTGATGTGATGTAATGATAAATACATAGTACCACTTATGAAGTTTTCTTGCCCCCCAAATGGAACGGAATCTGATCAAGCTTCAAGGTATAATTCCAGGAAAATTGAAAGACAGAGGAAAATGTTCAATGATACCATGAGGATGTAATTAGCCAAAATCTAAAGTGTGGGAAATTCTATAAGGCAAGTGATCTAGTCTTTGCAACAAGTAAGTGGAATGGGGTGGAGAGTGGGGAGATTACAAAGAGAATATGAAAAAGAGAAATAGTTATAGATTAAAAGTGATTTGGGAGATATATCTCACAACCATAATATTTGGATCTTGTCTGGGTCCTGATCTGAACGAACTGTAAAAGCCTTTCTGAGACAGAGGAAGTTGATCACAAAGTAGGGTCTGAGGTGTATTAAGAAATTATTGTTGTTGTTTTAGGTATGATAATGGTATAACGGTTATAAGAAGAGGAAGAAGATGAAGAAGAAGGAGAAGGAGGAGAAGAGGGGGAAGAGGAGAGAGGAAGGGGGAAGGGGGAGGGAAGGGGGAGAGAAGGGGCAGGGGAGGGGAAGGAGATTCTTAACCACTAGAGATACATACTGATGTACATACAAATGAAAGAATATATTTGGGATTTAAATACTGTAAGAAAAGGGAGAGGAAGTGGTGAAAGTTGGGTAGGGAGGAAGAAATACATAAAACAAGAAAGACAAAATATTGATTACCATTGAAGTTTTTTTTTTTTTGCAGTATACGGGCCTCTCACTGTTGTGGCCTCTCCCATTGTGGAGCACAGGCTCCGGACACACAGGCTCAGGGGCCACGGCTCACGGGCCCAGCTGCTCCGCAGCATGTGGGATCCTCCCGGACCGGGGCACGAACCCGTGTCCCCTGCATCGGCAGGCAGACCCTCAACCACTGCGCCACCAGGGGAGCCCAGCCATTGAAGTTTAATGTGAGTACCTGCAGGCTCGCTCTATTGCTCTCCCTCTACCTTTGTGTGTTTTGAAATTTTATAAATTAAAACTTCTTTAAGCTTTTAATCGGACCAAATAGAATACTTACTTTATTATTCCTTGCTCCTCCGCCAGGCACAGCATTTTGTACCTCCTGCAGCTCAGGCCAAAATCTAGGAGCCGTCCTTGATGACTAGCTTTCCCTCACTTGCCACATCCAATCCATTAGCAACTTCCATTGACTCAGCTTCCAAAAGATCCCCTGAATCTGATTCCTCTTCACCATCTCCACTGTGGCCAGCCTAGTCTAAGCTGTCATTAGCTCTTGCGAGAACCTCTGCCTCCCTCTCCGTGATCTCACCATTGCCCTTCACACTCTACTCTCCACAGAGCTCTCAGAGTCATTTATTTAAAGCATAAATCTTATCACGTCCCTTCCCTGCTGAAAGCCCTTCAGTGGTTTTCTGTGACAATTAAAACAGATTCCAAGTACCAAGTCAGGACCCATGTACCCTGACCAGCCCCCCTGAAGTGGCCCCTGCCAACCTCTTGTTCTCTGAGAGGATTAGGGGTATCCTGCCACTACTCAAATGGCATTATTCTGCTCCAGACTGTGGTGTCCTCTGAGGTTGGCAGGAAGGATCCTCTTCTGGCCCATCTCCAAACTCTACTGCTCCTCAGAAACACTGCCCCACCTGCTTATGAATGAAATACTTCCTTTAGCTATTCATGTTCCTCCATTCAATCCAATACACAATACCTCTGGGAGGTGTCATTCATAAAGCTAGTTTTCCTTTGTTATACAGACATACCTGTTTTATTGTGCTTCACTTTATTGCCCTTCCCAGATTTTAAGGTTTTTACAAATTGAAGGTTTGTGGCAACCGTGCCTGGAGCAGACCTCAGCGCCATTTTTCCAATAGCATTTGCTCACTTTGTGTCTCGTTTTGGTAATTCTGTCAATAATTCCAACTTTTTCATGATTATTATATGTGTTATGGTGATCTGTGCTCTTCAATGTTACTATTGTAATTATTTTGGGGTGCCATGAGCTACGCCCATATAAGACAGCAAAATTAATCAATAAATGTGTGGGCTCTGACGGCTCCACTGCCCAGCCATTCTCCCACCTCTCTCCCTCTTCTGGGACCTCTCTATTCCCTGAGACACAACAATATTGAGATGAGGCCAACTAATAACTCAACAAAGGCCTCCAGGGAATTCCCTGATGGTCCAGTGGTTAGGATGCCACGCTTTCACTGCCAAGGGCACAGGTTCAATTCCTCATTGGGGAACTAAGATCCCACAAGCTGCAAGGCACAGCCAAAAATTAAAAAATAAAAAAAAAAATTTTAATTAAAAAAATAGCAAAGTCCTATAAGTATTCAAGTGAAAGGAAGAGTCACACATTCCTCACTTTAAATCAAAAGCTAGAAATGATGAAGCTTTGTGAGGAAAGTATGCCGAAAACCAAGACAAGTCAAAAGCTAAGCCTCTTGCCTCAAGCAGTTGGCCAAGTTATGGGGTGGAGGGGGGTTGCGGCGCAGGTTCTTGAAGGAAATTAGAAGTGCTACTCAGTAAGCACACAATAATAAGAAAGTGAAACAGCCTTATTGCTGGTATGGAGAAAGTTTCAGTGCTCTGGATAGTTGACAGAAGACCAAACCAGCCACAATATCACATAAGTCAAAACTTAATCCAGAACAAAGCTCTAACTCTCTTCAATTCTGTGAAGGCTGAGAGAGGTGAGGAAGCAGAAGAAAAGTTATCCAGAGGATCTAGCTAAGATAACAAATGAATGTGGCTATACTAAACAACAGACTTTCAGGGTAGATGAAACAGGCTTCTGTTGGAAGTAGATGTCATCTTGGAATATCATAGCTAGAGAGGAGAAGTCAATGCCTGGCTTCAAAGCTTCAAAGGACAGAATGACACTTGTTAGGGGCTAATGGAGCTGGTGATATGAAGTTAAGCCAATGTTCATTTGCCATTCTGAAAATCCTAGGACCCTTAGGAATTATGCTAAATCTACTCAGCCTGTGCTCTATAAATGGAACAACAAAGCCTGGATGACAGCACATCTGTTTACAACATGGTTTACTGAGTATTTTAAGCCCACTGTTGAGACATACTGCTCAGAAAAAAAGATTTCTTTTGAAATATTACTGCTCATTGGCAATGTACCTGGTCACCCAAGAGCTCTGATGAAAATGTACAAGAAAATTGATGTTGTTTTCATGCCTGCTAACACAACATCCATTCTGCAGCCCGTGGATCAAGGGGTAATTTTGGCTTTGAAGTCTCATCATTTGAGAAATACATTTCGTAAGGCTATAGCTGCCATAGATAGTGATTCCTCTGATGATCTGGGCAAAGCCAATTGAAAACCTTCTGTAAAGAATTCACCATTCTAGTTGCCATTGAGAACATTCACAGGAGTTTGGAAGAAGTTGATTCCAGGCAAGGTACAAAAGTACCAACTTTTACAGCTTACAATCAGGAAATCACGTGAGTTTTACCAAAATCTCTTGAATTCATCCACCACTCTCTATTCTCTTTGTAAAAATATTAAACTGAACCTGATCAGTTCAAGCCACCACCGTCTTTTGCCAGCCTCTGATCTTGCCCCTGAGGCATCCCAAATGTCTCCCTGTGGAGTGATTTTTTCAAAAGTGAATCTGATCAAGTCGCCTCACCCATTCCCCCAAGGGTCTAAACACTTTGAAAATTCCCTCATTGACCTTAAGGTAAACTTCAAACTCCTTGGCAAACAAATAGGTTCCTTCCAGATCAGGTTTGCCACTCCACCTTACCTCGCCCCACCCACACCCAAAAAGAATCCAAACAATTGCCGTTCCCATAGCAGAATTTTCTTGCTGGTAATAATAGTTATTTTTCTCTTTCTGTATTGCCATGGCCAGCTAGCTCCTCCTGGTCATTCATGGTGCAGCTGCCATGTCATCTACTCAGGGGAGGCTTTCCTACTCCAAGTGCTCACCCTACTTTAGCAAGTTCACACTGTATTCTAATTGGCTGTTCACCTCCTAGTTCCCTATCTCTCTGTCCTTACCCTCATTCTAAGACTGTGGGTTCCTTGATGGCCGAGACTCTCCTAGTACCTCTTAGAGCATAGCATCTAGCACAGCGGCAGGCACATAAGTGTTTGATGAATATTCACTGAATGGATGAATGAACAAATCAATTGATTGCTAAGGATTACCCCTGTCTGCAGTACACTATTGTTTTAATAATTAAAATTTCTGCACAATACATATAATAAGATTAAAATAAAGAATTAAAAACAGATTGAAGGAAATATATGTATATCAAATACAATTTAAAGAGTTCATTTAAGTTTTCTAGGAAAATCACAGAGGCCGTAAAAGGAAGACCTAAATCTAACAGCAGTCACACCACCAGTGACTGTAAAGGAATAACCAGACAGATGACCTTGGTGAGGAAGAAAATGTCCCTTGGCATTTTTGTTTTCAAGGAACAGATATCCTTTCCCATATGAAGATCTACAAGTTGCAGTGGGGAAACCAGACCCCATTCTTGAACAAGACCCTTCTGATATTACATCCTTCACAAGGGTTGCTTTACAATTGATTGGGTGATGGTCTTAAACTGAGAATTTTCTGATTAGCATAATTACATCCCATCCTTTGCATCTTCCTAATTGTCCCTTTACAAATCATTTTCATATAATCACATAACCAAACCTAACAAATGTTGACGAATAAATGTCTTGTCTATACCTAATAATAGGTGGTCTTGTCCTAGAACTACAAACCTTTTCTTTAAAACTTTTTATTTTATATTGGAATATAGCTGATTAACAATATTGTGTTAGTTTCAGGTGTATAGCAAAGTGATTCAGTTATATATATACATGTATCTATTCTTTTTCAAGTTATTTTCCCATTTAGGTTGCTACATAATATTGAGCAGAGCCCCCTGTGCTATACAGTAAGTAGGTCCTTGTTGGTTATCCCTTTTTTTTTTTCAATATTTATTTTATTTTGGTTGAGCTGGGTCTTAGTTGCGGCATGCGGGATCTTCACTGCAGCTTATGGACTTCTTAGTTGCGGCAAGCGTGTGGGATCCAGCTCCCCAACCAGGGATCGAACCCGGGCCCCCGGCATTGGGAGCGTGGAGTCTTAACCACTGTGCCACCAGGGAAGTCGTGGTTATCCATTTTAAATAGAGCAGTGTGTACATGTCAATCCCAAACTCCCTAACTATCCTTCCCCCCACCCCGCACCTTTCTCCCTGGTAACCATAAGTTCGTTCTCTAAGTCTCTGAGTCTGTTTCTGAACAACCTGTTTTTAATTGATTGATATTTAGAATCCATAACTTTATTTCTGGAAGCAAAAAAGAAGAATTTTGAGACGGTCCCTAAAGGGGTAATTCGTTTTCAGATCTTGTCAAACATATTCCACACTCCCTTTCTCCTCCGCCCTCCCCCACCTCTCCAAATCTCGTTCCTTTGGCTGGGAATCTCGCGAGATGTTGAGTTCTCATGAATTCTCCCGTGAACCACCGCTCTTCCTTTTCCGGTCAGCGGCCTGAGGTAAGTGTTTCTTTGGCGAGTCTTCCGAGTGGGGAATCCTCTGGTTATCGCTGCCATCCTGGCCTTGGCGGGGCCAATTTCGAGACCCTCGGGAGGAGGACTCTCGCGGCTACTGATTTCTCTCTGGGAGCGGCGTTCTGTGCGGGGAGACGTGTCGGAGTACCCCGCTTGGCGCCCCGGTGCTCTCAGGCCTCAGCGGGGCGCGATGGTTGGGAAGGGGGTTGTCCGGGCGTACAGGCAGGCTGTGGTGGTTCCCGACTCCGGAGGCCCAGTGTTTTCGCGCTGAGTGGTGGCTGCTAACGCAGCGCATTTGTGGCCGCATCGAGAGAAATTTGGGGGGGGATAAAGTCAAGTAGGGTCGAGGCTTTTATT
This sequence comes from Orcinus orca, assembly GCF_937001465.1. Lineage (NCBI taxonomy): Eukaryota > Metazoa > Chordata > Mammalia > Artiodactyla > Delphinidae > Orcinus > Orcinus orca. The sequence continues at coordinate 24,010,985 of NC_064573.1, forward strand.
CAGTGGCTGAACGTTAAATGTTTCGAGTTCAGCGGCGCTTAAAGCGGGTAATTGAAAGTGTGGAAAAAAGACTGGATTACGTGTGAAGTTGCGTGAGTAAAGGAGGTTTCTGTAGGGGGAGCCTGTAGAGAGTTGTAGTGGGTCGAGTTAACTCGTCTGAAGGATCCAGGCTTGGATTGAAACAGGCTGTGTTTTCTTCCAGAGGGTAAAAGGAATGATGTCCTTGTCACTAGTGTCAGCACTGCTGTAGTCACTGGTAGTTCCACACGGGAAGAAACAGTGGATAGAAGGATGGCTGCGATGATGGCATTTCTTAGGACACCTTTGGATTAATCATGAAAACAGCTACTCTCTGAGCAGCTGCGGGCAGCGTTTAGTACATAAACCGTGTAAGTTACTGTAAATAATGTTGACAGAATTATACTTGCTCGTTTCCAGGTGACCTCTAAAAATGGTTCGCTATTCACTTGACCCAGAAAATCCCACAAAATGTAAGTGAACACGAAACATTTTTTATTTTGGAGTAAGAGGCAACAAGATGCCCAGAATTAACCAAAACTTTTCTTTCTGGTATTTTTTTAGCATGCAAGTCGAGAGGTTCAAATCTTCGTGTTCACTTTAAGGTATGTGAATCATAGTTATGCTCTAAAAGAGTTGTTTCACGAGTTCTAGTGAGTATTTTTTAACCATTCTAAAAAGGTAGCTGCGGTGATGCATTTCTTAGGACACCTTTGGATTTACCGTGAAAATCAATAGATTTTGAGCAGCCACCTTTTGGTCCGTGATCATCAGTATATAATGAGTACTTTGATTTAGGATTTGTGGAATTGGGTAAAACTACCAGAGAACTGCTTGAGAACCTAGTGTGCATATCAAGATATGGGACACGTAATTGTAGTTCATAAGATGATGGAGAACGTATTAAAGTGAGTAAACATGCTTAGGGTTCACTTGTTTCCACCTTCAAACCAAACCTCCTTCGGCTCATAATCACAGATTTTTATTCTTCATTGTATCAGCTCACGTCCTAATAAATGGAAAGGTTTTGGCTGTTGATAAATGTTGACGTGTTGAAAATGTTAGAATTTAATGTTTAAAATTTGTGATTTTTAAAAAAATACATGGTTAACTCACAGCTTATATTATTTATACTTAGAACACTCGTGAAACAGCCCAGGCCATTAAGGGTATGCATATCCGAAAAGCCACTAAGTATCTGAAGGATGTCACTTTAAAGAAGCAGTGTGTGCCATTCCGTCGCTACAATGGTGGAGTTGGTAGGTGTGCCCAGGTGAGAATTCATAGTTGTCATTTAAAAAGACAAACTGTTAGAGAAGGTGATTGGAGGGAGTAAGAATGGCCATGATCTGCCTTTAATCAGGCTCTTTCTGGTTGCTGTGATGACAATCTTAGGACACCTTTGGATTAACCATGAAAAAAACCATTTTCTGAGCAACCTTGGTGTTGGTTAAAATAAACTCATCTTGTAACATTGATTTAAATTGGGGGAAGTGACGAATGGGCTCTATGGTTTTGTTTGTTTTTTAGGCCAAACAGTGGGGCTGGACGCAGGGTCGGTGGCCCAAAAAGAGTGCTGAATTTTTACTGCACATGCTCAAAAATGCAGAGAGTAATGCTGAACTTAAGGTACCCAAACCATAAATATCTTTATACATGTAACTTGGATTGTTATTCAGTTAAAGTTGCTGTTGTCCAGATTTATTTCCTTGATTGTCTTGCTTTCTCAAGTAGCTAAATTCTCCATTAAAAGAATTCTCTTAAATCTCTACCTCCAGTTTCCAACAGACCAAAATTTTTGTCTGTAAAGCATTTCAGGAGCATGGTCTGCAGTTACTTCAAGCTTAAGTCTATAGAATTTCCCCCCCTATAATCCCAGTACATGCAAAAGAAACGCTTTTTTTCCCTTGAGTATTTTACCAAGGGTTTGTAAACTTTCTTGTGCCATGGACCTTTTTTACGCTATGGTTTGTGAATCCCTTCACAGGATATTTTAAAATATAATAAAATATGTACTATTCCAAAGGAACTGTGATTGCCGTAGTAATGATTAATGTGGTTTGTTGCCTACATTCATAGTTGAGAGGCATTAAATTTCAGTTAGAAGTTAAAACAACTATGTTTAACTGAACAAAACCTGTGTCAACAAAACAGGTTTATCCATTTGAGGAATTATCCATTACCCTTTTGCATTTTGAAAATTGGGTCAGAACTGGAATTAATGTGGGTCTGTTCAGCTGTAGCCCTTCTAGCTGCTAAGCCTTGCTGTCAAAATCCTGTTTATCATCAAGGCTTAGAAATAGACATAGACGCTACCAGATCCTGTAACTCCACTCCTTTATGAATGCCACTTACAAACTTGGTGCATTTAGCACGGAGTTTTGGTAGTTAGATTTAAGGAAGGACACTTAGAATAAAGGTTAAAAAAAACTGCTTGAACAAATATGCTATTTAAAGTCCTAAGGATTGCCTTTCAAATTATTTTTTTTCAGGCAGGAACTTGAATGATGCAGTTTGTGGTATTAAGATAAAGATGTTACCTGATTTTGTTCCAGGGCTTAGATGTAGATTCTCTGGTCATTGAGCACATCCAGGTGAACAAAGCCCCCAAGATGCGGCGCAGGACTTATAGAGCTCATGGTCGGATCAACCCATACATGAGCTCTCCGTGCCACATTGAGATGATCCTTACTGAAAAAGAACAGATTGTTCCTAAACCAGAAGAGGAGGTTGCCCAGAAGAAAAAGGTCAATTACTTAGTCTCTGTTTATTTGGTGTGTTAGATTTGTGGTTGCTGTGATGACTAACTTAGGACACCTTTGGAATAACCATGAAAGAAGACTATTCTGAGCAACCAGCAACCTCTTCTAACCATTTTATTTTGGCTTTCATGGGTCTCATTAGTTTCTTGATTAACAGTGAATAGTAACTTTGTATTGTTCAGTATGTTAAAACCATGTGATTATCTGCTTATGTCCCCACCTAGATGTCCATAGCCAGTTCAAATGCAACATGTCCAAAACTGGGCTCTCCTCCCTACCCCCCAATAAGCTTGTTTTCAGTATGTTTAAGCCTGAAACCTGGGAGTGATTCTTCACACCTAATGGTGTGATCCACCTAATGGATTTGTCTTCTATTGATTTTATCATTAAATATTATCCTCCATCCTTGCTGCCACTTAGTTCTAACCAGCTGGGCACCCTGGCTGCCGTCTTGATTATCTCCTGCTTACTACTGTGATGTCCTCCTGGCTGCCCTTCTCCCCATACCACTTCTCTACGCCAAAGGACTCATGTTTTTCCCTTTATGTTGAAATTTCCAATTACTCTTTCATTGAGATACAATCTTCTGGAATCTTAATAGTGCATTTTTCTTTTCCCCAGATATCCCAGAAGAAATTGAAGAAACAAAAACTTATGGCCCGGGAATAAATGTTGCAAAAAATAAATGCAAATGAAAGTAAAAGCAGAGTGTTGGTTGTCTTAATTAGTAAATCTGTTTCAAGTGTCATCACAAAATGGATCAAATGAGTTTTCATAAAACATGCTGTTTTGCATCTTTTGGTGCTTTGCGTAAAATGGAATTAGAACATGGGGAAATTTCTGAATCTCTTTTCCACCCACTTTATTGAGGTTTAACACACTGTACAGTCTTCAGTAGCATTTAGTATATTCATTTATGCATCCGTCAGCACAGTGAGTTTTAGAGTTTTTCATGATCCCAAAGAGGAACCTTGGTAGTGGTTGTCTGTCACCTCCCCCCAATCCAGTGCTGGGTGACTACTTGCCTATTTCTGACTGTAGATTTGCCTATTCTGGACAATTCATATAAATGAAATCACAGTGTGACCTTCCTCACTGGCTTTGACTTGCTTGACTTAGCATGATTTTTTCAGGGTTGTAGCATGTACCTGTGGTTCATCATATCATTTGGGGCTTTTTTTCTTTTAGCTGTTAGTGTTGCTGTGAACTATAAAAGTTCCTGTGTGGGCATATTTTCCTTTCACTTGGGTGTATACCAAGAGTGGAATTCCAGGGTCATAAGGTAATTTTAATGAACACTGGCGGAACTGCAGGACTCCTAAAGCAGTTCCGTTTACAGTGCGACCGGCAGTGGTTCGAATTTCTTCATCGCTTAGATTTCGCCGATTATAGCTGTCCTAGTGGGAGGAAAGTTGTATGCCCATTTCTTGTAAAAATACCCGCTCAAAGGTGACGATGTTAATTTTCCCTGCTCTTCAATTTAAGACCCTTGTAGCAGGGTGAGTAGCTTAGCCTCAACTGCGTTCGAAAACATCCTAGCCATCACCGCAAGCTTCCCTGTTGGTGGTGAGTCACCGGTACAGGCGCTTATCCTCTCCTGGGTCCGCGTCGTACATCTTGTTCCAGTGACCGGGCAACTGGGGAGCAACAGCGCTTCCGCCTCGCCCGCAAGCTCTAAGCTGATTGCCGGGGCTGCGCCGGAAGCTGCCGCCGTCCCCTCAGGGCGTCACCGTTACGTCGGGTGCGTCATCAGGCTGACGCAGGCGCTCCTTTGTCGGTCCCTCTTGCCGTGCCCTTAGGGTTGGCTGCGGCACGTCACCCCGCGAGCCTCCCTCCGGAAGCCTGGACACCGTCACTGGGGCTTGGTGGCCGCGGGTGAGCGGGGCTGGGTGGGTCCGGGCAGCGGCCGGGGCTTCGGGGTTCTCCTGCCCTCAAGGTACACCAGCACCCCTGCCCTGTGCCTCCCCCTGCGTCGGTCTCCACCCCTTCCTGCCTCCGTCCGCCTCTCTTTGCTTCAGGATCCGCTCTCTGGCCTGCCTTGTCGGTATCACTTTTTTATCGTCGTCGCCACCATTCGCTCGTACTCTCCCCTGTCTTTCAGTCCTTGCCTTTGACTTAGCCTCTCCCGGTCTCTTTTGTCTCCAGTGAAGTGATCCGCCGACCGGTCACTTAGAGGAAGTGGCGTAACCCCGCCACAGCTGCTCTTGTTCTCATAGAGCCTCCGCCTTTTTCTGTTCCATTGTATTGGACTAAGTCGAATGCAAGAAATTCCTCTCCTCCACGTTTCAATCCATCTTTCTCGCTGTGTTGTATATTCGAGAATTGGCTTGGAGAGAGTAAATAAAATCATGATTTTATCAATTTATCATAGTCACCTTCTAGACCTTTCTAAGCCATAATTATAACAAAAGTAATTAGTACTAATTGTTCTTGAGAATTCATTTAAAGCACAATTTCAAGTAGGTAAAAACCTGAATCTTTATGATGGAGGGATTGCCTGTCATCGTATTAGCTTAGTGCTCGGTAGCATTGCCAGTTGTTTTGAAGGGTTTTAGTTGCGTTTGAAAGTTTGGTAGAAAGGGGAATAACATGATGATCGTGTTTGGGGGAGAGAAAATGCAAGAGCACTGAGCTAGGAAACCAGAATTAGGAATTCTGGTTTTAGCCAGTTCTAGTTACTTGTTACCTGCAGTGTGGACTTTGGACAGGTTGCAACTTTTGGATGTGTTTGGGATTTGTTTTGTTTTGTTTCTTATGGTAGCAACATTTACGTAGTACTTAATATATGCAGACACTGTTCTGAGCTTTGTATTCCTATTAATGTATCTCATCCACACTACATCCCTGTGAGATCGGTACTATTATTGTCCTCTTTTTACGCATGGGAGAATTAAGGCACCGTCTGGTTAAATAATTTGCCCAGGAACGCTATCTAGAAAATGGTGAAAGCAGGGCTCAAATCCAGGCAGCTGCCAGCCATCCTGTTTGATTATCATGCTATGGTACCTAAACCAGTAAGAAGTCTTTTCAGTTCAGATTCTAAATGTCTAGTAGCCAAAAATTATGATTTCTTGAAAAATGCTGAAAAAGACTCTTGCTCGTTTGGCTTATTTTGATTGATTCTTTAAAATTTTGGAACAAAATATTTTGGCAAATTCTAAAATTATTTTAATTTGTCTAGGGGACTGTTTTAAAGACTCCAGTTATGAATCCCTTATAAAAGAGTTGGTCATTCCCTGATACACATTTACTTTTTTATTTGTTTACAGCTCTTGTAATTCATTTCAAAGCCACATTCAGATTGGATTATGTATACCACTCTTCACTTGTGTTGTGAATCATTTTAAATTGCCTGAGCGTAGCAGTACTTACTCATTTACCACTAAATACTACTTAGCTTACAATATTTTGAAAACAAGTTTAACATGCTGAATTATTAGCCTTATGCACTGTTCTGAAGTTTCTTAGTTTTTAAAGCCTTTGCTAAGGGATTAAAAATTCTTGTAAATTTAAGAGGTCTTCGGTTTAATTGTGTATTATGGAAGTAGTATTGGCTCTTTCAAGAAATTGCTGATCTTGAGAAATTCCAAGTTGACTTCTAATTATCAAGGAAATTTAGGTGTTAATTTTTGGAAATGGACAATTGACTTATACCAATAATACTAAATAAAACTTTTATTACTCAATACCCCTTTATTGCCATTAAAAAGAAAAAGCAAATCTGTCAAGGGAGAGTTGTTGGCTGGGAAAGGCCAGCCAGTATGCAGCCTAGAGGTCTTCCAAAGTGATATCTTAGTGAGTTCCATATTACAAGATTTGCCCTTAGCATTGTTCAGTCCCTGGAGATGATTAGGCCCTGGGAGTTAATTCACACTAAACTGGCGTATGTCAAAATTACCAAATTCCTTAATGTTTTTGTGCCTCCTTTTCTTTATCCGTAAATGGAAATGCCAGGGTACCCAACCTCACTGGGTGTTTTGAAGATTAAATGAGTTGATACATGTAAAGGGCTTAACTGCCTAGCACCCTGCAAATGATGGTGTCATTCCTTTATCATCAAATCTGTGGTTGTGGAGCAGTGATTGGAGAGGTTTGGAGGCAGGTACCTCACTATTATTTTCAGGTCTACCATCTGTTATTCTTTTACCTTGTAGATAGCAGCATTTTTATTTAATAGACTTGCTTTAAGCTAATACCTGTAGTGTGATTTAAGTTTTTCCTTCAGTGTAGAAATAGTCTTTTCATATATCTTAATCTAGGTAAATTCCTTCAGTCATTACTCTATGATGATCTAATTTGTTCGTCCTTCTTGTTTATCAGCAGTTCAGGATCTCAAGCCTGGGACAATGGTGTGCATTCCCTGCATTGTCATTCCAGTTCTGCTCTGGGTCTACAAAAAGTTCCTGGAACCATATATATACCCTCTGATTTCCCCCTTTGTTAGTCGTGTGTGGCCTAGGAAAGCTATACAAGAATCCAATGATAAAAACAAAGGCAAAATAGACTGTAAGGTAAGAACATTAAAATGCCTTGAATAAGGGGGCGTGGGGATGCAGGATGAAATACTTGGCTTTTGGAAAGGCAAGTTCTTCCAACCAGAAGCTTCATTAATGTGTCTAAATTCCCTTCTTTTTTAAAATAGGGGTTTTGGATTTTTATTTGTAATTAACGTTTGCTTTAAACTAAGGTTCTAAACTAGTCCTCTGATTGATACATTTGCTTCTTGCTTTATGGCCAAGATAATAACCAGTATTTCCTGAGTGGTAAGAGTAATGGTAAATAGTTAATAAATAACAAGAGATGATTCTAAAATAAGCCAAGTTTCACTGACTGATAACTTTGATAAGAGATTTAATTGGTAGGATCATAGAGGGTTTTTTTTTTAACAAAATGGAGTTTTTTTTTAAATGAGTATTTAGACAACTCTGTTGTCTTTAGTGTTGGTGATTATTAAATACAACTTTGTGTTCAATTGCACAAATTTAGCCATCCTGCACATTTCTAGAAGTAGTTTTTTCATTCTGAAGTTGTCTGTTTTTAAAGAGAATATGTCTTAAAATGTATGTCTGTTTGTTGTAATAATATCTAAAGTGGTTTTTCATTTTAGGGTGCAGATATAAATGGATCACCAACAAGAGGACCAACAGAAATCTCGGATAAAAAGAAAGACTAATGTGATGGTCCCAAAGGATCTCATTGTTTTAACAATGGATCTGATAGTATGAAGCACCTTCTTTGTACTTGTCTCTGATCTTTTTCCCTGAAACCAGAATTTGGGTTAGATAGTTTAGATATTTACCTGACACTAATCAGGAAATACCTGGTATTTGTATTTCAAATGTAGCTAGTTATATTTAATGACCTCATTCCTGAGTTCCTTTTTCATTAAAGTAGCTTTCATTTCTTTTATTGCATTTTTAAAAATATGAATAAAGAAAAGGTTCGTGCCAGTAGACACTGTTACTAAATCAGTCCCTAAAAATCCTTGGGCCTCTAGCTTTTATTCAGGCTCTTCAAATTTGAGGAGTATAATTTTACTGTGAAAGAGTGCAGTGAGACTGTGCAGTGAATTGAAAGGTAGTTTTTGGAGATGATAATGACTTGAAACATAAAGATGTAATTACTGTCTCACTCAATGGAGCAGCTTATCTATGAGAGTAGTAATTACTGTTTATTGCTCTGAGGAAGATAGGAAAGACAGGGAAATGGGGTAACCTCTCTGAAAAATGGAACATCTTTTACGTAAATGGCTAATGTATATTATAAAATTCTAATTCTTGTCGCATTCCTTCTGTTCCTACAAATGTATTAAATATTCAGTTTAGCTTGTTGTTCTTTTTTCTTTTAAAATATAAATACTTAAAAGTAAGATTTTTTAACCACATCAGAAGTCAGGATTGTAATAATGTGATGGCATCCGGATAGTTATGGGGCAGCGATATTTTTTTTGTTCTTCTTTTTTTTTTTAAAGTTTAGATTGTATCAGTTATTTTGTTCCATAATAAGACACCAAAATTCGTGGTTTTCAGCAACAGTGACGTGACTGCACAGTTGTTTGCTGGTCTGGGCCTCTCCACATGATCTTTCATCCCCAGGCCTCTTCATTTTAGTGTAAGGATCTATAAATATTCAAAGACGATGAGACATATCTTCATAGAATATTTATTTTCACTGAAGCAAGGAGAAGTTAGAAAGGACTCCCTGCCTTGGGTCCCCAGGGAAGTGCTGGGTCCTAACTGAGGCTCTGTTAAGCTGTGTCTGGTCAAGTCATTGATCCACCTTGGACTTCCTTTGATATAAATGTGTTTCATCTTTTCTGCCCCAGCCTACCTGAAGGATAAGATAAATTCTCACTAGCAACTAAATCCAGTTGATTAGTTTGTTTTTTAAGGTATTAAAAACTATATTATGAAAATAGCAGATGTTCATAGTAGAACAATGCAAGGGCAGGTTAAATGAAAAGTTAATGTTCTTTCTCTACTCTCATTCCTTTGTTCTAACTCCACAGATGTAACCACTATTAGCTTTTTGTATAGTCTTCTAGCAACTTCCTTAAAATATATCATTTTTTAAAAATCAAATAAGGTCTATAATGTCCTTACTCCCATAGTCCCCAAGGGCTTTACTCATTTAGCTGTTGCTTTTGTTTAGGATTTATCTTCATATTTTAAGTGATACATGTGTGCTGCAGTTTTTGGAGCTATCAACTTTAAACATTATTGACTTCCTGCCATGGTTGAGATACAGCTGTTTTACACTGTAGTCCCTCTGCTTCTCCCACACATCCTCCAGATATGTTCTGTAAATTTTGGTTAAGTCATTGATCAGTGTGTATATCATTATGCATACTCCAGACGTTTTCCATTTGCCCCTCCAAATCTCTGCTCCCTCACCCTACTCTTCTGCTCAAGAAAGCTGTATGGACTACATCAACAGGCTTCCTATGACCTCTGGGATCTGTTGGTTTGGCCAGTGGTATCTGCAGCAGGAGATGGGAGGGAGGGAAGGAAAGAGTGAGGTCAGGGTATTTATTCCCTTGGCTCCTTCCCTTCAAGGTCTCTTCAGGTCAGATGTGTTCCTCAGCGAGAAGTCACTGTACCTCATGGTGACCAACTCCACATGACCCCTTTCAGTTTCCACTAATGTCTCCCTTTCCTTGTCTTTTTGGGCCTAGGGTTGATGGCATCTGTTACTACTGGCTTTGGGTCACTGCTTTATCTTGAGCGTACCATCTGCTTCTTGCTGGACACTGATAGGATGAGCAGGTGACTGCTGCTCACTGCATAGATTGTGCGTGTAGTGCGATTGAGTTTCCCTTCACTTAGAGCATCGCTTGCCTGCAGTTACTCATTACCTTTTTCTCCCTGTACACTTCCCCTATTGACTAGTTGTTGCCCAGGCCCGAGGCACAGTGGCAGTCCTTGGGACTTTTCTTCACCACTCCTGTGTTGGATCTCTTGTTCCCTGGATCCCATATCTTCCTCTGTTGGTTTACTCCTTCATTTTTCCTGTAGCATACCAGTTTTTCTAATTCAGTACTCTTAAAAAGTTGAGATGGATAATTTTGAAAAGTGATCCCCCAGATCACTCCAGTTCATTTAAGCCTACCTTCCTGAGAATCACCGGTCTAAGGCCTTTTCTGCTTCTAGCAGTCTCCCACTAGAGCACTGGTTCCCAATCTTGTATTTTCACATACTAGTAAAAATATATTTTTTAAAAAGTTGAGGGGGCTGCTACACCGTTACCAACTTTTTATTTTGCCAAGCGGGAATATATTAAAAGGCTGTGACTTATTATCACCATTATTTCATAAAGGAAGATATTTTGACACCAAAAGAGTGAAGAGGAACATGGGAATAAAGGATAATAGTAGCCCATTAGTGTGAATACGTTTATAAAAGATATATTTGTTTTCGTGAGAAATTCACAATTTTCTCCATATTTTTTTTTTTGTCAAAAGCTTTTTCTGCATCTCTTGAGATGATCATATGGTTTTTATTCTTCAATTTGTTAATATGGTATATCACATTGATTGTGTATATTGAAGAATCCTTGCATCCCTGGGATAAATCCCACTTGATCATGGTGTATGATCCTTTTAATGTGTTGTTAGATTCTGTTTGCTAGTATTTTGTTGAGGATTTTTGCATCTATATTCATCAGTGATATTGTTCTTTAATTTTCTTTTTTTGTAGTATCTTTGGTTTTGGTATCAGGGTGATGGTGGCCTCATAGAATGAGTTTGGGAGTGTTCCTTCCTCTGCAATTTTTGGGAAGAGTTTGAAAAGGATGGCTGTTAGCTCTTCTCTAAATGTTTGGAAAGAATTCACCTGTGAAGCCATGTGGTCCTGGACTTTTGTTTGTTGGGAGATTTTTAATCACAGTTTCAATTTCATTGCTTGTGATTGGTCTGTTCATATTTTCTATTTCTTCCTGGTTCAGTCTTGGACGATTATACCTTTCTAAGAATTTGTCCATTTCTTCCAGGTTATCCATTTTATTGGCATAGAGTTGCTTACAGTATTCGCTTAGGATGCTTTGTATTTCTGCAGTGTCTGTTGTAACTTCTCCTTTTTCATTTCTAGTTTTACTGATTTGAGTCCTCTCCGTCTTTTTCTTGATGAGTCTGGCTAATGGTTTATCAATTTTGTTTCTCTTCTGAAAGAACCAGCTTTTAGTTTTATTGATCTTTGCTATTGTTTTCTTTCTTTCTATTTCATTTATTTTTGCTCTGATCTTTATGACTTCTTTCCTTCTGCTAACTTTGGGTTTTGTTTGTACTTTCTCTGGTTCCTTTAGGTGTAAGGTTAGATTGTTTATTTGAGATGTTTCTTGTTTCTTGAGGTAGGCTTGTATAGCTATAAACTGCCCTCTTAGAACTGCTTTTGCTGCATTGCATAGGTTTTGGATCATCATGTTTTCATTGTCATTTGTCTCTAGGTATTTTTTGATTTCCTCTTTGATTTCTTCAATGATCTCTTGGTTATTTAGTAACGTATTGTTCAGCCTCCGTGTGTTTGTATTTTTTATATTTTTCTACCTGTAATTCACTTCTAGTCTCATAGCGTTGTGGTCAGAAAAGATGCTTGATATGATTTCAATTTTCTTAAATTTACTGAGGCTTGATTTGTGACCCAAGATGTGATCTGTCCTGGAGAATGTTCCATGCGCACTTGAGAAGAAAGTGTAATCTGCTGTTTTTGGATGGAATGTCCTATAAATATCACTTTATCGGGTCTCTTGTGTCATTTAAAGCTTCTGTTTCCTTATTTATTTTCATTTTGGATGATCTGTCCATTGGTGTAAGTGAGGTGTTAAAGTCTCCCACTATTGTGTTACTGTCCATTTCCTCTTTTATAGCTGTTAGCAGTTGCCTTATGTATTGAGGTGCTCCTGTGTTGGGTGCATATATATTTATAATTGTTACATCTTCTTCTTGGATTGATCCCTTGATCATTATGTAGTGTCCTTCCTTGTCTCTTGTAACATTCTTTATTTTAAAGTCTGTTTGATGTGAGTATTGCTACTCCAGCTTTCTTTTGATTTCCATTTGCATGGAATATCTTTTTCTATCCCCTCACTTCCAGTCTGAATGTGTCCCTAGGTCTGAAGTGGGTCTCTTGTAGACAGCATATAGATGGGTCTTGTTTTTGTATCCATTCAGCAAGCCTGTGTGTTTTGGTTGGAGCATTTAAACCATTCACATTTAAGGTAATTATGTATAGGTATGTTCCTATGACCATTTTCTTAATTGTTTTGGGTTTGTTTTTATAGGTCCTTTTCTTCTCTTATGTTTCCCACTTAGAGAAGTTCCTTTAGCATTTGTTGTAGAGCTGGTTTGGTGGTGCTGAATTCTCTTAGCTTTTGCTTGTCTGTAAAGCTTTTGATTTCTCCATCGAATCTGAATGAGATCCTTGCCAGGTAGAGTCATCTTGGTTGTAGTTTCTTCTCCTTCATCACTTTAAGTATAGCATGCCACTCCCTTCTGGCTTGTAGAGTTTCTGCTGAGAAATCAGCTGTTAACCTTATGGGAGTTCCCCTGTGTGCTATTTGTCGTTTTTCCCTTGCTGCTTTTAATAATTTTTCTTTGTCTTTAATTTTTGCTGATTTGATTACTATGTGTGTTTCTCCTTGGGTTTATCCTGTATGGGACTCTCTCTGCTTCCTGGACTTGGGTGGCTCTTCCCTTTCCCATGTTAGGGAAGTTTTCGACTATAATCTCTTCAGATATTTTCTCGGGTCCTTTCTCTCTCTCTTCTCCTTCTGGGATCCCTATAATGTGAATGTTGTTGTGTTTAATGTTGTCCCAGAGGTCTCTTTGGCTGTCTTCATTTCTTTTCATTCTTTTTTCTTTATTCTGTTCTGCAGCAGTGAATTCCACCATTCTGTCTTCCAGGTCACTTATCCTTTCTTCTGCCTCATTTATTCTATTGATTCCTTCTAGTGTAGTTTTCATTTCAGTTATTGTATTGTTCATCTCTGTTTGTTCTTTAATTCTTCTAGGTCTTTGTTAAACATTTCTTGCATCTTCTCGATCTTTGCCTCCATTCTTTTTCTGAGGTCCTGGATCATCTTCACTATCATTATTCTGAATTCTTTTCTGGAAGGTTGCCAATCTCTACTTCATTTAGTTGTTTTTCTGGGGTTTTATCTTGTTCCTTCATCTGGTACATAGCCCTCTGCCTTTTCATCTTGTCTCTCTTTCTGTGAATGTGGTTTTTGTTCCACAGGCTGCAGGATTGTAGTTCTTGCTTCTCCATATTTTTCTTTTTATGGTTGGTGAAAACTTTTTTTTTAATAAATTTATTTATTTATTTTTGGCTGCATTGGGTCTTCTTTGCTGTGCGTCGAGCTTTCTCTAGTAGCGGTGAGCGGGGGCTACTCTTTGTTGCAGTGCGTGGGCTTCAGTAGTTGTGGCACATGGGCTCAGTAGTTGTGACTCACGGGCTTAGTTGCTCTGTGGCATGTGGGATCTTCCCGGATCCGGGATCAAACCCGTGTCTCCTGCACTGGCAGGCGGATTCTTAACCACTGTGCCACTAGGGAAGCCTGGTGGGTGAAAGCTTATCACCTATCCTTGGTCTGGACTTGGTAGCCACTGTTCCATACCACACAACTATTCTCTTGCCCCCAACCCCAAAAATCAATTCTGACATGTCAATCTATATTATGTATATGTTAAGAGTAGAGTCTAGGATTCCAAAGCTATACTCTTAAATTGTCTTAAAATATTGATCCCCTACAGAGCCATCACAGCTGCTGATACCTTGTAAGACCTTAGTGGGAATAACTGGGAAGAAATGGAGAGGAAGAGTGTGGACTAATCAGTGTGGACTTGTTTTCAGTGTTTGATTTTGATCACCTTTAGCATGAGTTTTTAACTTACCTAGTTTTCAGTAGCTTATTTTGCCCTAGTTAACTTTAACTGCATTTCCTGTCTCTGTGAGACGGGCTCATTTTCTCAGATAGTTCTCTGAGGCTCACCTGAAAGACTTGGGTTTTGTCTCATCTTTTTCATTACTAAGTGGCCTTCCTAGGAAACAGGTGAGTCAGCACTTCCCCAAAATGACCACGTCTGATGTGTTGATCTACTCAACAGGCTGATGGGATTGAAAAGAACTTTCACCCACTGATCCTAAGCCTCTTGAACTCTCTGAAGCTAAATGTCCTAGGTTCACTCATAATCAAAAGGAAAAAGACGAGGGAAGTTCCCTTGTGGTTTCCTCTCCATATAGCTACTGGCTAGTTCTTTCTGCAAAGCCATATTCATTAATATGGTAACAGTTCCTTAAGAAAGAAACAAAGTCTGTGGGTAGATGTATTTAAATGAAGTAAGAGGTTAAATTGAGAAGGTATGACTGTGAAGGGCAGTGTGTGGTGGAGTAGTTGCAGAGTATACTTAAAAACTCTAAATGTTGAGCTGGTACGGACCTTCAGATACACATAACCCCATCCTCTCATTTCTACTAAAATGGCTCAATGGCCAAAAAAAAAAAGTTAAAAGAGGTAGCCTAGATGCTGGAACAGGGCAGGTCTGCAGGACTGCCATGTACAGTTGTGCTATGTGCATTGCCCAGTTTCAGAGAGCACCATTCACACGGACGACAGTGTAAATGATGTCCCTAGATCTACACATTGCACATCCACAATCCTGCTCAGAGGTCCTGCTCCTGACATGTAAATCAGCAGATGAAGTTTCACACTTCCTTGGTGTATTCATTTTCTATTGTTGCATAAAAAATTACCACAAACTTAGTGGCTTAAAACAACACAAATTTATTATCCCACATTTTCTGTAGGTCAGCCATCCGGGTATGACATGGCTGGATTCTCCACTCAGGGTTT
The DNA here is from genome assembly GCF_937001465.1 of Orcinus orca. Classification (NCBI taxonomy): domain Eukaryota; kingdom Metazoa; phylum Chordata; class Mammalia; order Artiodactyla; family Delphinidae; genus Orcinus; species Orcinus orca. The sequence goes on from NC_064573.1 coordinate 24,026,110, forward strand.
CACCAGGCTGAAACTAGGATGTTGAGGTTCTTGTCTGGGCTTCCGAGTTCACTGGTTGCCAGCAGAATTCATTCCCTTATGGCTGTAGGACTGAGGTTCCTACTTTCCTCTAGTCAGCCAGGGACTGCACTTAGCTCCTAGAAGCTAACTGTGGTTCCTGGGCATCTGGCCCCTATAGGCAGCTCACAACATGGATGTTCACTTTCTTCCAGGGCAGGCAGAGCACCTCTTTGACTTCTAAACTTCTGGGACCAGCAGAGAAAAGTCTCTGCTTTTAAAGGGCTCATGTGATTAAATCAGGTCCAAATAATTTCCCCAACTTAAGGTCAACTAATTTGGGATTAATTACATCTGCAAAATATCTTTACAGCAGCACCTAGTTTAGTATTTGATTGTTGTTTGGGAGAAGGTGTGCGTACATCAGGGGCCGGGAAGCAAGGGGGACCATCTGAGAAGTCTGCCTGCTGCACTTAGCCTCTTTCTTGACTGATGATTCTAGTCCTTCTATTCCTAGAGTCCACTTTGGATTTAAATCTCATGGTTTCCACCTATCAGTGTCCCCAGGATACACTGATTTTAAACTCTTCGGCATTTATAATTGTGAAATTTAAAGAGCTACTCGGCATAGTCTCATCTAATTTGATGATCAGAAATCATTTCAGAAGAGGGTAAGAGGAAAGCAGTTAGTGTATTTTACAGAAGAAGAAAGGCTCATAAACATATGGAGACACATGTTTCAGCAGGGAAATGCAAATTAAAACCACAATGAAACAACATAGGAATGGTTAAAATTAAACATCAAGAGTTGGGAGGATGAAGAACAGAAAGTGTTTGTATATACTGCTGGTGGGAGTGTCAACTGGTACAACTGCTTTGGAAAACAACTTGGCATTCTCCAGTAAAGTAGAACATGCACTTACACTATGCCATTCCATTCCTAGGGTCTAGATACCAGAGAAAACCCTGTATCTGTGTACCAGGAGATGTACAAGAATATCCTTAGAAGTGTTGTTTATGTAACAGCCCAAACCAAACAAAAAACCCACAAAAGTTCATGTAAAGTAGGAAGGATAAATAAATTGGTATATTAAAACCTTGTTATAATGCTTTAAGGAGAGTTCAAAGAATTCCATTATGTAAACTTTGGGGTAATATCATTTTGGGTTAATGAAATAATGGGGGCAAGCTTTTTTAGCTCACCTGATCAAGGGATCCAAAAGCCAGTCAGCAATTATTTTATGTCTAAATTCACAAAATATGTGTATACTGGAATACTATGTAGCAGTGAAAAATGAAAGAACCCACAAGTAATTACATTGCATGATGTATGAAGAGTGGTTACTTCTGGGGAATTGGAAAGAAGAACAAGTGAGCTTTCTAGGGTGCTGGAAATGTTGTCTATCTCCCTGTGATTGGTGGTTACACAGATATATATTGAGAAGATATACATAAGAGAAGATTTAGATACAAGCTTAACATTTGTCAGTTTGCTATAGGCAAGTGAATAAAAAAGTAAACATAAAAGTGAATTCTTCGATGTATGCATCCACATGGGTGAATCTCGAAAAAAAAATTTGAGAGGAAAAAAAGCCACAAAATAATATATGCTGAATGATTTTTATATAATTCAAAGATAGGCAAAATAAGCAGTATTACCAAAGTGGTAAAACAATTTCTAACAATCTAGAGAATAATTAGCATAGAAGTTAGGATGGTGGTTACCTCAGGGGAGAGAGATGCAGTTAAGGAGAAGCAGAGAGGGCTTTCTGGGATATTGCTACTGTGAATGAAAAATGTTGCCTGCCATATCAGTAAACAAGGGATGCTGCAGCCGTCAAGCCATCACATTACAGCAGCAACCCCCCCCACCCCCCCAACACTGAGCCCTAAAGGAACTCAGGGTGGAGACAGGATGCCTGCCACCAAGCCCTCAGCCACTGCAATCACACCCCAATGGTGCACTCTGAGGAGACTCAGGATGGAAAACACAGGATACTGGCCCCAGATAGCTGAGGTGCGTATCAAAGGAATGATTTCAATGAGCCCATACTTTTGCATCTCCCCATACAGAGAAAAGCGCTAAATTCATTAACTTGAGATGACTGGTTTTCTTTAATTAACAATAATCTTTTGACTACCTGTTTTTTGTTGCAAAAACTCCCATATATCCTGGCTCCTCCCTTCCCTCTTCGGAGCAGTCCCTCTGAGCTATCTGAGAGGCTTTCTTCTGGGTTTGGGTCCTCAGAGAGTCCACTGAATAAAACATAATTCTCTACTCTTAGGTTGTGCAATCTTTTTTAGTCGACACTACAATTTCTTAGTTGGGTAGTGGGTTTAACAATATTGTTCTTTAAGCTGTGTCCATTAAATATTTCCTCTCGTGGCATGTTTCACAATTTAAAAAACAGCAGCATGGATCACCTCCCCAAACCCTTTACTTACCAATGCATCTTTCCTAGAGTTTACTATTATTCTACAACTAATACATTGATGTATTCTTATTGTAAAATATTTTAAAAATACAGATAGTGGGACTTCCCTGGTGGTGCAGTGGTTAAGAATCCATCTGCCAATGCAGGGGACACGGGTTTGAGCCCTGGTCCAGGAAGATCCCACATGCTGTGGAGCAACTAAGCCCATGCACCACAACTACTGAGCCTGTGCTCTAGAGCCCGCGAGCCACAACTACTGAGCCCACGTCCTGTAACTACTGAAGCCTGCACACCTAGAGCCCGTGCTCCGCAACAAGAGAAGCCACCACAATGAGAAGCCTGCGCACCACAACGAAGAGTAACCCCACTCGCTGCAACTAGAGAAAGCCCGCACGCAGCAACGAAGACTCAATGCAGCCCCAAAAATATATATAGATAGATAGTATAAAAATCCCTCCTGACACCCCTCCTAGATTTTTTTTATGGTGCCTTATTTTTTTTTTCTTATTGTTGACTTTGAAGATAGACTTTAAACAATCTGAAGGAAAAGAAATTAACACGTGAACAATCTGGTTTTTTCTTCAGTTTTTAGTTGCACAGTTATTCACCTTAATTCATTAAAAATGTACTTGTTTTAAAGACCCTATAAATAGAGTGACCACCCACTAATGTGGGATATGAGTAAGTCGCCCCTCTCAGCGTGGTATATTTTCTTTAAAAAGCAGAATTTCTTATAGAAATTTTATTGATCACACAGTAGTTACAAGAATGTCAGATATAATGATGTATACAATCTAAACGTCAGGCTAATTAAGAACTTACATAATGTAAAAATATACATATTAAATGTTAGCCATGTGGACAGATGCATGCATCAGGAAGAGTAGTTGACTGGGGTTGAGGGCCCATATGCAGTAATATTGCTTTTTCTTCCTCAGTTACGATAAATAAGTGCCACTCGCAGATACAAGTTTTCCACACACATCTGAATGCACAAGGGTTAGTGGTGACCTGCTAATGTACAGTCTCGAGGGGGTCTGTGATCCTTCAGTGACAGCTCTCACAAAAACAGTACATAGTGAACCCCATGCGGGTAGTAGGAAGCACTGGTTATTTATTCTAGTTGGACTTTGAGAATGTTTCACGTTTGATATTAATATCTGTGAAGAACATGTTTCCTTCTGCTATTTTCAAAACTGACATGCACATGGAGTGGGGGAATTTTGATGACTGCTTGACCTAACAGTGATAACTGAAATACTCTTAAAAATGCTTTTTAATAACATATTTTAGTCACACACTTAACATAAAACGTGGATCATCTATAGCTTTAAGCCAAAAGGTAGAGAAAGTGTATGTCAATTTTAATGCTTTTAGTTTAGTGGTAGTTGTGACGTATGGGCTTAGGTGCTCCGCGGCATGTGGGATCTTCCCGGAACAGGGCTTGAACCCGTGTCCCCTGCATTGGCAGGCGGCTTCTTAACCACTGCGCCACCAGGGAAGTCCCTGTGCTGTTCTTATAATAAAAATTAAAATAATATATAAACATTGAGAATAGACGACAGACGACTAGGCTTAAAACAGATTGTTCAGACACAAGAGCAGTCACTGTCGCCACAGTCGGAGCCGTGGCAGCCACCGCCTGGAGCCGCCGGGACCCTCCACCTCGCCGCCCCCGCCCAGCCTGCCGCGCCATGCCGTCAGAGAAAACCTTCAAACAGCGCGGAACCTTCGAACAGAGAGTAGAAGATGTCCGACTTATCCGAGAGCAGCATCCTACCAAAATCCCGGTTGAATGATACGAAGGTAAGAAGCAACTTACGGTCCTGGATAAAACAAAGTTCCTGGTGCCTGATCACGTCAACATGAGTGAGCTCAAGATAATTAGAAGGCGCTTACAGCTCAACGCTAATACACCCAGGTATAACAACCCATTTTACTTAGCAAGATGATTTAACTCTATGGAAGTCATCATAGAGCTTCACACACTGGTGGTGTTGGCATAAAGACCTCTGAGATGACCTTTTCTAGTAAGCGTGGGCTCTGCAGCCAGACTGCCTGGATTCGAATCATTACTTGCTAGCTTTGTGTTGTTGGGAAGTTTAACTTCTTGGGACTGTAAAACCAGGACGATAAATAAGTACCTATTCTGGAGGGTCATAATGACCATTAAGTGAGTTATTATACCTGAAACTTTTACCACAGTGCCTGGTATGGGTAGGTGTCTTCAAAACATCATTAGCTAATATTAGTTTGTGACTCATCCTAGTTTGGCCCCAGCAGGAAGGAGACACTGACAACTGCACAGTAACCCCTCTAAGTCCTCCAGCAGTGAGGCAGTGGACAGCTCCTCTCAGGAACTGTGGTGGTCTGGCTGTCCAAACAGCTTTCTCGCAAGGCTTAGCCTCAGGGCTCCGGGTAAGGAAAGATGAACAGGGACTCTGTAGACTTAGTTGTATAGCTGGGCTCTCCTGCAGGCAGGAGGGATTTGAGAACTAACTGGGTAGCCTCTCACTCGGCCCGGCAGGCAACACTCTGGACCTGAGGAGTCACGGCCTCTGAGTATTCAACACTGTCTGCAGCAGTGTCTTACCTGACTGCTAAGGGCTGGCATTGCAGGGGATTCGTCATCACTGCATACAGTGAGGCCTTGGGGACTGCTCAGTCCAGTCATCTGCACAGCTTACTGGCTGTGTGTCCTTGTCTGAGTCCTCTCATGTCCCTAAGGCTCAGTTCCTCACCTCTAATATAAAGAAACTTGGATAATTGCCAATGTCCCTTCCCAGGTGCAATTTTATTCGACTATCTGTTCATCCAGCCTATGCTTGAACACGTAGTGATCAGAATCTCATTTTTCTTCCAGGTAGGCCATTTCATTAATAGTAAGCTTAATTTCACTTCACAACCTATTGTGAAATGTTTTCCAGGCCATTAGATAAATTTCTACATCAACTCTTTCTCACAGGATTGTTTGCAGATTTAAATAAAATAACAGTGCATAGGTCATAGCAAGCAATCCACAATGTGAATTGTTAATTATTAGTACTGATCTTATTGTCAAAAAGTTCTTGTATGGAGTGGAAATCTGCAACCTGTAACTTCAGATCTGTGGTCCTAATTTGGTTCCCTGGCACACACAAAATAAGTGGTCATGCCCCCTGCTCCATATTTATCTCAAGTCTTCTCTTTACCTAGCTGTGCATCCTCAGTTCTGTCAGCCATTCCACATCGAACATGAGACCTCTCACCATCCTGATTGCCCTTAATCTAGTTCTGGTTAATGTACAGTATATCCCTGTTAGGAGGGGCACCCAGGAGCTGGCAACTACATGTGAGTTGAGTACCATCTGGATTATGCAGGTGAATTAACATTTACAGAAAAAGGCACACTACATGCATTACTTAATTTAACTCTCACAGCAACTGTGAGATATGAGTGGGGTATTACTGTCTCCAGGAATAGAAAACTAGTCTCACAGAGGTTAAGTAGCTGCTATGGGCTGCATGTTTGTGTTCCCCCTAAGTTTATATATTGAAACCCTAACCCCAATGGGACAGTATTAGGAGGTGGGCCTTTTGGAGGTAATTAGGTTTAGGTAAGGTCATGAGGGTGGAGCCCCCAGGACAGGATTAGTGTCTTTTTTTCTTTTTCTTTTGGCCTCACCGTGCAGCATGCGGGATCTTTGTTTCCTGACCAGGGATCAAACCCGTGCCCCCTGCAGTGGAAACACAGAGTCTTAACCACTAGACCACCAGGGAAGTCCCAGGACTGGTGTCTTTACTAGGAGAGAAAGAGACTAGACCTCTCTCTCTCCACCATGTGAGGCTACAGTGACAAGAGCCATTGACAAACCAGGAAGCGTGTTCTCACCAGATACCAGATCTGCCAGTGCCTTAATCAACAGAGGTTGGACTTCCCAACCTCCAGAATTGTGAGAAATAAATGTCTGTTGTTTAAGCTACCCAGTGTATGGTATTCAGTTATAGGAGCTAACTAAGAACAGACTAGGATAGTCTCTTTCTCAAATCATTCAGCTCATAATTATGGAACCGGAATTCAAAGTCAAGTCTGACTCCAAAGTCTGCTCTTCTTTCTCAGAAAAGTTGGAAACATGAGCACTGTTCTTGGACAGGCTTGAAACAATAATCTAGAGATAGTTTTCATCCTGCTTGTGGAGAGGCCTTCTAATAGGCATAGGTCCTTTTTGGCCCTTTAGGTTCTAAGAAGAGTCAGCACCCTGTAGATGAAGACTTATTCACACACGAAGTCTGTATTCAACTTGCAACAGAGAAAAGCTGCATGCCAGACATTGTAAACCAGCAGTTATAAAAAAACTCAACTTAGAGGTTTAGAAAGACACCTGGCCTACCCATTTGGCTCCAGTTTATGCCCTGACCCTTCTTTTCCTCCTGTTTTGCTGGTTTCTTTTTTTTCTTTTCTTTCCTTTTTGGCTGCACCATGCAGCTTGCAGGATCTTAGTTCCCTGATCAGGGATTGAACCTGGGCCCACGGCAGTGAAAGCACCAAGTCCTAACCACTGTACCGCCAGGGAATTCCCTCCTCCTATTTTTAATGTTCCAATTTTTGTATTTCATGTGTTTTCAAGTCATTTTAAATATTTGGGGAAAGAAGAGTATAAACGAACTAACAAATGAATAATTAGCTCCAGCTCTTTCCCTTTTACTACATGATATCTGAACTGAGCTTTCTGGAATACAAGCAAGCTCGTTTAGCAGCCTGCCCTACTTACTGAACTTACAGTTATCTAATACCTTCTAGGATCCTTTTAATTTGAACCATAACTCACCCATTTTTTAAAAAGTTTTCAGTCTACAGCATTTAAAAATCTTTAATCATACTTTTTTTGAATAGGTGATATGTTTACGAGGTACAAAATTCACAAGGTACAAGAGTGCATACAGAGAAAGATTTCGTCCTCCCACCCTGGTTCCCAAGAACCCAGTTGCCCTCCTAAGAGGCAGTCAGATTTACCAATTTCTTCTTTATCCTTCCAGAGTTATTCTCTGAAGGCATAAGCAAATACACACATATGTATGTATTTACTTTCTCTTTTTTTAGACAAAAGTAACACACAATATGCTCTGCTTGGTTTTCTTTTTTCAATTAAAAGTATATCTTAGGACTTTCCTGGTGGCTCAGTGGTTAAGAATCTGCCTACCAATGCAGGGGACACGGGTTCAATCCCTGGTCCGGAAAGATCCCACATGCCGTGGAGCAACTAAGCCCGTGCGCCACAACTACTGAGCCTGTGTGCCACAACTACTGAGCCTGTGTGCTGCAACTATTGAAGCCCAAGCACCTACAGCCCATGCTCCACAACAAGAGAAGCCACCACAATGAGAAGCTCGCGCGCCACGGCAAAGAGTAGAGCCCACTCACTGCAACTAGAGAGAGCCCACGAACAGCAAGAGACTCAATGCAGCCAAAAAAAAAAAAAGTATATCTTAGAAAGAATAAGTGTATCTTGGGACTTCCCTGGCGGTCCAGTGGTTAAGACTCTGTGCTTCCAATGCAGGGGACATGGGTTTGATCCCTGGTCGGGATTAAGATCCCACATGCTGCACCGTGTGGCCAAAAAATGAAAAAAAAAAAAAAAAAGAATAAGTGTATCTTGAAGATCAATGGATATTAGGTTGTTTTCTGTCTTTCAACATTACAAAAAATACTGTATCAAAATACAGGAAGGAAAAATGGGCAAAATTGAAAGGAGAAATAGTTTACAATTATAGTTGGAGACTTTAATACACCTCTCTCAATAATAGAACCATCAGACAGAAGGTAAGTAAAGAGAGGACTTGAACAACACAGTAAGCCAACTGGCTCCAACAGACACACGCAGAAAACTTTACTCAACAACAGCAGAGTACACATTCTTCTCAAGTACACGTAGGTCATTCTCAAAAATAGAGCATATGTTAAGCCACAGATTAAGTCTCAAAAGATTTAAATGATAGATATCATATAAAGTGTCCTCTCTGACTACAATGGAAGTTAGAAATCAGTAGAAGAAGGAAAACTGGAAAATTCACAGATTTGTGGAAATTAAACAATAAACAAACAACCCAGTGGATCAAAGAAGAAATCACAAAGGAAATTAGGAAATATCTTGAGACAAATGAAAATAAAAACACAAAATAGCAAAACATATGGATTCAACTATACTTCAGTAAAAAATAAATTAAAAAAAACTTACAGGACACAGTGAAAGCAGTGCTAAAGGGGAAATTTATAGCTATAAATGTTTACATTAAAAAAGAAGAAAGATCTCAAATTAACAACTTAACTTTACAACTTAAGAAACTAAGGGATAAAAAAAAAAAAGAACAAACTAAACCCAAAACTAGCAGAGGGAAGGAAATAGTTAAGATTAAAGCAGAGATAAATGAGATAGAGTAGGAAAATGATAGAGAAAATCAACAAAACCAAAAGATGATTTTTTGAAAAGATCAACAAAATTGACAAATCTTTAGCTAGACTAAGAAAATGAGAGAGAAGAGTCAAATTACTAAAATCATAAATGAAAGTGGGGACATTACAACCTATGCTACAGAAATAAAAAAGATTATGAGAGAGTACTGTGAACAACTGTACACCAACAAAATGAATATCCTAGATGAAGTGGACAAATTCTTAGAAACACAAGACCTACAAAGACTGAATCATGAAGAGATAGATATCCTGAATAGACGTGTAACTAGTAAAGAGATTGAATCAGGAATCCAAAATCTCCCAACAAAGAAAAGCCCTGGACCTAATGGCTGCTTCACAGGTGAATTCTAGGGACTTCCCTGGTGGTCCAGTGGTTAAGACTCCACACTTCCAACGCAGGGGACACAAGTTCGATCCCTGGTCAGGGAACTAAGATCCCACATGCCACACTGCCAAAAAAAAAAAAAAAAAAAGAGAGAGGGAGAGAGACCTGAAACCTACAGATCAGTATCTCTAATGTATATAGATTCGAAAATTCTCAACAAAATACTAGCAAACCAAATTCAACAGCATATTAAAAGGACCAAGTGGGCTTTATTCCTGGAATGAAAGAATGGTTCAGCATACAGAAATTGCTCGATGTAATATACCACATTAACAGAATGAAGGGGAAAAAACTCCACGTGTTCATCTCGATCGATGCAGAGAAAGCATTTGACAAAATTCAATACCTTTTCATGATAAAACACTCAACAAACCAGAAATAGAAGGAAACTACCTTAACATAATAATACTATTCAGCCTTAAAAAGAAAAGAAATTCTGATATGTGCTGTAACATGGATGACCCTTGAGGACATCAAGCTAAGTGAAAAAGCCAGTCACCAAAAAGACAAGTACTCTATGTTTATAAATGAGGTATCTAAAGTAGTCAGAGTCATAGAGACAGAAAGTAGAATGGTGGTTGCATTGGTGGGGTTAGGGGCAGTGAGGAAAGGGGAGGTAGTGTTTAATGGGTGCAGAGTTTCAGTTGGGGAAGATGAAAAATTTCTGGAGATAGACGGTGGGGACAGTTAAACAACAGTGTAAATATACTTAGTACTACAAAAATGTACATTAAAAAACGGTTAAGATAGTAAATTTTGTTTGTATCTTACCACAATAAAAATGTTTTTTAAATTACCAAAAAAATTACTGTAGTAAATATCTTTGTATGTAAATTATTTCACTTGTGTGCTTTTTTTTTTTTTGGCCGCACTGCAGGGCATGCAGGATCTTAGGTCCCCGACTAGGGGATCAAACCTGTGCCCTCTGCAGTGGAAGCTCGGAGTCCTAATCACTGGACCGCCAAGGAATTCCCTTGTGTGTGAACTCATATTTGTAAAATAGATTTCTACAAGTGTATGTTGCAGTGTCAAAGGGTATGTGTTTTATAATTTTGAAAATATTGTCAAACTGTTGGTGATGCTGATGTACATGCCCTCCAGCAGTGTATGGGGCCTGGTCCCTACACCTTTGCCAACAGTGTCTCATCAAACTTTTTGATGTTCGCCAATCTGATTTGAGAAAATATTTCAGGGTAGCTTTCATTTGACTTTCTCCTGTTATGAGTTTTGGTGAGGTTTAAGAGCCATTAGTATTTGCTCTTTCTTTTTTTTTTTAATTTATTTTTTGGCCACACCATGAGGCATGTCCCAGACCAGGGATCGAACCTGCGCCCCCTGCAGTAGAAGTGCGGAGTCTTAACCACTGGACTGCCAGGGAAGTCGCAAGTACTTCCTTTTCAATTAACTGTTCCTATGTTGGGCAGTGGTATTTTGAACCCAAATGCAGAAACTTAGAGTTCATTTAAATGCCATTCAGCTCTTTTTTTGTTCACTATTATAGTTAATTGAAAGAATTTTGAATTCTAATTTTCCTACCCAGGCAACTGGCTCTCTTTATATTTTTGCCAGTCTGTGGATCTGGTCTCTGGCCACAATGCCTGATCTTCCAACTGGGATTTCCTGAATTCCAGGGACATCCGGAGACTCTTTTTGGCTGTAGAGTCTTAAAGTTCAATTCTAACCTATAGTCTCTCCTTCCACCATCACCTCTCTTTTACCATAAAAATTCAAGTTCACAACTAAATCACCATAAAACAACCATAAAAATCCATTCTCTTTGGACTTTCCTGTTTACGTTGTTTACATTAGAAGGTGAACTCTTGGAGGTCTGAGTAACCTAGGTGTATAACGGTCAGTAACTTAAAAAAAAACACAAACTGTTTTGTATTTTCTCAGGGGTAAAATGGAGACAATAATACTTTACTCACAGCATTGTGAAAATTAGGTCCAATTATGTATATATTTTGATATATTACATATATACACTTGTATATGTTTGAATACATGCACATATATTAGTTTTGTATATATATTGGATATATTCATGTATGCAAACTGTACAAATGCATAAAAATTGAAAAATAAAAGTTACATTTCCAGCCCAGTTCTTCAGACTTTTAAATAAATTGGAATTATGTTTTACATATTGTTTGTTAAACTTAATTTCATTTAACAACCTGTTGTGAAGGACTTTCCAAGTCATTAAATAACTTTCTATATCCTCTTTTTAAAGGCGCAGTATTCTGTTGGATGGATGTGCCATAATGCATTCAGCCAATCCCCTGTCATTGAACATTTAGTACTTTGGTGATAGTTTTTAGTCAAATACACATTTTGGCATACATGGGCAAAGTAGGGGAAGCAAGTGGTGGACTGCTTGGTGTATTAGTTTGCTAGCACAGCAGTAATATAAAAGCATAAATTGGGTGTCTTAAACAACAGAAATTTATTGTCTCACAGTTCAGGAGGCTAGAAGTCAGAGGTCAAGGTGTCTGCAGTGTTGCTTTCTTCTGAGGGCTGTGAGAGAGAATCCGTTACATGCCTCTCCCTTAGCGTCTGAGGGTTTACTGGCAATCTTTCGTGTTCCTTGGCTTGTAGATGCATAACTCTGATGTCTGCCCTCATCTTCACATGGCATTCTCCCTGTATATGTCTGTTTGTAAATTTCCCTCTTTTATAAGGGCACGTGTCATGTTGGATTAGGACCCATTCTAATGACTTCATTTTAATTTGATCGCCTCTATAAAGACCGTATCTCCAAATAAGGTCACATTCTAAGGTACTGGGAGTTAGAACTTCACTACATGCATTTTTTTTTTGATGGGGGAGAATAATTCAATCCATAATACCTGGTGAAATGGTTTATTATTTATTCAAAAAATGTTTACTACGTGCCTATGGGAGCCTTGGGCTATGCCAATAAACAAAATATCCCTTCTTTAGGGAATTCACATTCCACTAGCAAGGAGACAAATAAACAGATGACTATACAATGTGTGGAGGGGTGATTAAAAGCCCTGTAGGAAGATGAAGGAGGGGAAAGGATGGAGAGTGCTGGAGTCTGGGGACAGGAGGTGAGGGTGGGGAGGTGTTGCTATTTTATGCAGGGCGAACAAGGAAAGGCTTGATAATATCACATTTGACCAGAGTCTTGGAGGAGATAAGGAGAAGTGGTCTAAGTTAATTATAATTTGTTTTACTTATTTAATTGTCTTCTTCCACCAGAATGTAAGCTCCTTGAAAGCAATAAATGATACAGTTGATCTATAACATGCCAGTGCCTAGATCCACGTGCGGCATTTACAGGGCACGCAATAAAATATTCACTACTAAAAATAGGGAAAAGAGTGGTCCAAGCAGAGGGAACAGTAGGTACCTAAGGCCCTGAGCTGGGAGCGTGCTTGGAGCAGCTGCAAGGAGGACATTCCAATTAGGTCTGACAGTGAAATAGCCACAAGTGGAGATGAGATTATAGTGGTGGGATGGCTTTGGGATTGAGGCATATTGTAGGGCTTTGCAGGCCATTTTAATACCATTGGCGTTAATACTGAATGAAGTGAGAAGCCACTGGAAGTCTTTAAGCAGATGGGGGACATGGTCTGATTTATGGAGATGGAGGGAGGGAATTATGTTTAGAACCTCAGAGAAAATCAGAAACAATAATCTCATTCAGAGACTTGCAGTGTATTTCATTCTCTGGGTAAACCTAGTAAAATTTCCATTATTCCATAGCCGAGGCCATTTGATCGCATTGGGAACCATTTATTACTGAGGGGCCATGGTGGCATTTAGCACCTCTGGAATAATTTTTTGTTGATTTAGTTCAGTTCTACTTGTTTCTTTGTTTTAACCCTAAAGGAAATTTCAATTTTGCAGGTATAAATTTTATTATTAAGATGTTGAAAATACTGGCCCTGCTCATCCAGAAAATGGTTAATTTTTCACCATTTATTTCTTGAAAAGCTGTTTCCTTGGGGCTGGATACCAGGTTGTGCTGACTGTTCTTGTTCTTCGTGGCAATTTAACCCAGTTTTTAATTGTATAATGCCTGTTTCCTCTTCTAGACCTTCAGCTTCTTGAGGTCAGGCCCAGCTCTGAGGCACAGTGCACACAAAATTGCTAAGTAAATATTAGTGGAATAAGTGAATGAATGAACCAAATGGACATCCTAAATCAGAAGCACCAGTCCTTGTTTTAAGTACCTTGCTGGAAAGTCACTGAGCAGTGAGGAGGATGAGGCTACGCAGGACTGCAATTTCAGATACCAGACTGTTTCCAATGACTCACTTGACACTTCATTGCTTGAATGACTTTCCTATGGAACTCAACATGTTTCCAGATACAGCTGGTTTTTATAATAGTCTAACCAAAATGAGCTGGGAAGTGAAGTATAATTTTTTGTGCATTTTCTGGTTTACAGTTTCTTTCTAAGTAGCATGGATATTTGTACAGTCCCAGATTGGGAATGTGTTGGCAAGACAGGTAGCCATTTGGAAGTTTTGTTTTTAATTATACCTTTTTTTTGTTTTTTTGGCTGCGTTGGGTCTTCATTGCTGCGTGTGGGCTTTCTCTAGTTGTGAGTGGGGGCTACTCTTCATTGCGGTGCGCAGGTTTCTCATTGCGGTGGCTTCTCTTACTGTGGAGCACAGGCTCTAGGCACGCGGGTTTCAGTAGTTGCAGCACGCAGGCTCAGTGGTTGTGGCATGCAGGCCCTAGAGTGCGTGTGCTTCAGTAGTTGCGGAGTGTGGGCTCAGTAGTTATAGCTCGTGGGCTCCAGAGCACAGGCTCAGTAGTTGTGGCGCATGGGCTTAGTTGCTCTGCGGCATGTGGGATCTTCCTGGACCAGGGCTCAAACCCGTATCCCCTGCATTGGCAGACAGATTCTTAACCACTGAGCCACCAGGGAGGTCCCTACACATTTTAATTTTTGAATGTATTCGTTTTCCATTACTACTACAAAAAATTACCACATATTTAGTGGCTTAAAACAACACAAATTTATTGTCTTATAGCTCTGTGGGTGAGAGTCTGACTCAGTCTCACTGAGCTAAAATGAGGGTATCAGCAAGACTGTGTTCCTTTCTGAAGGCTCTAGCAGATAATGTTTCCAAAGCCAGTAATGCCTGGTTCTCACATTGAATCACTTGATCTTCTGCTAGAGCCATATTTATGACTGATGTTTTCTGCCTCCCTCTCACTTTTTACTTTTGTGGTTACATCGGGCCCACCCAGATAACTGGGGATAATCTCCCCATTTTAAGGTCATCTGATTAGTGACCTTAATGCCATCTGCAACCTTAATTCCCCTTTGCCATGTAAACTAATATATTCATAGGTCTTGGGGGATTAGGGTGTGGACATCTTCAGGGTGGCCATTATTCGGCCTGCCAGAGGGAATAATTTTAAATTTACAGAAGAGTTGCAAGGTACAGACAGTTCCCGAATATCCTCCTCCTAGTTTCCTTAAATGTTAATATCTTATATAACCATACACAATTGTCAAAACTAGGAAATTAACATTGGTACAATATCTTTAACTAAAGTCCAGACTTTATCTGGCTTTCATCAGTTTTCCCACTATTGCCTTTTGTGGTTCCAGGATCCAATCCAAGATACCCCATTGCATTTAGTGGGAGGGTGTTTATGGCCTTCTTGTTAGTGTTTCTGCAATAACCAGACACTGAAGTAGTCAAGTCAAAGTTGTCATGATACTTGTGCAGGCAGTATTGAAAGTTGCTGACCAAGGATAATACTTTTCACATTACATGTACAATAAGTAGTTTTCAAAGGACTGCTACTTCAACTAATGCATTACATATTGTTAAAACCATTCCTATTATTATTTTCTGATTTATGATGTTTTCTTAGCAACATTATGATATTTGCCTAGGAACACTGGTTTCTAGTGAAACTTTTTATTTCAAGCCATGCAAAAAATACAAAAGGTAGGGAATATTAAATTTCACAAATAGGATTGCCTCAAGGTAGAATAAGTTGCTTCTTGGTCTATCAAGAAAGTTCTGAAGAGATGCTCACAGTTTTTGCTAGGTCACTTTGGGGTAGGTAGACTGTGTGATTTTTGTATAGGCAAAATTAAAAAGTACTTTGAGGTTGATTTGGTGCCTGACTCTCTTTTCGCTATAGTAATTTAAAAATAAAATTATACATGTAATTCATATTTATTGCAGAAAAATTAGAAAACATGTAGGAAAAAACTATTTTTAATCATGCATGGGGACTTCCCTAGTGGCACAGTGGTTAAGAATCCACCTGCCAGTGCAGGGGACAAGGGTTCGAGCCCTGGTCCAGGAAGATCTCACATGCCACAGAGCAACTAAGCCTGTGTGCCACAGCTACTGAGCCTGCGCTCCAGAGCCCTCGAGCCACAACTACTGAGCCCGCGTGCTGCAACTACTGAAGCCCGTGTGCCTGGAGCCTGTGCTCCGCAACAAGAGAAGCCACCAAAATGAGAAGGCTGCGCTTTGCAACGAAGAGTGGCTCCGCTCACCACAGCTAGAGGAAGCCTGTGTGCAGCAACGAAGACCCAATGCAGACAAATATAAATAAATAAATTTATTTTAAAAACATGCATGACCTCATTTCCCAAAGATAATAATTGCTAATATTCCTTTAGCCTTTTTCCCCTTGGGCCATATATACATAAGTATTATAAATATAATTTATTTTTGAAAATGGGTAATACTGTACATACCATTTCCTCTCAATATATCATGAACACATATTCATAGCATTGTTTACAATGGCTGCATAGCCATAAACTATCTAATTTCAGAACATTTTTATCACCTCATTTTTAGCTAGGCTTCTCAGGTATCTTGTGTTTTAGTATATTTTCCTGTAATTATTCTGCAAGTTCAGGGAACTCGTTGGCAATAAAAGTTGGAAAAGTATATGTAAGACCTCTATAGTCCTTTTCAGAGTGTACTGGCACATACTGTTCATATTAAGGAAATAACAGTGATATCTATCTCATAGCGTTATTTGAAGAAATAAAGTAACAGTGAATAGCACATAGAAAACAACCCATAATGTGAGTTATTATTACTGACGTCGTTAATAGTCCTGTATGGTTAGTATCATCATGATTCCGTATATGTATTTTAGATGAGGAAACTGGCTGGAGAGGTGAAATAAGGACCCAAGGACGTCAATCTGGTAACCTCAGCTCATTTGACTTTAAATTCCATACTTTTGCCACTGCACCATATTGACACTCTTTCCTGTTGGACCTGTCCTTTCTGACAGTATTGCAGGCAATTCGAGATCTGCTATTCTGCCTCCATCAAACTTTATTTTCCTATTTCCCAATTCTTTAGAGTCCTACAAGGAACTGCCTGACTTTGGGGTGATTATTGTGCTGGAATGAACAGGAGCCTTAATGAAGTTAAGTTACCAGAACAAGTGCTGTAGGGTAAGCCAGGACTGCAGCACGAAGGTAAGATTTATCAGCTTCTCAGTTTTGCCACGCGGCTTTGCGGTTGCCCTGGAAGCGCAGGAGAGTGGAGAAACGCTGAACGCCGGAAGCACTTCATTTCCCAGAAGTCCGCGCGCCGCACGCCACGTGACCGCCGGCTAGAGCGCGCCGGGGCTTTCGGTACCCCGGGCGTTCTCCGTAGCTTCCCTCTTCTCTCCCCGCCCCTGGGCCTCCTCACTGACGCTGTCCGGGCGGGAGCCGAGCCGGAGTCGGAGTCGGAGCCGGAGCCGCAGAGACGTGGAAACATGGACGCCTGAGCCGGTGTGCGCCAACCCGGCTGCGGCGGCGACCGCGGTTTGTTCTGTCCCCTCTGCCACCCGTTCGTCCGTCCGTGAGCTGGAAGCGGATCTCTCCGCCGGCTGAGACAGGTGGGCTGTGGCGTCGCCCCTGGCAGCGCGGCCCTGGGAGCCGGGCGGGGCCCCCGCCCCTTGTCAGAGCGGGTTTGGGGACACCCTCCCCTCCCCCGGGCAGATGGGTCCCTTCTGCCAGCGGGGGACGGGGCCACGAGAGCTGCCCCCCACTTCCAGGATTCAGTGGCACTTAGAGCCGGGAAGTGAGGGGATGTGCTAATCAAGAGAGTGAGAGGGGCCTCAGTCCGAGTCTGGTGTTGGGAGTTGGTCGTGGCGGGGGGGATACCGAAGAGCAAGTCGATGCTTCGGAAGATGGGGTTGATGTGACAAGTGGGCGTGTGATGGGCAAGGTGAGCAATAATGTTGATTGTTTTTTTGACATACAAATTTTCATTGAGATGTAATTGACATACCACAAAATTCACCCTTTAAAAGTACAATTAAAGTATAACGCAGTGGTTTTTTGTTCTTTTTTTTAACTCAGTGTTTTTTAAAAGCATTTTCACAGGGTTGTGCAACTGTCTAATTTAAGAACATCTTTATCACCCAAAAAAGAAAACTATACCCATTAGAAGTCACTCCTTATTCTCCACTTCCTGGCAAGTAGCGATTGTGTTTTAACTGAAAGGCGAGAGGGTGGGAAGTTAGATCGGGTGTTTGTGAACAGTAGTGAGTTAATAAAGCTGATAGGATGAAAGTACTGAAATAGAAGGGATGGGATGATTGTAATAGGGCCAGCAAAGGGGTACACAGGATAGACTCGCTAGGGGGGCAGACTGAGCAGGATCCTTGAAAGCTGGAGGGAGAGATGTGTAGAGAGAAGGTGCTGAAAGATATGAAAACACCGGTGTGTGTGTGGAGGCAGTGGAGAGGAGTGTACCCTTTCAGAGGGACCCTGGCTTTGGGATGATGAATTGAGGGCTCGAGAGAGGAACTGGAGGTGGAAGGGAAGGGGATCTATAGTAATAGGTGAATGGTGGCTGCTGAGCATGGAAGTTATGAATAATGTAGATTTCTTGAATGGTTATCCTGCTTTGTATTGTTTATCTTAGATAATTTTCTCTGCAACTCAGAGACAGACTGGGCAAGTATAACTATTCCCATTCTGCAGGTGAAGAATCAACCTTTTAGCTGTTAGGTGACTTCCTGAAGCTCATTAGGTTAGTAAACAGGGCAGAATGAGTGGGAATGAAAGAATGGATGCACGTGGATTAAGTGGCAGAAAATTGAGATGGGTCAATGTTACAGGAAGGAGTTTCAACTATTAAATATATTAAGAAATCTATTTTATTATAAGTAGGTCGAGAACTTTGTTTTTGTAACTTTTAAATTTGGAAAAGCTCAACCCGGGATAATGTAATATACCCCCACGTACCCATTACGCGGCTCTAACAATCAGTAACTCAGGCTAATTTAGTTTCATCTATGGCCCTGAATTCCTATTCCCAACTCCATTTCATTTGTAAATATTTGAGTATATGTCTCTGGAAGATTGAGTCACTCTCTTTTTAATATACCCACAATATGATTGTCACACCTAAAAAATTAATAATAAGCTCTTTATATCTAGAAGGACTTATTTTTTAAAATGTGGTATCCATTTGATACTGAAGAAGCAGTGCAAACATTTTGATGTTTGACTTCCTGAAAAATACAGTTTGTTTCCTGATTTTTCCAGTTAATCCTGTTGTCCTGACTGTTCCATTTTCTTGGTTAATATGGTTCATCCTTCTGCAGAATGCTTGAAGAATTGTCACTTTGGCTATCTCTTTAATGGATGGAGTTTTGTGAGGGCAGGAGAAAAATAGAAGTGAAATATACCACAAAATGCACAAATAACTTATATCTCATACTGCTCTAAGTATTTGGGCAATTTGATTATGTTTCTCTCCAGATGATTTCACATATTGTTAGTTGTTTAATGTGTGTGTATTAGTTTTCTATGACTACTGCAACAAATCACCACAAATTTAATGGCTTAAAACAATACAGACTTATTCTTTAAAAGTTCTGTATTTTAGAAGTCCGAAATGGGTCTCACTGGGCTAAAATCAGTGTGTCAAGCCTGTGTTCCTTTTGGGAAGTTTCCAGGGGAGAATCTGTTTCCTTGCCTCTTCCAGCTTTTAGGGGCCGCCACATTCCTTGGCTTGTGACCCCCTTCCTCCATCTTCAAAACCAGCAGCATTGCATCTCTCTGGCTGTTCTGTAGTCCATCTGACCACAGCTGGAAAAGGTTCTCCACTTTTAAGGACCCATGTGATTAGATCAGGCACACCTGGGTAATTCAGGGTAATTTCCCTCAACTTAAGGTCCTTAACTTAATTACATCTGCAAAGTCCCTTTTGCCATGTAAAATAACCGAATCACAGGTTCCATAGATTAGGATGTGGACATCTTTGGGAATTGTTATTCTGCCTATCACAGTATGTTTTGGGATATTTTGTTGAGACTTAAGAAAATCAGTGATTTTGTTTGCTGCTGCAAATGCAGTGTGTCCTCTTTCACTTTGTAGATAATGGGAATAGTTAGTGCTGGAGAGGACTGTTCCATTTTCCTTTTAGTGACTGTAAACAAATATGTGGGAAATACCTGTGACATTTGTAGTATAGGCTTTGGAAAATGAGACCTTTAAAAGTGATTAAATATAAAAACAATGTAATAACGTGTAAAGTTTTTCTGTATTTTGTTTCGGTCTTTTTCATATTCATATTTATTTATTTATTTCATATCCATGTTTTTTAAGTATTGTTTACTTGTAATCAGAGTGTATGTAATGCTCAACTGCTACTTGAAGTCGCAGGACACTCTGGCAATGACGGTTTCCACGCCCAGAGTGAGAGGGCAGGGGCTCTGTGTCCCAGTGGGTGATGGAGGTACCTCCAATTCAACAGGAAGACTCAAAGGGAGAAAAAATTTTCAGGAAGAATGAGCTACTGTGAGAGTTGGGCTTGAATTCCCATCTAGAATTTTAGGTATGTGACTCAGCTGGGCGAGGTTGAGTGCTGTGGGCCTGCAAAGCAGAGCGGCAAGATGGCTGTTACTGCTCTTCCTCTCCCAGGATGGGGGAGAAGACTCTGAATCTTACAGGTGGATTTCAGGAAGTCCTGTAGTTGGTATCCTGCTTCCTGAGGGGGTTCCACTTTCCAGCTTAGCTCTCAAGGTCTTGACTGCCTTGGAGCGTGAAGGTCTGGTCTCTCTGATGGTGGTGTGTTTTAGCTTACGGCTTCCAGTAAACATAATGGGAATTGTTATATATCTGTGCCTATTTTTAAGCTTATTTTCCCTACTAAGATTCTTAGTTGAGCTTAATGCTTTGAACTTCTTAAAAACTGCTTGCAGTTTTAAATTATACTCATGTTTGTCTATTTGTAGACAAAGCAATCTAATAGGGCTGAAAACAACTTTACAGATAGCTCTTATTTACTGAAAAATGTTTTTTTTTTATTATTAAGAAAGTTTGGTCAGTACTTTTTGATGTCTTGTCTAGTTTTTGTTACATTCTTTAAAAATGCAGACACCAGGTGAGGGGTCGGGGGTCGGTGAAATGGGTGAAGGTGGTCAAAAGGTGCAAACTTCCAGTTATAAAATAAATAAGTCCTGGAATGTAATGTGCAACTTGGTGACTGTAGTTAATAATACTGTATTATATGTTTGAAAGTTGCTAAGAGTAGATCTTAAATGTTCCCATCACAAGAAAAAAAAATAACTGTGTGTGGTGCTGGATGTTAACTAGACTGTGGCAATCATTTTGCAATACAGTATATACATATATTGAATCATTGTGTTGTACACCTGAAATTAATATGTTACATGTGAATTATATCTCAATTAAAAAATGCAGACACCAAAAGTGGCTGTAACTCTCCAATAAGAATATTGGAAGAATTAACAACAATTTTTTTGTATGTCATATGACAGATAATAAGTTTTCTTTTTTAGATTGAGTCAATCACTGAATCTTTTTTTAAAAATATTTATTTATTTATTTATTTGACTGTGCCAGGTCTTAGTTGTGGTACTCGGGATCTTTGTTGTGGCATGCAGGCTCTTAGTTGCGGCATGCATGTGGGATCTAGCTCCCTGACAAGGGATCGAACCCAGGCGCCCTGCATTGGGAGCACGGAGTTTTAACCACTGGACCACCAGGGAAGTCCTGAAGTCAATCACTGAATCTTGACAATTATTCCTTCAAAATACCTTTTGCAACCCTCCACCTTACAATACTTTCAAAGCCTCCTGTGTCAGTTAAGATTAGGTTTGTCTTTGAGTAACATACCGTTGCTAGCTTGAACATGTTGTTAGTTTGTTTCTCATGTAAGAGAAGTCCAGAGGTAGACAATTCAGGGCTGGTATGGTGGCTCTGCTGTCATGAGGGACCCAGCCTCTTTTCCAGCTTCTTACTCTGTCATCTCTAGGATATGGCCCTTGATTTCTGGGTCCAGATAGTAATGTATGGCATGTAGTCAGATAAATGGTCTGGCACCCATAGGATAGTTCTGGACTAAGGTATTTTGAAATCATCAGTGTATTGGGGAAGAGTTCACTGGTCTAGAAGGCTGAGGGATGTATGCAATTTTATAGTTACAGTGGGCAAAGTAGAAGACATGCCCTTTAGTAAGTCTCCCTATCAGGCATCAGCTTGCTTTCTGGCTTTTTTTGCTTCCCTCCCTACTCTAGCCATGTTGAGCTTTTTTCAGTTCCTTGAAAGGACCCTGCCTGTTTTTCCTAATCCTAGGCCTACACACATGCTTTTCTCTTACTTTGAAAAGTTTCTTAACTCCACACCCAACCAGGCCAGTCCTTCAGGTCTTAGCTTTTTTTTTTTTTTTTTAATATTTATTTATTTGTTTGTGCCGGGTCTTAGTTGCAGCAGGAGGCCTCCTTAGTTGCAGCTCGCTGGCTCCTTAGTTGCAGTACGCAGGCTCCTTAGTTGCAGCACGCAGGCTCCTTAGTTGTGGCATGTGAACTCTTGGTTGCAGCATGCATGTGGGATCTAGTTCCCTGACCAGGGATCGAACCCGGGCCCCCTGCATTGGGAGGACGGAGTCTTACCCACTGCACCACCAGGGAAGTCCTAGGTCTTAGCTTTTATGGCATGACCTCTGGGAAGCTTTCACTGAGTCTTGAATAGTTGTCATATTATAACTTCATGTTGCTTTATTTGTGTCTCTTACTCAACTGTAAATAAATTCTATCCTTCACAGTTTTAACCCTGGCTCTTGGTATTGTGCTGGCCACATAGTGGGCCCTCAGGAAATATTGACGGAGTCGTTGTGCTTACATAACCAGTGTGATGGAGCTTGGGTATTGCTAGTTTGCTTTTTCAGCCTTGTACTATTCTTTGATATTAGCACATTGAGTTATATGAATCAATGATTGTGAAATAGTAAAGCACATTCTCTCCAATGTATTTAAAAGTTAATATTTCTACTTAAAGTAATACTTGCAAATTGTTAGAAAAGATAATAATTTATAATAATGTTATAGAAGATCAGCAGTACCCTGCCTTACCTGTCCTTTTTAGTCTGGTTCCCAGAGATAACTGCTTTTAACTGTGTTTATAAGTAATATGTCTAAATGGCTATTTTGTGATTTATCAATTTTAGGTAATACCTGTTGATGCCTGTTGTGGTAGATGAGCCTCTTCCTCCTCCTCCCCCTCTTCCAGCCCTTGTAGTATAGATACTTAAGAATTCTTGATTAATTCAGTGTTTACATTATCCTGACTGCATAAATATCAGTGCTGAGCTGAGTTTATCTTGCTTCCCCGCCCCCCCTCCCTATTTGCTTTATTTTTCTGTGAACATATTACTGATTTTTACCAAATACTTTGGAAGACCTGTGGGGATTGGGACCCAGGAAACCCATGCAAGATGTTACTCTGGCTGCTGCTGTTGCCGTGACAGTGAATTGTTTTTCATCCCCTCCCAGAGGCTTCATTGTCTTTGTTAATGAAGGTAAAGTACAGTCTCACACCTTCACAGTTCCCGACTTGACAGTGTCTTAACTTAATGCTCCTCTGTTTTGTTCGTGCTTTCTGTTTGGAACTCCTGTTACTAATCTATTAAGACCTTCTAAATGAATTTTTTTTTTTAACAGTACACAAAATGGCTTTTATTTCACATCCACTCATCTTTCAAGTAATTACACAGCTTCTATATTATCACACAAGACTGCCTATTGAATTTTTAAATCAGTTTTTAGTAGTTTCAAGTATCTTTTCTTGTTCTTTTTTTATTTTTTGCGGTACGTGGGCCTCTCACTGTTGTGGCCTCTCCTGTTGCGGAGCACAGGCTCCGGACGCGCAGGCTCAGCACTCATGGCTCACGGGCCCAGCTGCTCCATGGCATGTGGGATCCTCCCGGACCGGGGCACGAACCTGTGTCCCCTGCATCGGCAGGCGGACTCTCAACCACTGCACCACCGGGGAAGCCCTCTTTTCTTGTTCTTTGATTATTTCCTTGACATCTTGTTCTTGGTTCATGGGAACAATGTGGTATAGTGGTTAAGAGCATGGTTTCTGCACCCAGACTGCCTTAGCCTGAAACCTGGTCTGTCTCTTTCTAACTCTGTAGTCTTGGTCTTGGGCAAGTCGCTTAACCTTTCTTTGTCTCAGTTTATTCTTCTAGGCCAAGGGTTGGCAGACATTTTGTGTAAAGGCCAGATCATAAGAATTAGGCTTTGTGGGCCCAGAGGCAAAATGAAGAATATTTTGTAGGTACTTGCAAAACAAGGGAGAAAAAATTTCCTCAAGTTTTTTAATCGATGAAATTAAAAATACAATACTAATAATGGTTGAGAACTCTTTTTTTGGTAATAAAGGTTTGCTGATGAGAAGAATGAAATCTCTTTTGGGGGAGAAGGGATAACATTTTACTTAATTGGAGTTTAAAGTTACTGTTTCCTATCATCAAAATTGATCATAAATGTTCCTATTTAATGCTGATTTGTAATGAGATTTAATGTATTTCACCTTTGAATATATCTTTTTACATAGATAAGTATTGCCAAATACTGATATCAATCTATGAACATATGTTTTTTTTTTTTTTTTTGGCTGAACTGCACGGTTTGTGGGATCTTAGTTCCCTGACCAGGTATTGAACCCGGGTCCACGGCAGTGAAAGCCCGAGTCTTAACCACTGGACCACCAGGAAATTCCCCCAGTGGTTTTAATAGAGCGTATTTATTGCTTGGAAGACATCTGTAGAATTATGTTAGATTCATTTCTCATATTTACCCTTTAGCAAATCATTGCGTTACCAACTAATCACTTCCAATTGAGGACTACGTGGAACTCCTTGTTGCACAGTTAAATGGGTTTTGAAATGTGGAAAGTACTTTTGTACTTGTACTGACATCTGAAAAATGCTGTTGGAACTGTAGTTTGACTTTGGAAAATGTATCTACTGCATACTTGTGTGGGAGTGGAGGTCTTGAGTCTTATTTTGATTTTTGACAGCATCAAAAGTGTATAAAGGGGCTTCCCTGGTGGTGCAGTGGTTGAGAGTCTGCCTGCCGATGCAGGGGACATGGGTTCGTGCCCCGGTCCGGGAAGATCCCACATGCCGCGGTGCGGCTAGGCCCTTGAGCCATGGCCGCTGAGCCCGCGTGTCCGGAGCCTGTGCTCTGCAACGGGAGAGGCCACAACAGTGAGAGGCCCGTGTACCGCAAAAAAAAAAAAAGTGTATAAAGCAGCTTGACATTACCTGTGATTCAAATAATGTCAGTTGTCCTTGAAATGACTTTACTTCAGTATAGGTTTTACAGATTTTTAAGTGCTGTTGGCCTTCTAATTTTAGGTTGAATTCATTGAGAAATATTATCAAATGTGCAGGAAAAACTAATTTCCAAAGCCATTCAGTGTCCAGTAACAGTGGTTGAGGGGGTTCTTCTTGTTCAGGACAATTTCAGTCTCAACCCTGAGCTTGAAAAATTTAAATAAAACTATACCATTGCTGAGCCATTGTACTGTTGTGTGGTAGAACATATCAGGATATTCAGTTTTTATTTCTGAGAAAAATTTTATGGAACTGATAGTTAAGTTCATGAGAGTGGATGAAGTTGGCTGTTGACACTGCTGGTTCAATAACACATCATAGATTCAAATATTTTTATGCAGAGTACCTGCTGATAGATAGCATAATGAACACTGTAGGCTATAAGCACCTTGCATTTAAGTAATATTTATGTAATTTACTTAAAAATAGAAATAATAAATCCACATGTTAACATAAGTAACATATTTTTGTAAAAAAAGTATATTTTGCAAAGTAAAATAAAATTTTGTAAACACCTTGCATTTTCATAAGATTTGTAAACTTGTCCAGCTAAGCTTTTTTCTGCTCCACACATGTTTACCGCCATCTGTCATTATTCATCTTAGCAGATGCCACTTCAGGTTGTACTGAATTAGTATTTTCTCAACCAATTTGGAAAACATTCATGGCTGTAATTGTTCCTTACAGGCTGTTCTTGGAGCAGTTATTTTCACTGAGAGACAAGTCTTAAAGATGTTTTATTTTCTCTGGACACATTTCTTTGTCTGCTGTAATCAAACACAATTTAAATCATGATTGGTAAATGACTTTCCTTGCTTGGTTAACAAATGAGCCATTCAGAATCTTCCTCTGGTTGTAGCCTCATTTTCATTTTTTATTTTTGGGAAGACATTTGCTTGTGATGAAATGCCTTGTTTTAAATTTTCTAATTTTCTTGATTGTTGCTCTGATGAGTTGGGAGTGAGTGCTGTGTGGTAGCGCATGTCATGTTATTACCTTAGTTGGTAATGTCTACCTATCTTGTATTCTTCTGACATAGCTATGATGATATTACATGATAAACATAATACTTCGATATCTAAGTAGATAAAAAAAATCTACACTCCACTGTGACTTAAAAGTGTGACATCAGAGTCTACTTCGTTCTTTTTTTTTTTTTGGGCCACGCCTTGGGGCTTGCGGGATCTTAGTTCCCCGACCAGGTATCGAACCCAGGCCCCAGCAGTGGAAGCACAGAGTCCTAACCACTGGACCACCAGGGAAATTGCCCTTTGTTCTTGCTTTGATATGAGAGATATTTACTGGTAATTAAAAATGTCAAAGTATGGCAATATGCCTGACACTTGAAATGCTGTCATTGTCACATGTGTCCCTGAGATTTGTAGTGCACTGAGCAGCAGTATAAGGGGATGAACGCACCACATATAGTCTCTGTAGTAACTACTCAGCTCTGCTGTTGTATCACGAAAGCAGCTTTAGTGTGTAAACAAATGACCATGGCTGTGTTCTAATAAAACTTCACTTGTAGACACTGAAGTTTTAATTTCATAGGATTTCCACGTGTCACAAAATACTGATTTTTCTTGACCACTTAAAAATGTAAAAATCATTCTTCATGCAGCAGGCTGGATTTAGCCCTCGGGTCATAATTGCTAACCCAGTGCGGATTAAAAGACTCAATATGTGTCAAGCACTTTGAATAGGACCCAGGGACATAGTAGGCTGTATAAATGTTTGCAGTTGTTATTATTAGTTTTATTATCTCCCTGAGGATATTAGTTAAAATTTTTTCTTAGAATCACCTGTTTTCTGATTAATTTTTTTGGTTTCTTTATTTCACATTGGAGGCTTTCCTCACAAGTCTGATCATTTTTGGTGGACCACTCTTAATTTAAGATTGAGACTCCCAAAAAAAAAAAAAAAAAAAAAAAAAAGATTGAGACTCCCAGTATTGATTGAAAGCTCTGCATGTGAGTGGATTTTGCTGAGTGGTGAGCATTGCTGTAGATGGCAAGCCAGCTTTTTAAATGGGGGGAATCCCAAATGTCTGTATCTTTTCCATGGTTCCCCCTTCATTTTCTCTTGGGAAGAACCCTCCAGTCTCCTGCTTTGGAGGCTGGGAAACCCACTGTGTATCTGTGCAGCAGGCCAACTTCAACTTCATTCCCCTGTTTTTATCCTCTGCCTCATTACTCTCTGCAACCTTGGCTTCAGAGTCCAGAGTCTCTTCATTCAGATTTCTTCAGAGTGCACATACATGGTTTCCTACTCGGGGGGAAAGACTCGCAGACTTGAGCCCCCTGCCTTGCCCAGTCGTTCATGGTGCTTTTCTCCAGTTCTTTCACCTTCCCAGGGTTCCATGGGATGGATTGGCTGGCTTCTTGTTAGGGTCTCCTTTGGCAGGCAGATATGTTGCGGGCATCCTCAGCTCCGCCAGTTCAGTTACTAGCACTCTGTCACCTTTCCATCTTTCACACCTCCTTTGATCTTATACTTGTGGGCTTACATCTTTTTATTTTCATTGCTTTCATTTCACTGCCATGGAATACCCAACTGTACTTAATATAGCACTTGGAACATAGTAACCTTTTAGAGAATGTTCCATTACTTGGACTAATGGCACCTGTGGTGTTTTAACATGTCCTTTGGCCAGTGATCACTGCCCACTATTTCTCTGGACTCCTGTTTCAATGATGAGGTTTCACTTTAAAGTTTGTTGAGTACAAATGTGTGTGTGTGTATGTTTGTGTGTGTACACACACATATATACATTCAGGCGATTCTGGGATATAGTTTATGATTTATGGAGTCTCAACTTAAGTCAGGACAAAGTGCACTAGGGTGTTATTTGTATATTTTGAGGGTGTTAAGACAGAATTTGGTTATTATGGATTTTCAGATCCACTAATATTTACTTTCCAGCTAAGATACATTAAATCAGGAGACAGTGAATCAGTACATATAGAAGAGGAAGGAGATTTATTTTATGTATACATCAGATATTTCACAAATTAAATACAAAATATTGAGCATATCATTTCTTGTTCATAGTGTTCTTTTCACTCATGATAGTAAAATTGACTTGGAATAATTGATCTGAAGTGTTAAATAGCAGTATAAGTCAGACAGCAAAACAAGGCATTATTTGAAGGGTAGTTAAATTATAAATGAATGGTGAAGATAATGAGTGCTCTAGGACTGTAGAGAAAAAAGAGCGCTCACACTATGCTTAGTGAGTAGGGTTTCAGGTTCTGTGGGACAGGTGTGTGGCGGGGGAGGCAGGTGTGAACAGGAGCAGAGGAATGCTAGAGCATGCTAGGTGTTGAGAACGTGGCTTGCCTTACTTTGTTCTGGTACTTTTTTGCAAATTGAGGTTCACACACAATTTGTATCAAAATCGCTGAGAATGCTTTTTAGAAAATGCAGATGCCTGGGCTCTGGCCTGACATTCTGAATCTTTGAGGCGTAAGCATTTGCATTTTTATCCACATGCTCCACAGGTGTTTTTTATGTACCTTGAAGTTTGAGAACTACTGGTTTGGAGGACAGCTGGAAATAAAGTTGGAAAGCGAGCTTTCAGACTGTGGAGGGTCTTGAATGTCAATATATTTGGCTTTTCATGTAATGAAGAATCATTGAATATTTTTGAGCTGGTTAAGTAAAATGATGGAAGTGGTAACTTCACAAATATTAAAAATAGATTGTACTTGACCTTTTATTTGGCTAAACATGCCCTGTGCCAGGTCCTTTACTGAGTGCTTTGCATGTGTCATCTTGCTTCATCCTCAGAAAATATGAGTTGTAAGTAGTGTTGTTTTTCTCATTATGCAGTAGGGTTTGATAAGTGGTAAATGGAGATTCAGGCTGAGTTTACAGACTTAGCAGGGTCTGTCTCATACTAGAACCTTTGGTCTTTTTTTGTTTTAAATTTATTTAATTTATTTATTTTTGGCTGCACTGGGTCTTTGTTGCTGCACGCGGGCTTTATCTAGTTGCGGCAGACGGGGGCTACTCTTCGTTGAGGTGCGCGGTCTTCTCATTGTGGTGGCTTCTCTTGTTGTGGAGCTCGGGCTCTAGGCACGTGGGCTTCAGTAGTTGTGGCACGCAGGCTCAGTAGTTGTGGCTCGTGGACTCTAGAGCGCAGGCTCAGTAGTTGTGGCGCACGGGCTTAGTTGCTCCGCGGCATGTGGGATCTTCCCGGACCGGGCTCGAACCCGTGTCCCCTGCATTGGCAGGCGGATTCTTAACCACTGTGCCACCAAGGAAGCCCAGAACCTTTGGTCTTAATTTTGATGCTGGACTGAATTTCCTTTTTTTTTTTTTTAAGGATTAATGTAGTAGTGGAATGTGCAGGGTGAATCGAAGTGGAGAGATTAGGAGCAAAGAAATCAGGATACTGTTGCACTGAATCATGTGAGATTGTAGAAGCCTGGTCCAGCATGGAAGCAGTGGGAAGATAAAGAGATGGGCTTAAAAGTTGATATGTAGAATTGTGGGTATTGTAGAAGAACCCACAGGACTTGTTGATGTCATTGGGGAGTCACCCTAGTAAACTGGTAAAGACCAGGGACTCTGGAATTAGATTGCCTGGGTTCAAATCCTGGCTTTTCTACTTATTATCTCTGGGACCTCATGAATTTGGTAAGTTACTTAACCTGTCTGTGCCTTAGTTTCCTCATCTGTAAAATGAGAAAACTGTGCCTGCCTCTCAGAGTTGTTAAGGGGGACTAAATGAATCAGTGAGTTTAAAGCCTTTAGACCATGTAAATAAATCTGATAGCACTGTTGCATATGTGCTTCTTCTGCCTCAGATGCTCCTGGGTATTTCCATGGATGCTTGTAATAACTCCATTGTAATACTTACCAAATGTGTTATAATAATTTATTGACATGTTTGTCTCTCCAGGATTTGAGTCCATTAATGGCAGGGACCTGGTTTTATTCATTTTTGCATTTTCGGTAGCCATCATAACACCTACATTTACAGTAAGTGTGTAATAGGCATGTGTGGAATGTATGCTTGGGTATGTGAGTGAGGTAACTTGAGCCAAGAATGCTGATGACATTGATAGGAATAGTGACTTTTGGAAGGGTTGCTTGTTTTGGGGGACAAATGTTAAAATTCTATTTTAAAGTTTATGATGATAGTACGACATCAGTTGATATGTTCAATATGTAGAGATTTATGCTTGGATTTTGACTGAGAAGTCAAGGCAAAATATTAATTCTGGGGTCACTCACATAGAGTTTAAAGCACAAGCCAGAAGCACATTCAGAGCCTTCCTGAAGGAGAGCAGATAAAGAGAACATCCATTTATTTAAGTTTTTTTTTTTTTTTTTTTTTTTACTGTAAGTTACAACATGTTTCTGGTTTAAAAAAAAGTCAAGCAGTACAGAAGGACATAAAGTGAAAAGTCTCTTCCCTCCAGATTTCCATTCCCATTCTTCAGAGGTAACCAGTCTTGGATCATTGCTTATGTTTCCTTCCAGAAATTATCTAGGCGTATATAAGAATTTACATGTTTATTTAAACTGATGGGATTTTACTATATGAGCTGTTCTGTGTCTTTGTGTTTGTTTTCACTTGCAGTATTTGGGATATCTTTACATATTAACACATAAGATCTACCTCATTCTTTTCAGTGGCTACGTTGTATTCCATTATGTGCTTATTCCATACTGTAGTTAATCTCCAGATGATGATCATTTAGGTTATTTTGTGTATTTGCTATTCCAAATAGTGATTAACATCTGTATGTATAGAACTTGTCAACTTGTATGAGTTTACCTGTGAGATGAATTTCTAAAACCAAAATTGTTGGCACACTTAACATTTTGACAGGTGTTGCCAAATACCTACACACTAATGGTGGGGATGCCTGTCTCCTTATTACTCTCACAACTGCTATTAAGGTTTTTCTTAACCTTTGCTAATCAGATTGGTAAAAATGATACCTCACTGTTTTAATTAGCATATTTTATTCCTCATTTATACTGAAGATCTTTTCATATATTTATTAGTTATGGGACCTTGGCTATTTCAAAGTATTTTTTTTGAGTAATATCTCTTCAGCAGTGTGCTGTAGGTTACTTAGGGATAAGGAGGAATAATCTACCTTGGGAGATATGTCATATATATGACAAAACCATGACATTTAAAGGTAGTTTTCACATAATGGAAACTTTAGGTGAGTGGTGGGAAGGTGAGAGGGAAGACTGGTTTTGGGAGGGAGGGTGGAATCAGTTTTACACACATTAAGATTGAATTATTCACTACGTTGCCTTAAAGATAGGTCTTTTGAAAGGTACTGCTAAAAGCATCAGCAGTTGCACGCTGCTTATTTCTAGTATAGATTTATGTAAGGAACATTGTTATCCATGAAATTACTGGATATATATGTATAAATTTTTGCATGTTGCATATTATAATTAATATATATAATTATTTATGTTATATATATTATATTACCCTTAAGTTAAAAAAAAATTCCTGTTTTAGGCATATCGATAGTACTGGCATTCCAGTCAGAGGTTGGGACTAGGAGAGGTTTGAAAGTAATAATAATATCGTGGAAGGCACTGGTGAAACCAGGAGAGAGCCTCAGTTATTGAAACATTGAGAGAAAGCAGAGCTGAAAGCCAGGAAGTCTTCTGATGCACAGTGAGAGGGAAGAGCATTAGGACTATTAGGAGGTGGGGTGATTGGACACTGGGTTTTTCAAGTTCCATTTTATTGTGGTTTTCATTGGTAAGGGTCTTGGGAGTTCCAAATACATTGAGTGCAAGTAGTGTGTGTGTGTGTGTGTGTGTGTGTGTGTGTGTGTGTTTGAAATCCTTGGCATGAATTAGATGCAGAAGAGGTGCCATTGGGCCTCAGTTTTCTACTTTGCTTTCTGCGAGGGTGGGGAGCAGATGGAACTTTCTGGCAAGAGCACCTCAGTGGCTAGTTGTCTTTGCTTGGCTGAACTTGTTCCTCCTTGTCATTGCAGCTGCCGTGGGTGCTGCTTTCACCCTCTGTTCTCAGCAGATAGTACCCTGTTGTTGCTGCCTAATGGAGTGAGGGCAGGGGTGACTGGGCAGGGTGTCCTAGCCAGGTCTGTTGCCCCTGGGCTCTGGCCCTTTTCTGGCCAGCTGCCTCTGGACTGGGGTTGCTGTTCCACCCTTGGTGCCCTTAATGGAAGACTCTTGAGCCTGCCCTGTATGTCACTTTCCTTTTCAGTCCATCTCCAGCTGTTTTACATTTTATGGGGATTTCTGACAGCTTCGGGTTTCCTGTGAATTTTTCAGCATGGCTGTGTAATAATTGACAAAAATTTTTTGCATTATTTTAGGGTTAGGTGAGGAAAAGAGGGGAAGGAGGCATTGCATTTTGTGCTCAGTTGGCTGTCTTGGTTTTCCTTGTTAATATTCTGTTCAGTGTCTTCTTATAGCTGA
This sequence comes from Orcinus orca, assembly GCF_937001465.1. Classification (NCBI taxonomy): domain Eukaryota; kingdom Metazoa; phylum Chordata; class Mammalia; order Artiodactyla; family Delphinidae; genus Orcinus; species Orcinus orca. Next base: position 24,058,438 of record NC_064573.1, read on the forward strand.
CAGACTTTATTCATATTGTTTTAGAAAGGTTTCATATTGGTCCTGGATTGAGCAGTTACTTTAGTACTTTGTGGTCTGTCCTAGCAGTTTTGAAAATAAAATTTATTTCCTATAAATCAATAGAAAATAGGCAAAGGATATGAAGAGGTGATGGCCTCATTCACAGTAATAGAAATGAAATGCAAATTAAAACCATATTGTAAACTATTTTCATGTGTCAATTGGCAAAGATCAAAAAGTTTGATTAAACAGTGGTGGCTGTGGTGTGGAGAAACAGGCATTGCTGAAGGGAGTGGAAGCTGGCAACCTCTAAAGAAGGCAGCTAGGCAGTGTAGGGGAGGAAAAATAATTTTCCGTCTACCCTTCTGAGCTCTTAACTGTGATAAAAGATCAACAGGAGAAAAATAGAAGTTTATTCACGTGTACCTCATGTATACATGGGAGATACCTAGGGAAAAATGAGTGGCTTAGAATTCAGTTTAATACCATCTTAAAAGGGAAAGGGGAAGGGGAACGTAGGCCTCTTAAGGGAGAGTAAATGGTTTTTAGAAAAGATGAATGGGCCTTAGAAGAATAGATGAGAGGTATGATAGTTTGTGACAAAGTTAGTCTCAGTGTTGTGTCAACTTCTAGGTGCTCTTGTGATAAGAGTCAGTATTCCCTGGTTGATGAAACTGCTTAATTTATAATTTATGATAATGGAGTTCCTTTTGGAGAATCTGTCTTTACGCAGATAAGGAGAGTTCAGAGAAGGCCTCACCCTGCATTTGGTATTTTTCAAGTGCCTACAGCTCAAAATAAAGTGGCAAAGTGGCAGATTTTGAGGTGACATATTCTGCTACTCTTCAGCAGTATCTACCAAAGTTAGAAATGCACATAATCTTTGATCCACCAATTCTGTTTCCCTGGATTCATTGTACCTATATACTGATACACGTGTGAAATATGTACTGGATACTTACTGGAGAACGATTTGTAATAGTGAAAGATCATAAGCTACTTAAATGTCCATCGATACGGGATTTATGGAATTAAAAACTGGAATGTTAGAGTTGTAAAAATAAATGAAGTGCTTTATATACATATATGTAATGATTTCTAGTATATATTAACTGGGAAATGCAAAGTAAAGAGGCATATATAGGGTGTTATGGTTTGTGTAAAAAGGAGAAAATATGTGTTTGTATATACATAGAAAATCTGTGGAATGATATCCAAGCAACTAGTAATATTTTCTCTGAGTTGAGAAACCAGATGGTTAGGAGTAGGGATGGGAGAGAGACTTTTTACTCTATACCCTTTGAACCCTTTGTATTTTGTACCAGGTGCATTACTGATTAAAAAAATAAAGTATAAATAAATCAAGTCTGACTTAAATTTTCATTAATAGACTCTGTGATGATAGTCTCATTGTTGCCTTATTTAGGAGAGGTGGGATGGAATTCTGTTCTTTTGAAAATTCAGCATTTATGGACCTTATTAAACTCCCAAAGTAAATTTTTCATTGATTGCTTTTAAGGCACCACAAGAAAAGTAAAATACTCGTTTGTTTAATTGAAAACAATTTGCTCTGGTTCTCATTTCTTTTTATCTGGTGCCATTTTTATTCTGTTAATTTTAATGAAGCAAAGAGAAAGGAAATTGAGTCCATGGCAGAGCCAAGGGAAACCATAATTAAAGTGCTTATTGCCAGTAAACTGGCACTCTCTTACCTAACGATTTTGATCCACACACTTAGGTGTTTATCCAATATACTGTTGTTAGGCCCACAATGCTAACCGCTAATTAGCATGGGTTCCCCCCGATAAACAGAGGACTTATAAACAAGTTGTGGCTGTCTTCTTTGTTCTTAAAAAATTTCTTTGAGGCATATCCAAGAATTGCAGGGATTATTAGACAAATAAAATAATTTGGAAGGTTCGATAAAAAGGAAATAGTTCTTTTAAGTAGGTCGTAGAGGGCAAAATCTGTTGTATCCTCCCAAGTTATGAAGTTAGTGTGGAATCCCCAAAGGACCATGACTTATTTTGCTTTTATTGAAAAAGTTCAGTTTTAAATAAGATTTATTTAGGGAAACTAAGTGAAAGAGCATTCCAGGACACCAAGTAAAATAAATGTGAGATCCTAATCATCTCATGTGATAATATAGGTGATGCATTAATTTCATATGTAAAAATAAACTTAGTGGTTGTGATAGAAAACAGCTGTTAGTCTGATTTGTTGGCACCTTTCTTGGACATATAGATTCGATTTTTGGGTTTGATTTTGTTTTTATTTTAAAAAACTTTATTTTGAAATAATTGTAGACTCATAAAAAGTTGCAAAAACAGTGTGGAGAAATTCCATGTACCTTTCACCCAGCTTTCCCTAAGGTTAATATAACTATAGTACATTATCAAAACCAGGAAACTGATATTGACAGCACAGAATGGACTGCAGACTATACTAGGATTTCTCCACTTTTTTCATGGACTCTTTTTTTTTTCTTTTGTGCATATAGTTCTGTGCAATTTTATCACATGTATAGATTCAGGTAACCACCACCACAATGAGGATTCAGAACTTTTCCAGTCCCACAAATGAACTTGCTCATCACCTGTATTCTGCATTTGTCCGAATCGTTCCTCATGGGGTCCTCTGATTTGCTTCTCTATCCCCAGCTTATTGGTTTTGGGCACTAAAAGCATTTTATAATTTCTCTTCTTTAAATTTAAGATGTGTATTATGGCCCAGAATGTGGTCTATCTTGGTGAATATTTAATGTGAGCTTGAGAAGAACGTATGTTCTGCTGTTGTTGGATGAAGCAGCTAAAGATGTCAGTTATATCCAGTTGATTGATGGTGGTGTTGACATCAGCTTTATCCTTACTGATTTTCTGCCTATTGGATCTGACCATTTGTGATAGTGGAGCGTGAAAGTCTCCAGCTATCATAGTGGATTCATTGTTTTCTCCTTGCAGTTCTATTGGTTTTTGCCTCACATATTTTGATGGTCTGTTGTTAGGTGGATACACAGTAAGTACTGTTATGTCTTCTTGGAGAACTGACTCCTTTATCATTATATAATGGCCTTTATCCCTGATAAGTTTCCTTGCTCTGAAGTTGACTGTGTCTAAAATTAATAAAACTCTTCCTGCTTTCTTTCTTTCTTTTTTTTTTTTTTTTTGGTACGCAGTCCTCTCAGTGTTGTGGCATCCCTCGTTGCGGAGCACAGGGTCCGGACGCGCAGGCTCAGCGGCCATGGCTCATGGGCCCAGCCGCTCCGTGGCAGGTGGGATCTTCCCAGACCGGGGCACGAACCCATATCCCCTGCATTGGCAGGCGGACTCTCAACCACTGCGCCACCAGGGAAGCCCCCTGCTTTCTTTTGATTAGTGTTAGCATGGTATATCTTTATCCACCTCTTTACTTTTTAAAAAAAAGATTTATTTATTATTTATTTATTTTTGGCTGTGTCGGGTCTTAGTTGCGGCATGCAGGATCTTCGTTGAGGCATGCGGGATCTTTGTGGTGTGCGGGTTCATCGTTGTGGCGAGCAGGGTTCTCTCCAGTTCTGGTGTGTGGGTTTTTCTCTCCTCTTGTTGTGGTGCGCAGGCTGCAGGGCACGTGGGCTCTGTAGTTTGCGGCACGCAGGCTCTAGTTGAGGTGTGTGAGCTCGGTAGTCGTGGCACACGGGCTTAGTTGCCCCGCAGCATGTGGTATCCTAGTTCCCTGACCAGGGATCGAACCCTCGTCCCCTGCATTGGAAGGCGGATTCTTAACCACTGGACCACCAGAGAAGTCCCTCTATCGCTTTCTTTAAAAAATAATTTGTTTTTGAGATGTGTCCATGTTGGTAATTGTAGCTCTAGTTAATTAATTTTCACTAGTGTATTATATCTCATTGCTAAGATATTAAAATTTTTAATTTTAAATAACTTAAAAGGTATAAAGTAGCTTTGGAATAGGGTATGACAAGTAAGGACTTTATATATTTCAGAATATTTCTTTATAGCATTTTCTAATTGGGCTCAATAATTACTTGAGACATTAAACTGAAATCTAGAGTTATGATTGACTGTTGGCTTGATATGAAGTCTGAGTTGGAGTCAGCTAGTGTTGGGGTCCCTGTCCCCATGATTAAGGAGGAGGAAAGTAGTGTGTGGCCTTGAGTTCAGGGGCAGGTGATAAGAAGCCAGATCAGTATTTCCCTCTCATATTCAGAAGGCCCAGCTGTCCATGTGCATTGGGGAAGCCTCATGTCCTTAGATAAGCAGCTCAAGCCAGTCCCAGAGTTCCAAAGGGAATGTGGAAGACGTGCTTCCAAATTCTGATCTTGGCTTCGATGTCTTTGTGGAATGAGGAGGGACGTAGGTGAGAAAGTAAGTCACTACTAATGTAAATTCTCTTGTAACCTGAGCTTCCTTTAGCCACCGAACCCATGTAGTTTCCTTTCATTGTGATGGTAATCTTTTTTTTTAAAAAAATTAATTAATTAATTTTTGGCTGCGTTGGGTCTTCGTTGCTGTGTGCGGGCATTCTCTAGTCGTGGTGAGCGGGGGCTATTCTTTGTTGTGGTGTGCAGTCTTCTCATTGCAGTGGCTTCTCTTGTTGCGAAGCACAGGCTCTAGGCGCGCGGGCTTCAGTAGTTGTGGCTCTCGGGCTCTAGAATGCAGGTTCAGTAGTTGTGGCGCATGGGCTTAGTTGCTCCGTGGCATGTGGGATCTTCCCGGACCAGGGCTTGAACCCGTGTCCCCTACATTGGCAGGTGGATTCTTAACCACTGCGCTACCAGGAAAGTCCCTGTGATGGTAATTTTAATTTAGTTTAATTTATTCTTCATTATTTTATTGTCAGTGAGAGACTTTTTCTGAACAAGTTGAGGTAAAACATGATCTTGAACTATGTTACGTGCAATTTGATGAAGACTGTGATTCATTTTGTAACTGATCTCTTAGTTTTCCCCTTCGTGACCAAGCACAACAAATAATGAAGACAGTAATAATTTATTTACACTCATTCCTTCCTTCAACATAATGCTGTTTAGAGAATGCCTGTTATATGCTAATGTAGACATCTAGAAAGATGAATAAGATAGTTCTTATTTAAAAAAAAAAAAACCCCAGCAAAACACAACAGCTCATGATTTAGGAGACTAAGAATGCCAGCAAGAAGTATATGTGCAATTACGGCAGGATGAGAGAGGCACTGTGTGTGGCTCCTTCGGAATTGGGAGCCCTTTCACTTTAATAAGTGTAGGTAGCACATGGTAACTACTTGAACAATTTTCTGCCCTTAGCACATTCAAGCCATCCAGTCTCTATTTCTTTAGCACCATTGTTTTAGACTATTTTTAAATAAGTTATCATTGTTATGAATTTGCTTTGAGACATTTTCTTGGGCAAAGGTATGCCCATTCTAAGATCTACAAGTATAGATTGGGATTTTGTGTTATGTTGGCTAAGACAGATTTTAGCCTCATTTTTCGCCTTGTATAACTTTGTATCTGATGTCTAATATATTTAAAAATAAAGAGAGGTATGATTTCTTTTACTAGGTTTAGAGTTTCTTACATTTAGGTCAAGGGTAAGAAAAGTATGATGATTACTTTGAACACGTTTGAAATTTCTTTTCATTCTTTATAGGTTGTCTTGTGGAAATGAAGGTTTAAGGACAAGTTATCTACCAGATTAAAAGATGGGATCGAATAGCAGCAGAATTGGTGATCTTCCTAAAAATGAGTACTTAAAAAAGTTATCAGGCACAGAATCTGTCTCTGAGAATGACCCGTTCTGGAATCAGCTACTGTCATTTTCTTTCCCTGCACCGACTAGCAGGTAAGAGTGTACTTGGAGATTGAAAATTTGTATCAAGGGCCACATAAGCTTGTGTGGTATGCTGATTTAAAAAAATTTTTTTTTATTTTAATGATCTGTCTGTCCCTCCATTTGTGGTATATGTACCAGTAGAAAATTCAAAAAGTATGAAAAGGAGGAAATAAGTTTTTCTTTTTCCTTTCCCCCACTCAGCCACCTCCCTTGCCCAGAGATAATTCCTGGTAGCAGTTTCTTTTGAATGCTTCCAGAGGTAGTAAAACCATATTATTTCATGTAGTTTTACAAAACTGTTTAAACACAAATGGTAGCATACTACACATACCTTTCTTTTTTGTTTTTGCTTGCTGTCCCTTGCTTTTTCCCCCCACAGTTAAGTAAAACATATGTATATGCGTATATGCAACTGCCTTATTCTTTTAAATGACTGCAGAGTGTGCATAGATTATATGAAATCGGTTTTTCATATATGGACATTTAGATTGTTTCTAATTTCTTGTTATAACAGATAATGCTGCATACATAATTTTTCAAGCATACAAATAAATCTCCAGTATAAATTCCTCAAAGTAGCATTTGCTGGGTCAAAGTATATGTGCATTTGTAATTTGCCAAACTGCTCCATGGAAGTTGTACCAATTAACACTCCTACGAGCAATGTATGAGAAGGTCTGCTTCCCCACCCCTTTGTCAGTTTAATGCATTTTTAGATTCTTTGGCCTTTGTCAATTTGGTAGGTGAAAACCAATATCTCATTTATTATAAAAACTGACAGACACATAATTATGTAGAGTGACTAGAATATTGAATTCCCATTACTCAGTATCTAGATTTTAAACATTTTTATTTATTTGTTTTTAACAGCTTTATTATGTAGACTGAATAATGGCCCCCTAAAGATACCTGTGTCCTAGTCCCTGGAATCTTTGAGTGTGATATGTTACAACATGTATCAATATTTCATTCCTTTTTATTTCTGAGTGAGATTCCTTTGTATGAATATACCATCTTTTCTTTACCCATTCATCAGTTAATAGCCATTTGGATTATTTCCATATTTACTTCATCTATTTTTTAGGGTTTTTTAAAGTAAATTAAAATGTGGACATTTTCTTCTATAACTGTAATGCCGTTATCACACCTTACAAAGTTAACAATAATTCCTCTTACCCAGTCCATTTTCAAATTTCCCTAGTCGTTTTGTAGTTCATTTGTTACAATTAGGAAATAAATAAGGTGTATACATTGCATTGCAATACATTGCAATAAGGTAGTTACATTTCTTCTGTCTTTAATCTCGAATGGAGGTATGTACTCCCCAACTCCTGCCACTGTTTTTTCCCCTATGCCGTTACTTTTTTTTTTTCTTTTAACAAACTGGGTCAGTTTTTCTGTAGAATGTTCCACCTTCTAGACCTACCTGATTGCTTCTCATATTTTGTTTTTTTATTTACTGTATTTTCTATAAATTGGACATCAGATTTAAAGGCTTGATAAAATTTGGGTTAAACATTTTTGGTAAGAGTATTTCATAAGTGATGCTAGGTACCTTATATTGTATTTCATTAGGTTACAGAAAATGTGTGGGTTTATATCAGTTATCATGCTAAGGCTGATCAGAGGTTTGAGTGTGTTTTAGCATCCATTGATGATTTTGGTCTGAATCACCTGTTTCATAAGAGATTCCAAAATGGTAGTATTTTTAATTTGGTCATTTCTTGTACATTTATTAACTGGAATTCTCCTGTGAAGGAGTGCTTTCATGAATTAGGATATATAAAACATTGTTTTTACTACATTATTAATAAGGGTAAACACTTAATTCTTTTCCTCTACTGATTTTCAGTAACGAAAATGGTGTAATAGTGATAACTAAGTCTGTATTTCCCCTTTCCCCTGACCCCAGGGTTGGAAGGGCTATCTCTCTTGAGTATGAATTTTAAAAATATATAAATATTGATATATGTAAATAAAATATATGTGTATGTATGTGTGTTGTGGTCCTTTAACAATCAAGGTTATGTTTATTTTTATATGTTTAAGGATTAAGGATTATTGGTATTTCCTTTTTGTGAATTGTTTATATATTTTGGCAATACATTTTAATTTCTGACTTTTGGATATAGTTGGATTGGACTTTACAAGGTTGGCTTAGTTTGCAGTTTTTGTGATAATGTGGATTAGTTGTATATTATGGGAAGTGGATACATACTACTGCTTCTGAGATCCTTGGAAAATTAAAGGTGGTTGTGGATTGGTGGGAGAGGTCAAACTGGAGATGAGCTGTAGCGTCAGCAAGTTTTGAAACCATTTCGTTAATCCTGAAGGAATTGTCATTGAGTATCACTGCTCATGTAGTAATAAGACTTAGAGAAAAAAGGGCATATAAAGAGAACATTATTTATTATCCAAAATAAATTTTCTTTTCACTTACGTAAACTGTAGTAAAATCTATATATGCTCTTCCAAAAGACATTAAAGAAGACTTAACTAAATGGTGATGTATACCATGTTTAAGGATTAAGAATTGTAAAAGTGTCAGTTGTTTCCAAATTGACCTGTAGATTGAAGGCAATTCCAATTAAAATTCCAACAGCTTTTTTGAGGGGGTGGGTGAGGAGATCTTGATAAGCGCATTCTAAAATTTGCATGGGAAAGAAAAAAAAACATAATAGCTAAAGTACTCTGAAGAAGGGAAGGAAGATGTGAGTGTGTGTGTGTGTACGTGTACTTGATTTATGCAGAGCTGGCAATTCAGAGCATTGGGGAAGGGATGAACTTCTCAAGAAATAGTGATGGGAATAATTTGTTAGCCATTTTTGTCTATTTCTTTCTAAGTTTTACATACTTGTGCTGGTGCCTTGCAGTTTGAATTATTATGACTTTATAGTTTGTTTTGCTAATTACTGCTTTTTCTCAAAGATCCTTTGCTGTTCTCATGTGTTTATTCTTTTTGATGTCATTTCTTTTTCTTAATTCATCCTAGTTTATAGAGAAAAGTATAAAGGAATCTTAGAAAGTATAAAAAGCTGTAAAGTGAGTAAACTGCACATTGTGGGGGCATGGGTGGCTATTCAGAATATCCAGAGAAGCTTTGTTTGTGGTGGTGCATATGCTTTTGGCACTTTTGTCACTTTTTTTGAGGCCCCCACCCCCCACCCCAGCTCCTCAGTCTGGTATTTGATGTGTGAACCTTGACATTGAGCAGGCCTTGAGGTAGAAGGTGCCACCACCTCATTGACAGTCAGGGATGGAATTACCTAGTTTATGAATTATTCAAGACTAAGAGGAATATCTTTAGGGAAGACTCTGAATCCAGACATTTCTGAGATTGCTCACTCCTGGAATTCCTTGGATCCTGTATGTGCTGTCTTCAAGTGCAGCCAAAAATTGATGGCTGCCAGTTTTTTTAGAAGCACTAAGTCCTTCAGGACTAATCTAATCCTTCCTTACTATAAACTGTTTTTTGGCAGTAGAATAACCAGATTTTGTTATAGTTTCCAAGCATGGTTGAAAAATCTTTAGATTCTTCAATAGTTTTTAACTTTTCACCTTACTAAAATTCCTTGTGAAGCAAAGGTCTGAAATAAAATCAAGGTTAATTCAAGAGTAGGGACTTCCCTGGTGGCTCAGTGGTTAAGAATCTGCCTGCCAGTGCAGGGCACATGGGTTCAAGCCCTGGTCCGGGAAGATCCACATGGTGTGGAGCAACTAAGCCTGTGTGCTACAGCTACTGAGCCTGCACTCGAGAGCCCGCGAGCCACAACTACTGAATCCTGCGTGCCTAGAGCCCGTGCTCCACAACAAGAGAAGCCCCCACTGGCTGCAGTTATAGAAAGCCTGTGCACAGCAACAAAGACCCAGCGCAGCCATAAATAAATAAATAGATAGATAAATAAATATTAATTCAAGAGTAAAGTTTAAGTAATATACTGTTTGTCTTAATAAAATGTTTAAAAATTACTTATATGACTGATTTCATACTAAATATAGCAGCAAAACCAAAAAACAAAACTGTGCTAAAGACAAAGATAGTAGAATCATCTATATCCACAATAAGTAGTTAAGGGATACATGAAACAAAAAGGTGTTAAATATGATGTCAAAACACTAAACTATGTATATATAGTTTATATGTATAGTTATATATAAATCTCATGGTAGCCACAAACCAAAAATCTATAATAGATGCACACGAAAAAAGAGAAAGGAATCCAAACATAACACTAAAGGTAGAAGAAAGGAACAAAAACTACAAAAACAACCAGAAAATGATTAACAAAATAGCAATAAGTACATACCTATCAATAATTACTTTAAATGTAAATAGACTAAATGATCCAGTCAAAAGACATAGAGTGGCTGAAGGGATACAAAAGCAAGACCCATCTATATGCTGCCTACAAGAGACTCATTTCAGATCTAAAGACACAGACTGAAAGTGAGAGGATGGAAAAGTTATCCCATGCAAATGGAAACAAAAAGAAAAGGGTAGCAGTACTTATATCAGACAAAATAGACTTTAAAACAAAGACTGTAACAAGAGACAAGGACGTTACGTAATGATCAAAGGATCAATACAACAAGAAGATATACAATTGTAAATATATATATGTGCCCAATATAGGAACACCTAAATACATAAAGCAGTTAAGAAACATAAAGGGAAAAATTGACAGGAACACAGCAATAGTGGGGGACTTTAACACCCCACTCACATCAATGGACAGATCATCCAGACAGAAAATCAGTAAGGGAACTCTGGTCCAAATGACATATTAGACCAGATGATATATGTTTATTATATATATTCCATCCCAAAGCATGAGAATACACCTTCAGGTCCACATGGGACATTCTCTAGGATAGATCCCATGCTAGGGCACAAAACAAGCCTCAGTAAATTTAAGAAAATTGAAATCATATCAAGCATATTTTCTAACCATGGCAATATGAGATTAGAGATCAGTTACAAGAAAAAAAAAAAACTGCAGAAAACCCCAAACGTGTGGAGGGTAAACAATATGCTACTAAACAACTGTTGGGTCACTGAAGATTTCAAAGAGGAAAGAAAAAACCTGGAGACAAATGAAAACAGAAACACGATCATCCAAAATCTATGGGGTGTAGCAAAAGCAGTTCTAAGAGGGAAGTTTATAGAGAGATACAGGCCTACCCCAGGAAACAAGAAAAATCTCAAACAATCTAACCTTATGCCTAAAGGAACTATAAAAAGAAGCAAAACCCAAGGTTAGTAGAAGGAAAGAAATAACAAAGACCAGAGCAGAAATAAATGAAGTAGAGGCTAGAAAAACAATAGAAAAGATCAATGAAACTAAGAGCTGATTCTTTGAAAAGATAAATAAAATGGATAAACCTTTAGCCAGAGTCATCAAGATAAAGAGAGGACCCATATAAATTAGAAATGAAAGGGCCGTTACAACTGACAGCACAGAAATACAAAGGATCATAAGAGATTACTATGAACAATTATATGCCAGTATAATGGACAACCTAGAAGAAACAGATTAATTCCTAGGGTGTACAGTCTTCCAAGACTGAATTAAGAGTAAATAGAAAATACGAGTAGACTAGTTACCAGTAATGAAATTGAATCAGTAATCCAAAACCTGCCAACAAACAAAAGTCCAGGACCAGATTGCGTCACAGGTGAATTCTACCAAACATTTAAGGAAGAAATAACACCTATCCTTCTCAAGCTATTCCAGAAAATTGCAGAGAAATGCTCCTGAACTCATTCTGTGAGACCAGTGTCACCCAGATACCAAAACCAGAAAAGACCACAAGAAAAAGGAAATTACAGGTCAATATCACTGATGCAAAAATTCTCAACAAAATATTAGCAAACTGAATTCAACAGTACATTAAAAGGATCATACACCATGATCAATTGGAATTCATCCCAGGGATGCAAGGATGATGGTTCAGTATCTGCAAATCAATATGATATACCACATTAACATATTGAAGACTAAATCATATGATCATCTCAGTAGATGCAGAAAAATTGACAAAATTCAACATCCATTTATGATAAAAACTCTCAACAAAGTGTAGGTATAGAGGGAACATAACTCAGCTTAATATATGACAAGCCCACATCTAACATCATACTCAATGGTGAAAAATTGAAAGCGTTTGCTATAAGATCAGGAACAAGAAAAGGATGTGCACTCTTGCCACTTTTATTCAACAGAGTATTGGAAGTCCTAGCCAGAGAAGTCATACAAGAAAAAGAAATAAAAGGAATCCAGATTGGAAAGGAAGAAGTAGAACTGTCACTGTTTGCAGACGACATGATACTATGTATAGAAAATTCTAAAGATACCACCAAAAAACTATTAGAACTAATAAATGAGTTCAGTAAAGCTGCAGGTTACAAAACTAATATACAGAAATCTGTTGTGTTTGAACTAACAATGAACTATCACATAGAATTTAAGAAAATAATCCTATTTACAATTGCATAAAAAAAAATACTTGGGAATAAATCTAAACAAGGAGGTAAAAGACCTATACTCAGAAAACTGTAAGACATTGATGAAAGAAATGGAAGACAACACAAACAAATGGAAAGGTATATCCTACTTACGGATTGGAAGAATTAATATTGTTAAAATGGCCATACTCCCAAAGGCAATCTATAGATTTAGTGCAATCCTTATCAAAATACCAATGGTGTTTTTCACGTAACTAGAGCAAATAATTCTAAAATTTGTATGGAAACACACAAGATCCTGAATAGCCAAAAAGATCTTGAGAAAGAAGAACAAAGCTGGAGATAACACACTCCCTGATTTCAAACTATACTACAAAGCTGCAGTCATCAAAATAGCATGGTACTGGCACAAAAACAGACACAGATCAATGGAACAGAATTGAGAGCCTAGAAATAAACCCACACACTTATGATCAATTAGTCTACAACAAAGAAGGCAAGAATATACAATGGAGAAAAGACAATCTCTTCAGTAAGTGGTGCTGGGAAAACTGGACAACTCCATGTAAAAGAATGAAATTAGAACATTCTTTAACACCATATACAAAAATAAACTCAAAATGGATTAAAGATTTAATGTAAGGCCTGAAACTATAAAACTCCTAGAAGATAACATGGGTAGCATATACTCTTTGACATTGCTCCTAGCAATATTTTTTGGATATGTCTCCTCAGTCGGGAAACAAAAGCACAAATAAACAAATGGGACTACATCAAACTAAAAAGCTTTTGCATAGCAATGGAAACTGTTGAAAAATGAAAAGGCAGTCAGTCTACTGAATGGAAGAAGATGTTTGCAAATGATATTATCAGATAAGGGTTTAATATCCAAAATGAACAAACAACTCATACAACTCAACATCAAAAAACAAATAACTGGATTAAAAAATGGGTAGAGAACCTGAATACACATTTTTCCAAAGAAGACATATAGATAGCCATCAGACACATGAAAGGATATTCAATACCACTAATCATCAGGGAAATGCAAATTAAAAGCACAACGCAAATTAAAACCACAATGAGATACCCCCTCACATCTGTCAGAATGGCTATCATCAAAAAGACAACAAATACGTGTTGGTGAGGATGTGGAGAAAAGGAAACCCTTGTGCCCCGTTGGCAGGAATGTATGTTGGTACGGTCACTATGGAAAACAGTATGGAGGTTCCTCAAAAAGTAAAAATAGAACTACCCATTTTCCTTCTGGGTATTTTTCCAAAGAAAGTGAAAACACTAGTTAGAAGAGATACATGCACCCCTATGTTCATTGCAGCATATTTACAACAGCCAAGGTATGGAAGAAACCAAAGTGTCTGTTGATTGCTGAACATACCAGAATTCATGTAGCCATTTACTTTTACCATTTGGATTGCTTCCAGTGTTTTCCTGTTACATATATTGAATAATACAGCAATAGCCTTATACGTAACCCATTACATATAATATGGCAGTAGCCTTATACGTATGGTAGAATTGACTTCTGTCCTGTGAGTAAAGTATGGCCAAATGACTTCCATTAATTTTTCCAGTTTGTGTTGGTAGAGCATGAGAAACAAGTATAATAGGTCAGGAACAGATTTTATGGAACACTGAAAGTGCTTCCCAACATATTTCTTGTTTTTTTTTGGTTTTTTGTTTGTTTGGAAACTGATAAGGCTGGTCAGATGTATGTGGTGGCCTGGAGGCTCTGAGGGTGCAGGGGTTCTGACCATGGGGGACTGAATGGGAAGATCACAGTCTGTCCACTTGCCCATTTTTGGCACACTGGTTAGAAAGCTGAGGATTAGAATTGATTCCTTGTGGGTTCTTGTTAAGTGGATTTGGTGAAAGCATTGTTTTAAGGAGTTTACTTTTGGGGTGGAGTGAGTGGTAGATTGGAAAGAGGAGGAAAGAGGAGAAACTCAGGAAAGGAAACCAGATGGGAGGCAGCTGCAGTGACATAACCACCATGTAATGAAGGTCTGAATTTCTTTGCCTGTACAGGAAATGGGAAGTCCTCCAGCCACTATTCGTTAAAAGCTCTTTTATTTTAAATTGATATTTGACTTGAGCATTAATACTTAATGAGCTTAGAATTCTAGATTTGAGAGCAGTGATGAGCAATGTAGTGACAGCTTGTGTGCTTACCAAGAATGAGAATCAGTTTGCCAAAAGGTGTGGTGATTTTGGGCAAAGTGTAGAGACTGGAGACAGTGGAACATGGTAGGAGGAGCATAGATTTTGGAGCCAGACTGACTTTGTCTTGCATCTCAGCTCTACTGCTTATTACCTCTGTGAGTTTAGTCAAGCTACTTAATTCTCACCGAGCCTGTTGATGCTTCTGTAAAACGGAAATAATATTACCTACCATGTATATAGATTTGTGGGGAGGATAAAACACCATAATGCACGTAAAGTGTCTGACTTTCCTCTTCTTTCAAGGAATAAATACCCATTAATTTAAAAAAGTGCAAGGGCTCTCTGTCTTGAGAGTTAGTCTAAAATATTTGAGGGTTGAAAATAAATAGCAGAAATTTAACCAATTTTCTGATGACTGCTTTATCCTCTGATTGAAAATTCTATGACTCTTTTGAATTAATTGTTCAGCTGTTTTAAAAATTAGGCCAAACACTGACTATAGTAATATTTGTCTCTGTGCAGACTCCATGTCCTTTATATAAAGGCTACTTTTTAGAAGCCTTTACTGCATAATGAGAATTGTATTATGTGTACTGAGCACTAGATGGTGCTCGAATAAGGCAAGAGGCAGCTTTTGGTACAGTCACACAATCACTAAACTCATTTTTCTCAGTTGCAACGTCATGTGTGTTCATCTTTAGTACCTTTAAATACAGAAAAGCTCAAGGAAGGTAAAAATGATAAACATAACACTAATCAGAAGTAACCTTTGTTAACTTTTTGGTGTATATCTTGTCAGTTCTGTCTCTCATTTAAAAACATTTGCATCATATTCCGCACATTTTTTCTTTAACTCACATATTCCTCATGTCATTGTGTTCATACAACATAATTTTAAATGGTTGTAGAATGTTCTGTCTTATAGATGTCCATAATTCATATCGTTGAACATTTTGCTTGTTTCTTATTTTTCCCGATTGTATATAAAAAACTATGCTGAAATTCCTTGTAGCCAAGTCTTTGTGCATATCCTTAACTATACAACTGGAGTGAGTTCTTGGTAGTTGATTTGCTGGTAAAATAGTCTTTTTTTTTTTCTTTTTAAATCACACAAATCTTTCATTGTATATAAGTTAGAAAATACAGAAACAAAAGGGAAAATTGGCCTGTATTATCATCGTATAGAGATAACCACTGTTGATATTTTGGTATATGTTTTTCCATACTTTTTTTTTAATGGACATTCCTAATAATAGACATGTGTATTTATGTCTCCCTCCCCCCATAAATATGTGATTGTACTGTATTACTGTTATGTAACTTATAAAAATTAATGTATTTGATATATTTCCTTTTTTGTAAATGTGAATATTTTAAGATGTATTTACCAAAAAATAGTTATTGAATGCCTCGCATTTGTTAGGCACTGTTTTTAAGGGCTGGAAACATTGTAGTGAACATGAGGGGCAAGATCCCTGCTCTTAAGCAGCTTATATTTTAGTGGAGGAATGGGCAATAAACAAGTAGAGAAATAAATACATAAAGTCATTTTTGAAAAATAAAGCAGAGCAAGGTCATGAAGAGTGATAGAATGGGAACAAATACCAGCGGGAAATTTCTTTAGCTAGAGGGTCTCTGGGGTAGCGGCATTTAAGCAGACATTAGTGAAATCAGGGAGTCCTGCGTGTCCTGGGGAAAGAGTATTCCACCAGGTAGAGGAAACAGGAAATGTAAAGGATTTGAAGCAGGAACAAGTTCTGCAAGTTAGAGAAATAGCAAAAAGGCCAGGGTGGCAGAACAGTGAGCAAGGAAACAAATTACATAGGGACTTTTGGCCATGGTAAAGATTTTTTATGATGTGCGGTGTTGCAGAGACGAGCATGCTTTAATGTTGGTATTTGGGGAATTTAGTCTGCTGTAATTTACTTACTCTCCTATAATATGGAAAGATTTTACTCAGTTTGTTTTATTGTGGTATAATTTACATAACATAAAATTATATCATTTTAACCACTTTTAAGTGTATAGTTCAGTGGCATTAAGTACGTTCCCAGTGTTTTACAGTTATCACGACTCTCATTTCCAGAAGTTTTTCATTATCTCAAACTGAAACTCTGTACCCATTAAACAGTAACTCCCTATTCCCTCCACTTTCCAGCCCATGGTAACCTCTACTCTACTTTCCGTCTCTATGAATTTGCCTATTCTAGGTACCCCATATAAATGGAATCGTTTAATATTTATCTTTTTGTGTCTGACCTGTTTCACTTAGCATAGTATTTTCAAGGTTCATCCATGTTGTAGCACATGTCAGAATTTCCTTCCTTTTTAGGCTGAAAAATATCCACTGTATGTATTTCCCACATCACATAATGTTTTTTAAACTTCAGTTTGTTGTACTTTCTTATAAATTCTTTTAAATAAATGCCTTTCATTTCTCTTCAGCATTGTTAGGTTCCAGTTACCACTCTGATTTTGTTTTCAGGGATCCTCCTTGCATTCTAAAGAATATGTTCGTTCTGCTAAGAGGCTTGGCTAATGTAAACAGCAGCGTTAATTTAGCAGCTATTTATTGAGCACTTACTGTGTGCCAGGTGCTGGGCTCATTCCTTAGACGCATTTCCTCATTTAGTTCTCACATCAAGTCTGTGGGGTTGGTACTGTTATTATTCCTGTATGTGAGAAAACAGGCCTGGGGAGGTATTCCAAGGTTACGTGGCTAGTAGCTGCCATGGACCAGATTCAGACCAGGTTTATGTAGCTCCAGAGATGAATTCTGTTGGTCATTATGCTACACAGTCTCCATTCGGAAGCATAGACCAATCAATGACTAAGTATCAAATAATGGCTAAAGAGATGCAACATTAAATTATACATGCTAATCTTTGAGAAAAGAATCACCAGATCTATATAGTCACATTTTAAAGCACTTTCAAAGTGAGGGCGATAATAACACATACTTTATGTTTGAGTGCCATTATTTACAATGTAAATGTAATAAATATATTATTTACAATTAACATAGGCAAGTTGATGGATAATCTGTCCTATGTTTTAACCTTGCTTTGTGTCTTCTATGTTTAAGGGGAGCTGCCAGAATAATCCTTCCTCAGAGTTTCTTTTTGTTTTTAAACATCTTTATTAGAGTATAATTGCTTTACAATGGTGTGTTAGTTTCTGCTTTACAACAAAGTGAATCAGCTCTACATATATATATATATATATATATATATATATATATATATATATATGTATATAATCTCCCCATATCTCCTCCCTCTTATGTCTCCCTCCCATCCTCCTAGAGGGGTGAACCCCTCTAGGTGGTCACAGAGCACCGAGCTGATCTCCCTGTGCTATGTGGCTGCTTCCCACTAGCTAGCTATTTTACATTTGGTAGTGTATATATGTCCAAGCCACTCTCTCACTTCATACCAGCTAACCCTTCTGCCTCCCTGTGTCCTCAAGTCCATTCTCTATGTCTGTGTCTTTATTCCTGTCCTGCCCCTAGGTTCTTCAGAACCACTTTTTTTTTAGATTGCATATATATGTGTTAGCATATGGTATTTGTTTTTCTCTTTCTGACTTACTCCATTCTGTATGACAGACGCTAGGTCCATCCACCTCACTACAAGTAACTCAATTTCATTTCTTTTTATGGCTGAGTAATATTCCATTGTATATATGTGCCACATCTTCTTTATCCATTCATCTATCGATGGACAGTTAGGTTGATTCCATGTCCTGGCTATTGTAAATACTGCTGTGATGAACACTGTGGTACATGACTGTTTTTGAATTATGGTTTTCTTAGGGTATATGCCCAGCAGTGGCATTGCTGGGTCATATGGTAGTTCTATTTTTAGTTTTTTAAGGAACCTCCATACTGTTCTCCATAGTGGCTGTACCAATTTACATTCCCACCAGCAGTGCAAGAGTGTTCCCTTTTCTCCACACCCTCTCCAGCATTTATTTTTTGTAGATTTTTTGATGATGGCCATTCTTGCAGAATCCTATTGCAGGATTCTTAACCACTGCACCACCAGGGAAGTCCTGTTGGAAGCTTTTTAATCACAGTCTCATTTTCAGTGTTTGTGATTGGTCTGTTTATATTTTCTATTTCTTCCTGGTTCAGGCTCAGAAGTTTGTGCTTTTCTAAGAATTTGTCCATTTCTTGCAGTTTGTCCATTTTATTGGCACATAGTTGCTTGTAGTAATCTCTTATGATCCTTTGTATTTCTGCAGTGGCATTTGTTACTTTCTCTTTTTCATTTCTAATTCTATTGATTTGAGTCTTCTCCCTTTTTTTCTTGATGAGTCTGGCTAATGGTTTATCAGTTTTGTTCATCTCAAAGAACCAGCTTTTAGTTTTATTGATCTTTGCTATTGTTTCCTTCATTTCTTTTTCATTTATTTCTCATCTGATCTTTATTGATTTCTTTCCTTCTGCTAACTTTGGGGTTTTTTTTTCTTCTTTCTCTAATTGCTTTAGGCGTAAGGTTAGGTTGTTTATTTGAGATGTTTCTTGTTTCTTGAGGTAGGATTGTATTGCTATAAACTCCCCTCTTAGAACTGCTTTTGCTGCATCCCATAGGTTTTGGGTCATTGTGTTTTCATTGTATTTGTTTTGAGGTACTTTTTGATTTCCTCTTTGATTTCTTCATTGATCTCTTGGTTATTTAGTAGTGTATTTAGCCTCCATGTGTTTGTATTTCTTACAAATTTTTTTCCTGTAATTGATATCTAGTCTCATAGCGTTGTGGTTGGAAAAGATACTTGATACAATTTCTATTTTCTTAAATTCACCAAAGCTTGATTTGTCACCCAAGGTATGATCTATCCTGGTGAGTGTTCCATGAACACTTGAGAAGAAAGTGTATTTTGTTGTCTTTGCATGGAGTGTCCTGTAAATATCAATTAAGTCCATCTTGTTTAATGTATCATTTAAAGCTTTTGTTTCCTTATTTATTTTAATTTTGGATGATCTGTCCATTGGTGAAAGTGGGGTGTTAAAGTCCCCTACTATGAATGTGTTACTGTCGATTTCCCCTTTTATGGCTGTTAGTATTTGCCTTATGTATTGAGGTGCTCCTGTGTTGGGTCCATAAATATTTACAGTTGTTATATCTTCTTCTTGGATTGATACCGTGATCATTATGTAGTGTGCTTCTTTGTCTCTTGTAATTGTCTTTATTTTAAAGTCTATTTTGTCTGATATGAGAATTGCTACTCCAGCTTTCTTTTGATTTCCATTTGCATGGAATATCTTTTTCCATTCCCTCACTTCCAGTCTGTATGTGTCCCTAGGTCTGAAGTGGGTCTCTTGTAGACAGCATATATACTGGTTTTTTTGTATCCATTCAGCCAGTCTGTGTCTTTTGGTTGGAGCATTTAATCCATTTACATTTAAGGTAGTTATCGATATGTATGTACCTATTACCATTTTCTTAATTGTTTTGGGTTTGTTATTGTAGGTCTTTTCCTTCTCTTGTGTTTCCTGCCTAGAGAAGTTCCTTTAGCATTTGTTGTAAAGCTGGTTTGGTGGTGCTGGATTCTCTTAGATTTTGCTTGTGTGTAAAGGTTTTAATTTCTCCATTGAATCTGAATGAGATCCTTGCTGGGTAGAGTAATCTTGGTTGTAGGTTTTTCCCTTTCATCACTTTAAATATGTCCTGCCACTCCCTTCTGGCTTGCAGAATTTCTGCTGAAAGATCAGCTGTTAAGCTTATGGGGATTGCCTTGTATTTTTCTTTTTTTTAAAAGAAATTTATTTAATTTATTTACTTTTGGCGGTGTTGTTTCTCTGTTGCTGTGCGTGGACTTTCTTTAGTTGCTGTGAGTGGGGGCCTCTTCATTGCAGTGTGCAGGCTTCTTATTGCAGTGGCTTCTCTTGTTGCAGAGCACGGGCTCTAGGCACACGGGCTTCAGTAGTTGTGGCTTGCAGGCTCTAGAGCGCAGGCTCAGTAGTTGTGGCACATGGGCTTAGTTGCTCTGTGGCATGTAGAATCTTCACGGACCAGGGCTCAAACCCGTGTCACCTGCATTGGCAGGCAGATTCTTAACCTCTCTGCCACCAGGGAGGCCCCACTTGTATGTTATTTGATGTTTTTCCCTTGCTGCTTTTAATATTTTTTCTTTGTATTTAGTTTTTGATAGTTTGATTAATATGTATCTTGGCTTGTTTCTCCTTGGATGTATCCTGTGTGGGACTCTGTGCTTTCTGGACTTGATTGACTATTTCCTTTTCCATATTAGGGAAGTTTTCAACTATAATCTCTTCAAATATTTTCTCAGTCCCTTTCTTTTTGTCTTCTTCTTCTGGGACCCGTATAATTCGAGTGTCGGTGCATTTAATGTTGTCCTAGAGGTCTCTGAGACTGTCCTCAATTCTTTTCATTCTTTTTTCTTTATTCTGCTCTGCAGTAGTTATTTCCTGTTTTAATTTAGTTATTTGGTTATTTCCATTTTAATAACTTTATTTTTTTTTCTGTCTTTTCTTTTTTTCTCCCTTTCTGCAGTAGTTATTTCCTATTTTATTTTAGTTATTTCCTATTTTACTATTTTATCTTCCAGGTTACTTATCTGTTCTTCTGCCTCAGTTATTCTGCTATTGATTCCTTTTAGAGAATTTTTAATTTCATTTATTGTGTTGTTCATCATTGCTTGTTTGCTCTTTAGTTCTTCTAGTTTCTTGTTAAATGTTTCTTGTATTTTCTCCATTCTATTTCCAAGATTTTGGATCAGCTTTACTATCATTATTCTGAATTCTTTTTCAGGTAGACTGCTTACTTCCTCTTCATTTGTTTGGTCTGGTGGGTTTTTACCTTGCTCCTTCATCTGCTGTGTGTTTCTTTATCTTCTCATTTTGCTTAATTTACTGTGTTTGGCATCTCCTTTTCACAGGCTGCAGGTTCATAGTTCCCTTTGTTTTTGGTGTCTGTCCCCAGTGGCTAAGGTTGGTTCAGTGGCTTGTGTAGGCTTCCTGGTGAAGGGGACTGGTGCCTGTGTTCTGATGGATGAGGCTGGATCTTGTCTTTCTGGTGGGTAGGACCATGTCTGGTGGTGTGTTTTGGGGTGTCTGTGACCTTATTATGATTTTAGGCAGCCTCTCTGCTAGTGGGTGGGGTTGTGTTCCTGTCTTGCTAGTTGTTTGGCATAGGGTGTCCAGCATTGTAGCTTGCTGGTTGTTGAGTGGCGCTGGGTCTTAGCATTGAGATGGAGATCTCTGGGATAGCTTTTGCTGTTTGATATTACATGGAGCTGTGAGGTCTCTTGTAGACCAGTGTCCTGAACTCAGCTCTCCCACCTCAGAGGCACAGGCCTGACACCCGGCCGGAGCATGAAGACACTGTCAGCCACATGGCTCAGCAGAAAAGGGAGAAAAAAAGAAAGAAAGACAGAAAAATAAAATAAAGTTATTAAAATGGAAAATTAAAAATTATTAAAAATAGAAAAATTAAAAAGTAATTAAAAAACAAAGAAGAGAGCGATGAAACCAAAAAACAATGATAACAAGTGCTAAAAAGTATATCAAAAAAATGGACAAACAGAACCCTAAGACAGATGGTAAAAGCAAAGGTATACAGACACAGTCACACAAAGAAGCATACACATACACACTCACAAAAAGCAAAAAGGAAAAAAATATATCTATCTACATATTAAAAAAAAAGTAAGAGAGCAACCAAATCAATGAACAAATCTACTAGTAATAATAAGCTCTAATTACTAAACTAAGATAAACATAAAACCAGAAACAAATTAGATGCAGAAAGCAAACCCCAAGTCTACAGTTGCTCCCAAAGTCCACCGTCTCAATTTTGGGATGATTCGTTGTCTATTCAGGTGTTCCACAGATGCAGGGTACATCACGTTGATTGTGGAGATTTAATCCACTGCTTCTGAGGTTGCTGGGAGGGATTTCCCTTTCTCTTCTTTATTTGCACAGCTCCCAGGGGCTCAGCTTTGCATTTGGCCCCACCTCTGCGCTTAGGTCGCCTGAGGGCGTCTGTTCTTCACCCGTACAGGACAGGGTTAAAGGAGCAGCTGATTAGGGGGCTCTTGCTCACTCAGGCTGGGGGGAGGGAGGGGTACGGAATGAGGGGTGAGCCTGTGGCGGCAGAGGCCAGCATGATGTTGCAACAGCCTGAGGTGCGCTGTGTGTTCTCCCGGGGAGGTTGTCCCTGGGTCACGCTCTCTTCCGTGGCTCCAAAGCTCCCCCCACCCAGCACCCCTGTCTCCGCCCGCGAAGGGGCTTTCCTAGTGTGTGGAAGCTTTTCCTCTTTCACAGCTCCCTCCCAGGGGTGCAGGTCCCGTCCCTATTCTTTGTCTCGGTTTTTTCTTTTGCCCTACCCAGGTACGTGGGGAGTTTCTTGCCTTTTGGGAGGTCTGAGGTCTTCTGCCAGCGTTCGGTATGTGTTCTGTAGGAGTTGTTCCACATGTGGTTGTATTTCTGATGTATTTGTGGGGAGGAAGGTGATCTCCACGTCTTACTCCTCTGCCATCTTGAAGGTCTCCCTCAGAGTTTCTTGATCTGTTTCCTGCTAAGAAACAGGAAAAGAAACTTTGATTGAATTAGGTCAGAAGTTTTTAACTGACAGAAAGAAGTGATTGTAAAATTTTTTTTTTGAATTTTTGATGCTTGTCTCTGCTGTTATATTTTTATTCTCTTTGGCACACTTTATATACAATTTTATTAGAACTTTTCAAGTTGAAACAACCTGCTCTGTCATTGAGGTGGGCCTGGGATAACTCCTAAACAGTTTTCTAAACTGTCTCTAATTCTTTCATCATATGCTTACTTGAATGGTGACCAAAATAGTGTACTAGGCCATTTTATTAAGGGAATAAATAATTTGAGACTTTTTTGGGCATCTTATTTTCTCAGATTGCGGGACCAAAAGAAGTTCAGCTTTTACATCTTGAGTAAAAACCTTTATTTCCCTATGTCTTATTTATACCTTTCTACGCAAAATTATTTTAGAAGGTGCTTGAGTTTGCCCAGGGTTGATTGTTCCCTTAAACTAAAAGCTTAAGTGGGGGAAAACATAACTAACATTGTTTAAAGCATTAAAATAAGGGAGAAAGTAAGTTTTGCTCCAAGTATACCTTTCTTTCCTTTTCTCACTGTGTTGGTTGGAATCTGAATTTTTAAGTCATTTTTTCTGTTGCTTTCTTGAGAAAATAAATGCAGTATGATCTTGCATGATAGTTGCTGAAATTTTTACGTTTTAATAGTTACAGTTTCTTCCATTTTGGAAGTTGAATGACAGCCTATAGGATTGTCTGTGAATCACATGAATATAAATACTTTTTGGTTCTACTTGGTGCATTAAAAATTGCTATAATAAATTTATATGCAATTTTTATCCTTTAACTTCTTCCTTTGAATAGCCTCTTTTAAAACATAAACGTTTCCACAGTTTAACCACCGAATGGGCTGATTCTTGTTGGTTTTGTGAATGATTTCCATAATTCTCTCTTTGCTAAGTAAGGGGGGAAATGTCTTTAGAAGTGCTTCTGTGCTTTTCTGCATGGTTACGTGTTGATTTTACTCATGTTGTGTCTTAAACTGACAAACATAATTTGTTAGAGAATGTATGTTGTGGGCTGAAAATGACACTATTAATATAAAACGTCAATTTTGAAATCATTTTATGGTGGAATTTTCAGTGAAAAAGACTTAAGAATTGGGCTTACCTGGTGGTGCAGTGGTTAAGAATCTGCCCGCCAATGCAGGGGACACGGGTTCGAGCCCTGGTCTGGGAAGATCCCACATGCTGCGGAGCAACTAAGCCCGTGCACCACAACTACTGAGCCTGTGCTCTAGAGCCCATGAGCCACAACTGCTGAGCCCATGCGCCACAACAGCTGAAGCCCGTGTGCCTAGAACCTGTGCTTTGCAACAAGAGAAGCCACTGCAATGAGAAGCCCGCGCACCACAATGAAGAGTAGCCCCCGCTCGCCGCAACTAAAAGAAAGCCCGCGCACAGCAATGAAGACCCAATGCAGCCAAAAATAAATAAATAAATAAATTAAAAAACAAAGTAGAATAAAACCAATCTAAATTACTGAAAGCTGTGAATTCGGCAATATGTAATTAAAAAATTTAGCTTTCTTACCAAACTATAGTTTATGATTTCATAGCAGTTACAAAAAAGTCATCTGTCACCTTACCACTTTCCTTATTAGACTTAATTTTTTCTGTTTTCTTCTAGTTCTTTATCATTCACATAATTTTTAAATGATTTAAATCGTAACAGATGTAATTTTTATAATAATACATCTATGATAACTTCTGTTAGGTATATATAGAAATTCCAGTTAGTGGTAATGTTCTAGATTGATATTATGTGGGTTTGCCTTAATAAAAAAGTAGCTAAATATTATTCATATTGTAAGAGTATTAAACTAGAAGTTTGACATATTTATTTTTCTATTGTGACCTGGGACAAATTACTTAGCTTCTCCATTTCTGTCACTTGTAGATTGAGGATACTCTTATTTCGTTAGTCAACTTCTCAGGGTTTTTAAAAGAAATCAAATGAAATAATCAAGGTGAGAGAACATTGAATAGTATATAGGCCTCTACAGATTACAAGTTATAGCTAATCAGCAAATTTATTTGCATATCAACAATTAATATGCTGAAGTCTTTGAATATATTTCTTCTGTAGAAGGTTAAACAGTTCTTTTCCTTAGTCTTCTCCCATGTTGAAATACTTTCTTTAAAGTATAACATAAAAGTTAGTTTCAACTCAATTTAGCCAAACAACCCCAAATTCTATGTTAGTGGAGTTCAAATTACTGAAAATCTGCTAAATGTTTACAATACTTAGTTGCAGTTTTGACTTTTGTTAAATAAATTATTTTTCTCTGTAGTGTAAACATTTTTTTAAAAATCTGAGTTTATGTGGGAACTTAAATTACTTCTACATTTGAGGATATGATAAGATTTTTTTTTTTTTTTAGGTTGCTCTACAACCATTTGGTAAGCTTCTTTTCTAAGATTATGTATTATTCAACCTCTTTTTTCTTTCTTTAATCCCGGAGGGCCAACACCATGGCCTGGCAGTTTCCATTGGTACCTCTTACGTTACTTAAAAATTTGTAGTGCAGACACATGAAGAAGAATGAGACAGATGGGTTGACAGAAAAGAAAAGAGAAAGTTGAAAAAGAAAATGTTGGATGGTAGAAACTGCCTAAAGGACCACAAATAATTCCTTCTGGGGCTGTATGTTGGCTCCATGGTTTAGGTCATGGGTCATCAATTAAGTTATCAGCCTAAGTATGCTGCTTCTGTGAACTCCCATGGTGAGTATTTTACTTGCCAACTGTAGCCTGTCTGACTCGTTACACCAGCTGACTAAAATACTGTAAATAACTCTTACATATATTTTTATGTGTGACAGTTACCAGGAATAGGTGTTAAGTTCATTAGATGACCCATTTTATATATTTATTTTGGTTGTGGACCCTTGTATTCTTGAACTACAGGCTTCATATGAAATTAGCTTTTTCCCCTACCAACAAATGTTCTTTCTTGTTTATTTGTCAGTTTTGGAAAACCACTTGCCATCTGACAGTGGTACTCTGTTGATGAATGAAGGGATGCGTGCTGTAACAGTGAGCTCTGGTCTTTTTATTTTCATACACGAACTAATGGCAGGGTCTCCCTGAGGTTGTGGTGGAGAGCAGATCTAACCATCAAGGCCAGGGTTGTTTTTCTTCTCTTCTGTCACCTCATGAATCATGGCTCATGACATCTGGACACATTTTCTGCATAAATGGGTGATATAGTTGATCATCTCTTTTTATAATGAAAAATATCCACAGTTTTTTACTTCATATTTGCTAATTTTTTTCTTTTTCTATCACAATTGAACATTTCTGTATCCTCTTCACTATACCATTCTTCAAGTTAAGGCCAGAGTTGTTTGTCATGTAAGAGGATTGTAACACAGAGTTTAAATCCAAAGAAGTTGTAAACTGTACAGTGGTTTCTTGATATGCCCCACCATCCATGTTAGTTGATACAAAAATTGTCTGCCTGGTACAGTGAAAGAATTTAGGTGGTGTTGAATAGAATTTGTTTTAAATTTACAGTGACATGATAATTTACCAGTTAGATGTCACATCCTTTATGAATTCCTCTCTATAAGCAATTTTAAAGGGAAAAAAAAATCTGTATTTGTCATGAAGGTTCTTATGCTTGCTTACTGTCAACACATGCTTATCTGAATATAAAAATCATTGGATTTGGTGTCAAAAGATCTGGGTTTGTAATTTTGCAGATTTAGGAATATGTATGGGTTAAGCCACAGTTATGCATTTTGGTTTATACATTTTGGTGGGAATGGTAATTGGTTAAATCTTTCTGGAATGTAATTTGCAGTATTCATCAGAACAGAAGTGTCACTGACCTAGCAATTCCACTTCTAGAGTTTATGTTAAGGAGATGATTGGACAAGTTCAGAGATGTATGTATGAAGACATTGATAGCAATGTTTATAACAGAAAATTGCTAACAATCCTAAGTGTCCAGATGAATGAACAAATAAAAATGGTGCATCTGCACACTGGAACAATATATAGTCATTAATAATGATTATGTGTTTATAGATATGGAAAAATCCACAGCATATTAAGTAGTTAAAGCCAGTTATAAAATCGTTCATATGGCATAATCTCGTTGAAGCAAAATTGTGTTATATAATATTAATTTTAAAAATGTGTGTATTTATATAATTCTCCTGTGTAAGTTTTTATACCTTTATTTTTATGTTTCTTTTTTTTAACTTGTTATTTTGAAATAATTATAGATTCACAGGACGTTGCACACACACACATGCACACACACACACACACACACACACACACACACACAAAGTAGTACAGGGGAGGTTCTTTGCATCCTTCCCTGTTTTCCCCAATGGTAACATGTTGCGTAACTCTAGTTCAGTACCAAAACCAGGAAATTGACACACAAAATTTATTGAGATTTCAGCAATTAGTTATACATGCACTCATTTGTGTGTACATGTATAGCTCTGTACAGTTTTATCACATGTGTAACCACCACCACAATCAAGATGCGTAACTGTTTCATACCAGCAAGGCTCCCTTGTGCTTTCCCTTCATAGCCACACCCATTCTTTCTATCTTCCGCATCTCTAAACCCTGGCAGCCAGTAATCAGTTTTCCATCTCTATAATTTTTTTATTTCAAGAAGGTTGTGTAAGTGGAATTATACAATATGTAACGTTTTGAGATTGGCTCTTTCATTCAGCATAGTGTCTTTGAGATCTATTCAGGTTGTTCTGTGTATCATAGTTCGTTCCTTTTTTTTTTGTTGAGTAGTATTCTGTGTTGTGTGTATACTATAGTTTGTTTCTGTTTAAAGACTTACTGAAGGACATTTGGATTGTTTCCAGTTTTGGGCTGTTATGAATAAAGCTGCTATGAACATTTGTGTACAGGTTTTTGTGTGAATATAAGTTTTCATTTCTTTGAGATAAATGCTCAAGAGTTCAATGACTGGGTTATATGGTAAATGCTTAGTTTTATACAAAACTGCCCAAACTGTTTTCCAGAGTGGCTGTATCACTTTACATTCTCACCAGTAATGTATGTGATAACCAGTTTCTCTGCATCCTTGCCAGCACTTGATGTCACTGTTTTTTATTTTAACAGTTCTGATTGGTGTGTAGTGTTTCCTCCTGGTGGTTTTTAGTACGGTTCATTTTTACAATAATAAATACAAATTATTTTCTTTTTTAAAAAAGAAAAATTACTTAGATATAAGTTTCTTTTCTGCCAGTTATTAAACGTTACTTAATACTGAGAAGTTTTGCTAGGTGAATAAGGAATATTGATTTCCTTTGTAATCCACTAGTGTTATACTTCTACTGTAGTAACATATTAATGGAAATAAAATCAAAGCAGATCATCTGCAGTTGTTTGACACAGCTGTTTTGATACTATTTCAAAATGTAAAACTACTTCAAAAATTACTAAATTATGCCTTATACCTCCCCTCTGCCCCATGGAGGGAAGAAAGGTGAAGACTGGCAAATTACTTATAAGATGTATTAAGGAATAAATATATGGAAAGTTTGACAGTTTAACACTTGTAGATTCATTTCATTTTGTTGTTGAGGGGTTAGGGAGCTCACATTTATTGAGCAGAGTGTTGAGCACTTTCCACATGTTGCTACGTAGTCCTTACAACTATCCTATCAGATGGTGGCATCCTTACACCATTTACATATGAGGAAACTGAGCCGCTCAAATTAAGTATCTTGGCTAAGTCATACCAATAGGAATGAGGAAGCTGGAACTTAAATATGTGGCTTTGGAATCTTTCCATTGTATGGGAGCATATGTTGTCTTCAGTAACGGGAATGGTTGGAAATCCACGCGAGCAGTACGCAGGAATGAGTTTGTTAATTGATGGTAATGGTTAAATCGAGAGGGTAGTACACTTGGAGTATAAGAATTGAAAGTGACCAGTCTGTGAATCTAGTGGGAACAGAATCATCTATATTATTTCTGTTACTGTTTCTTACTAGTGTTCCAATTTGGTATATTATTTTAGTGGAATTAAACTAGAATTTTTTTTTTCTTTTTTGACCACGCCATGCACCATGTGGCATCTTAGTTCCCTGACCAGGGATCACACCTGTGCTCCCTAAATTGGGAGGGCAGAGTCTTAACCACTGGACTGCCAGGGAAGTCCCTAAACTAGAATTTTTAAAGATTATGTAGTTGACTGTGTTCTGCTTTAGTAATAGTAGTTTATCCAAGTTTGCTGGCCCAACGGTTGGCAGCAGTGGTTAATTATTGTGGTGGTTGTATCTGGTTAGGCTTTATTATATGTACTACTAGAGGCATTATTATTGTTGTTGCTGTTCACATTGTCCTTTTGTTTTTTGCTAAAAATTTGAAGATGATTGAAGACATTTAACCATTGTACACCTGGGGCACCTCGCTGCTCTGTGAAGAGTTCTGTTAGTGTGTCTATATATATTATAATATTCCAGCTGGGTTGTTTTTTTTTTAAATATTTATTCATTTGGTTGCATTGGGTCTTAGTTGTGGCAGGCGGGCTCCTTAGTTGCAGCACGTGGGCTCCTTTGTTGCAGCAGGCTGTCTCCTTAGTTGTGGCTCCAGGGCTCCTTAGTTGCAGCATGCATGTGGGTTCTAGTTTCCTAACCAGGGATCACACCCGGGCCCTCTGCACTGGGAACGTGGAGTCTTATCCATTGCATCACCAGGGAAGTCCAGTTAGTGTATATTTTTGATTTTTTTTTAAATTTATTTTTGGCTGCATTGGGTCTTCGTTGCTGTGTGCGGACTTTCTCTAGTTCGGTGAGTGGGGGCTACTCTTCGTTGTAGTGTGCAGGCTTCTCATTGCGGTGGCTTCTCTTGTTGCAGAGCACAGGCTCTAGGCGTGTGGGCTTCAGTAGTTGCAGCAGTTGGGCTCAGTAGTTGTGGTGCACGGGCTTAGTTGCTCCGTGGCATGTGGGATCTTCCCGGACCAGGGATCAAACCCGTGTCCTCTGCATTGGCAGGTGGATTCTTATCCACTGTGCCACCAGGGATGTCCAGTTAGTGTATATTTTTGATTCTATGCTTATTGGCTTCCTATTTTATGTAGGATAAAATCCAAATTCCTTTAGATGGCATTAAGATTCTTCTCTCTTTTGCTCTATTTTACCTTGCAAGTCTTCTCTGCTACCTACACGTCCCAGTTACTTAACCTTGTCATGATGTATGTTGGCACACTCAGCAGAGGTGGCAGAGATGACATTGATTATTTGAGACATAACTTAGAAGTAATCCAGCTGTGTTATTGGTATTCATTGGGGAATTTTGTTGTGGAAACTGTCACTGGAGCATGTGGAGAGTGAGAGGTTGACGTTGATGTTCTCTCCCGAGGGAGAGTCTTTTCATGAAATCTAAATAAGGAAGGGAATAGACTTAGGATATAGCCCAGAAATGGCCACATAATGTTTAAGAACTTCCCTATAGTTGTGAAAATCTTGATAACCACTTCCTTGCCGAATTATCTTCAGGGAAGCCCAATGAAGGTTCTTAAAACTGGAAAAATCCCTTAGACCAGTTTCAAATTTTCCAGTGTGTGTGTGAGAGCTTCTTGGGCATGGCTCTCCAGTCCCATAGGTCTCATTGTCCATCGGGGTGTCACCCGCAAAACTGAGATTCCTGTTCTGTGAATCCATCTGTTTATGTTGTTGCTGGAATGATAGCAGCTCTGAGGAGGAGGAGCCTGGTCTGCTGTCACATATAAGGATTGCTTCAGACAGAGTCACACCGGGCCATTGGAGCAATATGATTGTTTATCTAGAGTTTAGTTCCTTTAGCAAATGTTTGATTAAGAGATGAGTTGTTTTAAGTATTTATCCCTAATCTCTCATTAATGACATTTTCCATATTGACCTGGTTGTGGAGTTTATGTATACAGGAAGTTTGAAGACCTCTGTGTGATATTAATTTATTTAATCTGTATTGGTATGAATATTTGCTGCCTTTTTGCCCCCCTTTTGTATGCCTCCAGTGCCCCAAATCTGCCTTCAGAAACAGCATTTGGTTTCTAATTGTAATTGTCTTGGAAACATTGTCATATTTTGCATTTCAGTTTTACTTTTATTTACTGCAAATGATGATTTGTAAGTTGCCTGCTACCAGAACATCTGAGTTCATTTGTTTAACTAAACAGTACTGTGCAAAAATGCCTATAAACACGCGGCAACAGTTACCAACCACCCCGGTTGCTTACCACCTCATTTTAGCTCTACATCAAGCACATGGGAAAGATTATTCTTAAAATGTTCCGAAAAGTTTAGAAAATTGGAGGATGGAGGGTTGGGAGGAAAGGAATTCTATTATAACAGTCAGTGTGTTGCTTTTGGCAGGGGTGTGCTTGGCTGATTTCCGTTGTAGAAATAACACTGCAACAAACAGAGCTTTATGAATCCTTCATTTAATAGGTAATTGCCATGTGTTCTTCTTTTGACTGAGCCACTGTACCAGGCGTGGTGGGGGAAGGCACGGATGAATGAGACATTTTCTCTGTTCTCACGGAGGTTATAATCTGGATACTCAAGATGCTTCTGATCGGCAGTGGTGATTGTTGAGGAAGTGTGGTAGCTGTGGTGCTGTTTCAGATCACGGCCATGTGTAGGGGACGCAGGCTTGAGGGGCCTCATTACAGAATGGTAGGTGCTGGCTGGCTAACCACAAGCCAGAGCTTCTAGCAGAGGTGGGATAGTTCCCAGCTTTTCCTGTCTCTTCATCCTTGAGTGACAAAGAAACCAGCCTGCTTCAAAAAGTTATATTATTTTACATTTAGAAACAAATAAGTGTCTTTAAAAATATTTTAATAAAAATTTAAACTTGGGGGCAGATGTTGCCTTGAAATCTGGGGAGTGTGAAGTGTTTCTTGAGGGACGGGGAAGGAATTTTGTCCTCTGGTAATGAAGTGTCTGACAAAGGCTTTCATTGATTCAGTGCATTTTTATTAAGTGCCTGATTTGTACCAGGCTGAGAATGCTGTGATGAGCAAGGAGCACACAGTCTAGGGGGGCCACAGACATAACTTGGCAGTCTTGCTACCGGCTGCTCAGTTTCATGATTGGGTGCTGTTGGGACAGAAAGCAGGCTTCTTACCTGGTCTTTGGTGATCAGAGGTGGTTTTCTAGAGGAAATGGTGTCCAAACCAACCTCACTAATACATGTTGGGATTAATTCTTTTTTTCAGACTAATATTGTATTCAAAAGAAATCAGAACCTGGTTTTTGTTTTTGTTTTGGGAACACTCAATACCTTTCTGTTGAGAATGAGTTGAGAAACTGAACTCCATACCCCAGCCATCTGGTATATTTTTCCAGGCTTGTAACTGATCGTTCTCCAGTGTTGATTAACTCTGCTTCCCAGAACCTTCCAGGCTCTCTGTGACTGCCACACCTTTGCGTACGCATTCCTTGTGTCTGGAAAGCCGTCCCTTTTTGTCTGCCCAACTGCCTTCTCTTCCTCCTTCAGGACAGACAGTCACTTCCTCCAGGATGTCTTCCTTGAGTGCTAAGAGGGTAGGTTGGGACAGGGCTGGGCTTGATCTGCGTACTTCCCCTGCACCAAATAGTCTGTCTGATTCTTCATTCCTCTGTGTAGCCTGGAGGCAGAGGCAGCATCTTTCACAGAGCCCAGCATGTCCTGGGCACCCAGGCAGTGTTTGTTGAACAAGCAAATTCCGAAGCTTTTGAAGATTGTAGCCACATGTATATAATTGAAGCTCTTGGTTCCAACTGGTTTTAAGAGAGTGTTATTGACTCAAAGTAGAAGCACCAGTGAAACAGACTTTATGCATGTGGTCTAGTTATTAGCCTCATAAAACTCTTTACAGTCTTTTGCATTTTATACGTCTTTACTTTTATTTTTTGCCCGAGTAACCCATAAACTGAGTAATTCATAGTTTTCACTTCTTGCCAACTACTGATGTATATTATTAAATCTGACCACAGTGATTTATTATAATAGAAGTCTTTTGGTTATTAACAAAAATCAGTTTGATTTAGCATATGTCAGGAAGAGGGGCTTATGTGATGAAGAGAAAGGGCTGTCTCATAGAATCCCAGATGAGAAACACAGCTAGGCTTCAGGAAGAACTGGTCCGAAGAATTACAAGGCCAGCAGGAATCCTGACCGTCCTTTTTGTTTATCTCTGCTGCTCAGTGGATAGAGGATGGCTTCCTATAACCCTCAGCATGGCAGGCCAGTTCAGCCATACGGAGAACCTGTCTTTACATCTCAATTCCAAATTCCCCAAGACTCTGGCATAGCTTTTGTTAGATGCCTATCTCTGAGCCATCAGCTATGGCCAGGGAGTGGGGGTCAGGCTGAACAAGCCCTGTCTGCTTCTGCTCACCCCTGAGGAGTAGGTGGGAAGGTAGAAGAAAGGGAGGGGGAGGACAGTAGACAGATCATATGAGGTGGGCAGACTCTCCAAAAATATCTAATACAGGGATAAAGACCAGGGACATGCAAACAGTTGACTATAGAATCATTTCTAGGTACTTTTGGCTAAAAATTTTTCAATCTTAGGAGAAACTTAAAGATTACTTTGGAAAGATATTTATCTTTTTGAATATGAATATAATTTGAGATTCTTAAGGTAATGGCATATTCACTGAAGTAATTAGTTTTAGCTTTGTGTATATGTACAGTACTTCTTATACATGATACTGTCTTCAATTGCTGGGAGACAAGTTCTAGAGTAGCTCTAATAGAAATAAAAGGTTAGATTGGAATGTATTTGAAGTTTTCTAGTAGCCATGTTAAAAATGTAAAATAAAAGAGGTGAAATTAATTTTAACAGTATGTTTTATTTAGCTCAGTATATCCCAAATATTATAATTTCATGAACATAAAGATTAATAATGAAGTATTTTCTATTTTTAAAAAAATCTTTGAAATCTGGTATGTATTTTGTATTACAGTTCATCTCAGTTGGGACTGGCCACTTTTCAGGTGGTCAGCCACTACATGTAAGCTAGTGGTTACCATATTGGACAGCATAGTTCTAGAAATAGCTAAAGTAATCCATTTTCTTTCATAGTTTCTCTAAAATTTTCTTGTCAAAAGCATTGGTGCTCATGGATTGTTTTTTTTAAAAAGTATGCTTCAGCAGCAACAGCAGAGAACCCTGGGAGGTAGGGGTTTTTAAACTAGCCCTTGAAAGAGTTGCCCATTTGGAGGATTTGCTATGTGCCATGTGTGTTGGCAGAAAACAACAAAATTTTTAAGCCAGTCACCAGGCTGTAAAGCTGGTTCTTGTTCTTCCGCTGATTCCTGGAATGTTACTTAAACTCCTTGGAAGCCTCAGTTTGCTTATCTATTGAAATAGGGTTTATAATTGTCCTGCTCATTAGAAGAGGTTCTCATGTGCTAATAAATTTGAAAGTGCTTTGAAAAACTTTTAAAGGGTTACATAGATGTAAAGCATTATTTTAATTTATTAACTGGGAAAAAAGCAATGCATTTTGGAATCAATAGTAGCTCATTTATTGAGGTTTTACTTTGTGCCAGGCACTGTTCTAAGTGCCTTATACATATTACATAACTTAATAACCACACCTTTTGAAACAGGTACTGTTTTTATCATCTCTGTTTTATGTATGAGAAAACTAAAAGAAGGTTAAACGATCCCTAGGTTATATAGCTAGTAACTAGTTGAATTGGAATTGGAATGCACTTTTTTCTCTAAATTGTGGCAAAACGCACACAACATAAGATTTATCATTTTAGCCATTTCTAAATGTTTACTTCTGTAGTATTAAGTAAATACATTCACATTGTTTTTTTTTTTAATTAATTAATTAATTTATTTTTGGCTGTGTTGGGTCTTCGCTGCTGCACGTGGGCTTTTCTCTAGTTGGGGCGAGCCGGGGCCACTCTTCACTGCGGTGCGCGGGCTTATCATTGCAGTGGCTTCTCTTGTTGCGGAGCACAGGCTCTAGGTGTGTGGGCTTCAGTAGTTGTGGGGTACAGGCTTAGTTGCTCCGCAGCATGTGGGATCTTCCTGGACCAGGGCTCGAACCCGTGTCCCCTGCATTGGCAGGTGAATTCTTAACCACTGCGCCACCAGGGAAGTCCTACATTCACATTGCTGTTTAACTATCTCCATCGTCCATCTCCAGAACTTTTTCATCTTCCCTAACTGAAACTCCATACTCATCACATACTAACTTGCTATCCCTGCCCCATCCCCCCACCTCCCTGTTCCCAACCACACCAATAGCAACCACTGTTCTACTTTGTCTCTTTGGATTTGACGTGGACTCATACAGTATTTGTCTTTTTGCAACTGGCTTATTTCACTTAGCATAATGTCTTCAAGGTTCATCCACGTTGTAGCGTGTGTCAGAACTTTTCGTTTTTAAGGCTGAGTAATATTCCATTGTATGTA
Source organism: Orcinus orca (assembly GCF_937001465.1). Taxonomy (NCBI): domain Eukaryota; kingdom Metazoa; phylum Chordata; class Mammalia; order Artiodactyla; family Delphinidae; genus Orcinus; species Orcinus orca. The sequence goes on from NC_064573.1 coordinate 24,093,876, forward strand.
TGTACCACAATTTGTGCCATCATTCATCTGTTGATGGACACTGGTTGCTTCCACCTTTTGGCTATTGCGAGTAATGCTGCCATGAATGTGGGTGTACAAATATCAGTCCTTTTGGGTATATGTATACCCAGAAGTGGAATTGCTGGATCATATGATAATTCTCTTTTTGATATTTTGAAAAGTTGCCATACTGTTTTTCATAGCACTTGCTCCATTTTACACACCCATCAGCAATGCACGAGGGTCCCAGTTTCTCTACATCCCCTCCAACACTTTTTTCCCTTTTCCCTTCCCTCCCCTCCTCTCCCGTCCCCTCCTGTTCTTTTTTTTTAATAATACCATCCTAATGGTGTGAAGTAGTAGTCACTGTGGTTTTAATTCACATTTCCCTAATGACTAGTGATGTTGAACATCTTTTCATATACCTGTTGGCCGTTTTTATGTCTTTGGAGAAATGTCTATCTGAATCCTTTGCAGATTTTTTTTTTTTTTTTTTCTTTGCAGATTTTTAAACTGGGTTGTTTGGGGTTTTTTGTTGTTGTTGAATCAGAGTTTTTAAAAAATATATCCTGGATATTAGTGCCTTATCAGGTATGTGATTTGCAAACATTTTCTCCCATTCTGTTGGGTTGACTTTTCACTCTCTTGGTGGTATCCCTTGATGTGCAAAAGTTTTTAATTTTGGTTAAGTCCAATTTATTTATGTTTTCTTTTGATGCCTGTGTTTTTGGTGTCATATGTAAGAAATTACTGCTGGATCCACTGTCCTGTAGCTTCCCCAGTTTTTAAATCTAAGAGTTTTATGTCTTTCTCTCCTGTCTCTGTGTCAGTTTGCATTGGCTTCTGTTTTTCTGTATATTTATAAATTATTGAAGCTTATGTCTGTGTTTTCTCTCTTTTCTTGCCTTGTTTCTTTTTTGTTGTTGTTGAACTATTTGAAAGTATTATAGAAAAATAATGGCATTTTTCTAAATAACTGTAATCCTGTGATCAGTACTTCCTTGGAAATGGGCACATGAGGCCCCTGCCTTGTGCTCTGTGTTTGAGAATACCTTTCTCGAATTTTTCTAAGTCCCATCAGCCCCACCTCTCCTCCCTGCCTCAATACCTAAAAGGCAAGGCGCCCCAAGTGCTTTTCTTTAGGAGTCTCATGTTGAGAATTATAGTAAATTTTCTAATTACATTGAGAATAGAAGCTTTATTTAGCTGATATTATTGTTTACCACTGTACACCTTATTTTCCTTCTAAATTGTCTTTCTTGTCTTTATTTTTATGTATTCCTTTAACTGGTTAGTATGTACATAGTTAATGTTATAGTTATTAATTACCTTTTTTCTCATTTTCCAGTACCGAGTTGAAGCTCTTGGAGGAGGCAACCATTTCAGTCTGCAGGTCTTTAGGTAAGGAGGAAAAATGAATGTGTGTGTGTGTGTGTGTGTGTGTGTATGTGTGTGTGTGTAATGTGTATATATATGTATGTGTGTGGAGACAGTTATTTCAAAATTTCTGTTACAGATTTTGCTGGTGCAATGTGAATTGAATTAATGAAGTGATATATTTTTGTTGATGATGATAATTATAATTGTACTAATAATTATATTCTTGGTGCTTATTGATGCCTCTAGAGGTTCTCATTCAGTTAACAGCAGTGAGACACATGCTTGGTTTATTTGCAGTAGTGGTAATGGACTCCACTAAGCCATAGAGCTTATTCTTTTTACAAATTTTGAAATACTGAGAAAAACCCAAAATATTCTTTGTTTTGTAGTTGCATGTATAGTTCCTAGAGAATATGGATCATTCATCCTTTGTTTTGCCAACTGCACGTACTAAATATGCTGTTGCTGGCTGTGTTAACTAGAATAATTATCACTCATTAATAGGAAAATATATTAGGAATCTTCTCAAATTAGTAATAACAACTTGATATTATGGTAAAGTGCATGGGCTCTGGAATTATTTTATGGTCTTAATTATAGCTCTCTTATTACTAGCTGAGCTTTAATTTCCTCATCTAAATTGCAGGATTCTCATGGGAAGAAGTCAGATAACATATGAAACATCCAGTATAGTTCCTAGCATCTCGTCATTATTCATTATTTATGTCAACAAATGTTACCTTTTTTTGGACCTCATTTCTCAAATACTTTGCTTTCAAATTGGTAGCAATTGGAAAGAAATGTATGCTTTAAAAAATGTGAATGGTGATACTTACATTTCATTGTTGCTTTGAAAATTAGAGATAACGTATCTGTGAAACGACTGGTGGACAGGAGCTTAATAAGTGATGACGAGCTTGTTTTTAAATCAAGCTTATGGATGTGCTCCATGTAAGCTCTGTGGCTAACTCCCATATAAGTTACTCTGCCAAAAACAGTCTTTGATGAAATATTTTTGCTTTTAAAAACAAATTATGTTGGTAATGATAGAGGTGGTATTATAATAGTTGCCTTGAATTTTGTCTGCAGTTATAACCATAGATTTGAGGATTTTGCGCTAAACAGAGCTGACTATCAAAAACCTATATGACAGTTTGCTGAAAATTAATTTTATGTAACAGTGATATTAATGCAGTTATTATGATGATGGTTTTTAATGTGACCTTGGGGTTTTACAAAAATAACATTTTAAAATTGGGAGTAATAGTTACTTATTAATACAATGTGGAAAGCATACTAAAATGTAAAAAAGGCAGTAATTGCTCATATTCCACAACCCTGACATAGCTATTGGTAATATTTTGCCTTCTGTTATTTATTCTTTGGATATACATTTACATGCATATTAAATACACATACTCAATTATTTTAATCTGTGTTTTTCACTTGATATTATGTATCTAAGTGTGTCATTCTATATTTAAAACTACTTTGGAGAATAGCAAATATATATATATATATATATATATATATATACACACACACACACATTTAATTCCCCAAATTCTAACAATATAGTGGTATAGTTAAAATTAAAGTCTTCCCATATTAAACAGTGCAGGAAATCATTGCTAGTCTTTTGTGATAAGATCAAAATTTTATCAGTAATTCTGTGTGTATTGACTTATATGCACAATTTTATGTAAGTGCTATTATTTCTATGTTTTCATTTAGCAGTATTCAGGAACTTCTTTCCACGTTAATAGATATAAATGTAAATCAATTTTAAGGGCTATGTGGGTATGTAGCAATTCTCTCTTATTTTTCTTTTTTGGGTCTGAAAATGTTTTCATTTTTCCTTTGCTTTTGGAGGATATATTTGCTGGGTGTAGAATTCTAGGTTGGCATTAATTTCTTTCCATACTTTAAATATACCATTCTGTTATTTTTCTGGTTACTCTCATTTTTGTTGAGATTAAAACTGTCAAAAAAAAAAAGCTGTCAATGTTAGTGTTGTTCCTTTGAAAACAATGGAATTTTTTTCTTCTGGATGCTTTTAATTTTTTCTTTTTTTTTTAAAGAAGATGTTGGGGGTAGGAGTTTATTTATTTATTTATTTTTGCTGTGTTGGGTCTTCGTTTCTGTGCAAGGGCTTTCTCTAGTTGTGGCAAGCGGGGGCCACTCTTCATCGCGGTACGCGGGCCTCTCACTATCGCGGCCTCTCCTGTTGCGGAGCACAGGCTCCAGATGCGCAGGCTCAGTAGTTGTGGCTCACGGGCCCAGCCGCTCCGCGGCATGTGGGATCTTCCCAGACCAGGGCTCGAACCCGTGTCCCCTGCATTAGCAGGCAGATTCTCAACCACTGCGCCACCAGGGAAACCCTAAGTTTTTCTTTTTTGTCCTTTGGTTTTCAACATCTTAGAATATGCTGAGGAGTATTTTTCCTTCCTTCTCTCCTTCCTTCCTTTTTTCTCTCCTTCCTCCCTCCCTCCCTGCTTGAAGTTTGTAGAGCTTGTTAAATCTGTGGGTTGATGTCTTTCATCTGTTTTGGAAAATTCTCAGCCATTATCGATTTATACATTGTTACTGTCCTATTCTGTCTCTCCTCTCCTTCTAGGGTCTCTGTTATATTTGTGTTAAAATTTTCATTGTGTTGCATAGGCTTGTCAGGCTCTCTCTCTCTCTCTTTTTTTTTTTTGTATTTTATTTTCTTCTTTACTTTCTCTCTGACCTTCTGTAGGATATTTTTTTTATTAATGTCTTTAGTTTACTAATCTTTTTTCTGGTAAACACATCTATTGAGATTTTTAAAATAAAATTTTAATTTTAGAATAGCTTTAGATTTATAGAAAAGTTGCAAAGCTATGTGGAGAGTTACCATATAACCCTCTTCAGTTTCCTCTGTTGTCAACATCTTACATTAATATGGTACATTTGTTACACTAAGGAATCAACAGTGGTACATTACTATTAACTAAACTTGACCCTTTATTCAGATTTCACTAGTTTCCCCAAATGTCCTCTTGGAGTTTTTTCTGTTCCAGGATACTACATTACGTTTAGTCATTAAGTCTCCTTAACCTCCTCTTGTCTCAGATTTTCCTCAATTTTAATGACTTTAAGAGTTTTGAGGAATACTGGTAGAGTATTTCTAGAATGTCCCTCAGTTCGTTTGATGTTATTCTCATGGCTAGGTGGGGTTATGGGTTTGTAGGTGGAAGATCACAGAGGTGACATGCTGTTCTCAACACATCATATCAGGGATACATGCTATTAACATGAGTTTCACTGATGATGTTGACCTTGATTATGTGGCCAGGGTTGTTTTTGTCCATTTTCTCCACTGTAAAGTTGTGCCCCTGCCCTGCTGTTGCCTTCATTTTGAAGGAGAGTTTTTCTGGATACAGAATTCTTGGTTGGCATTTATTTTCTCATATCCCTTTGACTATATCATTCTGTTGCCTTCTGATAAGTCATTTTTTTGTTACTGCTGTCAAGATTTTGTCCTTGCCTTTACAAAATTTTAAAATTTATTCTTTATTCTGCTTGGGGTTTGTTGATGTTCTTGGATACGTAGATTGATGTTTTTCATCATTTTGGGGATGTTTGTGGCCATTATTTTTGTTGGGCTTTTTATATTATCTGTATTACTTTTTTCTATGAATCTGCACATGGGGTTCTCTGGGTCCAAACAGATTTCTTATTAAATATCTCACAGTGAATTTTAAGTGCATTTCCCCCACTTTTTCCTAGTTCTTACCTGCTAGAATAGTGCTATGAGAGCCAGGTCAGTTGTTTTATGTGAGGAGATGAGGTTTGCTCTTTGTTTGGCTTGTTTAAGTCTTACAAGTTGTTTTTTGGGACTTGTTGCCTCTGAATCTGTATAGCAAGGTATTGGGTGGGATGATTAACGTAAGTTTTCTGGTTGGAGTAGACAAAAGTACTTTCAGGCAGTTAGGCTTGCGAATGATCCATTGATTACCAAATAAAATTTTAGTCCAGTTGTATAAAATTTGTAGTTAGTTAAAGTGTTTCCTGTTTTTAGGGGAAAAGGACTATCCTTACTCAGCCTTTTCATGAGCTTGTATCTTTTTGTATTTTTTCATGGGTATTTTATTTTTAATTCTTTAAAAAATTTCCCACTCATACAGAGGCAGACAGAATAATATAATGACCTCCTATATGCTCATCTCCCAGTTTCAATCATTTTCAACTCATGGCCAGTCTTGTTTCATCTGTATCTCTCACCTATTTATTGAAATATGGATATGTACAGAAAAGTGCACAAGTAGAAAGTGTATACAAAACAAAAAGCGTATCCTCACATAAGTAATTTGACACAAACCTCAGGCATTATATTATTTCATTCATAGATATTGTGATACATATCTCATAATAACAATTTTTTAATGGAAAAATACCATTATCTACTAAAAACAATTTTTAATATCACAAAACATCCACTGACTGTTCAAATTTCTAATTGTCTCAGTTTGTTTGAATCAGGAGCCAAATAAGGGCCATACATTATTATTGGTTAATATGTCTTTACATTCTTTTCAGAGCTAGGTTCCTCCTGAATTTGTCTTGCCTTTTTTCCCCTCTCAATTTTCTTATTGAAGAAAGTGGGTAGTAGAGTTTCCCACAACGTCGATTTTGTCGATTGCATCCTTATGGATTGTTAGCATGTCTCTGTCTTTTATATTTATGGTATGTTGGTTATTGGATCTTGGAGATCGTGGGTATTTTAGTGAGATACTGGGAAAGGTTGTTTCAGGGGCTGGAAGCAAGGTCAACCTCTCACCCCAGGTGGAAATCCTCTTTGTAATACCCTTGTCTGAGTATTACCTGGAATTTGCTTGAACTCCTGTGGAGATGGAGAATCCCTTTTTCACAAAACCAGTTCAGTTAACAGATTGCTGCAAGTTCAAGCTCTAGAGTTAAATGAGTTAGTTTTCCATTACTGAAGTATTATCATTACTTGAATTTTTACAGATGAAGAAACTGAGGCATGGGGAGGTTAAGTAAGTTGCCAGGTGTCACACAGCTAGTCAGTGCTGGAGCTGGACTTTGAAAGTAGTCACGTTCTGTAGTCCAGTTCCATGTGCTTTTCTGCCTTCCTGTCAGACATCCCCTGTTCCTACTCTGGTCCTGAAGCGCCTTCAACTTCAATGTAGCGTTTGATTTTTGCCAATTAAGTTTGATCCTGTTAAATTCCACTGAGGTATTTTGGAATATTGAGTCTACCATTGAGTATTGTTTTTGAAACATCATTAAGTGTACTTAATTTTATAAATTTATTACCCCATCTACGTCTTGTCCAAAAGAGTACTTTGGAAACTTAGAATGTCATCCACATTAAGAGAGGGAGTTCCGTTTGTAAGTATCTTCTTAGTACCTGACACAGAGCTGGGCAGTAGCTCCATGAAGACATGCTGAATGAATGAAAAGGGTACACAAAACTTTAATTACATCAGTCTAGTGGTCTTGGTTGTTCTTTCTAACAACACAGGGTTTTTTGTTTGTTATTTTAATGGCTAACCATAAAATTCAAATGATTACTTATAAAGCCATTCAATAATGAAGGGGCTGTTGAATGAACACAAGATTGTGAAGTTGAGATTCGGAAATATGGTTGAAGTCCTGTCAGCCTCAGCATTTTGTTTCAGTATTTTGTTTTGATTAACAATAGCTATGAAATATTAATTCATACGGAGACACACTTGCACACATTAACTGGGGTTTTTTTTGTTTAGTTTGGTTTTTTTTTTTGGCTGTGTCGCGTCTTAGTTGTGGCACACGGGACCTTTGTTGAGGCATGCGGGATCTGTCGTTGCAGTGTGCGGGCTTCTCTCTAGTTGTGGCCTGCGGGTTTTCTCTCTCTAGTTGTGGCACGTGGGCATGGTTGCCCCACGGCATGTTGGATCTTAGTTCCCCGACCCGGGGTTGAATCCATGTCCCCTGCATTGGAAGGAGGATTCTTTACCACTGGACCACCAGGGAAGTCCCCTACATTAACTGGTTTTTAAAAAATCCGTTTGTCTTGAAATCTCAGGATAGTCTTTCATTAAGCTAAACCCAAAGCTTAAAAGTAGGCAATTTTTGATTCAGAGTGAAACTCTAACAATATCTAATCACGTGTCTATTCTGAATTATGGAATCTGGACAAAAACCTGCCCTAACTTAAAACACAGTTTGCCCCTTGCTACTCACAGTGGGGCTCTCCACCCAGCAGCAATGGACATCACCTGGGAGACTGTCACAGCTGCAGAATCTCAGGACTCAACTTCACACATGCAGAATCAGAATTTAAACTTTAATGAGAATGCCAAGTGATTTAAATGCACATTAAACGTTGAGAAGCGCTGTCAACTTCAGTAGTGTAGGGTGGCCGTGGGATTCTCTACTTCCAGCAAGCTCCCAGGTAATGCTATTGCTGCTGAACCACACTTGGATTAGCAAGGTGCTATACATTTTATCACAATGAGAAGATTATACAGTTACTTGCATCTACTCTCAAGCTGTGACAAGAACACATACCCAGCAGATAGACCTGGGTTAATTGGACAGTTACTGAGCGCTAAGCAGGTGGGCTGTAATGGTGTACTTATTCCTCTGTATATCTTTTCTTTACAGTTTTGGATTCTGAGATGAGGTGGCTGTTTTCTCCTACAGTTTCTATTATTTCCATTTGTAAATCATTTTTCGTTGTTTAGAATTAAGACCAAACAGCAATCTCTCTCTTTGCTAATTTCCCCAATTAGATTTGAAATTGACAATAAGGTTCATCCCTGAACAACTTCAGTCTGACATTTGGCTTTATAAATGTTATGATATGCTCATTTTGATTTCGGTTCTTAACTTTTAAAAACCTTTTCTTCTCTTGCAGTTGAAAACAATCCTCGAACAGGAAACCTTGGTGCACTAATTAAGGTCTTCCTGTCTAGAACCAAAGAACTAAAACTTTCAGCAGAATGTCAGAAGTAAGCTGGATGATTAAATCACACTCTCTCTATATTTAATTTATATTTAACAGTATGATTTTTCATTTATTGGTAGAAATAGGTTATGGTCTTGGAATTGTTCTCATTATTAAGGCAAAAAGTAAAAGAGGTTTTAATTTACTGTCCAGGTCATTGTAGTGAGATTATAAATTTTGGAATCTGATTTCAGCATTTTAGACAATCTTTAGAAATATATTCTTTAAGAAGATTAATTGTGTAATTATTATTAAAAAAAGGTAATTTTCTCCCATTTCCACTGCTGGTTGTATCTAATTTAAATACAATAAGTCCCCTACATACGAACCTTTAAATTGCAAACTTTCAAAGATGCGAAAGTGTGTTTGCATGTCCAATCACGTAAGTTAGTTCACGTATCTGGCGTACATTGTCACATGTGTGCGTGCTCTACAAGTGGTCGTGCTTTTGTGTACTTTACAGTACTGTATAGAGTACCGTAGTACAGTATCTTTATTTCAAGCCCAGGATGTCTGGAAGCAAGCGTAAAAGCAGCGGTGATGTAGCTGGTACTGCTAAGAAGTGCCAAGTGATAACGATGGAAACAAAAGTGAAAACAATTTTGAGAGTGGAGCAAGGCGTGTGAAAAGTATTATAAACCTATTACAGTACAGTACTATTTAGCCAAGTTTGTTAGTTGGGTACCTAGCCTAGCTTTGGTTGGACTTAGACAAACAAATTGGACTTATGAACATGCAGTCAGAATGGAACTCGTTTGTATGCAGGGGACTTACTGTAATGACTTAGTGTATTAATTCATTCCACATTTGTTTCCTTTATTTCTTTCATATTAGGTGAACGAAGGTTCAGATTAGATATTATGGTTTTATATTTATATAGTGGAAGATTCACCTTTTATCAACCCGAGCATTTTTTGAAACCATTTTTGGAGGGTAGTCTCTTAAAAGATTGCTCATTGCCCTGTTTCCAAATAATTTATATTGAATCCAATTAAAATTGTTGTGAGTCCATGATTATTAATACAAATAGCAGGTATTGTACTGTGCAGCTGGTGATGCCTCATTTAAAATTTTGGTTGTGGGGACTTCCCTGGCGATCCAGTGGTTAAGACTCCGAGCTTCCACTGCAGGGGGCATGGGTTCAATCTCTGGTCCGGGAATTAAGATCCCACATGCTGCAGGACGCAGCCAAAAAAAAAAAAAAAATTTTTTTTGGTTGTGTATTTGCATATATTCTCTTTATGTTACTATAGTTTTTATGTTTTCTATTTTTAGTTTTCTTTTCTTTGAATTGCCTGTGTATGGGGCAGCTATAAAGTTAAGAACAAAGAGCAGTCATGCCTAAAGGAAAAAAATTTTAAAGTTGACTCACTGTAAAATACACAGAATGAAATATGAGGTAAATTATAGTAGATATCGTTGGTCCAGTGTCATAAATCATGAGCCATAAAAAAAAAGGTATGGACATTGTTCTAATATTACAAACAAAATGGGCAACATGATTGAGAAATCAGTGGACTAGAATAAAGTGATTGTGCTCATGATTAAATACTGATTCTTGTGTAATTTTGCTCTTTCCTTTCTAGCCACATCTTCATTTGGCAGACACACAATGCTTTGTTTATTATTTGCTGTTTGCTGAAAGTGTTCATTTATGAGATGTCAGAAGAAGAGTTACAACTTCATTTTACTTATGAAGAAAAATCTCCTGGCAGTTACAGTAAGTATTGCCTTTGAAGATGTTCTGGGATAACGTGTGTAACATGTAAGGATAGAATTTGAAGAATTAGAAGTATAATTTTGAAAATTCTACTTTTCCTCATAATTTTTTTTTGGCCGCGCCATGTGGCACGTGGGATCTTAGCTCCCCGACCATGGATCGAACCCGTGAACCCGGCAGTGGAAGCATGGAGTCTTAACCGGTGGACCACCAAGGAAGTCCCAATTTTCATTTTTAAGTGACCTGACACCATCAGTCTTTCTTCCCCTATATTAATTTAAATGAGCCGAGGGCTTCCCTGGTGGCGCAGTGGTTGAGAGTCCACCTGCCGATGCAGGGGACATGGGTTCGTGCCCCGGTCCGGGAAGATCCCACATGCCGCGGAGCAGCTGGGCCCGTGAGCCATGGCCACTGAGCCTGTGCGTCTGGAGCCTGTGCTCCACAATGGGAGAGGCCACGACAGTGAGAGGCCCGCGTACCGCCAAAAAAAAAAAAAAAAAAAAAAATGAGCCGAGACACTTATAATTTTTTCTTTTTTCTCTTTTTTTAAATAAGGGTGCCGGTAAGATTGAGACTTTTCTTTATTTTGACTTCTATGTATATGGGAAATAAAAATAAAAATCACAAATATTCCTTTCAGGAAACAAATGTCAATTTAAATACCATTACTAGGCCAACACATTATTAAGGGAGACAACCAATCAGAATTACAGATTTTATAAATGTTAAAGGTTACTTTCATAGGACATAACAGTCTCTGAGTCTGGGTATCTCTGGGACTGTTTGATCAGAAATAATGTTTTTAAGTATAGTTTTATGATGCCAAAGTATATTGTCTTTTTCTGAAGATACAGGAAAAGTTTACTTTTTTCTCCTGATATTGCCGAAATTTTTTTTTTCCCCAGTAGTTAGGAGAGCCTATAGTTTTCAAGATCAACTGCTGGTGTTTCATTTCTTAGCATTAAAAGTTACAACTTGGAAAATAAAAGGGCGTAATGGGATTATTAACAATTCAAATACGGGGAATGCGGTTTTGCACCTACCCTTCCCCATTGCTTCTCTCTTCCTCAAGGCAAAGGCACTGTTGCTTCTGAGTTTCCTGGGTTCATTTTTCAAAACACACCTCTGCCTTCATCAGGCTTTCTCGCCCGCCTAGAGCTTTATACATTGAATATGTTTAATTTACTACCTTGATAATCAGCCTTCTATATTTGTTAAATATATACTGATGTTTAAATGGTTAGAGCTTTTAATCAGGACTGTATCTTGTATGTGTTAGTTTTGTTAATGCTAGGCTTTGTTTTTGTGGTACCAATAGTGCCAAAACATAGTTCTGTTTAGTGAGTTGCATTCCTTTCCAGGAAGTTCTGTCAGCAAGAATGGAGTGAATGTTTATCCCCGTTGGGCCTGAGAGCATAGTCCAACCAGCATCTGCAAACCCAATACTTTGTTTTGCATTATGTCACAAAAATTAAGCAAATATTGTGCTTTATTTAACACAATATCTTTTTTATTTTAATATAAAATCATTTTTTTTCCATTACTTACCGTTGAGCAAATTGATGCACTTGAGAGATACACTGTGCTTATTTGGGGGCCAAACGTCTTGCCACAGTACCCTCTCTGTACCTGCACTCCCCGCTCACATCCAGGCTTGAGAAGCATGGTTTTGTTGTACATCCCAGGTAGCCTCATGTAGAGGCAGGACAAAAACGACACTCTTCAACCATGGCCACTTTATCAAGATGGTCATCTCACTGAAAGAGCTGCCTGTGAGGTTTGGTAATTGGTGATTTTGTGTGCTGACAGACTGTCCTGTTCCTTTATCCGGTTGGCAATTCAGGATTTTATACATGCTCTTTTGTTCTTTTCATTTGCAGCTGAGCTGCTGTTTGTCCACCAGCTTAAGTCCAGTGAACATCTCCTTAAGGTTAAAGACTGCTGTTTTTGGCATGTGTAATTATTTTCATCGTAGCCTTAGGTTGTTAGTTTGAGATTTCTACTTCTTATCACTAGTATAAGTCCTTTTTTATATTTTCTGTCAACGTCTTTTTACAGTTTGTAAAAGTGTGATAAAATTAAATGATTGCACAGATACTGTTGAATGGTAAAAAATGGAACCTCACTCTGAAAACATCCATTTGTTAGCCAGTATATGAATATCTGACTTAGGTGTGTAAAAGACTGTTCAGGGATAGGTAAGATACAGTGGTAAGGGTTGTTTGAAGGTTGAATTGACAAAAGTAGAGGGCCATCTGCAAACAATTGAGCAAATCAACCAAGGCATTTTAGGATTGTTGGGTTACTACAGCATACTGAATTTTTTGTTTATCCCAACTCACTGTAATACTGCCATGATCAGATAGATATTGCTGCCATATTCAGTGAAGCCATCTTTACGAGGGTAGTATGACTCTTAGTCTGCTCTCAGTTTGTAATTGAAATTTGTGAGGATTTCATATTTGAACATTTTCCTGTAGGCTATGTATGATGTGGTAGTAGATTGTTTGCTAGAGAGAATTTGTATCGTTATGCAAACATAGCTCTTTCCACTATTCCATGCCTTCGAGAATAGTCGAGGGGACAAAGCCAGCCCTAGGCAAAACTGTGAAGTACTACAAAATTGTTTGCATTCCCTTTGCCTTCAATGCAAGTTTTCCTTTCCTCTGTCTTGGTATTATGTCCTATTTTTGCTGATATAATAACTGATACTTATTTTACATTTTTTATGCATAAAGCCAATCTTTTAAGTCCTTAGGGGCCTAAATCTGTTGCTGGCTTCTGCAGACACTTATGGTAGCTTGTTTCCTTATGTCTTTGATGGTGCTGACTGTGAGCTTTTATTTGTTTGATCTTAACCTGAGGCCCCAAATAAGGGTAGGATTTGCATTTGCTTCTAAAGGGATCCAGGGGCTGCGCCGTAGGCCACTTCAGTCTCCTTCAGCAGTTCTTGGCTTGATGTGGCTCTCAGGTTCAGCTTCCCAGTGGCAAGTCTGAAGACTTAGTCTCCCAGTAGCTGGCTTCATCCTCAGGGACACCCTGCCCTTAGAGTTTGCTTATTGTTCAGTGTTCTACTCTGGATTCAAGCCATGGTTTGTTTGCTTGTAGCGGCGGTTCTTTTTGGTTATGGTGCTGGGGTCCTTGTAGATTTCCTTTACTTCGTGGAAGCCCATCAGTGCACTAAAGAGTGTATTTTAACCAAGAACTCGTTGTTTTGTACAGGAGGGTCCTTTGGAGTAACTGCTCCACAATACTGCTGCCAGTTATAGTTTCTTTACAGATATTTTTAATTTTTTAAATGAGGGAAGATACCTTAGGAGATTGAGAGACTGAAGATAAAAGCAAAAAAAAAAAAAAAAAAAAAAAAAGATGGGCGAGAAGCAGTAAAAAGGTCCAGGGAAGTAAGAGGCACTAGGATCTGGAGCACAGAGAGGGAACACAGGTTTGCTCTGGAAGAACGTGCTGCCTGTGTCCCAGAAGGGGCAGGTGAGGAGGAGGGGGAGGAGGAAGGGCACCTGCCGAGAGCTGGGCGGAGCAAGACGTGTGGGCCTGAGGAGCTTGGGAACCAGTTAGCACAGCTTTGTGCAGAGTAGAAAGAGACTAGGCACGGGCTTCCCTGGTGGCGCAGTGGTTGAGAGTCCGCCTGCCGGTGCAGGGGACGCGGGTTCGTGCCCCAGTCCGGGAAGATCCCACATGCCACGGAGCGGCTGGGCCCATGAGCCATGGCCGCTGAGCCTGCGCGTCCGGAGCCTGTGCTCCGCAACGGGAGAGGTCACAACAGTGAGAGGCTTGCCTACTGCAAAAAGAAAAAAAAAGAGACTAGGCACTTGTCAAGTCCAGGTAAAAGGCTTGCTTGACTACGTTAATAGTTCAATATATATTTATTTTTAAAAATCATTGATTTTGTAGGACTTGCTCTCAAGCATAGTAGATTAAACATACATGATCATCTTTGCTTTCTTCTGAAACCCCGATGAAAGATCAGTAAAGGGATTTTTAATAAGTTATGAATTTATTAGGTTAAAGAGAAAGAGAGGGGGACACAATTTTTTTTTTTTTAAGTCTATTGAATTTGTTACAATACTGCTTCTGTTTTATGTTTTGTTTTTTTGGCCGTGAGGCATGTGGGATCTTAGCTCCCCAATCAGGGATCAAACCCGAACCCCTTGCGTTGGAAGGCAAAGTCTGAACCACTGGACCGCCAGGGAAGTCTCCACAATATTAGTAACATTTTGCAAGTTGGAAAACTGAGTAATGCTGAATTAAACTGACCAGTGAAAGCTGGGAGCTAAGTGCCTTCAGGGTTGGAGAACTTAGAGAAAAGCCAGTTCTTGCTGCAGAATCCTGGAGATGCTTAGGAATTGGAAGTGCCAGGTGTCTCTGAAGGCAGACAACCAGGGGGATTGATGGAAAGATATCTCCGCTGTCATGTACAGTCATGGGACCACCCCTTCCCCGGTTTAGTACTAAAATCTGCTCTCTGTAGAGGCTGGACCAATGGGGCCTCCCTTAGTGAGCTCTTGGGCACAGTGGAGGCAGTGGTGTACCGAGAATAGGGTTAAGAGAAAAGGCTGCAAAATGGAAGAGTGAGGCATCTTGACTTGGCTTCTGGAATGCTGGCACTGGGGTTTTACCCACCCCACTTTCTTTCCTGCCAGAAGACGAGCGGATACTCTTCTGGAGAAAATGAACCCAAAACAGGGAAAGACTTATAGAAACGGACATTTAGATGCCCCTCGATGAAGCAGCTCACAACCCACCTGTGGGAACCACCGCGTGGCAGGCTGTGCCATTTGTCTCCCTCTAGCTGGTAGATGGGGAGTCAGGGATCCCATACAGGTGAGAAAACTTATAATTTGTGAGAGACCAAAACAAACAGAAGAAAAAAATTACATGAGATGGAAATTTATGGGAAAAAAAATCCTTAATCACACCTCTTCAACACAACCAATTTCCTTTTTATTCCCCTCTGGCTTAAAACCTTTTCGAAACTGTTTGGAATTACCTTCCCAGTCCGTGGTGTATTTGTTTTACTAAATGCAGTGGAGGTAAATCTCTCTCCTTTGAAAGTAGCTTTGATTTTTTCTGACGGCCGAGGTGCTTTGGCTCCCATGATGGCAGGGCTTTACTGCTCTTTCCTCCGCCTGAGCTGGTCCCTAGGGCCTGGGGCCGCTGTCGCTCAACAGGTGAACCAGAAATTGTATTGTGGGGGGAGGTGAGTGATTTTGGTTTTATTTTTGTCTTAATATAAAACTTAATAGTTTAATCTCATTAGTTATAGATAAATAATGCAAAACCCCCCCAAAAAACTCCACGATAGTTGAACAATGTGACTCAGAGAAAAAAGAAAGTGCAGATTTATTCTTTTAAAATATTTAGCATATAAGATTTGTGATCTGACTTTGCAGAAGAATAAAGTGCTTCTAGGGACTCCTGACTTGTTCTTTGGTTATTTAATAGGTGATAGTGTGATTCGCGATATTTCTTTCTCTCCCCTTCTTTCTTTTATGTAATCAGTGGAACAAAATGAATTAAACTTTACTAATTGGCACATTTTATAATGAAACCTCATAGAGTATATTATCCTTGAGGGTAATTAGAAACATTTCTGTTCGACTGCAGTAATAGCAGTTGACCAAAATTATTGCAGATTTTATTGGAATGGTTGTGCGACACAGGTTTATAAATATTGTAATGCATGGAAATGTAGACCAGTTTTATTTTTAGAGAAGACTGAATCCATTTGCTTTTCCTTAATTAATTAATGGAGGCATATTTGATTTTGCTAATTAGAAGTTTAAATATGATTTTTAATATGTTAGAATAATCCCAGTATTAGCTTCACAGTTAAAATAGACAGTAACCTACACTCTGTCATGTTTTTTCTGAGTAGAAGTTTATAGTAAGTATAATCCAGCTATGTGTCTTCATCTTAAGGAAGTCTTTTGCTCTGAAATTTCAGGCACTCTTTGCAGTGTAGCTCTGTTAATTCTTAAGTTTTAAGTACCTGTATTAGCACTGTATTGGGCAGCATTGAGAAACTGACAGTTTGACTTTCTGAATGCAAGGAAAACAATGATTAGCTCTCTGTCTTTTAATATTCCTTTTAATAACTACGTGTAACCTGATTTAATTGACCCGTATGTTTCTTTTTTCTGGCTGCTGCTTTGTTTTCCGTCAGTGCTGTTTTTTCCCCTTCCTCGAATGAGTGCTTAAAAAATTTTTCTTTTCTCTCTCTCTTCCCCACCCCTCCTCCCCCCAACTCTGATGGAAGGCGTTTGGTTAAGACAGTATTTTATTATCTCTGGTTGTCTCCCTAAGGCCAAAATAAGAGAGTTGAATCTTAGTCCGTGATTCTGAATGGGTGCCGAGCAGAAAGCACTAACAGGGACTGGCCACAGCTTAGTTTCAGGTGTAGATTTATTAGAGCTGTGAGGGACCATAAATCTTGTCTTTCTTTCTCTTTCTTTGCAACTTTCTCTGCTGACGCTCATAGGGACCCGGGAAGTAGCATTTGGGCTTTAAAATGGGAGAACCTCAGGGATAGGGGTGGGATTTCAGTGACGTTGATCGGCAAACTATTCGTAATAAGAGTCTGTATTTATTAGTTGTTTGAGATTATTTGTAAATTGGATATTTAAGTCAAGAACTTGAGTATGTGTTGATGAATGTGTAGGCGAATGTGTAGGCTGTCAGCTTGACGTGTAAAGTAATATGTGGTATGTCCAATCTGTCCCCTAACGTGGCTCAGAGTACTCACTTCCCAGGGATTTGTATTTAGGGTCTTCAGTGAAACATGGATTGGTTGACTGGATTTTTTTCCGAGCTTGTAGAAACAGGTCTTTATAGAAGTAATTTGTAAGGTTTTTTTTTTTTTTTTTCTCCTTTGGAAGTCTGAATTTGGGTTAAATCTGAATTCTGCCACTTACTCTAAGTAAGCTAACCTCTCTGAGCCTTGATTTCCCATCTGTAAAGTGATGATGATCATACCTGCTCCTTAAGGGTTGTTGTTAAGATTAATGTGAGCTAGAGAGAATGGAATGCTCATGATTTAAAATATTAAAATGTTTAACTGGAGATATAGAGGCAATTTAAAACCCTTTAAGAGATTAAAAAAACAGCTCTAGGTTATAAAAGTTCACAACACAGTAAACACGCTGAATCTCTGCAAATTTCTTTACTCAAAGAACATCAATTTACTTTGTCATGAACCTGCAAATTTCAAGGACTTTTAAGATTCTCTTTCCTGTGAGAAATGCATGAATAATTTTTGGCAGGTGAGTTTTATATTTACTTGTTTTTATTGAAACTAAGGAAGATATTTGGCCTCACATGAAAGCTAAGTGTTATAAATGCCGCTTGGAAACTAATGCAATATGAGTGACTTGCTTAATGTAAAACCTGCTAAGCAGTCACTCTTCACTTGCTGTGAAATTATTTGCTTCTAGATTAGCCCCAGAAATAAGAATATAGTATTATGCAAGAATGTTTTTGCTTTAGTAAATGGAAGTTGTCAGAGATTTCACCTGGAATTTGCTTATTCTTGCCTTTAGTTTTGTTAGAACTTTGGCCTTGAAATGCTACTCTTTACTTGTATGGAATGGATTTATCATTATTTTCATTAGTATTGTATTACATTGATAACGAAGCTGTGTATGTACTCCTTAATTAACCAGCTGTAAACTTGGCTGAGGTCATGATGTGAATGGCACATGGAACCAAAGAGAGGATCCTTGTCGCCATTTTAAGATTTGAAAATTAGATGTGTTTACACCCCGGAAGGAAAAAAATCCAATCAAGCACCATCTGTGTGTCCTGAGTACTTGTTCCCTCACCTTCTGTAATTAAAACACTTGTGCTGGGGACTTCCCTGGTGGTCCAGTGGTTAAGAATCCGTCTTGCAATGCAGGGGACGCTGGTTCGATCCTTGATCAGGAACTAAAATTCCACATACTGCGGGATCTACTGAGTATGTAGAGCCCGCGTGCCGCAACTACTGAGCCTGCGCACCACAACTAGAGAGCCCATGTGCCACAACTACAGAGCCCTTGTGCTCTGGAGCCCGCGTGCCACAACTAGAGAGAAGCCCATGTGCCACAACTAGAGAAAAGCCTGCGCATCGCAACGAAAGATCCCACGTGCCACAGCTAAGACCTGACGCAGCCAAATAAATAAGTATTAAAAAAAACCCTTGTGCTGGCTGCTTGGCTGAACCAGGGGTATATTATTAAACTGGCTAATTTATTTGGTCTAAAATGTTCTTTAGGGAATCAGTGAGTGACTTTAAATGTTCTTGCTGGGTCTGGGTCACCACATTCTCTGGGGTAAGCCAAGGAATGACAGTTCAGCAAATAAGTATTATGTATTATATGCCAACAAACCAACTTGTTGGAACCGGTTGTTAACTCGTTTGGGTTATGTTGGACAGCTTTTTTTTTTTTTTTAAGATGTATTTATTATTTATTTATTTATTTTAGGCTGCGTCGGGTCTTAGTTGTGGCACGTGGGATCTTTTGTTGTTGCGGTGCGCGGGCTCTTTGTTGTGGTGTGCGGGCGTCTCTCTAGGGGTGGTGTGTGGGTTTTCTCTTCTCTAGTTGTGGCGCACACGTTCCAGAGCGTGAGGGCTCTGTAGTTTGCGGCACGTGGGCTCTAGTTGAGGTGTGAGAGCTCGGTAGTTGTGGCACACGGGCTTTAGTTGCCCGGCGGCATGTGGGATCTTAATTCCCTGACCAGGGATCAAACCCGTGTCCCCTGCATTGTAAGGTGATCCTGTTGGACAGCTTTGGCAGAGAGAGATTTAGTTATATCTTGTCCTGACTTTCTTCACTAGTTGAGCTGTAAGCCTACCACTTCTAGAATGAGATTTAATGTGGTTATTGAACTTGATTCTTGCTGTGTATTCTTTTGAGCATTGATTCGTGTCTTCAGCGTGAAAGAGTAATCTCTTCGAGCTTTGCACTGACCTCTCAGAGGGCTACTGTGCCAGTTCTATTTTTGGCGAGGCAGGAAGGAATTTCTTCATACTTTCTAATGATACCAGGTGAAACTGTGGTCTAGAAAAACAGAATTGCTAAACTTCGTTTTGAGATTCCAAGTGCTTTGATGTTTTGGAAGTAACCACTAGATTTGGACTTAGACGCCTGTGTTCACTTCGGTGAACACGTATTGAGTGTGTATCATGTGCCAAGTTCTTTGTCAGTCATCACCCTGAAGAAGGACAAAGTCTAATAGGGGCCAACTTTACATGTAGTCAGAAACTAAGTGCAACCAACATTTATAATAACAGACAGATGCACAAGGCATAGATGCTGTGTAGATGATTATTTTTATTCAGGGTGAGGCAAGAGAGTTGGATTTTATGGAGGAGATGAAGACTGAGGATGGTTCAGGTAGATAAAGTTGGGCTTTAAAAAAAAAAAACAAAATCAGGGTTTTTGGGCATTCCAGGAAGAGAGAATGTAATTGTAGGAGGCATGATACGGCAAGTATTAGGCAGCTTGGCACTGCAGGAATATAAATCACGAAGGGAGTAATGGTGGGAGATAAAGATAGAAAGGGATTCAGGGCTTGTATCTTGCAGGGTCTGACATACTGTAGTTTGGGGCTTTGAGTTTTTTCTGATGTGTAGTAATCAGCTTAAAGCAATTGACAAGATCTAAGCCAGGAGAATGAAAGGATGGAATTTAGTTAGCTCCCTCTGATAGCGATCTGGGGTTTGGATTGGAGAGGAGTAAAATTAGAGGTAGGAATACTAGTTAAGAAGGTTTAAAGAAGTTCCAGAGTGAGTTTTAATTTAGTAAATTTGTTTAAAATGATGACATAATGAACGAAAGAATGACAAGGAGTTAAGGAAAGAGGAAATATCAGAGGGGCAGACTGTGTAATTGAGAGGACCTAGAGACTGATTGGTTATAAAAAGATGAGTAGGAGAGAATCATCTGGGTTTGGGGCTTGGGTTACTGATGTAGTCACCAAAAAGGACAATAAAGAATAAAGAACTGGATTTGAAGTGTTGGGAAAGAGGAGTTCAGTTTTGAGTGTGTTGAGGCTGAGGTACCAGTGAAGTATCTAGGTGGAGGTGGCCGGGAGGTAAGTAGATATAAAAATATGACGTGCAGTGGAGAGGCTGAGAGGAAAACCATAGACTTAGGAATCACCAGCGTGTAAGTGATGGTTGATGAAGGGAGAACACAGGGAGTGAGACATGAAGAGAAGAAACCCGGTGGTGGAATTCTGGGGGAACATGTCAATGTTGAAAGGCATTCTGAGGTAGCAGATACTGGGAATGAATAGGAAAAGTAGTAGGTTAGAAAGAAGGCATAGGGACTGAGAGAAGAAAGAACTTCATGAAGGAGTAGGTGTCAGTAATGTCCAAAGCCAGGAGCCACATGAGATCCTGATTGGCTTTGGATGTTAGAAGGTCACTTGGCTTAGAGACGTTTGGGACAGAGGAGCATTTCTTTTTTTTTTTTTTTTTTTGCGGTACACGAGCCTCTCACTGTTGTGGCCTCTCCCGTTGCGGAGCACAGGCTCCGGACGCGCCGGCTCAGCGGCCATGACTCACGGGCCCAGCCGCTCCGCGGCATGTGGGATCTTCCCAGACCGGGGGCACGAACCCGCGTCCCCTGCATTGGCAGGCGGACTCTGAACCACTGCGCCACCAGGGAAGCCCCAGAGGAGCATTTCTATTGGAACAGTAATTTGTAACCTACCTTCGCTGCTTGCTTATTCTGTGACTTGGGAAAGCCATTTTGTCTTTGGCTCTTTGTAAAGAGGTGGTTGGCCTCTTAGCGGGTTTCATTCTGTGATTGGTGGGGCTCCATGGGTTCAGAGAAGGCACTTTGAGGCTCATCAAGGAGATCAAGGGTCAGGTCAGATATTCGTTGGGGGAGAAGGTGCAGATAGTCTAGTCCTGATTCAAACAGAGCGGCTGGAGCAGCTTGAATTTGTATCTGTTTTATCTATTTGACTTTAGTATCAGATTTTATTTGAAAAAACATAGTGCAGTATAAGAAACTTGAAAACTGCTTGCCTACAGAAGCCATAGTTAACCTTCAAGCATTAAAAGAGAGAGAATAAATAGCTGGTGATCAAAATTCCTCTACTAGGGCTTCCCTGGTGGCGCAATGGTTGAGAGTCCGCCTGCTGATGCAGGGGACACGGGTTCGTGCCCTGGTCCAGGAAGATCCCACATGCCGTGGAGCGGCTGGGCCCGTGAGCCATGGCCGCTGGGCCTGTGCGTCCGGAGCCTGTGCTCCGCAACGGGAGAGGCCACAGCAGTGAGAGGCCCGCGTACCACAAAAAAAAAAAAAAAAAAAAAAAAAAAATTCCTCTACTAGATGAAGATTATAATAGATGCTGACTTGCTTCATGACATAGATTTTATTCAGAGGTCAACATTAGTGTTCGAGTTTCTGTAATAATAATTATTCTTATTTTCATTAGGAATGAAAACTAAACTTCTAAATAACTGAATTCTAGGGACTTCCCTGGTGGTCTACTGGTTAAGACTCTGTGCTTCCACTGCAGGGGGCCCGGGTTCGATCCTGGGTTGGGGAGCTGCATGCCACATGGCGTGGCCAAAAAAAAAAAAAAACAAATTATGAGCTGAACAACCGAATTCTGTTTTACACTTTGTTCAAAAACGTTTTATGTATCTTACCAGGTTCTGACTCAGAAGATCTTTTGGAAGAATTGCTGTGCTGTTTGATGCAGTTAATCACTGATATTCCACTCTTGTAAGTTCTGGCTAAGCCAGGATTAGTTTTATCTTCTTTGTATATTGAAGATGGTAATTGATCATGTTGAAGAGTTTGTGGGTTGTGGTGTAGTACTTTCATGTATGCTTTTTATGTATGCCTCCGTGTACATCCATGGGCTTCTTCTGTCTCTCTTGCCTAATATTTAGACTCTGATGACCTGTCATCAACACAAGAATTTTATGTTGTTGAGGGGAAAATAAGCTCTTTAGCAATACTGAGCGTATGATAGGCACAGAATTAATCTCTGTAAACAAGGGTTTGAGAGGGAAACAGTTAAATCTAGTATATATGTGGTAGATGCAGGTAGTTTTCCACCCGTTATTTGTTCTCCCCTTCTTCCTTGCTTCCTGTTTTTATTGCTATATCTGGCCTTTTTTGGAGAGGTCAGATTTCCATTTCTAGCCTTTCTTGAAGCTATGTGTGGTCAGTGAGATGTGGGGGGGAAGTCCTCAAGTGAAACTTATGGGTGCAGCTCTTTAAGGGGACCTGACTCATCTAGGAGGCATACGTATATTTTTGTTTGTGAGAGCCCACTTTCCTGCTTTCTGGAATGTGGACAGGGTCTCTTTAGAGTTGTGTTGAACATCTTGGCACCAAGAGCTAAGAGACTCAGAGAAAATTCTGCTTTGATGTCATTGAGCTGCTGAACCAAAGTCATCAACTACTACACCTCCTCCCCCTACCCCATACCCCACCCTTGGAATTCTCATGTGAGAAAACTAGACCCTTATTTGTTTACACTGTTAGAACTAGATTTCTGTCACTACAGCTGAATGCAGTCTCTGTGTGATTCAAAATGTCTGTTACTTTTAAAGCAGTTACTCTCAACCTTTTTTTCTTAATTGCCTCTCTGAAGTCCTAATGAGATTTGAATACTCCAGATACACTGAATATCTGTGTATTGTGCTATGGCCTTTTTGAGGGCCACACATCATTATAATATCTATGAAGTTTTTCACCTCTTAAGAACCAATTTTCACCCTCTTGAGGGTGATCTCGACCCCCCCATCGAGAATGCATATTTTATTTTATTTATTTTTTAATTTTTGGCCACACTGCACAGCATGTGGGATCTGAGTTCCCCGACCAGGGATCAAACCCATGCCCCTTGCAGTGGAAGCTTGGAGTCCTAACCACTGGACCATCAGGGAATTCCCGAGAATGCATATTTTAAAGGAATTATTTTTTGAAATAAAAAAGTAGATTTTTAAGATTTATCATCACAGAATCTCAGTCTGTGTGGGGATATCGTTGGAAATGTGCCACTTGCCTGTGGCCCAAAAAGGAAAGACAGGTATTTGTGAGAAAACAGGCTCCTGGCCTCTGTTGTGCACAAGTGCAGCATCCAAAATTGTAATATAGATTTAGGAATGAGAGCCACCAAAGCCTGTTGTGACTTGGTCTGGTGACGTGCAGCCTGGAAGGTAGGGCTGAGACAACTGAGGAATCACTGACAGGGACGGGCACGGGAAAAGTGTCCCAGGCAAGTTGAACTCTTGTGACAGACACAGCTCTTTGCATGCCTGGTATCCTTTCTCCCCTTCCTCTCCGATATTTTTGGGGGCAGGGTGTGCCCAGCTTAGTTTTCAGGCACTTTGGGAACTAAATATGGCTCTGTGACACAGTTTGAGCCAATTACACGTAAGCAGAAGTCATGAACTTGCAGAGCATGTACCTTCAGCCCGTTGCCCTTGGCCCTTCTCTTCCTTCCTGGATGTGGAGGCAGTGTTTGGGACATGTTGAAACTATGAAGATGGGCGCCACACACGAAGAACAGTGTCCCAGCAGTGTGGGATACTGATAAAGTTATAGAACCATTACACCAACCCTAGATGGCTTATCTTTGGATTTCTCCTTATGTGAAAAGAGCAAACAGTTATTTTGGTTAAGCCACTGTGGCTATTAGCTTTCTGTTACTTATGGTCAGATGTGGGAAGGGGAACACGTATATTGCCTGCTATTTGCATATCACAGTATGTGTGGTGCTTCATGTGTTCCTGATTTAATTTTAAAAGTAGCACTACCTCTATTACATTTGTTGTTACCAAATACCAGCAATTTTGTATATATCCTGAATGAGTGCCTTTTGTTGTTGTTGTTGATAAAATGTCATGGTAAAGTTAAGGGGGATGGAAATGATAAATCCCTTTAGATAGTAAATAAGCTGTGAATACAGTAAATAGACCAGCCACTTAAACACTCTTGGGGAGGAAGCAGTGTTGTAATAAATCAAACATTTTAGTGTTTTATGTGTTTATACTTTTTAAATGAACTGAAAATGCACAGACAACCAGATGTCTTGTATTATGTACACTCAGCTTTAACCAGCTGCTGAAACAATTCTTATGATTTAATGTTCTTGGAACTCCATCCTACAAAAAGGTTTGTCTTGGTAACAGTTTCCATGTGAAACCAACCTACTCTTTAAATGTTTCATCTACTATAACCATAGTGCAGTGTTACCAATCAGCTTATAATTTAAGGAGGAATGTTAACCTGTGAAAACTGAGGATGGTCTAGACACACCTGACTATCATCAGTCTGGCTATAAACGTTGAAGTTTAACGTTGGCATGCCAGTGCTACATTAGCGGGTGAACAGCAAGAGGAAACTAATTTTAATCGCCATCGTGGGTAATGCAAAACTAGCTTAAACGTTTTGTTTGAGACTATGAAATCACTCTATTAATATTGAAAGCAAATGATTACCAAGAACAGAGGTAGATAGACATTTAGAAATCTATACATTTTAACTGATACTTCATCATTAAGAGAACAGGATCAACTGTGGGAGCTTAAACTCCCAGAATTTGTAGGAATTCATTTGTAATGAAAATGGACCTTTAAATAGTAAGTGGATACTGCTTCTCAGTTTGGATTTCTTGATAAAATATTAATTCTCTGAGGTGTTAGTCTTCAAAGACAGATTCAAATTACACACCTTCCAGGAATCCTTCCTTAACACCACACCTCTCAGCGTTTATATATGTATTTAAAAGAAAGATTAAGTCAGGCACCGTCTTGTGACTTGACATTTTGTAGTGTATATTGGGTTGATCCAGTAGAATTGAAATGTCTTCCAAAAGTAAAACCTTGTCTTTAATTGTTATACCTTCTTGATCTCAAGGAGTTGAATGAGAGAGGAATAAGGTACGATAAAGGTATGTCCCTCAAGACACTAATGGAGAGTGTAATGGAACATGGTCGGCAGGCCAGGGTTGAAAGCACACACTTAGAATTTGTGACACTGGTTTGCTTCTTTCAGTGTTACCGTGAGGGTTGAATGAGACCCCGTGATTCTTCCCAGTGATGGAGTTTAGGTGGGGCCCTAGCAGCATAAGCAGTTACCTTGTATGGGCCTAATACTTACATTTTGAGGACTGCTTATGATGCTTTTTTATTATGAAATAGAGTTTGAGAACTTGAACTGGATGTCTTTCCTTGTCTTTTTGTCTCTGTTCGTTGCTATTGTTTTTGTCAAAGCTATCACTCTTAGCTGTTTACAATGATGCCGTTGTCAAGAACAGGCCCTACTCCTTGCCTCTGTGCCCTCACTCTGGACACGTCCTGAGAGGTCTGCTTAGAGTGGGCCTTTCTGTGGGCTCCAGCCCCTTCCTCTGAGATCCATTTATGTGTCTTCTCCTTTATCAACCTGTGAACTCAGTAAGGAGGATTGGGACGGCTTAATTCTCAGCCTGGCCCTGGTGGGCAGATTTTTTAATTCTATAATTTAAGAAACTTTAGTTTTTTCATGTTATATATTGATAAAGATACCATATTCAAACTGGATTGCCTTCACCGCCTTTTCCAGGAGTGTGTGTATGTCTGTGTAGTGGGACTTTGCTGCTTCAGTGCAGGGGTATCTGATGTCATCTGCTGACCTTGTCCATGTTACTCATTCTGCTTCAATAACGCTGGTGTCCTTGCTAATTTGGAACATGCCAACCCACTGCTGTCTTCAAGGCCTTCGACCTTCCTTCTGCTGCCTTGCATATCTCTCTTCAGACATCTGCATGGCTCTTGTCCTGACCTCCTTCAAGCTTCCTTCTGCTCAAAGTTCTGCTTCTTAGAAACAGCCGCTCTGACTACCCTAAAATAGCACGCTTCTCATTTTCTGTCCATTTAAAAATATATATATTTATTTATTTATTTGGCTGTGCCTGGTCTTAGTTGCAGCATGCAGGATCCTTAGTTGCAGCATGTGGGATCTAGTTCCCTGACCAGGGAATGAACCTGGGCCCCTGCATTGGGAGTGTGGAGTCCTAGCCTTTGGACCAACAGGGAAGTCCCTTTCTGTTCTTTTATCATGCTTTATTTTTTTGTCCTAATACTTAATCACTGCTTTTAATTAATTAATTTATTCATTTTTGGCTGCATTGGGTCTTCGTTGCTGTGCGCGGGCTTTCTCTAGTTGCAGCGAGCAGGGGCTGCTCTTCGTTGCGGTGCGCGGACTTCTCATTGCAGTGGCTTCTCTTGTTGCAGAGCGGGCTCTAGGCGCGTGGGCTTCAGTAGTTGCAGTAGTTGGGCTCAGTAGTTGTGGCTTGTGGGCTCTAGAGTGCAGGTTCAGTAGTTGTGGCGCATGGGCTTAGTTGCTCTGTGGCATGTGGGATCTTCCCGGACCAGGGCTCGAACCCGTGTCCCCTGCACTGGCAGGCAGATTCTTAACCACTGTGCCACAAGGGAAGCTCGTATCACTCCTTTTCATATTACCTGTTATTTCTCAACGAAATTGGAATGAAAGCTACATGAAAACAAGGGCTCTTCCTGCGTTAACATTTGTTTTGCTCACTGCTGTCCCCTTAGTACTCAGGTTAGCCTGGCAAGTGGAAGACTCAAAAAATATTTGTTGAATGAGTAAATCCGTGGGAGCACAACCTATTCAATGTGCTTAAATATTTTGTTTGTTTCTCATCATCTGGTCTATATGGAAACACAGTAGTGTGCTAAGGCGTATTCCATTGCAGATATAGTGGCTCAAAGCCCCTTGCAGTTGGAACATTATATTATAAACACTAGGTATCTTATAGACCTTAGCAGTGGAAAGAGGCTACTAGAAACCGAAACACTGAGAAATTACATCTGACAATATTTAAGGAAATGGTATATTAATTAGCTATAAATGCTGACTAGTCTGGAGCCATTTAGTTTAGGGATGGACAGTCAGCATTGTATCTCAGTAGTCCCCCAGATGATCCCTTCACAATATAATAATTTCCTTTTCATTAAGTTCATCCACGAAAACATATGTTATGAATATACTAAACTATGTGTATTTACAGTACTGGGCCCTGGGCAAAGAAAGGCATGACTTTGGAAGAGCTTAGAGATGGATAGATGTGTAGAAAGATAGCCCAGTAAGAGGAACAACTGATACATGCTGCAGTCATTGGGAGCTGTAGTGATGAGCAGTGGCTAGGTCTTCAAGGAGGCAGAAAGGAGCTGCATAGGGACCTCTTGGATGCTTCTAATGTGTTTGGAGAATCACAAGTGTATTCGTTTGATTAGAGTGGAGGGTTTGTGGGAGACTAGGGATGGAGAAGCTATGTGGTTTGATGGAGTAAAGACTTGAATGTTAAAAGGACTAAATGTTTGATTAGGTTTAGGGTTCTCTTTATTAAGATATTAAAGAACATAATATATATATTTTAGAGCTAGTTCTCTGAAATCCATTTTGGATGTATTTGGGGAGGGATGAAACTGATTAAGAATCTTATTGGTAAAATTAACTTTACTGGATTTATGAAATGTAATAAAATACACATTTATTCGACCCATAGTTGTTGGTATTGGCTTAGATGTTATACTTTGGAAAATCTGAATATTGAAAACTTTTGGTGGCAATGGTGAAGTAGGTGGTTCAAGAACCTGAAGAGCCATAAACAGTTTCTTTATGAAGTCTGCAAGTTTTTGAGAGTGAAGGAACTGGAGAGACCCACGTTGGCAGTGAACGGCCTAACTGTTGGGAAAATGTCTTTGTATGGCCCTGCATGTTGATACCCAGACTCTTCTCAAATCCAGCCTCAGCAGAGTGGGTAGCTAAAACAAGTCAGCATTTAAGTTTTAGGTGCTGTAAAGTAAATACCTGGTGTAGCTTTCTGATTGAATTAGAAGTTTAAGACATTACAAGCACTGAATTAAAGATGATAGCATTTTCAAATACCAAAACAGAATTAAGTTCACAATAGCTTATTAGTTTGAAAATTGATTTCTGGTGCCTCTGGGAAAAAAATCCCGGTTAAAAAATTTTAATATGTAAGCCTTTACCAGGTTTATTGAAGAAATCTGACTGAGATATATCCAGTACCACAAATGTTGATATTATAAACTATGTGCTCAGATTGTTCATAATTGCATTATTGAGTGTTGCCAAGAAGTGTAGGAGACATTATGTATTAGGAAAAAACACCACTAATTCTGCATCCGGAAGGTAGTGTTTGAATCCTAGCATTACCACTCATCAGCATTGTCACTCCAGGCCTCAGTTTTCTCATTTTAAAATTGGGGTTCGTAGATCATAGACTGTCACTTGGAAAAGACATTTGAACACATCTGGTTCAGTTGTTTAATAGTTTAGGTGTGGAGATTGAAGTGCTTGGGTTTGGAGATCAACTCATGTAGCCATTGAAGGAACAGCCAGGCAAGTTGTTAGTTTAATACACCATGTCCTGAGCTGCAGTAGAGGGGCCTGCAGCTGAGAGGGAGCATCTCATCCTGGGATGAGGTGTGTCTAGCGCTCGCACTGCCTACTCTGTTGCTTAGGATTGCGTTGAAGACCAAAGTAATGCACTCGAAAATGCTTTTATAAATTTTAAAATGCTTTATGATTATAAAACTGTGTTGCTTTACACATACTAAGTACTTAAGAAAAACAATATGTTTGCTTCTGAGTCAATTTTCCTATTTTAAACTTCTCAGTAAAAAGTAATAGCACTTGGTCATTAACAAGTATAGTGGTCATAGGACGCAGCATGTCTGAGATTCAAAAGAACAAGGCTGAATAGTTTGTGTGGGAACCGAAGTAAGTTCCTGTTGGGTCAGGCTGCTTGGAGGAGCTTCTCTGACTGCTTTGGAGGACTGGTTCTAGGCTGGCATTAGGTGTGAGAGATTAGCAGCAGCTAAAGCAGAGTCCTGAATCCTGACTTTCATTTTGCCTGTGTTTGCATGTTTCCTTGTAAGTTGTGGACTATTTAGAGGCGTATAATCATTGAATTTTTTAGAACTAGAATTAAGCTTATTTTATACATTTTCATTTTATGTATAATGGCACTGAAGTAGAGAGAAAGGAAGTGACTTTCCTAAGGTCAGTTTGCAAGATTCTTAGGTAGCTCAGCCCTGAAAATGTTGAATCTCTGCCTTCAAAGAATTTCTGCTCTTAGGAAAGCAAGACTGGTACAGGATGCTTTTGTTAATTTCTTTTGCTGTTATTAATACACGTATAGCAAAATATGAATGAGGTGGTTTGATATTAATAACTACAACTTTTAATTCTACCAACAGTCAAACAATTGATTTTCTTTTCCTTTTTAATTTTTTGTGTTACTTATATAAGTTAATTCTTTACAGAGTGATTTCTTTTTTGGGCACAGTCCAGATTGCATTACCTTTGGATATTTCATGCTAGTCATTAATGCTGATGCAATTATTTTAAATTGTAACGTATGTATGCACATGGTTTGGGAAGACAATCAAATAGCACAAAGGGCTTATGATGAGAACAAATCTCCTCGTCCTATATCTCTTTGCTCTCCAGAGACAGTCATTTTTCGTTTTTGACTATTCTGGTGGTTTATATAAATCTTTACCCTTATCTTACCTTTATATGTATTTCTAAATAATATGACACTATTTCTTTTTTTTTTTTAATTAAAGGCTTTATTTTTCAGAGCAATTTTAGATTCACAGCAAAATTGGGCAGGAAGTACAGAGTATTCCCATACCCTTCCTCCCACACATAGCCTCCCCTGTTATCAACATTTCTCACCACAGTGGTACATTTGTTACAGTGGATGAACCTACATTGGTACATCATTATCGCCCAAGTCATAGTGTACATTAGGGTTCACTCTTGGTGTGTTGTACAGTCAGTGGGTTTTGACAAATGCATAATGACATGTATCCACCATTACAATATCATAAGTGTACTTTCACTGCCCTAAAAATCCTGTGTGTTCTGCCTGTTCATCCCTCCCACGCCCTTAACCCTTGGTCACCCCACTGATACTTTTACTGTTTCCATATTTTCACCTTCTCTAGAGTGTCATATAGTTGGAATCCTACAGTTTGTAGCTTTTTTAGATTGGCTTCGTTCACTTAGCAACATGCATTTAAGGTTCCTCTGTGTTCGTGGCTTAGTAGTTCATTTCTTTTTAGCACTGAATAATACTCCATTGTCTGGATGTAGTACATATACATACATTCACTTAATGCATATATACAGATATAGTCCTCATTTAAGTCTTAGAATTGGAGTTAAGTGTGACCATTTTAAAATTTGATAAAAATATAATAAATTTGGTAAAAACTTGTTCCCTAAAGGGAGTATATCATTTATAGTCCCACCAAAAACATTTAACAGAGCCTTGCCAATATTGTGTATTATAAAATTTTTCGTGTGCTAAAATGGAAATCATATTGTGATCTTTATATGCATTCACTCATTACAAATGAGGCTGAACATCTCTTCATATATTTAAAAGCCATTCATAACTTTCGATGAAAGTTTAGCAATCATTTCTAGTTCTTGAGAGCTCTTTCTCTCTGATTGTTCTTTATGAATGTTCTTTGTTTAAGCTGGCATAATTGCAGTTTGGACACCCACATAACAATTTTGGTATATTTGCTTTATTATTATGTATCCACCTTATCAATCCATCTTAACTTTTGATTTTTTAGAATGTTTTTAAAACCTCTTTTTGGTTGAGCTTTATTTCAAGAAGGTATGTGGCTATATTTTATACATTTGATGCACTGTTACATATATAGCATTAGTTCTTTGAGAAGCCGTAAAAACATGGAATGGATATTTGAATTTATTTGATCCACTCCATTAATTTTTATGTATGATGAAGCTGACAGATAAGGTGACTGATAAAGGTAACGAATGACAGTTCTGATACTAGAATGCAGATTTCTTGGTGCCTAACCTTCAGGCACTTTCTGTTCCATTGTTAATACTTTTATAAATGAGGAGTATTACCATGTCTTCGATTTTGT
The DNA here is from genome assembly GCF_937001465.1 of Orcinus orca. Lineage (NCBI taxonomy): Eukaryota > Metazoa > Chordata > Mammalia > Artiodactyla > Delphinidae > Orcinus > Orcinus orca. The sequence goes on from NC_064573.1 coordinate 24,124,929, forward strand.
TGACTTTTAAAACTAGCCATTACTGCTGTTGACCGTATCTGTAATACACGGTACCACTTTGTAGTCTTTCCTCACATTTTACTTTTGGAATCTCCCTGTTGGCATGACATTGATATTTCTAATTTTTGGTCTTAATCCTTTGAACTTGTCAGTTGTTTTTGTTAAACTTACGTTCCATTTACAGTACTGTCAGTTTCTTATCCAATAGCAAGTCAAAGGAGGATGGTTTTTTTCTCCTGCATATTCGTTGACTTTGACCTTAGCCAACACTAACACCCATTTCATGAAGGCTTTTGTCTTTATCCAAGTGTTCCACTCTGCCCTAGCAGAGCACTGCAAGGTCATGGCGCCTTTGTTTTCTTCACATGAAATTAATAACTTGCTCCAACAGTAGTTTGTTCTAGGACATTTCCAGCCCAGATGGTGGAAAGTTCTTGTGATAATATGGCAGCCGAAGCAACATTTTGGCTTTTTAAAGTTGACTTTGTTTTGGCGATTGTGTGATGAAAATCTTCTGAAGATTATGCAAGGACATTAAACAAGAAAGATCTGTTGGCTTAAAACATTTTTCATCTTTTAAAAACCACCACACTCAGCATGGTAGAATTTTGGTTTCTTTCAAGTATTGGCCTGTCTTGGCTCTTTTCCTTGATTATTTGGCACTTAAGATAGCCCAATTAATGGATTTAAAATTTTGTTTCCACAGGAATAAAACGTTGCTTTGAATTCCTTTTTTTGAGCATCATAGAAAGTTACAGCAAGAATTGACATTAGAGGTCATCTTGCCCAATGTACTTATTTACAAATAAGAAAACTGAGACCCAGAGGAGTTATTTTTTGAAGTTAATAGAGTGAGTTTAATAGAGAACTTAGAAACGGATCCTAGGTTTTCTCACTTGGGGTCAGTGACTCTTTCAGCGTACCACAATATGATTTAGTTTTTGTTTATTCTTATTTCAGTGTCATCAGATTTTAATCAGTAAGTTTTGATTTTATAATTTATGATAATCCTCTGTTTTTAGTTCTTGATTAATTTCATTTTCAAACAGGTGATACATTTATGTTGTTCAGATACCAAACACGTAAAAGTGTACATGAACAATCTCCTGGCTGTCCTTGTTCCCCATCTCTCCAGCCTTCTCATTTGTCTCCCTAGTAGCCACTGTTCATTCTTAGTTTCATATGTATCCTTCCTGAAATTTTTCATGCATATATATTCAATTACGAATTTAGATTTTTATTTCCCCCTGTATTCATATAGAAGGTTGGAAATTATACATAGTGTTTTGAATTTTCCTCTTTTTCCACTTAGCAGTCTATCCTGGCAGTTCCTGTATACAAGCATTCAGAGAGCTTTCTCATTTTTGTCTTTTAAGTAACAACTTTATTGAGATATAATTCAAATACCCCAAAATTTACCCTTTCAAAGTATATATTTAAGTGGTTTTTAGTATATTCACAAAAGTTGTGAAACTATCACTGCTCTCTAATTCCAGAATTTCATTACCTCAAAGAGAACCCCTATACCCATTAGCAGTCATTTCCCATTTCCCCCTCCCTCCTGTCCCAGTAACCACTAATCTGCTTCCTGTCTCTATAGGTTTGCCCTTTACGGACATTTCATATAAATAGAATCATATGATGTGTGGCCTTTTGTATCTGGCTTCTTTTATTTAGTGTAATGTGTTCAAGGTTCATCCATGTTATAGCATGCCCCAGTACTTCATTCCTTTTTATTGCTGAAAACTATTCCATAGTATGTATATACCACATTTTGTTTATCCATTCATTCAGTTGATAAATATTGGGGTTGTTTCTACTTTCTGAATAGTGCTGCTGTGAGCATTCATGTACAAGATTTTGTGTGGACGTAGTTTTCAGTTCTCGGGTATGTGTCTAGGAGTAAAATTGCTAGGTCATATGATAACCCTGTATTTAACTTTTTGAGTAACTGCCAAACTTTTCCTCAGTGGTTCCCTCATTTTACATTCCCACCAGCCGTGTATGTGAGTTTTGATTTCTCTACATCCTTTCTCATTTGTTTCTAAAAGTTGCATTATATTCTGTTGTAGGTCAATATCAGTTTATATTTAATCATCCCCCTATTGAAAGACATTAGAATTGTGAACATTTTTTGCTAATATCCTGTGCTCATTCTCATTTTGGCACCTTTATTGTATCTATTTCTAGGACAAGTTTTACATTAGAAAGGTTAGTCCTTTGTGACATAAATTTAAAGTACATTTTTTTTCTAAGTTTGCTTTTTGACTTATTTGCTTTTAGTATATGTTTGTTTTTGCCATGATACATTTTTAAAAACTATTTTTGAGAATTTGAATTTATTGGGGCTTCCCTGGTGGCGCAGTGGTTGAGAATCTGCCTGCTAATGCAGGGGACACGGGTTCGAGCCCTGGTCTGGGAAGATCCCACATGCCGTGGAGCAACTAGGCCTGTGAGCCACAACTACTGAGCCTGCGCGTCTGGAGCCTATGCTCCGCAACAAGAGAGGCCGCAACAGTGAGAGGCCTGTGCACCGCGATGAAGAGTGGCCCCCGCTCGCCGCAACTAGAGAAAGCCCTTGCACAGAAACGAAGACCCAACACAGCCAAAAATAAATAAATAAATAAATAATAATTAAAAAAAGAAAGAATTTGAGTTTATCAATTTGTTACAGCTTTTAGGCCTTTCAGGCTTGTTGTTGTCTTTTTGGGCTCATCTCTTACTACTCTCTCCTTCTTGCAGATTTCATTCTAACCCCACTGACCTCTTTGCTGTTCTTTAAGTATGCTAGGTGTGTTCCTACCTCAGGGCCTTTGTGTGTGCTGGTCCCTCTCCCTGGAAGACTTTTCCCTTGCTTCCTTATTTCTTTCAAGTCTTTGTTCAAATGTGAACTTCTTGTTGAGTCTTCCTATTCAAAATTGTAACACACCCGTGATAGATGTCAAATTTTGGGGTACTGAAATATGAATTCACTTTTTAATGATTATAACAAATTAGGTGAGTGTTAGAATGCTGTTTGTTTTTTATGATGGAACAAAAATTTCTAGGTGTAAAACCTTTCAAATAGTGCTTAAATGCTTTTAATGCTAAATGCTTTTAATGAGACTGAATCTGTGACTCTGTGCCCTTTGCCAGTATTTAAACACTTAACTTATGTTTTTGGCAAGTGTGATGGTTAATTTTGTGTGACAGGTTGAGCTGAGGGATGTCCAGATGTCAAACATTATTTCATTTTTTCTGGATGTGGCTGTGAGTGTGTTTCTGGAAACAATTAGCGTTTGAATAGGTAGACTTTGTAAAAAAGATCATACTCACCAGTGTAGGTGAGCATCATCCAGTCCATTGAGGGCATGAATAGAACAAAAAGGTGGGGGAGGGGTGAATTTTTTCTCTTGCTTAATCTGAGACATCCATCTCCTCCTTCTGTCTTCCGGTATTGGCACTCCTGTTTCTTGGGCTTTCGCCCTCGGACCAGGGCTTTTCTGCTTCTCAGCACTTGGGTTTGGAACTACACCGCTGGCTTTCCTGGGCCTCCAGCTTGCAGATGGCAGATAATGCCACCTTGAGCCTCTGTAATTGTGGGAGCCAATCTCTTATAATAAATTACTTTCTATGTATATATTTCTTTATATCCTGTTGGTTCTCTTTCTCTGGAGAGCCCTAAATAATGCAGCAAGTGTGTCTAATTCATTGCTACAGTCTGAATGTTCATGTCCTCCCAAAACTCATATTTTAAAACCTAACCTCTAAGATGATGATGTTAGAAGGTATGGGGTCTTTGGGGGATGATTAGATCATAAGGGCAGAGCCCTAGTGAGTGGAATTAATGCACTTATAAAAGATACCCAAGAAAACTTCCTTGCTGCCTTCCATCATAGGATAGCATAGCAAAAAGGTGCTTAATCTCTGTGACCCAGAAGCCAGCTCTCATCAAATACTGAATTTGCAGGTATCTTGATCTGGCCTCTCAGCCTCCAGAACTGTGAGAAATAAATTTCTGTTGTTTATAAGTTACCCAGTCTGTATTAGTTTGTTATTACAGTCCAAAAGGAATGAGGCACTTAGATTGTTTTTCCTAGTTGCAAATCCTCTTTACTTTGATTGTTTACAGTGAAGTGAGAGAGAGAGGAATAATTAAGAAAACCTGGGACTTCCCTGGTGGCACAGTGGTTAAGAATCCGCCTGCGAAATGCAGGGGACACGGGTTCGAGCCCTGGTCTGGGAAGATCCCACAGGCTGCGGAGCAACTAAGCCCATGTGCCACAACTACTGCCTGTGCTCTAGAGCCCGTGAGCCACGACTACTGAGCCCATGTACTGCAACTGCTGAAGCCTGCGTGCCTAGAGCCTGTGCTGTGCAATAAGAGAAGCCCGCACACCGCAACGAAGAGTAACCCCTGCTCGCTGAAGCTAGAGAAAGCCCGCGCACAGCAGCAAAGACCCAATGCAGCCAAAAATAAATAAATAAACTTATTTAAAAAAAAAAAAACAGAAAAAGAAAACCTATGATCAGGATGGGATTAGAGATTATCCTCAGGCCATCTCTCCTGATTTTTTTTTTTTTTCAGGAAATTTCCTGGTGGAGACAGCCAATTTGAAGTAAATATTTCTCCCATTCATTTTCTTTATGCCCTTCCCATTTTGAAAATTTAAATTAAAAATAATAAAAATATTCAGCTATAATCTCATCTTCCAGGATTGCTTTTTATTTTTTGCATATTAACATCTGTATGTGTATTCACTCATATGATGCATACTATTCTGCTATCTTTGCTCAACATCACATCATGAAGCAAATATTTTTTCAATAAAGTGTATTTCAAAAGCAGATGGGATGACTTGTTTTATGAGGCCAGCATAACCCTGATACTAAAACCTAACAGTGGCGTTCCATAAAAAAAAATTACATACTGATATTTCTCATGAATACAGGAGAAAAAGCTTAAAAAAATTAGCAGATTTCATCCAGCAATATAAGAACAGGATAATACATTATAACCAAGTGGGGCATATCTTAGGAATACAATATTGTTAACACTTGAAAATCAGTATAATATGCCACATTGACAAAATAAATTAGAAAAGCCATATGATTGTCTCAGTAAATGTCAAAGAAGCATTTGACCAAATTCAACATCTATTCGTGGAAAAAAAAAAAACTCTCAGCAAACTAGGAATAGAAGGAAACATCTTCAACTAGGTTAAGGGCATCCATGAAGAACCTGTAGCTAACATTACACTTAATGATGAGAGACTAAAGGTTTACCTCATCTGTGATCAGGAACAAGCCAAGGATGTTTGGTCTTAGCATTTCTGTTTGCTACTGTATGAGGCCCTAGCCAGTTCAGTAAAGCAAAACAAAGAATAAAAGGCATAGAGATTAGAAAAGAAAAAGTAAAACTATATTTGCCAGCAACATGATTGTTTATGTAGGAGACCCTAAGGAATATACAAAAGCTACTTGAACTAAAAAGTGTGTTTAGCAAGGTTGCACATTGCAAGATGATTATACAGGAATCATATACTAGTAGCAAACAATTGGAAACTAAAACCTTAAAAATTCCAATTTAAAAATAATATGAAATACTTAGTAAATTCAACAAATATGTGTACAGCTTCTATATTAATAACTAGAAAACATTGCTCAGTGAAGTCAAAGAAGACCTAAATGTAGACATACATCATATCCATGAATTGGAAGAGTCAATATTGTTAAGATGTCAGTATTACCCAGATTGATCTACAGAGTCAATTCATCACATTTGTACCAGAGTATTTTTTGTTTGTTTTTTTTTTTCGTAGACATTGACAAGCTGATTCTAAAATATATATGGAAATGCAAAGAACCTAGAATACCTGAAGAAATAATTGAAAAGGAAGAACAAATGGAATACTTACACTATATCACTTCACAGTGTGCTGTAAAGCTACAGCTTTGAAGATAACATGGTACTGACCTAAGTATAGACAAATAAATCAGTGGATCAGTATAGGGGGCCAAGAAATAGATCTGTACTTCTCTGGTCAATTGTTTTTTGTTTGTTTGTTTGTTTTGTTTTGAGAAAAGAAGCAAAACAATTCAGTTGGGAAGGGAAAACTGTTTAAACTAATGGTGCTGGAAAAGCTGATTATATGGGAAAACAAAGCAAAACAAAAAAACTTTGACTCCTACTTTCACATATAACATAAAAATTAGAAAAATACACACAATCTTGTTTTCGGCAAAGATAACTTAGAAAACATACAGAAAGCAATAGCCAAAAAAACACAAACTGGATAAGTTAGACTACTTCAAAAGTAAGAATCTTGCCTCTTCAAGAGAGACGGTTCAGAAAAAGAATAGTCAAGCCACAGATGGGAGAAAATGTCTCCAAAACGTATAGCTGACAAAAGACTTTATTCTTGAATATATAAAGATGTTTTACAATTTAAAAATAATTAGGCAAATATCCCAATTAAAAATGGAAAAAAGATTTAAATTGATACTTCACTAAAAAGATATATGAATGGCCAATAAGCACATTGAGTTTTAGTGTGATTAGTCATCAGAAAATGCAAACTAAATGCTATAGTGAGCTATTACTACACACAACTAGAATAGCTAAAATTAAGAAGACTGATAGTACTGAATGTTGGTGAGAATGTGGAGCAACTGGTACTTTCAGAAACTGCTGTGGGTAAAGAAGCCAATCTGAAAAGGCTGCATACTGTATTATTCCCACTATACATTTTGGAAAAGGTAAAACTATGGAAACAGTAAAAAGATCAGTGGTTGCCAGGGTTTGGCAGGAGGAAGGGATGTATGGACAGAGCACAGAGGATTTTTAGGGCCATGAAACTGTTCTGTATGATACTATAATCAAGGATACATGTTACTACATTTGTCAAAATTTATAGCAATTATAGAAATTACACAGCAGTAGTGAACTCTAACGTATATTATGGGGTCTTTAGGTGATAATGATGTGTCAGTGTTGGTTCATTGTTTTTAACATATATGCTACTCTGGGGCAGGATATTGATGGTGGAGAAGGGTATACATATGTGGGGGCAAGGGTTATATGGAAATTCTCTATACCTTCAGTTTTGCTGAGAACCAGAAACTGCTTTGAAAAATAAAATCTATGTAAAAAATTGCTGTGGTGTATAAAATGGTACAAACAGTTTGGGAAAAGTTTTGACAGGTTCTTATGAAGTCAGATATCCACCTCTCTTCTCATCTAGCAATTTTACTTTCAGGTATTTACTGAAGAGGAATGAAAATATATGTTTGCAAATGACTTGTATGCAAATGTTTATAAATCTTTCTTCATAAACCTTCTCATAATAACCCCAATCTGAAAACAAATGCCTCTCAACATCATCATGTTGTCTCTCTATACTTTATTCTTGGTTATTTCTTATGACTTTATTTCCAAGTCACTAAATCTCTCTTCAGCTGAGTCTAATCTGCTGTTAAACCCATTCATTGAGGTTTTCTTTCTTTCTTTCTTATTTACTTATTTTTTTTAAATCAAGTTTTAAAATTTGGCTATTGCACTTTTCAGTTCCAGAATTTTTTTCTAGAACTTTTTAAAAAGAAATATCTGCTATATTTATATAGTTTACAGGTCCTTGAGAAATTTTTGATTTGAAAAATTTGGCTTTTATGCCATAGGTAGAGTAGGCGTAGTTGTATTTGGTAATTAATATTATTTTTGGGAGAGTTTTGTTTGTTTTAGGGGTGTATGGTGGTTCTTGTTCATGTAGTTTTATCTCTTTATGTGCCTATTTTTGATTGTTTGCTAGTTTTTGTATTTGTAAAGTTGTAGAAATAGTTTGATAGGATGATTTTATCTTTCTTCAGAGGGGATTGTCTGTTTCTGTTGGGTGCCTTGGATTCTTCTTAATTCCATTTCAGAATTTTTCTGGCCACCCAGGGAACTTAAAGCTGGGTTGTAGTCCATGAGATTGTTGATTTACTTCCTGCTCCCCCTTACTTCCAAGGTAAGGATCCCCTTGAGGATCTCTAGCCTGTGTGTGGAGTGGAGTACTAGGGCTTACTCCCTTGGCAGGCTTGGACTCCAGTTTTTGTGCCCTAGATTGTCAACCCTGTCAAAAGCACTGCTTGGATTCCCAGCCACCGCTTATGGATCAGGAAGCGTCCCAAGGCCAAAGCAATTCCAGATGTCAGGCTGACCTCTCTAGGTTTTCTTAGTGCCTTGAATCTTGGCCTTGTAATTCTTCAGTGTTTTACTAGCTCTTTGGTCCTTTTAGAAAGTGCCCTTCCAGACCCTCTGTCAGTGATTTTTGTTGACCTCATTGGGAATATTCTTCTGAATTTTCTGTCTGTCATTGCTGGAAATGGAAGTAGCCTCAATTCCTGTGATCTCTTTAAAAATTATGTGGTTGTGTAAGTTAATATATAAGCTGTGCTTTATTACATTTTTCATTTTCTAATATTGGTTGATTTTTTTTTTTGGTTCAGCAAATATTTTCTTGTGTGATGTAGACTATAGACTATGAAAAGCATAGTCCACAGTCTTGAGTGATGAATATGAGTCAGCCAAGCAGTTTGGGGGCAAGGGTAGAGGGAGCTGAAGCCCTCACACAGACTTGGGAGATGTGCGGGAAGAAGGTAACTAGGAAGATAATTGATGGATAGTTGCATTTTATCCATGTGTGTCTTTAAAACATATTTCTTAAATGGCTATTTCAGAGGTTTTCCTGTTTAGATCAGTTTTTTCCCCATAGGCAGAACCCAAATTTATATTCACAACTTATTTTGAAACTGACTTTAAAAATATCAGTCATTTTCTTTCTTTTTTTTTTTTAACTTTTATTTTTTAAAAAAATTTTATTAATTTACTTTTGCTGCGTTGGGTCTCCGTTGCTGCACATGGGCTTTCTCTAGCTACGGTGAGTGGGGTCTACTCTTCGTTGCAGTGCGCGGGCTTCTCATTGCAGTGGCTTCTCGTTGCGGAGCACGGGCTCTAGACGTGCGGGCTTCAGTAGCTGTAGCTTGCGGGCTCTAGAGCGCAGGCTCAGTAGCAGTGGTGCTCCAGCTTAGTTGCTCTGCAGCTTGTGGGATCTTCCCGGGCCAGGGCTTGAACCCATGTCCCCTGCATTGGCAGGCAGATTCTTAACCACTGCGCCACCAGGGAAGTCCAGTCATTTTCAATACCATTTATAATAGAAAATATTATAAGGGCATGTTGAGTAATTACATGTTGAGGGCATGTTGAGTAATTACTTTTGCTGTTGCTACTAGTTCTGTAACTGTAGCCCCAGGAGTCTAGTGAATTTTCTTTTACTTCTTTTCTTTTCTTTTTTGGCCACGCTGCACTGCGTGTGGGATCTTAGTTCCCGAACCAGGGATGGAACCTGTGTGCGGCCCTACCACTGGACTGCCAGGGAATTCCATTTTTGTGTGTGTGTGAATTTTTATGCAGAGCACTAAATCATGAATTAGTTTCTGGAAGCTGGGAGTTTCAGATATACTTTGTCATGTAAAATTTGTGCATGAATGAATATATTTTTCTTGGTTTTGGTAAACCCCAAATAATATTAATTCTCACTGTGCCCAAGAGCACAAAGAGACTATTCAACAAATATGTGTGTACTTGTGGCCAGCCACAGTTTTAGGTGTCAGGGATACAATAGTGAATAAGACATAGATTCTAGTTGTGCATAGGGTAAGACAGACAATAAACAAATTAATATATTACTTAATGTTAGAATGTGACAAGTACAATGGAAAAAAGTAATGTCGTGGTATTTTAGTCAAGATTGTAAGGGAAGGCTCCTTGTGAAGTGGACCTTTTAATAGAAAAGGAAGTCAGAGAGGGAGTCCTGTCACTCTCTGGTGGAAGAGCATTCTAAGCAGAGGGAACAGCAGATGCAAGGCCCTGAGGTGGGTGCATGCTTGGTGTGTCCAGGGACCAGTAACTAGTCCAGTAGAGCTAGAGCCAAATGAGCAAGGATGGGTGAGTGATAGACAAGGTTGGATGGTTAGTCAAAAGTCATGTAGGGTCTTAGAGGCTAGGTTAAGGACTTTGCATTTTATTCTGAGCAGGATGGGCAGCTAGTGGATGGTTATTGCCCTTGTTTGAATATTTGTTACTCTGATCATTTAAATTTTCTTCTGCTTTGTGGCTATAAGCACTATCTTCATACAATGAAAATTGGGTTCTTGACATCTTTGCCAAAAAAAAGGAAAAGGTTCTGTTTTAGCCATTTCTAGTATCTGTATCTTTGCTATGTCATTTGAAGCTGTGCTTCATTGTGTTCTTAAATTATCTTCTACCCTGTCAGTTTGTTGGAGCCTGCTTTACTCCATTTATTTGAACATTATATTCTCCCCAGCCCCCAAATCTGGTAGATTAGTATAACTTTGAGTAATATTTTCATGTTGGCTGGTAGGGAGGTTTTTGGTTCTTATTGAAATTAGCGTCTAATTCTTACTAGCTGCTAGTGGTAGGCAGAATAATGTCCTCTCCAGCCCAAGGATGTCCACTTCCTAATCCCTGGAAAGCTGGTGAATAGATACCCTCACGTGTCAAAAGGATTCTGTAGATGTGGTTAAAGTTAAGGACTTTTTGAGGGGAGATTGGGCCTACTAGGATAAAAGAGGACAGTCTAATCACATGAGTCCTTAAAGGTAGAAGAGGAAACCAGAAGGGTGGGTCAGAGAGATGCAGCATGAGTCATTCAAAGCCACTAATGGCTTTGAAGATGGAGGAAAAGGATCCTTGAGTCAAAGAATGAGGCGACCTGTAGAGCCTCGGAAGTGCCCTCATCTTACCGCCAGCAAGAAAATGGGGACTTAGGGCTTCCCTGGTGGCGCAGTGGTTGAGAGTCCACCTGCTGATGCAGGGCACACGGGTTCGTGCCCTGGTCCGGGAAGATCCCACATGCCGCAGAGTGGCTGGGCCCGTGAGCCATGGCCGCTGAGCCTGCGTGTCCGGAGCCTGTGCTCCGCAACGGGAGAGGCCACAGCAGTGAGAGGCCCACGTACCGCAAAAAAAAAAAAGAAAATGGGGACTTGGATCCTAGAGTCATGAGAAACTAAATCCTGCCAACAACCCAAGTGAGCAGGAAATGGATTCTTCCCCAGAGCCTCCGGAGTGGAAAGCAGCTTGCTGACACCTTGATTTTAACACCGTGAAACCTGTACTGCAGCTACAGAACTGCATGATAATAAATTTGTGCTGTTTTAGGCCACTAAGTTTGTGGTGATTTGCTAATGACAACAATATAAAAACTATTGAAACATACCCAACTTCTGAAAGCAGATAACTTTAGCAAATTAAATTTGTTAAATATAGAATTTTGGATGATTCATTCACTCCAAATAATATCTGTTAAGTGCTTGCTATTTGCCAGGAAATGTGGTGGGAGCTAGGAATAAGAGAGGTCCCTATCTTCACCAAACTCTGGTCTACAGTTGTGCAGTCAATTTTTAATTTTTAATCTTATATAAAATTTTAAGCATATAAATGTAGAGAGACTAATGAACTCCCATATGCTTATCACTTAGCTTTAGTAATTAACAACTCATGGCCACTTTTATTTCAATTATACCCCATCCACAGCTACCCTCCCCTACTTCTCAGATTATATTTAAGAAAATTCCAGACGTCATATCATATCTGGATAGTCAGTTTTATATGAAGCTTTGCTATGTAGTTATTTCCCGTTCCCCGCTGACATTAGAAAAGTGCAGACTTTAATTTTATCATCTTTAACAAAGTAACTTTATCATCTGTGAGTTCATTTGCAATCGTTAGCTATTTTTTTGTCATGAAATTTTGCCTAGGATTCCTTTGGTGCGAGTTAGAAAATTACTTAGATCATTTCAACTTGCAAAAGTGCTGCAGAAAATTGTTTTGGGGTTATAAGTAAATTTTAGTGAGTAGGTAAATTCACAAACATGGAATCTGTGAATAAAGAACATCGATAGATTATACATGTAAAGTGATTTTTCCATTTCCTGTGTTCTTGATTTAGGTTGATAACGTCACCTTCTCTGAGTTCTAAATCTAGAAACCTTGGTCTTTCTTGATTAGTCTTAGTCTTTCTCGCCCACTTTAAGCATCCAGTCTGTCACTGAGTGCTATTAGTTTTATTTTGTTAAGCGTCATTTAAGTCTTACTGCTCTTTTCCATTGCCATTGCCATTATTTTAATGGTGGTCCTTATAATGTCCTAACTGGATAATTTATTGCTGGTATTTTTTGTTTCTGGGATTAATCTGAGCATTCTCCCACTTCAATATGTCCTCCAACCTCTTATGCCTCCCTTCATTCCACAATCCCTGATTTTGGACACATCAGGCATAGGGTTGAGTCAGTCAGATTCTTCAGTTCAAGCGTCACTATCATCGTTGGTTTGTGTAAGGCCCATCTCCCCCTCCATTTAATATTAATCCATTTACTTATTCCCATTTATCCCCATTCATTACTCCTTTTCTTTCCCATAAACAGCCATTTTACTATGTTTAATGCATGCATTTTTTATGTATATGTCTGAGTACAAGATGTTATACTTATGTGTACATGTATTTTTCTCTTTTTTTAACATCTTTATTGGAGTATATTTGCTTTACAATGGTGTGTTAGTTTCTGCTTTATAACAAAGTGAATCAGCTATAGTGTACATGTATTTTTAATATATATAAATAGAATTGTGTTATAGAACTCATTGTTTTTTGCTCTTTCCTCTCAGAATTGTTTTTTTGTTTGTTTTGTTTATTTTTGGCTGTATTGGGTCTTCGATGCTGCACACGCGCTTTTCTCTAGTTGTGGCGAGTGGGGGCTACTCTTCGTTGCGGTGCATGGGCTTCTCATTGCGGTGGCTTCTCTTGTTGCGGAGCATGGGCTCTAGGTGCACGGGCTTCAGTAGTTGTGGCTCGCAGGCTCAGTAGTTGTGGCTCGTGGGCTCTAGAGCGCAGGCTCAGTAGCTGTGGTGCATGGAGTTAGTTGCTCCGCGGCATGTGGGATCTTCCCAGGCCAGGGCTTGAACCCGTGTCCCCTGCATTGGCAGGCGGATTCTTAACCACTGTGCCACCAGGGAAGCCCTCAGAATTGTTTTTAAGAGTTACCTGTGATGCTAAATGAACACCTAGTCTATTGCTGTTAAAACTGCTCCATTGTGTACATCCACAACATTTTACTTATCCAGTTCCTCAGTGCTGGACACCTGGGGTGCCTCCAACTTTGCAGCACCACGAATAATGAATGTCTTTATATTATTTATCTATTAATGAACAATAAGCTACTCTAAAATTTAGAAGTTTAAAACAACATTGTTTCAATACCATATGATATCACTTATATGCAGAATCTAAAATAGGACACAAATGAACTTATCTATAAGACAGAAACAGACTCACAGACATAAAGAACAGACATGTGGTTCCTAAGGGCATGGGGTTTGGGGGAGGGATGGAGTTGGAGTTTGGGGTTAGCAGATGCAAACTACTATATATAGAATGGATAAACGACAAGGTCCTACTGGATAGCACAGGGAACTCTATTCAGTATCCTGTGATAAACCATAATGGAAAAGGATATAAAAAAGAATATATATGTATAACTGAATCACTTTGCTGTACAGCAGAAATTAACACAACATTGTAAATCAACTATACTTCAATAAAAACAAAACAAAACGTTGTTTCACAGTTGTTTAGTATCAGGAATCAGGGTACTGTGTAGCTTGGTGCCTCTGACTCAAGTATCTCATGAGGTTGTAGTTGATCTTATGGCTGGGGCTGTGGTCTCATCTGAAGGCTCAACTAGGAAGGACCTGCTTCCTGGACTTCTCACTTGGCTGTTGGCAGGATTCAATTTCTCTAGGGCTGTTGGACTCAGTTCCTTACTGGCTGTTGACTGGAGGCCTTCCATAGTCCTTTGCAAGGTGTACTTCTCTGTATGTCAGCTCACAACAAGGCAGCTGGCTTCCCTTGGAGAAAGCAAACAGAAGAGCAAGAGCAGGTGCCCAACACAAGCCACGGTTGTTTTGTAAGCCAGTCTCCTCTCAGAAGTGGCATGCTTTCACTTTTACTGTATTCTCTTCTAAGCAAGTCTCTAGGTCCATCCTACACTCAAGGGGAGGCAATTACACAAGGACATGAATAGCAGGAAGCAGGGATTATTGAGGGTCATTTTGGAGGTTTGCTTACCACAGTCCTCAGACATATTTCTGTGAATTTTTCTTTGGCATATACATATACTGGGTTATAAATTGTTCTCTAAAATAGCTGTGTTGGTTAATATTACTATCAGCAGTACATGAGGGTTTATATATCATTATGTACCTGCCAATACTTTACATTTTCTAGGACATCAAGGGATATTACACTGTTTTAAACAGACTGTTTTTTATCTTTTGCTCTTTTTTTTCCTAGTGAAGTTCTTGGCTTTTTCTTGGCTTTTTGCGGGAGTTGCTTGTAATATTCTAGATATTAGTTCTTTGTTCTTCTTCCATTTTATCATCTGCCAGTTAACTTTGTTCAGGGTTTCATTTGTTGAGCAATAATCTTTAATTTCGATGTAATTAAATGCTTTTATTTATTTACTTTATGCTTTGTACTCTTAGGCTCTTATTTAAGAAGTCCCTTCTTGTGCTTATGTTACAAACTTATCATTGTACATTTTCTTCTATTAATTTTAGTGTTGCCATTCACATCCAAGTGAATGTAGGTCTTTAATTCTTCTGTAGTCGGTCTTTGAATATGTTGTAAGATAGGGAGCCATCATTATTTTTCTTTATGAAATAAGCCAGTTTTTCCCAGCACCATCTTCTGTACAATCTGTTCTCCATTGATTTATAGATCCGTTTTATTGTATGTTTCCATAGAAACACAGGTTTGACCTGTGTTTCAGTTCTCAGTTGAGTTCCATTGGTTTGTCTAATTTTTTTGTGTGTGCTTGCAAATACCATACTGTTTTTATTGCCACAGCTGTGTAACATGGCTTGATATCTGGTAAAGGAAGTCCCTCTCTTCACTTTTCAGTTTCAAGATTGACTTGGCTATATGTTTATTCTTTCATAAAAATGTCAATTTATGAAGTTTCTGAAAAAAACTCAATGAGAATTTTGGTTGTGATTAAGATTAATTTGTGTAGAATTATCTTCTTGGTATTTAGTCATTCCATTCAGATCATCCTGTTTGCCCTTTATTAATGTTTTAATACTAATAAGTGGATGCTGGCCAGCAAAATGAATAGAAGATATCCTCTAAGTCAGTCAACAGCATCCTGGATCCTTTTTTCATGAAATTCCCTTTACATTTTTGTTGCAAAGAGTATTCCTTTTGTATTATGATCGTGTATTATATGGCCTCAACATATTTCTTCCTTTTTGCTGTTCTGAGTTATGTATGCCTGGTACACTATGCTGATGACTGTTCAGGAAGTCCTAGTTAGTTCCAGTCAAAATCAGAGCAATAAAGATCCCTCCCATTTGTGATGTTCTCCCATTTGTGATGTTGTTTGGTCCAATTTATTTTGAAGGAGAACAGCCCTCTGTTCTAAATCTACATTCTTTCATTAAAGTTGTCAGACATAGTATTTATTAATAGTCATAGTTTTAAGGTTTTTTTTGCGGTACGCGGGCCTCTCACTGTTGTGGCCTCTCCCGTTGCGGAGCACAGGCTCCGGACGCGCAGGCTCAGTGGCCATGGCTCATGGGCCCAGCCACTCCGCGGCATGTGGGATCTTCCCGGACCGGGGCACAAACCCGTGTCCCCTGCATCGGCAGGCAGACTTTCAACCACTGCGCCACCAGGGAAGCCCCATAGTTTTTAGTTTAAACAAATTAAAGCAGTTTCTTCCTGGATCAGAAACCTAGTGTAAGATGTTAAATTGTAAACCACTGCTGTTTTTTTTAATTATTATTGATGCAATGACTAAATGCATTAACAAGTGTACTGGAGGTAGTCACCTACCTAGATAGCGTGTACTGTGGCAAGATACTTGTTCTTCAGGATTTGGCTTTAAGCCCTGACCCAACTGAAAAGCCTAGCAAATTGACTACAGAGTATGGATTCCTGACAGGCATAGGCTGTATGAATAAATGATGATTGTGATTCAAAATCCTTTGGGTTTTGAGCACCCAAATCATCATTATTGAAGAATTAATGAATCCTGATACAACACATCAGGGTTGTTTTTCATTCAATTCAAGAAATAAGTACAAATGTAAGATATGCCTTTTATGTGGTTAATATTTTACAATAATTATGGAAATTTCAGGAAAGAGAATTGTTCTACAGTATTAGTCAGATTTCTGAGTAGAAATGAGATTTATTCGTTACATAATAAGATCATTTGCACGGGTCTCTTGTGTTTTGTTTTGTATACTTTGCTTTTAAAAGATATTTCATCAGCAAAATCACTCTGTAAATATCTGGTAGAATTAGAACTTTAAAATCTGGTAAGCGTCTCCATTTCTAGAATCAAGTCCTCTTTAATTTGTTTGATGAGCTTCATTTAAGTAGGTGTTCAGTATTTTTCTTTGGGCTTTCCATGAATATTTCAGATCTGTAAAAATAGCTGATATTCTTTTGGAGCTGTTACTCTTTTTGTTGTGCTGTTGAGATTTTCACTTTCCTGGGCTAACATGTTACTGTTCCCCATGATAATTGTGTTTAAACTTTTGCAATAATTGAAGATTTCTTCATGCATTTGTTCCTGTTCGTGCTCAGCCAAAATTTTGTTTCCTTTTTATTTGTTCTAAGATTTGTTTCTAAAAGGGATTAATGATCTTCGGAGGACAATGGTAGTCCTTCATAAAAGAAATACGCTTAATAAAACAGGAACAATTTGTTTACTGTTCATATTTTGCTGAACAGGCAGAGTTGGCCTTGAGAAAGTAGACACTTAGAGATAGAAGATCTAGGGTGTACCATAGTTCTCACTGTAAAGTTATTATCAACTCAAAAAGACACTTGTCTTCCCTACACTGTGACTTCTTTTCAGTTTTACAATCTGAATATTTGTTTCTGTGTTATAACTAAACAGGGAATGAACATAAGGGCTTTAGAGTGGACCTTTGAAGTAGAACACTGCTGGTAACTGTTTCCATTATACACTAATGTATTGATACTTGTCATTCATTAGTAGATGGGACTTGGAAAATAGGAAAGTAATGGGATATTTGACCCAAGTACAAGAACTAATGACAAGGAAGGGTTTCATATTTTTGTTTGACTTAATTTTTATTTTAAACATACTAGTATTTTTTAATAATCCGGAAGCATATTGAATATTTTGATTTGAGTTTTTAAATGTATAGTTTATTTAGAAAAGAGCAATATCTTAATCTTCCAAAGTGATCATTATTCTGATTTGTTTCCTATTTTTCCAGAGATATTACATATGAAATATCAGTAGAAGCTGTGTCAACAATGGTGGTCTTCCTTTCCTGCCAACTCTTCCACAAGGAAGTTTTGCGACAGAGCATCAGTCACAAGTACTTGATGCGAGGTCGATGGTATGTTTCTATTTTAAATTTGTCAAGTTTTTTATTGAATTAATCTATAGTTCTCGTCTTGTCCTCTTTCCTTAGTGTTGTTCCATATCTCCAACCAGACATTTCCTCTGGTTGTTCTGTCAGAACTTCAAACCCAACACATAAGGATCTGCTTTCCTGTCTAAACTATCCATCCTCCCTGCCCCTTTCATCCCCTAGCTTCATTACCTTCTCTAGTGGTTTCTTTGTAGAGTTGAAACTTTGAAGCCATGTTTTCTTCCTTCTGCATCATTCTCTATGTCTAAGCATTCATCCAGTCATATTTGTTCATTGAAATTATTTGCATCTTCCCCTTCCCACCAGTCCCATTGAAACGACTGCTGCAGTGGATGCCCCATCACCATGTGTTTGGACTTCCCCAGCAGCCACTTAACCGACTGTTCCTACTTTCATGTAGTCAACAAATGGTTATTGTGTGCTAACCATGTGCCAGGCATGTGTTAGGATGTGGAGCTGTGCTCCTGAGCAGAGCAGAAGCTTACAGTCTCCTGGTGGGTAGGGACGGGAGTAGATAAATATTAAACACACACACACACACACACACACACACACACACACACACACACAGAGAGAGAGAGAGAGAGAGAGAGAGAGAGAGAGGGAGAGAAGCACCTTTGTCTTTTCACATCCCTCTTGCTACCTTGATTATACTTGTGGCACATCCACAGAATCCTTTAGAGCTCTTTTAGAACATATTTGAAAATCACTGATAATAGGGATAAAAGGCCTTAAGCGTTGGCTGAAGAGTCTATTCAAAAGTTTTCTCCAGATTGCAGGAATTGATTTATCACCAATTTGTGGACACATATCCCTTTTAACTTGTTTTCTCTGCCTTCTCCTCTCATTCTGTTACTTAAAAGCAAAGGGTATTAACATTAAAAGAAATCTGTATATATATGGATATGTTTTTTATATGTATGCATAGATTGAATAACTTCATACTTTTATTTTAAACAATGTAAGATATTTAACAATTATTATATTGATTATATGTTGAATATTTTGGATATATTGGGTTAAGTCAATATATCAAATTGACTTGATATACTATTCAAGTCAATTTCCATACTTTTAAATTCTTGCGTTTTCCTACTGACTCTGTTACTACCTCCCTTCAAGTGTCAAGTACTGTATTATACACTGAATTTATAATATTTCACCTGTTATGCAGATTACAAATAAGGTAACTGAAGCTTAGGAGTTGAAGCGATTTGATGAATGACATACAGCATAGTAAGAGGAAAGCCAGATTTAAGCCTCAAGTCTGATCTCAAAGCCCATGGTCTTCACTGTTGTGACAGTGCCAGATTTCTTTGAATTGTGCTAATCCCTTTTATGTCGGTAGATTATATAGGTTATATTTATCACGATACAAAGTCAGTTGACTTCCCCAAATCTGAGTTTATTTTCTTCTTTTTGTGTAGCCTCCCATATACCAGCAAACTTGTAAAGACCTTGTTGTATAACTTCATCAGGCAAGAAAAGCCGCCTCCTCCAGGAGCACACGTTTTCCCTCAGCAGTCAGATGCGGGAGGGCTGCTGTATGGACTGGCATCAGGAGTAGCAAGTAAGTCTTACCAGATTTTGTCAGGTCTTTGTTATACGTAGGTTTTGTCCAGTTAGTCATAAGAAACTCTGTTCAGTTGGCTGCCGCTACTAACTGTTATATTGCATCTGTGCAGCTGGTTAAATGTGAAATATTGGAAACAATTTAAAATATTTTTTCCATTTGGTGCACTGATTTATACAAGGAAATATATGCAAATCATGAATAGATTGTTTACCTATAAGAGGACATTTTTCAAGAAGAATATTTATAAATATGCATATTGCATGCATTCTAGCTGTACAATATAAATACAGTCATGCTCTTGGGAACTTTTTACCGCTTGTGTTTTTGTGAGGAAATTTTGTGAGGAAATTATTCTATTTTAGGGGCTTTCTTGGTTAGGATTTTATGTGACTAATTAGGTATAGTTTTCTTATTATACTCAGTGTTTCATTTGTTCAGTGACAAATTAGCACATTTTCAAGAGTCTTGTAATAAATTCTGAAGTGGCACAAATGTGAGTTTTATCAGATTGGAAGCAAATTTCATTAACTGAACAAAGTCCTTTCCCACCATCCAGTAAAGCCTCATTTCTACTTCACAGCGTTTAGACCTAAAGAGACCAGAAATACAAGAGGACCTGGGTCATGTGAGGTTACGTCAACTGAACTTGTGCTTTGTTCTGAAGGAGAAACAAAAACTAGACTGGCACTTTGGCAGTTGTAAGGTCTGCCTGGGTGCTCTTACTAAAGAAACAGTATACGGTCTGCTTAATTACATAGTGCAGAGTTCAGCTGTCTGAAGGAATTTTAAATGGAGCTGAGTTCCACAGCTGAATTAGGCTGGGACGTGCTCTCCACACTCAGGCAGGGGCGTCAGTTTGTTAGGAAAATGGAGTACTGTGTGATAATTTATGGGGTGAGGAGTCTCAGGAACCTCTTTGGATGAGAAGACCTCTGTTCTAGGTTTGCCTTCCTTTGATTTCTTTCAATATTATGAGTTGAATTACATTTGTAATCACTCATGGCTCTGTCTTTGGTGCTGAGTATGCTCCCTAGACCACCAGACCTGCAGAGGTTCATTCTCCGAGTCACCCCTCCCATTGCCCTCATTGTTTCCGATGAGGGGGCTGTACAAGGCTTGCTCATGTTCGGCCTCTGAAGGCAGCACAGGAATCCTGTGTGCCTGTGGGAATCGGGTGTCCTGTGGGAAGGCTTGATTAATCCATTAGTGTTTCCTTTTTTCAGTCATTAAACTGGTGTAAGTATTCAAAAGCTGAGTATTTTCCCGTTCTCCAATACGGTTGGACATTTTTTTTGGAGGAGGCAGTAGAAGTTCATTACCTGCTTTCTTCAAAACAGTGGCAGTGCTTCAGTTTTTAAAAATACAGACTTGGGTGTAGTTCTTGATTTTTCTTGCAGTTACGTGTCATCATAAAGAAGTCCAGTATGGTGTGTGGTGTCATCAGTACCGGGTGCCAGAAATCTTGACTTGCTAACTTTAGATCTACTCTGCGTATCGGAAGGAAGTTCCTTTTCTTAGCTCCCAGTTTCTTTGTCTACCAGATGTCGATCACGGTTGGAATACATGATCTCTGACACTATTTCCACATAATTTTTTTTTTTTGGCGGTACGCGGGCCTCTCACCGCTGTGGCCTCTCCCGTTGCGGAGCACAGGCTCCGGACACGCAGGCTCAGCGGCCATGGCTCACGGGCCCAGCCGCTCCGTGGCATGTGGGATCTTCCTGGACCGGGGCCCGAACCCGGGTCCCTTGCATTGGCAGGCGGACTCTCAACCACTGTGCCACCAGGGAAGCCCCTCTCCTCCTCTTTTGAAAGAGCTTTTTATTTGGAAATAAGTTCACACGTACATAAAAATACCAAAACTAAAAAAATCCCCCAAATTATATACCTTTAACGAGGCTGATTTATTGTTAACATTTTATCCCATTTGTATTGTATTTGTATTCCTCCCCCCCAAATCTACACACACACACACACACACACACACACACATTTTTTTTAACCATTTTTGAGAATAAGTTATATACATCATGGCCCTTTACCCCTAAATACTTGAACGTGTATTTCCTAAAAGGGGATATCTCTTTTTTTTTTAACTTTTGTTAAAAACATTGAAGTATAGTTATTTAATTTACAATGTTGTGTTAGTTTGAGACATACAGCAGGGTGATTCTGTTATTCATATATATATATTCTTTTTTAGAATATATTACAAGATAATTGAGTATAGTTCCCTGTGCTACACAGTAGGTCCTTGTTTACGCATTTATATAGTGTGTATATGTTAATCCTAAACTCCTAATTTATCTCCCCCCCATCCCCTTTGCTAACTATAAGCTTGTTTTCTATGTCTGTGAGTCTCTTTCTGTTTTGTAAATAAGTTCATTTGTATCATTTTTTTAGATTCCACATATAAATGATATCATATGATATTTGTCCTTTTCTGTCTGACTTCACTTAGTATGATAATCTCTACATCCATCCATGTTGCTGGAAATGGTATTTTCATTCTTTTTTTAAAATCAATTAATGTATTTTCTTTTTTCTTTTTTCTTTCTGGCTGCATTGGGTCTTCGTTGCTGCGCACGGGCTATCTCTAGTTGCAGCGAGCGGGGGCTACTCTTCATCGCGGTGTGGGGGCTACTCTTCATTGCGGTGCACGGGCTTCTCATTGTGGTGGCTTCTCTTGTTGGGGAGCACAGGCTCTAGGAGCGTGGGCTTCAGTAGTTGTGGCACACAGGCTCAGTAGCTGTGGCTCACGGGCTTTAGAATGCAGGCTCAGTAGTTGTGGCACATGAGCTTAGTTGCTCTGTGGCACGTAGGATCTTCCTGGACAAGAGCTTGAACCCGTGTCCCTGCACTGGCAGGCAGATTCCTAACCACTGCGCCACTAGGGAAGTCCTATTTCATTCTTTTTATGGCTGAGTAATATTCCATTGTCTGTGTATATTTGTGTGTGTATGTATGTATATATTTATATGTGTATATGTGTGTGTGTGTGTGTACACACACACACACACACACACACATATATATATATATATCACATCTTCTTTATCCATTCATCTGTTGATGGACACTAAGGTTGCTTCCATGTCTTGGCTTTTGTAAATGGTGCTGCTTTGAACATTGGTGTGCGTGTATCTTATGGTATTATGAATTAGAGCTTTCATCTTTTCTGGATATATGCCCAGTAGTGGGATTGCAAAATCATATGGTAGCTCTATTTTTAGTTCTCTAAGGAACCTCCGTACTGTTCTCCATAGTGGCTGTAGCAATTTACATTCCCACCAACATGTGCTTGTGCTTACACCTTGGAATTTCTAAGCCGTTAGATATGAAGTGCGGCCTGGTCATACATAATTTCAGTAAGCATTCTAGATGGTTCTGAAAAAGCTGGTCCATTTCTGCACCACTTTGTGGTGCGGGTCCCTTTCCTGTGCTTGCATCTGTTCTGCTGTGGGCCCATCATGGCAGATAGTTGAGCCAATTCTATTAACTGTTGGGGATTACATTGTTTTGAGGCAGCTCTAATGGGTTTAACTGACACTCTCCTTCAGTATTATCTTGCTTTCTCTTCTTATTACTCTCTTACTGATGAGGTCCAGTTTATCAGAATTGTTTTTTTTTTAATTTATTTTTTTATACAGCAGGTTCTTATTAGTTATCCGTTTTATACATATTAGTGTATGCATGTCAATCCCAATCGCCCAATTCATCCCACCACCCGCACCCCCGCCACTTTCCCCCATTTGAGTGCATACTTTTGTTCTCTACATCTGTGTCCCTATTTCTGCCTGGCAAACTAGTTCATCTGTACCATTTTTCTAGATTCCACATATATGTGTTAATATAAGATATTTGTTTTTCTCTTTCTGATTTACTTCACTCTGTATGGCAGTCTCTAGGTCCATTCATGTCTCTACAAATGGCCCAATTTCGTTCATTTTTATGGCTGAGTAATATTCCATTGTATATATGTACCGCGTCTTCTTTATCCATTTGTCTGTCGATGGGCATTTAAGTTGCTTCCATGACCGGGCTATTGTAAATAGTGCTGCAGTGAACATTGGGGTGCATGTATCTTTTTGAATTATAGTTTTCTCTGTGTATATGCCCAGTAGTGGGATTGCTGGGTCGTATGATAGTTTTATTTTTAGTTTTTTAAGGAATCGCCATGCTGTTCTCCATAGTGGCTGTATCAATTTACATTCCCACCAACAGTGCAAGAGGGTTCCCTTTTTTCCACACCCTCTCCAGCGTTTGTTGTTTGTAGATTTTCTGATGATGCCCGTTCTGGCTGGTGTGAGGTGATACCTCACTGTAGTTTTGATTTGCATTTCTCTAATAATTAGTGATGTTGAGCAGCTTTTCATGTGCCTCTTGGACATCTGTATGTCTTCTTTGGAGAAATGTCTATTTAGGTTTTCTACCCATTTTTGGATTGGGTTGTTTTTTTTAATATTGAGCTGCATGAGCTGTTTATATATTTTGGAGATTAATCCTTTGTCTGTTGATTCGTTTGCAAATATTTTCTCCCATTCTGAGGGTTGTCTTTTCATCTTGTTTATAGTTCCCTTTGCTATGCAAAAGCTTTTAAGTTTCTTTAGGTACCATTTGTTTATTTTTGTATTTTTTTCTCTTACTCTAGGAGGTGGGTCAAAAAAGATCTTGCTGTGATTTATGTCAAAGGGTGTTCTTCCTATGTTTTCCTCTAAGAGTTTTATAATGTCCGGTCTTACATTTAGGTCTTTAATCCATTCTGAGTTTATTTTTGTGTATGGTGTTAGGGAGTGTTCTAATTTCATTTTTTTCCATGTAACTGTTCAGTTTTCCCAGCACCACTTATTGAAGAGGCTGTCTTTTCTCCATTGTATATCCTTGCCTCCTTTGTCATAGATTAGTTGACCATAGGTGCATGGGTTTATCTCTGGGGTTTCTCTTCTGTTCCATTGATCCATATTTCTGTTTCTGTTCCAGTACCATGTTATCTTGACCACTGTAGCTTTGTAGTATAATCTGAAGTCAGGGAGTCTGATTCCTCCAGCTCCGCTTTTTTCCCTCGAGATTGCTTTGGTTATTCTGGGTCTTTTGTGTTTCCATACAAATTTTAAGATTTTTTTGTTCTATTTCTGTAAAAAATGTCATTTGTAATTTGATAGGGATTGCATTGAATCTGTAGATTGCTTTGGGTAGTATAGTCATTTTCACAGTGTTGATTCTTCCAATCCAAGAACATGGTGCATCTCTCCATCTGTTGGTGACATCTTTGGTTTCTTTCATCAGTGTCTCATAGTTTTCTGAGTACAGGTCTTCTACCTCTTTAGGTAGGTTTATTCCTAGGTATTTTATTCTTTTTGGTGCAGTGGTGAATGGGATTGTTTCCTTAATTTCTCTTTCTGATCTTTCGTTGTTAGTGTATAGGAATGCACGAGACTTCTGTACATTAATTTTGTATCCTACAACTGTACCAAATTCATTGATTAGCTCTAGTAGTTTTCTGGTGGTGTCTTTAGGATTATCTATGTATAGTATCATGTCATCCACAAACAATGACAGCTTTACTTCTTCTTTTCCAATTTGTATTCCTTTTATTTCTTTTTCTTCTTTGATTGCCGTGGCTAGGACTTCCAAAACTATGTTGAGTAAGAGTGGCGAGAGTGGACATCCTTGTCTTGTTCCTGATCTTAGAGGAAATGCTTTCAGTTTTTCACCATTGAGAATGATGTTGGCTGTGGGTTTGTCGTATATGGCCTTTATTATGTTGAGGTAGCTTCCCTCTATGCCCACTTTCTGGAGAGTTTTTATCATAAATAGGTGTTGAATTTTGTCAGCTTTTTCTGCATCTATTGAGTTGATCATACGGTTTTTCTCCTTCAGTATGTTAATATGGTGTATCACATTGATTGATTTGCGTATATTGAAGAATCCTTGCATCCCTGGGATAAATCCCACTTGATCGTGGTGTATGATCCTTTTAATGTGCTCTTGGATTCTGTTTGCTAGTATTTTGTTGAGGATTTTTGCATCTATATTTATCAGTGATATGGGTCTGTAATTTTCTTTTTTTGTAGTATCTTTGTCTGGTTCTGGTATCAGGGTGATGGTGGCCTCATAGAATGAGTTTGGGAGTGTTCCTTCCTCTGCAATTTTTGGAAGAGTTTGAGAAGAATCGGTATTAGCTCTCCTCTAAATGTTTGATAGAACTCACCTGTGAAGCCATCTGGTCCTGGACTTTTGTTTGTTGGAAGATTTTTAATCACAGTGTCAATTTCATTACTGTGATTGGTCTGTTCATATTTTCTATTTCTTCCTGGTTCAGTCTTGGAAGGTTATACCTTTCTGAGAATTTGTGCATTTCTTCCAGGTTGTCCATTTTATTGGCATAGAGTTGCTTGTAGTCACTTATGATGCTTTGGATTTCTGCAGTGTCCGTTGTAACTTCTCCTTTTTTATTTCTAATTTTATTGATTTGAGTGCTCTCCCTCTTTTTCTTTTTTTAAAATGTATTTATTTTTGGCTGCACTGGGTCTTCGTTGCTGCGTGCAGGCTTTCTCTAGTTGCGGCGAGCGGGGGCTTCTCTTCGTTGCGGTGTGCGGGCTTCTCATTGCAGTGGCTTCTCTTGTTGCAGAGCACAGGCTCTAGGCACGTGGGCTTCAGTAGTTGTGGCACGAAGGCTTCAGTAGTTGTGGCTCACAGGCTCTAGAGCGCAGGCTCAGTCGTTGTGGTGCTCGGGCTTAGTTTCTCCATGGCATGTGGGATCTTCCCAGACCGGGTCTCGAACCCGTGTCTCCTGCACTGGCAGGCAGATTCTTAACCACTGGGCTACCAGGGAAGTCCTCCCTTTTTTTCTTGATGTGTCTGGCCAAAGGTTTATCAATTTTGTTTATCTTCTCAAAGAACCAGCTTTTACTTTTATTGATGTTTGCTATTATTTTCTTTGTTTCTGTTTCATTTATTTCTGCTGTGATCTTTATGATTTCTTTCCTTCTAGTAACTTTGGGTTTTGTTTGTTCTTCTTTCTCTAGTTCCTTTAGGTGTAAGGTTAGATTGTTTATTTGAGATGTTTCTTGTTTCTTGAGGTAGGCTTGTATAGCTATAAACTGCCCTCTTAGAACTGCTTTTGCTGCATCCCATAAGTTTTGGATCGCTGTGTTTTCGTTTTCGTTTGTTTCTAGGTATTTTTTGATTTCCTCTTCGATTTCTTCAGTGATCTCTTGGTTATTTAGTAACGTATTGTTTAGCCTACACGTCTTTGTGTTTTTTACGTTTTTTGTTCCCTGTAATTGATTTCTAATCTCATAGCATTGTGGTCGGAAAAGATGCTTGATATGATTTTAATTTTCTTTAATTTACCAAGGCTTGATTAGTGACTCAAGATGTGATCTGTCCTGGAGAATGTGCTGTGTGCACTTGAGAAGAAAGTGTAATCTGCTGTTTTCGGATGGAATGTCCTAAAAATATCAGTTAAATCTATCTGGTCTATTGTGTCTTTTAAAGCTTGTGTTTCCCCAATAATTTTCTGTCTGGATGATCTGTCCATTGATATAAGTGAGGTGTTAAAGTCCCCCACTAAATTGTGTTACTCTCGATTTCCTCTTTTATAGCTGTTAGAATTTGCCTTATGTTGACTGGTGGCTCGAACAGCAGATGTTTATTTCTCCCAGTTTTAGAGGCTGGGAAGTCTAAGATTAAGGTGCTGGCAGATTTGGTTCTTAGTGAGGGCTCTCTTCTTGGCTTGCAGATGGTTGCACAGTATCTTTACATGGTGTCTCTTTTTCCTCATATAAGGGCACAAATATCATCATGGGGGCTCCGCCCTCATGACTACATCTAAACCTAATGACTTTACAAAAGGCCCTACCTCCTATTACTACCACATTGGGGGTAGGGCTTAATATATGAATTTGGGGTTGGGGGACACAAACATTCAGTCAGTAATAGGTATTAAATAGGTCATGCTGGAATTCCCCTCACTGAAATTCTCAGTTTGGGAGGCCATTGGTCTCTTTTTTATGTCCACAGCTAAGGCACCTTTTAGCCCCAGTCATTCTTTATTTTAAATCACAACCTGTTTAGTGGTGGAGGTGAGGGTTTTGCCCAAAGTAGATCACTCACAGCCCATTCCAACCTCACTAATATGTTTTTTTTAAAAATAAAGAAGGAAAAGCATTCCAGAATGCATAAGGATTCTACCACCACCACCACCAAATAATCCTGTGATTGAAACAAGTTATTTTCTATTCTGATTTTGGAGGCCACTCCTTATATTGTCCTTTGGGAGGGACTAGCTTTAGATCTTGATAACTTGGTATTATGGAAGAGGCATAAGTATCAGACTCTGGCTGTTGGTATTAGACCTAGAATTGAAAGCCAGTCCTGCCATTTACTAACTAGATGTTCTTTGGCTATTTAACCTCTTAGTGACTCAAATTCTTCAAGGCAAAATGAGGGTAATACCTTCCTTTATAGGACTACTGAGGGCATGAAATGAGCAAAAGTGTAAGAAGGAGCCTCGTACCCAGTAGGTGCATAATAAATGGTCACTGTTAGTCACAAATATTACATAGTTGTATTTGAAAGATAACTTTTCTTTAAAATAAATACCAAAAAGGCAGTGACCTTATAATGATTTACAAGTTTACTCAGATTTTTTATGTAAATAAATTAACGAAAATATCTGATATTTGGTATACACATTTATAATAGAGACTTCAGATAGTCACTACAAGAGTTATGTTGAAAATTTATATTGTGAGAAGGAAAAACAGTTATAACATTTATTGTTTTTCTTTTGATTCTATCCTTACTTCTTTGACCCTGTCTTTTAATATATTTTAAATCTTCTAAATTGCCTCTAATACCTAAAAAAAAGGGTGAAGCAAAGGAAGCATTGACCTTGAAATTTCTTGTGTGTTTTTTCATTGTAAGACAGAGCTGTAATGTGATTATAACTGAGTATTTAACGTTTTAAAGAGCCAAGCCTAATTGAATGTGTTCTGCCAAGCTGGGCTTTCCATCGCAACTACTGAGGTTTCACACGATAATTTCTGATATATGGCTTTTCCATTTGAATGAGCCATCAAAAATGTTTTTTTTCCCTTTGCTTGCAGTGGTGGGTGTCCCAGCCAAATTATAAAGCCAAAGTAGTGATTATTTGTTTAGGTAAATGCTATAATAGAGAAATTAATAAAGTAGAATTTGAAGATTAAAACTCATTTCTCCCAATTGGTGTTATTGAGAAAGTTACTGAATTCATTATGATAGGTATGGTATGAAGTAGTTGTAATTTTTTTTTACGTGACGGTTGTTTTTCTCTTCAGTTTTGGCTTCTTCTGGGCTGACTCATTAAGAGAAAGAACAACTACAGTAAGCGAAAAAGTATGTGGCACTCAGAAACAGGCATAGTTGTGAAAGCATTTCTAATTAAAGCACTTTGAATTTTCAAAGAAAGAAAGTGCTTTATAAACAGTAATTACATTCTCAATTCATTTTTATTTGGAATGATCTGATAGATTTTTATATACCAGGTGAAAGAATGACTTTTTTCTCCCCTTTATTTTCAGGACTGAACTCATTTTGTGACTTTTAAAATATAGTTAATTTCAGTTTACTGTTTACTTGTAATGGTTCTTTGCAGGCATACAGTGAGCATTTATTTACTTTATTTTTGGCTGTGTTGGGTCTTCATTGCTACTCGTGGGCTTTCTTTAGTTGCGTCAAGTGGGGGCTACACTTTGTTGCGGTGCACGGGCTTCTCATTGCGGTGGCTTCTCTTGTTGCGGAGCACAGGCTTCAGTAGTTCTGTCTCGCAGGCTCTAGAGCGCAAGTTCAGTAGTTGTGGCCCACGGGCTTAGTTGCTCCATGGCATGTGGGATCTTCTGAGACCAGGGCTTGAACCCGTGTCCCTTGCATTGGCAGGCAGATTCTTAACCACTGTGCCACCAGGGAAGCCCCAGAGTGAGTGTTTAGATTAGTATCTACATTACAAACTGACCATATTTAGTTGTAGGGTCATAATATAAGTTATTTTACTTTTAATTGCTCTCTGAAACAAGCATTATTTCAGATTTTATACTTGTAAAAAATGTTTATTAAAAGATATTCATTGGAAGTGTCAAAATATAGTATTGACTTGTTTATCTTTTATCCTTGTAATTTGCTGGCAACCGCTCCTAAACCAGTTTCCAGAAATGGTTTGTGTTTTTTCTTTTTTCTTTTTTTTTTTTGTGGTACGCGGGCCTCCCACTGTTGTGGCCTCTCCCGTTACGGAGCACAGGCTCCGGACGCGCAGGCTCAGTGGCCATGGCTCACGGGCCCAGCCGCTCCGCGGCATGTGGTATCTTCCCGTACCGAGGCACGAACCCACGTCCCCTGCATTGGTAGGCGGATTCCCAACCACTGCGCCACCAGGGAAGCCCTCCAGAAATGGTTTTGAAAGTCAGTATGCCAGCCCTCTAGTCTCATTTTCTTCTTAACAGATTTGAGGGGAAGACTGAAGCTTTTTTTATGCCACAAATCGTTGGGCAATGAATTCATTCATATTCACCAGGAAGAAAATAGAATAATGCAGTTAATTTCAGATGAAATCCTAGGAATAAGTTTCTAAGACTGCTATAAATGTTGTTTATTTGGCATCGACAATTTAATGTTTCTGAGACTCCACTAACGTAATTTATTTTATTGTGGAATTTAAAATATTAAAGATATTTTAAACATAAGAATATTAAAATCATGGAATTCTAATTTTGGGGACTGAATCTTATTTGAAAAATGAAGCAATTAAAGTGGATTTGCTGGGGCTTCCCTGGTGGCGCAGTGGTTGAGAGTCCACCTGCCGATGCAGGGGACACGGATTCATGCCCCGGTCCGGGAGGATCCCACGTGCCGTGGAACGGCTGGGTCTGTGAGCCATGGCCGCTGAGCCTGCACGTCCGGAGCCTGTGCTCCGCAACGGGAGAGGCCACAACAGTGAGAGGCACGCGTATTGCAAAAAAAAAAAAATATATATATATATATATATATATATATATATATATGTATATGTATATGTATATAGTTCTGTTAGGTAAAAATACCCTTCAGTATTTTTTTGCATGGGAGTGTAGATTTATGGAGCCTAAAACTGTATGTCAACTGACTAAAGAAATAAACAATGTTAATAAACATTATTACGACACATAACAGGGGTTAGCCAAGCAGGAGAAGAGACTAGTAAGTTGCTTTGGGATGCTTGGGATACTTTCCAGAGATGTACAAAGGATAGGGTGCGAATATCTTAATTCACCCTGCTGGTCCTGTGTGGAGCTAGGTGCTGCTTATTAGACTGTAGATGTAGTTTTACCCTTATTTTGCATGAAGTGAAAGTGAATTAAATTTGTTTCAAAATCAGACATATATGAAAGTAGGTACAGTTGCAGCCAGTAACTTTTAGAGGTTTAACACTGGAGATGAATGTCATATTTTTAATTATGAAAGAAGGTGTTGGTACACCAGTGGGAACTCTTGACAACTCTGCTAAGAGTGTAATTAGGTATAGCTACTTTGGAAAATATTTGACCATTATTTAGTCAAATATTGACTGAATATGAACATACCCTGTACCCCAGCAGCTCCATTCTTAGGTATATGTCCTAAAGGAACCTGCACACCTGAGTGCAAGAAAACATGAAAAAAGGTTCGTAGCAACATTGTTTATAATCGTCTCCAACTGGAAACACATCAGATGACCATCAGGAGTGGAATGGATGAAGAGTATTATGTTCATTATATGCAGCTGAAGGGACTGCAGCTCCCCATGTAAACTGATGACTCTTAGAAAAGCACGTGGCGTGAAAGAAGCAAGCTAAAAGAAAGCATAGACGTATGAAAGTTCAAAAGTAGGCAAACTACAGCAAAGAAGCCGGCAACACTAAACTACATTGTTTAGAGTTTGGTCTGTAGGTGTTTGAAGCTATAAAGAAAAGCAAGGAAATGATTATCATAAATTTGTATAATAGTATTCGATAACGAGTAAACTACCTATCCTCCTCGATTTACCATGGATGATAGCAGTGTGTAAGAGCTTTATTCTTCAGATGCCTTTGGTTTGCAGTCTTATATTAATTTCTTACTTGCTCTTGTTCATTACTTTTATTTTTGTCCTTCCTGCCTTATAATCATATTATCCTTTCAATATATTAATCATTTGAAATGCCTACACAGAACACTTCCTCCTCTTGTATATTCAACTTAGTGGATCTCTGGTTCTTTGAAATGTTTTGACGTAATTTACAAACTTAGATTCTCTTATGTCTTGGTGTTGCATACATCCATGGTGGTTCTCCTGCTGTACACTGGACCATTTATATTGTCCCCCTGATACCTGGACACTGAAGGTCCACGCCCTTCAAATGGGGTTTTGTTTCAACCCTCTCCTGCATGCGTGCATTCAAGTTACACCAATATGTACTTTATTCTTCAGGGAGATTTCTGTTTGCAGGTGTTTCTTAACATGTTTCCCCATTTCTTCATCCTAAGGAGCCTTTTTATTTTTATTTTTAGTTTTTTTGTAATTTTTTTAAAAAAAATATTTATTTATTTGGCTGTGCTGGGTCTTAGTTGTAGCGTGTGGGATCTATAGTCACGGCGTGTGGGATCTTTAGTTGCGGCACGTGGGCTCTTTTAGTTGTGTCATGTGGGAGTGAACCTGGGCCCCCTGCATTGGGAGCACGGGGTCTTAACCACTGGACCACCAGGGAAGTCCCAGGAGCCTTGTTAGACTGTTTTTTCTTAATTACCGCTGCCACTCCCAAAGGAAAATTAAAACTACAAATATACTGTATATCTGTTTATGTACTGTATGTATCTGTGCTTCATACATAAAAAGAGGGTTTTTATTTTTTGCTGTCTTCCGAATCAAGTTTTCAAAGTTTGTCCCCTTGAGATGATATTGCCAACTTTGCAATGAGTAATGTAAGCAAAAGTCTGCAGCCCTCCACTTAGGCTGAGCCAAATTTCTCCCTATGTTTTTACTGCTGGAATACATTTTCTCTTCTTTCATGTTCTTTCTATCTGGCTGGGCCATAACTCTCAAAGATATTTAAATGATAATACAATTTGATCTGCATTTCCCTCATGCCCTTGTCATGCTCTGCAGTCACAACACTAACTGATGCTAATGGCAAGTATAGTTTTAAGAATCCTGTCTTGTTCATGTAACATTATGTTGTATTTTCCATGCCATTAATATTTCTTCATAAATACAATTTTAATCATGTATCATATGGATTCACCTTAATCAGTTAAAATGATTAGTCATTTTGGTGGTTTCCACTGTTTTGTTATTCCAGATAACACCCTAGTGAACATCTTTATACAATATGTTGCAAGAGAACCTGCTGGCTCCACCACAGTAGGAGCCTTACTACCTGAGCAGGAAGCCATTGGAATCCTGATTGAATCTGCTAGAGATCCCCCCAGAAGCTGAAGGAAAAATGGCTTCTCTGTTTTCACGCCCCACCCTACCCCCAACCCAGTGTCTCTGATTCTCTGCCCTAATCTGAAGCCAGCAGGCAAAGAAGTTTGGAAAATATAGTTTGCAGGTTTCTAGCCCCCTGCACTACAAGATCATAGATGGGAGGGGTGTGGAAATGGCTACTAGTACTGTGACCTTATTTTACAGAGGTTATGTAATTTTCGTAAAGTCACACAGCTAGTAGAAATCATATGTGGCTGTCTTTCTCCATACTGTATGCTGTATGTATACATATGAGTGTGAGTGTGTGTTTATAAAGTCTTAAATATTATCGCACAGGGGGCACTAGAAGTTATGAAAATTTTAAAAACTAAGATTAGCTATAGTTCTACCACTGTAACAAATCAACTGTCTCCATTTTTTCATTCTTTTTCCAGTGCTTGTCCCTATGTATAGGTATATACTTACAGCAAATTAAATAGTAAAGTAGGAAGCATTTAAAATGTGCAAATAATAATCGAGTTTTATCTTGTTATTAGGGTTATGAAAATAAAATAGTATATTGCTATGTATTTGAAAAGTTTGAGCCCTAATCAAGAAAGGTGTGGTTGAAATCCAAGCTGTTACTTTTGTTAATTTCATTTCCTGACTTGGTCAAATCAGGAGAGCAGGCAAATTTTTGCTGTAAAGCAGCTAAAATTACTTACCTCCTTCTTTTGGCTGTATGGTTAATAGCGCATGTTTTGAGGTGTCCGGTTGCTAGTATTCAAAGGGAAGACGTCATGGTAAGACTACCAATACTGCTGCCAGTTCTCATGTTGTTCATAAAGCTCACTGGTTTATCTGGGCACAGTTGTTTCCCTGAGCAAAGGTAAAGACAGGGCTCTAAAGACAGGGGACCTAAGGCCAAGTTCCATCATCTCAAGTAGAAAGGATATATTTTGGAGACATTGCAAAGGATTTATTCATATGTGTCATGATGATGACTGCTAGTTTGTCTCCTCCCCCATTTTAGCTGACTACATGGATGCAAAGAATAGGTTATATTTCTCAGTCCTCTTTTCAACCATATATGATCTATATTTTGGCCAAGGGAATGTAAGCAGAAGTGGTATGGGCAAACCTGCAGGTAGAGTTCTCAAAGGAAGTGCATGTCCTCATCTCTGTCTGCTGACTTGAATGAAAATGTGATGGCTGGAGCTGGATTAGCCATATTGTACCATGAGTAAATTTAGAAATGGAGACTGTGCACAGTGAAGCAACAAGAGAAAAGGAGCCTGGCTCTTGAATATCATGGAGTAATGGGCAAGCTCTGCTACACCTACTCTTGGACTTCTGTTGAAGCCATAATTAATACAGGTCTGTTACTTGTAACTCACCCTAATGCTGACTTATACTTGGTTGATAATGTATAGCGGATGAAGACGAGGCAGTAATATAATAAACTAGCTTTCTAGGGTAGGTTATTTGTACGAGTTATCAGCATAATCTCACAGAGACCAGAAGACGGTGGGATGAGGCAGAACCTAGTACTTCTCCCTCTCTGCATACCAGATTTTGTCCTCAGTCCCCCAGCATTTTTGTTATACTCTTCACAAAATACAACATTTAAGTTCAGAGTAAAAGAACAACAAAAACAGTGAATTACACAAATAATCTTTTGTTGTTGTTGAATTCTGCCAATCATAGTAATTTACACATTATTGAGAAAACCATTAGAGCCGTTAACAGTGCTTTTTCAGCCAGCCCATAACAGCTGAGGCAAATGAGTCATAACCTTAAAGATCTAGGAGTTTGTCAGAAGCCTCTTAGCAATGCTCAGGTTTCATATTTTATCTTATAAATTAATGCACATTTTAAGTTCTACTTCAATAATCATATCCACGTTTGTTTTATTACTATTAAGATGGCATTACCTGACAGTCCAGTGACTTAATTAACTTTCTAGAAATCTTAGTGTAAGATTAGTGATCCAGAAAAAAGTATCATGTTTGTTTTCTGACCTTGCTTGTTCCTGGCACATCATGGATTGTCTCCAAAAGTTCATGCATACCTGTTGGAGAAATAGCATATGTATCATTTGAGCCTAATGGAGTTTCTTAGCTAACTGGATTTTCCTTTCTTTCTTCTCTGAGTGTTGTGATATATTGCAAAAAGCCTGAAACCTGGATTTAAGGCTGCTAGTTTTGTGACCTTGGGGGTAGTGATTGGGATCATTAAATTTCTACTTTCTGGTAGCTTTTGTGATCTGCAGTTTTATTTTGTTGTTATATCTCTGCTATTCTTTTTTTTTTTTTTTAGCCATGCTGTGCGGCTTGTGGGATCTTAGTTCCCCAACCAGGGATCGAACCTGGGCCCTGGTAGTGAAAGCCCCAAGTCCTAACAACCGGACCACCAGGAAATCACCTCTGCTATTCTTTTTACTTCTGAAATTTCTGTCATATCTTCATAGTCTTCATATCTCTTCATCTCTCTTAGAATTTCATTTGTCTCTCTGAACTCTGAATAAGTTCTTCAGATTTATCTTCTAGTTCACTAATTCTCTTCCCAGTTGTATCTGATCCATGAAATTGTTTCACTGAAGTTTTCTAATGTTTGAATTATAACATAGGTGCAGTAAAGTACAAAATCTTAAATGTACAACTTTATGCAGATTTAAGTGAGAGGTTGATTAAGGAGAGGCCTTAGAAATGACTGTTGGAATCTGGTAAGATGGAAGTTGTTGGTTACTTTGTGAAGAATCATTTAGGTGGAATGGTGTTTAGGAAACTAATTAGGGTAGGTTGAGGGGAGAATGAGAGTCAGAGAACAGGCAGAAAAATAGGGCAGCCACTGGAAGGGGACATGGATTCTAGGGAGGTTTTATTTTTTTTATTTTTGGCTGGGAAATGGTGCAACATGTTTACATACTGTGGTAGGAACGATTCATTCCAATTCTGTAAATATTACTAAATGCCTGCATTCATAGAACTTACATTCTATTACAGATGGAGAAATTCTTATTCATAAAGATTGGAGAAGGGATATTTCATTCCTTTATAACAGGAGTGAAGGCAGAGTATGTACATGTTGATGCAGGTGGGTTTGTGGATTTTAAAGTGGAAAGACAGGGTAGTTATCTGATAGACTCTATTGAGAGTCAGCTGAGCATGAAGATTGGGGATTGGTGTTGGAAGTTTACCAAGAGAGAGAGCTGTAGGAGCCTAATTCCCCTGGGACACTAGAGAAGCATAATAGGATTGCTGGACAGAGCTGAGGGCCCACTTGAAATTTATGGGGATGAACTTAAAAGCAATCAGAATGGTTGTATGTTGTTCTTATGTATAGCTGCTTTGGAACATGGAGTAGTTAGAGAATTGGATTTAATCGAGGCTGGAGTTTTGCTAGGCAGTTATGATGGAGGAAAGCGGGAGTGTGAGGGAGTTGGGAAGGAGTAAGCAAGGGAGTGATCCTGTTGCTGATCCGCTGAATCCTAGCTGGGTTAGGAGGGGCTGGTGGTAGACAATGAAAAAGTGGTAGAAAGAGCCAACCAGGTCAAAAATTGTTTGAGTCGGGTACTAGAGGAAATGGTCTGGAAGGCTGGGCAGTGGTGGTATTCAGAGAGTGGAATATATGAATTCAAAATGGTGGTAGTGCAATTATTAGCAAAGAGAACGTGCAACCAGGGCATGACCATGGGAATGGGTAGCTGGGGTAGGTTAGAGGAAGTGAACAAGCAGATCAAGGCCTTAGAGACCATATTTTTGGGTGGCTTGAATATGAGTATGTTGATATTTTAAAAATGAGGCCTGGAGTAGTGTGGAGGGGCGGACAGTGAAGCAGGTGCTCAGATGATTAGAAAATGACCAAGAGTGACAGTGCTGTCTATAAATGACTGTAGCAAGCAGCATTGATGGGTAGTATAGTCTGATGGGATGTTTCAGGGCAACTGGGGTGTCAGGAGAAATAGTTTGGAAGCTGTACTGCTTCTCTGTGGTACAAGGGTTGTGGAGAGAGAAAAACAAGTTACCACTTATAAAGGCTCCAGAGAACTGTTCTCAGGGGACACCCAGGTTTCTGTTAGACCAGGGGCAAAGAGGTTAAGCTTGAAAATACTGAGGATTTTTTCTGATGAGATATGTGAGTTCCAGAGGGAATGGGGAGAGCTATGGGAGACTGTGTTAGTTTAGGGGCTGCACTGAATCGTACGGCACTGGGCCAGGGTGTGTAGCAGCTTTAGTTCTCTTTGCTGATCAAGGTAAACAGGGATATAAGGCATAATTATAATTAGCCCTGATGATCCTTTAGGGGAAGGTAGGTAGTAATTCTAATGATAGCTTTGGACAGTTTGTCATGGTGAGGCTTTTGGCCTCATGGCCTGAAAAGGAGGTGTCTTACTGAAGGATTCAGAGCTCCGTGAACCTCCCTCATATCCCGCTGGTTGGTTGTGTCCCAGTAGGGGAAAGGGTATCTTATTAGTAGTGTGGGCTTAATAGTTATGCAGCGTTGTATTGTGTAGGGTTAACTAGAGAATCTACAATCATCTTAACTGCTCATTTTGAAGCTAAATTTAACTGAAATTTATAACTTAAAAAGCTGAAATGCATCAGTGGAAGACCATGACCAATTCAGAACAAAATGGTTAACAGAACTTCCTTCTCCCAAGCTGCCGGAATTCCAGGCACCTGTGATATGTATGTCGGCATGCGTGTTTGTGCACAAGGAGCTTTGCAGCGCAAACAAGCATTGCACAGCAGTCAGACTTTTTGATAGGAGACTTAGTTATTAGGATCTCCTGTAAGCTCTAGTTTTTTCTAGGTTTATGAAAATACTATATCCCATAACTGATTTAGTGAGTTAATAGGTTAGTATTAATCCTAGGTAAAACTGGAAGTGAAGGTTGTATGTATGTATGAATTGTATGTTATTCATTTGTAAGATCACCAGAAAGGACTTGAATTCTTGGTCTGTTTGGGGTCCTTCAGAATTGGCAGTCGGAGTGACCTTCAGAAGCACCGTCATGTAGGCCCCTCACAATCTGCCCTCTCTTTCCAGCCTTACCTCACTCAGAGTCTCCAGCTGGAGCGCCAGGTGCACCGAAGGTTCACCCCTGCCCAGCTTTGTCTGATACCATCCCATGCACCGAAATGCCCTTCTCTTCTCCTCCTGCAGATCTGTCACTCACCTTCACACCCCAGGTTACAGGCAGCCGCCTTTGGGAAGCTCTCCTGGAATGCCCAAGCAAAGCTGGTCCTCTTTCTTTGCACAGGACTCTGTGAAACTCTCAGAACATTGTGTTATAAAGACATTCCTGCCTGTCTTAAGAAGATTATGGGCACCTTGAATGTATTGAAAACAATTTATTCATTGAAGAACCTGTGCATGCCTGCCAAAGAGATAATTTAGTAAATGTTTATTCACCATAAAAAAGGGGCAAAACACCTGGGAGAGATGGTTCCTTAGGGGCATGTAAAGAAATGCAGATGTGGTACCAAGATGAACAGAAGGCAGTAGAGCCAAAAACACAATCCAAGCAAAATTATATATATATATATATATATATATATATATATATATATATATATATATGTGTGTGGGGTTCCGTGGATGAGGCTGAAGAGCAGGAGAGACTTCTGTCTGGCAAGATAATTTGGGACCAGACTCACTGTAAACCACAGAATGCTATTCCTTATAGCAAACAGATTGAATTTAGGCCTGTTATATCCCAAGTGCTTGAAGATCTGACTTGCGGTAAATTTTAAACTTGTAATACCCAGTGGAGGCCAGGGGACCCCGTTTATTGTTTTGGAGCTGGAGGGGCAGTGAGGGTAGTGGGGGAGAGCATCTGCTATAGACTCAGCACTGTGGGTGCAGACCCGCTTAGCTCTATTATGTGCGTAAGGAACTTGGCCTCTTTGAGTGTAATTTCTTTATGTGTAAAATTAGGTAAATGATAATTCTTGGTGAGTTATAAATTTGATAATTTGTATAGATCACCGTTTAATGGCAGAAACTGCTCTTTTTCTTCCCCTCTTTCTTTCACTACCTCTCCCCACAACAGTCCCTTGTGTATAGTAGTCTTTACTTATTTATTTATTTAATAAATTTATTTATTTTATTTATTGATAAGCTGTGTTGGGTCTTCATTGCTGCACGCAGGCTTTCTCTAGTTGCGGTAAGCGGGAACTACTCTTCGTTGCGGTGCGTGGGCTTCTCATTGCTGTAGCTTCTCTTGTTGCGGAGCATGGTCTCTAGGCGCGTGGGCTTCAGTAGTTGTGGCTTGCGGGCTCTAGAACGCAGGCTCAGTATTTTTGGCGCACAGGCTTAGTTGCTCTATGGCATGTGGAATCTTCCCGAACCAGGGATTGAACCCGTGTCCCCTGCATTGGCAGGTGGATTCTTAACCACTGCGCCACCAGGGAATCCCTGGTTCCATTATTTTTAAAATAGATTTTTACGAGAGTCAGTTTAGTTAAACCTAGATAACGTAATCAAGCACGCTACACCACAGTATGTCTCCTTATGCTGCAAGAGAAGGAAGGAGCACGTGCCTCTTTCCCCCCTGTTGCGGGCAGGACCCCACTCAGGGTACCTGGATTACTGGCATGGCATGTGACTTCTGACAGGTGGGCTGAGTGTGAGCACCAGTGCCAGTCTGAGTAATGTGTACTGCTGAGGCTTAGGGTCTTCATATTTCTTAGATGAAACACAAAGTTCTGGTATTTTCTTTGCTCACCTACTTTGGAGACCGTTAGTGTTAGTGTGTGTTTATTAACTGCTGGTTGGATTGTATTGAATGCTCTGTGGATATTTCTTCAATCTCATGAGTACTTTCAGACCATTTGATCTAGTGTTCACTCTTATTTGCATTTACTACCTGTAGCTTTCATTTGGGGACCATTTGTATCTTGGGAACTCTCTGGATTCATTAATTTGGAATCGTCTTTTTCAAATATTTATGAATGTGCTCTCTTTTCATAGATTCTACTTTCCTAGTCCCTCCTAAGCTCTTATCTTACTCTTCTTATCCTTTGATGGTAGATGATGTTGCTGTTGCTGCCTTTAAGGCATTTAAAAATTCATTTCAAAGTGGTCCGAGTTTTGGAAGAAATTCTTCCCATCTTTCCTTGAATGTCACTTTCAACCAAAGAGTAATAGTTACTCACAGATTCTCAGTTTTTAATGCCCAGGAGAGTAACAGCTGGAAAGCTATATGGAAAAAATGACTGTTACTGAGGTGGGAATAAATCTATTCTGCATATTTTGTTATAGTCGTTTGATTTATATTTACTCTTTCACAAGTGGAAGTTGAATGCTAATGTAGGCACTCATTCTAAGATTGTACTGTTAGAAATCTATTTGTAGATTCCAAATGGATTCTTTTTGGTTATTGATACTGTTAAAGTTAATAAACTTATTAGTATAGGTAGTTTTTGACAAAATCTCTTGCATAATTCAGACTTCAATCCTGATTTTTATTTGGAGAAAGTAAAGAATTTTGTATGAATATTTTTACATAAAATATAAAAAATTCAGTTTGTAAAATTAAAAATTACTCATTTCCTATTTAATATAATATAAAAAATTACATTGTCAGGGTGCAAAGGAATCAATCCACAGTGAAGAAGGGAGACACCCATGTCAAGCAACCCACAGTCTAGCAGGGAAGACAGTCATGCAAGCCAAGTGTATGAAGTAGTACAGCCGTGTATAAGAGAGTAACAGTGCGCAGTACTGTTTGCAGTAACAGTGAGAGCTCTAGCCCTAATAAGGCCCTTTAATTTTCACAGGGGTGACATACTACACTGTTGGATTTCCTCAGCTGAAGGAGGGGTGAATGGTTGTATTTGGTTAAAGCTTGTTGAAAGGTACTTATGTTTCTCTTCCATCATTAACACATATACCTCTATTTTATGTTTTGTTGGGGATGCCTCATTGCCAGCAGATGGAAAGGTGGCCAGGGTATTGAGGGGTTAGAGATCATGTACCATGGGAAAATGTTGTGGGAACAGGGCTTTTTTGGTTTGAAGAGTGGGACTTCTGTGTAAGTATACACTGCCAGATGCTTAGAGCTGTGATGTGAGGACTTCTCTGTTTTCCTACAGGAATATTTCCCCAACTTCACCCACATCCATGCAACAACCATGATTTTGTCTTATATGAGTACAGCTTGAATTCCAGTTTACTTACCTCACTTTTTCAAAAATTTAAGCATATTGTTTACTCTATCCTTATATTACATGGTGAAGTCCTTGAAAATTGAGATTGATATCCTAGTTTATATATTTCTAATATACATATAACTCTTGAAGATTTTTAAGAAGTGCCACACTTAACCATCTCTCACTTCATCAGTGGTCTGTGCGCCATTTTGGGAAACACTGCTTTAGGGGACAACCTCAGGACAGATGGAATGAGGTTACTGGGGAACCAGATATGGACCTGTTCAAGGGAAGGGCTATCTGTCCTCTGAGTGTACAGGCACAGTGCCCCTTTCTTATTTCTTGCATCAGATTTAATTTATTTAATGTTTTTGCATGGGGGTATGAGATGGGATTTATCTCAGAGGACACTAGATTTTTTATTCATTTTGTTTCCCTTCATACTGTACACTTTACTATAGTACCTGGCTCATCTTAGGTTCTCATAAATGTTTATTTTAAGGATATGTGATTCTAGAGTTTTACTTAGACCAGTGAATTCTGTTACCTTTCATTGTTTCTCCTTTTTGAAAACAGGTGTTATCTTCATGAACACTGAATTATTTCAGTGGATGCTTTTTCAGTTTTTCTTTAATAGTTCTGTTCTAAAGGAGTAAGACTTTTAAAGTTTCATATGGCTTATATTATGCTGGATTATAAATCAGAGGTTCTGAAAGATTTCAGACTACAAAGGTGGATAAAATGTTTTAGTGTGCTATGAGTTTTTAAAACATTTTCCTCTGTTCTTTTTTTTTCCTCTGTTCTTTTGTGGTGTTTTTTTTTTCTCTTTTTTGAGATGGTCAAAGCATTCCTTTTGGGAGACAGGCTGGGGGTTTTAATATCATGTTGTTTTGTGTTAGGAAAATTGAATTTGACTCAGAACTGTTTTAGGAACTAGCAGTCACCAGATATTTTAAGAGTGCTTTAAATGTAAACACATGTAAAAAAGTGAAAATATTAGTGACCTTCCCACCACCCTTCCCCCTTTCCTCTAGCACTGTAGTATGATTGGCTGTAGTTCAAGATTGTGTATGTTGCTGTTTTATATTCATTTTCAAATGAAAAAAATAAATTGCTAAAGAATGTTTTTTTAACATATAGGCTGATTACATAGAGAGGTACTTGAGGACTGTGCCCTTTAATAAAGATATAATATCAAATAGGGTATGTTTTCCTCAATAAACTAACATTTTAATATATTTATTTTAAGAAATATTGTTCTAAAGATATGTAAATATTTTTCAAATTTTATGGTTTCTTTTACTACATTATCATTTTAGAAATCAAAGCATTCTAATGAGAAAAACAAATCACCTTTAGTTCCTGTAATCAAAGGTAACCACTGTGAGCATTCTGGTATATACTTATCATCTTACAAAAAGGAATGCATACTGGGTTTTCTTAGTGGTAAACATTTTAATGTAAGTTTAACATATAGAAAAGTGTACAATTAGTGTATAGCTCAATTCATTGTCATAAAGTGAATGAACATACATGTCATTACCAGTCAGGTCAAGTAATCCCAGCGTCCCAGAAACCCGCTCGTGCACTCTCCTAATCGCTGTCCTCTACCAACTGCATGGGAAACCACTGTTGTGACTTCTAGCCCCGCAGATTAGTTTTGAACTTTATATAGATGGAATCACATGCTATGTATTCTTTGGCATCTTCTTTGGTTCGTAAAGTTCTTTCATGTTTTTGCATGAAGCATATTTTGTTCATTTTGATTATTATATATTATTTCATCTTAAGACTATCCCATATTTTATTTATCCTTCATACTGTAATGTATATGATTATTACACATTTGATTATTTCTAACTTTTGCCTGTTAAAATAATGCTGCTATGTGTATTTTTGTACATGTCTTTGCACATAATGTAAGCATTTTATTAGGTATAATAATTAGGCAAATTGCTGGGTCCTAGCTGTACATCATTCAAGTATAGTGGTTACAGTTAAACAGTTTTCCAAATTATTTTCACCAATTTACTCTCTCACTATAGAGTATATGAGAGTTCAACTTGCTCCACATCCATGCCCAACATGTTTTTGGAGAGGGAAAGGATGGAGTCATGTTTATTGAGATATAATTTATACACAGTAAAATTTACCTTCTGTTAGTTTTAGCAAATATGTATAGTCATGTAATAACCACCATAACCATAAGATTTTGAACATTTCCATCATCTTAAAAAGTCTCCTTGTGTTCCTTTGTAGTCAGACCCTAACAACTGACCCTCCAAACTAGTTATGCAATGCAGGTATCTACC
The DNA here is from genome assembly GCF_937001465.1 of Orcinus orca. NCBI lineage: Eukaryota > Metazoa > Chordata > Mammalia > Artiodactyla > Delphinidae > Orcinus > Orcinus orca. The sequence goes on from NC_064573.1 coordinate 24,167,926, forward strand.
ACTTAATATCAGTAATCACAAAAATCAGACATTATGCCAAAAATACTGATCTGGAACCTATTTAAATACCATTATTTTAAATTTTAAAAATTATAGTGTATATAATAACTCAACCAGTTTTTTAAACCACATTAAATGCCAGTGTTTAACAAACTAGTGTGTTTTTATATAAAATGCTTAAAACATGGCTTCCTGATGAAAGTGATGATTTAAATAGTAATCTCTTCTCTTCCATTTAGTCATTTTTTTCCTCACTCTTCTTTACAACTTTTACCTCTTATTGTATAACACTTAGAAAAATCAAGGGCTCAGTGTGAAAGGTCTTAGGAAACACATTTAGTATGTGTGCCCAGTGGTGGAGAATGGCTCACACAGGGCAGGGCACTAAGATGCCCTGTTAGTTATGAACAACATCTGAGACATGCATCTCGTTTTTTTTGTTTTTTTTTTTAAACACTCAGTTCAGTTTCAAAATGTCAACAATTCTGTCACACCGGTTATCTTTGTAATGAAATTTGATTCCCCCTCTCCCCCAGTACGTTATTTTGTTTAAAATGTTTTGAGTTTTGGAGATACAAATATAAAAGATTATTTTATGAACACTAGTTGAAAAGGATTAAACTGAGTGATATATTCTAGGAAGTTTAGATATTAAAAACTAGCTGACATTCTACTGGGAAAATGTTAACCTTGTTGACATTCTGGGTGATATGCCTGGATTTCTAACCATGGGCTTGGTTTTCTCTTGTGTTGATGAGTTATGTCACAATTAATTCAGCCAGTTTCTTCTTATTCAGTATTTAAGTGTATATGTTTCTCTTGAGTTTTAAGATGGATAGCTCTTTAATATGATCTTTGTATTCATTCTTTAGAATAAATTGTGGAATTGGACTTGTTAGGCCAAATAATCTGCGTATTGTTAATGTTTGTGATGCACGTTACTTGACTGCCTTTCCCAAAGATGGTGCGTACCCATTTACAGTCCTACCACTGGTGTCTGAAAACACCTGTCTCCTAGTATTCTCATCAGCATTAAAGTATTATAGTTTAAAATATAGGACTAAAGCCAACTTTTTTTTTTTTTTTTTTTTTTTCCGGTACGCGGGCCTCTCACTGTTGTGGCCTCTCCCGCTGCGGAGCCCAGGCTCCGGACGCGCAGGCTCAGCGGCCATGGCTCACGGGCCCAGCCGCTCCGCGGCATGTGGGATCCTCCCGGACCGGGGCACGAACCTGTGTCCCCTGCATCGGCAGGCGGACTCTCAACCACTGCGCCACCAGGGAAGCCCTAAAGCCAACTTTTGACACTTACATTTAGAACTTTAAAAACAGCATGCTTTTCCTTTAAATAGCAAATATAAAATCTATATTATTTATATACTTTTAAAATATCAAATATAAAATCAGTCTTATACATTGTAAAAATAACCTTTGGTAAGTAACTGAAGTAAGAAAGAAAGTAAAGTTGAAGTAAAGGAACAAATTAAGTTTGTAAGTTGGAACCCTCTAAGGAATATGAAACATGAAAAAGATGTAGCTATTTTCTATCAAGGAGTCCACAGGAAGATTTGTGCCTAAGTTACATACATAAGTATAATCAATTTCAGACTGTGGTAAGTACAATGCTGGAGAGAGCTATATAATCAAAGTGCTGTAAAAGCAGTCATGTTTTTGCTTCATTAGAATAGACGACTCTGATTTGGACCTTAAAGGATGCTCTAAGCAAGAAAGAAAGTAGGAAAAAGAAATGAAAGAAAATTTTTTGAAACTGGGGGGAAGTAGAATGGCTTCTCTGGTTAATTGTAAACTTGGAAAAAGTCTAAACCAATGGTCAGTTCTACACATTGATTTCTGAGTTATTTCTCAACTGTTTTTTCTTCCAGGGTCATCCTGACATTTAGGTAACATTCTTTTTCTCCCTGCAAACTCATTACCATTTATTTATTTGCTTGTCTTTTCCATGTCCATTTCTCCTTTAGACTATAAACTTCATGGATAGGGCCTCATTGTCTTTGGGTTCTTTAGTGTCTAATCCAGTTTCTTGCACTTTGCCTAATCCACGATGGTACATTTCCTCTGTGGCTGGTATGTGACCCTTAAAAGAAATTAACTTCAAAGAAGTTTAGTGATCATCAGATATTTTTTCCCATACAAATGTTCCTAACTGGTGATGGAATTGTTCTGTATTTTGATGGTGTCAGTGTTAAATCCTGATTGTGATACTGTACTATAGGTTTGTAAGATGTTACCCTTAGAGGAAATTGGATAAAAAGGTGTGCATTTTTTTACAAGAGCATATGAATCTATAATTATCTTAAAAACTTAAATAAATTTTTGATATGCAAAAAATTTTTTTTAACTATTGTTTGGGGAAAAAAAGGTCTCTAACCAAGCAATAATATTTTGGAACTTTATAACACATAATTGTGTTAGGATATTGGTTTGGCTTTTAATAGAAATCAGATACCAGTGGCTTAAAAAAGATAGAAGATTAATATTTCTCTCACGTAGAAGTCTACGCTAGTCCAGGGGTGTAGGTAGGTTTGCTTCCTGAGGTCATCCAGGGACCAGAGTTCCTTCTGTCTTGTTTTGCCATTCCCTTGGTGGTATCCTCGTGCACAAAGTCAAATCTGTCGGCCCACCACTCTACCTGGGTTCTAGCCCATGGGAAGGGTGAGGATTTGAAGAGAAAATAATTTCCTTTTAAGGATATAATCTAAAACTCGCATGGGCTGCTCCCAGTCACATCTCGTTGGCTGGAATTTAGTCATATGGCCATAGTTTCCTGTAAGAAAGATTGGGAAATGTAGTTCTGCCCAGCTAAAGCTCAGGGCTTTTATTAATAAAAGGAAAGAGAGCATGGTATTGGGATCAGATAGTTACTCTGCCCCAGTGTTTGCCCTGGGATGCATGTTCAGTAACTTTATTGGTGAAACTGCCTGCCCTTATTTCTCTGTACTTATATAGGAAAAGTATAGATGTTTGAAGAGTTAGGTATATTTGTTGGATCATTATGGCAATGAAAATTGGTATGAATATTTGCTTCCCCTTTCTCTAACCTCCTCAAAGACAAAGTATAATTTTTTTCTTCTTTGTATTTTTTATACCTGGCATAGAGCCTAACCCTAATTAGGCACTCACTACCTATTTATTGACTGATTACCCTTTTATCTGTGTTAATTAAAATGTCTCTAGCAGAATTTTCATACGTATTTGTAATAGCTGACCTGCTTTCTCCTTAATTTCTTCATGGTCTCTGTTTTGTTACAGTATTACAGTCTCAAAATATATGAATATGACCCTTTTAGCAGATGTTTATAACTATGGATGACAGTATAGTATGTTATCATGTATTTTTTTTGTATAGTTTTGCTTGAATAATTAGTGTTCTGTAATGTATTTTTTAGATACAAGAAATCAGTTATAGTGGCAAGTGGCATGTTTAGTAATATAAAAAACAGTAATTTACCTTAATTTCGTTGTCTTAATAGTTTACTTTTGAGTTCAAAATTTCTTAAAATGAGAGTTCTTTTTCCTTTGGTTATTATTTTATTGATGTTTCAGTTTGTCATACTTTATATTTTTCTCACATTTTTATTGTTAAGGATAAATAATCTTGAGTCACTACTTTTAAAAGGTGGAATCATCAACACTAGATTTTTTCTTTTAGTTAATTTCAGTACTTTTTTAGTTTTAGTTAGATGAATTTTATTTTAAGCATTTATTCGGAGGACCTGAGGGATACAATTAAAAAACTTTGGAGACCATCCTTAATTTGGTTTTTAGAACAGAAGGAAATACACTGTAACTTTCCCTTATTTTTTTGGTGGAGAGAAGCTTTTTTTTGCCAACAGGAAAATGCAGTTCCACTAAGATTCTTGGGTCATAGATCAGAGGCTTGGATCAGCAAAAAGAAACAAACTTTCGGAAGAATTCTGGTCCAGTATTATGGCCAGTTTAAACTACAATGTAGGCAGTGGCAGGCTGCCTCATTTCTCCCTGTAAGGAAAGGCCACATAGCAGTAATATTTATCAGAGAAAGGAAGGAAGGCTGTCTGTCCGGTGGGGGTGGAGTGGGATAGCTTCTCAATAAAATGTTCATTTGTTGACATTATAAGCAGCTTTGCAGCCCTGTTGAAAAAACTTGAAGGGGGGTGGGGGGGAAGAAGACTTCAAGTTCTGTTAAAAGCGAGTCAGAATTTTGTTTGTGAAATTTGTCCGGTGCTAGTCAACTTTTATTTCTCCTAGTAATGAAGATGCACAGCTGTGAAAGAGAATCCCCCCAAAAATAAAACACTTATATTTTACCTTGGAGAGCATTTTGTGGTTTTTTTTTTGTTTTTTTTTTGTTTGCAGATTGAACTTTCTAATTGTGTTTTTCTTTGCTTGCAATCCTTGAACACACAGTGGTGGATATAGGGGTAGGCAGTCATGGAGCATACTCTGAGTGGAAGGAAGTGACTGGAAATTTTTAAAGATGTTAAGATAAACAACAAATCAGTCCCAAAGCAAGTAATACTTGGCTACTGGTTTTACTTTCTTATATAATTTTGATTTTCTTATTAAATGCCTCAAGTTTCCCAACTATGTCATGAACATTGTTTTGAATAAATTTAAATTTGTGATGTGTAGTGATCACTTATTTTTTTGGTTTGTTTTTAACTGAAGTACAGTTGATTTATATATAATGTGTTAATTACTGCTGTACAGCAAAGTGATTCAGTTATACATATATATTCATTCTTTTTTTAAAATATTCTTTTCCATTATGGTTTATCATGTGACATTGAATATAGTTCTCTGTGCTACACAGTAGGACCTTGTTGTCTGTCCATTCCATATATAACAGCTTACATCTACTAGCCCCAACCTCCCACCCCATTCCTCCCCCGCACCCTCCCCCCTGGCAACCGCCAGTCTCTTCTCTGTGTCCGTGATTCTGTCTCTGTTTCATAGATAGGTTCATTTGTGTCATATGTTAGATTCCACATGTAAGCGATAGTCTTTCTCTTTCTGACTTGTTTCACTCAGTATGACAATCTCTAGGTCCATCCATGTTGCTGCAAATGGCATTATTTTGTTCTTTTTTATGGCTGAGTAGTATTCTGTTGTATATATGTACCACATCTTTATCCATTCATCTGTGCTTGGACATTTAGGTTGTTTCCGTGTCTTGGCTATTGTAAATACTGCCGCTGTGAACTTTGGGGTGCATGTATCCTTTCGAATTACGGTTTTCTCTGGGCATATGCCCAGGAGTGGGATTTCTGGATCATATGGTAATTCTAGTTTTAGTTTTCTGATGAACCTCCTTACATTTAAGTCTTTCACCTCCTTGGCTAGGTTTATTCCTAAGTTGTTTTTTAATGTGATTAAATGCATTTTTTAATCCAGTTTCTGTATCAAGGAGATTTTTCTGGCCTTGTCAAATGAGTATGTAGCTATGATTCTTGTTCTGTACTTTGGCACTGCATATATAGTATGAGAATTGTCTGTACTTTGAGGGTTTGGTAGACTTATTTGTAAAAAAAAAAAAAAAATCTGGACTTGGATGGTTTTTAAGGATTGGCTCTTTGACTCTGGTTTACACTCTTACAAGGTTATTTGTCCATTCAGGCTTTCATCTTCTTTGGACAATTTTGTTTTCTCCTAGATATTTTAATATTTTGCTTAGGTTTTCAAATATATTGGTATAAAGTTGTATGTGAAATTTTTTTATAATTATGTGTATGTTTTGATATGTAAAGAAGAATTTAGAAAGATACATAAGAAACTTAATATTATCTTGGTTATCTATGGGAAATGGAAGTGGAATTATGGGAATAGGGAATGACAGTCTTTAAAATTTGTATGTCCTTGGACAATATGAGAATTTCCAAACTATGGACTTGTTTTACTTTCATAATCAAAAAAGGGAGTGTTATTTCAAACTTTAAAATGTGAGAAAGTATGGAATATTGTACAGAAATAGATTCATCTTACAAGTCCCAGCACATTTCTTTTTTGTAGTTTTCCACCAGAGTTGTATTTTTATTTTTATTTATTTATTTATTTTAACATCTTTATTGGAGTGTAATTGCTTTACAATGGTACATTAGTTTCTGCTTTATAACAAAGTGAATCAGCTATACATATACATATATCCCCATACCTCCTCCCTCTTGCGTCTCCCTCCCACCCTCCCTATCCCACCCCTCTAGGTGGTCACAAAGCACCCAGCTGATCTCCCTGTGCTATGTGGCTGCTTCCCACTAGCTAGGTATTTTACATTTGGTCCATGCCACTCTCTCACTTCGTCCCAGCTTTCCCTTCCCCCTCCCTGTGTCCTCAAGTCCATTCTCTACATCTGCGTCTTTATTCCTGTCCTGCCCCTAGTCCCAGCACATTTTAATTGTGTGTTTTCTTCTCAAGCTGGACTCTGGACTGTTTTCACACTGGGCGGTGTGGGCAGCAAAGCGGCTGCTGCTCCAGAAGTTTCTTCCCCTCTGGCCAACCAGAGTCTCCTGCTTCTGCTGATTCTGGCCAACCTGACAGATGCTGCAGATGCACCAAACCCCTACAGACAGGCCATCATGTCCTTTAAGAATACACAAGGTTTGTGGTATTTTTTTTTCCTCTGAATAGTCTTTCTAATGAAGAAAGAGGGTATTGTTTACCCCATATTGTGTACTTTTACTTGTGGAGATGACTGTCAAGTTGTATATTTTCATGTTGGTTAAAGATGAGAAAAACTAAATTTTCTGTGTATGTTCTCAGGAAGGTCACGTAAATCTTAGATGAGGGCTGTGGTTCTTTATATCCATTTATATTTACATTTCTTTCAGAGATAACCAAGCCAGCATGTGCTTAATTTAGATCCACCTGTCCTACCTATTAGGGATAGGAATTAACCTAGAAAACTCCAAATGATACATTATTTGAAATTTTTAATTTAAAATCTATATTCCATTTAGGGTTTTATATAACTAAAGATAGGAGCAGAACTCAGCAGACTTTTTCTGCAAAGGGGCAGATGGCTTTTGTGGTCTCTGTCACCACCTCTTAACTGCCATTGTAGCATAAAAGCAGCATAGGTAATACATAAGCAAATGAGCATGACTGGGTTCCAGTAAAACTTTATTTCCAAAACAGGTGGTGGGGTGCCTGTAGGCTGTAATTTGCTAAAACCCTGAAGTAGAGCACGCGCAGATAGTTCCATGTTGAAGCAGTAATCACTCATCAAAAGGTTATACTCTAAAAGCAAGATTAATATGGTAGCTAGATTTTCAAAATCCATCCAACACTAATATAATTAAGTTGGGTAAGAAGTGCAGTTATTGGCTAGGAGGATTTTTAACACTTCTGGTGCTCTTTGTTTGTTCCTTTCCAGAGCTGTTCTAGTATATGTTTCTTACAGACAGTGTTTGTTGAGCCTTTGCCATTTCTGGCATTATTATTTGCAGGAGGATATGAGTCTCTAACAATTAGATAGATAAGAAATGAAAACTCATGTATCTAATAGTATTTTCTATTCTCATTGCTGTACTCTTCTTGGTGACAGTGTGACTTTAGGGTTAAAAAAGGAAGGTTTGGAGTCAAGCTGACCTGACTTCATGTCACACTCCTGTCACTTCAAAGCTGTGAGGCCTTTCACAGTTTGCTTAATCTCAATAAGCCTCAATGGCCTTTTCTGTAAAATGAAGATAGTATCACCTAATAGGATTTGTATAAGTACCAAACAAGGTAAGGTTTTGAAATGATTAGCTCAGATTTTGCAACATAGCAGGTGTTCAGTATATGGTATCTGCTATTATTACTTTTGCTGCTCTGGCCAAATGATACTGTTTAGGGTTGAACCTTCTTGGGAGAGTCATCTTTTGGGAGACTGTGGTACAGAACAGTGTGATTCAGAACATTGGCTTTAGGGTTAGACTGACCTGGGTTCATATCCCAGATTATATTCTTTATATACTAGTTTCCTTATTTGTGAAGCAGGGATTATAATCTCTACCTCATAAGGTTCTTAGAAGAATTAAATGAGCATTTATCATAGGACGGACTCACTAAATTATTGCTGCTGTTGTAAGAAACAGTATAATGTGGTGAAAACAACAGGAGCTGATCTGTGTTTACTCATGGATGATCTTGGAAAAGTTGCTTAATCTCTCTAAGCCTCTATTTCATCCTTTGTAAAACTGGTCAGAGTAATGACATGGTTGTCATATGGGTTAAATAAAGGATAATACACATAAAGCTGTCAGTATAATGGCTGGTTCATAGCGCTTCTAGCTAGTAACATATAGACACGCAACATATGTATTCCATTTGTAGTCAGGTATAATACAGGTTGATGAACCTGTGTTATTCTGCTTCCATTGTAAAGAGGTGTAGTGTGTCCAGCATCTTCCTCCACCAAGTCTTCTGTAAATCCTGTAATATTTGCATACTCACAATATATTCAACACTTCCTTTTTGCCATCCTTTGCAAAAATATAGGTCAGTCTTACAAAACAATTATTTTTGTAAGTGTCAAAAATACAGTGCTAGGATTGAAAAAATAACCTATGTTCTGAATGTGGAAGGAAAAGTGAGGGCACTTTGTAGTAAAGTTGAAGACATGTTTTAGATGCATTCTTCTCACAAATAAAAAGGTTAAAAAGGAAAATCTGAGAGACATAGGACTGTGCTGTTGTAAAGATTTTGTTGGCACACGTTTCTTTTCCATAAGAGCACAGCTTCTGGAAATGTTAAAGCAGTGGTTTTTTAAAATTTTGTTTTGTTTTGTTTTGCTAGTGGTTCTGGGTCTTTAAAAAAACAATTCTTTATGCGTACTTGTCAAAACACATTAAAATATCAGCTCTTTGTGCTGTTATGTTCCAGTGTTTTATCTGATGAGACTATAATTTTCTCTAAGTCAGTTGACCTAGCTTTACCTCCTTTTAAACTTCCTAACCTTGCTTGCTTCCGTTTTTAAACAAATCCAGTAAACTGTAGGAAAGGGGCTATGTCAGTTTTGGAATATCAAGAATTTTCCCTATGTGGGTTGTAATTTATGCTTTTCATCATTCCAGTAACTCTACTTTAAAAAAATTTTTCTTAGTGGTTGTAGTCAATTAGTTTTAAGTTTTCCTTTAAACAAAAATGTTTTATGTTTTCCAAGAGTTGTCTTAGGTTTGATATGTTCTATTATAGAAGCTAATATTGAACATACTGATTTTGATATCATTTTAAAATTATCTAAATTATATGTTATCCTAGCTATTTTCTTCATAAATGGATTGATGACATTGATGGTTACTTCAGCCATGATAATTCATTTGAAAAAAATTAACTTAGCTTCAAGGCAGTTTTTTTTTCTTTTAAACTCTTATCTTACAAGAGAATTTTCTGTTTGTCTCTAGATATTTTTATTTAGGACTGATGGCCCTTTAGTTTTGGTAACAAAACATTTCAATGTTGTGGTTAAATTGTATATATTAAAGGTTGGTTGTTGTTTTTTTGCCTACCCCCAGAGCTGTATTTATTTAAGCTCATATTTTTATTGACAATTTAATTCAGCTATGTTAATGCAAAAATAGTAGTGGAGTCAAACTGCGTGACTTAGTGTTTTTTTATACTTGGCTTTAAAAAAAAAGTCACTCTGTTACATGGTATTTGCTCATATATTTATAATCATTGGAAAGCTGTGGTTTAGATAGTACAGAGAAATAAATTGTCTGAGTTTAGGTTGGGTTGGGTTTTTGTGTTTTGTGTGTGTGTGGTTGTTTTTTTGTTTGTTTTTGTTTCTTTTGTTTTTGGTGAGAACATTTCAGTTCTACTCTCTTAGCAAATTTCAAATGTACAGTACTGTGTTATCAACTGTAGTCATGTTTTAGTGTAGTTGTTTTTTAGGTAGAATTTAGAATACAAATTGAAATTTTGAGCCTGAAATGTAGCAACTTACACAAAATTAATGGGAACTGAATTGTATACATTAGCAGTACTTTTATTATTTAATATCAGGCACAGTCTAGAAAATAGTGTAATATTTTAAAAAATTTTGTGTTTTCCATATTCCAGATAGCAGTCCTTTCCCCTCGTCAATTCCACATGCTTTCCAGATTAACTTTAACAGTTTGTATATGGCCCTATGTGAACAGCAGACATCTGATCAAGCAACTCTCCTTTTGTATACATTGCTCCATCAGAATAGTAATATTAGAACATACATGTTGGCTCGCACAGACATGGAAAATCTTGTAAGTATCATATTAAACATGGTTTTATATTTTATAATATTTTGAAGAGTAATTTCTTTTCCCAAGAGGATATGTATATTTGCCTGGTTGCAAAGGTGATAGTCAAGAGGTTGATAGGGAGATGCCACCAGGCAAAGGCAGAGGTATGAGTTTTACAGTGTAGGAGACAGTGTACGTAGAGATGGCGTCACAGTGCAGAGCAAGAGAGCACACAGCACAGCAAACTTCCCTGTCCTTCAGGTCCTTAACAGCCACCCACTGCCCATGATTCAGCCTGGAGAAGTCCTCCAAGAAGCACTGGCTGCCATTGTCAAGAAGATTTTTATACCCTTTTGGTTCCTTTCCACTACTAAGTGCCTGCTCACTAAATTCAAGTAGCTGGTCACAGTTGTCGCATATTCCTGATGAGTATGGCTAAAAGGAAGGGTGATTTTTCAACTCAGTTTCCCAAGTGTCCTATCCCTTCAACAGGCTTTGACACTAAGGCTGTCTGAACTCAGTTCCTGGAGTGTTATAGTTATTTTAAGGTACCGTTGCCAGATATCATATAAATGTACATTACCCTTTACTATGTGAGTGAAATTGGTTCCAACTCCTATGGGCAATTATTGATTTCCATTATAACTAATGTGTAAACAAAAATGTTTCTATGAAAAGTAAGCTGCCTCACTAAGGTGTTGATGTCATGTTTGAAATACATAATTATAGATAATGTTGGACTGTTCATGCATTAATAAAATTGTGAACATCTCTGAAATAGCTGGCAGCTTGCTGGTGGCAACAGGAATGTCCCCTCTGCACCAAGTTTTATAGAGTGATAGCAGGATTCACCAGGGATTTGGTGGCCACTTTTTTTCAGCATTAAACATGAAAATAATGAGTAAACATGGAATATTAGAATTTATTTGAAGAGCATATTCTATGTCAGAGTGACACTAAGGACAAAAAAATGTGATGAACGAACCCATCTGCGCACCAGCTATATGTGGAAAACATTGGCTTAAATAGCAAAATTGGGTGTGACAGTGTACTGCTCATGTGAGTAAAAACTTGTAAAGAAAAGGCTTATTTACTAATGGGTGAGTGAATATAAGCAGAGACAATTCTGAACATGATGTAGCCTGAGGAAAATGATGGGAATAAGCAGAAAGCCCATGACATCATCGGCTCTAGAAAGTTCCATGGTAAGGATGTTGGTACAAAAGATCATGCAGGGGAACAGTTGTCTGTATATGACGGCAACACCAGTGAAAAGTTAGAAGGTTTTGTTTGGGGATTTTTTGGGGGGCTGGGATGGGGTGAGGTGGGGCTTGTATATTAGTTTTTGTTTTTAATGTCTTGCATAGGTTACTTTTATAATGTTTTAACTGATGTCCTTCCCTTTCCTTTTTCTTCTATAATTTGTTGAGTCTGTGATTAGAAAATATGTTACTGGTAGGAAATTCACTATGCTGATCTGATTTTGTTGTTAACAGTTCCTTTATCCTACAATCTTTGCTGTTAAGAAGGTAATGCTTGATATATTGCATTGTTTGTAAGAATACCTTATTGTGTAAGTTCCTGCTAGGCTGGAGGCCAAATCGCCTCTATTGAGTGTCACGTGTTGACCATGAGCCTAAATGGTCTCTGTAAACCCAACCTTTACATGGCGGCAGACCTTTGCAGAAGAGGATGCTTTTCTCTGGTGGTCCTTTAGTTATACAAATGGAAAGTACTTTCAGTCACACGCTGGTTTATTAAATTAAAGCAAAGGGTACATGATAAAAGTATAGAGGTTTAAAACATTGGTTTTATAATAAAGTAATGGTAATAGTAAATTAAAATTTTTATTCACTAGGTTTTACCAATTCTCGAGATTCTGTATCATGTGGAAGAAAGAAATTCACACCATGTCTATATGGCCCTTATAGTATTGTTGATCCTTACAGAAGATGATGGCTTCAATAGATCCATTCATGAAGTGGTAAGTTACCTTCACTTCAGTCGGAGTTACAGAACAGATATGTCACTCCATAAAATTTACTACCCTTAGTACCCTACTTCCTTCTTTTCCTTCTGGTAGATATTTCTGCAAGTCCCTGACTTAGAAATGGTGTGCCTTTCTTTAGATTTATGAAGTGATGCTTTTTTTTTTTTTGAATGACCATTAGCTACTATTAAAAACTCTGTCAAAATAGTTTCTTTAGTAATTGATAGGAATGTTTTTGCTGCAGTGAGATCATTTTTCCTCTCCATTTCCACTTTTTAGTTGTGGCAGAAATTATCAAACAGGTTTGCTCCTTTTATATAGAATGAGTGAAAGAATAGGGAAGAAGAAGAGGACTGAAAATTGTTTTGTAAAACAATGTAAAATAGTGTAGTATACTTTAACTCTTTACATTTTAGTCCTGTTTGTGAGTTCCATTCCCAAACTGATTTTATCTTCCTCTTTGGTATTTTCTTTGTGTCAAAGGAATACATGTACATAGTTTTAAAACTTACACAGAAGTACTAGGTTTTAATGCAAACTAGCAGACCCCATGTCTACCCCACACCTGATTACCACTCTCCAAAGACAAATGCTGTGAGCTCTTTCCATGTTTCTAAATAACATGCTTATATTGTTATTTCTTGATTTTTCAGATTTAGAGATTAACTGCTCTCCCTCCTGCACATCTTGAGTGTTCCCTCTGGGTTCCTAGACCCCTTTCCAGCACAGAGACTTTTTCCTTCTTCCATCTTATTATCGTTTTTGGTTAACTCAGCTTTTACATTATCATGATTTTGTTAACTATTATTCTACCCTCAGATGGAGTGTATGATAATTGTATTTCCTTTCTTGTACATGTTTTAATTTTTCTGTAGCACATCATTGCCCTGTTTTATATTCATTTACCAGTCACTAATGCAACTCCCAACTTTAGCAGAACCGAGAACCCCCTCTAAAGCTATTAAAACATACTGCATATTTTCTCCGTTTCATTTTCATCTTTGGCTCCTGTCTTAGTCCTCGTTGGAGGCTTTCCTGAAATGTGTGGTGATTCTTGCTTATCTGTTTCTATCGAGGAGCATGCACTAAAATGTTGATTGCAAGTTCTGTGTGTGGGCAAGACTTCTTCAGCGTAATGAGCTCTACATATTCTATTTCTCTGGGTGTCCTACTCACTGTAGGCCTTTTCTTTTGGGGTAATTGATCAATTTCTGAGAAGGGATTCTTCCAGTCTAGTGTGGGAGTCGATTGGGAGAATGGGGCTGTAGGGGTCTCACTCTTCTTTGGGTACAGACACCTTCTTCTTCAGTAGAGCTTTCATGTCATCTTTACTCTTCTCTACTGTTCCTGTTGAAACTATTTTTGCCTCTTACGTAGCGTGACCATCATTTCAACTAAGGTTTAAGGGATCTTGACACTGTAGAAAGAGGATAAAACATACACATTTTTTTGATTCTTTTATTTAGTAAAGTACCATGAGAGAAAATATTTGCACTGACTTAGTTTTTTTTTAAACTAGCATTTATCTTTCTTTTGATAAGAAGTTGAAAAACCAGATGATTTTTAAAAAACATTTTAAAATTGAAGTATAAAACAGAAAGTACACAAATTTTAAAGGTACAACTTATGAGTTTCTATGTATATATATATACCTGTATTATTACCACCCAGATCAAGTTATTGAACATTTCTAGCATAGTAGAAGACTCCCTTTTGCCCTATTCTGGTCAATATCCCACACCAAACTACATTCTGAATTCCCTCCTAATAGATTAGTTTTTGCTTCTCCTTGAATTATAGTTGTCACTGGGGGAAAATGGGTAAAGGATACATGGGCTATCTCTGCATTTTTCTTAAAACTACAATTATTTCAAAATAAAAAAGTATAATTTAAAACATTGGGGAGAAATTTGGAAAAATACTTTTCAAAAGAAGATATGTAAGCAAATGCAAAGTACACGAAAAATGCTTTTACTATTACTGGGCATTAGGAAATGAAATTAGGGTGTTCTCTTTTATTTTGGCTTCTTTCACTGAAAATAGTGTTGCTGAAATTCACCCATGTTACTGTATCATTAGTTTGTTCTTTATTATTGCTGTGTACTATTCCATTGTATGAATATGCCACAGTATATATATTCATGCCCTTCTTGGTGGATATTGGGCTTTTTTTCCCCCACTTTGGGGCTATTTTTGCTAAAGCAGCTGTGCACATTTTTGAACATGTATTTTGATGGACATGTGCACTCATCCTTTTGGGCATATACCTAGGAGTAGAATTGCTGGGTCATAAGACAGGTGTGTGTTTAGTTTTAAGGGATACAGGCAAAATTGAAGCTGTGTATACTCCACAAGTCAGCATTTCACTCCAAGGTTATCTAGGAAGACTCTTGCACATTTGCAGAGAGGACATGCTTTTTAGTGGTCATCTAAAGCACTGTTTATAATATTGAAAATGTGTGGAACATGCAAAGTAAAACAGTCAGGGTACTGGCTATATCAGAGCAAGAAAGGGGAATGAAAATGGGGAAGGGTGCACAGTGGGGCTTCCCCTAGCTCTGTAATATTCTTTTCACTTCAACAGCAGCAAAAACAAAAGTAAAAGAAGTAACCACACAAAACTTTGAACCATATCTGACCAAAATATTAAGATTTGACATAATTTAACAGTGGATATACTTTTTATTATATTATTTTGTGTACTTTTTTGTATCTTCATTACATTTGGTAATTAAAACAATTTTAAGTTAGCACAGGATTTTGCATTAAAATTAAATTTTACTGACTGCCAAAACAGGGATGGTAAGATAGGGAAGGCATTAAATTCAGTCAACATTCAAGTCCATTCCATAAGGATTTCAGGATATTCTAGATGATATTCAGGTGTTTAAACAAATTGTTCTTTTTCTCTAGAGTCTAACTTTCTTGTTGATCTGTTTACTTTTATCCTTTTCCTTTTTATGTGTAATAGTAAAAATGAGTAAGTCAAGTGTTTTTGCAAAGTTCTCTACATGGAATCATCCACTGTGGACCTAGCTGTCTGTGAAATATATTCTGGTATCTTATTCTGGTTAGAATTATCATTTCTTAATACCCATTGTTACTGAGCATTTTTCATGTACTTTTCATGTGCTTATATATTTGCTTTTGTGAAGTATTTTCCAAGTTTTTCCCCATTGTTTTAAATTATACTTCTTATTTTTAAATTGTAGTTGTAAGAAAAATTCAGAGAGATCCCATGTACCTTTTACCTGTTTTCACTCAGTGACAGCTATAATTGCAAAACAGTAGTATAGTACCACAACCAAGACATGGACTTTGAAATAGTCATGATTCAGAGCAATTCCATCACCACAGGGATGTCCCTCACGTTGCCTTGTTTAGCCATACCTCCTTTTTTTTTTTTAAATTTATTTATCTGTTTATGGCTGTGTTGGGTCTTCGTTTCTGTGCGAGGGCTTTCTCCAGCTGTAGCAAGCGGGGGCCACTCTTCATCACGGTGCGCAGGCCTCTCACTATCGCGGCCTCTCTTGCTGCGGAGCACAGGCTCCAGACGTGCAGGCTCAGTAATTGTGGCTCACGGGCCCAGCCGCTCTGCGGCATGTGGGATCCTCCCAGACCAGGGCTTGAACCCGTGTCCCCTGCATTGGCAGGCAGACTCTCAACCACTGCGCCACCAGGGAAGCCCCCCATACCTCCTTTTTTAAAAATTGGATTTTTGTCTTAGTATTGACTTGTACGGCTTCTTTATATATTCTGAATCACGTGGATTTTTTTCCAGTCTGTAAATATAGTGAATTATATACTGATTAATTTTTGAATATTAAATCAACCTTGCATTCATGGGATAAACTGCACTTGGCCATGATGTAGTATCCTTTTATATATATTTTCATATACAATTTGGTTAAGTTTTGAGCTTTGGTACTTTGTGTATTTCAAGGTATTTGTACACTTCTAAGGTATTGCATTCATTGTCATTAGTTGTTCATAATACATTCTTATTACCTTTTTTTTAAACTTACTACCTTTTAATATCTGTAATGGCCATAGAGATGTTAACCTCTCTCAATCTTGGTATTGGAATGTGTGTCTTTTCTCTCTTATTCTTCATCTATCTGGCTAGAGGTTTTTCTTCTCTTCTCTTCTCTTCTCTTCTCTTCTCTTCTCTTCTCTTCTCTTCTCTCTCCTCTTCTCTTCTCCTTTCTTTTTTCCCTCTCCTTCTCCCTCCCTCCCATTCTACCTTTCTTCCTTCCCTCCGTTAAAATCTTTTCAAAGGACCAACTTTTGATTCCATTGAATTTTCTCAATTTTTAAAAATGTCATTAATGTCTCCGCTTTATTTCCTTTCTTCTGCTTGCTTAAGCTTTACTTGTTCTTTTTTTTTTCAATTCTTTAGGTAGAAGCTTAGATCTTTGATTTTATATCTTTCTGCTTTTCTATTACAAGCAAAATATATGAAACTAGTAAGATTGATAAATCCCTAGAAAGATGATCAAGAAAAAAAACTACAAACATTTATTATTGAGAGTGCAAGTGCATAAGAGGAGATCAGGAAAGGTTCCACAGATATTTAAAAATCCTCAGAGGATACTATTGATACAAGTAATTTTATACCATAAAATTTAAATGTTACATGAAATGGACACATCCCCTCCCCCTCTAGAAAAAACTTAAGCAAAGCTCACAGAAGGAACAGAAAATCAAAATAATTGTTTATATTAAAAAAATTGGCTTTGTAATGTAAAATCATCCTAAATAGAAAATTGTAGGCACAGATGATTTTTTACCTATGAATTCTTCTGAAAATTGAAGGAAGAAATAACAACAGTCTTATAGAAGCTCTCTAGTTGGTAGAAAAAAGGGAACTGTTTCCAACTCATTTTAGGAGGCCAACAAATCTTGATACCAAATTTAACAAAATTTAAGGAAAATTGCAGGCACGTGTCATTTATGCAAATAGACAGGAAAGAAGAAACAAAATATAAACAAACTGAACCAACAATATGTGAAATGATAACATGTCATAATCAAGGTGAATTTATTCAGGAATGAAAGGTTGGCTTAACATTTGGAAAACGATGAATGTAATTCATCATTTTAACAGAATAAAGGAGAACTGTCAAATGATAAATCTAAATAGATACCAAGAAAGTATTGTGTAAAATTCAGTCTCTTTATTCTTTAAAAACAAATAAGCAGGGGCTTCCCTGGTGGTGCAGTGGTTGAGAGGCCGCCTGCCGATACAGGGGACACGGGTTCATGCCCTGGTCTGGGAAGATCCCACATGCCGCGGAGCGGCTGGGCCCGTGAGCCATGGCCACTGAGCCTGCGCATCTGGAGCCTGTGCTCCGCAATGGGAGAGGCCACAACAGTGAGAGGCCCACGTACCGAAAAAAAAACAAAAAAAACCAAAGAAAACAAATAAGCAAACAAACAAAAAACAAAACTTAATGAATCAGGAGGAAAATTCTTAATCTGATGAAGGGTATCTACCAAAAAAAGAAATAACAACTGTGTTAAGCATCATATCTAATGATAAAATGTTAAAAGTCTTCATTCTGAGATCACGAACAAGTCAAGGGTATCTGCTAACAATACTCTATTGAACATGTGATTGGAGGTCTATTCAGTGTATTATGGAAAGAAAAATAACTAAAATATGTAATACTAGAAAGCAAATAAAACTTTTTTCAGATGATATGATTGTATAGATAGAAAATTCAAAGAAATCTATATATAAAATGTTAGAGTTAGTAAGTGAGTTTAGTAAAATTGGTGGATGTAAGATCAATCTTAAAAAAATTGTATTTCTCATACCAGCAATAAGTAGAATATGGATTTTTAAAAAGATACCTTTTACAATAGCATGATAGTAAGATATCAAACAATACAGTACCTTTTACAATAGCATGATAGTAAGATATCAAACACCTTAGAATAAATGTGGTGAAAGATGTGTATGATCTCTACTTAGAAAATTCTAAAACATTGAGAAAGATTAAAGAAAACTGAAATAAATGTAGACTTTTATGTTAATGCATTAGAAATATTACTATTGCAAGGATATCTTTACCCCTATATTGATATATATATTTAATGAAATTCCCCCCTTCGAAGTATTTTTCTTTTGAATGTGAGAGTGTAAATGTATGTGTAAATTCTACAATTAACTTAGAAGTGAAAAGGGCCAAGAATAGCTGAAACGCCCTTGTAGAAGAGGAACAAAGTAGGAGGACTTGATCTACTGGATATGAGAACTCTATATGTGAACACAGCTTGTTTCAAAGGTTGCCACAGAGAAAGGTCTTTTCATTAAATGGTTAGTTATCCATATGGGGAAAAAATGAACCTGATCCCCTACTCACTCCATACACAAAAACCAATTTCTGATGAATTCTAGATGTTAATATAAGGAACAAAACAGTAAAGCTTCTGGAAGATAATGGAGGAGAATATCTTCATGATTTGGGGACAAGGAAAGATTCTCAAACAGGCCTCTGCAAGCATTAGCAATAAAAGAAAAGATTAATAAACCAAACTAGATTAAAATTTAAAATTTATTTATCAAAAAATACTAGTAAGAGAATGAAAAATCAAGCCAGATAGTGGAAGAAGATATTGCTATATATATATTACTCACAAATGGCTTATATTTAACATATATAATGAACGCCTACAAACCAGTAAGAAAAAGACACAGTAATAAAATGAACAGCAGGCTTGAAGAAGCACTTCAAAAAGGACAGTATCTAAATGGTCAATAAACATATTAAAAAGTGTTTTAAAAACTTCATTTGTAATTAGGGAATTGCAAATTAAAGCCACAATGAGGTACCAGTATACACCTACCAGAATGACTAAAATTAAAAAGGATGATGATACCTAATATTGGGTAGGATGAGGAGCTGCTGGTGGGGTTTTAAATTGTTACAACTCCTTTGGTAAACTCATTGTCATTTTCTACCTAATTTGAACATGTTGAACAAACATCCAGCAATTCTACTAGGTATATATGCAAAGAAATGTATGTACATGTGTACCAAGAGACATGCAGAAGATTATATGTTACAGCAAAGTGTCATGATTATGCTGATGAGTCTTAAGATACTAGTTTCATTAAGAAATATAGAAAAATCCCATAGCGCATAAAGCTTTTGAGCACTTGGGTACCATGCAAGTGTAATTGCTGATCATATGTAATTAAAGTAGAATAACTATCCTTCAAACCAGGTTGAACATGAAAAATAAAGTAAAATAATAAACAAGCTGAGAAATTTGAAATTTCTTATGTACTAATACAATCGAAAGTATCTTTCATGTTGAATATATGTGTTCAACTTGTTCTAAATTGGTAAATTTTCATATTAAACCCAAATACTGTAATGTGCAAAATTACTACCTGCTTCACTTTCTATTTCTAATAAGAAAAAAAATCACTTCTTGCATATCACTATTCTACTGATCTACTACATTGCTGTGGTATTCATATCAAATTTTCAGTTGACAGATAGTGAATTATTGTAATTCATTCTTACCTGTCATCATTACCATCAGCACCAATAGACTATTGAAGGAATTCAGCAAAGTATGGCCAGCAGGCCAGCTGCTTGTTTTTTGTAAATAAAACTTTATTGTAGAACAGCCACAACTATTTGTTAATGTAGTCTCCACAGCTGCTCTCAAGTGACAACAGTAGAGTCGAGTCATGGGTGACAGAGACTATATGGCCTGCAAACCTAAAATATTTAGTATATTTAGTCTTTTAAGAAAGAAACTGCCAACTCTAAAGAGGATAGAAAAGACAAGTGCAAAAAGTAACTGTTATCATTAATCTGACAGAGGAGGAGGAAGGAATTTAGAAATTTAAAGGAAGCTTCCCCATATGCATCCAAAGCTGTGGGCCAGATATCTGAGGAAGAGGACCTGGTTGTCCCAGGAATATGCAGTTTGCCAGTAGTGAAGAAACATGTCAGAGGATGTGGGCCAAAGTGGAACTGTGAAGGTCACTTAGGTAAACGTTACAAGGTCCCCCATGCTGATCTGTTGTTGGCTACTGCATGGAAAACACTATACTGAAGAAGGGAAGAAAGAGCTTTCCTCTTGCTCTGATGTTGAGGTGTCCTTCCAAATGTCCTCTGTTGATGAAACTTAACATCAAGACAGCCAACAAAGGAGAAATGTCTACAGTGTTCAGCTTTGGTATCACAAAGCAGGGCAAAGAAGAGTGGATTTCGAATTGAGAAGCAATACTGACACAAATGTAGTCACAAAGCTTATAAATCTAATATGGTAAAATGGAATAAAGCAAGATAGGAAAAAGAGTATGTCTGTCAATACCAAGTATTGCAGGAATGCAAGGATGGTTTCATATTAGAAAATATCTTAATGTAATTTATTAATTTAAGAGTAAAAAAGACATATAATCACCTCAACGGATGCAGGAAAAGCATTTGATAAAAGTCAGTACTTATTTATGATTTTAAAAAACCTTAACAAAATAAGGGTAGAAAGGAAATTCCTTGTCTCAACAGAAGATATCTACCAAAACCTATAGTTAAGTATTATATTTGATTGGGGAATTTTAAAAGTCTTCCCTTGAAAGTCAGAACAAAGTGTGTATGCCCTTTATTACCACTTCTCAATGTTGTACCAGAATTCTAAGCAGGTCATTAAGACTAGAACAAGCTATAAATGATTTTAAAATTAAAAAGAAAGGAAATCTAAATGTCAGTATTTGCAGATGTTATGACTGACTACATAGAAAATTCAAGACTCTAATATTAGAACTGTTAGGAAAGTGGAACAAATTTTCTGGGTCAGAAATCAGTATACAAAATAAATACTATATCTGCATACTAATAACAAAGGACTTCAAAATGTGATATAGGGATACTACTTACAATGGCAGTAAAACTACAGTGAAACCCAGGAATTAATCTAAAAGAAGTACAATATTTTAATGGCATAAATTACCTAAATGAAAGATATTAAATATAGCTTAATAAATGGAGAAAGATACCATGTTCACAGATGGGAAGACTCAATGTCATAAAGTTGTTAATTTTGCCTCCAAATTAATTGCTATGTTCATCTGATCAGAATCTCAGCAGTTTTTTGTGAGACTTGAGAAGCTGATCCCAGAAATCGAAGGGAAAAGCAAAAAGCCTAGAAAGTTTTTGAAGCAGTTCATTGTGGAGTTACTCACCCTACCAGATCGACTAGTTATAAAACTTTAGTACTTAAGATTGTGTTTTATTAACAAGGGAATAGAAAACAAATAAATGGAAAAGAACTTAGTCCAGAAACTACACACTCAAACATGAACTGTGACAGAAGTAATAAATAAATTGTGCTGAGAGTGAGAACATGGCTCATCCAAATGGAAAAAGTAAAATTAGATTATCTTGCTCCACATACAAAGAAGAATTCCACTTGGATTAATAAGACCTAGATGTGAAAAGCTCCATTTTAAAATCTTCAAAGAGAAATTAAAGGGTAATATTACTATGAACTTGAGAAAGGAATTTCTTAAGCATAAAATGTATAAACCATGAATGAAAAGATTAATAAGTTTGACTACGTTAAAATGAATGAATTTCATGAAAATGAAAATTTTCACTGTTACAGCAAGTGAAAACAAGACGCAGACAGGAAGACAGGGTTAGCATTTTAATTTATTTGTTAAATAAATTTATTATTTATTTATTTATTTTTGTCTGCGTTGGGTCTTCGTTGCTGTGTGCAGGCTTTCTCTAGTTGCAGTGAGTGGGGGCTTCTCATTGCAGTGGCTTCTCTTGTTGCGGAGCACAGGCTCTAGGCGCGCAGACTTCAGTAGTTGTGGCATGCGGGCTCTAGAGCGCAGGCTCAGTAGTTGTGGCACATGGGCTTAGTTGCTGCGCGGCATGTGGGATCTTCCCAGACCAGGGCTCGAACCCATGTCCAGTGCATTGGCGGGCGGATTCTTAACCACTGCGCCACCAGGGAAGTCCCAGCATTTTTAATTTATAAAGAATCCTTATAATCAGTCACAAAAGAAAGTATTGCTAGAATAATGGGCAAAGTAATAGAAGAACAATAAAAAACCTGAATGACTGGTAAGCATTATTATTATTATTTTTTTTTTAAACAAGTTTTTTGTTTCGTTTTGGCTGTGCTGTGAGGCTTGTGGGATCCTAGTTCACTGACCAGGGATTGACCCCGGGCCCTCACCCCAGGCGACTGGCAGTGAAAGCGTGGAGTCCTAACCGCTGGAGTGCTGGGGAATTTCCCCCACTAAGCATTTTTAAAGGTTTAATTTGAGCATTTTTAATGCTCAACCTGATGATTTTTCGGGATCGTGCTAATTAAGATAACTGAAATATTCTGTACTCATCAGATTGGCAAAAATTATGAGATCTCATATATCAGGTGAGAATACAGAAAAAGAGAACTCTCATATACTGGTGGTGACAGTATAAACTGGTAGAACCACTTTTGTGAGGAATTTGGCCTTTCACATTCCTCTAATTACCTGCAGAAGTAAATACTCTGCCTCTGAGCAATTCCATTTCCTGGTTTGAGTCCTAGGAAAAACTTTTCCATAGATTCACAAGAGCACGTTTGAAGCAGTGTTCATTGTAGGATTGTTTGTAGTGTTCAAAACTTGCACACACCTGATAACATAAATGAAATACTGCAGAGGAGCTACAGTGAACGAAACAGAGCTATATGTATTGACAATAATAAATTCAAAAATATTCATGGTAATGAAGTACCAAATTTAGGAGAGTGTTGTCAGAGGTTAGAGGGTCAGTGAGGAGTAGCTGGGGGGCTTTAGGTGCTTCAAAAGCAAAAATATTAACATTTGCTAAAACTGGATGATGGATACAGTGGTGTTCTCTATACCAGGCTATTCAGTTGAACTTTCTGTGTTGATAGAAATCTGCTGCAACTGCACTGTCTGATAATGGCAGCACTTGAAATCTGACCAGTGTGACTGAGGGATTGAATTTTTAATTTTATTAAATTTGAATTTAAATCCCCACTTGTGGCTGGTGCTACTGTGTTGCTCTGTGGTTGTTAGTTAATACTGATCAAAACATACATTTTTTTTTTAACGTCTTTACTGGAGTATAATTGCTTTACAATAGTGTCTTAGTTTCTGTTGTATAACAAGGTGAGTCAGCTATACGTATACATATATCCCTATATCCCCTCCATCTAGTGTCTCTCCCCCACCATTCCATCCCTGTCTCACCCCTCTAGGTGGTCACAAAGCACCAAGCTGATCTCCCTGTGCTTATGTGGCTGCTTCCCACTAGCTATCTATTTTACATTTGGTAGTGTATGTATGTCCATGCCATTTTCTCACTTCGTCCCAGCTTACCCTTCCCCTTCCCTGTGTCCTCAAGTCCATTCTCTATGTCTGTGTCTTTATTCCTGTCCTGCCCCTAGGTTCTTCAGAACCTTTTTTTTTTTCTTTTTCTTTTTAGATTCCATATATATGTGTTAGCATACGGTATTTGTTTTTCTCTTTCTGACTTACTCTACTCTGTATGATAGACTCTAGGTCCATCCACCTCACTACGAATAACTCAATTTTGTTTCTTTTTATGGCAGAGTAATATTCCATTGTGTATATGTGCCAGATCTTCTTTATCCATTCATCTGTCAGTGGACACTTAGGTGGCTTCCAAGACCTGGCTATTGTAAATAGAGCTGCAATGAACATTGTGATCCATGACTCTCTTTGAATTATGGTTTCCTCAGGGTATATGCCCAGTAGTGGGATTGCTGGGTCATATGGTAGTTCGATTTTTAGTTTTTTTAAGGAACTTCCATGCTGTTCTCCATAGTGGCTGTATCAATTTACATTCCCATCAACAGTACAAAAGGGTTCCCTTTTCTCAACACCCTCTCCAGCATTTATTGTTTGTAGATTTTTTAATGATGGCCATTCTGACTGGTGTGAGGTGATACCACATTGTAGTTTTGATTTGCATTTCTCTAATGATTAGTGATGTTGAGCATCCTTTCATGTGTCTGTTGGCAATCTGTTTATTTTATCTGGATAATTGTTTAGGTCTTCTGCCCATTTTTGGATTCGGTTGTTTGTTTTTTTGATATTGAGCTGCATGAGCTGCTTGTAAATTTTGGAGATTAATCCTTTGTCAGTTGCTTCATTTGCAAATATTTTCTCCCATTCTGAGGGTCGTCTTTTGGTCTTGTTTATGGTTTCCTTTGCTGTGCAAAAGCTTTTAAGTTTCATTAGGTCCCATTTGTTTATTTTTTTTATTTTTTTTAATTTCCATTTCTCTAGGAAGTGGGTCAAAAAGGGTCTTGCTGTGATTTATGTTGTAGAGTGTCCTGCCTATGTTTTCCTCTAAGAGGTTGATAGTTTCTGGCCTTACATTTAGGTCTTTAATCCATTTTAAGGTTATTTTTGTATATGGTGTTAGGGCGTGTTCTAATTTCATTCTTTTACATGTAGCTGTCCAGTTTTCCCAGCACCACTTATTGAAGAGGCTGTCTTTTCTCCATTGTATATTCTTGCCTCCTTTATCAAGGATAAGGTGACCATATGTGCATGGGTTTATCTCTGGGCTTTCTATCCTGTTCCATTGATCTATATTTCTGTTTTTGTGCCAGTACCATACTGTCTTGATTACTGTAGCTTTGTAGTATAGTCTGAAATCTGGGAGCCTGATTCCTCCAGCTCCATTTTTCTTTCTCAAGATTGCTTTGGCTGTTCAGGGTCTTTTGTGTTTTCATACACTGTGAAATTTTTTGTTCTAGTTCTGTGAAAAATGCCATTGGTAGTTTGATACAGATTGCATTGCATCTGTAGATTGCTTTGGGTAGTTTAGTCATCTTCACAATGTTGATTCTTCCAATCCAAGAACATGGTATTTCTCTCCATCTGTTTGTATCATCTTTAATTTCCTTCACCAGTGTTTTATAGTTTTCTGCAACCAGATCTTTTATATCCTTAGGTAGGTTTATTCCTAGGTATTTTATTCTTTTTGTTGCAATGGTAAATGGGAGTGTTTCCTTAATTTCTCTTTCAGATTTTTCATCAGTAGTGTATAGGAATGCAAGCGATTTCATTGGCTAGCTCTAGTAGTTTTCTGGTAGCATCTTTAGGATTCTCTATGTTTAGTATCATGCCATCTGCAAACAGTGACAGTTTTACTTCTTCCTTTCCGATTTGGATTCCTTTTGTTTCTTTATCTTCTCTGATTGCTGTGGCTAAAACATCCAAAACTATGCTGAATAATAGTGGTGAGAGTGGGCAACCTTGTTGTGTTCCTGATCTTAGTGGAAATGGTTTCAGTTTTTCACCTTTGAGAACAATATTGGCTGTGGGTTTGTCATTTATGGCCTCTATTTTGTTGAGATAAGTTTCCTCTATGCCTACTTTCTGGAGTGTTTTTATCAAAAATGGTGTTGAATTTTGTCAAAAGCTTTTTATGCATCTATTGAGATGATCATATGGTTTTTATCCTTCAATTTGTTAATACGGTTTATCACACTGATTGATTTGCGTATATTGAAGAATCCTTGCATTCCTGGGATAAACCCCACTTGATCATGGTGTATGATCCTTTTAATGTGCTGTTGGATTCTGTTTGCTAGTATTTTGTTGAGGATTTTTGCATCTGTGTTCATCAGTGATATTGCCCTGTAGTTTTCTTTTTTGTGACATCTTTGTCTGCTTTCGGTATCAGAGTGATGGTGGCCTCGTAGAATGAGTTTGGGAGTGTTTCTCCCTCTGCTATATTTTGGAAGAGTTTGAGAAGGATAGGTGTTAGCTCTTCTCTAAATGTTTGGTAGAATTCGCCTGTGTACCCATCTGGTCCTGGGCTTTTGTTTGTTGGAAGATTTTTACTCACAGTTTCAATTTCAGTGCTTGTGATTGGTCTATTTATTTTTTCTGTTTCTTCCTGGTTCAATCTAGGAAGGTTGTGTTTTTCTAAGAATTTGTGCATTTCTTCCAGGTTTTCCATTTTATTGGCTTATAGTTGCTTCTAGTAATCTCTCATGATCCTTTGTATTTCTGCAGTGTCAGTCACTTCTCCTTTTTCATTTCTAATTCTGTTGATTTGAGTCCTCTCCCTTTTTTTCTTGTTGCGCCTGGCTAATGTTTTATCAATTTTGTTTATCTTCTCAATGAACCAGCTTTTAGTTTTATTGATCTTTGCTATTGTTTCCTTCATTTCTTTTTCATTTATTTGTGATCTGATCTTTATGATTTCTTTCCTTCTGCTAACTTTGAGGGTTTTTTGTTCTTCTTTCTCTAATTGCTTTAGGTGTAAGGTTAGGTTGTTTACTTGAGATGTTTCTTGAGGTAAGATTGTATTGCTATAAACTTCCCTCTTAGAACTGCTTTTGTTGCGTCCCATAGGTTTTGGGTCGTATTTTCATTGTCATTGTTTTTAGGTATTTTTTGATTTCCTCTTTGATTTCTTCAGTGATCTCTTGGTTATTTAGTAGTGTATTGTTTAGCCTCTATACATATCTTTTTAAAAGGAGGTGCTCAATGACTTAGTAATTCTGCTTCCTAACAAACTCTTTCCGAAGTGCTTGTGAAATCACTGAGTACCACACACTGGGTAACGTATAACAGGGATTTTACAGATATTTTTGTTTTCAAAATCTGTGTAATTCCTGACTTTAGGTAATTAAT
The DNA here is from genome assembly GCF_937001465.1 of Orcinus orca. NCBI lineage: Eukaryota > Metazoa > Chordata > Mammalia > Artiodactyla > Delphinidae > Orcinus > Orcinus orca. Next base: position 24,194,777 of record NC_064573.1, read on the forward strand.
GGCCAGATACTACAAGTATGGAGAGTAAGGACTCCCTGGTTTCTGAGTTTAATGTCGTGAGATTTTGGATAATGAGGGTAAGGATCTATATTGTAACATTGATTTTAGTAGGGAAAAAACTGGAAATAACCTAAATTTCCATAATAGAAGAGTGGATCCAAAAATGTGACCTATTGGCACAAGACTGTACCGTGCTTGGCTGGAATGAAGTAGAGGTGGTTTTCAACTATTTAACTGTCATGGCATCAAAATCATCCAGTAAAAATGGCTGTTGTCCATATATCCTTTGTCCTCTGCTGTACATTAATTGCCAAACCATGAGGAAGTCCTGGAGGAGTGTCTTGGGGCAGCAGCTATTTACTAACTAGTAAAGAAGCAGTTCATTAAAAAAACAACTAGTACTATTAGACCTTGGCGTATGTGGTAAACATTATTCTTATATATATCTATCAATATAGAGGAGTTGCAAAGACCTATTGAGTGAAAAAATTTGGATGCAAACGAATACTTAAATGTATCAGTTTACTAGTGCTGCCATAACAAACTGGGTGGCTTAAAACAACAGAAATTGCTTGTTACTGTTGTGGAGACTAGAAGTCCAAAAGCAAGGTGTCGGCAGGACCATGCTGTCTCTGCAGGATCTAGGGGAGTGATTCCTTGCCTCTTTCTAGCCTCTGGTCGTCATTCCTTGGTGTTCTTTGGCTTGCAGCTGCATCCAGCCTCTGCGTTGGTCTCACATGGCCTTTTCTCATGTACCTGTCTGTCTCTCCTCCTTCTCTTATAAGGACACCAGTCATATAGGATTTAGGGCCCACCCTAATCCAGTATAATGTCATCTTAACTTGATTGTGTCTACAAAGACCTTATTTCCAAATAAGGTCACATTCACAGGTTTTGGGTGACATGAATCTGGAGGCCACTATTCAACCTGATACATTATGATACTGTTTATGTAAAGTAGAAAATATACAAAGGAATGCTGGTTTTTGGTTGTGTGTGTGTGTGTGTGTTTGTGTGTGTACATATAAAGTATTTGAAATGGACGGGAAAGATATATACTGAACTCAAGATAGTGGTTGTCCCTCTTTGGGGGAATAAAATGAGATTTTCATCTTAAAATACAAAACATTAACATTAACGTTAAATGTTCATGTTAATAAAATGTTAATGTCATTTGTGGGAGTATGGACGTTCATTATTCTTTGTGCTTTTCTATATATATTTAATTTTTTAAAGAGTTGACATTATATAATATGTTACTATATAATATTGTAGCCTTTGTAACATATGGAAGAGATATATTCAATAAAAACAAATCCTATGGGGGGAAGAAGCTGAAAAGAAGACCTAGAACCATAAACAATTCTCATATACTTTTTGAGAAGGAAGATATTTTCAGATCCTTGTACATGTTTGAGTTACATGTACATGTTCCTTCTACATGTTTGAGTTATTTTGGCATAAAATGTTAAATGTATGTAATGTGTAATCAAGATGATAACAGTCTACAGCTATTAAACTGTATGGATGTTGAATGCAAGAGATGAGGAATTTTTTTTATAAGAACCAAATAAATAGGTCAAGAACTACAGCCAGGTTACCAAGAAAATTTTCTGTATGCTGCCTAGTATGCATTAATGTCCCCTGGGAAGCTGTGTGAGCTCTATAGCTAGTTATTTTTAATTTTTCTTAAACACTACCAGAATTTACAGATAATGACTTATTTTTCACAGGAAGAAAAGACAGACCTTTATGTAAATGCCAAATTGGATTTCTGATTTTCATAGTAACATCATAAGTTTGCTATGTGGATACTCATTAAATATTTGTTGAATGTTAAATGAATAAGACTACTTTTATTCAAAACACTTCTTCCATCCAGTTACATAGTAGACACGCACAAGTAAACACTAAGAACCAATGACCTTGACTTCAAATAAGGTGGCTTATGATAATTTATTTCTAAACACAGGAGCCAAGAGAGAGGAGAAACCAAACTATGCTCAAATGTGTGTATGCTCAAGTGTGACCTTTTAAAAGACAGAGACTCCTCTCACTAGTAAAGTTGCCTAACGAGTGTCCTGGGTTAGTATTCCCTTGGAGACAGAACAGTGGTCTTAACCTTGTGGTCTTTACACTTAAAAGTAGTTTAGGACACGACATAATGTCTTTATGTGGATTATTGTTCGCTACATTTACTGTATTGGAAATTAAAACGGACATATTTTTAACATATTTGATTAGTTCATTTAGAAATAATTATTATGATAATAAACCCCATTACGTGTTAGCATCAGTAACATATTTTTATGAAAGTAACTATTTTCCATAAACAAAAGTTTAGCAAGAGAGTGGCATTGTTTTACATTTTTGCCTTAGATTCTCATGTCTCCCTCTGTATTAAATTTGTTGTGCTATTAGACATGTTATGTAGCCTCTGGAAAGCTGAACTATATACTCACGAGAGAATGAGAGTGGAAAGTAATGTCTTGGTATTATTGTGAAAATAGATTTGACCTTGAGAATGCTCCAGAAATGTCTCAGGACCACATTTTGAGAACTGCAGCCTTACAGAGTAAATCAGAGGGACTGAGCATTGCATCATTCCTTTATAAAGATTCAACTGGCAAATCTCATTGTTCTGAGTATTTTCAGCTACTATCATTTGTTTTACACATAGGCTGTCTCTTCTAGTTGATTAAGGTCATTATTAGTCATGAATAAATGGAAATGCTTAAAGTGTTACATTTTCTACTTCACAAACAGTACTCAGCTACCATGTAGTGGGCATTTGTACATGCCATCCTCTGAGTGGAGCCTCCAGCACAGGTCACTGTTGGGTTATTTGTAACCCAAATGGCGGACTCTAGGTGACATGGGTCTCTTGTCAAAGAGTTGAACTGAGTAAAAATCTGTTGTGGAGGCACTTGTGGGCACTTACATGAAGTTGAAGACAGTATTTCTTTACTTTTTAATGCTTATCTGCTTCCATGCCCCCTTTCTCATTTTTAATATTGTTTGGAATTTGCAGGGAGGCAGACTTAGCAGAGAAATATTTATTTTATCTTAGCAAAGAATTAAGGTCAACCGTATCATTTAGATTTAATTATATTTTCCTCATTTCATGAATTATAATTGTGGGTTTTTTGGGGGGCGGTTGTTGTTGTTTAGTAGTCCATATTTTCCTTCCTTGACTTTATCTGGCTGTTATGGTTTTGTTGTTGTCATTACAGTGGTGAGGAGGGGCAGCTAAGCACTTACATGTGTGGTGGTTTGTTTTTTCCCCGGAAATAGTGCATGGGTGGTTCATGCTGAGTCTTTGCATACTTAAAAGTCTTCACTTTTCTGTATCCTTGTGTGGTAGCTTCTCTAGATATAGAATTCTAGAATGATAATCTATTCCTCAAACATTTGTAGACATTGTTACTGTTGTCCTTCAGATATATAGTGTTCAAGATGAGAAATCTTATGTTAGTCTACCTTTCTTTCTTTTGGTGATAACACGTTTCTTCTGTCTAGAAGCCAATAGATTTTGGCATGTTTCTTCTGGCTAGAAGCCAATGGATTTTCTCATATACTGTTGATTCAGAAATCTTATCAGAATAAATTTTGATTTTTTTTCAATATTTTTGCTTAAAGTGTTACAAATTTCTCTTCCTCTCAAAGAAATTTTGTTACTAATTTTTCTTTTTTTTAAAAAAACTTTTAAATAAATTTATTTATTTATTATTTTTGGCTGTGTTGGGTCTTCGTTGCTGCACGCAGGCTTTCTCTAGTTGTGGTGAGTGGGGGTTACTCTTCGTTGCAGTGCACAGGCTTCTCATTGCGGTGGCTTCTCTTGTTGCGGAGCATGGGCTCTCGGTGCGTGGGCTTCAGTAGTTGTGGCTCGCGGGCTCTGGAGTGCAGGCTCAGTAGTTGTGGCGCACGGGCCTAGGTGCTCTGTGGCATGTGGAATCTTCCCGGACCAGGGCTCGAACCAGTGTCCCCTGCATTGGCAGGCGGATTCTTAACCACTGTGCCACCAGGGAAGCCCTATTACTAATTTTTCTCTTTTGCTTCTACAGTCCTCCCTTGGTATCGGCGGGAGATTGGTTCCAAGACCCGCCCTGGATACCCAAACCCACAGACGATCAAGTCCCATAGTTGGCCCTCAGTATCTGAGGATGCAACCTGTGGATATGGAGGGCTGACTATATACTTACTGAAAAAAATATCCACATATAAATGGACCCATGCAGTTCAAACCCATGTTGTTCAAGTGTCGATTTTAGTCTGTTCCTCCTGGAACTCTTATTAGGTATATACTGGATCTCCACTTTTCTCTAATATTTTGTCTTTTTGCCTTATACTGCTGTTGTCTGAGGGAACTTCTCAGTTTTGTCTTTCACATCCCAAGTTCTGTTTTCCATAGCACCCATTCTGCTAATTTCTTTCTCTTTTTTTTTTAAATTCAATTTTATTTATTTGGCTATGTTGGGTCTTCATTGCTGCATGCGGGCTTTCTCTAATTGTGGCGAGTGGGGGTTACTCTTCGTTGCGGTACACGGGCTTCTCATTGCAGTGGCTTCTCTTGTTGCGGAGCACGGGCTCTAGGCGCGTGGGCTTCAGTAGTTGCGGCACGCGGGCTTAGTTGCTCCACAGCTTGTGGGATCTTCCTGGACCAGGGCTCGAACCTGTGTCCCCCGCATTGGCAGGTGGATTCTTAACCACTGCGCCACCAGAGAAGCCCTCCTCTCTTTTAAGTCTCAGTCATCATATTTTTAATGTTCAGTAGCTTTTCTTCATTCTGTGATTCGCATTTTTCATAGTAGCCTGTTCTTATTTTATGGATACAGTATTCTGTCAACTCTCACCGAAGATACTAATTAGAATTTCAAAAACTTTTCCTCAGCCTCTTAAATTATCTTTGTTTAATTGGGGGTATGTTTGTTCTGCTTGTTTAGTTTCACATTTATTAATTTTCTTATTATTTATTTAATAAGCTTTTAATTATGAACACATTAAATGTAAGCATAATTGGAAAAAATAGTATAATGAATGCCCATGGATTCATCAATATTCTTCTGTTCTCATTTCATCTACCCACCCCACCCCCTCTGCTTTTTATATTTTGGCTAAACTATATTTTTTTAATCTTGTAAATCATATATATATAAAATTTCATTTGTAGATATTTAAGTATGTCACTTTGATAAATATAGGCATAAAAAAATAAACATAATACCATTATCACATCCAACAAAACCAACGATATTTTATTTTATTTATTTTTTTTAGTAAATTTATTTATTTTATTTATTTGTTTTTGGCTGCATTGAGTCTTCGTTGCTGTGCGGGCTTTCCCTAGTTTTGGCGAGCAGGGGCTACTCTTTGTTGCGGTGCCTGCAACCTTCTCATTACGATGGCTTCTTTTGTTGCGGAGCATGGGCTCTAGGCGCATGGGCTTCAGTAGTTGTGGCACGTGGGCTCAGCATTTGCTGCTCGCGGGCTCTAGAGCACAGGCCCAGTAGTTGTGGCTCACGGGCTCTAGAGTGCAGGCTCAGTAGTTGTGGCGCATGGGCTTAGTTGCTCCGCGGCATGTGGGATCTTCCCAGACCAGGGATTGAACCTGTGTCCCCTGCATTGGCAAGCAGATTCTTAACCACTGTGCCACCAGGGAAGCCCAACGATATTTTTAAAATTCCTGCTAATATTCAGTTTTCTCTCAATTATCTTTAAAATGTCTTCCTTGAGTTGGTTGGTTTGAATGAGTTTCCAAAGCATTTAGTTCTTGACTGTTATCTGTAACAGTCTCTCCCTCTCCCACCTTATTACACCATTCACTTTTTGTAGAAACGGCCTTATTTGTTTAGTAGAATTTCATACATTTGGCTTTGGATGATTATATCATTGTGTTATTTATCGTGTTTTTCTGTCCTCTGTATTTCGTATATGCTGGCAATTAGAACAGAGGCTTGATTAGATTCAGCATATCTTTTTCACTGTTGGATTTCTCTACGTTTTTGGTGGCTTCTTGTCCATTCATAATTACAAATGAAAGTCTAGATTCACTTATTTTGAAAGGTGGTGAGACCTCCTTTGGAAGGTATGAATGATGGAGGTCTCCTGTGCTCTACAGGGGGGCTTATCTTCTTAGTGGAGAGGGTGGGAATCAGCCAGAAGTCTTGTCCTTTTTCAGGCATGGATGGAAAGAATGTGGCACATTGGCTTCATGCGTCAAGGAGAAAAGAAGTAGGGTGACCTCAATGGAAGAGAACATTCGAGGAGTTCTGGTGCCAGATGAGCCTGTTGGTTTTTGTGCATTTTGCCTCCTTCATTGTGGCAACCCAGCATTGGCTGCTGTGCTGCCCAGTTTTTCTCTCTCTGATGCCCATGTTACAAGTCTGTGGAACTGCACCAACTGAAGCTAGACAGTTTTTGCTTACCAAGGCCTGGAGGTGAGCACCGGAGCTAGAGCAGAGCATGGGCGTGTCTCTTCTTGAAGATCTTGGCTAATTTGCATTCTTGGCCTCTCCTCGACCCAAGGGTAGAGATTTTCTGTGGTTGTTAACGATAGCTCCACTTTTTCAAGAGACTCCTCAGTTTTCTTATTTTTGCTTTCAAACTACTGACCTCTGATGGTTTTTCTGTCACACTTGTTCTATGTGCCATACCTTTTTAAATATAGCTCCTTTTTGTCTACTAATGATAGCATCGTCTGGTTTTTTTTCTTTTATATTTAAGAAGGAAGAAGAAGAAAATACATCAGCACAGTTTCACTATCTTGAACTGAAATTCTCACAGTTTACTTTTATATACTGTTTAACTCACCTTCAGAGCAAAGCCACAGCTTGTCAGAAATTGTAGACATGGATAATCCCTTTTTCCCTAAAGCAATCATATTTACTTAAACTTTTCTTCCCTATTACAGATGTTAAAAAATATTACTTGGTATTCAGAACGGGTTTTAACTGAAATTTCACTGGGGAGTCTCCTGATACTGGTTGTAATAAGAACTATTCAGTACAACATGACAAGGACAAGAGTAAGTATTCCATAGCTATTTTTCTACCTTTATACATACAGTACAATGAAGACTAGAGTTTAAAGCAATCTCAATATTTAGAGTGCAAACGTTCTCATGGAATATGGTGGAAAAATATAGACCAACATATAGTCACTGTATTATGATCCTAAGGTAATGTTTAAAGTGTCTGCTTCTTAATATTTCATAGGTGGTATGATCAGAGCTATTTTACATGTAATAGAAAATAAGCAGTGGAGCACATTTAGTTAAAAGATATTGTATGTCTTTGCTGGACTGAAAAAACTGGTTTACCTTTTAAAAGTAGCAACAACAAACTGTAAGAAGATGCAAGCACAAGAAAATATGAATTCAGATGGGAAAGAAATGGAGAAAAAGAGAATACTTTGAAGAGTAAAAGGAAAATTTCAACTAGATTGTATTTGCTATGCCTGGGAGCAAATTTCAGTTCCAGTCACTAGAGAAGCGATATACAGAATTCATAGCTTAGAGAAGTGGTCAAATTTACTGCACCGTTTTCAGTTACGCCCCTCTGGGAGGCTAACACAGGTTAGCCTTTCCACAGTCTTTTATCTGAAACTCTTGGAGCCACATGTGTTTTAGCACAGAGAATTTTTTGATTTTAGAAAGATAATTACAGTTTGTATGCTACACTGTATGTAACCATGAGGTTCTGGAGCCACGCACTGTAACTAAACATTAGTATTTTTGCAGCAAAATAGTTCAGTATTCTCCAGGGTGGGCTTAATGAAGACCATAAATAGCATCATTATCTTTTGTGCCAGATGTTGGCTCCAAACTAGCAGTGAAAAAACTTTGGATTTTCAGTGCTTTATGGATTTTGGAATTAGAGAAAACAGATTGTGGATCCGCACTTTCTAAAATCAGTGACAATTGAGTTTACATTTGCTTCTAGTTAACCTTGCTTAAAATGTCGAGAAGACTCGATGTATGTTTTAAACTTGCTGTTTTCTGACAGGACAAGTACCTTCACACAAATTGTTTGGCAGCTTTAGCAAATATGTCGGCACAGTTTCGTTCTCTCCATCAATATGCTGCCCAGAGGATCATCAGGTAAATATGAGCTTTAAAAGACATGCTGATTCTTGCCTTTTAGCTGGCCTATTGAAAAGGATACTATGGTGGTCGCTTTTAAAATGCTATCTGCAAGGAATATCACATTTTCCTACTTACTTTTTATCACCTTCTTGTCTGGCTGAAAATGCCTTGTTCTGCTTTGTTTTCTAACCCAAGGTTTTCTATCAAAGTTAATTATATGTACTTTCAACCCTTTTATAAAATCTAGTTTTAAAATTTGTGTGTTAGCCTTTTACAGCAGAGCAGGTCTATGTCTTAGTAATGCAAACTAAATCTTAATTCACATATTTGCTGAGCATTTTATAGAGGTCACTCTACCCTTTTCAAAAGCAGTTATCTGTTTTAGAGAATTCTTTCTGTGGCAGTTAACCATTGTATTAGTTTCCCAATGCTGCTGTAACAAATTACCACAAATTAATGGCTTAAAGCAACACAAATCTATTATACAATTCTGTAGGTTAGAAGTTCAGCAAGGGTCTTACCAGGCTAGAATCAAGATGTCAGTAGGGCTGCATTCCCTTCTGGAGGCTCTAGAGGAGAGTCTCTTTCCTTGCCTTTTCCAGCTGCTAGAAGCTGCCCGCATTCCTTGGCTCATGGCCCCTTCCTTTCTTTTCAAAGCCAGCAACAGTAGGTTGTTGAGTTCTCCTCACATCTTATCACTCTGACTTCCTGTTCTACTGTGAGGATCCTTGTGAATGCCTTGGCCCTACCTGAGTAATCCAGGATGATCTACCCATTTCAAGGTCCTTAGCTGAATCACAACCACGCAGAGTCCCGCTTGCCACGTAAGGTAACATATTCATAGGTTCGTGGAAGTTAGGATGTGGATATTTTGGGGGAGCCATTATTCTGGCTGTCAGAACATCACCAGAAACTCCCGTCCCTTACCTGTTCTTTGCCAAAGGCACAATCTTTAAGGTTAGGAAGCTAATTAATGAATGAATGACTGTCATTTGCAGGATTTAACGAGTATGGTTACTTTTTGGTCTTCAGGTAGGATGCTCAGTATTGCCCTAGCAGCTCTCAAGTAGAACATTTTTTATGTAGTCAGTGACATTAGATTCTTTCTTTTAATTCTTGCTTTTGGGGCAATGCAGCTCTGATAATTAGTTGTTGTGTTCCAGTCGTTGGTGGTTATCACAACCCCATATCACTTTTTAAACTCTGATCTCACTTTCCGCCCTTTGGTTAGAGACATTTATTGACCTGGGCTCATTTTTAACGATCAGTTAGAATTAACTTATGTTCTTAGTCTGTTTATTTATCCTCAGAATTTAGCACAGGATATTTTCCTTGGACTCACTGCTTACTTTAATCATACATTATTTTGGATTTGTTTGTTTATTTGTTTGTAGTTGAGAAATTGTCCAGTTGACCGACTCTGGACTAACGCCGACTTCGTGATTGAAAGTAAGCATGGTGTCTCCTCATACCTCAGGTTCTTCCAGGTGTTCTGAAGAGCCTTTAGTTTCTAAAAATTGACCTTTGTCACCATGCTTTATTTCAGCATGACAGATGTAATGATATCTGTGCTGCTTCGTGGTCTGTTTTTCTTTGTGTGTATGTGGAGTTTTATAACACTTTTAGGAAGATTTCATTACAAAATTTTCCTCAACTGATATATAAACATTTGGACTGTTCAATATGAAAATGCCAGATGAACTGGTTCAGAATTTAAGTTCTGATAAAATGATTCAAGTAAGATTAAATAAAAATTTTCTAGGTGTCAGAGTTGGAAAAAAATGCAAATAAAGCATTGTGCCCAATTTTCTGTGATGACTGAAGTAGAAAACCAATAGTATTTGGAGAAATAAGAAATGTAATTTAGATTTGTGATTTGAGACTATTTAGATCAAGTTTATCATCATTAAGGAATAATGCTTTACTTCAGTTTTATTGGAGCTTTATTTAGCATTTAGTGAGGAACTGTGTTATGCAATGCAGGGAATATCAAAATTAGTTATAAAATTTCCTACCCTTAAATAGCTTGTAATTCAATAGCCGAGATAAGGCAAAGACCAACATATGTCATATCTAGCAGAATGTAGTAAATATTATAATGAAAGAAAAATTCCTGTGGTGAGGGCGAGTGGGTGGTTCAGAGAATGGTGAGGTCACATCTCATTGAGAAATCAGGCAAGGTGAGTAGAGAGGGACGGCTCTGGAGACTGGCCTGATAGTGGAAAGCATCAACCAAACAAACCAAAACAAAACAAGAGGGGGTGTGGTGAGAGAGCATGGTTTATATTTAGAAAATAACCAGTCCATTCAGTTGGCATGTTGTGGACCAGTACAGGGATTATCAGCTTTTCTTTTTTTTTTTTTTTTTTTTTTTTTTTTTGCGGTATGCAGGCCTCTCACTGTTGTGGCCTCTCCCGAAGCGGAGCACAGGCTCCGGACACGCAGGCTCAGTGGCCATGGCTCACGGGCCCAGCCGCTCTGCGGCATGTGGGATCTTCCCAGACTGGGGCACGAACCCGTGTCCCCTGCGTCGGCAGGTGGACTCTCAACCACTGCACCACCAGGAAAGCCCCCAGTACAGGGATTATAAGAGAGAACCCTGAAAGAACCAGCTGGGGCCTCCTTGTGGAGGGGCTTAGCTATTAGATCCACAGTTTAGGATAATGGAAAGAATAGAAAGAAAAGAAGGTGTCACCTTTTCTACCGACAAAAAAGAAAATGTCAGTGAATGAGTTGTAAATGGATTTGAAAAGAAATACTTTAATGTAAATGCCTAGAGTTATCAGCTTCAGCAGATGATCTTGGTCTGTTGTTTGTCACACTGAGGGCCGTGCACTTCTCAAAGTCCCCCAGTAGTGCCAGTGCTTCTGGTCCAAGCGCCACAGCCGAGTAGCCAGTGTGGATCAGAGCATTGCATCATGCAGCAGGGAGCTTGTTAGAAATGCAGAGTGTTGGCCTGGTTTTCAGATCTGCTGAATCAGAATCTTCCATTTTAACAAGATCTCTGAAAGATTTGTACATGCATTAAAGTTGGGAAAGTACTTTGAGTTTGGGCAGGGAAATCAAGATTAATAAACACTTAGAAAACACTCGTGTTGAATTGGAAGTGGGGGCCAGCGTTTTTGTGTCTTGAGGAAACTCATTTTCTACTAAATGTTTGTGTTTAGGGTATAAAATTGTAAAGCATAATAAGGAATGCATAACCAAAAACTGTTTAGATACACAGAAGATTTATTATAGCAGCACAACTCAAGATTCACCAGATGCTCTAGTAACTCCTTCAAATGAGAAGTAATTAGTTTTCATATACACGGTTTCTAAATCCTTTTTTAGGAAGAGACTACACAATTTTGTAGCTGTCATTTGCAGAACTTAGAGGAGCCAATATTTCATGTGATCTTCAACAAAATGCAAAACAGAGTAACATGTTTCATTGCTGTGAAAGTAGGATGTGAATAAAGCTTTAAAAAGTCTTCTTAGTTGGGGCTTCCCTGGTGGTGCAGTGGTTGAGAGTCCGCCTGCTGATACAGGGGACACGGGTTCGTGCCCCGCTCCGGGAAGATCCCACCCGTGAGCCATGGCCGCTGAGCCTGCGCGTCCGGAGCCTGTGCTCCACAACGGGAGAGGCCACGACAGTGAGAGGCCAGCGTTACGTAAAAAAAAAAAAAGTCTTCTTAGTTGGACATAAATGTATGGAATGATTTCATATGGTGTCTAAGCTGTTGTTTCATATTAAATGACACTGTGTCTTCCACAAACTCTTGGTATTCTAGAAAAATCACAGACATACATAGGTTTTGCTCACCTATGAAATTTTTTGAATATGCTGTAAGCATGGATATTTGATAGGATCGTTATTTGGGTTTATAGGGCTATTAATTCAGTTAAAACATTTATGTGGAGTAGATTATATGCAAGGGATTGTTGTGAGTTACAAATATGTCATCACTTACTTCCTGCCCTTAAGACTTCCCCTATTGCCTGTCTTACCCTCCCCCCCCCACACCCCCCTCACTGGCTCCTTCCTCTGGCTCCCCCTTCACCTTTGGCTTAACAGGTACTTATACTTTTCTCCAGTATTTCATCCTAGATTGTTCTTCTCATCTTTGCTCATTTTCCTTGCGAGTTCAAATCTATGCCTGTGACTTCACCTACTCTACAAGAGCACAGACTCTGAGTTTGGGATCCCAGCTTCAAAACTGACTAGCTATGGAATTTTGGAGAAGTTACTTAACTTCTCTGTACAGCAGTTTCCCCATCTAGACAGTGGGGTGGCAGTAGTTGCTATCTCAATGAATAGGATGAAGATTAAGCGAATTAATATTTGAAAAGGGCCTGGCACATAACGTTAACGATATAAGTGTTGACCCCCTGAAACCTAACTGCTAACCTCCCTACCTGGATATCCCACACTTACCTCAAACTTTTATTACGTTTAAAACAGAACTCGTTTTTATTTTTAATATTTATTTATTTTCTTTTTATTATTTTTTTTTGGCTGCGTAGGGTCTTAGTTGTGGCACATAGGATCTTTGTTGAGGCATGCAGGATCTTTCATTGCTGCACTCGGGCTTCTCTCTAGTTGTGGCATGTGGGTTTTCTCTCTAGTTGTGGCACATGGGCTCCAGGGCATGTGGGCTCTGTAGTTTGTGGCACGTGGGCTCTAGTTGATGCGTGCGAGCTCAGTAGTTGGAGCATGCAGGCTTTGTTGCCCCATGGCATGTGGGATCTTAGTTCCCCGACCAGGGATCGAACCCCCGTCCCCTGCATTGGAAGGCGGATTCTTTACCACTGGACCACCAGGGAAGTCCCCGGAACTTGTTTTTATTTATTTATTTTAAAATACATTTACTTATTTATGGCTGCTCTGGGTCTTTGTTGCTGCCTGCGGGCTTTCTCTAGTTGAGGTGAGCGGGGGCTACACTTCGTTACAGTGCACAGGCTTCTCATTGTGGTGGCTTCTCTTGTTGCAGAGCTCGGGCTCTTGGTGCATGGGCTTCAGTAGTTGTGGCTCACGGGCTCTAGAGTGCAGTCTCAGTAGTTGTGGTGCACGGGCTTAGTTGCTCCGCAGCATGTGGGATCTTCCCGGACCAGGGCTCGAACCCGTGTCCCCTGCATTGGCAGGAGGACTCTTAACCACTGCGCCACCAGGGAAGTCCCCGGAACTCATTATTAAACGTGCTCTTCCTGTTAAATTCCCTATCCTAGGTAATGACTCTCACTACAGTGATCTAAATTGCCAAGTCAGAAACTTACAAGTAATTCTGTGCCATTTTTTTCCTTCCCCTCAAATGCTCTATCTGACTGGGCCCTGGTGTTCTAACTCTACCATTGTAACTTGCATTCATACCGTTTCTGTCTCCACTACTGCTGTGTTAGTTCACGTGTTCATCATTTTCACCCAAAACTATGTCTTTAGTCAGCCCAGTCCTTTTGCCTCCCTCCCTGCCCCTCTACAGTCGACCCCTGCACTGCGCCATTCATTCGAGAAGCAAATCTGATCCGTTTTGTATTGCTTCCTAGGCTTAAAATCATTAAATGCCTTCCTGTTGCCAGCAGGTTAAAATTCAACCTCCTTAAAGCTGTGGCTCTCAAACATGGGTGGTTTTGCCCCCAGGGGACAGGAGTCAAGGTGGTTTATTTGTGTTTTTTTTTATTTGGGGTTTTTTTTTTTTGCTGTTTTGTTTTTGTTTTTTCTGTTGGCGCAGCTGGGGAGGAGGTTGCTACTGACATCTAGTGGGTAGAGGCCAGAGATATTGCTAAATATCCTGTAATACACAGGACAGCAAAGAATTATCCAGTCCCAAGTGTCATCGTGCTGGGGCTGAGGAGCCTTGTCTTAGAGTGGGCCTTGTCTGCCCAGCTGGCTCTACTCAGCTCCTCCGTGGCGAGCCAGGAGTCACACAGCCAGTTTCTGGCCCAAGGGCTGGTTTCTGGGGTAGGAGCAGAGAGGAGACGGCAGGGAAAGGAAGAATATCACATGTTAGAAATATGGTTTCTCTCAGAGAAGGTGTCAGGGAGAGAGAACTTCAGAGTCTTGCCCTGGCCCGTGTAGTTGCTTGTGACACACTGGCCTTGCCTGAAGTTTTAAGTCTCGTTGCTCAAGCAGAGTAGTAATTACTGGAGATAAAAGATGTGTCTTAGACTTCTTTGCATCACTTTACAAGAGTAGCTGTTAGTAGGTACACAAGAGAATTTTAATAAATACCTAGCCACTGATTCTTAGAGATTGGGCGGGCATCTGGGATTTAAGCTTAGTTGTGGCACCCATCATTCTGAGACTTAACCTAAATTGATTCATCCCATTTTGAAGATATATGCTGCTGCTTGAAACTAGTGAAGTTGATGACAGTGCACATTACGGAAAGCTTTATGGTCTTTCAAACTTCCTGAGAATAAAATAATAAAAAACATAGATTAGATTTTAATTAAAGCTATTTAATTACAGTGCTGGTTTTGTTTTTTGGTTTTTTTGTTGTTGTTTTTTTGCTGCGGTACGCGGGCCTCTCCCGTTGCGGAGCACAGGCTCCGGACGCGCAGGCCCAGCGACCACGGCCCACGGGCCCAGCTGCTCCACGACATGTGGGATCCTCCCAGACCCGGGCACGAACCTGCATCCCGTGCATCGGCAGGCGGACTCTCAACCACTGCGCCACGAGGGAAGCCCTTGTTTTTTGTTTTTTTTGGTAAAATCTAATCATGTAATTTAAGAACTTTTAAATACTTCAATTCATAATTTATGCTTACACGTTTTCTGACTGTTAATAGCCACTAGTAGTGAATATATACTCTTCAGATTTTAACCAAGTTCACTGCTGCCCATCTTGTCTTTGTCTAGCCCCAGACTGGCAGTTTATGTAAGGCGCCTTGTTCTGCTCTACACATGAAATGGTACATATTGTAGTCACCCAGTCTTTTTCTGAAGACTACAAAAACACAGTTTGCCTTATTTAACTCTGGGTGGTTAATTCCTCTAATTTGGACAAATATAGATGTTTCAGAATGTCCCATGGAATCAAAGAAAGTTGGACAATTTGCTTTTAATTAATACCTCCTAGTATTAGCTTACCACATCAGGCTTCCTCACTTTTGTCCCCACTGAATGAAGTCTTCTGGAGTTGACTTTTTTCTAAACCAAATAATACGTTGAACCGAAAAATACAAGAGAATGTTAAGAAGCAAAATGGCCTGTTTGTTGTTGGGATACATTTATATTATACAATGTAAAATATTCAGATATAATAACATGTCTGGTTATTTCTCTTGTTTGAGAAATAACCAGTATTTGACAAACATTGGTTATTTCTTGGTTTTGATATTTTAGGAATACTGTCTTATTTTAAAAATAAGGTCCATTTAATGATAAATTCGTACCTATCACCTTTAGTGTTTCATCACTTCTCTCTTTTTTGTTACATTTAAGACTGGTAAAAGTCTGGAGGCTTATATAATTTAAGGTGTTGGTATTGCAAAGCTGACAAGTGGCTATGCAGACACTTGGCTGACAAGTTTGTCCAGATTAAAAGCCCGAGCCTATTCCACTTCATTGTCATGGAAAGACTGGCAGGACATTTTTTTTTTTTTTTTTTTTTTGCGGTACGCGGGCCTCTCACTGTTGTGGCCTCTCCCATTGCGGAGCACAGGCTCCGGACGCGCAGGCTCAGTGGCCATGGCTCACGGCCCCAGCCGCTCCGCGGCATGTGCGATCTTCCCGGACCGGGGCACGAACCCGTGTCCCCTGCATCGGCAGGTGGACTCAACCACTGCGCCACCAGGGAAGCCCTGGCAGGACATTATTAATGAGAGTAATTCACCTGCCATGGGACCATCAATCCAAGCTCTCTGGGGTTTTCTGAAACAGATGGTTCTCTGCAATCTAGGGTAGCTAAACCCTTGTTGATTATTCAGTTTGCTGCCCCCCACCCCTCATTCCAGCTTCCTTCCAGTATAGCTAAACCCCTAAAGTTATAGTAGCAAAGACTGGGTCTTTCTTTCTTTCCTCCTCCCTCCCTCCCTGCCTCCCTGCCTGTCTCCCTGCCTGCCTCCCTTCCTTCCTTCCTTCCTTCCTTCCTTCCTTCCTTCCTTCCTTCCTTCCTTCCTTCCTTCCTTCCTTTTATCTCTCTTTCTTTCTTGAACTGGCTAGTTGAGAAAGGTATGGATGTGTCAGGTATTGCAATACAAAGTATATGGGTATTTTCCTGGAAAATAAACATGGAAAAAAGAATAAGAACTGTATATATTTCAGCCTGAAACTTAATATTTTTCTTACATCTAATCCTTGATGTTACATTTTTTTAAACTTTTTGCCAGAATTTACTTATTTATTTATTTAATAAAAAAATTTATTTATTTTTGGCTGCGTTGGGTCTTCGTTGCTGCGCGCGGGGTTTTCTCTGGTTGCGGCGGGGGGGGGGGCTGCTCTTCATTGCAGTGCACGGGCTTCTCATTGCGGTGGCTTCTCTTGTTGCGGAGGACGGACTCTAGGCGCGCGGGCTTCAGTAGTTGTGGCTCATGGGCTCAGTAGTTGTGGCTTGTGGGCTCTAGAGCGCAGGCATTAGTTGTGGCTCACGGGCTTAGTTGCTCCACGGCATGTGGGATCTTCCTGGACCAGGGCTCGAACCCATGTCCCCTACATTGGCAGGTGGATTCTTAATCACTGCGCCACCAGGGAAGTCCCTGATGTTAGATTTTATTTTTAATTCAATAAGTACTTATTGAGCTTTTGCTGTAAGCATACAACTGCCAAAGTCACCTTTAGTTTCATATTTGTTTACATTTTAATTTCAGATAAATGCCATTCATTGTATCTAGAAATTAAGTGTTATAGTCATGTTGGTTTTATTTTTTAATACTTAATTCAATTTCAACCTCGTATCATTTTCTGATTTCATTGTAGTTAGGAAATTGGGGTTTTTTTAATGTTTTTATTGGAGTATAATTGCTTTACAATGGTGTGTTAGTTTCTGCTTTATAACAAAGTGAATCAGTTATACATATACATATATCCCCATATCTCTTCCCTCTTGCGTCTCCCTCCCTCCCACCCTCTGTATCCCACCCTTCTAGCTGGTCACAAAGCACCGAGCTGATCTCCCATGCTATGTGACTGCTTCCCACTAGCTATCTATTTTACATTTGGTAGTGTATATATGTCAATGCTACTCTCTCACTTCGTCCCAGCTTACCCTTCCCCCTCCCCGTGTCCTCAAGTCCATTCTCTAGTACGTCTGTGTCTTTATTCCTGTCTTGCCCCTAAGTTCTTCATGACCATTCTTTTGGTTTTTTTTTTAGATTCCATATATATGTGTTAGCCTACAGCATTTGTTTTCTCTTTCTGACTTCACTCTGTATGACAAACTGTAGGTCCATCCACCTCACTACAAATAACTTAATTTCATTCCTTTTTATGGCTGAGTAATATTCCATTGTATATATGTGCCACATCTTCTTTATCCATTCTTCTGTCGATGGACACTTAGGTTGCTTCCATCTCCTGGCTATTGTAAATAGAGCTGCAGTGAACATTGTGGTACATGACTCTTTTTGAATTATGATTTCCTCAGGATATATGCCCAGTAATGGGATTGCTGGCTCATATGGTAGTTCTATTTTTAGTTTTTTAAGGAACCTACATACTGTTCTCCATAGTGACTATATCAGTTTACATTCCCACCAACAGTGCAAGAGGGTTCCCTTTTCTCCACACCCTCTCCAGCATTTATTGTTTGTAGATTTTTTGATGATGGCTATTCTGACCGGTGTGAGATGATATCACATTGTAGTTTTGATTTGCATTTCTCTAATGATTAATGATGTTGAGCATTCTTTCATGTGTTTGTTGGCAATCTGTATACCTTCTTTGGAGAAATGTCTGTTTAGGTCTTCTGCCCATTTTTGGATTCGGTTGGTTTTTTTTTTTTTGATATTGAGCTGCATGAGCTGCTTGTAAATTTTGGAGATTAATCCTTTGTCAGTTGCTTCATTTGCAAATATTTTCTCCCATTCTGAGGGTCGTCTTTTGGTCTTGTTTATGGTTTCCTTTGCTGTGCAAAAGCTTTTAAGTTTCATTAGGTCCCATTTGTTTATTTTTGTTTTTATTTCCATTTCTCTAGGAAGTGGGTCAAAAAGGGTCTTGCTGTGATTTATGTTGTAGAGTGTCCTGCCTATGTTTTCCTCTAAGAGGTTGATAGTTTCTGGCCTTACATTTAGGTCTTTAATCCATTTTAAGGTTATTTTTGTGTATGGTGTTAGGGCGTGTTCTAATTTCATTCTTTTACATGTAGCTGTCCAGTTTTCCCAGCACCACTTATTGAAGAGGCTGTCTTTTCTCCATTGTATATTCTTGCCTCCTTTATCAAGGATAAGGTGACCATATGTGCATGGGTTTATCTCTGGGCTTTCTATCCTGTTCCATTGATCTATATTTCTGTTTTTGTGCCAGTACCATACTGTCTTGATTACTGTAGCTTTGTAGTATAGTCTGAAGTCTGGGAGCCTGATTCCTCCAGCTCCATTTTTCTTTCTCAAGATTGCTTTGGCTATTCAGGGTCTTTTGTGTTTTCATACAAACTGTGAAATTTTTTGTTCTAGTTCTGTGAAAAATTCCAGTGGTAGTTTGATAGGGATTGCATTGAATCTGTAGATTGCTTTGGGTAGTTTAGTCATTTTCACAATGTTGATTCTTCCAATCCAAGAACATGGTATATCTCTCCATCTGTTTGTATCATCTTTAATTTCTTTCATCAGTGTCTTATAATTTTCTGCATACAGGTCTTTTGTCTCCTTAGGTATGTTATTCCAAGGTATTTTATTCTTTTTGTTGCAATGGTAAGTGGGAGTGTTTTCTTGATTTCACTTTCAGATTTTTCATCATTAGTGTATAGGAATGCCAGAGATTTCTGTGCATTAATTATGTATCCTGCTACTTTACCAAATTCATTGATTAGCTCTAGTAGTTTTCTGGTAGCATCTTTAGGATTCTCTATGTATAGTATCACGTCATCTGCAAACAGTGGCAGCTTTACTTCTTCTTTTCCGATTTGGATTCCTTTTCTGATTTCTGTGGCTAAAACTTCCAAAACTAGGTTGAATAATAGGGGTGAGAGTGGGCAACCTTGTCTTGTTCCTGTTCTTAGTGGACATGGTTTCAGCTTTTCACCATTGAGGATGATGTTTGCTGTGTGTTTGTCATATATGGCCTTTATTATGTTAAGGTAAGTTCCTTTTCTGCCTACTTTCTGGAGGGTTTTTATCATAAATGGGTGTTGAATTTTTCGAAAGCTTTCTCTGCATCTATTGAGATGATCATATGGTTTTTCTCCTTCAGTTTGTTAATATGGTGTATCACATTGATTGATTTGCGTATACTGAAGAATCTTTGCCTTCCTGGGATAAACCCCACTTGATCATGGTGTATGATCCTTTTAATGTGCTATTGGATTCTGTCTGCTAGTATTTTGTTGAGGATTTTTGCATCTGTGTTCATCAGTGATATTGGTCTGTAGTTTTCTTTTTTTGTGACATCTTCGTCTGGTTTTGGTATCAGGGTGATGGTGGCCTCATAGAATGAGTCTGGGAGTGTTCCTCTCTCTGCTATATTTTGTAAGAGTTTGAGAAGGATAAGTGTTAGCTCTTGTCTAACTGTTTGATAGAATTCGCCTGTGAAGCCATCTGGTTCTGGGCTTTTCTTTGTTGGAAGTTTTTTTTTTTTTTTTTTTTTTTTTTTTTTTTTTGCGGTATGCGGGGCTCTCACTGTTGTGGCCTCTCCCGTTGCAGAGCACAGGCTCCGGATGCACAGGCTCAGCGGCCATGGCTCACGGGCCCAGCCGCTACGCGGCATGTGGGATCTTCCCGGACTGGAGCACGAACCCATGTCCCCTGCATCAGCAGGCAGACTCTCAACCACTGCGCCACCAGGGAAGCCCCTTTTGGAAGATTTTTAATCGCAGTTTCAGTATCAGTGCTTGTGATTGGTCTGTTCATATTGTAGCACTAGGAATTTGTTTCTTTAGGGAAGGAGTTATGTGATATTAAGAGTTATGGACTTCCCTGGTGGCACAGTGGTTGAGAGTCTGCCTGCCTATGCAGGGGACACGGGTTCGTGACCCGGTCTGGGAAGGTCCCACATGCCACAGAGCGACTGGGCCCGTGAGCCATGGCCGCTGAACCTGCGCGTCCGGAGCCTGTTCTCCACAACGGGAGAGGCCACAACAGTGAGAGGCCCGTGTACTGCAAAAAAAAAAAAAAAAAAAAAGAGTTATAACAAGTAGCTCAGTTTTGTTTCTAAAATCTTGTTAAGTTGTTTAACTTCTGTTTTCCATCTCTAAGATGATATATGATACCTACTTCATTGTAGTGTTGTGAGAGTTAATAATGGCTTATAACGTCTTTTGTAGCTGTATTACAACATTTTGAAGTAATTTTAATCTAAAAGTAAATCTAGATAACATCCTTACAAAAACTTTCCTGCTCTCTAGAAATTGGGCAAGGAATTGGGCAAAGAATCAGAGTATTCCTAGATTCCGATTCCTAGCCCAAAGGATCACCAAATTGCCTGTATTTCCCAAATATTTCCCTCAATGAAGACCTCATTGAATATAAATGGGGAGTTTTTGTTTTGTTTTTTAGATGGGGAGTTTTTAATGATAGTGTTTTATTTTGGATTGGTTGGAGGTCTGAGCAATGATTTTGCAGTTTAAGTATTTCTTTTATTATTTTTTGTTTGTTTGTTTTGATTTTTTGCGGTACGCGGGCCTCTCACCGCTGTGGCCTCTCCTGTTGTGGAGCATAGGCTCCGGACGTGCAGGCTCAGCGGCCATGGCTCACGAGCCCAGTTGCTCCGCGGCATGTGGGATCCTCCCGGACCAGGGCACGAACCCGCGTCCCCTGCATCAGCAGGCGGACTCTCAACCACTGTGCCACCAGGGAAGCCGTAACTATTTCTTTTAAACTTATGTGATTTATTTTTTAAAAGACAGAGTTAACTTTTTCTTGCCCAGTGCCTGGGCCATAAAGTAGTTCCAGTTTCTCCATTGCTTTTGGTCTTTGCTGATCCTTGTTTGCTCTTAACAAAGCAGTAGCCAAGAAAGGAAGGAGGAATGTTTTGCCTTAAAAATCCGGCTTCCTAAAAAAAAAAAAAAAAATCTGGCTTCCTACACTTCCTACAGCCAGTGATACTTTGAAGGTAGCTACATTTTTCAGGAAACCCTGTGACATGGTTTGCTTTTCAGCTTAGCCCTTTATTTAGAAGTTATATTGAGAGCACTTAGATAGCTCCCAGTTGAAAATTCGTAAGTGTTCAATAGAAAATTTCTAACTGTTCAGAGATTATTATTATACAACAAAGGGTCTTTGTAGACTTGATCGGACATGTGAAATGTTAATAATTGGAAGTTTAGTTTCAGTTTAGACTGCTGGCACATTCAAAATGTCAAGTTTTAAAGAAGCATCTTATACATTTATCTGAATTTTGATTTCTTGTAAGTAAAGACCTTTGTGGACAAAATTGTCACATGGGAAAGTAAACATTAAAATAATTGGCATAGAGCTTTATAAAGTGTTACATTCATATTATAGAGGTAGTGGGAGGGTTCATACCTTGTCCTCTTAGCCATGAATTATTAAGTCTCCATTTCTGTCTACTACTGTGAAGAATCTGAGACTTTTACTGTACTCTCAAGCTAACAGATAAGCCTGCCACAGTTTTGAGGATCCTCTTAGAGACTCAAGATTGCTGGGTCAGAGACAAAGGACAGTTTCTTGCTCACAGTAGTGTGAGGCAGAGTATCCTCATTTTCTTGTGTGGTTCCCCATGCCCACCGGGCGGTGTGACCAGGGTCAGGTGACGTCTGAACATGCAGTGGCTTGCATTACTGGAGAGAACCTTGAGCTTAGGAAACCCCATCTTTTATAATAGGCTTCAAGCAAACCTGCCCAAACTTTGCTTTGGATGGGGATACCTTTCATATATTTGATAGCAGCAAACTGCCCTCTGCTGTAGAGGGAGTCACTGTCTCTACTTTCCACATCTGTTCACTCTACAAAATTCATGAAAAGAGAATCCAGAGCACAAGGCTGCTAATGCCTCTGCTTTCAAGATGTACAGAAACACCAGAGACCCATGGGGAACTCTCCCTATAGTCTTAGTACCTAGTTATGCCTTTCTGTTGCCAATTGGAAAAACCTGTCACCAAGTCAATAAGGTAGGTAGTTGATACTGTTCTAGCTAATGCATGGGATTTATGTATCTTAGAAGGAGTAGTAAAGGACTGACTGGCCTCACTAACCTCTGCTTTGTCCACGTGTCATAATGAGTCTCCTGCTCAGGTGTCAATGTCATTAATGCAATCCTTAAAGCCTTGTTTCTGAGTGGCTTTGACATAACCCAAATATTTTTGTATTAAACACAAATCATAAAATTTTAGGTTTGGAAGGGCCTTTAAAGAACATTTAAGAGAAGTTTGCACATTTTACATATGGAAATATTGACACCTAGATTTATTATGTGACTTGTCTAAGTGAACACTATTGCAGAAGCAGATGTAGAAATCAAGCCTCCCAGCTCCTTGCCTAATATTCTTCCCAGAACAAAAGAGAAAAAAGGTGTGTGTTCACGCACACATATTCTCTCTCTCTCTCTCCCTTTTTCTTTTACGTAGTTGTGATACCTGATACGTTTAAAATGCTAAGCCAGGTAAGAGAAATAAAATGACTTAATAAAGCATTTTCTTTCTTGATGAATTGCACATGCTTCACGGACTTTGTAAAAAGCACCTTTTCCAAGACAAAAAAACAAGGATTGTGCTAACAGGAGAAATGAGAGTAAACAGAAGGATAAAGAGATTTTAAATGACTCACGTGTCCCATATAAACACATGCAGAATCGGATGTACCTGAGACGGGGACCCACAGGGAAGGGAGAATGCTTGCTTAGGAGAGGTAGGAGGATAGTTGGGAAAAGGTAGCTGCCGCAAAGGTAGGTAAATACTCCCTGTCAACAATACTGATGAGTATTCTGAGCACTTAACATTTGTTTATTCATTTAATGGGCCTCGATTTCCTCATTTACAAAATGGGAATATCCTCTTAGGACTGCCGTGAGGAATAAATGGGTTATTATACGTAAAGCACTTAGAATAGAGTCTTTTCAATAGCTATCACCTAGGAATTATCAGAGGAAAAAAAATCTTGCTTGTTAGAGGACAGAGAGCACCATGTCTTGCTTGTGGTGGCTCAGTAGGTATTGGAACAAATGATGAAATTCTGACACTCTAACTGGGTTAAAAGAAAAATAGTTAAAATCTACAGCTCTAGGTGAAGAGGAAACAACATGCCATATAGACCGCCTTTGTTATTTTTGGTTTTTTGTATGGCTGGTATCTGCCATGTGCTACATACTAGGCCCTATACGACATGTTACTTGTGTTATCTGATGATATGGGTATTATTATTTCCATTTTATAGTGAAGAAACTAGATTTCAAAGAAGTAATTTATTTAAGGTCACCTTGCTGGACAGTGACAATGCTGGGGTTTAAGCCTTCATCTGTCCTCCATCCACAATACTGTACTACCTTCCATTGTCAAATGCTTCTTGTAAATGAGGTTTTAAACTAAAAGCATGCAAATAATTTGTGTACAAGAATTTTAATATCGCATCCTGCCCTGGGTGAGTTGTTTCTGACCTTCCTAAGTATGTGATCCCCTTGTTGACATACTTCTATAAACTGTTGACTATCTTTTAGGAACTGAGAAGATTCCAGAGTGAATTGTGGGGTCTCACATACCTCGTGATACTGTAGCAGCTTTTCTCAATTGGGGTTCTGTGAGGGAGTCAAGCCCTGTGGAGAATGACATGAGTGACAGTTTTTTCAGTTCTTCCAAGGGTGGCACATAGACAACACTTTCCTAAACATGTAGCAGAGAATTTGATTGATTACCAGATTTACACCTTCTTAGGAACTCTGGTTGAAAAAAATCTGAAGGGCTTTTTGGGGTTGAAACCCGTAAGTTAAGAAAAACTACTATAGGAACCCAGTGTGACACTCCTGTTAGTGATGTTTTTCCATTCTAAAATGTGCCTGTTTTCTTACCTTCATTAGTCAAACATGAAGATCTCACTGAAGCCCAGGAGCATTTGTATATTATTTACTTGATGAATTTTCATGACCCCATTAGTCCTGGCAGTTCAGAAGTGTACACAACCCTGTCATTATTTACTGCTATAAACATCATCATGGTACCTTCATATCATTACACATTTCCCATTTAGAATCACTCAGTCTTAAATAAATCACTGGGATTCTACATATACCCTCTGAGAAACTAGAGTAACTGGGTTCTAATAATGTGTTCTTCATGGAGTGTTTTATAACACGATTGTGATTTTTTAAAACAAGGGTAGGTATTTTGGGGTCATTTAATTGTTTATCAAATATTTTGTACGTCTGCTTGTGTTAGACATTGCTGGTCATTGGAGGTTCGTGTCATATATTTGTGCTCTGCTTTCAAAGAGCTTCTCATCTGGCTGAGGCAGTGGGTTAACAGTCATCGGGCAGCGTGGGTAGTACGCTGATGACAGGGCAACAAGGGAGAGAGCAGACAGCTAACCTGAACACCACTGCACCCTTCACTGGTGAGGTGATGCTTGCGTTATCTGAAGAGGTGAGCAGTCTACCCTCTTTTATATTGGTGATAAGGGAGACAGTTCTTTTCTCCATCTGTCTTGCTCTCCCTAAACTTCCTTTAGAAACCCTAGGTAAGATTTCACTTATATAAATATAGCTCCCATTTAGCTACCTACAGAAAAACTCACAAAACTCAACTTCATCTAACTCGATTCCTATAGGAAGGTGATTAAACTTTTTTAAATATGTATTAAAACAAAAACTACTACTGCAAAAGCCATCTGGCAAGCTGACCTTAGAGCAACTTTATTTTCCTATTCAGAAAACTTTTCAACTTGTGTTACAGATGTCACGTTATTGGAATACTCATGTGACTTTAAAATTTGGTTTGACTAAAGATGCAGATTACATCAGTACTTCCCAGGTGGAATGGGATGGGAAGGGACAAAGAAAGAGTGTGGTGTGTGTTGTTGTGGGAAAAGTACTAGCATAGAAAGTGACTTGTTGAACCTGTGAATCTGTAAATTATCAAATTAGCTAGAGTCAGTGGACAAACTTACGTATCATTTAAAGACTTTTCAAATAAGTGACCAGTGTTTTCCTTTTTAATTTGGAAATTTCAAAACGTATTTAAAGAGCATACTATAATGAGCCTGTAGGTTCCCATCACTGAGCTTCAACAAATATATCAATTCATGACCAGCATTATTTTGTTTATACCTCTTCCTTTTCCTGCTTATTTTGAAGCAATTTCTGACATTTCATCTATCAAAATTGCATTATGTTAAAGGATGAGTTTTTATGACAATCTGTTATGATTTGGTCCCTCCACAAGTGGTAGAGAGAAAAAATCAGTGTTACCACTGTCATTCAAATATGGACATTAGCCATATTTCTGGTTCTTAGTCATTTAGAATCCTGTTCAGTTTAGGACTTACTCTTTGTCACACACAGTGCTTGCCATTGTTATTTGGAGACTGTGCAAGTGTGACTAGCCCTGTATGTGGTACATAATTCCTACTTTATAGATGAGGAAACTGAGGCTCAGAGAGGCTGGGAAACTCATTCAGGATCACACAGCTCATAGTGTGATGGAGCTGAAATCGGAATCCTTGAGTAACCCTAGCCTAGAAGTGTTCTTTCTTCTCTTTATGGCAGACCTGACATTGATAAATACTGAAAAGGAAAAACAGATGTCAGCCACTTTAAACTCAAGTTCTCAGTTATGAATGTGTGAAATGTCTACTGTACAGAGTTACTACAGTCTTTTTTCTTGAATCACACCTGTGCAGAGGTTCTCAAAGTGTACTTCACAGAGGTTCCATGGGGTCTAAACCATTTTTTATAATAGGACGTCGTAAGCCATTTCCAGTGTGCTGGCATTTGCACCAGGGTTGTGAAAGCTACGTTGGGGTAAAACTGCTGGTGCCTTAAGCATAAATTAAGGCAGTGGCAGCAAACTATACTGGGAATCACTATATTTCCCACAATCACACGCTTGCAGTGGGGGAAAAAAAAAAACCACTTTTGCTTAATGTCCTTGATGAAACAGTAAAAATGATTAGTTGTAATAAATCTTGATCCTTGAACCCATGTCTTTGTAATATTCTATGTGATGAAATGAAGTTCACATGAAAACAGTTCCACTGCATACTAAAGTACAGCGATTATGTGTGTGATTGAGTTGTGAGCTAAAGTAGCCCTTTTTTTGATAGGATACAATTTTTCCATGAAAGAACGAGTGACAGTCTGTGGTTATGTAGACTATGCAGACATTTTCTTGAAAATTAATAAAGTGCGCCTGTCACTTCAAGAAGACAGCTGCCGGTGTTGGTTGCCAATGATAAAATTGGAACTTACAAGCAAAAATTAGAATTTTAAAAAACTTGTTTTGGCACCATCAGTTTGACAGCTTCCCAATAATTAAAGACTTTTTTGATGACATTGATGATTATATTAATAAATGTGGGATTTTTTGGATACTGTATGATGCAATGTGTTGACATTTGGAAGATCTGTATAACTCAATGAAGTGGTATTTTCATAAGAGAATTTTGATTCTCAAAAAGTTGACTTCCACTCTTGGTCTGAATTGACTCCTTTTAACGTCTTTGCCTTAATTCCAACATCTTTGAAAGACGCTAATATAATTGAGACTATGGAAAGAAAGTTATTTCATTTTGTGAAGAAGTTTGAAGACAAATAGCATTACAATTATGACTCACCTCTAAAAGTTTAATGTTTCAACCTTTGCTTATTATTGTCTTTTTGTGCAGCATGATTAATGCAGTCTGTTTCTTGTGAGTGTCACAAGAGCCATGAGATTAGCAACTTTTCCTTGAATGCTTGTGTATATAAACTTACCATGTAAAAAAATTATACCACTCAAAAAAATAATGAAGTGGTATATTTCAAATGACCAGTGCATGAAGTTACAAATTATGCATGAGTGAAAAGATTAATTAAAAGTATACAAAATAGGGCTTCCCTGGTGGCGCAGTGGTTGAGAGTCCGCCTGCCGATGCAGGGGATACGGGTTCATGCCCCAGTCCGGGAAGATCCCACATGCCGCAGAGCGGCTGGGCCCGTGAGCCATGGCTGCTGAGCCTGCGCGTCGGGAGCCTGTGCTCTGCAGTGGGAGAGGCCACAGCGGTGAGAGACCCGCGTACCACAAAAAAAAAAAAAAAGTATACAAAATAGACTAATGAATCTTAATGCAACAGACTCAAAAAGCTTTTTGTTATGGTGTCTGATTCTACCTTTTTACCTATCTTTAAGAAACTACCACTTGTTTTGTTGTAGTATCAAAGAAGAGTATCTGCAATTTTCTGTAAAGGGCATTAAAAGACTGCTCCTTTTCCCAAGTCCATATCTTTTTGAGGCTGCATTTGCTTCATATGCTTCAGCCAAAACACATATAGCATGAGACTGACTTCAGAAGCAGGAATGAGCATCTGTTTTCTGTTAAGCCAGACAGTGAAAAGATCTGCAGAAATAGAAAATAATGCTTCTCTTCATCACATTTTCTTTTGGTTTGGAAAAGAGTTGTTTCTCATTAAATATTTATGTTAACGTGTAATGTGTTCATTATTATATTTAAGTGAATTAATAAGTATTTTAAATTTTTTTCAGTTTCATTTCTACTATAGTTAATGTTTGTAGGTATATTCCACATACAAAAAAGTTCTTTGGGGTCCTCAGTAATTTTTTAAGAGTCTAAAGGAGCCCTGACATAAGTTTAAGAACCACTGTTCTAATGCCCTTTCAGAGGAAGGGGTAGAGATAGAGAATGTGAGCGTGCCTGTATCACAAAGGTCACTGTACATACTTTTAAATATCTATTTCTGAATTAATTATACCCTTACTTCCATCAGTGTAATCAATAGTTAGCTATGTTTGTATTATTCATGCTTCCATTTAATAAATATCTGTTGAGAACTCAGTTATCAGAGGTTGGAAGAGAAAGGGGATATACAGAATATATAAATCATGTTTATTCCCTGTAAAAGGACATGGTTCCTAGCTCTAAAAGTCCTAAGATGGAGGGAGTTCCCTGGCGGTCCAATGGTTAGGATTCGGTGCTTTCACTGCCGAGGGCCCAGGATCAATCTCTGGTTGGGGAACTAAGCCATGCAGCGTGGCCCGCCCCTCCCAAAAGTGGTAAGATGGAGATGTTACTGTACTAAATTGTCTTAGAAGTTTATTGCTCATCTTGCCAGGGTGTGGCTATAAAATAAATTTGTTCTGGTTGTTTATTGCTATGTAACAAACCACCCCAATACTAAGTGGTTTAAAACAACAACGTATATAATTCTCTCTCCCAGTGCTGTGGATTGAGTGCTTAGCTGAGTGATACTCACTCCAAGTTTCTCACATGCTTGCAGTCAAACAGCCGCTGGGCTGGATATCCAGTGTGACACAGTCTCCTGGCTGGCAGGTGATGCCAGTTGTCAGCTGGGGGGGTCTGTTTAGATGGTGACTGGAGCACCTCATTTTTCCCATGTGACCTGTCCACAAAGTCTGGTCTTCTCACCGGTTCCCAAGAGGGATGCTCCCAAGAATGAACATCCCAAGAGTGACAGAAACTAAGGTTTCTTATGACCTAGCTCAGCTGTCTCCGAACCTTGCTTTCACCACATTATATTGGTCCAAAGCGGGTCACAGGACCAACACAGATTGGAGAGGAGGGGACCACAAATGACATAAACTCTGGGAGGCCTGGTTCATTTATGGCCATCTTTGGATACTAGCTGCCACAAGACTGTCATAAATTATTACGCAGTGTAGCTGAAGAAATGAATAAGTTTTTTGTTTTTTTTTTTTTGCGGTACGTGGGCCTCTCACTGTTGTGGCCTCTCCCGTTGTGGAGCACAGGCTCCGGACGCGCAGGCTCAGTGGCCATGGCTCACGGGCCCAGCTGCTCCACGGCATGTGGGATCTTCCCAGACCAGGGCACAAACCCGTGTCCCCTGCATCGGCAGGCAGACTCTCAACCACTGTGCCACCAGGGAAGCCCATGAACAAGTATTTTCATTCTCAAATTCTAGGCTTAAGATAAATGTCTAGATTTCTATTCAAAAGAGAAAATTAAGCTGAATCTGTTCATATGCTAAGAGTTCTCTCCCCTGACTTTTGCCTGTATTTGGTTTCTTTTGTTCAGAAGGAAATGCCCACTTTGCCTAATGGTGTCTTTACTTATACCAAGTGGGCGGAATTCCTGTCCTGTAAATGCTCGTGGGGCTGCACTTGCTGGTTACTGAGCGGCTGTCGCCAGCCAGCGCTTGGCTTTGGGCCGAGAAAATGTAGGGCTCTGTTACCCTGTGGCAGCGTGACTGGCCCGAGGGGCACTCCAATGATGGCAGCTGCAGAAGTCCTGTATAAGGGAGGTTGAGTGGCAGCATTAAATTTGGAGGGCGGAGCTTGGAGATTGTTTGGAGGTGGAATTTGTACAGCGATTGCACTGTCTCCAGCCGATTATGTGTTTGCTGTGGCTTTGAGACCTGGCTGGAGGACATCTGATGGGGGGGATGCTTCAGCCAAAGCTCCCCTTGGTGGTGCTGTTGCGCTATCAACTTCCAAAGAAAACATCTTTCGGTGCCAGTTTTTTTAGCAAACATTTTATTGTTCATCTAAGGTACACCAGGCCCTGTGCTAGGCTTAGGGGAACTAAGACGTGGCTATTGTCCTCATAGTCTAATCCTTGCCATTCACTTTCTTGACATTTTCTGGAAAGTGAAAAAATAATACCTAATTGAATTCAAGCCAGGCCCATAGCTACCTGTAGATGCTCTGAAGGTAGTAACCAATTTGCCTAAAGATGATGTATTCACGAAGTTTAAAAGTTTTTAAGTTAAAAACTTATCAGAGTTTTTAACTCTGATAAGGGTATCAGAGTCCTTAACTAAACTTTAAAATGCTTAATTTCACTCTAATAAGAAAAATGCAATTTAAAACTTCACTGAGATTGCCACTTTCCACCCATCAGATTAGAAAATCTGTTTGCATGGTTATGTGGAAACAGACACTGGAGTGTAAATTGGTACAAACTCCTATGAAGAACAATGTGGCAATATGTGAACAAATTCTAAATACATTACCCTGTGACCTAACAGTCATTTCTGCATTTGTGCAAAATGACAATGTACAAGTTTATTTTGGCAGTATTTTTTAATAATACGAAAAGTTTAGAAACAACTCAAGTGTCCATCAGTAGAGACTTATTTCAGTAATGGTACACCGATACAGTGGACAGCATGTAGCTTTAAAAAAAACAACAAAAAAACAGTAAGGGTACCGATAGGAGGCTTTCCAAGATACATCAAGTGAAAAAGCAAGTCATGGCTTCCTCGCTTTCCTCGGTTTCAGTTACCCGTGGTCAACTATGGGCCGAAAATATTAAATGGGAAATTCTAGAAATAAACAATTTATACGTTTTAAATTGTGTGCCATTCTTGTGCTGTCCCACCCAGGACATCCCTTTCTCCAGTGTATCACTTAGTAGCCACATTGTGTGTGTGTGCGTGTGTATGTGTGTGTCCACTATGTTGAGAGGGTATAGTTCCGTAGCATGACAGCTTCAAAATATCATTGAGTTTATCCAGTAAAATGAATAATGTCACGTATTGGATATTTAAGGTATTGGCACACATGCATATACATGCATACACATATATGTATGCATATACATGCACATACAGCGTGTGCCTGAGGGACAGTGCATGATAGTGGTTAGCAGTCACACTGGAGTGAGACCCACCTCTGCTGCTTGCTAGCTATGTGATCCTGGACAAGTTACCTAACCTTGCTGTGGGTTTATCTGTAAAATGTGGGTTAAAATAATTCCTATCTTATAGCATTGTTGTGAGGATTAAATCAATAAAAATATGAAAACCTTTTAGAACAACGTTTAGCACATTTAACTGTTAGCTAGCCTCTTCTCTCCAAATGTGGGGATAAAATGGCAGACTTGGTTCTCAGTGACTATTACTGTTCATTATTAATGACCCTCAAAACTCTTCACAAACATTTGTTTATAGCTGGTCCTTTAGGTACTCTCCCCTAAAGTGATCCCTGGGGTCACAAGTAGGAGGCCCTTATGGATAATTTGCATGAAGATACCCAGAATGAGCAGCTGCAGAGGAGTTCTTCACTTCAAGGAGGTGAATCTAGTTATGCTCCCAAATCTCAGGTGTGTCTTACGCATCATTACGTATCAGGGAAAGTTGTTCAGTGTCTTTCTGGGGAGAGCACGTTGAAAGTGGGTGATCCCGGATTCCTCATTCACCTTGCTAGATGATGTGAGCAAAGAGAAGACCTGGTTGGACTAACCTGACTCTGCTTGGTTATGTGCTGTGTTCTTCCACCACCTCAGAGGCTACGTAGTTGCCTTTTGGGGCAGTCAGTTCACATTTTCCCATCTCCTTAGATTACTATTTTTAAGTTTTTATGTTCTTTCTTATTTATTGTTAATTAGCTTCTAGAATTCATCCCTGCCTATTTTCCTTCCTGAGTCGCACCATTTATAAAGCAGTTTCTTCTTTCCACATATTGGTTCTCTTGAAGCGGGATATACTTGATCACATTGAAGTAGTTTTGAAATACAGATAACATGACTGAGAATGGCTGTTGATATATATTTTTTTCATTTATGTATTAATGGATATTTCACAGACCACCCTCATAGAAAGGAGAAACTGGAAGTCCTTTCTGATAGGTTTTAAAAGGTGGTTTTAATTTTTAGATTATCTAAAAGTGACAACTGAAATGTAAATAAGGCATTCCACAACCAAAAAATTTTTTAACCAAATTTCCAAGTCTTTTACACAGATTCTGTTTTCCTCATGTCTAGAATCAAACGTTTCATGTTAAGATTGAATTAACTTAAACAGATTTTGTTTGCAGAAGTCTTTGCTTCCTTATGAAGAAAAATAGTGTGAAGGTTTTATAGTAGTATGTGTTTTTTATATTACAGTTATGAAATGGAGTATTTTGTGATAATTAAAAGATTTAGGTATTTTTTTCAAGCCATAGATATTTTTTTTTTCTTTCACAGTGATATATAGTACTTACTTGAAATTGTGTTTTTCTTTCCTACCAAACTATTTGTATCTATTTTGCTCATGTATACTGTATCCATAAGTAGTTACTAATCCTGACTGGTCTAGACATTGATAGCAATGTAATTTTATGCCATTTTGTTCAGACTTTCTTAAAATTGGATCATATACTAAGTGTTATGAAGTTTGAAGTAATGATATATCTGTTACAAATAAAACAGTGAAAATAAACCTCACTGAGGACTGTCTAACTATTATCATTGCCCATATAAAGTGTTCACAGCTTGAAATAGTATTTCCCTTTAGCCTCTTCCACTTTGTAGCAGTTGATAATGATGCTGTGCCAGGTTGAAAGGATTTTGTCAAGTATATCAGTCAAATTCAGGTTCAACTGTGAGTAACTGAAAAACTGACAATCCTAGTAGTTTAAAGAAGAAAGAATTTTATTTTTCTCCAGGTAAAAGTCCAAAGCAGACCTTCAGGGCTGATAAGGAGGCTCTACTACAGGAAGTCTGTATGAGCTTCCTTTATCTGCTGTAACAAATCACCACAAACTTAACTCCCGAAGACAGCACAAATGTATTATCTCACAGTTCTGTAGGTCAGAAGTCTGGCTTGGCTCAGCTGGTAACTCTGCTCCAGATTTCACAAGGCCTAAGTCAAGTTGTTGGTCTGCTGGCCTGACCAGCAGCCTTCTCCTGAGAAGGAGGCTCTGGGAGAATCTGCTTCTAGATTCCAGGTTGTTGGCAAAACTGGTTCCTTATGATGGTAGAACTGAGGTTCCCATTTCCTTGTTGATACTCAGCTGGGAGCTGCGCTTAGCTCCAGTAGCTTCTCTCTGGTCCTTGTACATGGGCCCCTGCATCTCAGAGCCTAATGGCACATCAGATGGCTCACATGCTTGAGGTCTCTTTTATTCTTTTGCCACATCCCCCTGACTCTAGCCAGAGAAAGTTCATTGCTTTTAAGGGCTCATGTGATTAGATTGGGCATATCTGGATGGTCTGGGATAATCTCCCTATTTTAAGATCTGTAGTCTTAATTACATCTGCACATTCCCCTTTGACTTACAACATATACACAGGTCCCAGGGATTAGGGCATGGGCATCTTGGGTAAATTCCTTTCATTGTACCTCCACCATCCCTAGGGTCTGATCTTCCTTCTTATGGTCCCAGTCAGCATCTGAGTTTAAGCCACAGAACAGAGGAGACAAAGAATAAAAGGTGAGGCAAGGCACCAGGTGACTCTTAAGGAAGGTTCCCAGAAGCTGCCTCAATATCTAGTAAGCCAGAACTTAGTCACTTGACCACATGGCGCAGCAGTGGAAGCTGAGAAGTGTAGTTTTTATTCACTGCAGCCATGTGCTCTGCTAAAAGCTATAGAAGGGAAAAAGTGGACCACTGGGGAACAACCAACAGTTACATTTTTCCAATTACTGGAAAACAAGGAACTAGAGGGGATTATAGTAGCACAACTACCATATTTAAGAGTGGGGCAACAGTGGCTTCCTGGGTGAGTTAAAGGCCCTCAGGGGCAGATTGAAGCAAAATCCTTAAATAAGCAGTGTAACTTGACACCAGAGCACCAAGTTTCGATACCTAGAAGAGCATCTAGTCTGGATTTATTTGTCTGTTCTTGTGTACCAGGCACAGTGCTTTTACAGAGTGAGTTTTAGTAAGTACTTTTGGAATAAATAAAAAATGTTAGTACTCATGTGGCACTTGGAGTAAGATTGTTTCATAAAGCTACAGTGAATCCAGCTGTTCTGTGAAAATACATTCTAGAAATCCCCTCAGTATATCACCCATCCGTCCATTTTTGCATTATGTGAGTCCTTAATTCCTACGACATTTAAGTATCTTATCTACTGAAAAAAAATGTGAAAGTGTAGTTTAGGAATAAGAAATTCAGTTTCAATTCAGTAGAATTTCTATAAGGCCAACTGTAAAATAATACAGGAAGTGATAAGTTGCTCAGAGTGCTGTAGGAACATAGAAAGAAGGGGAGAGTAATTCTAACCTAGGATAAAATGGAAGACTCCATAAACTACCTGACAGTTAATTGCAAAAGTATGAATAATATTTCTACAGGTAAAGGCAGGGAAACAGGAAATTCATATGTGTAACTAAAAAATATCAATGGGCTGACAAGGAAGAAGAATTCCGGGAAGTATTTAGAACTGCCTGTTATTATAGAAGAATTACTTGTTTTTTTATTTTATATCAATGAATATTTACTTCGGAACTTTTCTGGTCTGCAACCTCTAGTCCTTTTCCTGTTAGCAGAAGTAAAATCAGATACAGACACTATTTTAGGAGCCATGTTGATGTGGCCCTCTTCAAAACTAGCCAGTACTGTAATCTGCATTTGGACTTTGACTAAGGTTCTTCTGGTAATTTTTCAGCTCTAGATGTGCTACTACAATATGAGGCTTTTTAATGGCTGTTTAATGTCATTATCTTTGGATCTAGACTGCCACTAATTCAAAGGAACTGGACACAAATAAATTCACCCCACCCTGCTCTGTTTTGCAAAGTGGGCATGCTGGTGCTAATAACTAAAAGGGGTGTGGTAGCTTTCATACATTTCAGTATCTTTCACATTGAACGGTGTAACAATGACCTACATTTCAGCTTGACCTGGGAAAAGGCTAAGATAACTTAAGCTATTCAACAGTGGCTACATACCTTTGGAGGCGGCATAGAAGAGATTGATGGAAAGTAAAGAACAGCAAGGTCCCTCTCAAATCCAAGATGCTATGGTTCTGCTTTCGTGTTTTATTCACCTGTAGATCTCATGTTTTCCTTGGTGGTGGCCACATGAGCCACCAGGGCTCTCATGCCGCCCTACTCATCCCAGAGCAGCAGTGCTCTACTAGTGTCTGTGTTCCTTGTTGCACTTTCACACCAGATTTTGTTTGAAGAAAGGGTTTCCATTGCTTTAAATATGTGCATGCATACATACCTCCATGAATAAATAACTAAGGTGAAAATGAGAAAACACTTCTTTAAATGAGGTAATGAGGTTGATCTTAAGGTTCCTCGAACTTCTCAGAAGGCAGTGTATTATTCTAACATATGATATCCATCCAAAAGATCTACAAAATGAATATCATACCATAGAACAATAGCATTTTTAAAGTACCATTAGTGAAGTCAATGTTTTTTTAAAATAAATAATGGGTTTATTTGGTAATTTAAACTCTGCATTTTCTTATATACTTATAATTTAGAAACATTCTGTTTTGTCTTTTATTTATTTCTACCTATAGGTTATTGAGTTTTTCTGCTTGGCTCTATCATTTACTCTCTCTTGTTCTCTGCCTTCCATAGAATTTTATCTATTAAAAGATAGAATGTAGATTCTTATGGAGAAAATCTGTTTTCTTAATTATAAGGCATATATCCCAGACTACCAAACCACATATACTGAGTGTTTTGAATTAAATATTTAGTGTTTTATTGACTGTTTCCTCTGACTTCCATTAAGACCTCCAGAAATAATTCTTCTCTAATAAGCCTTTTGTTTGTTTTGGACCAATATGCAGATTGGTATGGAATGAACCATTGCTGTAATACTTAGTGTGTGGTAAGCTTTTCTTGATAACATATCTAACTTCAGTATAGTTCATTTTTGGTGAGATGTTCAGTTTCTGTCACAGTAGGAAACACTTGGTTTTTGTTCTCAGGAGACAGTAGTACTTATTTGGGAATAGTAAGAAGTTTTTGATGATGCATGGAATAAGAACTTTAAAAGTGTGCAGAGATTAGAAAGGGCTTGACATTAAAGGTTTTTACCAAGACAAATGGTCTGTGCTTGAACAGGATATATAGAACTGAGCTTGGAATCTATAACCTAATATTCTTCTTCCCTTGAATACATTTGGTATGTCTGACTAGCAAAGGCTAATATTTCACCATAGATGATTGTTGTTTTTTAGGACAGTTTTAAAAATTGCTTTATTATTACAGAAAATTTCTCCTTTTTTGTGTATAGCTTTTTGAGTTGACAAACACATCTAGTCATGTATCTACCACCATGATCAAGATAAAGAAAAGCTTTATCTCCCTAAAGATTCCCCTGTATGAGTCTATAGTCATACCCTTCCCATCACCTAAGCCTTATCCTGTTCCCCTGTAAGTGAAATCATAGGATATGTAGTCTTTTGAGTCTGGCAGTTCATCCATGTTGTTGTATCATTCCTTTTTATTACTGAGTAGTATTTCATTGTATGGATACTACAGTTTATCCATTTTTCAGTTGAAGGACATTTGGATTGTTTTCATTTGGGGGCATTTATGCATGAAGCTGCTACAGATATTTGTGTGGAGAATTTTGTGGGAATGTGAGTTTTCATTTCTCTTGGGTAAGTGCCTAAGAATGGCGTCTTTGGGTTATATAGTAAGTGTATATTTAACTCTATGAGAAACTGCCAGACTCTTTTCCAAAGTGACTGTACCAGTTTGCATTCCTACTAGCAGTGTGTGAGTGTTCATTTTCACCAAATAGCTAATAATATCTTTTTGTAAAAGCCATTCTGATAAATACATAGTGGTATCTCATTGTGCTTTTAATTTGCATTTCCCTGATGATAATAACATTGAGCAGCTTTATGTTCATATAATTCATATAACTTCTTTATATTCATGTATTCCTATAACTCATATTCGTATATCTTCTTTGCTGAAATGTCTATTCATACCTTTTGTCCTTTTTATATTGGGTTGTTTGGCTTTTTAATTTTGACTTTAGAGAGTTCTTAATATATTTTAGATATAAAACTCACAGGTATATGTTTTGCAGATATTCATCTACAAGTCAGTGGGTTGTCTTTTCCCTTAATATATTTCAAATAGCAGAATTTTTTTATTTTGATGATGTGATGATGCATATTCTCGTTATTGCCAATTGAATGGACACATCTCACCCGCTGTATTAGTTTCCTAAGGCTGCTGTAACAAAGTACCAGAAATTGGGAGTTTAAGACAACAGAAGTGCATCATCTCACAGTGGTGGAGGCTAAAAATCTGAAACCAAGGTGTCAGCAAGGCCGTGTTTCCTCTGAAACTTGTAGGGTAGAATGCTTCCTTTTCTCTTCTAGCTTCTGCTGTTTGCTGGCATTCCTTGGTAGTATTGGGCTTATAGATGCATCACTTCAGTCTCTGCTTCTGTCATCAAATGGCCATCTTCTCCCTGTATGTTTCTGTCTCTCTTCTCTCTTCTCTTCTTATAAGGACACCAGTCATATTAGATTAAGTGCCCACCCTTCTTCAGTATAACCTCATCTTAACTAATTATGTCTGCAAAACTCGATATCCAAATAAGCGACATGTGGAAGTACCAGGAAGTACCAGGGATTAGGACTTAAACATGTATTTTGGGATGATACAATTCAATCCATGATACCTACGTTATAGTTTTCTCCTGATACTTAATTCTTTATAGTCTACGATCTTCTCTTTTGTCCTGTTCGTAACCTCTTATTGTCATAGATTTATTATTTTGTCAATTAGTAAATATATGGAATTGTGATACATCTTAGGTAATTTCTTTTTGTCATTTAATTTTTACGCTGTTTATACCTTGAATCTTCAGCTACACTATAAACTGCCTGATGGGTAACCATTGGTTAATTTTCTTATAGATTACATACCAAAGAGAGATGAGAAGAGTCAAAGAACTAATAACTATTTATGCAGATGCTAGATAAATAAGCACCTATGTCACTTCCATCATGATATAGATCTTTCTTGTACCCTGTTTTCTCCTTCTGTGATGTCATAAAAACAAAGTACTTTGGTCTGTCTTTCCATAGTAAGCTTTTTTTTTAATTGAAATATAGTCGATTTACATTCTTGTGTTACTTTCAGGTGTACAGCAAAGTGATTCAGTTATATATATATATTCTCTTTTTACATTCTCTTCCATTATAGGTTATTACCACATATTGAGTATAGGTCCCTGTGCTATATAGTAGGTCCTTGTTGTTTATCTATTTTATATATAGAAGTGCATATATTTTAATTGCGAACTCCTAATTTGTCCCTCCCTCCTCCACTCTCCCCTTTGGTAACCATAAGTTTGTTTTCTATGTCTGTGAGTCTATTTCTGTTTTGTAAATAAGTTCATTTGTATATATATATATATTTTTTAGATTCCACCTATAAGCAATGTACGATATTTGTCTTTGTCTGGCTTACTTCACTTACTATGATAATCTCTAGGTCCATCCATGTTGCTGCAAATCATAGTAAGCGTTTTCCCTCCTTTTTGGATCTCTTTCATCCCATCTTGGCCATTTCCTGTATCCAACAGTTACAACTTTTGTCTTAAAAAAAGCATATGAAGCCTTTTATAAGGCACCTAGCTCTAGAAGTTAGTAGATTGTTGCAAATTTTGATCCAAATTAATGTAAAGTAATTCATAGAATGAATAGAGTGATAGCTAGTAAGGTCTTCAGAACTATTTCAGGATGGCCAGCTTTCAACTTAATCATGTTGATCCAGTACTTTACTCCATGGAAAGAAAATTAAAAGTTTTTGTTTGTTTGGGGAGGGTGGAAGTGATTAAAACGGTTGAATCTTTTGCACTTCTGCCATGTGGACAAATCATGGGATTCTTTTAAAATTTAAAATACTTAGAAGCTAGGGCCTTAGAGAGAAATTATTGTGTAAGTTCCTGTTGCTAGTGATTTATAGACCTTTGCTCACTCCTAAGGAAGGAAGCAATTTTATATTTATGGTTATGACTCTGAATCCCAGCCCAGCATACAGCGTGATTGTCAGTGTAGTATAAAATGCACAGAGACCCTCATAAGCAGAGTGACTTGTGGATCATTGAATATGGAACATTAATTGTTGTCAGTTTTCCTCTAGTGAATCAGTAAATATTGTGCTTTCTTAACGCCAGGCATTGCGCTGGGTGCTAGGGAAACAGAAATTCACGATCTGCCCTCAAAGAGGTTAGGGTTGAGAGAGAAGATAGATATGAAGACAGTTACAAATGCATTTTGTTAAGTTGTGTATTGGCAGTAAGCACAAGGCAAAATGGGAACCTAGAACGGAAAGCACCAGAATGTGCCTGAGGCAGTCAGGGAAAGCCTCATGGGAGAGTCACACTTACAGAATGGAGGAAGAGGAGTTTGCCAAAAGGACAAGGAGATGGAATGAGCATCTCCAGATAGTTGGCAGCAGGTGCAAAGACCCAGAGGCAAAAGAACACATGCCTGTCTTTTCCCCCAGGAATAGGTGTCCTGGCATGTCTGTCAGGTACTGTGGCAGTAAGGCTAATACTTCATTTAGGCTGATGAGAGCATTGAGCTGGTGAGACCAAGATCAGGCTTTTCATCTCCACCCACCTACGCCAGTGAGCTTCTTCAATTTCATGATGACCACATTCCTGTAACAGACCACTCCCGTGATCCTTGCCTGCCAGCTCACAGATGTGGGTATGGTGTGTGTCACCACACCCACGTGGGTGAAAGGTTGAGGGAATGTGGTTCTTCCAGTGTATATCCATGAGCACACTGAAAAATGACTCCAAAATGGTCTTCTGATGATGGGTTATTAGCATAATTTCTATATGTGAAGATTTGTTCTTATTTTTAATGACCTCAATAGATTTCCAACTCTTGATTGTATAGCATTTTATCTTGTGTGTATTTTTCTAGCTCTGCTATAGAAAGGATGTGACATATTTAATCAGTCTTAACAGAATTGGCCTTTGTTTCATGGCTCCAGATGATCTAACTTCACTGATCTAATACTTACGGCATATATGTTGAGAATTAAGACTCAGAACTCAGATTTTTCAGAATAATTTTACAATAGCTGTAAATCTTTCTGTGCCTTTTTGACAAGAGAGTGTTTGTAAAATATAATGACCATAGAAGTGAACAAGCTTTTTGATGGTCATAAAATGTGCTGAATATGCTATTTTATACCTATTTCATTGTGAACCCAGTCTTTCTATTACATTCTTAGTGTTTATACCCCAGATTACTTAGTGTAGAGAGATGTGTGTGGACTGAGGGACACTTTTGAATCTAGTATATAGTCATTATGAATGTCCCCTGAAGACTAGATTTTTGAAAACAAGTCTTTTAATTTCTCAAGATGATATGTAAAGATAAATTTTTAAAATTTCAGACTAAGTTCTCTGTCTTTAATAGCTATTTCTGTAATGAGCATGTGCGTTAGGTCTTCCTTTCCTTCAATCAACTCCACCCCCACTGGAACCAATTTGGAATCTGTGGGCGTCATCGCTTTAACGTGTGCTCTGTCAATCTACCACTTCCCTCAACACAAGGAAGGAACATAATGACATATAGAAATGTTTCTTTCAAAATATAAATTGTAAAGAAATCCAATCAAGAAATTGTTTTCAAGTAAATTTTCTTTCCTTATGAAATTTCCATCAGTGTTCCCTTCCTCCTAACTCTTAAGTTCGTGAGAAGAAAGCGTTAGGAACTTGAAATGAATGTCTGCATTTGTAGATTTTTTTAGACCTTGTTATTAGACCACAAGTAGGGTAGAGAACAGCACACTATTAACACGTTGAAGTACAACTTCAGACCATATAGGATAACTGTGCATTGTTGGGAACAAGCCAGCTCCACATTGCTGCATGGCCATATTGGATACTTGTAGGAGCAAACGTCTATTATGGAGAGCCACGGCGACATTCTTTTTAAATGGTTGCCTTGTCCACAGTCAAAAGACTTTTTTAAAATACATATGCCATGTAAAAAGGAATGCCGGTAATAAATTGATTTGTTTATCCACACCTGTAAATATAGATTGTCACATCATCTTTAAAACAAGGGACGATGTTATACTTAATGAGTACCGTGTAAGTTTCCATCTGCTTAGTCTAATATTTTTAGATATTTGGTACATATGACACATAATGTTTACAAAACTTAAAAATATATATTTTCAAGTGCCTTATCCCCTTTGCTTTTATAGTATGTGAAAATCAGTGCTTTTAACTACTTTGTTTTCTATAAAAAGGAGAATGAGATTCTGTAAACTGTAATCAAAGGCAAAGTTGAGATTCTCAGAAACATTCTTGGAAATAAAGTTTGCCCCTAAAAGTTAGTATGATTAATCCTGTAGATACTACCAAATATGTATCTGATTATAACAAATATTTTAAAATCAGGAAGCAAGTACATTTACAAAGACATCATGAAATAGCCATCTAAAATGTTTGCCTATTTTTTTTTTTACTGCTTCCTCCTACCCTTTTTTAAATTGAAATGTACTTGATGTACAGTATTATATGTTACAGGTGTACAGTATAGTGACTCACAATTTTTAAAGGTTATACTCCATTTATAGTTATTATAAAATATTTGCTATATTCCCTGTGTTATACAATATATCCTTGTAGCTTATTTTATAGACAGTAGTTTTTACTCTTAATCCCTTACCTCTGTATTGCCCCTCCCCCCTTTCCTCTTCCCCCTAGTAACCACTAGTTTGTTCTCCATATCTGTGAGTCTGTTTCTTTTTTGGTTATATTCACTAGTTTGTTGTATTTTTTAGAGTCCACATATAAGTGATATCATGCAGTATTTGTCTTTCTCTGTCTGACTTATTTTGCTTAGCATAATACCCTCCAAGTCCATCCATGTTGATGCAAATGGCAAAACTTTTATTATTTTTTATGGCTGAGTAGTATTCCATTGCACACGTGTGTGTGTGTGTGTGTGTGTGTGTGTGTGTGTGTGTGTGTGTGTGTACCACATCTTATTTTATACATCTTTATTGGAGTATAATTGCTTTACAACGGTGTGTTAGTTTCTGCTGTAAAACGAAGTGAATCAGCTATACATATACGTATATCCCCATATTTCTTCGTTCTTGCATCTCCCTCCCACCCTCCCTGTCCCACCCCTCTAGGTGGACACGAAGCACCGAGCTGATCTCCCTGTGCTATGCGACTGCTTCCCACTAGCTATCTATTTTACATTTGGTAGTGTATATATGTCCATGCCACTCTCTCACTTCGTCCCAGCTTACCCTTCCCCCTCCCCGTGTCCTCAAGTCTATTCTCTACATCTGCATCTTTATTCTTGTCCTGCCCCTAGGTTATTCAGAACTTTTTTTTTTTTAGATTCCATTTATATGTGTTAGCATATGGTATTTTTCTCTTTCTGACTTAACTTCACTCTGTATGACAGTCTCTAGGTCCGTCCACCTCACTACAAATAACTCAATTTCATTTCTTTTTATGGCTGAGTAATATTCCATTGTATATATGTGCCACATCTTCTTTATCCATTCATCTGTTGATGGACACTTAGGTTGCTTCCATATCTTGGCAATTGTAAGTAATGCTGCTATGAACATTGGGATGCATGTATCTTTTTACGTTCGTGTTTTTGGGGTTTTTTCACATATATACTCAGGAATGGAATTGCTGGGTCATATGGTGGTTCTATTTTTAGTTTTTTGAGAAACCTCCATACTGTTTTCCACAGTGGCTGAACCAATCTACATACCACAAACAATGTAGGAGGGTTCCCTTTTCTCCACATCCTCACCAGCACTTGTTATTTGTGTTCTTTTTGATGATAGCCATTCTGACAGGTGTTAGATGATATCTCATTGTGGTTTTGATTTGCA
This sequence comes from Orcinus orca, assembly GCF_937001465.1. Lineage (NCBI taxonomy): Eukaryota > Metazoa > Chordata > Mammalia > Artiodactyla > Delphinidae > Orcinus > Orcinus orca. The sequence continues at coordinate 24,237,673 of NC_064573.1, forward strand.
TTTCCCTGATGCTTAGCAATGTTGAGCATCTTTTCATGTGCCTGTTGGCCATCTGAATGTCCTCTGTTTTTTTGGATCTGTCTCCTAAAGCAAAGGAAATAAAAGCAAAAATAAACAAATGGGACCTAATTAAACTTAAAAGCTTTTGCACAGCAAAGGAAACCATCAACAAAATGAAAAGACAACCTACTGAATGGGAGAAAATATTTGCAAATGATATAACCGATAGGGGGTTAGTATTCAAAATATATAAACAGCTCAAATAACTCGACATAAAAAAAACAATCCAATTAAAAAATGGGTAGAAGACCTGAAATGTTTGCTTATTTTTAAAATTTCTAAAAATGTTCACGTTGTAGGTCTTTATTGATGCATTTATATCCCAAAATAAGTAGCTAATTTAGGATGAAAGTGCTTATTAGAAGATTTTTAAATCAGAGAATTTAATTAAATTTCAAGTATCAATGATAGTATAAATTCTAACTGATTAAAATGTTGTGTTACACTGCAAATCCAGGGGATTTTCTTATTTTGAATTTCTTCAGCAAATGAGAATAAAACAAGTCACAGAAAAGTTTATATCATAGTGTTATATTGTTGTTGAAGAGGTCCTTTTTTTATTATTATTACAATCTCTATTACTTTCTAGACCTGGCAGTGGGATATTAGGTCATTTCATCCCTTCTGAGCTAGTACTAGATTGTTCCTTTCAATGTATTTTCCAGTGTTTGGGCCAGTTTGTTAATCCTTCATACTAGAGATTCCCAGGATCTTCATTGCTGGCAATAGATTTCGCTCCAGGAAAAATGGCTTCTGCTGCCAGGGAGTTAAATGATTCAAGGGCTGTGCTTCCACCACTGCTGTGTAGTTTCCTGACACTTGTCCCAGATTTTATTTTGCTTAATTTTTTGGATATCCTTAGATATCCACACTGATTGTAAGTTTTATCCTATGTAAAATTATGTGTGTGAGAGCTATTTTTTAAATTTTTTGGTTTGCAAAAATCACCCCTGGCAACTTAATGGTATTTAATGCACTTAAATGAGCTAATCAGTGGTATTAAACAGAAGTCTTATATCCAGAGTTGTGTTTTAATGAATGGTGTTTTTTTATGTTGCTAACAAAAGGGACTGTTGGTCACCAATGACTTTCATATTGCTAAATCGAGGAGACATTTTCTGTCTTATTTGTCCTCTCAGTAGCATTTGACACTTTTAACTACTCTTTCCTTAAGATAGTCTCTTCTTGGTTTCCTCATATTCCTTCTGGGTTGATTGGTTTTTTGTTTTTGCCACTCCTCAAAATTCTGTGGAAGTTTGTCTTCCTCTAGTCTAGCTTTAACGTGATCTTATTACACTATTAAATGTTGGCATTTAATACAGAAATCCTAGATCCCGTACCCTCTACTCCTTTGGTAGGTGATCTCAGCCGCTGCCACTTATATGTGGATGACTCCCAAACGCATATCTCCTGGCTAGACCTGTCCTCAGACCGCTGAAACCTTTTGGTCCAATCAGATACGTGGTATCATCTTTCAAGTTTCTCAGAGTCATCTCAGACACAGCACGTCCAAAATGTAAATCTTGCCCTTTCCCAGCGCTCCCCAGTCCTCTTTCTTGTTCCCTGCCTCAGTGAATGACATCACCTTTTATGTGAGCCTGAAAGCTGGGAGTTATTTTTTGACACCCCCTTTCTCTTACCTGCCACATCCAATTGAGTAGCAAGTCTTGTTAGTAACTCTGTCTCAAATCCATTCGCTTCTCTCCTTTACTCCATTGCCTTAGTTCCCTACAGTAACTTCCGAACTGGTCTGTTACCAAATCTTCCCTCAACTGTCTGCAGCCAGACTGCTCCTTTCAAAATGCAAATCTTATCTTGTAACTCTTCTGCTTAATAGACTTCAGTTGCTTGCCATTGTTCTTAGGATAAAGACAAAACTCCTGGGTAATCTGGCCCCATTTACCTCTCTTCTCCCACAAGGTCAGCTCCTGCCACACTGTCTTTTACTTGCATAGGATACGTGTTGCCTTTGTTCTGACTTTCACCATTGTTCATATATGTGATGGCTTCATCTCTTGATGATTGACCAAATTAGTTGTTTCATTATAGGCTGCCAGAAGGAAAAATTTTAATTATAATAGTACATGCATATTTTTAGGTAGGATTCTTTTCCAGTTAGGTTTAGTTAGAAAGACAGGATTAATGCTTAATTAATTCTTTCCCTTTAAGTGCCCTTGTTACCTCCAGTCATAACTAATGCATCTTTGTTTCTTGTTTGTTTTATTTTATTATGATCTCCTTGATCTCTGTCTCTCTCTATATATACATATATAATATGTTTCAGTGTATATATATTGCGTGTGTGTGTGTGTGTGTGTGTGTAATGTGTTTCAATCACTTGCAGAGTAATTTTTCTGATATCTTATTGAGCTATCTTTGGCCAATGGCAGACCTCGTATGGTATTGTCTCTGTGTCCTTTTGATAGGACCCCATTTGTCTTTGATAGTTTTCTTGCTTCCTTGCTCTTAGGCCAATAAGATGTCTCAGGCCATCTTGCACATTTCCTGTCTCAGACGTAGAAACAGCCATTCTTCTAAGGACTCTGGTTTCTTTTACTGGGAATGATACTTAGAAACCACAATCTGGCTCGTAGGTGATAGGGGTGCTAATTGCTAAGGAGATTGTCATTTCTTATAGCTCTCTTTAGTGGACAAAGCTAGGAAAATATAAATTCTTGAAAAGGAAAAAGTTTATACTGTTAGTTCTGATTCAAATTTAAGATTATTTAACATAAATTCTGATTTGATTGTTTGAACAGCATTAATATATTTTTCCTCTTTATCCTACTAAATATGTCTCTATATGTCTGTGTGTCTTTCTCATGTCTGTCTGTCTCTCTCTGTGTATATATGTATGTATATTTGTTTCAAAATAATGTTAATATTGCTACTGTCAGTGAATGAAGTTTAGGATTTTTGGTGTCTCTTTGTCCTTAGAGTATATCCCACTGAGTATGTAGGATCAATTCTACATTTTAAAGTTATACAAAATAATTATTTGTGTAGTTTTATCATCACTTGATATACAGTTAAATTCATTTCAGTTCTCAGTTTGAGGGAGTTTTTTCTTTTTGATTTAATTTTAGTTTTTGAAATTATTTTGAGCTTTACTGTTAGAATATAATTTTCTCATCATTGCCCGAAACACAACACATCTAATATGATGAGTTCACTTATGTTGCCGTATTTTAAGAATAACCAGTGGTGTACTAAGCAGTGGATGATATCAGTGGTTTAGGCAATAAGGGAGTGTATTGTCTATGCCCGTAAAGAATTTTAAAACTACAGTAAGACCAACTAAAAGTTGGTCTCCATTTTATTATCAATTGTAAATACTATCAGTGAGAAAATACTCCTCTTTGCCTTTCTTACATTGCTGAGAAGGTTATTAATCAATGTGAATGTCCAAAGAAGAGTAATAAGACTGATGAAGAATTTAGAAACTGTAGTTCTTGAAAGATAGAAGAACAGATGCTTAGTATCAATGAGAGAAGAAAAAATTAAGGGGTTCACAATTTCTTTATACAGTCAAAAGCTATTATGTAGAGAAAAAAGTTAGACTTTGTGTATCTAATTCCAGATGTCATAACTAGGTAGAAATTTAACTTACTTTAAGGAACAATTTTCTAATTGTTACACTTATCTGTGGAATGGGGCTGTCTGTCAAATTAGAGAGTTCCCTTTTGCTTAAAGATGTATATAGTAAGAGCAATATGAAAAACTTGCAGGAGTCCTTAGAAGGACATTCTGTTGTGGGTAGAAGATTGGATAAAACGACCGCTCGGCTCTTCCCAGTCCTGTGACTATGAAATCACAGATCCGCATTATCAGGCGTCCTCATTTTTCCAGTCCCATCCACTGAAAAAACTCATTATCTTGTTCATGTCTGAGCCCTATTCAGATTTATTAATATCTCTTTCAGTTGAAATATCAAATGTTTTTATTCAGCTATGGAGTAAAGAATGTAAGTTAGCTCATAATATTATGAAATACTCGAGAAGTTGAAATTGTAGTTCTCTTAGGCATTCATTTCTCAGCTCAGATGTCATTCCGTTGGTGAAACCTTTCCGAACAACACAAGTTAGCCCCTCTGGCCCCTCTCCCACCACCCTTGTTCATATTTTCTTTATTTCATTAACTGAAATTTTCTTGTTATTTTTTTTTTTTACTCAATTGTTCTCAGTCTTCCTTCCTATTCAAATGTATGTTCTGTGAGATCAGAGCCCATGTGCATAAAGCGTCCATATTCCTGTATTCTTGCCATCCCCATCAGCTTTTTGTAAAAAACACGTCTTCCAGTTTGATAGCCAAAAATTGGTGCTTCATTCTTGAAATTTTGTTTTTTTAATCACTAGTGAGAGTAAATCGTTTTCAAATGTTTATTGCTTGTATATTTTATGAATTACCAGCATATGCACTTTGTTCATTTGTCAGTTGCGTTTTTCATCTTTCATTTATTGATTTTAAAGAGTTCTTTATAGACACAAGGAAAAATTGACTGTCTTATGTTATAAATATATGTTACCTTTTAATTTTAGTGATTGTTTTGACATCTTAAATGTTTATAAAGTAACATCAATAATCCTTTTTCTTATGGCCACATCTCCCACTTCCCTCTTTTATTCTTCTGGTCCTTTGGTGGATTTTGTTTGATTTGCTATGTAAGAAATATGTCTGTTTGGGGTTTTTTTGTTTTTTTTGTTTCAAATATGTTACTGGTTTTTCCAGACACATATCAAAAAAAAATCCCTCTTCCTTACAAAGTTTAAATGCAACCCTTAGCACACACTAGATTCCGTTTTTTGGTTTTCTTAGCTGTCATATTGATTCACATGTCTGTTTTTCTTCTAGCACTTTTCTTTCCACTTTTATTATTATAGACTTATGTATTTGAATAGCATAAGGTTAAATCCCTCCTAATTACTATTCTTTTTCAAAGTCTTCTTGGCTCTTTTACCTATTTCTTCTTCTACACAGGAGCTCAGTACTTGTAGTTCATAAATCTGGGACATAGGGATCATATGAATGGGCTTCAGGCATTCCATGAAGATCTTGAAATTTTATATAAAATTTTGTGTGTATGTGACTTGCTGCATTTTCCTGTAAGGGGATCCATATCTTTTATTGGCTTTTAAGATGAACACTTAAATAAAAGAAATTTAGGAATCACTGTAAGAGAGTTACACTGTCAAAAGTAAACATTCCTATTGCGATTTTTAATCTGTGGAGGATAATGGCATTCTTTGTATTTTGTTTTCCCATGCAGAAGCATACTGGTGTGTCTTCATTTATTGAAAACTTCTTTTATGCACAATAGTAAATTTTTATAATTTTCTTCATATTGGTCCTAAACATTTATTATTAATTTAGTTTTCTTGGTATTTTAAACCTACTGGTGAATCTGCTGACAAGCTTTTTCGAAAGAAAGGAAGGGAGGCAGGGAGAAACAAAAATGGAGATTGGAAAGGGATACACAGAATATTCTAGGTAGTCCATAACGTTTAACCTGGCCCTGGTAACCTCATTTTTATGTTGTAATTTTATTGTCAAAGTATTGTAAAATACATTATTAGAAAGCCTGACCCTGGGTTCTTTTTAGAGCATCACTCTTTTTGCTTGTGGTTTTGGGGATCTTTTACAGACTTAAATGTTGTTCTAGGACAGAAATTTTCCTATTTTACTTTGGTGAGGCATAACCGTATCAAGTAACATTTCAGAACTATACATTGCATAATCTTGGACATTTTCATGTAAGAAGGCACTAAAGAGAATTTATTTTTTATGAAAGTGCAGCTCTTAAGTAACAGTGACTGTTTTTTATGGGATAGCTCCAGACCACATTTGCTTACTTCCCACACTCTAGTTTTTCTGATGTCCTAAGCTTTAAGTATAGAGGTCAGGATGACATTTGAGGGCTCTAGGTTTGCGTTCCATAACCTTAAAATGGATGTTATTCACTACATCAAAAAGGCTAGTTTGGTTTTCTTTAAGTTTTTTGATGTTATAATATTGTATTTGTTTTTAAAAACCTTTTAAATTGCAGCCTTGGAAAGATCGTATAAAGATTTCTTATTTACCTTTAACTCAAATTCCCAAAATGTAAAACTTTCACATTTGCTGTATCATTGTGTGTCCTATTTCTTCTGAAACGTTTGAGAATAAGTGTATAAACAAGATGTACCTTTACCACCAAGAACTTCAGTGTGTATTTCTTAAAAATAAAAAGATATTTCTCAAAATTAGGAAATTAACATTGAGAAAATACTCTTGTCTAATCTACAGGCACTCAGATTTTGTCATTTGCCCCACTAATTTCCTTTCTAGGAAAAAAAAATGCCTTTTTATTACCCTAGTCTGGGATCCAATCCCAGAATCACATACTACATTTAGTTGTCTTCTTTACTCTTCTTTAATCCAGAACAGCCCCTTGCTTTTTCCTCATCTTTCAAAATTTGAAAAACACAGACCCTTTTTTTTTTTAAATAAAGAATGCCCCTCAGTTTGGATTTGCCTGATGATTCCGTGTGGTTAGACTTAATCTCTACTGTGATCATATCAGGAGACACATAAGGTTTACTTTACTGATGTTAATATTCACTGTGATCGCTTGTTAAAGGTGGTGGTGATTCGCGTTTTTAAAGAGCACAATTTTTATGTTTTCTTAAGTTTTTGCTTTCCTTTGGTGGATTGAGTCCTGGAGTCCTTTTTAGGACTCAGTAACAATATCTATTTAATTGTAAACCTGTTAAAAAAAATTTTTCTAACGCTACCATATCTTGGACATTATCAGCTTCTTTTTTTTTGGTTTTTTTTTTGCGGTACGCGGGCCTCTCACTGTTGTGGCCTCTCCCGTTGCGGAGCACAGGCTCCGGATGCGCAGGCTCAGCGGCCATGGCCCACGGGCCCAGCCGCTCCGCGGCATGTGGGATCCTCCCAGACCAGGGCACGAACCCGTGTCCCCTGCATCGGCAGGCGGACTCTCAACCACTGTGCCACCAGGGAAGCCCATCAGCTTCTTAATAATACTTTTATATGGGAGAAGTGAGCAGGAATAGGACTTGGAGAACTTCCAGAGCAGATGGGTCCTGGGCTTGGATATTCATTTATAGAGTTAGAAAGCCTCGGGCTGGAGCATGACAGCATTGTTGGTGGATTCCACTGGATAGAGTTCTTCCATTACTAATTGACAGGATGGTTAACATGTCACTTCTTTATTCTGCAGTTTTATCATTTGTTAAATGGGGATTCTGATACCTGTTTTTAATTACCGTGGTGGAATATGGGGACAAAAAACATAAGTAGGTCATAAATGTGAAAGTATTTTTTTTCACATTCCTCCTTCATATATTTATGGCTGAAAAACATGAAAATACTGTTGATTAGTGTTTCTCTATGTGCTGATGGCCAACACAGAGATCTCTAGTGAATTTTTCTAGGAGGTCTGTCCTTGACCTGTTTCTATTCAGTGCTTCTATTAATGATTTTCTTAGAAGAAATCGTGAGAGATATTCTCAGTTTAGTAGATGACAAAGTCACAGAGTTCATATTCAAAATTAGCTTGACATATTAGAATGAAACCAAGCACTGCAAGATGACATTTCCTAATTTAAGTTCCAAAGATCAGTTGTAAAATAAAGGATTGGAAAGATTGTCCTATAATGCGTTACATTTGGTCACCAGCTTAATATGAGCGACTGCTAAAAATCCTAATGTAAACCTCTGCTCATCAAAAAATATTATACTGTTCCATTCATGGAAGGTAAGTAATATTATCACTGTGTTCTAAGAATATTCAAAAATTAGAGCATCTAGAAAAAGGTAACCAAGATGCTGATCTTTTTGTCTCAGCAAGATTTCAATCAGACGCCATATAACTTTTTCAGTAATGATTAGAAGGTATTCTTTTGTGTAAAATGCTGAAGTAAATACAACATCATATCTTTTTATCCATTTTCATATTTGTACCTTTTGAAACATTTTATTAATTTTACGTAGACTGCATGCCTTTAAAATAATTTCATAACTGAAGTCTCGTTCAGCAACCAATAAATATTATTTATCCAGTGGATGCTCATAAAAATTAGTTAATAATGACAACTGAATATAATTAAAAGCCAATTTTCTGTGCCTTGATTTATATTTAAGGACTACAGATTGAGCTGAATTCAAAATAGCAATTTCAAAGTCTAGGGTCTACTGAATTTTGAATTCATTTTTTACCATTTTTACAATTGCTGTGAAAATATTCAGACAGACTTCATGATAGAGTTGTAAGTGGTTAAAAGGTAATTCCAAAAAGCTAGTTGTGTTGTTTTTTGTTCATTTCTTGGTTTTTTTTTTGTTGTTGTTGTTGTAAGCTAAAAGTATGAAGCTAAAGGATTTCTCACGCAATGAGAATACATCTGTCACATGGCTGCTGGTCACCTGGGCTATTTCCATTCACTCTCTATTAAAAATAATGAAGAATATTTCAAGATGATTAAATTAATAGGAAGGAGCTTCTCTAAATTGAACAGTAGCTCTGTTTATAAAAATATTTTTAACTATTTCAATCATATGGCTTGAAAAGTTTATTATTTATTTAGCATATTTGGAAATTATCTTAAAGGTGTATTATTACCAAGGCTACCTTGAAACACTCCTTTTCTTGATTTCTGACAACACTCTTAGATTTTCTTCCTGCCACTCTAGTTACCACTTAGTATTCATTATCATCTTCCCTACCTCTCTCTCCCTCTCTCTCTCTCTCTCTCTCTCCCCCCCTCCCCTCTCTCTCCCCCCTCCCCTCTCTCTCCCCCCATCTCTCTCTCCTCTCCCCCTCCCTCCCTCTCTCTCTCTCCCCCCTCCTCTCTCTCTCCCCGCCTTCTCTCTCTCCTCTTTCCACCCTACCCTCTCTCTCTTCTCTCCCTCCCTCTCTCTCTCTCTCCCCCCTCCCCTCTCTCTCCTCTCTCTCTCCCTCCCTCCCTCCCTCTCTTTCTCCCTCCCTCCCTCTCTCTCTCCCCCCTCCCTCTCCCCCCCCCTTCCCCTCTCTCTCTCTCCCTCCCTCTCCCTCTCTCCCTCCCTCTCCCTCTCCCTCTCCCTCTCCCTCTCCCTCTCCCTCGCTCACCTGGCAAGGCTGTAACTTCTGGGTCGTGCTTCTGTCTCATCACTTTGACTATAGGTGATCTCATACATGCTCTCAGAGTTTTGATTTCCATCTGTGTTTCTATGTCTCTATCTACCTGTATCTCTAGGTTAGTTAGTCCACACCTCTCCTAGCTTCAAACTTACCCATATACCAACTTTTACTGACATCTCACAACTACAGTATCTGATACCGTACATGTTCAAAACCAGACTCATGATCTTTTCCATAAAACCTGTCTCTCCTTCAGTTTCTCCTATCTCAGAAAGTTTACTTTCATTCAGTTCCTAATACAGAGATCAGGGAGTCATTCTTGATATCTTCCTACACTGGCACCGTCCCCCATTCCAATCAGTGTGCAGGTTTTACTGGTTTTACTCTGCTGTACCTGTCCTCTAAGCCATCAGCAGTATTTGCCTGAACTGTTGCAGTAGCTTCTTACTGTTCTTTGCTTTTCTACTCCTGCCCTTGTTTAGTTTTATCTTTCAACTTTTGCCCCTCTCCAATTTTATCTTTGCATTGCAGAAATGTATCTTAAAAAATGTAAATCAAAAAAAAAAAAAGTGTAAATCAGGGACTTCCCTGGTGGCACAGTGGTTAAGAATCTGCCTGCCAGTGCAGGGGACACGAGTTTGAGCCCTGGTCCAGGAAGATCCCACATGCCGTGGAGCAACTAAGCCCGTGTGCCACAACTACTGAGCCTGTGCTCTATAGCCTGCGAGCCACAACTACTGAGCCCGCGTGCCTAGAGCCCATGCTCTGCCACAAGAGAAGCCACCACAGTGAGAAGCCTGCACACCACAAAGGACAGTAGCCCCTGCTCTCCACAAGAGAAAGCCCGCGTGCAGCAATGAAGACCCAATGCAGCCAAAAATAAATAAATTTATTTAAAAAAATGTAAATCAGATATAGTGGCTCTCCGTTCAATCCCTTCATTAATTTTCCATGATAGGATAAATCTTTTAAAATAGCACATAGCCTGCATGCGCCTGCCTTACCTTTGACCATGTATTCACTGTTACAGCAGCTGTACTGAACTTCTTTCAGATCCATGAACTCGCCTAGATCTCCCTGCTTTAGAATATTCCCTCTGATTGAAAGTATCACTCCTGTGCCCCTTTAAATTTTTAAAAATTAATTAGTTATTAATTTATTTCTGTGATACATGAAAATGGCAAAAAGTGCAAACAGTACAAAAGGTAAAGAGTGAAAAGTGTCTCCTCCATTCATGTTTTCCTTTTTTTGTGTGGTCAAATTTATGTCTTTATTTTTAAATGACTCTCAGGTGTATGGTTTATTTTTGAGCTTTCTTGTAGTAGTGTTTTTCTTTCAAGGCTTTGATCAACTTGGAATTTATTTTAAGAGGTGAGGTAGAAAGTCAGCTGTATTTTTTTTCTAGTTATTTACCCAGTTAACTTAATATCATTTATTGAATAACTTATCTGGTTTTCTGTTTTAAAGTGCCACCTTTATCTTATACTAGGTTCCTGTCCTATTTGAGTCTATTCTGGTGTTCTGTCTGCTCATGCACTATACCAAACTGTTTCCGATAATGTCGCTTTAGAGTATTTTTTAATAGGTGGCAGAGCTAATCCCATCTTATAACTCTAGTTTTTCAGAATTTCCTGGCCATTTTTTTTAAATTAATTTATTTATTTTGGGCTGCGTTGGGTCTTGCTGCTGCGCACGGGCTTTCTCTGGTTGTGGTGAGCAGGGGCTACTCTTCATTGCGGAGCACGGGCTTCTCATTGTGGTGGCTTCTCTTGTTGCGGAGCATGGGCTCTAGGTGCACAGGCTTCAGTAGTTGTGGCACGCGGGCTCAGTGGTTGCGGCTTGCGGGCTCTAGAGCACAGGCTCAGTAGTTGTGGCGCACAGGCTTAGTTGCTCCGCGGCAAGTGGGATCTTCCCGGACCAGGGCTCGAACCCGTGTCCCCTGCATTGGCAGGCCAATTCTTAACCACTGCACCACCAGGGAAGTCCCCCCACCCTGGCTCTTCTTAAATGTTCAGTTTCCTATATGAACCTTAGAATTAACTTGTCTAGTTTCTAAAAAATCTTACTGATATTTGTGAGGATATAAATTTTTAGATTAACATATGAACATTTGGTGACTTTACAACCCTAGAGTTTCCTGTCTAAAAAATTTTTTTTCCATTTTATCGAGTCTAAAATTTTTCCTTATTACCATTTTAAAGCTTTCTTCATACATATTTGTGCATAACTTTTGATTTATTCTTGAATACTTCATCATTTTTTGGTGTCATTGTAATGGAATCATGGTATTTTTTAAAAAACTGATTGTTTTTTGAATAGAGGAAGGCTATTAATTTTGAGCCCACTCTTTTTGCCACATTCATATATTATTTGTAATAGATTTTTAATTTACTCCTCCTCCCAGCCCACACTCTTTATTTAGCTAACTTGCATTCTTCCTTAAGATGTCAGCTTAAAGTTCACTTTGTGAGAGCCCTTTCTCAACCTCCACATTTCAAGGAGATCCCCATTTTACTCCTCTTTTTACTCCTCTAAAGCATTCTGTACTTTTCCTTTAGAGTGCTTATTGCAGTTCGAAGTTTGAAATTCTACAGTTTATGGTGGAATTTTGTTACTTTCCCTCTATCTTGTAAGCTCTCTATGGGTAATAATTGTGTGTATTTTCTTCCTCATCCTGTCCTTAGTGTCGAGCACTGTCCTACATGCAGTAGATAGTAGGTACTGCTTGGCTTATTAGTTGATTGATTGGTTAGTTGGTTGGATGATTGGATTGTCCATTGTGGAAATTTCCCTGTTTCTAATCTTTCAGTCTCTTAGTTTTATTTTGAGTTCCACCACACTTTAAAAATCACCGTTGCCTCCTTAGGAACTTTGATAGACTTTTGGTATGGTTTTTCAGACATGGTTCTCAAAGACAAATAGTCTAGGCATATCAATTGATGTATTCACTATTTAGTTAATTGACCTTGATTGACTTGGCATTTTCCTCTTTCAAACTTGTTGTTTTTAAGTGGTCTGAAATGTGATACAAGTGAAATTGCTCTGGCAATAATAATAATAATAAAAAATTCTTACTATTTTACCTTTTTATAATATCACTTCAAAGTTTTGGAGTAATTTAAACTTTTTACTTTCATATTGCATTTGTGGAATTGAGACTTAGATCAAGTACCAGCTGTTATAAAGCTGCCAGTGGCTGGGCTGGATCTAGATTTCTAAGTTTTCTGACCCCTAGTATTCCCTCTACCATGGCATCTTCCACATTGCTGTAGTAGTATTACCTATCTTCCAGGAATGTATTTGTAATACTGCAAAGAGAAAATATCTCACGTCTCTTTGCTCTACCAAGGTAAATTTTATATGGTTATCTAATGACATGATAGTTTGAGACTTTTCCCTCTGTCAGTATATCTTTTTTTCCTTTTAAATAGACTTTTTCTTTAAGAACAGTTTTGGGTTCCCAGCACAATTGAGCAGATTGTGCAGAGAATTCCCATATACCCCTGCCTCGCCCCTACACTTAGCCTCCCCCACTATCAGCATTCTGTACCAGGGGTGATACATTTGTTATAATTGGTAAACCTACTTGGACACATCATCATCACCCAAACTCCATAGTTTACATTAGGTTTCACTCATGGCGCTGTACATTCTGTGGGTTTGGATAAGTGTATAATGTCATGTGTCCACCATTATGGTATCATACAGAAGAGTTTCACTGCCCTAAAACTCCACTGTGCACTGCCTTCCTCCCCACCAACTCCTGGCAACCACTGATCTTTTTACCGTCTCCATGGTTTTGCTTCTTCTAGAGTGTCATGGAGTTGAAATCATACATTATGTAGCCTTCTCAGATTGGCTTCCTTCACTCAGTAATATGCATGTAAGTTTCCTCCATGTCTTTTCATGACTTGATAGCTCATTTCTTTTTAGTGCTGAATAACATTCCGCTGTCTGGATGTACCACAGTTTATTTATCCTTTTACCTACTGAAGGACGTCTTAATGGTTTCCAAGTTTTGGCAATTATGAAAAAAGCTGGTATGAACATCCATGTGTAGGTTTTTGTGTGGACATAAGTTTTCATCTCATTTGGGTAAACACCAAGAAGCATAAATGCTGGATTATATGGTAAGAGTATGTTTAGTTTTGTAAGAAAACTAAAACTGTCTTCCAAAGTGGCTGTACCATTTTGCATTCCCATCAGCAATAAGTGAGAATTCCTGTTACTCCACATCCTTGGCAGCATTAGGTGTTGTCAGTATTCTGGATTTTGGCCATTCTCATAGGTATGTAGTGGTATCTCGTTTTAATTTGTATTTCCTTCATAACATATGATGTGGAGCATCTTTTCTTATGCTTATTTGCCATCGGTAAATCTTTGGTGAGGTGTCTGCTTAGGTCTTGTCCATTTTTTAAAAAAATCAGGTGGTTTTCTTGTTTTTAATCTTTTTAATATTCTCTTTTACAGTTGTTTTTTTCTTGGGCACCACCTAGTGAAAATACACAGAAAGCTTTGAGGTCATTGAGAATGATTTATTTTTTCAAAGGAAAACTCCTCTCTTTCTGTTTTTCTCCTTTTACCCTTGTCTTTCAGTTATACCTGCCGCCACTTGCGGAGATATGTTTATGTGTTGGACAAACTGTATTTTCCCCACTCTCACTGTTCTACGCTTCAACATTGCTTCTCGACCCTCAGTGACAATGGAGAGGAACTCTTGTCTTTAACTTGCTCTCACATTCTCAGATCCTATGCTTCCAGGTTATTAACCTATGCTGTCCATTTACTGCATGCTGCATGCTGTATAGTGACTGGTAATTGCATGCTTTAATGGGATACATGTCAATTAAATGATGAAGGAGGAAATTTATATTTGAAGTGATACTAAATAATTCTCTTAAAAAGTGGCTGGGATTTTTTTTTTTAAACAAATGTCTTAAGTACTTTGTTATGATTCATGGGAGAGAGAAAAGCTTTTAGCCACATAGTTGTCATATAAACTTGACAGAATTTTTCTCTACTTTGCTTCATTTGGAAATCTTTAGGCTTAACTTATAATAGTTGGGAGGGCTCTGTCTGGTTTATATATGAAATTACATATGAATTTTGAGGTCTCTCTCTTGCTCTGCTCGTATAGCTGAGAGCTGGCTGTGAGGCTGCACCCGTGTTTTGATAGAGGCACGTTCAGCTGAGCAGGTTTGATTTTATAAGAAGGTAGAAATTATTCATTGGGATTTTGTATTTCTCACTCATTTCATTTACATACAGAGGGGTTATAAAATCAGCAAGTTGCAACATGTCATAGATGAATCTAGATTAAACTTAATGGAGATGGGAGCAGTAAGAAAGAGACAAGCCATCAATCTCAAGTATCAGAAAATCAACTCCTGTTGTTCAGTAGAGGGGCAGTATGACATTACTGCTTTGTACTTGAAGTTGACATTTCTAACACAGATTTTCTGTAAGTCAGAGATGACGCACACCAGCACTATACTGTTAGCCAAGTATGATGCCTGAAGGCAGTGTCTTCGCTGCCAGTTGATTTAGAGGAAGACGGAAAAAACTCCATGACCACCTTCTAGAAAAGAGCAAGCATTTAGGATTAAAATAGATCTTTTCAGGTGAAGACGCATAGGAAAGCTTCAGACTACACAGTATATCTAAGTGAAAACACTTTGATTATTAGGAATTGAAGACAATGTGACAGCTAAGGTGACAGATCCTTTTCTTGGTAGCAGAAAAATTTTAGACTCTCATAATGATGTTGGTCAGACTCTTAGTAACGACACTTTCAAGAAATGAAAAAAAATCAGATAGAAAAGCAAGTGGGAATAATAGATCAACTCTTATGTGTATAATATAGGAGAATTTATCAAACTAAAGCCAGTGACTTTCAACTGGCTTATAAAGTGAGTGAATATCAGTTAAGTGAATACTCTTTGGACCTGGAGACAGAACTTGTCTGGTTTCAAAGAATGGAGAGAGCAGCTACTAATCATTGAACCTCTGAATTGTACACCATAATTGCCTTTGCCCTTGTTTACTAGTGTACTAGTCAGGGTTCTCCAGAGAAACAGAACCAATAGGGGTGTATGTGTGTGGAGAGAGAGAGAGAGAGAGAGAGAGAGAGAGAGAGAGAGAGAGAGAGAGAATAGTTGAGACTTATTTTAGGGTGAGTCTGAAATTAGGTGGAAATTCAGGTGTTGATGTTTCAGTCTTAAATCCTAAATCCATAGGGCAGGCCAGTGGTCTGGAGACTCAGGCAGGATTTTTATGTTACAGTCTTGAGACAGAATTCCTTCTTCCTCAGGAAACCTCAGTGTTTGCTGTTAAGGCCTTCAGCCACATTACAGAGGGTAATCTGCTTTCCTTAAAGTGAACTGATTATAAATGTTAATCACACACCCAAATACCTTCACAGCCACGTCTAGACAAGTGTTTGACCAAACAGCTGGACACCATAGCCTAGCCAAGTTGGCACATAAAGTTACCACCACACTGTGCTTCTGTTTTTCTGTGTGTCTTCATGTGCATCGTATCCGTCCTACCGGACTGTGAGCCTCCTGGAGTGGACACTGAACCTTATTCCTTATTATACATCTTATAGCACCTCATGCCTGGGGCATTGTTCATTAATACTAGTTGCAGCAGGTTTTAGCATCTGCCACGTGTGACCATGAGCCACTGTGCTCTGGAGTCACACCCCTCACCTCACAGGAGCAGACAGGAGACAGAAATACACAGTCGACTGGGAAGATGAAAGAAAACAGAAGGAAAAGGATGAGGAAGACAAAGTAGGAAGGAACAAAAGTGAAAAGTTGACAGGAGGAAGATGAAGGTTCCACATGGCTAATGAAAGCAGCGTGCGATTCCCAAGCCCCCTTCAGCCAATTCCTGGCAGAGTTAAGTCCACCCTCAGTTTCTGAGTTGCTGTAGCATTTCTCTCCCATTTTCCTCGTCCTCATTCACCACCTTTGCTCAAAGGGCCACCTCAGCCCATCCCTACTCCGGGTCCTTTCTCGTCTTCAGGAGGTTGCTCAGTGTTCTTAGCAGAGTTTTAAAGCATCAGTCCTCCAAAGGGACTGTTTTTCAATCCAACGTCCTCGTCAGCACTGAAAAGCCTTTAGGACACGTTGGTAAAGAAATGTCAGGCCCAGGTACCTGGGTAAGGAAACATTCTGATGCCAGGAATACTTGTAGCATTTTTGAAATGCTGCCCCCTTGCAAGCCTGTCTCCTCTCTGACATCTCCCGTCTTCTCTCATCTTGTAACAGGGCGTTTGCATCAGAGGTGTGTGCTGTCTTTTGGCATCCAGTTTCTGCCTGGCCCTGTCTACTTTTCCTCAAGTGCAGAGGTTAGGGCCTTGGGCCCCTCCTCCTCTCCCACTGGCTTAACATCCACCACTTGCAGGCTGAGACAGTGGACAGGAAATGCTTCCATTTGGGACAGACTTCAGAATGTGGGCGGGATTCGCATAAAAGGAGACGTCTGGTCACCTTTGTGTCATGTTCATCTGCAAGTGATGAACATCCTGCATACACAGTAACACGTGGTCAGTGTGATCTAGTCCCTGCAGTTGAAAGATTTTTCTTTCAACTGTGTTGTATGGAAGGATAAACCAAGCCAAATGTCTGAAAGGAGCAATCTCAGACTCAGTTCACAACCTCAAGTAGCTTTTGGTTATGCAGACTGTTTCAAATGTAATTCAATCCCTAGAGAGAAATATAAGCCTATTCCTTAGGAAGGAACTTTACCTTAGTCTAACACGAATCACTGCGATGGAAATTTCAGTCATTCTACTGTAAACTTCTTTCCAGTGTAAGAGTTCTTTTTATAGCATCCCTGAGAGAGAGCTTCTGGGTGCTTCCTACTTCGGGAGGTGGTAGGGTTCTTGCTGTTTCATTGTTAGAAAGGTTGTCATATGTGAAGTCTGCCTGCCAGTAACTTTCATGTATTGGTCTGGCTCTGCTTGAGAGAAACACATAAATGTATAAACTTTGCTGCTTTTCAGAGGCCTTCCGGTTTTTGAAAACATCTGTCATGACTCCCCTTAAAGCTTTTTCTTTAACTTAAATAGCCTGATTCCATCAACCATTACAGAGACAAATCAGCTTTCGGTTATTCAGCCCTCTTTTTCTCTTTCTGGATAATTATATTTGTCAGCACGTATCACAAAATTTGGAACCCAGAATTGGACGTAATATTCCAGTTGTACTTTATAATTTTGGCCTTTATAAATGAAAACTATATAAATTATAAACTGAATTATAGTTATAAATTCTACTCTGTTAATTTGTCCTAAGACAAACTACACATTTTAAAGCAGGCACACCTTAGTTCATGTAAAATTCCCAGATCTTTTTCACCTGAACACACAACTCCTTAGACCTGTTGCACATTTAATTTTTTTTTAGCCTAACTGCAGGGCTTTACATTTATTCTTAGTTTAATGTATTGATTTTGGCCCATCTTACTCTTAAGTCAAACCTTATGAAGCTAGAAGGCTTTTAGACCTGGTAGCTTCTCCTGTTTATCCACACAAGCCTTGAGAGCAACTCTCATTGCCATCTGTAGAAATCAAATTTAGAATTTTGAGTGAGCATTTGAGAATTTTAATTAATCACTAGTAACCACAAGTAAACGATATCCTATCAACTCAGTGGAATATTTTGCACCCATTAAAAATATTATAAGGAAAAACGAGTAGAAATACGGAAAACATCTGGTACAGTGTTAAGTGGAAAAAGTATATAAAGTTATGTACTGCTGTTAATACAACTGTAAAATTATATACACGTGGACAAAAACTAGATAATGTATAAAAATAGTTGTGGAACATTAGTAAAATATATATGACATTTCTTTTAAAAATAAATTTGCTTATTTTGCAAAATTAAGTTTGCAAAATTAATTAAAAAACAATTTTTTAATTATGCAAATTTAAATTGTAAGTTTCTTCTCTCCCTTTTCTGTGCCCTCTCTCCACTGCCCAAATAAAATCTATGTCTTTGGCTTTTCTTTTTTTTTCCCCCTACCAACATATTATAATGTCATTTTATTAATTGACAAAGATTTGCAGTGTGATTTATGGGAACAGATAGGAGTTCCCTGATCTGTGATCACAGAAAATTTCTCCCATGGCTTATGTTAGAATTTTTATTAATTCTTTATTTTTTCGTTTTGAGAATGGGTCTATAATTCTAAGCACAACATTAAGTCATTTCTCTGTCTAACTTTCACATTTAGGAGTGCTTTTACCCTATTTGGTATGTCTTTTATATCGTGGTTTAAAAAATCACATCCAGTGCCATTTTATTGCTTTGAAAGGATTGCCTCTTCAATCTAAATCTAAGATAATATTCTAATGAGTTTCCTCAAGAGAGGTTTTTTAAATTAGTAGAACAGTTTTGTCATAGTGTATGCTGTTCACTAAATTTGTAATGAATAAATATCTGAAGCCACAGTCATAATTTTTCATGCATATGATACTGTCTTAATAATTCCATTGTGGCTATGTGCTTTATTGATTTTTGTGCCACTTCTGTGGCATGAATGAAATGTATTATCCCACTTAAACCATTACGGTTTCCTTTTGAGTTACATATTCACTACTTGATCTTGTCATCAAGCTTATCCCATTTTCTGTAATGTGGTGTTCAGTCTTAAGATTTATTGCCTTAGTACTCAGTGCTGTATAAATCAAAATAGGACAGGTAAATTCCGATCAGAAAAGTTGGGAGGAATAAACAATAGGCAGCGAAATTTTTTTTAAATCACTATTCTAAATTAGTATGTGTTCTGATCCGGAGATTTGGGGGTTTCTTTTTTCTTCTCAAGATGTACAGGAATGAATCATCACCGTGCATTCTGGAGAAAAGAGGAGGGCAAAGCTTGACAAACCTAGCCACCATCTTTGCTTGGTCTCAGAGCTGAGGTGTAGAGAGCTTTGTCCCACACCCTTCTCTTTGCTTCTGTAACATTACACTCCTGGCTTTCTTCCCACCATTTTGCCATTTCTTTCTAGGTTCTTTTTAAAAATATTAGAATTCCTTAAAGCTTGATCCTAAGGTCTTCCTCTCCTTTCACTTAAACTCTTACCGTAGGCATTTTTGTCTATTTCTATGACTTTCCATGTCACGCAAGTGCTACTACTTCTCAAATGGATAACGCCAGCTGAAATTCTGAGCTCCAGTCCCATACTGTCAGCCGTCTTCCTGCTATAATCACCACTCACAGCTCTCACAGGCCCCATCTTTCAGGTGAACTCTTAACCTTTCTCCATTAACCTTTTCTTTTAGTCTCCTCCATCTCAGTAAATGGTGTCTCCATCCATCAAGTTACTTTTACCCATCCCATGAAAATCTTCAGCATTTTCATTCCCTCACCCCCTACATCCATCCTGACTCTATTCATTTCATTTCTGTATCCAAAATGTAAGTAGTATCTGCCTTCTTTTCTCTGTGCCCACTGCCAGCCACTCTAGCTCAAACTGTCTTCTCTTACACCTAGACTGAGAAAACCTATCTGGTTTTTCCTCCTCCAGTCTTATCACTCCCACTCCCACCCCTAATGCCTCACCTAGCAAGCATGTTCAGGTACTCCAAATCCAATTACTGCTCTTCCTTGCTCGAAACCCTTCAGTGGATTCCCTTTGCCCTGAGGATGGTACATCCTCTAGCCACACCAGTTCTTTTATTGTCTAGGATTTGCTGA
Source organism: Orcinus orca (assembly GCF_937001465.1). Lineage (NCBI taxonomy): Eukaryota > Metazoa > Chordata > Mammalia > Artiodactyla > Delphinidae > Orcinus > Orcinus orca. The sequence goes on from NC_064573.1 coordinate 24,257,564, forward strand.
CCCTATTTCCATCTTTAGGCTTTTTACATGCTCTTCCCTGTCTAGAATGTTCTTTCCCCAACTCTGTATTTCTTACACTTGTTCCTTCCTCAGATTTTCCCTTATCCCCAAATCCATTGTTATACTTAATATTGTACTATGTTTTCTCTCTCACACATGTTCTTTCTCTCTCTGTCTCTCTCAGAGTAGACTCTAAGCTCCATGAGGGCAGAAAATATATGCTTTTTTATCCACTAATCCCTAGCACCTAATGTCATACTTAAGTATGCAACAGGTGCTTCATATTTGATGAGCACAGATGCTTTTAGTTTATTACAATTAACTTTTTTGCAGACTAGCCCAATCTAATAATGACCACTTCTTCAGCGATTACTTGACCAGAAGCAGTAAGATGACAATCCTGTTTTAATGCTACTATATCTTCAAAATGGCATTCAAGGTAGCATCATTAGATAATGAAGTATTCTTGTCATACTTTCTACAGATATGCAGTAAAACTGCCTGCCAAAGGAAGGCTCCTTAATTCTTGAATATGTGAAATTGCATTGCTTTTTTGCTCTCAGTTAAATATTTTACAAATTTTCCACTCACCTTTTGGATTTATATGGTAAACCATGACCATCAAAGCAATATCAACATGATTTGAAAGATGACTCATAAAAATGCAAAAATATTTTATCTGGTGGCTTTAGCTAAGCAGAAAAAACTCAGAGGAAGCAGCAAGCTTATTTTACGTTAAATTTTGTCTCTTGAAATTTAAACATAATACTATACACCATAATCATATACAGCATTTCAAATAATTTGAAGCTAGAATAGTTCTTACAAGCTTTACCACCCTCCCACCGAAAAGTTGTCCTTTGGCATAAATAAATTGTGGAGGCTAGTAGCTGTCATAGTAGTAACAGAATGAAGTTTCAGAAATATAGATAAGAAGTAAAAAAAATATATCACTGTGTGTATTAAAAATTCTATTTAACTTCCTTTTTAATTCAAAATTACCTAGTAGAAAAGCAAACATATTCATTACACTATACCTAATTGGAAACATTTAGGAAAATATTTTCAGTGTGTTATTTATAAGAATATTGGTAAGATTTATTGAAGATCAACAGTAACATTAAAACCCTTCTCAAAATAAATTGTTATACTAGCATGACATAGTGATCGGCACTAAAATGTCGCCAAGTCGCACTGTACAGTTTATTGTCCAGAGGGAAGAAATGTAGATTAAGTCAGTAAAATATAACAAAAGATACCTATTAACTAAGTAAAAAAAAATTTTTAACTGGTAAATTGGATTTAATGAAAATTAAAATTCTCTGCTCTTCCAAGGACACTGGTAAGAATAATGATTGCGAGAAAATATTCAATGTACATATATGTAAAAACACTTCCAAAAGAAGATATTAAAATGGTTAATAAAAAAAAGGAAAATTACACGTTACAGATAAGTAAAATTTTAGTCTAAGAAGGATATTATGAAGATTTTCCCATATGGAAACAAAATAAGAAAGAAAGGAAACAACAATATGAAAGTCATATTTGATCCCCCAGAGTGGTAATAGATCTTTTTTTCCACCAAATGCTCTTGGTATAGATTTCATTGGTAAAGGAGGCACTCAAGTCTTAGTTAATGTACCTGTGATGTGTAGCTGTAACAAAAGTTCCCGAAGATGAACACTCTAAACAACAAAATTAAAACTTCTCATGCAGTTTAGACAATGTATGGAGGATTTGGAATGGATACAAAATCCCCCAAGCTGGATGCTCTTTCCCTGGGGCTGCCATTTGCAGGGAATTTCATGTACATATTCAGACATGCAGACCTGCATAACTGCTTATTATAGAAATATTCTTGGTTACTGAATGTCTAACAGACTTAAATTTACAGGGTTTCCCATATATGGAAGAAAAGTGATTTCACCCATTCTCCATGCCTTGGCACGTCACGATTCCAGCCTTACATTTATTTGACTTCCAGAATTTAAATAGGCAGTGATGTAAATCAGAAGTTAGTGTTTCACCTACTGGCAGTAAGTAACTAAATCATTGTACTCATGATGAGAAAGGTAAATCCTTTTCAGTTTGGCCACAGAGTGGGAATGACATTTACTCTAATCCTATCCCTCTAAGTGAGATTGACAACAAATTTATTTCCATCTTACAAAAAATGAGGAATTGGAGGAGAATATGGAGAAGTTAAATGGTTTGGCAAAGATCACACAAGCTAGAAGTAGAATCCAAGTCTCTGGAGATCAGAGTTTCATCTTACTGAATGTCACAGCATTATAAAGTGAGAAATGCGTCTCGCTATATACATGCGCTTAATGAATTATTCTCAATAGATAGCTCCCCCAATTTTAAAAAAATGTTATGTTTTGAGATTTTGAAATTTCAGTTCAATCCTGTTATTTTTTTTTTAATTTTTAAATATTTATTGATTTTTGGCTGCATTGGGTCTTCATTGCTGCGTGCAGGCTTTCTCTAGTTGTGGTGAGCAGGGGCTACTCTTCGTTGCGGTGCGCGGGCTTCTCATTGCAGTGGCTTCTCTTGTTGCGGAGCACGGGCTCTAGGTGCAGGGGCTTCAGTAGTTGTGGCTCGCAGGCTCTAGAGCTCAGGCTCAGTAGTTGTGGCGCACGGGCTTAGTTGCTCCGCGGCATGTGGCATCTTCCCGGACCAGGGCTCGAACCCGTGTTCCCTGCATTGGCAGGCAGATTCTTAACCACTGCGCCACCAGGGAAGTCCCTATTAACTATTTTTGTTTTTATCCTCAGAGCAACTCTGTGAGGTAGATAATATTGTTATCTCAATTTTATAGATGAGGAAACTGATGCACAGAGGAGTTTAGTACCTTGCTAGAAGATGGTAAAGCCAGTATTGAAACTGAAATTATTCTAGCTGTAAAAGCTACACTTGTAACCTTATACTGCCTCCCAAGAAGCCTTTTAATAATAGTATGATTTTAAGTAACTTTGCCCTTGAAATCATTTCAGCCCATCTTAGAGCCCAATACAAATCCAATATTATTTGATGATTATACATTTTAAACTATTTATGTTTAAATTCTTGAACTTCTCTACCCACTCAAAATTTCACTTGGAGATAGTTTATAAAACTGGCTAAAATTCAAATTTGAACTGTGGACTGTAGAAACAGAAGAAACTCAAAACTGTATTTCTTGGTTCTCTAAATTCTGTAGGTACCATTTAGTCTGGTTTCTACTCTCTAAACATGCAGTGTCTCCTGTTTTTCAAAGCTACTAATCCTTATAAAAGTTTCATAATGTTGTATCCCAAATGTCTAAGTTAGGTTTTAATTTTTGCTATAGGTTTGATAATTTTTCCTTCTCAAAGTAAAAAAAAGATACAAGCTATTCTCAAAAGGTTTTTAACCAGATTTCACAAAGTAAGCATTTATAGGCATATTTTCAAGGTAACCCAAAGGATATGTTTTACATTTTAGTTACCACTGGGAAAAGAAAAAATAAGTGCAGTTAGCAGCTGAATATAATTTCCAATAGTGACTAAAAGTCTTATAGCTTCCATGTTACTCCTCTGTTTAGTGACTAACAATTGGGTCGTCCTTCTAACTTTGAATAAACAGATAAGCAGAAGCTTTCCTGGGGATTTAGAAGTATAGTTACCATCTATATATGTACTTTTTTTTTTTACAGGTAACATTTACATCAGCTTAAAAATGTTCGTTATTTTTAAGTTTATTCTTGGTGTATCTCATGTTGATACCAGTAGTTCCTTTTCCTATGTGCATTTATTCTTAGGTAGCGCATACTAGAAGCCAATAGGAAACTCAGGTCCCTGTCATGCATGGCAGTAGCAGTTTTACTATATGGGCTCTACATCCTGGCATGCAGTGCCTGTGGCAGCACTGGGAGTCTGGGCAAAGAGCAGTGTGTGTCTTGTTGCAGTGGGTCCACCTTTTAGGGTATACGTAATGTCCTTCGGTCCTAAACTTCCAAAATCACGTCTGAAGATAGGGATGCAAGTACATATAATAACATTTCAGTATCATTTCTATAAAATGTTAGAAAATAAAAGAAAGGTTAACAAATTAATCTAAAACCAGTAAATAAATAGCTACAGGTAAATTTACTTCTGAGTGCGCAGTGAAAAAAGTGCCTTTGGGGAATATTGTTCATAGTTCAGAAGATTGTGTAATAGCCTCAAGATTCCTCTTACTGTCCTTCAGTGGTCAGGTGGAGAGCATCACTATGAATCAAATACGGGTCAGTAAGACACAATGGGCAATCATCTGTTCTGTGGGCTTTTTAATTCTTGCTGTTTTCTTGTCTTGCATAACAACGTATTACTGTAGCCGGCAAGATATTGAGGCAATGTGTTGTGATAGGAAAGGAAAGGAAAGAGCTTTGATTTTCCTTCCTTTTTTTAATATTCTTTCTCAAGAAGTGCTGCCTTGATTTTTGTGCCTGACGCTAAGCAGCAAATGCAAGAGGTATCCAATCTACCAAATTTTGCATGACTCTTGGTGTGACTATGGTAATGTGGTATTTCCTGTTACCATGGTTTAGAGATTTTATTTTACTTTCACTGTCCGGTTTTCTATTCCCTCCCTTCCTCTTGTGAATATAATAATGATAATAGTAACCTGTTTATACAGTGAATCTATATACATTAATTACTTGTGGTTCCACTGAAAGATGATCCACTTGAGCTAGAATTGTGACTAAACTCAGAGGCATTGGTTGCAAACTTGTAAATGTAACTCACGTATATATCTTTTCTTTAAGTGAGACCAAAGTCAGTTTGGCTTCAATTTGCAATGCCTTTTACAGCCAAAATGGTGGTGGTTTTGTTCTGCTGTCATGGGAATATTAGCCCAAACAGTAAAATGAACTCTTAAAATTGTTGTTTTGTTAACTAACTCAGCTCTGGTGTATTTGTAGTCTTGGATTTGAATTTGTTGGCACATGGCTTGAATCACTGCTTTTTATGTATTGGGGAATGTACATACTTATATGAGTCAGTGTTCTTTAACTTGAAAAATTAGAAAGAATCAATAAGTAGCCTTTTCAGAAGGTGATGTGGCCTTACTTGTTTACAGCATGTGGAAATTTGACATACCTCCCCATAACCAAAACCATAGAACTCACTTTCCCATCACATGTACTACAGCATTCTTTAGCAGAATGAAGCTATGTATTATGCTGTATGTATTATCATGGTATTCCTAATCTGGTTCTGGAGGTGCCTTTTCTGATTTCGTGTATTTACAGAAGCTGATTTTCCCTCTTACACAATCAAATGACATTTCTTCCGATAACCTATACTTGTATAAATGCAGTAGTTATTTCCTTGCTTATTAATATTTGTTATTCAAATATTTTTCTGAGGAGAGTTCAGTTTTCATTTTCTTTTTAGATATGTTATCTCATTAAAAATATCTTTTTGGTGTTGTCGTTTCAGCCTTGAATTTTAATTCATTGTTGTTTTAGACAAACTGTGATGTTCAAAAGTTACAATATTACCTAGAACTAATTATCTTCCTCCTTGAATGTAAAATACCACTGAAAAAATAATATGAAAATGAGAGTTATTATACATTAATTCATTAGACTAATTCACTAAATACCACTAGTCTTTGGCCTAAAAGAGATGGTTTTTCGTGGGACATTTTGTTTTTCTGATTTTTCTCTGTAGCAGATATCTCTGTCCTTATTGTCAGTGTGGACGAACAGAGCTCTGGTGTTCAGAATTGGGCGAGTTGTAGGTGATAGCAGCAGGGTAAGACCAGTGTTCCAATTCACCAATTTTTTTTCCCACGAGGCCTAAGAGTAATTTTTTTTATTGTGTATTACCAGTGACTGTGGTCTTCTTTTTGACAATCATATTATCCACATATCACTTTTTGTCCCTGTATCCTCTAAAAGCAATGGTTCATTTATAATTTTTAGTAAGATCAGTCTGGATTGTGCATTCTTTTTGGTTAATAGATGTAGATATACCTAAAAGCCCTACTTTTAAGTTGTGAAGTCTGTCAGGATTCACATACTCTTTGATGTCAGTGAGTATGGTGAACCTTATAGTAGTGTAATAACAAAAACAATTCAAATTTGAATCGGATGGATTCAGTCCATAAATAGGACAGGTGGGTGCATGGGTGATCTCAGGTAGGCTTTACTGACTAAAGTGACTCTTAAAAAGTGATTTGAGTTAAGAGATTTGGCGGATTAGTAGGTTGTTCCAAGCGTAGGGGTTGGCATGAAAGAAGATATAGGCAAGAGTAGGCGAGAAAGACAAAAGGTTCATTTAGGAGAAAAGAATAGGGAATGGGACAGGGTGTGGGAGGAGATGAGATCAGACATATAAATTGGGAAAGAGTTGTGGAACCATTTGGAGACAAGAAAAAAGTTGTACTTTAAATGTTGAGAAAGCCAACACTCTGATTAGAAGAAAAGGTCTCATGAACTTACGCCCCCAAAAGAAAGAGTGGTGGCAATTTACTGTGTTTCATTGTTTAATAAGGAAGACAGTGAATGGGTGGAGCAAAAGTGAAGTGATTATGAAGTAGATGACCATATAATTTATCATTCAAACCAAGACACTTAATAGAGTGAAAGGGAACTCTGCCTGATAGTTCCAGTGGAACAAAATGTATAAACTGGGACTGTCCTGGGCAAATCAGGACATATGGTTCTCACATTATTATTGAATATTTACTTGGAGTTCATTCATAGATCACAAAGATAGGAAGCATTAAAATCCTGAGCTTTGAGAGCGCTACACCGTAATATTCCTTAACAAAATAAAGTGTCAGTAGTTGTATCAGATTCTGGCCCTGACTAGCAGGACCCATCACTGAGGTTGATTTATAGATATTGGCGTTTCCATGGCGTTTCCATAACATGATGCTTAGGTGTTGAGTCAGGCCTAGGCTTGACTGCTAGTTCTGCCACTGAGTAGCTGGTAATCTTGAGCAAGTAAGATGGGGATAATAGGGAAACCTGCCTCTCTAGGTTGAGGTCAGATTTAAATGAGATGATGTATGCAAAACACTTAGCACAATGCTAATATCACATACTAAGCAACCAAATTCTGCTATTATCGTTTTTCCCATGATTACTACAGCCACCACGACTATTTATATATTGATGGTTAGCATGTTTTCAATTTAAGCTAATTTAAAGTAACAAATACTGATGTTGCTGGTAGCTTTCTCCCTTTTATTTGTAACGACAATTCAGTAATTAAAGAAATAAGTTTGGAAAACTATTTTTCATTCCAGCTTTAATATAATGCAACTCACATCTCACCTTCTATCTATCTCTGCCAGAGGTAGACAGATTGTCACAGTCATATTATTGAATACAGTAACTCTCATTTTGTATTCAAGTAAGTCTTAAAAATGTTTTCAGTAGCATTGTGGTTTTCAAATCCAGTTCCTGTTCTGCAGCAGACTGCTGGCTGAAGAGTAATCATTTAATTTTCTGTTTTAGGTTAAAAAAAAAAAAAAAAAAAAAAAGTTAAACTTAGTTTTTGCTGGGGGTGGGGTGTGGTCTTGGCAACTAAAAATAATGATGTGTTTTAGATCTTTTATGCTTTAAATAATTCTTTAGAGAGGTTCTTGAGATTGTTACCAGTAATGCAACTTGAACATGCCCTTCTTTGGTCCACTTACATTTATTATTACTTTTTCCTAGAATGCTCTTTCCCCAGATATCTACTCAATTCACAACCTCACTTTCTTCAGGTCTTTACTTAAATATCACTTCCTCAGTGAAGCCTTCTCTGACTACCCTATCCAAAACCAGAGCCTCTCTCCACTTTATTTATTCTTTCTTTAGCTTTATTTTTGTAAAGGACTTATTTCAGAAGCACTGTGATCATCCCCATACCTCTGAGATATATATATTGCTGGAGTAATTATAAACTCTAACCTTATAAACCAGGTTATAGAATGTCTGATCTTTTTGGTTTGGAGTGAGTTGTGTGGTAGCAGTGGCTAAGGGTGAAATAGCAGCACTGTTTTCAAGTATAGCCCTCCAGAGGAAAGACAGAAGTAAATGTCTTTTTAAACAGAAGAGAGAGTTCCTACTGCTGGTCCTTGAGACTCAAGAACGCTAACCTGCCTTCTGGTTGGGAGAGAGGAACTGCCTCATCTTAACCACCTCCCTATGTGCATTAGTCAGCTCAGGCTGCCGTAACAAAATCTCATAGACTGGGTGGCTTATTTAGCAGAAATTTATTTTCTCACACTTCTGGAGACTGAAAGTTGAAGATCAAGGTACTAGCAGGATTGATGTCTGGTGAGGAGGGCTCTGCTCTTGAGTTGCAAATGGCTGCCTTCAGGCTGTGTGCTCATGTGAGCTCTTCTCTGTGCCCACCTGGAGGGAGAGGGAGCTCATGTCTCTTCTTTTGAGGACAATAATCCTCTCCGATCAGGGCCCCACCCTTATGACCTCATTTAGCCTTAGTTACTTCCTTACGCCACATACAGCCACACTGGGGGTCAGGGCTTCAACAGGACTTTTGGAGGGACACATACATTCAGTCCATGACATGCTGCCTCCCAAATTATTTCTGTTTCTGAGTTTAGTTAATTAAACAACCACTTTTTGAGAGTCTTTTAAATACATAGGCACTATGCTAGGTACCAGGGAGGCCAAAGTGAATTATTCCATGCTCAAGAACTTCATATTTTAGTGAGGGAAATAAACATGGATACAACTAACTAGAAAATGTGATTGATGTTTTTTCTAAGTTTGAAGGGTGAGTAGAAATTTGCCAGGCAGATTTTTGTAGGAAAGGGATGTAAAGGCAAAGAGGTTAGTGTGAACAAAGGCATAGTGTATTCAGGAAATGATGAGCAGAACAATGAACAGTGTATGGAATGAAGTAGGGGGTGATGGACTTGAACTAGAAATGTAAAACTGCTTTGTAGTGTTTGTCTTCCCTAATGGTGTCACAACATTATCTGAAAAAGTAGAGAGTACCTAGTATGTTGATTTCTACAATGAAGAATAATGAAAAAGACTAGGAATGACTGGCACTTATAATCTACAAAGGAGACTAGTAGTGCAAATAAAGTAGAGTTAGTACAAGGCATGTAATTAGTGGGATTATTTTGAGGGAGTACAGTTTCCACACAGATTGAACTAAGTGTGAACTTAGTGTCATATTTGAGAAATCAGGGTGAAATTTAAAATACCATGATTATTAGAGGTGGGAAAAATTGTACAATCACAGCTTAAGTAAGGAAAAATATTAGATTAAAATTCTTTGGTTTTCTCCAATGTTCCTTAAGTTTCTATATAAAATTTGTAAAACTATGTGTTTTTTTCCTAAAAATATTTAAAAATCACTATTCACTTCCCACCAAGATAGAGTAGCAAAGAGTGCATTTACCCTTCTACCTGAAACAACAACAAAACAGACAAAATATATGAAACAGTGGTTTTCAAGACATTGAGCATGAGGCAATAAAAGAACTAATCCCTGAGAGATGGGAAACAAAAGGAAGCGATCCCTGTGAAAATAGCAGCTTACTATTCTAAGAGAATTTCTTGACCACTGCTCAGAATTATAGCTAATAAATCAACAAGTGGACTCACCAAAAACCCTCAATTAATCCAAAAGAAGACAGAAAAAAAAGGAAAAGGGAAAGAAAAAAGAAGAGATGGGACAAATAGAAAACTAACAGCAACATGATAGACATAAACTTAACCCCATCAGTAGCACTGGTCAAAAGCAAGAGGGAGTGGCTTCAGAGCATAGACTCTCCAGGAATAAAGGAAGCCATTTCATAATGATAAAGGAGTCAATTCATCAAGAGGACTGTTAGAATCCTAAATGTTCGTACCCAATAGATAACAACTTCAAGATACATGAAGCAAAACACTGATAAAATTGCAAGGAGAAATAGACAAATCCACAGTTACTGTTGGAGATTTAAATATCTCTTTCTCAATAGTTGATAGAAGGAGTAGACTGAAAATGAGCACGAATATTGAAGACTCAGACGACACTATCAATCAACTTGACCTAATTGATATTTATAGAGTAGTCCAACCAATAACATCCCAATACACTTTCTTCTCATTTGCACACAGGAACATTTATCAAGAAAGACCATATTCCCAATCAGAACATGCCAGAGCTACGTTCCAGACCATCAGAGTCCTGCTATGACCCTGACTTGTTAACGTGATAAACTTGACTCATGCCACAATATCAGTGGGTGAAAATGGTTTAACGTGTTAGCTTGCAATGCTATTGGGGCCTAGACTGGACTTTCTAGGGCCTTATATAAATGCAAAAACTGAACAGAGATATCTTTTCTTTTCCCCCTCTGGCTTAGATACTAAACTTACACATAGATCTCTGAGAGAAAAAACAGGTTAAAAAATAATTCTTTTATCTGGTTTTAAAAATTAAGTTTTTGTTGTTGTTGTTATTGTTTGCTTGTTTTTGCTTTACATTCTCATTTACTAACACTCTAAACTGTAAACCATTTCTTTTTTTTTTTTTTTTTTTTTTTTTTTGCGGTATGCGGGCCTCTCACTGTCGCAGCCTCTCTCGTTGCGGAGCACAGGCTCCGGACGCGCAGGCTCAGCGGCCATGGCTCACGGGCCCAGCCGCTCCGCGGCATGTGGGATCTTCCCATACCGGGGCACGAACCCGTGTCCCCTGCATCAGCAGGAGGACTCTCAACCACTGCGCCACCAGGGAAGCCCTAAACCATTTCTTTTAAGTAGAACATGATTCATGCTGAAATTAATAGTATTTACCTGCTGAAGGCTTTATACTGAAAGGAAGAAAAGAGAAAATGTATTTCAAGTCTTACTAGGTATTTTTTCTGAATATTGTGCTTTTTCTTAAAGGTCTAATTTCTTATTATATTTCATTTAGGTGAGAGATAGAACTTACAGATTTTCCAAATTTAATATTAACTTAGAATAAAACTTATTCACAAATTTTCCCAATAAAAGACTGTATTCTGTGCCGTCAAGCAAGTCTCAGTGAGTTTAAATAAAAGGGTTCCAGTCATGGAAAGCATATCCTCTCACCATAAAGGAATCATAATAGAAAGCTCTCTGGGAAATCCCCCAATATTTGGGAATTTAAAAACATACTTTTGAACAACCCATGGATCAGGGGAAATTTAAAAAGTAGTTTAGACTAAATGAAAATACAACAAATCAAAATGTGTGGGATGCCACTAAATCAATATTGAGAGGGAAATTTATAACTTAAAATGCCTATGTTGGAAAAGAAGAGAGGTCTCAAATCAGTGACCCCAGTATTCACCTTAAGAAACTAGAAAAAGAAGAGCAGATTAAACCAAAATGAGGAAATGAAAGATAATAATAAAGGGCAGAAATCAATGATATAGAAAACAGAAAAGCAGAAGAGAAAGTCAGTAGAACCAGAAATCATTCCTTGAGAAGATCAATAAAATTGATATACCTCTAGCCAGGATTGTATGTTCAGTAATTTTATACTGTATCCTGGACATATGAATGTTATGTTGTAGAGACTTTGGATTCTACCATAAACCAACTGATCTATTTCTGATAGAACATATTCTCTTTACTGGAGAATCAGGGATTAAATGGTAATGCATTTATACAAAAATCAAAGATTTTAAATTGGAATGTAAGTATAGTACTGAGCTATCTCAAAACCATGGTTTGCCAGGAAAAGCACACTTTTTGCTTTGAGTTGTTCTCATAAAATCTTCTTAACCTCTACCCTTGACTTTTCCTGCCGGAGCACATCTCTTTCTTCTAGAACATCCATCTAACCCCAACACAGCCTTGACTCCCGATGCCTTGCTCAGTTTCATGACATGTGGCATTTCCAGTGATTCTCCAAAACAGAAACTACGGTCTGGATTCAGCCCAGAGAGGTACTGTGTTTGGTTTTGCACAGTATGTTTAAAAAGTTAGCATTTGTTGCTAAAATATAACAGATAAATGGAATAGCTGGTAACCCAGGGCCCACATTTCTCCATGCCAATAATCAATTGGAACTGACTGGTGGCTTTTTCCTTTGACTCCCTATTAAGTGTTTTTACACTAATTGAATTAATTTAATCATCACAGGAATTCTTGTTCAGTAGCTTTCACCATCATCACCACCACATGTAAGGAAATTGAGTCTCAGAAAAGTTAAGTAACCAAGTTCACATAGCTAGAAAGTGGAGGACTGGTGTTTAAACAGAAGTGTATCTGAATTATTCTAAATGCCTTTCTTTATAACATCAAAAACAAGGTAATTTTTATCTGGCATTTCAGTTGAAAAATCAATATCCATAAATATATGATGATAGCTATAGAGCCCTGGGTAACAGGTTTATCACATTATTTAAATTGTGCAAGGTTAAAATTTACATTCATCTGTCAGTTTTCCCTAAATTCCTTAAAGCTGGATTTAACCCAGGCTACTTTCTCATTTCTAAAATGTTGACATTTGTTGTTTGTACTGTCCAAATTGGTTACCAGTAGGTAATTGAGAAATATATTCATTTCAACACTATTTTCCTATTTATTTAAATACTTTAACATGATTCCCTTCCATGAAAATAACAACTAATCACTGCCAGAGAACAAGGATGGGCGCTGATGCCTTTAGTTTTCTGTTTTCAAAAGGAGCACAGAATTTAAACTTTACTTTGAATGAAAATTGTTCTTGATTTAGATAACAACTTATATCTTTCATCAAGAAACAAATGTCTCTTCCCTGCAAAGATAGACTTGTATATTCTAGCTTAATAAATATTTACTTTTTGTCTGAATAGATTAGATTCTTTAATCCCAGACTGTTTGTGTCTATCTAAATAGTATTGTTATCAGACTAGAGCTAGTATTTCCAGTTTTCCACACACAGACTACTTGACAAATAATTATGTTACATCTATTCTACAAAAGTCAATTGGAATTAAATACTAACTTATTCTTTGGGAACATTTATGGCATAGGTCATATACCTTATTCAACTAAAAGTAAGGAAAGTATTAACCTCCCCACTTTAGATTAAATTTTAAAAGAAATTAAACAGGTTCTTGTTTTTAATAAACTATCTTTTCCCTAAAGCTTTCATTTTTAATTGGGCACTGTCCAAGAAAATTAAAATCAGGGGCACTCTTCGTATGTCTGCAGTGAATATTGGTCAGATGCTCTTACCAGTTGTAATTACAGCTCAGTGAAAAATCTGTGTGTGGCCCAAAGATATCAAGCTTCAGATTTTAGGTACTTGTAGCAAAATATAGTCTTGTACATGAAGACATTGACATTGTTACGGAATAGAAGGAACACTGGATTAGGAGTCAGACCAGAATAATTCTGTCTCTCAGTACGCTGTGTGACCTTGGTCAAGTTATGTTTTTCTTCTTTTATTTTTCCTCAAAGCCCAAAGGAGGGATCTGTATTATATCTTTAAGAGCCCACATATAACGTACCATTGCCTTTCAGTGTGTTGTTAATAGGATTGCATTGTACAAAATATCTCCCAAGAATGGGATTAACTATAGCTATATAGCCAGCAGAGGGAGCACAAGGCATGAATTTATGTCTGGATTTTAGGAAAATTGGGGGATGGGGGGGGTGAGGGTCATATGGTTAAACATTAACCACAGTTCTTAAAACAGAAGATTATTTTTTATCAGGTTATGTTCGACTTGATTTGAGCTATGATTGTGTCTTGAAATGGTGACATTTTTATAACTACTGATAGAATTCTACCTCTGTAATTATTGGTAGTTATAATAAAGAGCTGTTTTCTAAAATGACATTTAATAATGGTTATTCGTGAAGATTACTGTGGTTTATATTCTGTATTGTTAAATATATTTAACAAAAAAATCATAATTTTTATCATATCAGAAATATTCTGGTTGATACTGTAATAACTCTGCTGTTTGAACTTAACCCAGAGTTAAAAGGGACTGTGGCTTCAAATATTACAGCCTTTTAAAAGTCCTGTTTAAGTAATACCTCATTTATCTACCATCCCTGGAATTATGGATTTCCAAATATTTTCCAGATAACAAAAGCATGTTTCATAAAAGTACTACCTTAAAATGGTTTAAAAGTATTTCAGATAAGAGATGTTGCTATTGCAGACTTTCTCGAGTTTTTAAGTACAGGACCTTGTGCACATTTGAGTCTTTTTCTTGATACTTTTGTTGCTGTGAACATGGACTGTTGTACTGAAAAGTAATGGAATTCTGAGTTTGCTCCTACTTTGATGTCAAAACTCTCTTCTCTTTTTTGGTTACGCTATTAACCATTTTGGGAAACCATCCTGGTTTTCCCTTCTTCATTAATTTTATTATTTAGAAGTTTTAGCTGAGGAAGCTAATAATTTAGCTTGTTGATAGTTGTGTTAAATCAGACAAATAAGACCTTGAGTTAAGTTCATAGCTTTTGTTTGGGCATTGATAACCACTTCTTGCATGGAAATCTTTTTTTTGGCTGTTTGGGTTTTTGTGTTTTTTTAATCTTTATTGGAGTATAAATTGCTTCACAATACTGTGTTAGTTTCTGTTGCACAACAGAGGGAATCGGCCATACACACACACATGTCCCCATATCCCCACCCTCTTGAGCCTCCCTTCCATCTTCCCTATCCCACCCCTCTAGGTCATCGCAAAGTACCGAACCCATCTCCCTGCGCTATGCTGCTGCTTCCCACCAGCCAACTATTTTACATTCAGTAGTGTATACACGTCAATGCTACTCTCACTTCGCCCCAGCTTCCCCGTCCCACCCCATGTCCTGAAGTCCATTCTCTACGTCTACATCTTTATTGGCTTGGGTTTGTCTCGGCAGGTAGGAAAGGGGGCTGCTCCTCTATCTGAGGATGAGTCACGGTAGAGGAGGGTTTCTTATGAAGTTACTATGAATACATACTTGGTTTCTTGGTTATTCTAAAAAAGTATTTCTAAACTTTAACTCAAAGTATATTTTATCCACCACCAATCAGTCAGTGGATATTTTTCTTAAAAGGAAAGTGGAGAAGGAAATAACTAGTCACTGTGTATACATGAGAGGCATTGCAAAGGAGTTGAAAGAAAAGAAGAGGAATGGACATCTGTGCCCTTGAAACTGTGTTCACAAAAGAAATGGAATAAATATACAAGCAAAAGATAAAGGAAGATGTATGTTAAAATGTGTAGAACAAGTATAAATTAGTAATTAAGTACACAAAGGTTGAAAGGAAGTTGAAATAAGAGGATAGAGTTTTTACAAATCTTAAGATTTTTAATAGTAATGAGGCTGACAGATGTTGAGAAAAGGCACTTACTAGTAAAGACCTGTAATTCCAATTAAGACTTCCTGTTCCTATAGCCCTCCCAAAGACTAATTGTATTTGCTAAATTAAGATTACGGGCTAAGCAAAAAGAAATCTTGAAGTTCTAGCTGGGATCCTCAAATTAAGGGTCTACCACCATCTTCCTGATAAATTGTTTACAAGAGTAGGTATCCTGGGACTTCTCTGGTGGCGCAGTGGTTAAGAATCCGCCTGCCAATTCAGGGGACACAGGTTCAATCCCTGGTCTGGGAAGATCCCACATGCCATGGGCAACTAAGCCCGTGGGCCACAACTACTGAAGCCCACGCGCCTAGAGCCCATGCTCCACAACAAGAGAAGCCACCACAATGAGAAGCCCGCGCAGTGCAACGAAAAGTAGCCCCCGCTCGCCGCAACTAGAGAAAGCCCATGTGCAGCAACACAGACCCAACACAGGCAAAAAAATAAAATAAATAAAAATTTAAAAAAATAATAAGAGTAGGTATTCTGCATCATTTTCTAAATACAGTTATTAGTGTCATGTTTCCTTTGACTATCTTTGTAAAATCTGACATAGAGTAAACATACTTCATTTGGTAGGTTTCCCCTGGGAGGAAATTTCTTTACACTTAGGAAGTGCCTTACAATTTGTGATAATAACTTATAAACTGTTCACTCTGGCTCCTCTTGTGTTCACTATGAGATAATCCCACTTTTCAAATGAATATTCTCATTAGATATCATTTCAGTCCTAGTTGTTGCCATAAATTAGTGACATTTTGCTACAGAATTTTTGTCTTTAAGTGGATAGGTTTGCTGTCTGCTCAGTGTGCAGTTTTTTTCAAGGGACTAAGAAAGGGTGTCAGAAAAAAGGCAACCTAATTTCTTTCAAGTCAGAAGATGCATTTCTGTTCTTTATAGAATATATTTTCTAACAGAGAAAATACCATAAAACTTCTAATAAACTTGATATCTTTAGAATTACATACTAATTACAAAATACTTTCTGTCTTGTGCTGTTCTTGAGTTTATATACGGATATACATTTTTAAGTATGTTAGCCATGAAAGAAGTATAAAGTGAAGTGAAGACTAGGGATAAAGTTTTTCTTTTGAGATAAATTACCAATTTTCAAATTTAGTTAGGTCATTCTTATTCGGTAGCATTTCTGACCAAATTTAGTTAAAATTGAAAAAAAATCTGCTTAAGAAAACAACCCTTTTGCATTATGTCCACTTATTAGCAGTTTTCCACTGAATTACTTCAAAGGTTAAAAACATGCAAGAAGTTTTGCATGCATGCCTTTGTAAAAAATAAAAGTAACTGTTTTTAAGTTAATGATAGATTATTTTATTTCATGCACTTATATTTTTGTTAATATAGTTACCAGATCATGTATTTTATCCATTATTTTCAAAATATTTTTACTTATAAGTCATGTAACATTATTTTTAAGGTTGTTAATGATCTTTCAGTTTTCCTTCTGTGTCTTCCTTATGTTGTTGCTATAACCAGGGGAAATTCAGTTCTTGAGTTTTAAGCTTTTTTGTTTTTTTTTAAAGAAACTGTTTAGTTACATTGTTGGTCATGTTGCATGACATGCATACAGTGCAGATTATACTGGACATTGTAACCATAATTTCACATTCTTTCCAAGATACCTTTTGTGTTTTTATGGCAAAGAGATTGGATTCTCCAGTTGCAATTCAGGATGTGCCCTGGCTTACTAGATTTTATAAATGGGTGTCTGTATCTTTTGCTTGTACTTCAGAGTTTTTGAAGATGAGTTACTGCCTTTTCCTTAGAGTGCTGAAACATGGAATAATGTAGACCTGATGGAACATGTTGCACTCAGTGTGGATGGACACAGCTTCCCGTGCATTGTGCTCTGTACTGCTAGTCCACTAAACATCTGCATTGTAACAAGCCTTACTTGAAAATCAACAAGCTGGTGGTGCTGAGGTTTCTTATTTTATGCTCTACCTTATATACCACAAAAATCAATGCCATTTTAGCACTTGTCCTGGATGGAAATGAATTTTAAACTAGTTATTATATATCTAAAATAATGTTTATGGTTATTAAGTCAGTTACATGTGAATGAATGGGCGGTTTGCTCTAACCTTGCTTCTTTTTGTAAATGTCAGTGTTTTTAGCAAAGATAATTATGTAGTTGGTTGTCTCCTTCATCTTAATTTTAGATCCTTAAAAATAAGATTTTTGTGTTCTAAAAATAAACAAAGACCTCTCATTTCCAATTTTGTAAGGCAGGATTATGGATATCTTTGAAGTTTCTTTTACTGGAGTAAGAAAGATGGAAGAGAAATAGAAAGACATTAGTAGCAAGCGTATTTTCAACCCTGTTATATGTAGAGCACTGTAAAAAGATCTACAATCAAGGCTGTACGTGAACTTAGCATTTGGAGGGAAACCATATTTGCTATACATGTATATATTTTACATATGTATGTGTGTAGGTGCATAGCAATTCAATAGCATAAAACAAACAAATAATTAGGAGTACGTAATTTGATAGAGAGGAAAAGCCTGGGAAGTTATTTTTTTTTTCTGTTTCTGTTATATTCTACAAATATAAAGGGACACATTTTATGAAATGAATTTGTTCTAGTCTTCATAGACTTTGAGTTTTTAATCACTCAGAAGTGTTTTAATCCTCAGATTTCCCCCGTGTTTATTAGAGCCATCCACTTCTCTCTCGGCCTTTCCCCCGGCCTCTGATTTGATCTGTCTTTGACAAAGACTACGGGGAATCTTGTCTTTGCTCTGCTCGACTCTCTCTGAATAGATGGAGGGATTTTTCACGAGAAGCAGACATATATATAAACAGACCGATATTTCAAAAGTAGTAGTCATCATCTTCAACTCCCCTACAGCTACACACATCTACATGCACACACTCCAAGGTGCCTCTTCCCCACTCTCCCAGTACAGGTCAACAGTCATTTCATGCTGCATCAATAGAATGTTTACATGGTTATAACCAGATATTATTCACAGATGATCCATATAGTATAGATGATCCATATAGTTTACTTTCTTAGACAATTTGTCTAAAAATGTCTTCAATCTTTAGCATAAAAATTTGGCAGGGTTTAGAATTCTATGTTCAGAGTCATTTTCACTCTGCATATGGAAGGCATTGCTCATTGTTTTGTAGCTGTTAAGATGTCTAATGCCCTACTAATTCTTGACAGTTTGTATGTGGCCCTCCCTCCTTCTTTCTCTCTCTCTCTCAGTTTTTATGATCTTTTGTCTCCAGTGTTTTAAAATTCCAGTCATATGCTATTATGCTTTGTTTTTAACTGTTTTCTGGATTCATGGAGGGCTCTTTCAGTTTGGAAATTCATGTTTTTCATTTTTGAGAACTTTCCTTGGAATAATTCTTTAATAATTTCCTTCTTTTCCCCTTCCATTTTCTTTGCTCTTTTAAAACATTCTGTGTTAAACTCTGTGGACCAGTTCTCTGATTGCCATTTTCCCACTATTTTCCATCTCTTTGTCTTTTCTGGTCCACTTCCTGGGAAAGTTCTTCAAATTTATTCTTTAACTCTTCCGTTGAATTTTTCACATTTACATTTTCCAAGAGCTCTTTTTTGTTCTCTGATATTTCTTTTTATACGACCTCCTTCTTGTTTCATAGTTGCAGTGTATTTACTTTTTCCTTTAGCTTAGTAATTGTAACATTTTGGGAATTTCATCTCCTCCCTGCCTTTTCTCTGCTTCATCCAGGTTCCTTTTTTCTTTTTTCACTTGTTTGTCATTTTTGTGGCTTTTTCTGGTGATCTTTGGCAGAGTTGATATTTAAAGTGAGCCACTAAAGAACGAATTGGAAGTTCTCTGTGCTTGGGTTGGGCTTTTTTTTTTTTTTTAATAAATTTATTTATTTTATTTATTTTTATTTTTGGCTGTGTTGTGTCTTCATTGCCGTGTGCAGGCTTTCTCTGGTTACGGCGAGCAGGAGCTACTCTTCGTTGCAGTGTGCGGGCTTCTCATTGCGGTGGCTTCTTTTGTTGTGGAGCACGGGCTCTAGGCGTGTGGGCTTCCGCAGTTGTGGCATGAGGGCACAATAGTTGTGGCTCGCGGGCTCTAGAGCGCAGGCTCAGTAGTTGTGGCCCACGGGTTTAGTTGCTCTGCGGCATGTGGGATCTTCCCGGACCAGGGCTCAAACCCATGTCCCCTGCATTGGCAGGCAGATTCTTAACCACTGCACCACCAGGAAAACCCCTTGGGTTGGGCTTTGTTGGCTGGTGGCTTCATCTCAGAGTGCTCCAGCTGGACTGAGTTTTTGGAGAATCCCCAAATGTTGGTATCTTTGGGTTCGTCTTACACTTTTTTTTTTAATTTTTTAGTTTTAATTTTTATTTTTGAGCAGCACTGTGTAGCGTGTGAGATCTTAGTTCCCCGACTATGGATTGAACCTGGGCCCACGGCAGTGAAAGCGCTGAGTCTCAACCACTGCACCGCCAGGGAATTCCCCACTTTTTATTTTCTCCTGAGAGTAATCCTCCAGTATTTTTCTTGAGTATACACACCTCACTGATGGCATTCTCTGAGCTTATCGGGGGATGAAGCCAGAGGTTTCAGTGTTCAGCATCTAGGCTTTTACTTAGTCGCTTTCAGTGTAGCGCTCCCATCCTCACTTGGGTGTTATATCCGTAAGTCTAGAGTCTGCCTGCTTCATCCTCTGGAGAGTGAACACCTCTATTCTTCTGCCAGGATGGAGGGAGGCATTCATTGGACTGAGTGGGAGAGGGGAGGGGACTGAAAGTCTGACTTTGTAATACGGACTTTCAGTCAGTCTTCCTGTTTTGGGCCTCATCTGCATCCTACTTTCTAATACCTGGTACTTTTAAGATCTGTACCTTGCTGGAGTTCTAGAGTATAAACTCATTAGCGTCTGGTCTTCCTTCACTTCCAGCTTAGGTTTCAGCTTTTTCTAGTCTCTCTTCTGCTCTCTATCTATACTAGTCACTGAATTTTCTCAACCATTGCCATGGCTTTCATTCCTGGTTGTATGTTTACAGTTCCCAAATGCATCTCTCTAACCTAAATCTCTTTCCTGAAGCCAGATGCACACATCCAAATGTCTAGTCGAAACTTTCGCTTGGATAGTGAGTAGGCATCTCAAACGGAGCATATCTAAGAGGGGACACCTGATGATCTCCCTGGAACTACCCCCACCCCAGTGGATAATCTCCCATATCAGTAAATGGTATACCTACCCTTCCATTTGCTTACGCTAAAAACCCTGATCATATCCTTGACTCTTCTCTTTTACCTCAAATCCAGGCTGGCAACAAATCCTTTTGGTTTTGGCATCAGCTAGGTGTGTATACCCAGGAAAGATATTGGAGGATAGCTCTCAGGAGAAACTGAAAAGTGTAAGACAATTGTATTTCCAGGTAAATGGGAGAGAATGCTTTTTTTTTTAAGTGCAGTAAAGATATGGAAAGGAGATATTTGCCTAACTATAAAAATCTCAGGTATTTGTGTAAAGCATCAGAAGCCAGACAAACTTTGAAATTTTAAGCTTAGCAAAAGTACTTTTCAGGGAATTTCTATTTTGTATTTTATTCAGTGAACCAATATTGAGTACCTGCTATGCACCAGGCGTTGTTCTAGGTTCCAGGAATATAGCAGTGAGCAAAACAGGTGAAAATCTCTGCCATGGTGGAGCTTACATACTAGTGCAGGGTCAGAAAACTTTTTCTGTAAAGGACTGGATAGTAAATGTTATAGGCGTGGCACATCAGATTGTCTCTATCACAACTACTCAGCTCTGCCATTGTAGCATGAAAACAGCCATAGACAGTACAGGAATGAATGAATGTGGCTGAGACCCAATAAAACTTTATTTACAAGAACAGGTGGTGGACCAGATTTGGTCTGTGAGCTGTAGTTGGCCACCCTCTGTTCTAGTGGATGGAAGCAGTAAAAACGTATCAGTAAAGCATATAGTATTTTATAAATTGATAAGTAGTATGGGGGAAAAAATAGAGCAGGAAGGAAAATAAGGCATTCCAGGGTTGGATTATGATCGGCTTCAAAGAGTAGGTGACGTTTGGGCAAAAACTTCAGGATGAGGGAGTAAGCCATACCAGACTCTAGCAGGTGTGAAAAAGGAAAGGTTTGTCTTAAGGATACTTAGTGGAGAATAGCTCACAAAAGAAATGCTGGAGATGTTGGGAACCTCAGAGACTTGAACTGGGGAGTCAGCACCTCCAGGGCATATTCTCTGCCCACCTCCCCCCTCTCCCTTTCTTCCTGTGTGTCTGTGTCTATATGCCTGTTTGTGTGTTGTGTCTATGGTCTGTCTTTCTCTTTCACTCTCTTAGCTTAGGTTCATTCTCTCCTTTTATAAGTGGATTTTCTCCACAAAACTAAACCATGACCTTACATCTCTACAGTCGTCTAACCAAAGAGGAGAAACAGTCTTTCTCACCATTCCTAGTTAGAAAAATCTTAGGCAAAGTTTTCAACTGGTTCAACTTAAAACACGTATCCATTGACCAATCTTTGTGACCCAGGGGATGGGGTATTATAACTGACTCACCGTGTGCCATGAACTCACTTTTTTTGGGAGAGTCAGTTCTTTTCCTAAAAGAAGTAAGTGGGAGTGAATCATGCTGGGCAGGAAAAAAAAAAAAAAACAGACCACCCCAGATAAGAGATAATAAAATAAGGTAGTTATGAGTACCGGCTCTGAAGTCAGATTACCAAGGTCTGAATTCTAGCTGTTCCACTTAAAAGCAGCATAATCTTTGGCAAGCTAATTTACCTCTCTAATGCCCTAGTTTCCTCTTGTATGTTGTGATGATAGCATTAATACCCTTTTTATTAAGCATGTTGTATGTTAATTTAGTTAAAAATATGAAAGGTTAGAAAGGTGCATGGCATAGAGTACATTCTAAGTAAGTGACAACTACTGTCATTCTTATTATTTATCCTCAGCATATAAAAGGATAACCAGTGGGATCGGCCCTAGGAATGTAAGGCTGCGCTAACATACCATCCTCAATTAGTACAGTCTACTGTATTAGTAGACTTAAAACTGTATGGTCATCTTTATAGGTATAGGAAAAGCATTTGATGAAATTCAACACCTATTCATGATGATAAGAAAATTCAGTTAGCAAGGAATAGCAAGGAATAGAGGGGAATTTCCTCAACTGAGGAAATTCTATGAGAAAACTTACAGCTAAAATCTTACTTAATGGTAAAAGACTGAATGCATCTTCCCTAGGATCAGGAAAATAACAAGGATCTTCACTCTCACATTTATTCATTATTGTGCTAGAGATCCTAGCCAGTGCAGTGAGTCAAGAAAAAGAAATGTTAATAATCCAGATTAGAAAAGAAGATCTAAAGGTGTTTTTATTCACATGAAACATGGTCATATGTTTAAAAATCCTAATGAATCTACAAAAAATCTACTAGAGTTAATAAATGAGTTTAGCATGGTCGTAGGATAAAAGATCAGTATATGATAATAATTGTATTTTGATATTCTTGTGATCAACAGCCAGAAATTGAAATTTTAAAACAATACTATTTACAGTAGCATAAAAAATACGAAATAACTTAGGAACGAACATAGTAAGATACAGGCAAGATCTGTACAATAAAAGCTAAAGCACTGCTAAAAGAAATTAAAGAAGACGTAAATAAACAGGGTGATCCCATGCTCGTGCATCAGAGACTTAGTATTGTTAAGATCCTGAAATTGATCTATACATTCAAGTAATCCTAATCAAAATCCCACCAGACTTTTTGGTAGAAATTGATAAAGTTGATTCTAACATTTGTATGGATATAAAAAGGACCTAGAATACCCAAAAGCAATTTTGACAAAGAAAGCTTAAGTTGGAGGACTAAGAATACCTGATTTCAGGATTTACCCTCAATTACAGCTAGAGTAACCAAGATAGTATGTGATAGCTTTTTAGACCAATGGAATAGAATAGAGTCCAGAAATAGACCCATTCACATATGGTCAATGCAATTTTGACAAGGCTGCCAAGGTGATTCAAGGGGTGAAAGGGATAGCCTTGTCAACAAATGGTTCTACAACAATTAAATATTTACATGCCAAAAAGCCCAATAACAACAAAGTGAACCTTGACTCTTACCGCATGCCATACATACGTATGAAGTCCAAATAGAACACAGACCTAATTATAAGAGTTAAAACTATAAAACTTCCAGAAGAAATTACAGGAGAAAATCTTTGGAATCTTGGGTTAGGCAAAGATTTATGATGCAAAAACTACAAATAATTTCTTTTTAATTTCATGAATTGGACTTCATCAAATTTTAAAACTTTCTTCCACTTCCCACCCCTCCCCCCAGTATGGGAGAGGTTGTTTACAAAAATAAATAATACCTGATAATGAGATACAAAGTAAGGAAATGTAGGTCCTTTTCTCAGGGTAGTTAAGATCTTTGTTTAATCTTCATCAATATGTTAAATTCTTCCTTTAGTTTTATAACCCACCCTACTCTGTGTTGTACTTAGGGTATATTTTCATATTTATAGTTTATAGGTCATAAGAGACAGCTGCCTCTGAGTAGACTGTAATTTTATCTCAATGACAGTACCCAGATGTTTAAAAAATGGTACTACAACCAATTTGATGTTTAGCTGATAGCAAGGTCAGAGAGCACACACTTCCAGTTTTATGATAAATAAGTTCTGGAGATATAATGTACAGCATGGTGATTACAGTTAATAGTACTCTAGCACATCCTTGAAAGTAGTTCGGAAAGTAGGTCTTTAATGTTCTAGCCACAAGAAAGAGATGGTAGTTACGGGATGGGATGGAGGTGTGAGCTAAAGCTGTGGTGGTCATCATTTTGCAATATTGTATGTATCAAATCAGCATGCTGCACACCTTAAACTTTCCCAGTGTCATGTATCAATTACATCTCAATAAAGCTGACCAAAAAAAATACCTGATAAAGGACTTGTGTCTAGAATATATAAAGAACTCTCACAACTCACGAAGAACAAAAACAACCCAGTTTTTTAATAAATGGACAAAAGATTTGAATAGACACTTCAACAAAGAAAACATGAGCACAGGGAAATTCACTAGGGGAATGCAAACTGAAACCACAGTGAGATCCACTTCACACCTGCTAGAATGGCTAAACTTAAAGACTGAAATATCAAGTGCTAGCCAGAATGTAGAACAGACAGCTTGGCAGTTCTTATAGAGTTAAAACAAAGAGCATACAACACAGCAATCCCACTTCTAGGTATTTATTCAAGAGAAATGAAAACATATGTTCACGTAAAAACTTGTACGAGAGTGTTTATAGCCTCTTTATTCATAATGGCTCAAAACTGGAAGCAACCCAAATGTCCACCAACTGATAAATCAACAAATTGAGGTTCATTCATACAATAGAAAACTACTCAGCAATAAAAAGGAAAGAATTACTGACACACAAAACAATGTGGATGAATTTGAAAAACATTATGCTGAGTGATAGAAGCCAGACACAAAAGAGTACATATGGTATGATTCTATTTACATGAAAGCTAGAAAAGGCAGAACCATAGTGACGGAAAACAGACCAGTGGTTACCTGGAGTGAGGTCTCGGGGTGGGCATGTTGGAGGAGGGACTTGACTTCAGAGGGGCACAGGGGAGCTTCTTGGGGCAATGGGAATAGTCTCTATCACGATTATGGTGATGAGTCACATGAATGCTCGTATTTTCCAAAACTCATTGAATTGTCTACTTAAAATTGGCCAATTTTATCATATGGAGATCATTCCTCAATAAAGCTGATTAAAAATAAAGTAACCAGGGCTTCCCTGGTGGCGCAGTAGTTGAGAGTCCGCCTGCCGATGCAGGGGACGCGGGTTCGTGCCCCGATCCGGGAGGATCCCACATGCCGCGGAGCGGCTGGGCCCGTGAGCCATGGCCGCTGGGCCTGCGCGTCTGGAGCCTGTGCTCCGCGGCGGGAGAGGCCACAGTGGTGAGAGGCCCGCGTATCGCAAAAAAAATAAATAAATAAAAAATAAATAAAAATAAAGTAACCAGCAGTGTAAGACCGTATTTAAATATCAACCGAGTGGTAGAGAAGTTAGTATGGTTCAGAGGCAGGGTGGGCGCAGGTTAGAGAAATCTTTCACAGAGGGTAGGGAGTTGTGCCTTGAAAGAGAGGCAGCACTTAGATGGGTGGAGGGGGCAAGAAGGGCTTCCTGCATGTAGAAAGAGTCCGTGTCTGCAGAGGCGAGAGCCCGAAGCTTGGCGGAAGGAGATTTGGTGTCTAGCTGGAGCTCTGCCTTCAATAACCTTAATAATATTTTGTGTTTCTCTGCATTTAAATAGCTCTTTAGGGTTTGTAAAGAACTTTTGTATTCACTACTCTATGGAACTTTGACCTTGGATGAAGTACCAGCTCTGTAGCTGAGCTTCTTCATCTGCTGCCATTGTAGTGTGGAGTTGAGGTGCTTCTCATTTCTCTGGTGACTACTGTTTGAGTGTGTCAGCGGGAAGGACTGGGGCATGGAGAGGAAGTGACTGCAAGTTGTGAGGAATGTCTGCAGTTTTCAAGGAGGGAACCCCATGCCACCCCGCAGTAACTGACCTCTGTCTGCGTTGCCTTCCCCGTCAGGCGGTTACTCTTAACTCTCCTCGCCCCAGCGCCACCTGTTTCCTCACATCCCGCTTGTCTCTCAACCACCAAGCGCCAGCTTCTGCCTCTTCCTCCCCACTGAAAACAGTTTTGAGTACAGTAACCGTTGATTTCTTTCCTTGTGTCACATCCAGTGACTTCGTTTCTTTTTTTCAATCCTTCTTTACCTTTTAACAGTGGTGAGTGCTCCCTCCTTACGATTATTTTCCTGACTTAGAGAAGAATGTCTTTCTCTTCTTGTTCTTCTGCTGCTAGCTCTTTGAGTACCCTTTACTGTGTTTACCCTTTTAGTCTTGGTGTTTCCCAGATTTCTGTCTTTATCTCTCTTGTTTTATATTACATGTTTTCCTTGGGTGATCAGATCACCTGTACTTTTATGATTTCGACTGATGCTAATAGCCCTTAAATTTCTTACCTCTCTCCTGAGCACCAGATTAGTATGTCCCGAATCTGGATATTTCTTTTTTTCTTTTTTTTTTAAATAAATCTCTTCCAGGGCTTACCTGGTGGCGCAGTGGTTGAGGGTACGCCTGCCGATGCAGGGGACATGGGTTCGTGCTCCGGTCCGGGAAGATCCCACATGCCACGGAGCGGCTAGGCCCGTGAGCCATGGCTGCTGAGCCTGTGCGTCCGGAGCCTGTGCTCCGCAACGGGAGAGGCCACAACAGTGAGAGGCCTGCGTACCGCAAAAAAAAAAGAAAGAAATCTCTTCCAAATGCAACTTTTTTAAAATTAATTAATTTGGTTGTGCTGGGTCTTAGTTGTGGCTAGCAGGCTCCTCAGTTGCGGCACATGGGATCCTTAGTTGTGGCTTGAGGGCTCCTTAGGTGCAGCTCACCAGCTCCTTAGTTGTGGCACGCAGGCTCCTTAATTTTGGCATGTGAACTCTTAGTTGTGGCATGCAGGATCTAGTTCCCTGACCGGGGATCGAACCCGGGCCCCCTGCATTGGGAGCACGGAGGTTTACCCACTGTGCCACCAGGGAAGCCCCTGAATCTGGATATTTCTAACCACCTTCATCTGGATATTGCCGAGCACCTCTGCGTTTCGTGGCAGAATTGTTAAGAGCACAGCTCTTGGAGCTCTTGAATTTGTCTCCTGACTCCACCACTTAGTAGCTATGAGCCTTAACCATAGCCTCAATTTCATCATCCCTTCAAAATAAAAAAAGCATGGAGAATAATAGCACATCTGTCAGATGATGATCTGATGAACAGTGTCTGATGTGCAGGAAGCACCCTGCCGCTGAGCTGCTGCTGCTCTTGTTTTCTTTGAGGCACAGCTCTTTGTCTTCCTGGGTCTTCTCCCTACTCTTTGGCTCTTCTTCTGTATATCCCTGGCATGTTCAGTCACATTCTCAGGCAGCCACTAAGTTTCCCAAACCTGAGAGTCACCCATGATCCCCTTTTTTCACTCTGTGTTGCCTCCTTTGCTTTCCAAATAGCTCATATTTGCTTCAGTTCACGCCCTCCTCACCTGTCACTTTTAGCGGTGTAAAAGTTACCCAGAGTATCTTTCTGTCTCCACTCCTGTTCCCTTGCCAGCCCCTGTCCATCCTTCCCATCCTCTTGAGGAGCCAAGGAATCTTTCTAAAACGAACGTAATTGTTATATACTTATACCTCTCTGCACAGGAATGTGGTTTTCAGGTTCCGTGACAGGGCCTCTGCGGCCACCACTAGATGAGAGCGCGTCAGGGAGAGATAGAGGACAGAGATGAGCAAGGTTGCTCCATCACCCCTCCTGCCCATCCCTGCCCCCCACCTCCCACCTGGACACCGAACATAGCAGCTTTGCTTCTGTCCCTCTTACTTATCATTATAGTCCTGCTGTCAGAAAACACCTCTGGCTTTCAGGATGAAGTCCAGGGTCTAAGTAAGACACAAGAGGCACTTTATGAACTATTCCCGCTACTGCCCTGACCATATCGTGGTGCTCCAGATACTTTATGAGTGTGCGTGCTGTGATGTTTACTGCACCCACAGTGTGCAGATTTCTCTGCCTACCCTCATGCTCTTTTCTCTGCCCACATTACCTTTACCGTTGCCTGATTTGCTTGGCTAACTCCGGATTGTTCCTTAAGATTCAGCTCAGGCATCACCTCCGGAAATGATTTCCTGTCCTTACTTCAGGTACAGTCAGGCAGCCCTCATCTTTGTCCCCAGTGCAAGCCATACTTGTCTCCATCACCACAGTGACAGTAGAACTTCTGTGTAGGCATAGCCTCCTTGACCTGACTGCACCCTCCAGGAGCACAGAACAAAGATCGTGCGGCTTTTGCTTGTTGCTGTATCCCAGGCAGACAACTCTCTCATTCCCTGGCATGTACTAGGTTCTTGGTAACTGTTTGAGTTACTGTCTGTCTCAGTGACTTAGTGCAGACCTCTTTGCATGGTCTTTAACAGGCCCATGCTGACCTTGCTAGCTTCATCTCTCGCCATCTCGAACCCTCTGCCGCAGTGGACTTGCACTTTTCTGGCCTTATAAGCTATTGGTACTTCCCTGAAGTCTCTCTGTGCCTTTCTATACACTTTTCCCCCTTTCAGAATGGCTCTCCCTCCCCCTTTACTTTTCCCAACAAGCAAAGCCCCTAACCTTCAAGGCCACCATCAAGGTAGATTTCCTCTGTGAAACGTACCTAACCTTCAACTGTACTCCCATGGCACTCTCTTCAGACCCATGGAGTTCTCTGATTTCAGTATTGTAGATGCTTTTTTCCCCTTATTCCATTAGACTTGATTTCCTTGGGGGCAAGGAATCATGTCTCTTTAACTCATTTTGTAAGACTGTAACATTAGCTTCTTACTCCATACAGAAAGGTCCAGGACTTTTGATGTGCCACAAGCGGCCCTTCACAGTCTGTCTTAAACTGTCCTCATCTCCTGCCACCAGCTGGGCGCCCTAAAGGACAGCCCTTGGCAGCAGCCAGTGGTTTTCTGAGCACATTCCAGGTTGGACTCATCATGCGTATTTATATGCTTCTTTCTTTTGTGAAACGCTGGCTTTTGGCCGGGGCTCTGTTTTCTTCAGGAGAGTGTGTTCTTTTTATTCCAGTTTTTAAAATGTGTAATATTTCAGGTATACACCAAAAAAAACCCAGTAATATAGCAGTCACCTATGTATATATGCAGTATTACTGAAAGAACATTTTAGAGAGAGAGAGCTGAACCTCTTATTTCTTCCTCCCTGATCCTATTTCCTCTCTTCTTTCTCAGAGAATAATGACTATCCTAAATGTAGTGTTTATCATTTCCGTATATGTTTTATTACTTCAGATGTTTTATCTGTAGAAGATATGTAATGTTTTGCATGTTAAAAACACTATATAAATAATACCTCATTCACATTCTCTACCAGGGTCCTTGCTTGTAGAACAACATTGTTTTTGAGGATTATCCCTATTGTTACACATAGTTTTAGATAACCTTAAATTGCTACATAGTATGCCATTGTATGACCCTTCCACAGTTTATTTACCCATTCCATTCCTGAGAGTTTTTGTTGTTTTTAAATTTTCACTGTTAAACCAATTTACAGTGAACATTCTTGTACAAAAAGGAAAATCTAGTCTTTTTCTAATTTAAATAAAAAAAGTATCCTGAGTGAAGATCAATACACTTGGAATCAGTTTCACTTATGTCCAGAATCGGAATTACCCCTTCCATACAAACATCATGTGTGTCACTCACTCTAGCATTTAGCTGGGGCTGGTACTTTGAATGCAAAAGCTTTAAGCGAAAGTTACTTTTCTCAGCAATTTGAAAGTCATGTCTCATATAAATTTAGGTCATTTTGCCCTACAAATGCTAAACAGGAGACAAAATTAGAATGTTTTTTAAAAGTTAAAAAAAAAAAAAACAACTTTGAGAGCTCTGGCTAGCAGACCTGAGGAAAAAAGCATATTAGATTGTAGAAGAATAACAGCCTGAGTAAGTGTGAATTCTGTTTTTAATTCATGATAGAAAACTGGGAGTGACCTCAAATCATCTGTTCTTACACCAACTTTCTTAAAAACAGCTGGGAGCAGTAGCCACAGCTTCTTGAGGTGGACCATGTCAACATTTTATGCCCATAACAGTCAAATTTTCTGTTATGTCCAACTGAAAGAGCTTATGTTTGAATTGCAGCTCTCTTCCTTGTTTTGTCTTTTACCAACAAGGAAAAAGGATTGTTAGTATTCTCTTTTAAAATAAACAAACTAGGCTTTCTTCTCCAAAGGAAACAATATCCAATCCTTTTTGCTTTGATTCCTAGGACTCGTTCCATAAATTTCTGAAAGTGATGATAAAAGTTACCATAGATTACCTCTGTTGTCCTTCTCTGAAGGGTACACTCTTAGAACACTGACAGAGAAAATCCCAGGTTTATTGAACCCATAAAACAGCTCCTGAGTTCTGGTATTTTGTAAACTTAAAGTGCACTGCTGTACTTCACTTGTCCCCTTTCCTCTTACTAACACCAAAAAGCTCACTTCCTCCAGGTATATTTATTGCTTTTGCTTTTTGTTTGGGCATCCAATTGATGCCTCTGAGTCTTGCCATGCCCTATACTAAAATCAACCACCAAAGTCCATTCAGTCTCAAAAAACTTCTGAAACTCCATTTATTCCAGAAAATACACTACAACCAATTAAAAGAATCTTACTAATTGCCCTCTTTTATGGATTTCCATGTGAATATGCTTTATGCACTATCCCAACATATTTTTATCTTCTATTTTTCATTGCCTGCAAAATAATTTGCATATTTAAGAATATATACCCCCATTGCAGTTTAGTACTATGTTCAGTTGTTCTTTTACTCAGCAGTTTTACTTTATCTATAGTCAGTCTCACCTCAGATATACTAAAAATTATGTACAAGGGTGTTCATTGCAGTGCTATTTATAATACAAAAAACTGGAAACATTGCAGTGATTCATTTCTAATGGACTAGGTAAACTAAGGTATATCCATATGCTTGGATATCAGTTAACTGGCACTCAATATGTGTTTATTGAACGAATCAAGGATTATATTGTTAAGTGGAAAAAGTGCAAGGTACAGAGCAGTACCTATTTTGTGGGAAGAAAACATGGATGTATATGTACAGTATTCATTCATTTACATGCCTTGATGCATATAATATTGTTGGAATCATAGATAATAAACTGCTAACATTTGTTACCAGTGGGTCATGGGTATGGATGTGAGGAAAAAGTGTGATGTTTACTTTTAACCTTAAAAAAGAAAAAACAAGCAAAACTAAACCTCAAATAGAGAGGACCCAGAAAAGTAAAATGATTGAAAAGAATGTACATACCCTTACAGATTGAGTCTTTTTCCCTACTTCTTTACATCACTTCCACTTCGCTCTTCTCACTGTCCCCTGTTTTGCCTCTGTGCTTTGCCTTCTGTTTGGAAATGCCTCTCTCTTCTCTTGCACAAATCTTTTTCCTTCTTCATAAAGTCTAACCCTTCATGAAACTTGGCTGAACTATTCCATTTCAAAGAAGTCTCTCTTATCAACATATGCTTGATCAGTATCATATGATTTCACACTTATTTACTTAGTAATTATTTCACTTATTTTCCTGCTGTATTTGAGTATAGATTTAGAGAATATTCTTGGCTTTGTTACATTTGCTTTGTACACATCCAGCATTACCAATAAGTGTTAAGGAATTTTTTTAATTCATTTTTTAACATTTTAATGTTAAAACTCAATCTAGAAAGAATACTTAGTAGTCTTGTTTTCAGTAATTATCCCATTTAAACCATTTGAAATAAGTAGAGATTTTCATAAATTGGTATTCAAATCAATATTCGGTTTAGAAAGATACCACTAAGAAATACTAGAGTAATGTTTTGGGCATTAAAGAAGATACTACAGGTCATACTTATATAGAAAAGTACATGGAATCAGAATTGTCTGTACTTTTAACTTGTCATCTAGCCCAAGGAAGAATTCTTTATTCACTAGATACAGTAGCTTTAACATTAGGATCATATAATTATGTGTATTTGAAGCTCTATTATTAGGTACATACACATTTAGGATTGTTATAGCTTCTTGATAAATTTGCCATTTCATCACTATAAAATTTCTCTCTTTATCTCAGGTAATAATATTCTTATCCTTAAGCCTACTTTGTCTAATATTAATATAGCCGCTCCAGCTTTCTTATGTATAGTGTTTATACAATATCTCTCTTGTATCGTTTTACTGTTCACTTATCTGTATCTTTAAATTTACAAGCATGCCTCTTATAAATAGCATGTTACTGGGTTTTGCTTTTTTATCCAGTCTGACAATCTCTGTCATTTAACGAGAGTGTTTAATCCATTTACATTTAATGTAAATTTGTTTTATACTTTGAAAATTGCTCATTTAGGTCTGTTGGGATGCATCTTAGAATCATCTTTACTCTGGGCTAGAATAGCCCTACTTCTAAAGCGTGGCCTTTCTGAGAATTCAACTGAGTGTTCATGTTCAGTGAGTTTTATCCACTCTGGCTGGTTGGAACTTCAGCATACCTCCAGCCTTTTGTGATCTCCAAAATCTCTGTTCAGTTTGTGGCTCCTGGATGGTGGTTTACTGCCACACCTTATGGGGTCTTTTCTTTGCATTTAGCCAAACGTTCAAGAAGACACTGGGGCAGGTTTTGAACATTTCAGATGTTCAACATCTGAAAACAGTTATTTTATGTATTTTGTTCAGTTTTTTTTAGTTGTTTACACAGGGGAGTTATTCAGTACCAGTAAAGTAAAACTCTTATAATACATATGTTTAAAGCCATTCTTTTTGAGAATAAGAATATAAAGCTATAATATAGAATCATAGGCTCTGTATTATGCTAGAGAAATAACCCAGTGTACTTATTTGAAAGATGAGATACTCCAATAAAGATGTTAAAAAAATAAAATAAAATAAATAAACCCATGCAGTAAGATACAAAAAAAAGATGAGAAAATTGGGATACAGCAAGCTCAAGTAACTTGTAACAGATTGCACTATGAGTTACTCATAAAGTCAGTCCATATCTCAGGTTTTCTTAATATCTGTCCACTGTCCTGTCCATGATAGTAGTCTTCTGAAAATTCCTCCTCTGTTTGAAATATAATTTGAAACTGGCAAACTTTTATTTTAGAACCTTTATAATTTAAACATTCTTTTCACTTTATTATTTGTTATATCAATAGTATTGTTAATCCTGCTGTTAACACAGGCACCAAAAAAAGAATCTTTTAGAATAATCGACATTCTGTGGAATGTCAATATAAACCTAGAAAAGGAGACACTTAGTTCTTTTAATATAATTGGGGTTTTGGTTTTTTTTTCCAGCTTGTTTTCCTTGCTGTCTAAAAAACACAACAAAGTTCTGGAACAAGCCACACAGTCCTTGAGAGGTTCGCTGAGTTCCAATGATGTTCCTCTACCAGATTATGTAAGTAGTTACCTTACTTTGTCAATAAAAAAATTTTCCTTTCATTGCTAAATTTAAAAATAACAATACCCCTCTCTTCCCAAGATCTGGCTGTGATCTTGTTCCCTGAGAAACCTATGATAGGTAAATAAAGGATTGACATCTCAAATCAAGGGAAAAAATTTTGATGATTATTAACAAGTAGTTGAAGAAAGTCAACCCTAAATCAATGATTGTTAATAATTAGAAATCTTATTAGTCAAGAAAACCACTCAAACTAATTACAGAGAAACAAAAGGAGGGATTTTATAAGAAGTGTGCAGACTTTTCTCACGGAACTCAAGGGGAAGATGTACACCTAGATTTCAGAGAATGAGAACCTGAAATGGAAAAGCCATTGGATTCATTCAGAATAGCCTATCTTGGGACTTCCCTGGTAGTCCAGTGGTCAAGAATCCGCCTGCCAATGCAGGGGACATGGGTTCGAGCCCTGGTCCAGGAAGATCCCACATGCCATGGAGCAACTAAGCCCACGCACTACAACTACTGAGCCCATGCTCCTAGAGCCTGTGCTCTGTAACAGGAGAAGCCACTGCAATGAGAAGCCCGTGCCCCGCAAGGAACAGTAGCCCCCGCTCTCCGCAACTAGAGAAAGCCCATGCATAGCAATGAAGACCCAGCACAGCCATACATACATACATACATACATACATACATACATACATACATACATAAGGAATGATAATTCTTAAAATTAGAAAAAAAAAAAAAAGCCTCTCTTTCTGGGGCATTTAGTTTCTGTTATCTGCTTCTTTTTGCTTCAGTTTTATTCTGCTGCTGCTTTCCGTAGGCCCGTTTTCCCTATTTGCTGACTGAAATAGCAACCCCTCCCCCTCCCCCACCCCCTTTCCCTCCCAACCCTTAACATGTCCTTGGGAGTGTCATGCCTTTTGCTGACTTATCAGAGTCCTAATTCTCAGATCCTGGGAGAGAGAATCTAATTGTCTCTGCTTGGGTCAGTATGCTGCTCCAATTCGTCAGTCATGGTCAGCAGAGAATAGCATAACATGTTGAATTTGTTCCCTCCTCTTTAAAGATGAAGAGCTTATTACCACCTGACCTCAGGGGATGATGATGGAATAGAACACAGCACAGGGATGAGCATTATATAATAGGAGGGGGAACTCGTTATGAGTTCCTTTAGGACTGTGCCACTGTCTGTGACACCTCTTTGTTTTGGAACATACCTTAGATGAGGATGGTAAAAACTTTCATGTCACGGACCACAGAGGTAGTTCATCCAGTTCTAGTAAGGACCTCCCTGTTTGTTTGTCTGGGGACAAGTTAATGAGTTGATATTTAGTAACTTTAGGAGAGAATTTTTATATCCTAAGTTTGAGGTGGTGATGTGTACCAGACAGCCGGAGAATTGTTTTGCTTGTTTCCTGCTGTCATTTGTTTCATTTCTAAATGGTTGTGCTGATATGAGACTGTGGGAACAGCACCCAGTCCAGATATCAGACGCTGATAAACAGAGATAGCTGTGTGCAGCGACAACCTGACTGGTGCTATTTTTCATCTCTTTTATTTATTTATTTAGTGTGGGTGTGAGAGAGATGTTATGATCTGTCTTCCCATTATGAAGTTTAAAATTCCAAAGTACTTCTCTCCTACCAAAAAAATTAGTATCTTTTAAGATTTTCCTGCTAGTTGAATATTCTCAATTTCTTGAATAAAATGAGCATTATAGTTGACTTAATTCTATCCTTGTCATGACTTGTTCTAAGAAAAATAATTCTTTCTAATTGCTCCTTGGAAACCTCAGTTGGGGCCAGAGTGGCAATGGGGATTATGTTTATTAAGAACTTAAATTTTGGTCATCTGTAAGTGTTTTGTCATTTTTATACACATATTATTTGATTTATATAGTATTCCTGTTAATTCCACAAAAATGTGTTGAATGTATGTAGTACTGAGGTTGCCCTAGCAGTATTCTCCTTTAATCAGAGGCCAGAAAATTGATATTTCTTTGAGAAAACAGGTCATGTTTAACAGTATTTGCCAATCATGGAGGTGATTATGCAGTGAAAGGGCAAGTTGAACTCGTAATGGACATATGAATTCTGTTGAACTTTACAGGTCATTGACTGTTTTCCTCTTGCATGAAGGTTTCACTGAGTAAAACTGAATTTCTTGAGGCATCCGCTTCCTAGAAATACAAAGAAAATTCCATTTGGAATCTGCCATTGACAGTCCTTATTATAACATTTGTGGGTATGAGACTTTGCAAATCACAGCATTTTCCAAATGGGTTTATGAACTTGAATTTTGCTGCCTTTCCTCGGAGCTAAGTGCAGAGGGTGGGTAACACTGATTCAGTAGTAGTGTTGATAACTATGAATCATTCCTCCTGCCACTGACCTGAAAGGTGATTAAAAAAAACAATAGCAACCTTAAAAGTAAGTACTACACTATGTTCTTCTTTGGTGATAACTCATGTTTTATTGGTCATTCCCATTGCTCAAAATACTACGTATAAGTGAGAGAACATTTGAAACCATATTCTCATTATCATTCTCTTTTAATTTGGTCATTAACTGGGCAAATACAGTATGTTCCCTTTTTCTTCCCCAGAAATTTTACTTGTTAAGTGTCTCTGCCAACAACCATATAAAATCCTGTGTCCTTGACTAATGCTTTAGAAAAATTGTTTGTAAAAGATGGAACAGGAAAACAAAAGGGTCTTAATGCAGCAGTGGATTCCTGAATGTATACTTTCTACAGCAGGATTGAGAGAACTATAGTAGCAGAGTTTGAATAACTGTGTAAAAATAAGGATATGTTTTTCTTCTCACTGTAGTACATAAAGTACTTTCAGTCTACCTAGAGAATTTTGAGTTTATTAAGAAAATGTTTATTCTCATTATACTGTATAGTTCACCAGTCAATTGACTAACAACATAGAAAGCAAATAGCACGTTACAAAAACATTAGTATTAGTACTTTAGTACAGCCATGTTTGTCTGAACATCTCAGGGGAAACCTGAAGCCTTCAGCCAGCTTCTAGAGAATGAGAAAATTCCCTGACTGCTTAAGGGAAAATAAAACAAAAAATTATACTCAGGTTCTCCATGGGGAGAGAGAATGCTCACTACGGAGAGTGATGAAGTTGTCTAGGAAAGCTAGTGAAGTTCAGTTGACTTGGCTGAGTTTTGGTGTCTTTATATCAGGGTTTCATAAAGTTTAATTCAATGACTAAAGAGACATGAGAGAATTGTTAAAGAAGAATCTTTCAACACTTTTTTTTAATAGATTTATTTATTTTTATTTATCTTTGGCTGCATTGGGTCTTCGTTGCTGCTCGTGGGCTTTCTTTAGTTGTGGTGAGCGGGGGCTACTCTTCGTTGTGGTGTGTGAGCTTCTCATTGTGGTGGCTTCTCTTGTTGTGGAGCACGGGCTCTAGGTGCGTGGGCTTCAGCAGTTGTGGCTCACGGGCTCAGTAGCTGCAGCGCACAGGCTTAGTTGCTCCGCAGCATGTGGGATCTTCCCGGACCAGGGCTTGAACACGTGTCCCCTGCATTGGCAGGCAGATTCTTAACCACTGCGCCACCAGGGAAGTCCCAACATTTTTTTTTAATAAGAATAAACCTCTAAAACAACTTTGGTCATATAAAACAGAACCTGAATATCGACAATGAAGCAAAAATAAGTGAGTTATAGTTGCTTTTTAAATATAAACATGGCTTTTAATTATGACTGTTGTCACATGTCATGTAACCATTGTTTCCCTAATTTCTAACAATTATCGTAGCAACTAGTTGAGATGAGAGGAATCTAACTTTTATTCTAGGTGGAATCATAAGGAACCAAAATTTATTGCCCCATGATCATCAAAGAATTTTTGAACCTTTTCATAGGACCAACTTTCCCATCTCATTCCAAACGTAAATGCAAAGGCACAAGCGAAAAAGACCCTGGCCAAAGGGTAAGGAGCCAAATCAGAAAAATCAGCAGAAGTATAAACAGTAACTAAGAGTTTATCATCAACTTGCTAAAAGCAAGTACAGTCAACTCCCCCCTTAGCCACGATTTTGCTTTCTGAGATTTCATTTACCTACGGTCAACAGCGGTCCAAAAATATTAAATGGAGAATTCCAGAAATAAACAATTCATAGTTTGAAATTTCACACCATTCTAAGTAGTGTGATGAAATCTCTCGACATCCAGTTCTGTCCTGCCTGGGACATGAATCATCCCTTTGTCCAGCATATCCCGACCATTAGTCACATAGTAGCCATCTGGGTTATCAGATGACTGTTGCAGTATTGCAGCGCTTGTGTTCAAGTAACCCTTATTTTACTTAATGACCCCAAAGCCTAAGAGTAGTGGTGCTAGCAATTTGGATATTCTCTTACTGTACATAATTCATGAATTAAACTTTATCATAAGTATGCATGTATAGGAAAAAACGTAGTATACAGTTGTCCCTTGGTATCTGAGGGGGATTGATTCTAGGAGCCCCCGCATATACCAAAATCCAAGGATGCTCATGTCCCTTATATAAAGTGGTATA
This sequence comes from Orcinus orca, assembly GCF_937001465.1. NCBI lineage: Eukaryota > Metazoa > Chordata > Mammalia > Artiodactyla > Delphinidae > Orcinus > Orcinus orca. Next base: position 24,295,482 of record NC_064573.1, read on the forward strand.
GTACAATCGGCCCTCCATATCTTCAGATTCTGAATCTGAGGATTCACCCAACCACAGATAGAAATTTCCATCCAAGGTTGGTTAAATCCACAGAAGTAAAACCTGACAATGTGGAGGTCCAACTGTATATTTATTGGAAAAAAATCCACGATGTGGTGTAGGATGGTGAGTGATTGCTGACGGTACATGGTCTCTTTCGGGGATGATAAAAGTGTTTGAAAATTAGATTGTGGTGATGGTTGCACAATTCTGAATGTACAGAAAACCGTTGAATTGTACATTTTAAATTGACAAAGTACGTGTGGTGTGTGAATGTTGTCTCAGTGAAGCCATTAAAAAAAAGTAGTACTTGGAGCACTAGGAAAAAGAAAAAAGAACTATTTGTTGAATGTAATAGCATATAGATACCAGCTTTGCTGGCATTATGGCATGAGGGTGAATGTTAGAAAAATAAATTTTATACTTTGAGAAAGTTAATATTTTCAATTAGGGAAAATGATTCTTGAGTAGTGTCTTGACTTTAGAAACTGCTAAAGTCAATTAGATATGCAGTTACAAAAAGATATGTGTATTTTTCAGCCTGGCTTAAGAGCAAAATCTATCAATAGGGGACTGATTAAAGTTTAAATCTATCCAATGCAGTTATTCTGCAGACATTTTTTTTTAACAAATTCAGTCCATATAGGTTTATCTGAAAAGATATCCATAACACTTAAATCAGTAGAAACAAACAGAAAACCATACTTTATAGTATGTAGGTTATATGTACATGTATGTTTGAAAATATGCATTTAATTTTTCTGGAATAATTCATAAACTATTAAATAGTGGTTACCTGTAGGGAGTCAGACTGAAGGGAAGGGAAAATAGAACTTACACTTTTTGCCTTATACTCTTCTATATAGGTATAGATCTTTACATTTTTGTCAAGTATATGACTTATTTTCCCCTCCTTCCCTCCCTCCCTCCCTCCCTCCCTCCCTCCCTTCCCTTTTTTTATTCCCTCCCTCAGTCCTTCCTTCTCTTCTTTATTATTTTTAGATAATTTTAGACTTAGAAAGAGTATTCAAGAATTTCCATATATCCTTCACCAGCTTTCCCTTTTGTAAATATCTTACATAACCATTGAACATTTTTCAAAACTATTAACCTTGGTACAATACTGTTAACTAAAACACAAATCTCATTTGAATTTTACCAGTTTTGACACTAATGCCCTTACTCTTTTCTAGTATCCAATGCAGGATGATCCCACATTGCATTTTGTTGTCACGTCTCCTTAGTCTTTCCTTGGATTTCATGACCTTGACACCTTGGAAGAGTACTAATCAGTTATTTTGTAGGATGTCCCTCAATTTGGGTTTGTCTGGCATTTTCTCATGATTAGAATGATGTTATGCATTATTGGGAAGGATACTACAGAAGTGATATGCCCTTCTCAGTACATCATTTCAGAGAATACATGGTGTTGGTGTGTATTACTGGTATTGATCACTTCACTGGGATGATGTCTGTCCAGATTCTTCACCATAAACTTGCCGATTTTCCCATTGAAATTCCTGTATGTTTTTTTGTTGTTGTTTTTTTGTTTTGTTTGCGGTATGCGGGCCTCTCACTTTTGTGGCCTCTCCCGTTGCGGAGCACAGGCTCCGGACGCCCAGGCTCAGCGGCCATGGCTCACGGGCCCAGCCACTCCGCGGCATGTGGGATCTTCCCAGACCGGGGCACGAACCCGTGTTCCCTGCATCAACAGGCGGACTCTCAACCACTGCGCCGCCAGGGAAGCCCCCTGTATGTTTTATATAGTAGCTATTTCCACTATATTGGAAATACTTTATTAGATTATTAAATATTTCCACTATATTGGAACAGTATATGGGGGAGATACTTTGAGATGATGCCGATATCCTGTTTCTTCCTATACATTTTCCCACAAATTTTAGCATCCATTGATTGATCTGGCCTCAGCATTATTTTACTGATTTATTAGTGATTTTCTGTTTGTCTCATTCCCTCTAAATTTATTATTAGAATTCTTCTGCAAGGACGAGTTGTCACCTCTCCCTGATGTATTTATCTATGCAGTTGTATATTTCTATCACTATGGACTCCTGGATACGAATTTTCTTCTTATCATCCAGAAGTGTTGTTATTTTGTTACTCAGGTTGTTCCAACTTTAGGCACTGGGAGCTCTTTCAGGTGTATCCTCTGCCCTTTGACTATGCGTCAACCTTTTTTTTTTTTTTTTTTTTTTTTTTTTTTGCGGCCTTCAAGATGCTCCAACTCATCTTGTATTTCCCCTGCTCCAGCCCTAAAATCAACCATTTCTCCAAGGAGAATCATGAAATTTGAATCAAGATCTTTATATTGATAGTTACTTTCCTAATGTCAAAACCAATGTAAAAAACAGAGCCTGATCTTGTGGATAGGGTTGCAAATCTTGTGAACATCCCTAGAAACAACTGCTTTGAACTTAAGTATTAACAGATTCCAAGCCCCACACTGATTAGGTCCCAGAAGGTTTCTTCTTTAGAACAATTGATTTTAAAAATCAAATAAATGAGGCCTCTAACAAGTGAGCAAGCTCCACACCCTACCCCTGCCACTTTTCTTCCTAATTAAAAACCAGGCCCGACTTTAACATAATCAGACTGATTTTCTTGGTTGTGTTATAACTTGGCTTTGGATGCATTTCTGAACTAGGAGTTCCAGAAATGTGCTGAGTATGCTTCTAAGGGCAGTTTTAGTTGGAGGGATCCCCTCTTGTTTAAAAAAGAAAAATTTCTTCACTCTTAAAAAGCACACCTGAATTGAGGTAAAGAATATTGCCCTTTCTTTATTCCTACAGAGGAAATTTGTCCTGTCCCTTCTTATGGAATATGGTAGAATATTCTTTCTAAGGATTTTTTAAAATTATCTTTAAAAATACTTAAATAACTTCTATGTTCCTTCTAAAAGGAAATAGGATGTGTTTGCATTGAAATCTGGCAATGATTAATTAACCTTCTAAGAGAACTTTAAAGAATACAGAAAACCCATGCATATTAAATTCAGTAGCAGTGTGTGATAAGTTAAGAAATCATAGTGATTTCTTAAATAACAAAGAAAGTTTGAAGAATCTTAGGAAAAGCTGTTTTTATATTAGCTCTGTAGAGCAGCAGATAAGAATATTTTCACTACAATGGGAAGGGGGGAAAAATGAAAAAATGAAAAAAATCACTGGTTTTTACAAATTTATCACACATTGCTACTGAATTTAATATGCATGGGTTTTCTGTATTATTTAAACTTCTCTTAGAAGGTTAATTAATCATTGCCAGATTTCAGTGCAAACACATCGTATACACTACGAAATGTAAAATAGATAGCTAGTGGGAATCAGCCCATATAGCACAGGGAGATCAGCTGGGTGCTTTGTGTCCACATAGAGGGGTGGGATAGGGAGGGTGGGAGGGAGACGCAAGAGGGAGGAGGTATGGGGATATATGTATATGTATAGCTGATTCACTTTGTTGTAAAGCAGAAACTAACACCATTATAAAGCAATTATACTCCAATAAAGATGTTAAAAACATCATTATTTTAATTTTCTGTTTGCTCGAATTTTTATTGGTTTTCTCTCTCTTTCTCCCTTTCTGCCTGAGTTCATAGTTCCTAATAGGAAGAAAAGAAGTCTACTATTTGGAATTTTCTTTGATATATCCTTGATTTACATGGCAAATAGAAAGCAGCTGTCTATTTAAGCATCTAATTCTTGAAACCATAGTCCCCTCAAGCGTCATCTGGAAATAATGTAGCTTGTAAAACAAAGCTAAGAAGAAAAGGCAATGTTTGTTTTATGTGGGATGAATGATTTCTGTTGGGGTCCTTTAATTCGGCTATTATGAGGGTTATTAAAAAGCAGTATTACAAAAGAGGTTTAAATGAAAAGAATTTTTTTGAGCTGGTATCTTATTATTACAGTTGATTATAGTCAAAGCTGCAAATATTTTATAAATGGCACTTTATTGTAGTTTCTCCAAACAAGACCCCAAAAAACTAGTAATCTTACTCATCGTATGAGTGGAAATTCAACTCTTTCCATAGTGGATTTAGTTTCTGAAAACAAATTGTATTTGAGAATTCAGCTTTGCCTGTTTTCCTGGAAATTTCATGGCTTTCTGAAAAGTTCTTAAGAAATCTTACAAGTGTATTTGGGGATTACCTTATAAATGCAAAAATGAACATGAAAGCAGCAGAGTTTATCTAGGCTTCAGGTTTTATTGGAAGACTCAATTAACACCAGATAAAGTTAAGCCTAAATTGTTGCTTAACTTATTTATAAATTACTTGAGTTTCTGAGATGTGAATTTGGAGATCTCAGTCCTGAGAAGCAGTATGCTTTGGGAAACAGAAGTCAAGTTAATTTGTGCTTTGACAGTTGTTAGAGGCTATTCCATGATTGGAGTGTATTGGTTTTCTTAATTTGTTAACACAACATAGTATTTGTTTTTGATAGTTGACACATAAGAACTAAGTTTCAGTTCTTAAGTGTACTTGGTACCACAGAAATGAAGTTACTTAGCATGTTTGATTATAAATAGGGCAGGCATGGTTAATTATTTTTATGCATTTGAGTCTTATCTCTCACCTGGTATCTTCTGTGATCTCAAATTTGTATTTTGACTGAGGTCATAAGGAGAATATTGTGTTACTCTGAAACATATCTTTTTTTCTTGAACGTACAATGTTAATTGATCAACCTAGCAAATGAATTAATGACTTATCCTTTTTAGGGTCAAATTCTAAGCCTAAAACATACTGAGCCTTTAATAATCAGTATTAACTCTCTTATGAAGTTATCTCTTATGTATCATACTGGTCAGTGAATTCCAATTAGAGTAACTTTTGTTTCATTATTAGTAGTGCTTTAGCTCATTAACCGATTCCAAGTCCTAAATTCCCCGTACCCATTGTGAATTCTCATATAATTACTAATATCATCCAGGTTAACAGTAATATCAGTTACAAAAGAGTAGTACATGCATTAAAGAAAACTCCATATGGTACTTGAAATTCCCCCTTCTTGCATCCAGCACGTAGTGAGCAACTGCTGTCTTCTCAGGCACTTTTCTCTGCCCTTTAAGACATCAGTGGAGATAAAAATCTCTGCCCTCATGAAGCCTACATTCTAATGAAGAGAGAGGTATAATGATTGTATTCATGGGCAAATGAATGAACAAGTGAATGAAATGTAAGAAGTTCCCATGGGAAAATAAAGCAGAATAAAGGGGTGGGAGCACAGGCCATGGGAAGGTAGCAGTGTAATGGGTGGTTAGTGGAGGGTATGCCTCACTGAGAAGGTGACATTTGAGTAAAACCTAAGGAAGGAGAAGCAATGAGTCATGCAGAGGTCAGTGTGTTCTAGGAGGATGGAACAGGGAGTGCACAGGGCTTGAGACAGGAGCCTCCATGAGCCATGACAGGGTATAGTGGCTGGGAAGGAGATTATCTGGACCGCATTTATAATCATCCTGAATAAATGCATACCGACGAGTGATCCAGAAAAGTTTTGGATAGAGCAACAGCCTGAAAATAAGAAGACCTGTTTCTGGGGTTTTGTTTTGTTTTGTTTACCTTTAATTTGCTGTGGGCTTGGGCAACTTTTTTGGCCATTCTGACCCTTGATTTCCTTGCCTTTAAAGTGTATCTTAAAGTAGATTTTTTGTGTGTGATTTCCTTTTCCAATGTGATTGGCATTCTCTGGTTATATAGAAAGGGATTTGTATTGCTGCAATGCACAGCAATTATAGGGGACTCCACTCTCTTTGTATTCTGTGTGAACCGTGTCCCCTGAAACATATCCTAGAATACAGTATTTAAGAATTTGAGACAGCCACTTGTAGATGTCACAGAGTGATGTACATATTTATAGACGAGATAAATATCAGCTTATGTTTTACAGAATGCTACAAATAAAAGGCTCCTCTGAGAAGATATCATAAAAAGTTTTGAGTGGTTTTATTCTGAGTCTTACAAAATGGAAGGGCCTTTAATTAAGAGTCAGTATATATGATGGTTAGGCATATAAGCTTTGTGAGGAGAATTCTTGGAACATAAACCCAGCTTCATAGTTTTTTAGTTTTCTTGAAATTTCCCCATGAAAACAAAGAGAATGCATCAACAAACACAACATTTACAACAAAACTAGGTGACAGGGTGGCCACATGAAACCCAAAATACCAGAGGGTAGGTGCAAACTACCAAGAGCTACAAGATCCTTGCAGTATCTGTGTGAGAGCAACTAGAAGGAATGAGACCTCCCAGGGATCTGAGAAGTAGCCAAAAGGTATTCACTGGAAAGTCCACAGGCCAGTTTGAGAAAAGCACCTGAAACTGGTAGGGGTTTTGCATACCCTAACTCAGAGTCGATTGTCAGGGGTCTGCTGTAAGATCCGAAGGGGTTCCAGCATCTGGGCCCTATCGACTCTTAAAACTAAATAGCTGAGGGGCTTCCCCCGTGGTGCAGTGGTTAAGAATCCACCTGTCAACAATGCAAGGGACACGGGTTTGATCCCTGGTCCGGGAAGATCCCACATGCCGCAGAGCAACTAAGCCCGTGTGCTACAACTACTGAGCTTGCGCTCTAGAGCCCACGAGCCACAACTACTGAAGCCTGTGTGCCTAGAGCCCGTGCTCTGCAACAAGAGAAGCCTGCACACCGCAATGAAGAGTAGCCCCCGCTTGCCATAAGTAGAGAAAGCCCACACACACCAACAAAGACCCAGTGCAGCCAAAAATAAATAAAAAATTAAATCTTAAAAAAAAAAAATTAAGCTAAATAGCTGAAGCTCTCTCCTAGGACCAAGCCCCATACTGAAGTGAAGCTGCTAGAATTGGAGCCCCCAGAGAAGGTCAGGGACAATAAGCAAAGAAAAAAGAAAGTTTCAGATAAATGTAGGGTTGGAGAAGAGAGCCAGGAGATTCCAGAAAGTGCATGACCATGTTTATGAGCACTTCACATAAACAAAGAAAAGGTGGTCTTGGAACTAGAGAGTGCTACCTTGACCTACCCTCCATGAGAAAAAAAGTTGGGAAAACTAACTTCATTAAAAATGAGCAAAAGAGGGACTTCCCTGGCCGTCCAGTGTTGAGACTCCACGCTTCCAATGCAGGGGGCATGGGTTCAATCCCTGGTCGCAGAACTAAGATCCCACATGCCACACGGCCAAAAAAAAAAAAAAAAAGTGAGCGAAGAGAAAAAGCTCAGTCAAATTCAGTGCAAAGAGAGAAGAAAAAAGAGAATAAGGAGAATAATATGTCTTGTAAATAAAAGCATGATATATACCCATGCTTTTAAAATAGATAAGTGTCCATCAACAGATGAATGGATAAAGAAGATGTGGCACATATATACAATGGAATATTACTCAGCCATAAAAGGAAACAAAATTGAGTTACTTGTAGTGAGGTGGATGGGCCTAGAGTCTGTCATACAGAGTGAAGTCAGAAAGAGAAAAACAAATACCATATGCTAACACATATATATGGAATCTAAAACAAAAAAAGGGTCATGAAGAACCTAGGGGCAGGATGGGAATAAAGACGCAGACCTACTAGAGAATGGATTTGAGGATACAGGGAGGGGGAAGGGTAAGCTGGGACAAAGTGAGAGAGTGCCATGGACATATATACACTACCAAATGTAAAACCGATAGCTAGTGGGAGCAGCCGCATAGCACAGGGAGATCAGCTCGGTGGTTTGTGACCACCTAGAGAGGTGGGATAGGGAGGGTGGGAGGGAGGGAGACGCAAGAGGGAAGAGATATGGGGATATATGTATATGTATAGCTGATTTACTTTGTTATAAAGCAGAAACTAACACACCATTGTAAAGCAATTACACTCCAGTAAAGATGTTAAAAAAAATTTTTTTTAATCATTTAAAGTAACAATGGTTCAGAGAATGTAACTAAATTGTCTAGAATTGCATAGCTAACAACTAGTTGTCTGTCTTGATATTAACGTGACTAAAAGAAAACTTTTTTTTTTTAAACAAATATATCAGTGCTTGTTCATTGCCAAAAATAAAATAAATAAATTAGATGAGAACTGTTAAATAACTTTTCAAAACAACTAAAAGAAACTAAGAAAATGATACAGGATATAACAGAACAACAAATCAGAATTACAAATACTCAAATGGACAAATTTTATTTCTAAATAAAATTAGAAATAAAGAGAAAGAGAAAGTATTTAGTAAAGAGAAAGTATTTAGTAAATAAATAGATATAATGCCTTAAGAAAAATAGAAAGTAAAAAGGAGGAAAAGCTTAAAAGCAAAAAGAAATGAAAGAAAAAGGATTTGAGAGAAAGTGACTAAATACCATAGACAGAAATCCTATAGTACTTATAAAATACATATATAAAATAGGAATCCGCCCAAGAGAAAAAAAATACTTCAAGGAAACTTTCCTAAAATTATGAAGGAAAAAGATTTGAAACTACATGCTGAAAGAGCATACACTCTATGCCTTGGAAAATCAACCTAGGACAACACATACCAACACATACTCCAGTGAAACTACAGAGTTACAAAGCTAGAGAGAAAAAAATTTGAGGGGTACTCAGGCAAAAAGACCAGGTCACTTTTAAGGGAAGAAAATAAAATTGTCAACAGACTTTTGGGCAGTGTTTTATGCCACAATAAAATGGAATAACATTTTTAAGATACTCAAGGAAAGCAAATGTGAGCCAAGGATTTTATATCCCACCAAACTGACTTGCAAGTATAAGAAACACAATCTTATGAAATCTAGGAACTCCGAGAATATGGTTCCCTTCCTGAGGGCTCTACTAGAGTAGAGGTGGTCAGCAAAGTGGTCAGCAAAGTGGTCAGCAAAGGTTTTCTATAAAGCGCCAGACAGTAAATATTTTAGACTTTGTAGGCTACATTGCTATCTTTGTCACATATCTTTGTGTGGGGTGTTTTGTTTTGTTTACAACCCTTTAAAAATACAAAAACCATTCTTAGCTCAAAGGCCATATTGGGACAGGCCACAAATCTCATTTGGCCCGTGGTTCGTAGTTTGCCAACCCCTGTACTAGAGAAAGAACTTTAGACAACCACAGTGACTGGAGAGATACAAACATAAAGACTGGTGATAAGCATTATCTATATTTTTACTTGTAGAACTAGCATGAAACAATATTCACGAAGGAGAGAGTGTGGTATAGTATGAAAAGACTGTGTCTCTGGCAATGCAGATACATCACAACTATTAAAATATGGAGAAGGGAAATGGTGAGAACATGTAAAAAGTAGAATAAACTGCTGATTGCCTGATGGTTAACTGGGAGTTAAAGGATATTGTATCAGGTCAGATGCTGGGAGAGAAGTGGGAGAAAGAAGAGGTAATTAGCTGATTTGATATTGTTTACAGCAGCAAACCAATAGAAAATGACAAAAAAATAAGAAGACAGGAATTATATAGTTATTCACCTAGAGGTAACCATTAGAAGAAAAATACAAATTTCCTGAATACCAAAAAATAAAATATAAAAAGAAAGCAAATAAAATATACCGCATATGGAAAGGCTAGTTATATAAAAGACCTATATATATATATAAATATAAATATAACATAAAATTATATGTGAGAGCGTTGAAACCAAACAAATTGACCTTCAGTCTAAAACTCCATTGATAAGAACTGGTTGAATGAATTTTGGTACATTCATACAGTAGAGTACTATCCATCTATAAAAATGAATGAAAAGTATTTCTATATGAAGTTCTATAAGTTGCCACATAATCATCCTCCTCAGGGTAGGTTGGTGATACCCATTTGTATCTATTTTTATTTGAAAACAAAAACAATGGAAGGACAAACTATAAAAAAAATTTTTTTAATTGTTACCTATAAAGAGAGTAAAAGAATAGGATAAAAGTGACTGAGAAGGATAAAGCTAGATTTTGAGTAATTCTTGATTTTAGATTTAACTTATGAACTACATAAATAGTTCCTAAGAAAAAGTTCCTTCAGTAGAGTTAGATTGAATATTAGTGATTATACATATAACATGATTATAAAACAGTTTAAAAGAACAGTCTCTAAAATTTAAATAAATTGAAATAAATAAACCTAAATATATATCCAGTAGGTGGTATAACCAAACATCCAAGTGACTCTTTATCCCTAGGAGGCTGTACCTTAAGACACAACTGAAAAAAAAAAATTAAACTGTTTTTACTATCACGTTTGTGTAGCAACCTTGGTATTGTTATTTCATGACATGGGCTTTTAATGTAAGATAAAGCAAATGAGTAATTGTACAATATTCTAATTTTGTTTTCCCCATTGCCTTGGGAACCTGGATTCTTGGCGTGGGAGCAGTATATGCAGATATAAAATAGAAGAGATTGAATAAAAACTCTTTGATCTTAGTTTGAATAGGAAGATTCTGTATGGACTCTGGTTTTTGTTTTTGAATATCTGTAGCTATGTCTAGTCATTCTACTTCTGTCCTTTGAACTCACAGAAACAGTGACCAGCCCAGTAGCACAGCATTGAACATCGCTAGCAACCAGATTTCCACTAAAAGGAACAAGGAATTTATCCTGCCTTTCATATAGGATGGTAACAAAACAGTAGTTATGAGAAAGTTCCTCTTTAGAGAAATGTTATAGCTGATAACTGAAAAGGGAATGATATAATTAGAATATCACCATTTAATTAACCTTAATAAATTAGTAGAGCCAAGCAGTGGACATGAATAGCCTCTCACTTACAAAAAGAGAACCAGACATTATGTGCCTCCTGATGTAGAACACACCACCATTCGTGAAGGAGTCTTGTTTTAAAAACAAAAACAACAACAAAAATCTAGTCTGATCAGGCCTTTAGATTAATCTACCAATTTACCGGAAATATCTAGGACAGAGAAACATGAAACACCACCACCAAAATCCAGATTGCACGAAATTATATAGGACAAATAACCTGGTTTATTCAACTAATAAATTGCAGTGAAAAAGGAGAGAGAGAGAAACACCCTTTAATAAAGTCCAGTTGCACCGTAACGACTTGATTTGGATCCTCATTCTCACAAGCTGTCTTAAAAATAAGAACAAAAACCATTTTTTTGCCTTATTAGAAAGTTGAGGACTGACTGGATATTTGATAATTTTCACAGATTACCATTAACTTTTTATGTGTGAGAATGGCATTATGGTTACAGTTTTAAAAGAAGAATCTTTATCTTTTGGAGATACTTACCAATATATTAATAAAGGTATATCTGGGGTTTGCTTCAAAATGACACTTGAGGGGAGGAAGTGAGTGAGTATAAGGAAACAAGGTTGGTCCTGAGTTGATAACTGTTGGAGCTGGGTAAAAGGTAAATGGAGGTTCATTATACTGTCCTGTCTCTGTGCTGTATATATTTGAATTTTTCCAATTAAAGAAGTTAAAGAGGTTGCACAACAGTGTGAGTATACTTAACACTACTGACATGGTAGAAAAATGGTTAGGATGGTAAATTTTATATTATGTGTATTTTACCACAGTTTTTTTAAGTTAAAGAATATGAGCTTTGGATTCTGAAAAAAACTACACTTAACCTGCCTATGACCTTGACCTAAACCCCTCTGATCTTCAGAATAAAGATACAGACGTAGAGGATGGACTTGAGGACACGGGGGGAAGGGGAAGCTGGGACAAAGTGAGAGAGTAGCACTGACATATATAGACTACCAAATGTAAAATAGATAGCTAGTGGGAAGCAGCCGCATAGCACAGGCAGATCAGCTCCATGCTTTGTGATGACCTAGAGGGGTGGGATAGGGAGGGTGGGAGGGAGGTTCAAGAGGGAGGGGATATGGGGATATATGTATACATATAGCTGATTCACTTTGTTGTACAGCAGAAACTAACACAACATTGTAAAGCAATTAAACTCCAATAAAGATGGGGAAAATTTTTTTTAATTAGAAAATAAGTTAAAAAATATGAACTTTGGAATCTGAAAAAACTACATTTAACCTTCATGTGACCTTGACCTAAACCCCTCTGACCTTTGGTTTCCTCATTTGTTAAATAAAAACAATAATACCTTGCCCATGGGATTGTTGTACCAATTAAATGAGATAATGCATAGAAAGCACTTAGCTCAATATGTGGCATATAACTTTAACTATATAAATACGTATTATGTAAATATTAGTGGCCATTATTACCACCACTACAGCTTCTACCACCTACAGTAGGAAAATATATCTTTTATTCTCCCATCACTGAAAACTTTAGCTTATTACCGAGGAAGCCTGTTAAAAATTCTCTTTCCAGTGTGCTGTGGTGTAATGGAATAAGCTTACTGTGCAAGTTAGACAGACTTGAGTTAACTTAAGTTTTAGCGCTTACTTGATATGCTACTTTGGTTAGTAAATATTTACTTAATGACCTTAGGGGAGTTATTGTAGCTGTCTGAGCTTTGATTATCTCATCTACAAAATGAGGATGCTAATACCTACTTTTTAAGTTGGATTGAATATTAGTGATTATACATATAGTGTTCTTGACTGAATGCATTGATCATAGTAGGTTTTCAGTAAATGATGGATATTATCATCCATGATTGTATTCATTCATATATGATTATCATTGTTCAGGAATGGAAGGTAAGACGGACTTTTCCATATATCCTTCCTGGCCAAAATTTATCTGAACATAAGAATATTCTATTTCTGATTTAATTATGGCCTTAGATTTAATATGGATTTAATAGAACATACTATTAAATCGTATCTATTTTTCTCAACTTTTGAAATTTCAGTATGTATTTTTTCTTTTTTTCACTGGGTTTTGTTTATCAATAGAGCCTTATCACCGTTCTGTTTAGAGGAATGAATGTTCCGAGGGAGGAGTGCTCTGTTGCTGGTGACTGTGGCAGATTAAAGATAACTGGAATAGTGATGCCCAGTGTTAACTTGCTTTTTTTTCTAGTAACATATGAGAATCCTACACCAAAAAGGACTTCTTGTTAGATACCAGCTGTAATAGAAAAGTACTCCTTTTTCCCACTAGAGATTCAAATACAACAGAGGTGAGGTCTGCATCTAACAGAAATGCTCTAGAACTGATCCCAGAAATATAACGGAGGTGACTACTCAGATCTCTTCCTAACTCTGGACCCTGTGATTCTTTTTGTCTCTATTTATTGCCATCCTCACTGCTTTATTTCTTCTCATTGAGTAACTCAGCATGACATTCCTTTCATTGTAGCATCATCATTATTGCTTACAGAGCACTCACAAGAGATAAAGCAATATAGAAAGCTTCATGGAACTTGCCTGATGCTGGGAGACCTGGCCATTGTCCTTAAGGAACTTATCAGTCAGTAGCATCACAAAGGGAAGCCACAGAGATTTTTTTTTAATGAACTGATTGTGGAAAATGTATATTCTCAATGCGTAAGTAATAATATGCATCTATTTTCTTTCCCAGAAAAAAAAGAAAACATTCAAGTTCTTATTACATAAGTCTGATAAATCATATGTCTGAGCTTCAGTTTCTCCATCCAACAACAAAGACTCTAGAATCAGACATACCTGGATTTGAATCCTGCTTCTCTCTCTTAGTAGCTGTGTAATAGTAAGGAAATGACAATCTTTTGAGTTTTAATTTCCACTTCTGAAAATAATCATAACAGTCCTACTATTAAGTTACGTGTTAGTTTCTAAATAGTATTAAATACAGTGAATACAAAAGTAAAACAGCATAAATTCAAGAAGGGCATCATCCATTCAAAACATATGATTTTATTCATGTCATATTTTGCCCCAGGCTTTGAGTATACAGTCATGAAGAACAGACATGGACCCTGCCCCACCTCAGGGAGCTAGTAGAGGGAAGAGCCCAATCAATTAGCAAGCAAGTGAATGCAAAATTATAAATAGGGTTAAGGAAGATAACTGCAACATAATGCAAGAGGATCGTGAGAATCTTAATTTAGATTTGGGCATATGGGGGAGATCGGGTATTTGCTCTCTGAGAAAGTAATGTTTGACTGAGACCTGATAGATGAGTAATAGCCAGAAGAAGAGTGGGAGTAGTGTTTTGAACAGCAAATGTGAAGGCACTGAAGCAGGACAGGGCTCTGTTTATTCAGGAAAATGTAAGCAGACCAGAATGTCTTAGAGTGTGGATGTGAGAGGTAGAGAGGGAGTAGCATTAAATGAGATTGGAGGTACAGGTCAGCGTCAGCCCGTGCCAGGCCTGACGGACTCCTCATTTTAAGGAGTTCGGATGTTATCCATCGTTTGGCATAAAGTCATTAAAGGGTTTTGAACCATGGAGCAGTTGGCCCAATCTGCCTTTGAAAAGAATATTGTGGAGAAGTGATGGAAATGCAGAATGAGATATTCAAAGTCATGAGATAGATGAGAGCACAATGAGAGAGAAGGTGGCATGAGAAGGAAAGAGGGATCAGTCCGGAGCCCTGAAGGGCCCCCAACCTTCAGAAGTTGGATAGATGAGGAAATGCATGATGTCAAGTTGGCACGTCTTAAAGAGGAAGAAATGGTGAACCAACCGTGGGTTGAAGATTGAGGATGAGATGAGGATTAAAACATATGCACTGGACTTGGCAAAACACAGATGGTATCTGGGCGTGTAAAAATGGGAATTATTTTGAATAGTATAAGTTGACAGACAGGTAGCTCGATTAATCATGAGAAGATGTTTTTATGGGTTGGATTTTTTAAATCGAGGTCTAAGAAAGAAAGAGTACCACACTGTTTATTCTCAGTCTCCTGGTTAACCTTTCTTACCTTAGAATATGTGTCTACCCCTGTTCCTGCTTCTTAGCATACCCAACTTTATGCATTTTTTTGTGTGGACTAATGATAATAGTTAAGCTTGTTTAAAATGCAGGTTAGGCAATATTTAGGAATAAATTAACAACAAATACCTAGGAATTATATTAAGGTTATGTTAAAAAAAATTTTTTAATTTATTTATGGCTGCATTGGGTCTTTGTGCTGCACTGCTTTCTCTAGTTGCGGCGAGCAGGGGCTACTCTTCATTGCAGTGCGTGGGCTTCTCATTGTGGTGGCTTCTCTTGCTGCGGAGCACAGGCTCTAGGCATGCAGGCTTCAGTAGTTGCAACACGCAGGCTCAGTAGCTGTGGCACACAGGCCCTAGAGTCACGGGCTTCAGTAGTTGTGGCACATGAGCTCAGTAGTTGTGGCACACAGGCTTAGTAGTTGTGGCTCGCGGGCTCTAGAGCACAGGCTCAGTAGTTGTGGTGCAGGGGCTTAACTGCTCCACAGCATGTGGAATCTTCCCGGACCAGGGCTTAGACTCATGTCCCCTGCATTGGCAGGCGGATTCTTAACCACTGCGCCACCAGGGATGTCCCAGGTAATGTTAAAATATTAATGAAGAGATAAAATAAGGCCTAAGTCAATGGAGAAATAATGTATCTTTCTAAACTTTAAGCTCTGAAATTCTGAAGATTTCATCCTTAACAAATTAATATGTCAAAGTTAATGTAATTTTTCAATGTAAATTGATAAAGTGATAATAAAATTCATTTGGGTGAATAGACACACTCTCTCTCTCTCTCTGCAGGTTAGGGAATTCCCTGGCAGTCCAATGATTAGAACTCAGCACTTTCACTGCTGGGGCCTGGGTTGGAACTGATCAGGAAACTAAGATCCCACAAGCCACGCGGTGAGGCCAAAAAAAAAGAAAAAAAAATGCAGGTTATACATAAGGAGTGTAATTAATAACAACTCATCATAATAAACTTATAGCTAAATATCCTGATTACTTTTCTTTAAACGTACACATTATCAGATTTTAAATTAAGTTATGCTTAATAAACCAAGTGAAAAGTACTAAAGTCAAAATGTACAGTATTCCCACAACTCAGGTTATAGGAAGCTCCAAATGGTTTCCTCATAGCACTGATATTATTTCCATGGGATTGCAGGATGTTTTTAAGTATCTCTTACCTTATATAATAAACGGTGCATTCACCATCCCATCCGTGGTTCAGAGGAAATACTCTTTGAAAGCATGTATAAATGTATTTTTGCTTTACAAATGTTTGTCATTTTCCCCTCAAAAAACTTGAGGAAGAGGTTTTGAGAACCGAGTACAAATGAGGAAAACGTGTGCTATGTAACAAAGAATGACAATTAGAGAGGGAGAGGGAGTGTGTGTGTCTGAAAAAGCTTTAGATTGTTTTTTTCTTTTCAATCTTTCATCCTAGTGTCCTTACTATTATATTACTTATGTAAAGCCTTCTGTCCATTGAGTTCAAAGCACTTACAATCATTAAGTCATTTATTTCTTGGATTTATTGAATGGGTGCCCATTGTTCAAAAGCCCGTGGGCGTAAGTACAAAGTTATAAAAGCACACAAATTAAATGTAATAGCACAGGAGCAAGAGAGAATGCCAGCAGGATCACTGCTGTGACTATTGAGAACGCCAGACTCTTATAAAGAAAGAAAAGAGAAAAAGAAAAGGAATAAAACAGCCACCTAGGATTCATTATATTCTGAGAGTTACAAAATAAATTTGTCAGGTCAAAAGCAGTGCCACAGGGTACAGTTAAGAGGCCTAATTGAATTTAGAGGGTGCTCTGGAAAATGGTCCAACTCTTAAACAGACTCAGATTCTACTCTAGTAATGAAGCAAGAGAAATTATTATTCTCTCTCCCTCATTTTACAGATAAGATATTCAGATACATGGGGAGTCGGTTAACTGCCATTGTCTCAAAGCAGTGTCATAAAATTTGAAGCATGATCTTATTCTGAGATTCCCAGTTAAATCTTGTTTCATTTCTTTCAGCATTTTAGCTTGGATATACATGTTTCTTTTTAGTTGTCTCCTTCATATGGTGATTTAAAAATGGATATTTTCAGTTCAGTAAATCAGAAAGCCTCAAGCTGATTCTAAAATGAATTTAGAAGAGGAAAAGCCTCTCATTTTTCAAGAAGTCAATAGATATTTGAAAATTCTAAAATTAAGAAATACCAGCACACATTATTATTTCCAAATAAGAAGACAGATGTTGGAGGAAGTAGCTAAAATGGTTCAAAATACTCACCTCTGGGGAGTGGGAGTTAGGAGAAGGGAAAGGAGGATGGGTCCTGGGATTGCTCTTGTTTTGTTTCAAATCTAGTAGTAGTCTTAACCTTCACACTATGTTCATTTGTTACTTTGATAAAAATTAAAACAGAAGTTTAGGGGAAAGAAATAAAGAACAGGAAACCAAACACATGTACAATAAATATTTGAGATTATCTTCAAAACTGAGTTTAACATATTATTCTCTAAGTCTTAAAGTAATAACAAGCTTGTCAGCACCCTCGCTTTATAACGCCGAGTCTGATTTTTGGTAATTCAAGAGAGATTGGCTAAAACTGCCAGTAAATTATGCATTCCACAATTAGGTATTTTCTCCTACTTCTGGTATTTTTCTTTATTTAATTGGAAATCTCTAATGACATTGACTGAAACTCTTGAAAGCATTATAATGTGGTCTTAAATGGGACACTTCCTGTGCTTTTGTGTTCAAGCCTTGGACTAAATTGTATTTTTTTTATCCTCCCGTTTCCCCCTTTTTCTTTGCCTTGAAGGATTTCCCACAATTCACAGTAATCTCCCACTGGAGTCTAAGCTCCATATAGGCAGGGATTACATCCATTGGTCACTGCTTGAATCCAGGGCCTGGTCCAGTGCCTTTTCACAGTGCCAGTCATTCAGTATTTTTAAGTAAATGACAGATTTCATCTGGGAATGTTGAGTTAACTAATAAATAGCTATTGGGAGAATTGATTAAATTGTACCAGTTAGCCTGGTAACCTGAAGGAGTTAATAAAATTTCCCCAGCTGCCAAGGCTACATTGAACCAGACCTTCCAAGGCCACTAAATTACAGGGGAGCACAGAATACTGGGCAGGTGTTCAGTATCCGTGCTGTTATCAAAGCTCTTAGGAGGCATAAGGAATATTCAAATAGCAACTGTTTTTGAGATCTTTTGTAAAAGGCAGTTTGTAACTGTTTTTTGTGTGTGTGCAGCTAATGAGATTTTAATTTCTCCCTCTGTGTCTTTATATGTCTGTCTTGCAGTTTCTGTATTCTTTTTGCTCAACACGACCAATTCCTCTCCCAATTTACTCAAATTTTGAATGACATAAAGTTGAAGCCATTAAGAAGGTTCTAATCATTCTTTTATTTAGTTTGTTGGCACCCCAAAGAATTAGAGTTAGCAGTGACTGTTGGATAATAGCCAGTAAATTAGTTGAAATAATGTCACCACATGTTTCTTAAATATAAATCAAACACACATACAAGGAGAAAAACGGCTTCCTAAACACTTTGGTTGGAGAGGCATTTTTATTAAGAAAGCAACTAAATTGCTAAAATTGATTTTATACTGCCGTTTTCTTGTTCTTTGGATATTTGAGAGTTCTTGTTCACCTAGCTCGCAGTATGATCTTGCGGTAAAACCAAGTGATGATCAGAAAAGTTTGAACTGATCATTGACTTTATTGATGCAGTGAGGCAGAGGTTTCTCTGTAATCATAGCTGTGCACATGTAGGTCCTTGCCAGAGCTAAGTGAATGGCATCAATCACAAAAGACTTTCTCTTGCACTCACATCTGTGACTGTTGCTCACATGCAACAGCATGTTCAGTCTTTTCCACTTGAGCTGGTGCACATCTAACAACATTTCTGACTTTGGACCTTAAGGAAACCATGGTTTTCCTTTAACTAAAGAAAAACTAAAATTGTCTGTCTCTTATTTACAAACCTACAGGACAGCTGACCAAAGAGAATTACCATTAAATTGCCACTTAATGGTCTACACATTGTAGAAGAAGCTGCATCTTCATTACATTACTTCCTTGTACTGTCACTGTGGGGTTTTTTTAAGTGAGAAATGCTACCAAGCAAATTTTAGCTTTGTTGCCAATGATACTAGCGTTAGTACTAGAAAGTTTTCTTGTTACAAGGTACTCATTACCCTAAAATGTCTTTTGCTTGCATTTTGTATCTTCTGCCTAACAAAAAGTTTTCCTTATTCCCAAATTGATAAAGACGTGCAATAGAGAAAAGGAAAGGGGGAATCACATTCCTTGTTGTCAAGTAAATTTTGACTGAAGGGACTCCTTTAATAGCCTTTTTCTCTATGTTCAAATCACTTTTCATTTGCCTCTCAAAGAAGGATTTCCTTCATGTTACATTCCCCCCCCCCATTTTGATTTTATCTTTTACATACTGATAGTTGTTTCTACAAACTTTTGTCCAGGAAAAATGTCCAGAAAATAAAATTAAGCATCTCTTACCAAGAAATCAGCACCAAATAGCAAAATGACAGGCAGCCCCAACTCATGACTTGATTGCTAAACTGTGATCCTAAGGTGGGCCGTTTTAAGTCAGATCCTTATAAATGTTACACATGTTAAGTTCCTTTCCCCCAAATCAATTTCATGTTATAGAAACAGAAAAACAGATTTCAGTGAGTGAAAAATTTGTATTTTATAACCCTATATCACAAACAACAGCAAGATAAAAATTGGGTTCTGTATAAGCTTTTGGGTGCCTTTGAGGCTTTTGAAAATATAAGTCCAATAACATTTAGACTGTTTTAGTAACTCTTGTTTTAGTAACTCTTCCTGTAGTAAGCATTGTTCATTACTCTAAGGACCTTCAAACTGCTTCTAAAATTAATTTCTGCCACAAGAAATAACTTGCAAGTTTAATACAGGATTGCCTTCCAAAGTATTTGAATGGTAATTGCTGGGCGATAGGTAGTTGCCATGGCAACTCTTCAGTGGTTCCCTTACTCTAATTGTAGCAGCAGACTGAGTCACCTTCACTGCCACTGACCTTGACTGAATCGTGAGCATTGGCAGTGTGTTTTTACAAAATGTAGGCATTGGTCCCAGCCAGTAAGCAACCATAAATACAACCTTTGGCCATATGTGGAATATGGTTATAATGCAATGGGTTTCAAATCAAGCTGTCTTCAATCAGGGGTCACCTATATTTCAGCAGTAGACTTGGAATTTTTTTTTTTTAATTTTATTTATTTTTGGCTGCGTTGGGTCTTCACTGCTGCGCGCAGGCTCTCTCTAGTTGAGGCAAGCAGGGGCTACTCTTCGTTGCGTTGCACGGGCTTCTCATTACAGTGGCTTTTCTTGTTACGGAGCACGGGCTCTAGGCACGCGGGCTTCAGTAGTTGTAGCTCACGGGCTCTAGAGCGCAGGCTCAGGCTCAGTAGTCGTGGCACATGGGCTCAGTTGCTCCATGTGGGATCTTTCCGGACTGGGGCTCGAACCCGCGTCTCCTGCATTGGGAGGTGGATTCTTAACAACTGCGCCACCAGGGAAGCCCAACTTGGAATATTTTTGAACATACTATTTCCTAAAAGGATTAACCATTTAGTATAACAATAGCATTTAGGTTCTTAAAGAGCTCAGATTCACAGTTAGCTCAGAGCGTTTCATTGTAATGCACACAAATGTTCTAAAATTCAAATTTCAGTGTCATGGAAGCACTTCTCTGTAAATAGACATAAAAGTGCAAGTCAGAAAACAATACAGTTATATGACTTAGTGCCCGTTAGAGTTAACATACATCCCAATTACATCTGTATGTAATAGGAAACTTTGATTTATTATTACTATTGCTTCTGTTAGTAAAAGCAACAAATAAAGGGCAAGGACTGCATTTTATTTTATAGCGTTAGAATCTGTTCTCAGTGCTTAAGACGATGCTACATGTCATGACATTGGCCTTCAGTTACTGTTTGTGAAATCATTGTCTTCTGTGGTTATTTTATGTTCATTTCACTGTCTATTTCAATCAGTTGAGAATCTGTTTTGTCAAATTTTGTTAAACCGTGGGATAGATTTGTTTATTCCCAACTAGAAGTAATTAATAGAGAGAGCATTAGTTTTACATGTTAGAGGGAGCTTCCATTTTAAAAATAAAAATGCCTCAAGTGTAAGATATAATTTGGGGGGCTTCCCTGTGGCGCAAAAAAAGAAAAAAACAGATAGGGCTTCCCTGGTGGCACAGTGGTTGAGAGTCCGCCTGCCGATGCAGGGGACACGGGTTCGTGCCCCGGTCCGGGAGGATCCCACATGCCGCAGAGCGGCTGGGCCCGTGAACCATGGCCGCTGAGCCTGTGCATCCGGAGCCTGTGCTCCGCAACGGGAGAGGCCACAACAGTGAGAGGCCCGCGTACCGCAAAAAAAAAAAAAAAAAGATATTCTTTGGTTTTTACATTAACAATTCAAAAAATGCATCCTATATTATTGCTTTTTTATTTTAATTTGCTAATTATCTGAAAAGTAAAGTGGAGTGCTATTTAATGCTATTTGAGACTTAGTCTCTGTACAAACCTTACACAAAAGCTTATTTGCTGCTGCTTTGCTAGAAATCTCACAGACACCTAGATTTTCACCCAGTACAGTCTGAAGACCATTGACTGAGTGGGGAGGAGGGCCTGCAAGATCACTGGGTTAATTGTTTTTTGAAATTTTTCAAATATACAAAAAAGTTGAAAAATTTTACAGTGAACACCCGTATACCTACCACCTAAATTCTACAGTGAACATTTTACTAAACTTGCTTTATTACTTACCTATTCATCTCTGACCTTCTATCAGTCCATTGCCATCTTTTATACATGTCATAGTGAGTTGCCCAGTACCCATCATTTTAATAACTATATGGTATTCCATTATCCAGATGGACTATAATTTATTTAACCAGTCATTGACTGTTGGACATTTGGGATTGTGGTAGGCGTAATGACCCTTAGGAATTGTGGTAGAGAAAAGTGTCCATGTCCTAATCCCCAGAACCCGTGGATATGTTAAGTTACACAGCAAAAGGGACTTTGCAGATGTGAGTAAGTTTATGAACCTTAAGATAGAGAGATTAGTTTCGCTTATTCAGGTGGACCAAATCGAAACACGGAAACCCTTAAAAGCAGAGAACTTTCTCCATCTGGAGCAGAAGACAAATGCCAAAAGGGGAAGTCAGAGAGATTCAAAGCTGAGAAGGATTTGACACACCGTTGCTGGTTTGAGACGGAGGGGACAATGTGATGCAGGCAACATAAGTTACTAACAGAGATTCCCAGCTGACAACCAGCAAGAAAATAGGAAACTCAGCTCTGCAGCCATGAGGAACTGAGTTCTGCCAACAACCTGAATGAACTTGGAAGGGGATTCTCCTTCAGATCCTCCAGATAAGTGCCTCGCCCAGCTGACAGCTTGATTTTGGTCTCCTGAGACCAGGGCAGAGGAACCAACCAAACCTACCTGAATGTCTGCAGAACTATGAGATAATAAATTTGTGTTGTTTTACACTGCTAAATTTGTGATAATTTGTTATGGCAGCAATAGAAAACTAATTCAGGGATGATGAGCATTTTTTTCTCTCGTACAATAAACATCCACAGGGCTGAATCCTTGAGCACAGTCTTACTTATTTCCTTAGGATAAATTTCTAACATTAGAATTGCAGGGACCATAGGGTCATCGAATTTAATCCGATTTTTGACCTTATAAGAAACATCCTTGTGAAAAAAACATTTAATTGGCACTGACAGAAAAAAAAAAGAATTGCAGGGACCCCAAAAAAAAAAAAAGTCTTATTTTTTTAAGACTTTTAGTACATATTTATAAATTCATCCCTGGAAAAGTTGTTTCAGATTACACTTCCATCAGTACTCTGTTGAGAATGTCCATTTCCTGTCTTCTTGACAATATTGGGAATTTACTTTATTTGTTATTTTTAATCATTGTGATAGGTGTAAAAAAAAGATACAGCGTTATAATTTTATTGCGCATTTTTTAACTACTAGAAAGTTGAACATATTTTAATGATTTTATCTTTTGTGAATTATGTGTTTGTGTCCATTGTGCATTTTTCAGTTGAAGCCCCTTTTTCCTACTTTACCAAAAAACTTTTCAAATGAGAAATGATAATTAATTTTTCTCAAGTTCCTTTTAAAAATCGATTAGGGTGATCATAACTTTTTTCTTCTTTGAGTATTTACATGATTACATCAATAGATTTCCTAATATTGCATCATTCTAGAATTTTTGAAACTATTTGGGTTGTAGAATTTTTTGTATGATGTTGACTTTGATAAGTATATGTTTCATTGAGTATTTTGGTGACACTGGTTTTTATTTTCATTTTTGAGCTAACTTTACCATATTTAAAAATCAGTTATTGTTACTCTCCTTTAAGGAAAAAAATGAGAAACTATCTTTTTCTTCTGATTTAAAAGCTTAACTGGCGTAGTAATTGTATATTCCCTAAAGATGTAAAGGAGTTACTTATAAAATTATATAAGCACAATCCTTTTTAACAGCATTACCTCTGACACATTTTTCCCTTTTTCTTCATGTTATTCTCTTCACATTTTTTATTTAATTATAGGTCAAGTTGAACAATTTGTATTTACGAAGATAACTTTTTTCATTCAAATTGTCAACTTAAAAAAATATTCTATTATGAAAAAATTCAAACATATTACAGAAGTTGTTTAATGAACCCCTATATGCCTATTATCTAGATTTGACGATTAGATTTTGTCATACGTCCTTCATCTGAACCTTTGATTTTTTTCCCTTGCTGAACTATTTCAAAGTACATCTTGGAATTTTACTCCTTCATATTTTGGTATGCATCCCTAAAAATAACAGCTTCTTTCATAATCACATATCATTATCATACCTAACAAAAGTAACAATATTTCCCATTTGTAATCTAATATACAGCGTAATCAGAGTTCTCCAGTAGTCTCAAATAGGGCTATTGGCAATGTGCTAAAATCAGAATCCAAATAAAATTCACACATTTAGCTGTTGTATCTATTAAATCTCTTTTAATCTAGAGCAGTTCCTTCTCCATTTCTTTTTTCCTATACCATTCTCAAGTTGCAAAAACAGCCATTTGTCCTGTAGACTCTTCCATATTCTGAATATGTCCTTTTGCTTTCTTTGGTATTATTTAACTTGTTCTGTGTCCCTCATATTTACTGTACATTGAAGTTAGCTCTAAAGGCTTGAATAGATTCAGATTCATCTTTCTTGGCAAGAATACTTCATAGGTGGAACTGTTTGCCCCATACATCAGGAGACATTGTCTTACTTTCAGTGATGCTAAGATCAGTGATTTCAGGTGGGGACAGCCTGGTTTCTCCATTGTGAAGATTCACTTCAGATTTTTATCTAATAGTTTACAGTTCATTGAATATTATTGCCAAAATTAGTTGATTAAGAATTGTAATATTTTGATTTTTCAAAATTGTTTCTTTTTATAGTTACTAGCTGTAATTCTTCTATAAAGAAGTATGTTCCTCCATCAGATGGGGCTAGGTGAAATACAGTTCATAAAGGAAAGGCTTAATTACTCCCTTTTAATCTTTAATTTTCAGAGTAAGAAGCTGGTGGTCTAGTTATAATGTTTTCCAATGAATTGGTGGATTTTAGGGGTGAGAGGTTTCTCTCATCTTTTAAAGGATTATTAGTAAACTTATGGAGGTTTTTAAAATTGAAATATGGTTAATTTACAATATTGTGTTAGTTTCAGGTGTACAGTATAGTGATTTGGAGGGTTTTTTGCAGATTATATTTCATTATAGGTTATTATAAGATATTGGGTATAGTTCCCTGTGTTATACAGTCAGTCTTTGTTGCTTGTCTAACTCATGGAGTTTTACATATTGAATATGTTTACACCCACTGCATTCTTATTCTTAAAAAAAACTTTTAAATGAAGTATTGCACACATACAGAAAAGTGCATAAATCATAAGTACATAGTTAGAAGAATTTATCACAGATTGTCCCCCTTTGGCTGCTTTTAAGATACTCTTTGTCGTTGGTTTTTTTAGCAGTTTTACTTAGAGTGGTTTTGGTCAAATTCATCCTGCTAGTGTTTATACTGCTTCTTGAATTTGTTGCTTGAAGTATTTCCTCAGTTATAGAAAATTCTCAGCTAGTACCTCTGAAATATTGTTTCTGTTCCTTTGTCTTTATTCTGGATGTTTTATTATCAACTATTTTCTATTTCACTAATTTTCTCTACAGTTGTGTCTTATCTGCTGTTTAACCCAACCATTAAGTTCTTAATTTCAGTTATTGTATTTTTAATGTCCAGATTTTTCATGCAGTTCTTTTATGTAGTTTCCAATTCTCTGCCAGAATTCTCAGTCTTGTCCTCAAATCTGCTAAGCACAGTTATTTTAAAGTACATGTCTGATGTTTCCCTGTGGGTCTGTTTCTACTGTCTATTGTTTCTCTTGTCTTTTGGTTATGTGCTTCTCTTTAGAAGTGCCTAGTTATTTTTATTAAGTGGGAGACACTGTATATGAAAAATTCTGGAGATAATTAGAGGCCCTGGGTAAGGTTTTCTTCCTCCAGAGAAGATTTTTGCTTGTGGCAACTGTCTAGGCTAGGAATGCTTTACACCCAGATTGGCCTAATCCTATCTGATTAAGATGCTTCAAAGCTGGATTTGAGTCTCTGTGAGGGGTGATCTTTTTCTTTTTACTCTTGACAATTCATGTGTAGCTCTTGGACTTTCAGATGAAAGCCTGAGGGAATTTACCTGGGCCCCTCTTCGACAGACCCTGAATTCCAATCTTTGTCCTTGCCTTCTTCAAGTCCTTTGACCCTGTCGAACTTTACACTAAGCTTCTTAGCTACTCCGCTACTCAGGCTCTCAGCTATACTTCAGCATACACCTTTATGGGAAAAGTTGTTCTAAATGCCAGATTTATCCTCTGGGCCTTCCTTTTTTCCTAAATCTTGCACTAATAATTTCTTACTGCCTTGATAGTTTTCTGAGGCCATTAAATGTGTATGATGACTTTCTGAGGACATTAAACAGTGTGTATGGATATGTACATGCACATATCCAGCTTTTATAGCAGTTCTCGGGTGAGAGAGTCGGTCTAAAACATCTATTCCACCTTCCAGAAGTCTCATATTTGAAGCTCAGCTCTTTGAAGTTTTATCTTTGGTTACTTGTTATCACATCATGTTGACTTCTGGGTCCCTTTAACACAGTCCACTAGTCATTAAAAGCTTCCTTGATTTCCAGCACAAGATGTCCCAGCTAATATTCTGTACTTTCTGCTACGGACCTAGTATCAGTCATCTTTTCAAGAAGACTTGGGTTGGGTGGGGTTTTTTTTCTTTTGGGTTTGTTTGGGTTTTTTTGGTGGTGAATAGTGTTTAGAGAATATAATCTGACAGTTGATGTTCCCATTGCTATTTGGTTGTCATTACTACTAGACCTTTTCAGTGGACTATTAATAAAGATACATACATTTTTCCAAAGAAAAAGTCATTTGTTTATGATTTTAAATTCACATTTAACATTATGAACTTTTAGCTTTATTTCTTCAGTTTTATGTTTGTATCTCCTCTCTTACACTGAAAACCTTGATTCCCAAAAGCATTAACATAATTATTTACTTGCATTAAGTAATCTATAGCTTCAAAATAATGCCACCAGTGTGACTGTTAACAGTGAGACTATTGAATAAAGTTTGATATTTCAGTTCTATTTGTCCTTAGAATATATTCTACTTAATATTCTACTAAGATTATACTCACATACAGTCAAACTACTATGTTCCAAAGCCACATGAAGTAATTCTTATGTCTGTATCCTTGTGTCATCCTTCTGATACATCATTCAAGTTTGTTGTCAGGTTTTAGAGAATTCTTTTTAATTCTTGATTTAATTTTATTTTGGGTTATGTAAGGTATGTGTTTCCAAAGTCAAAACTGTGTAACAAGGTGTACCTAGGAAGGTCTTGCTTTCATCCCTATTCCCTCTTCTTGTTTCTTCCCTTCTTTTAAAGGTAACTTTTTATTTGTATTATTTTTAGTTTATTCTTCCAGAGGTTTTGTTTTGTTTTGTTTTTTGTTTTGTTCTGTTTGCATACACACACTCTCTCTCTTCCCTAAGTTCTTTGTTACTCAGGAGATAACATACCATGTGTACTGTTCTACACCTTGCTATTTAAACAGTAAGTCCCAGAGGTCACTTCATCTTAGTGTAAAGCCATCTTCATTGCTTTTCCCAACTGCATAGTATTCCACTATGTGGACATACCATAGTTTATTGATGGACATTTTGTTTTCTTTCACTATTGCAAATGATGCCATAATGAATAGCCTTGTGCATATGCTGTTGCATAGATGTGCAGATGTACCTTTGTAATCACTTCCTAAAGGTGGGATTTCTGAGTCAAAGTGCAAATGCCCATTTAGTTTTTCTGTATATTGTCAAATGTTCCTCCAATGAGGCTGTACCATTTTGCATTCCCACTAACATAACATGAGAGTTCCAGTTTTCCTACAATCTCGCTAATAGTATATCATTAGTTTTTCTAATTTTGCATTTTTGTCACAGATTGTCTATTTTCTTAGAGAATTGTACGAAGAATTTTAATTGAAATGTCCTCCATATCTGTAGTTACGGTCCTTTTATCTTCCCTAATGTTTTATATTTGTGTTTTTCCTCTTTTTCCTGATAAGCATTTTGTCTATCTTTTGTTTGCTTTTAAAAGGAGCAAATTTATTTGCTTATTCTCTTGTGGTGTTTTTTCTGTTTTTTATTTATTCATTTAGATTTTTATTTTATTTTATTTTATTTTTATTTTATTTATTTATTTATTTTTTTTTGCGGTATGCAGGCCTCTCACTGTTGTGGCCTCTCCCGTTGCGGAGCACAGGCTCCGGACGCGCAGGCTCAGTGGCCATGGCTCACGGGCCCAGCTGCTCCGCGGCATGTGGGATCTTCCCAGACTGGGACGTGAACCCGTGGCCCCTGCATTGGCAGGCGGACTCTCAACCACTGCGCCACCAGGGAAGCCTAGGTTTTTATTTTTTATTATTTTTTTCTGTCCTGCTTTCTATGGGTTTATAATGTTTACTATTTAAATTTTACTTATTTACTTATGGATGACTGAGGCTGTGCCTTTTCTGTAAGTACGCCATTGGTAGCATCTCTGTTATTGATTAGCATTTTTCAATTTAAGAGATTTACATTTTCCTGTATTCAAAGCTGTGTGTTTTTTCTTTTCGGAACTCTGGATTTTTTTCCCCAAACTTTGAAAAGCCTCCCTGTCTTCACTATCTCATCCCTGGGTCAAGATTATGAAAATATTTACCTGTATATTTTCTACCGCCTTAAGATTTATTTTTCACCTTTCAGTGTTCTAGCATTCTTTTTGTTGAGAGGAATGAATTAGAGATCTTGCCTTTACTTTTTTTCTACTTAATTATTACTCAGTTAATCCAGTAGCAATGATTCAATTATTTATCCCCTCTGATATGAAATTCCATATAATTTATTGAATTCCCACGTACACTTGGATATGTTTCTGGATTCTTTTTCTTCCGATGTTCTTTTGAAAGGAGCAAATATATTTCTATGGTACCATTTCTAATACATTAATTAGTAAAGCTTTGTGTACTATGTCTCGTTCTGTTAGAAAATGTCTTCCCTTTGCTGTTTTTCAAAATGTTAAATAGTAGTTCCAAAGTACACCCTTAACTTTCAGTCTCTGCTATCTCCTTTCTGTTTCTCATGCCCTTGGCACTATGACTAGCAAGTAACACGCCTGAATCTCTACCTCAGTAGGTTTTCAGAATGTGCTCCCTGGACCTCTCTGGGTATTTTTCAGTGTCTCTTCTCTGAGAGCTGCTTGAAGTTCTCCAGTGCTGTTCTTTAGCCAGAAGTGTTTTTCCTTCTCTCTTTGGGTACTTCTCAGCTGGAAGGAGCCCTAAAGGTCCTCTTTGTACTAAGGGAAGTCCTGAACGCATCTGCCTTGACCTGTGAGGCCTACTTGATCTAGTTTCACCTATTGTTATTCCTTTCTTATATTTGACACTCTAGCCAAACTGGATGTCCCTACTGTTCCATGGTCCACTTCACTATTAGGCCTTTTGTACATGCAGTTCCTTCTGCCTATCCACCTCTCCCACCAACTTGTACATGTATCTGCCTATTAATAATAAGTAATCATAGTAACTACCAGGTAATGAGCACTTTCCATCTGCTAGGCAAGACAGCAAATGTTGTTAAGTACATTGTACTATTTAATCACATCCTATAGAACAGGTAATATTCTAATTTCTCAGATGAGAAAGCTGAGGCTCAAAGAAATTCAGTAAATTGCCCAAGGACACACAGCTAGTAAATGCTAAAGCTGGGGTTCAAACTTAGGCCTGACTCCAGAGCTTATGTTCCTAACCACTCTGCTGTACTTCCTCTGGGAAGCCTCTTTCTCCTGCCTGCCCCCGCACCAACCCCCAAGTTTCCCACAGCACCAAATACTTCTCAGGGTGTATCTCCTCTAAATGATAACCTGTGTAAAGGTATGGACATGTCTGGAGTACTACTCTGTCCCCAGCACTTACCAAATCATATATTCTGTTTTACTTATGGACCATATAACTTATTTTATGTGTCTCATAATTTGCTGTTCCATGCCAGTCATTGTGTAGAGGACAGCAGAGTCTAAAGCAAAAAGTATTTGTGACTGTAAATGGTCACACCTCTGCTGCTAGGCTGCTAATAGGGAGTTGGATCATTCTAGTTGGGACTGGAGTTGGGTTTGGGTTTTGTATCTTCATTGTACCACCAACTTCAAATTTCCCCAGCCGTTGTTACCTATGCTTAAAGAGTGGGCCTGGGTTTGTTTGTTGTTGTTTTTTTTTTCAGTGTTCCTTTATCATACTCTGCTTTCAGCAGTCCTTGCAGTGGAGTTAGAGAAGAGAAGAAATATTTGTATTGTCCTGGTCCAGCCTCAATCTTGAGGAGTCCTTGGGTGCATCCAGGTCTTAGAGATAGGGCTTTCTCAGCATCTCTGCTCCTCCTCCCCTTGGCAACCAAACTGCCTCGTATCTGTGGTGGGCCTTGAGTGGGAGTTTTCTGCCCCTTCCCCAGTGATAGCAGACCTCTGCTTGCTATTGGTATAGGTATGGGATCCTGGCCCCAACCCCAGTGTTAGAAGGTTTTTGCTTCTATCCCTCCACCAGCAAGAATGGATCTTTATGGTCTCCTTATCTTTGATAAAGGAGGCAGGAATGTACAGTGGAGAAAGGACAGCCTCTTCAGTAAGTGGTGCTGGGAAAACTGGACAGGTACATGTAAAAGTATGAGATTACAACACTCCCTAACACCATACACAAAAATAAGCTCAAAATGGATTAAAGACCTAAATGTAAGGCCAGACACTATCAAACTCTTAGAGGAAAACATAGGCAGAACCCTCTATGACATAAATCACAGCAAGATCCTTTTTGACCCACCTCCTAGAGAAATGGAAATAAAAACAAAAATAAACAAATGGGACCTAATGAAACTTAAAAGCTTTTGCACAGCAAAGGAAACCATAAACAAGACCAAAAGACAACCCTCAGTATGGGAGAAAATATTTGCAAATGAAGCAACTGACAAAGGATTAATCTCCAAAATTTACAAGCAGCTCATGCAGCTCAATACAAAAAAAACAAACAACCCAATCCAAAAATGGGCAGAAGACCTAAATAGACATTTCTCCAAAGAAGATATACAGATTGCCAACAAACACATAAAAGAATGCTCAACATCATTAATCATTAGAGAAATGCAAATCAAAACTACAATGAGATATCATCTCACACCGGTCAGAATGGCCATCATCAAAAAATCTAGAAACAATAAATGCTGGAGAGGGTGTGGAGAAAGGGAACACTCTTGCACTGCTGGTAAGAATGTGAATTGGTACAGCCACTATGGAGAACAGTATGGAGGTTCCTTGAAAAACTAAAAATCGAACTACCATATGACCCAGCAATCCCACTACTGGGCATATACCCTGGGAAAGCCATAATTCAAAAAGAGTCATGTACCAAAATGTTCATTGCAGCTCCATTTACAATAGCCTGGAGATGGAAGCAACCTAAGTGTCCATCATCGGATGAATGGATAAAAAAGATGTGGCACATATATACAATGGAATATTACTCAGCCATAAAAAGAAACGAAATTGAGTTATTTGTAGTGAGGTGGATGGACCTAGAGTCTGTCATACAGAGTGAAGTAAGTCAGAAAGAGAAAGACAAATACTGTATGCTAACACATATATATGGAATCTAAGAAAAAGAAATGTCATGAAGAACCTAGGGGTAAGACGGGAATAAAGACACAGACCTACTAGAGAATGGACTTGAGGATATGGGGAGGGGGAAGGGTAAGCTGGGACAAAGTGAGAAAGTGGCATGGACATATATACACTACCAAACGTAAAATAGATAGCTAGTGGGAAGCAGCCGCATAGCACAGGGAGATCAGCTCGGTGCTTTGTGACCACCTAGAGGGGTGGGATAGGGAGGGTGGGAGGGAGGGAGACGCAAGAGGGAAGAGATATGGGAACATATGTATATGTATAACTGATTCACTTTGTTATAAAGCAGAAACTAACACACCATTGTAAAGCAATTATACTCCAATAAAGATGTTAAAAAAAAAAAGGATCTTTGCCTGTGTCTTGGGTGAGAGGGTTTCTTGCTTCTCTTCAGAGGCAGGTGGGTTATGTTCCTACTTCTCCCCTAGAAACAGTGGAAGTTTGCCTGTGCTCTAGGCCGAAAGGGTTTGCTGTCCCAGTAGCTTAAGGCTTTTGCTCAGCATGAGAAGAATGCCTGGGAAGTAGCAGTCTTGGTGCCTGCCCCCAGCTGCAGCTGGTCACCTTCTCTGCAAGCTTGAGCCAAGTAGAGGGGCTCATGAGCGCTCGGTGGAGTCCAGTGGAAAAGAACTTTGGGGTGAGTGCAAACTCCACTGCATCTGAGTTTCTCGCTTTCCAGACTGACACATTAGACCACACTTAGCTTTTAAGAATTCATTAAAATTTTAGCCGATTTCTTCTTCCCCTTTCTGTGGAGACCACCTCTTCTGCCTGCACTCTGCCAAAAGCGAGGGAGTGCTTGTGTTCCTTCCTTCCTTAGAGGGACTCGTCCCTCTTGGGAATTCATTTCACTTCATTACCTTGCAGAACTGTTCTCTGATGGCCTTAAGAAGACTTTTGACTTATTAAATTATCTGTCTGTTCCTCCTTGTTAGGGTAGGAGATGACATTCTTTGCAGCTTTCCACATCCTAAGCAGAAGTCAGTCTGAGTCCCTTAATGCTTCCCTGCATTGCCCAAAGAGCCCATTTGTTTTACATTTGAGGCACAGAAAGGGACTTGTCCGGTCTAGGGCAAAACTGAGACTAGAACTCATTCTAGAGCTTCTCTCTACTAACTTGTAGCTACCTCTCTTTTTCCTTTTTCCTTTTTTTAAATATCAGCACTACAGCTCTTTCATTTTTTTTTTTTTTTTTGTGGTACGCGGGCCTTTCACCGCTGTGGCCTCTCCCGTTGCGGAGCACAGGCTCCGGACGCGCAGGCTCAGCGGCCATGGCTCACGGGCTCAGCCGCTCCGCGGCCTGTGGGATCTCCCTGGACCAGGGCACGAATCCGCATCCCCTGCATCGGCAGGCGGACTCTCAACCACTGCGCCACCAGGGAAGCCCTCTTTTTATTTTATTTTTTATAATTTTTCTTGGAGTATAGTTTCCTTACAATGTTGTGTTACTTTCTACAGTACAGCAAAGTGAATCAGCTATACGTATACATATATCCCCTCTTTTTTGGATTTCCTTCCCATTTAGGTCACCACAGAGCACTGAGTAGAGTTCCCTATGCTATATACAGTAGGTTCTCATTAGTTATCTGTTTTATACATAGTATCAATAGTGTTTATATGTCAATCCCAATCTCCCAATTCATCCCACCCCCTCTTTCCCCCTTGGAATCCATACGTTTCTTCTCTACGTGTGTGTCTCTATTTCTGCTTTGTAAATAGCTCTCTTATATGTGATTCTTTACTGCCCTTCTTAGCACCACCTACCCTTCTTCCCAAGAATGAATGAAAAAAGGGCACCAAGCATCATTAGGTCTCTGACATTCATGTGAAATCCCTGACATACAATTTAGAGATTATTTCCCTTCTGTGCCTTAACAATATCAAAGATAATTAACAAACACTGAAAAAAATGAGATACAGAAGAATCAGTAGGTTCCTTGGTTTAGAGACTGATTATTTTCGAGCTTCGCCTTATACATTTTTATTCTCAAAGTTTGTTGGGACTTTTTTTTCCATTCTAAACGAATGGTGACACTATTTTAGGTGCTGCGATAATCTAAAGTAAATTCTGAATTTTACTGAAGTTTGAGGTCACCCTAAGATTTTTCTACATTAATTACATTTTTGGTTAGTCTAATAAAATGTGCTTTCTAAATTCAGTATTTTCTACATTCTTTAAGGAAGCCAGGACTAGGAAGGGATTTTTTAAAGCACTTATTTTTGCAAATAAAAACAAGCACTTATTTTTTTTTTTTTTTTTTTATATCAAGCACTTATTTTTGCAAACAAAAAACTTCAACTCAGGTTGAGTGGTTACCTAAAGTCACACAGCTAGTTACTGTTAGAATTGCCACTGGAACCGGAACTCTTGTATCTCAGAGTGGGGTGATGGGAGGCACTCAGTACAATGTCAAAGCCATTTTTAAAAAGGCAATACATCTTCATAGACAATTATTTCACTTAGATATTACTTTTTATAGGATCTGGAAGGACATTGGTTTTATAATAAAACACCAGTGTATTTTGGTTTTGTTTTTGTATTTTTAAGATTTTTTTCATGTGGACCATTTTTAAAGGCTTTATTGAATTTGTTACAATATTGCTTCTATTTTTATGTCTTGGTTTTTTTGGCCACAAGGCACGTGGGATCTTAGCTCTCCAACCAGGGATTGAACCCACATCCCCTGCATTGGAAGGTGAAGTCCTAACCACTGGACTGCCAGGGAAGTCCCAACACCAATGTATTTTGGAGAATGGAAGTGAACACTAATTCTTGATGCAAAGCCTTGCATTTTTAAAAACAATATGAAAAACTCCAAGCTCGAGTGTGTGCTTCCTCTCTTCTGCCAGTGGGAGGGCCTGGGGAGGGGTAAGAAGCACTGTTAGGCACCCCACTTGCTGCCCAGTATGAGTAGCCTGCTAAGGGTAGCTGCTTGTTGGGGGCTGCAGCCTAGCTGGATTTCAATCAGAATGTTCCTTTTTTGTGTGTTCTCTGGCTGTTTTCCAGGTATGGGAAAACATGTGAAGTTAGCCCATGGCCCCTGGCAGCCACCATTATCTTGCCTTTCTGCCACCAGTAAGCATGTTTTAAATAACAGCCTTCCCAGGGTTCTAGTTTAGGCTTGTGGGCCACATTCAGACCCTGTCCAAGGAATGGAGAAAATGACCACATCGTTTTACCCAAGTTGGTGGTGCTAGAGCACAGCCTTCTGCCCTCCCCCTTCCTCCCCCCCGCCCCCCCTCCCCGCATTATCTCCTCTGGTCACAGGATTGATTCTTCAGCTGTGATTTTGCATGTAATAGAAAGCTAGTTCTCGCTATCAGAAGCTCGATATTCTGGGAAAAATCCAATACTGGCTGGAAATAACATGGTGGACACAAAGCTTTTCACCGTGTGTGCCAGTGAATTTTAACAACATAGAGATAACAAGACTCCATCACTGAATGATTGGCTTTGAAGGCCATTTGCACGTTAACTTTAAAAAGAGTCTTGCTTGTGCGCTTCCTCCCCCCTCTTCCCCACTTCGGCAAAGTCCCATTAATTTTGTTGAAGGTTTTATTTTCTGCTGAAAATGCAGGAAATTTAGACAACTCTCTTGGAATCCCCCCAAAACTAATACAAACAAGATACATATGCTTCTCTTAAGGAAACTAAAAATAAATTATTTGAAACTATTTAACTGTATAAATTCCCTCTTGAAAGGAAAAGGAAGTTTATATAATGAAGCAGCCATGACTGCTGTTGACAGGGTAAGATACTCCCACAACTGCCAACTTGTCCGTTTGACGTAAATTCACTACTTAGCACAGATCATGTTCAGTGTTCATTACCAACGTGTACAAAACCATCAGAAATATCTGAAAATGGAGCCATTTTCTCAGGGCCCTTGTTTTTACATTTGAGATTTTCTACAATAAAATAAGTTTGCCTTTTTTTTTTTTTTTTTTTTTGAGAAGAGAGTCTGTTTGACGAGGAGTCCATTCCTGGAACGGAAGCTGTATGTACTAAAAAGAAAATACCATGAATGAAAAAGGCACAATATTCTCCACGTATTTTGCTTCTCTATCAATGAGCCATCTGATATTATCTCTGACAAAGCTAATTTTTGTTAGTATTTTAAAACCTGTCTTTTTTTAAAAAAAACTTATCCCATAAATGTAAGTCCATTTTTTTATACACTTCCCTAAAGGACCAGTTTTGTAAATTAATAAAAGTGTAATTTAGCGTTATATCTAAAACTAAGAGATGTGATTCTTTGCAGTTATAGTAATTGCATTAATTTATCCACTTTGCAAAGGCAGTTATTTTTTGTTCTTTTTGTAATAATGTCTAAAATCTAAATGATTTACAGTGTTACATGTTAAAATAGATATTGTCAGAAAATTATAATCAACCACTCCCTAATTTAAACTTATTTTTAATTTCTAAATTATGTTTAATTTCTCATTTTTGTTTTATAATTGTTTTATAACATTAAAATATACAGGATGCTTTCTAGTATGATGACAATATGACAAAATATGATAGCGTATAAAATGTCTTTGCTGTAGCTTCTTACATTATATTTTCAGTTGATTTGAGTAATGTCAGAGAAGCTTTATGTCCTTGTCATTTAATTTGTAAATCTGCAGCTGAAAATAATCTTTAAAAGATAGCATTAGAATTAGGACTTGTCACAGAAACAATAAAAAAGAAGTAAAATACCTAGTAACTCCTATAAGTGTAAGAGGGTTAGTATAACCCTTAAGGAACCTCAGTCAGATTGGTTAATGCAAAGTGAAAACTAAGGGCTTCCCTGGTGGCGCAGTGGTTGAGAGTCCGCCTGCCGATGCAGAGGACACGCATTCGTGTCCTGGTCCAGGAAGATCCCACATGCCGCGGAGCGGCTGGGCCCGTGAGCCATGGCCGCTGAGCCTGCACGTCCGGAAAAAAAACCAAAAAACAAAAAGTGAAAACTAACGTGGAGGATCTTCCCTGGTGGGCCAGTGGTAAAGAATCTGCCTTCCAATGCAGGGGACACGGGTTCAATCCCAGGTCGGGTAACTAAGATCCCACATGCTGCAGAGCAACTAAGCCCGCGCACCACAACTGTTGAGCTCAGGCGCCTCAACAAGAGAGCCTGCGTGCCGCAAACTACAGAGCCCACGCGCTTTGGAGCCCACACGCCATGAAAACCCCCTGCATGCCACAACTAGAGAGAAGCCTGAGTGCCACAATGAAGAGACCGCACTCCACAACGAAAGATCCTGCATGCCTCAACAAAGATCCTGTGTGCTGCAACTAAGACCCGAAGCAGCCAAAAAAATAAGGAAAATAAATAAATAAAAAAGAAATATTAAAAAAAAAAAAGAAAGAAAACTACCGTGGAGTATGCTTATTGATGTAAAGTTTCCAGTTTGTACTTCACCTGACTTGGGAATAAAATAAATGGTCAGTAGTTTGGTTTGGGTTTAAATGAGCAGGTGCCTATTTGGGAGTTGAGTATATTACCCTGCTTGTTGCAGCAAATTACTTATTAAAACATTGAGAATAAACTGTCAATATGTTTGAAAGCAGAAATTGTAAGCTATCGAGGTAGTTCATTTTTTTTTTTTAATTTTTTTATTTATGTATTTATTTATTATTTTTGGCTGTGTTGGGTCTTCGTTTCTGTGTGAGGGCTTTCTCTAGTTGCGGCGAGTGGGGGCCACTCTTCATTGCGGTGCGCAGGCCTCTCACTGTCGCGGCCTCTCTTGTTGCAGAGCACAGGCTCCAGACGCGCAGGCTCAGTAGTTGTGGCTCACGGGTCTAGTTGCTCCGCGGCATGTGGGATCTTCCCAGACCAGGGCTCGAACCCGTGTCCCCTGCATTGGCAGGCAGATTTTCAACCACTGCGCCACCAGGGAAGCCCGAGGTAGTTCATTTTTGATATTTAAGTTTAATATATTAGGACTTAACATAAATGGATGTGAATACTTGTGAACATAAAATTCTGCAGAAGTTAATATTCTGACTTGTATTACTACAGTAGTCATAGCATCGCACTGGGTTGCTCTTGGATGACTTTGAGAGAGAATTCTGAAACTCAAAGTTCCTTCTTCCTCTTCTACTAATTCAAATACCAATGTGAGATGAAAATATAATTGAGAGAGCTATAGTCAAGATTATTTTGATAGTTCCCTTTGTTCCAAAAACATAAAAGTAATAGATGAACTATAACAAGAGAACCTTTAAAACATATAGCCTTACCCCAAAATGAGATAGATACTTCAGGATCAACCAGAAATAGAAAAAGCCGTCAATGCAGATAGCAAGGTCTGAAGCAGTGAGGCTGCCAAGCTTCAGGCCTGGAAGGAGGCGGGAGTGGCTGGGAGCTCAACTGCTGCAGGGCAGGCGTAGCACTATGGGGCCCAGTGAGAGGCAGCATGCTAGTGCCAGGTTCCCTGCTAGAAACTGAGAGCTGGAATAGACCACTTACTGTAAAGAGCCTGAATAGAAGTACTAATAATGATGATTAAGTTCTATGCCTAGGGAGGTGGGAGGACACAGAACCAGCTTCACGATGGGATCTTGAGCCCGTTGTGAGGGATGTGGCTTGGTGACGGACCCTGCCTATACTGCCTTCAATGTGACTGCAGGGCAGCAGCCCTGAGATACCAACAGTGAGACCTAGTTTCAGACTGGGGGCTCTAGGAAGCTGCTGCATGACCTGTAGATTTGGGGGGATTAAGCTACATCAGATGAGCCTACACAACCAAAGTTCCAAATACATGCCAAAATCTAACTTAATGCTAAGAAAGACAGTCATGAACATAGTCATGATCATAAGTAAGGTAAATTTATCCAAAGAGAATTAAAATTTAATAGGATAATTTTGAAAGCACCCTAAGTATTTTTAATACCCTCAAAGATAAATGAAGGATATAATATTCATTGAGATGAATAAATAATTATGAAATAAAAACAGGGAGAAATGAAATAAGAACATGACTCAGAGAACTATTCAATTAGAAAGCTTAGAATGAAAACTATAGTCATTAAAATTGAAAGCTCGGTAGACAAAATAAGTTCTAAAGTGGGTACTATCAAAAAGGGTTAGTAAATTGGAAGGTAATGAGAAAAAATTATCCAAATTATCTTTATGGAAGAGACTAGGTTGTCAGATGAAAAGTATGCTCTGTATACTGAGCAGGATACATAAAGACAAATCAACACCTAAACACATGGTCGTGAAACTCAAGAGTGTTGAAGGATAAAAAGTAAATCTTAAAAGCTATCAAAAAGATTTTCTACAGGGGAACAGTAGTTAGGTTTGCAGTAAACTTCTCCATGACAGAAATAGATGCCAGAATAAAGTGAACGGATATCTTTAAAGTGCAGAAGAAAGTAACTGTAATTCTAACTATAATTCTTATTTATATATAGTTAAAATATAATGTAAGAGTGAATGCAAAATCAAGACATATTTCAACCACACAAGGACTAAAAGAGTTTATTAGCCATAGACTTCACTGAAAGCACTACTAAAGGATGTACTTCAAATAGAAGAAGAATAGATCTGTAAAGAAGTGGAATGCAAGAAAGAGTGGTGTACACTGAAATTCATATGTAAATTTAGTTAACCATTGACTTTTTAAAAACCAATTTATGGGGTTTTTTAAAAGATGAAATTAAAAATCTAAGCTACTGTAACAAAACAAGGAAGAATGGGGTCAGGGGCTTGCTGTTCAAGGAGCAGCGAAAGTATGTTAACCTCCTTAGATCTTGTTCAGGAGGTAGACAGCAGTATTTTTAAAGTTGGATGTGTATGTTAAAATTTTAAGGGCTACCTCTATAAGAATAGAAATGCTATCTTTAGCCTGTAAACCAGCAGAGAGGAAAAGGAGGGGCCAGGATAACAAAAAGCTTTATTAATTCAACAGAAGCTGGAAAGGGAAGACAGGTTTGGAAGAGGTACACTTATAAAGGATGGCAAAAAAATATGGCAGGTTATACATTCCAGAGATGACGGCCACAACATCTTCTGCTTCACGTGCTCTTCTAGAACTTTGCCACTCCTCAGTAAATTGTGTGTGGCACCATTTGGTAGTAACACTAAATGGCAGTGACAGTAAGTGATTTCCAACATTGAATCTCCTGGAACCTTCAACCTGTGAGGAAGCTCATGCAGCCCAGAAGAGACCATGCAAAGAAGAATCAAAGGCTCTGGTCCCCACTCACAGCTGTGCCCCCAGCTCACAGCCAGCACCAACTTGCCAGCCATATTACGATAGAGAGCTGTCATAGAAGTAGACTCTCCAACCGCCACTCAAGCAGCCCCATGTGAAGCGTATGGAGCAGAGACAAACTGTTCCCACCAAGGCCAGCCCAAATTGTTAGCAAAACAAATGATTATTGCTATTCTAAGCTGCTAAGCTTCGAAGAGCAGGCATACCTTGGAGATAATTTCAGGTTCGGTTCTAAACCACTGCAATAAAGCGAATATCACAATACAGTGTGTCACAAATCTTTTGGTTTCCAGTGCATATAAAAGTTATGTTTACACTAAGTCTATTATGTATGCAATAACACACTGTCTAAAAAAACAAATGAGCATATCTTAATTAAAAATTACTTTATCGCTAAAAGCTGCTAACCATCATCTGATAATGCAGGGTTGCCACAAACCTTCAATTTGTAAAAAAACACAGTTATCTGTGAAGTGCAGTAAAATGAGGTATGCCTGTAGTTAGTTATACAGCAATAGATTACTGATATAAAGTCACAAAACAAGATGGTAGGAATAAATTCCAAAGATATCAGTAATAACAATGTAAGTGAATTAAACTCAAAAGTCAGACTATTAGATTAGATTTAAAAATTATAAAGCCTACCAGCATAGTTGTTTTTAACCGTATTTGTTTTCAGTAACACAGAAAGTTTGAAAATTAAAGATATACCTAGCAAATGCTAAACAAAATAAAGATGGTATATATATATATATTATATATATATTATATTTATATATATATATATTTCTTTTGGGGGGGTGCTGCATTGGGTCTTCATTGCTGTACGCAGCCTTCCTCTAGTTGTAGCGAGCAGGGGCTACTCTTCGTTGCGGTACACAGGCTTCTCATTGCGGTGGCTTCTCTCGTTGCAGAACATGGGCTTCAGTAGTTGCAGCACGTGGGCTCAGTAGTTGTGACACGCGGGCCCTAGAGCACACGGGCTTCAGTAGTTGTGGCACGTGGGCTCAGTAGTTGCAGCACATAGGCTCTAGGGCCCACGGGCTTCAGTAGTTGTGGCTCGAGGGTTCTAGAGTGCAGGCTCAGCAGTTGCGGTGCACAGGCTTAGTAGGTCCATGGCATGTGGGGTCTTCCCGGACCAGGGATCGAACCCGTGTCCCCTGCATTGGCGGGTGGATTCTCAAGCACTGCGCCACCAGAGAAGTCCCAGCAATATTAATATCAGTAAAACATACACTTATGAATAAAGAGAAGCAATACATGATGATAACGTTTTTAAAAAGAGGCCAATCATGAACCTACAGTCATTTTGAATACAAGAATCACTCAGAGGAATTGATAAATACTTAATCACTACGGGAAATTGTGATATAATGTTATTAAAAACTGATGACTCTTTCAGGCAATGAATATTAAAAAGAACAATTACACTTGTTCATGAGAAAATGAGAGCAGGAGCTTTCCTACATTGTCATTGTAAATGGGTTGTTATAGCTCCTTATGCAATGTCTGGCAACATCTATTAACATTACAAACACAACCTTTTCAGCCATCCCTCTCCTGGAATCTCCCAGAGAAACAAGAGTGCCCATATATAAGAACAGAGCTACCAGGATGCTTATTGCAGCCTTGTTTATGGAAACAAGGAAACAAAATAAATTGGATGCCCATTAGTAGAAGGACATTTTGATAAATTTTACATGTTTTACACATATAAACCTATAATACATTGTTACTGTTTTGTTTCTGGAATCAGTTTTCCTTTAGAATGATTTAAAATAAAAATGTCTTTATTTCCTTGTGTAGATCTACAGTTCTGTCTAGTTTCATATTCCGCCTGTCTGAAGAAATTCCTTTAACATTTCTTATAGTGTGGGTGTACAAGTAATACATTATCTCAACTTTTTTTAGTCTGAGAAAGTATTTATCTTACCTTCCTATTTGAAAGATATTTTTGCTAGTGATAGCATTCTTGCTTGACTCTTATTTCAACACTTTATTGATGCTGCTTCATTTAGATTGGCTTGCATAATTTCTCATGAGGGGTCTACTGTAATTCTTAGCTTTGTGCCTCTGTATTTAATCTGTTTTTTCCTTGGGCTGCCTTCAAGATTTTCTCTTTCTCTTTGGTCTTCAGTAGTTTGAATATGATGCATCTAGTTGTGTGGTTTTTTGTTGTATGGGTGGGGGGGTTGTTTAGGGAATACTTTGGAGTTATTCTGAGCTTCTTGTATCTGTTGTTTGATTCTTTTGTTATTTTAAAAAAATGCTCAGCCATTATCTCTAAAAGATTCTTTCAAGTCTACTGTTGAACCTATCTAGATATTCTTTACTGCTATTACCTTTTTTTTTTTAATTCTAACATTTCCACGTGTTACTTTCTTATAGTTGTTTTTTTTTTTGTAATTTTTAAATTTTATTTTTGGCCACATGGGGTCTTCGTTGCTGCATGTGAGCTTTCTCTAGTTGTCGTGAGTGGGGGGATACTCTTCGTTGCGGTGCGCAGGCTTCTCATTGTGGTGGCTTCTCTTGTTGTGGAGTATGGGCTGTAGGTGCATGGGCTTCAGTAGTTGCAGCAAGTGGGCTCAGTAGTTGTAGCACATGAGCCCTAGAGCACACAGGCTTCAGTAGTTGTGGCACACAAGCTTAGTTGCTCTGTGGCATGTGAGATCTTCCCAGACCAGGGCTCGAACCCGTGTCTCCTGCATTGGCAGGCAGATTCTTAACCACTGCACCACCAGAGAAGTTCCCTCTTATAGTTTTCAACTCTGCTAAAATTCCCCATCAATGCAAGCATATTATAGACTCATAGTAGATTTTGTATATCATAATTCTTTTAAATTCCC
This sequence comes from Orcinus orca, assembly GCF_937001465.1. Lineage (NCBI taxonomy): Eukaryota > Metazoa > Chordata > Mammalia > Artiodactyla > Delphinidae > Orcinus > Orcinus orca. The sequence continues at coordinate 24,337,754 of NC_064573.1, forward strand.
TATTCGATATTTTCAGTATCTGTGTATCTCTGGGTCTGCTGATTACTTTTGTCTCTTGGACATGGATTGTTTTTACTTGCTTTTTGTTTATCTCATAAATTTTGATTGAATGCTGGACATTATGGTTAAAACAATATAGGTGGAGGTAAATTGTATGGAAACAAGTATACCTTTTTGTCTGCTAGACCAGGGGTGGTAAACTTTTCTGTAAGGCACCAGCTAGTATTTTTTATTTTGTAGGCCATACAGTCTTTGAAGTGAAGTGTACTTTATCAGATATTAATATAGCCATCCCTACTTTCTTTAGATTAATATTTGCATGTTATATCTTTTTCCATTCTTTTACTTTCTATCTAACTTTATTTAAAGTGAGTTTTATATTTGAAGTTTCTTATAGATTGCATATAGTTGGGTCATGTGTTTTTTATCCACTCTGCCATTCTTTGGGTTTTAATTATTGTATTTATACTGTATACAATTAATGTAATAATTGATATGTTAGAACTTAAGTCTGCCTATTTTACTTTCTGCTTTCTGTTTGTTCCTTGTTTCTTACCTGTCTTATTTGACTGCCTTCCTGTGGATACTTGAACATTTTTTTAGAATCCCATTTTGACATATCAGTAGTATTTTTGTGTATACTATCTCCTTGTATAAATTCACTCCAGGCATTTACATACATAACTTACCACAGTCTAGTCGTGTTGACATTTTACCAGTTCAAGTGAGATGTAGAAACCTTCCCCTCTTTAAATCCCTTTGCTCTCCCTGGTTTATAATGTAATTGTCTTAGGTGTTCCTTTACATCCATTGAGAACCACATCAGACAGTGTTATAATTTCTGCTTCAGCTGTCAAACATAATTTAGAAAACTCAAGAGGAGAAGGAAAGTGTTGTATTCACCTGTGTTTTTGCTTTCCATTGTTCTTTCTTTCAAGGGAGATATTGATTGCTTACTTTGAGTTTTGCTCTTATAACTATTTCACATTCAGATTCCCAAAGGCTATTGACTCTGAGGAAGCAGAAACAAAACAGTAGGCTCTTTATCTGTAAATATGGACGTTGAAATGACAGTGCAGAAAAATGAGGTCATATTCTGAATTAGACACTTTTCTTGGAATTGGTAAGACCCTACCACCACTTTGTACTGTGCAAGTCTAATGATTTAGGGTGATACAGTGATAAGAGTACAAGTTAGGATCTATTAATCCTTCTAGATTGGCAAGTCTATAATTTATTATGTGAAATTTATAATTATCACCATACTAAGTTCAAAAGATTTTAAATCCTTTAGTAACTGATAAACTTAATTGTAAAAACTCTTGACAGAAGTAATCTTGAAGAGCTCTTTTGCATGGTCTTTCCAATGCTGTTTGAATTGCAAAGCAGTTGCCCTCATTCTAATTAATTCTGTGTCAAGGAAAAAAACACAGACTCTATATGGGGATTTTCTTTCTTTATCAGGCACAAGACCTAAATGTCATCGAAGAAGTGATTCGAATGATGTTAGAGATCATCAACTCCTGCCTGACAAACTCTCTTCATCACAATCCAAATTTGGTGTATGCACTTCTTTACAAACGAGATCTCTTTGAACAATTTCGAACACATCCTTCATTTCAGGATATCATGCAAAATATTGATCTGGTAAGTGTAAATGGAGATATTTATTATGATTCTTTTTTAAATATTAAAGTAGAGAAAGTTTAACAAACCTTGATAAAAAAACTGCAATAATTAGTCTCTTGAACATTAACTCTATCTGCTGTCTATTCTGCTATAACAATTGTCACCTTCCCTATGTGTATGTATTATATACAGACATATATGTACACGCACGCATATATATTTAGTAGAATTGAGATCGTACTTTATATAGTTCTGTATTCTGCCATTTTTACTTAACATTATTAACATTTTTCTGTGATATCATCAATTCTTTGAAAATCTCACATTTTAGTATTTGTATAACCTGTATTATGGAGGTCCTAAAATATATTAACTCTTATCCCGTTATTGCTCATTTAGTTATTTCTCATATTTTGTATTAATTTATAATTATCAGTTTGTAAATACATCATATCTCACCTTTTTTAGTTCTATTTTTGAAGTAGTCTTAAAACTGGAATTGTACTAGTTTTTGCTGTCAGAGGGATCAGTATTTTCAAGATGCAACCCATGTCAAATTGCTTTCCAGAAATATTGTACAATTAATGCATCTGTGTGTCATCTTATACTTCTACAAGTGATGTATGAGAGGATGTATCTCACTATACTTTTACAGCTTTATTATAATTATTTTAATTTTGTCCTTTTATATCAAAAATGGTATTTCATTATTGTTTTTAATTTTTATTTCTTTCATTATTAGTGTGATTGAACATTTTTCACAGGTCTATGAACTTTCACCTCCTGTCCTTTTTAAAAAGGTTTTTCTGCTAAACTTTCTATTGTTGTATTAGTGTTTCCCAGTTCAGTTTGATTCCACAAAAATTTCTTGCATAGCTAATGAGATTCATAGTGCACAAGAGGAAACAGAAGAGCCACTATCCCTGTCCTTGTGTTACTTACATTTAGGAAGATTTTTAATAATTTAATTATTGCACAAGTATGAATGTAAATTTCCATCATAAGTAAGCACATGTACATGCCTTCCTCCAGGGTGTACACCTCATAGTGGATTCGCTGCATAACATGTATCGTACCAAACCGTTTCCCTTGGAGTGCTGTCATTTTACTCTTCAGCTGGTGGTGTATAAGATTCCTGTTGCTTCACATCCTCATGAACACTTAGTTTGGTCAGTTTTGTAGTAACATCTCATTATAGTTTTAATTTGGATTTCCTCTTTTCTGAAGCTAATTCAAGTCTTTTGCCAGTTTTTTCTACTGAGTTATTTATCTGTGTGTAGCTTCTTTGTATGTTCTGGATTCTAGGCCTTTCTTGGTTATGTTTTGCAAATATCCAGTCACTAACACAAATACAGACTTTCTGATGTAACTCTAAAACTCCTCTCAAAATAGTCGAACATCAAATTCTCAGTTCCATTCTTTTCTTGGAGAGCTGCTTCCAGCTCCAACCAGGTTGTACGCTGGTTCTCCTGCCCAGCTGCAGCATCTTCCTGGGAATTTCCTTCACCTGTTTCCATTGGTTGACCTTGGCTCCTGTGAATTCTTCTTTCTTGGTTTACTGCTTCATGTTGGTGGAGCATATACTACGGTAGCTTTCTGGGGAAAGGGTGTATGTGAGGTAGGTTTTTTATTTTTTAGTTTCTCATGTCTGAAAATGTTTTTCTTCTCTTTTTACATATGACCTGCTGTCTTGGGAAGCTTTTGGGATCTCCCTATTATTGTGTCCTGAAATTTCATGGTTTGCTGGGCCTTGGTCAGTTGTACTTGGCGCTTGGAGGGTCCTTTGAGTCTAGAGGCTCAAGCTCGGAACTTTCAAATGTTCATTTTAATTATTTCTTCCCGGTTGTCTCTCTCTCTCTCTGTCTCCTGCTATTTCCTCTCTATGAAACTCCTATTAGATGGCCATTTCCTTTTGAGCCCCCTCCTGTCAATATCACTAAGTCTTATTTTTGGCCTGATCAGTGTCATCGTATTAAGAGTCCTCCAGGCTCCTGCCTGGGGTCCGTAAGCCCATCTGTGAGGGTTTTAAAAGCTGAGGTAGAGACAGGCTGGGTAAAATTGGAGGTGGGGAAGAGAGGGTGAGAGTGACCTCTGAAGTGAAAATTCCCAGTCTTCTTTCAGGATAACAGCAATACATAAATGGACACATGGACTCTGATCAAATTTAAGATACTTCAGAACATCTCTATCCATTCTCATTAAGCCAGTTTACCCAAGTAGGTTAATTTTTGCTCATCCCAATAGAGTCCTGTGTACTTGTTCAGTACTTAATTGAAATCAGCTTTGAACTATAACCAGGCTCCCATTCCAGACTCTTAACACATAGTTCTGTAAACTGCTGAATACTCTGGAACCCACACAATTACATGAGTTTAACTACAAGTATGTATACTATTGCAGATCTATTCATTGATTTGCTCCATATCACTGCTGTGTAATGATTGCAGGTAAACAGAAATAAAAATTAAAACTCTTTGCTGTCAGCATGAAAGGATGCTCAACATCACTAATCATTAGAGAAATGCAAATCAAAACTACAGTGAGGTATCACCTCACACCACTCAGAATGGCCATCATCAAAAAATCTACAAACAGTAAATGCTGGAGAGGGTGTGGAGAAAAGGGAACCCTCCTGCACTGTTGGTGGGAATGTAAATTGATACAGCCGCTATGGAGAACAGCATGGAGGTTCCTTAAAAAACTAAAAATCGAACTACCATATGACCCAGCAATCCCACTACTGTGCATATACCCTGAGAAAACCATAATTCCAAAACAGTCGTGTACCACAATGTTCATTGCAGCTCTATTTACAATAGCCAGGACATGGAAGCAACCTAAGTGTCCATCGACAGATGAATGGATAAAGATGTGGCACATATATACAATGGAATATTACTCAGCAATAAAAAGAAACGAAATTGAGTTATTTGTAGTGAGGTGGATGGACCTAGAGTCTGCCATACAGAGTGAAGTAAGTCAGAAAGAGAAAATACCGTATGCTAACTCATATATATGGAATCTTAAAAAAAAAAAAAATGGTTCTGAAGAACCTAGGGGCAGGACAGGAATAAAGATGCAGTTGTAGAGAATGGACTTGAGGACATTGGAGGGGGAAGGGTAAGCTGGGACGAAGTGAGAGAGAGAGTGGCATGGACATATGTACACTACCAAATGTAAAACAGATAGCTAGTGGGAAGCAGCCACATGGCACAGGGAGATCAGCTAGGTGCTTTGTGACTACCTAGAGGAGTGGGATAGGGAGGGTGGGAGGGAGACACAAGAGGGAGGGCTATGGGAGTATATGTATACGTATAGCTGATTCACTTTGTTATATAGCAGAAACTAACACAACCATGTAAAGCCATTATACTCCAATAAATATGTTGAAAACAAAACAAAAAACCCTCTTTGCTGTCAGTTTAATTAGTGTTTTCATGAGCTTTCCTTAAGTCGCCTCAACTATATACCTAATGGTTGCAGCTATAGCAAATTACTTTGCCACACACACTCTTGTCATTTTCCTAAACCACTATCAGTATTATTTAAATTTCATTAACAGAACTGGGGCAGCTGGGTACTATTGTCATCTTTGCAGTTAGGATAAAGCAGAAACATCATTTCAAATGAGCATGTTTATATCTTAGAGTTAGACTTGACATTTATATTCTTTAATTAAATTCTCACCATTATGAACCAGTACTCCCATGTAGATTTGTTGATATTTAGGATATGTGAGAGCATCCTCAAGCTGCTTCTCAAATATTTCTTCTCTGGCCCCATGTCCTTCTTGTTTAATGGGAAAAGCGCCTCCTTTTAAAATTGGTAAGTAGTGGTAACAAGATTATGAAATAAATGAATGCCCAAGGGACATCCATCAGAGCTTATTTCTACCTTTTTCTGTTGGCTAGATGCTTTTTGACAACGAGGTAGTCAACTAAGACCCTGCAAGCCGTGCAGTGCGGCCAAAAATTTTTTTAAAATAAAAAATAAAATAAGCCATTTCTAGCCAGCCTGTTCATGGATTTGTCCACATTCATTTCTAGTTTCTTGCTTGTACCATTTTGGGGAGTAGGATACTGAGATTAAGATTCACTGTGCATGTGAGGAAAGGTTCAACAAAACCCTTTTCTCTTTTACATGGGAAATTGGCCTTGGGTTAAGCTGCTTTTAGCTCTGTTCCTTGGAAATCTGATGAAGGTGGAATGTCAGCCATGTTACTAGGTAACACTGCTGTAATAAAATGAGAATATGATAGAATGACATTTGAATGGTAAGTTGAGTCTGGACTGAAAGGACTATAGCTTTGGGCTTCCCTGAGTGAAAAAATTCATAACCAAGCATGTCCTTTTCAGGGACCTAGAAGCTGAGACTATCACAAGGGGTATTGGTTTCTGTTTGGGACATGGCTTCTAAGCTAGGGTGGCTATTGGATCTGTCCATGGTAGTCTCATTCTCTCACATTGGAGCTATCAGTTGAGGGTCCAAAGAGCAGCCCCGATACTGCTGTGAGTATTCCCAGGGAAAACAAAAGCCTGGGGCTGTGCTGTTGGCATGCTCTTTTTCCTGGCCTTCTGTCCTTTTAAATTAATCTTATGCCCAGTGTGGCCTATTACACTCTTTTTTTTTATTTATTTATTTTTTTTTGCGGTACGCGGGCCTCTCACTGTTGTGGCCTCTCCCGTTGCAGAGCACAGGCTCCGGACGCGCAGGCTCAGCAGCCATGGCTCACAGGCCCAGCCGCACCGCGGCATGTGGGATCTTCCCGGACCGGGGCACGAACCCGCGTCCCCTGCATCGGCAGGCAGACTCTCAACCACTGCACCACCGGGGAAACGCTTTTTTTTAATTTTTAAAACTTTTTATTATGAAAAATTTCAAGTGTATACAAAGTAAACAGAACCGCTATTATATTCTTGAGCCTCTCGATGTCTAATTCGGTCTAAGAATACCACTCAGGAAAGAGCACTGAAGTGCTAAAATAATATCTTCTTATAATACTTATAAATGTATCTCTTTCACATTCCAGGGTGGAGGATATCCTGGTTTTTCCAAGGTTTATCCAGATGTTTGAATTATAGAACTAATCCAATACATCCTTTTTTAGCTTTCATATTTCTAACCTGCGTCATCCTAATCGTTTTAGTCTGCCCTTATGGCAAACCCCTACCCCTTGTCTCTTTTGCCTTTCTCTGGACCTCTCTGATTTCAGTTTCTTTCTTCATTCCTTCCTGTCTTTTTTCTCCTTTTACCCTTTCCTTCCTTCCTTCCTCCCTCCCTCCCTCCATTCGTCCTCCTCCCCCTTCTCTCTCACTCACTCATTCTACCTTTCTTTCTCTGGATAGTCACCTGAACTGTGCACAATATATGTCAGATAATCTGTACCTGCAGTGTATTGGAAATGTTTTCTCTTTAATTACCAATACCTCTTTTCATAATAGTGCATTTTTTTCTTTTTGTTTCTGATAAAAGACTAACCAAAGTTTCTTTTTTCCGTGGTCATAACTGTAATAGATGATAAATTATCATGTTGTAATACATTGTTTGGATTATTTAGTTTTAAATGTTTAAACCACATCAAAAACCATTTGCTCCTTTTCTATTCATCTCATCATTAGCGTTGCTAGCTTTTATTGCATACTTGCTAAGCATTTACGTGCATGATCTCTCTTAATCTTCATTAAAAAACAAACTTTGAGGTATATTTCATTTTTATTTTCAATTACAGTTAAAGAAACCAACTTAGAAAGATTTAATTTGCTTGTGATCACATATTCAGACAGTGATAGAGCCAGAACTCAAACCGAGGCAGTTTGATAATAAAACCCTTGTTTGTAGTCATCATGCCTGACTACTATCCGCATTCACTAAACGTTCCTACAGTTTCTCATTGGTTTGCGTATTCACTGCCTGAAAACATCTGAAAACAAACCTGGAAATTTACTTTCTCCTTCAAGTTCACTTCTAATAATGTCAAATCAGTCTTTACTCCACCCGTGGTGAAAGTGATGTTCTTTTCTTAGTAACCAGGCTGTTGACATCCTTAAAAATAACCCTGAAGGACCATATTATTTTTTGAAAGGACACACAAGAACCATGCAAAGGATTTAAACTACGTCCATTTGAAACTTAGTCTCCTTTGGAAGAGGTGAAAATTAGAGTAAAGATGAGGAAATAGAAAGGACCTCACTTGTTTTTCTCACAGTATATCACCACATGGAAATAAAAGCAGGGTGTTAAACTGGATTTATATCCAGTGCTCACTTTCCTGTCCTTGTCAGTAATTGGCCACTTACTGACACTCCAACTGTATTCGTGAAAAATGCAGTCTCTGGGTAAACATTTGACTGTGTGCTGTTGTGTAGTTCTTAAAGCTAGATAAATATATGCCTAAACAAGTTTGAGTCCCTACTAAGTGCTGGGAATGAGGCTAAGTACCTTTACATAATATTACTCATTTATTCTTCTTAAAGCAGTAAATTAGTTATTGTTATCCCACTTTACAGATAAGGAAACCAGCAGGCTGAGAGAAGCCTTCCCAGGTGATTTTAACACAGATCCCCACCTAAGCATCATTCCTCTTAGGGAATTCCCTGGCCATCCAGTGGTTAGGACTTGGCACTTTCACTGCCGGAGCCTGGGTTCGATTCCTGGTCAGGGAACTAAGATCCCATAAGCCATGCAGCAAGACCAAAAAAAAAAAAAAATCCTCTTAAATAGTGATCACATGTTTGCGTAGGGCTTTATCATTGAGGGCAATTTGCATACGCCCTATGTCATTTGACCCTTAAATTATCCTTGTGAAGGAGGCAGAGCAAGTCTTCAGAGGTGAAATGGTTGGCTCAAGGTCACTTAGCTAGTAAATCACTCAGCCTTGAATCCAGATCTTCTCATTATAAACTCCATATTTTCAGCATTCACTTGGCTAAACCTAAATAAGATTCCAAATGAGCAGATTTTCCAACAACTTTTTGTTGAATACTATCATCTAAAATAGTGTTGGACACACTGGAGATTCATTCAAAATCATTTTAAACTCTTTTTTACATATTTTGAAAAGAATACCGTGAGAAAGATATAAATAACATCTCTACTTTTGCCTCTTTCAGCACTTTACCTTCTCCTTCCCTCCCCTAAATGCTTCTGAAATCTTGGCTTAAGCAAACCTTTGCTATTTCTTCTTTCAGGGAGTTAACCTTGAAAAATGTTGGTAGAGGAGACTATGAATCTACTGTTATTTTTAGCTGACAGGGAGTTGAGAGTTGATGTTTTTCATTAAGACATTAAGCAATGTTGAATGTCTGAGACAGGAGTGACTAACCTTGGAGTACTTTTAACTTCTGCCGAAGGAGTTAGACATGTGCTTTTCAGGTAGCGAAATTACTGTTAGCCACTTGTACATAACCCTCCATTCTAACTCATAAGATGATATGATCTGGCTGAATTAAGCAACAGGACAAAATAGAAATACCACACCAAACAAGAGAGGGCGTGAAAGAAATTTCATGGCTGAATATAAGTATAGGACAGAGACATTGAACAACAATAGTTTTGTGGTATGGTAAAGGCAAGAACTATTTTTATCTCTTGACAGTGTAAAATTTACACTAGGTTTTCTGTAGTTCCAGACCTGAGCGTTCTTAATTGAGCTCCAAACTAGCTCATTCAGTTGCCTATACAACGGTCCCACAAATGTTGAACAAGGTTAAATGAGAATTCATTATTTTCTTCAAAAAAAAATCGAACACAAAATGAATCTGTTTTTTCTTCTGCAGTCTTCCTTAGCTCTGTAAATGACATCAGTATCTACCTAGTTGCTTATGCCAAAATGCCAAAAAAGAAGAAAGAGGAATAATGAGCGCTATTTGGAATAGGGTTGGGATATTGCAAATTTAAAGAGTGCAGTCAGAGAAGACCTCTCTGAGAAGGTACATTTGAGCTCAAACTTGAAGGAGGTAGAAAATGAGTTGTGCAGATACCTGGGATCAGATGGGGTAAAGATGGGAGCATGTCTTTGTCTCCCTCGGGAGCAAAAGGTAGACACTTTTACTGACCATTATAAGAGATTTGGGTTCTCTAAGCTCAGAGTTCTGTTGCTATAATATAACCCACGGCATTTGCAGGGGTCATCTGTTCACCTTCAGATCACCTTGTGCAGCCCCACTTACATCAATGGACATATCATCCAGATACAAAATCATTAAGGAAACACTGGCCTTAAGCGGCACATTAGATCAAATAAACTTAATAGATATATAGAGAATATTTCATCCAAAAGCAGCAGAATACACATTCTTTTCAAGTGCACGTTGAACATTCTCCAGGGTAGACCACACACTAGGCCACAGAACGACTGTCAGTAAATTTAAGAAAATTGAAACCATATCAAGCATCTTTTCCAACCACAGTGCTGTGAGACTTGAAATCAACTACAAGAAGAAAAAAAAATGCAAAAAACCCAGACACGTGGAGGCTAAACAATATGCTACTGAACAACCAAAGGGTCACTGAAGAAATCAAAGAGGAAATTTTTTTTAATCCTGGAGACAAATGAAAATGGAAACACAATGATCCAAAATCTATGGAACAGCAAATGCAGTTCTAAGAGGGAAGTTTATAGCAATACAAGCCTACTTCAGAAAACAAGAAAAATCTCAAACAACCAACCTCACCTTACACCTAAAGGAATTAGAGAATGAAGAACAAACAAAACCCAAAGTTAGTAGAAGGAAAGAAATCATAAAGATCAGAGTGGAAATAAATGAGATAGAGACTGAAAAAAATAGAAAAGATCAGTGAAACTGAAAGTTGATTCCTTGAAAAGATAAACAAAATTGATAAACCTTTAGCCAGACTCACCAAGAAAAAAAGAGAGAGGGCCCAAATCAATAAAATCAGAAACAAAAAAGGAGAAGTTACAACTGATACCACAAAAATACAAAGGATCGTAAGAGATTACTGCAAACAACTGTATGCCAATAAAATGGACAACCTAGAAGAAATGGGCAAATTTCTAGAAGTGCACAGTGTCCCAAAACTGAACCGGGAAGAAATAGAAAATATGAACAGACCAATTACAAGTAATGAAATTGAATCGGTCATTTTAAAGCTCTCAACAAACAAAAATCCAGGACCAGATGGCTTCACAGGTGAATTCTACCAAACATTTAGAGAAGAATTAGCACCTGTCTTTCACAAACTATTCCCAAAAATTGCAGAAGAAGGAACACTTCTGAACTCATTCTGTGAGGCATCATCACCCTGATACCAAAACCAAAGGCATCACAAAAAAAGAAAATTACAGCCAATATCACTGATGACCATAGATGCAAAAATCCTCAATAAGATATTAGCAAACTGAATTCAACAATATATTAAAAGAATCATACACCATGATCAAGTGGGATTATCCCAGGGCTGCAAGGATAGTTCAATATCTGCAGTATGGAGTTTCCTCAAAAAAATGAAAAATAGAACTACCATATGACCCAGCAATTCCACTCCTGCATATGTGTCTGAAAAAAACAAAAACACTAATTCAAAAAGATACATGCACGCCAGTGTACAGAGCAGCATTATTTATGACTGCCAAGATATGGAAGCAACCTATGCAACCTAAGCAAACTATGAAAACTTCCTCAATCTGGTACTAAGTTTAATTTTTCTGAAAATAATAAAATTAATATAAATTTCTTGGGAAAAGTTGTACATAAATTCATCAAGTAAAAAGAGAAGAGTTGTTAGTTGACACTCAGTTATGTATTAAACTAATGGTGATCATGTAGGTTTTAACCTGCAGGCTTTCCTAAAATTTACTTTCAGTAGATTTCACTTGATAATCCTGACTGGTTTGGGTGAGATGACCTGTGCCACCAAACTCAGTTCTTACAAACTTTTCGCCTATATCAGGCATAAAATCAGGAATATAGACATATAACTACAAAGAAATGTTATTGATTGGATACATTGGTGGGGTACTAACATTCATGGGTTTCATCCTTAACAGACTACTTTTACATGTATTATGATTGTTTCCTATGCAGTAGATGGGGCAACTTTTTCATTTTATAAACAAAGATACTGAGATACACCTAATGACAATCATAGTTACTGACATTTTGTGAGCACTTACCATGTGCCAGGCATCGTTCTTTGTGCTCTGCAAGTATTAACTTAATTCTAAGAACAACCCCATGAGGCAGGCATTTTATTTTTCTTCATTTATAGATCAGGAAGCTCAGGCATGGAGATGTTAAATAACTTGCCTAAGTTTATAAGGAGAGCTGGGATTTAAATGCAAGCAATCTGACACCTGATAAGTGCTCCAAACCACTGCACAATTCTACATCTGGAAGAAGTTGAGCATCTTACAAGTCACATGGTTAGTAAGTGTCACAGGCAGGACCCAAACTAGGCCTCTGACTGAGTATTTTGTAATGTACACTACCATGATGTCTTAAATCCATTTAATTATACGTTTGATCAGTGTCTTGTCCCCCAGTTATTACCTTGCATCTTTCTCTTTTATTTCCCTTTTATTGAATTTCAGTTGCTGTACACATTGCATCTTTCTTGCAGACAAAAAGTATCATCTATTTCCTTTGTAAATTCTCTAATTATTCCTTCCACTGAATAGGTTGTCAAGGGTATCATCGGTATCTTAAGTAAAACACAAAAACTTCAGGTACAGCCAAAATTCAAAAAATATTTTCACAGAATTTACTTATTTTACACGTATAAAATGTCCATTTAAAAATAAAAAGAGGGACTTCCCTGGTGGTGCAGTGGTTAAGAATCCACCTGCCAATGCAAGGTACATGGGTTCGATCCCTGGTCCGGGAAGATCCCACATGCCACGGAGCAACTAAGCCTGTGTGCCACAACTACTGAGCCTGAGCTCTAGAGCCCAGCCCGCGAGCCAGATGATCCCATGTGCCACAACTATGAAGCCCACGTGCCTAGAGCCCGTGTTCCGCAACAAGAAGCCACTGCAATGATAAGCCCGTGCACCACAACAAAGAGTAGCTCCTGCTCGCCGCAAGTAGAGAAAGTCTGCGCGCAGCAACGAAGACCCAGTGCAGCCAAAAATAAATAAATAAAAAGAGACTTAATTACAATTTATGAAAATCAGTTATAGTACCTGCTGTGTCTAAACTCTTGTGAACAAAATTTTATCCCAGAGAGCTTAAAATCTGACTTGGAAAAAACAAGACCCATAGGCACATGTTGAAAACCAACCTGTCATGGACAAAATAAGCAACTTGCAAAGGAGCTGGTGCCAGCCAGCAAACTGCCTGAGATAAAGAAATGATTTATTTGGAATCAACAGCAGTGTAACCAGGCATTGGCTGCCTTTGTTTTTGCTCGTTGCCACAGTCCTTCAAGGCACAAGCTTGTTAGGGTTCTGGCTCCAGCTGGGTCTCTACTTTCCAGAATAAATCTATTTCAGTGGCATTTATGTCATATCATGCACCTTCCACTAGAATGGTTAGGAGAAAAGTTATTGTGCATTTGAACAATTAATATTTAGGAGAGTAATCTTGAAAGAAAATCTAGAAAACTGTTTGGAAATAACTCTTAGTTAACTTAAAATAATTTACCTATAAAATAGAAAACATGTAAATGGAAATACTCAACTTTTTAAGAAACAAATTTTTATATTTTTGCAGGCATCTCTGACTATAAACACTTGTCTATAGTGTATAGTCTCTTGAATAAAAAGTGACTTATGGTCTTCTTGATTTATTGACATTGTGGTTTTTAAGTGATTTCCTAAAAAATGATGACAGTCTTTTAGTTTTTAATGACAAGTGTTAAGAGACAGTGTTATTTCCAAATGTTACTGTGTTAGCACCTTGCTACATAGTTCAGGCTGTGCTGTGACATGAAACCAAAAAATTACAGCTTGCTGTTGATTATCCCCGGTGCTCAGAGGTAAGAGTGTTGTGGATAAATTAAATTGATAAGTAATCCCCAAAACATCATTTTAGCCATTAGCTTCAAATTTCTTTCTTATTAAGACTTTTTCTGGACAACTACTATTAAGCCTCAATATTAACAGATATTAAGCTTTAGCTTTCTCTTCCTACCTTCTGATGGGTGCTGCTCTCTAAATGAAATATGAATGCAAGGTGAGGCAGCACAAGGAAGTGCAGAATTCAGGAGCCTGCTTAATTCACAGAATGCATCATCAACCCTGAATATTCAGGGGTTGGCTCTGATTCAGCCATCAAACCGTTTATACAGAGGACTTATTTAGGAGAGCTAGTGAATTGAAAGCCAGGTCACTCGAAGAAATGGAACGATGATCCTTTGACTACCATGTGAGAAGGGCATCTACTGAAAATACCTCTCATACATCTACTTGTTTAAAAAAATAACACTTTACATTCCAGGTGATCACCTTCTTTAGCTCGAGGTTGCTACAAGCTGGAGCTGAGCTGTCAGTGGAACGGGTTCTGGAAATCATCAAGCAAGGGGTCGTCGCACTGCCCAAGGACAGGCTGAAGGTAAGACTGGGGGAAGAAACATACTGTTGTATCACTTGATGTAAATATTAGTGTCTGAGTGGGCTCTATTCAGAATCATACCACTTACCCAGCACTTGCACTGGAAAAGGCTCTCTAAACTTGCGCTGCCTACTCTACTGTATATTGACACACAGAACTGTGGTGAAGGATTCTGACAGTCTCCTAGAAGAAATAGCAAGAGGACTGTCTTCACACCACTGCATAGCCTATGAGTAACCACTGTATATACTATGAGTAATTCATATATATACTATGAATAAAGGAGCACCTTACTTTTTTAACCCAGTGAAATAAATACAGGCTTGTAAGTATCATCAAGGGTTGATGGGAAGATGGTGGTGGTGGTGATGGCGATGATGATCACTACAACAGTAGCTAATATTTACATAGTGTTTTCTCAGTGCTTTTGGGAGGTTCTAAGTGTCTTACGTATATTAACCTGACCAATCCTTACAACAGCCCTTTGACGGTAAGTAGTGTTATCATCCTAATTTTCAGATGAGGAATCTGGTGCACAGAGAGGTTAAGTAATTAACCCAAAGCCATATAATTAGAAAATTAGGAAACTAGGAGATTCATACCCAGGCCATCTGGCTCCAAAGTCCACACTCGTAATCACCACGCTATTTACTGTGTGCCTGGGAGTAGCTGTAGAAAAGGATCCCTTCATGGAGGAGGTAGGGGAAATATTGTATTTTGAGGAGGCATTTACATTTGTGTGTTAGATATGTTTCTAAGTGATCTCATGATGTAAAACTCATACTTCAAGACTAATTTTCCCATAGGAAAATATGTAAGGGGGATATTTGGGGGAAGATGCGTGAATGTACAGCATTGTCGCCTATTTTTACCTTAATACTTCTTTTAATTTTTTCCTTCATTACCTCTCATGTTTTTAGAGTGCTCATTCCTAAATGAACAGCACACAGGGTGTCATAGTGACTGTTTGGCCTTCTTCATAATGTTTTATCAGAACTAGCTTCTGTTCCAAAGTTACTATTTGGGGGCTGTGTTTTTCAGCACTATCACTAGAACCGCTGCTTAATGAACATTGTAGGATATGAAAATATTTTCAGTTATAATAACAGTTTATAAAGCAACAGCACATTAGTCATAATCACTTGCAGAAGTTCCACTGTCCGTAAACAGCCGTGCAGTTCACGCAGTGCTGAGCAAAGGAGGGGTTTCTGCTTATCAGCTAAAATGGCACCACCATGTGGCTATAGCATAAAACCTGATTACGGTTCACCAGACCCTCCAGCTTTGACTTTACTCTCTTTTCCTGACAATTCCTGAAGTGTAGAGAATTCATATTATTTCCTTTCTTACCTAAAGTAAGACATCTGAGGTCTTTCGGGTTTTTTCTCACTGTTTCAAATTTATTTGAACTCTACCATGTTAACCAGTACAAAAATCCATGATGATTAGACTGGCAACTCATAGGAACTGATGGATCGTGGTGTTTAAGCTAGTCAAGAAAGAAGTGGAACTATCAAGAAACCATAAGGAAAGGATAATGCAGAGGAGTCAAGGGAAGGGGGATTTTGATGAGATCAAAGAGCCAGCATAGGGCTTCCCTGGTGGCGCAGTGGTTGAGAGTCCGCCTGCCGATGCAGGAGACACGGGTTCGTGCCCCAGTCCGGGAAGATCCCACATGCCACGGAGCGGCTGGGCCCGTGAGCCATGGCCACTGAGCCTGCGCGTCCGGAGCCTGTGCTCCGCAACGGGAGAGCCCACAGCAGTGAGAGGGCTGCGTACCGCAAAAAAAAAAAACAAAACTGAAACCCCATCGTGTCTCTCCTTTTGCACTGGTTTCGCATTTCACTGTACCTCCCCACCCCCAGCATCCTGTTTACCTCCTGTTCCTCTCCCCTTGTTCACACAGCTCTAGCTGCTTTGTTCTTTTCATTATTTCTTCAACATGCTTGGCATCCTCCTGGCTTTGGACCTTTTTAGTAGTTGTTCCTACTGCTTAGGACTCTGCTCTGAATAAGCATGCCTAATTCTCTCGCCTCTTTTTTTTTTTTTTTTTTTTTTTTTGCTAAAGGTTTGCCCGGACCATTCTCTGTAAGACTTTCTCCCCCCACATCCTCACGGATACTCCCAGACCCCCTCAAGCTGCTCTACCTTTTCTGTATTTTCCAGAGCATTTATCACATCCTAGTACCCTAGATCATTTTGTTATTTATTATATTACGCTGATTGTTCACTGTCTGTTTCCTCCTGCTAGACTGTGAGCCCTGAAAGGGCAGGGACCTTTGCTTACTATGTGCCCAAGCACTTACAGCAACACTGTCACAGAGCAGATGCTTGAGAAAGACTTGCTCAGTGTTGATGGAACCTTGTGGCAAGCTTAAACCTAATGTCGTATGTTCTCATCATTGGTCATTGCCATGTTCTTTTGTGCTTTCATCCCCATTCCTCTTTGTGCTTTCTCTCCCCAGATGCAGCCTCCTATTACTTCCCTGCCTCCCATACCCTACACTGCCTTTTTAAACCCCAATTTCATGGTCAGGATGTATCCCCACACTCTCAGTCCCTGCACTGAATCTTCTCTCTTCACCACCTCTTTAACTGAAACCTGGTTCTCCCCTCAGGACTCCCAAACCCCTGCAGCATTTGGAAGTAAAAGCTGCTTGTTCTTTCATACTCCCCACCCTTCGGGGTCTGGAGATGCAGTTGGTGTCTTCTTTGTTTTCACTGTTGTTGCTTAGCTATTATCCTTCTACCCTTAAGTACAAGGCTCTGTTCATATGAGGCTGGTACCAGCTTCTTCTCCTCCTTATAGCTGCCACCTACTGACTCCTAGGCCTCTCTCTCATTTACTGTAGCATCTGGCTCAGTCTTTCTTTCCGTCCATGGCTTATCATCCTGGGTGCCTATGATGCCCATGTGTATGGCCCATCCTTGGCATCCAATTCATTAACTGGCTCAGTCACACTGACTTTCATTCACATCTGTGTTATTTCAGTCCCCCACTCATGGCCGAATCCAGATCATGTTGTCATGGAGATCTGCTCCTTTTGAACATCTTTGGTCTAAATATACTGCTCTCCAATCACAACTTCCATTTCTTCTACTATGCTGTTTTTTTTTTTTGGTTTTGGTTTTTTTTTTTGCAGTACGCAGGCCTCTCACTCTTGTGGCCTCTCCCGTTGCGGAGCACAGGCTCCGGACGCGCAGGCTCAGCGGCCGTGGCTCACGGGCCCAGCCTCTCCGTGGCATGTGGGATCTTCCCGGACCGGGGCACGAACCTGTGTCCCCCGCATCGGCAGGCAGACTCTCAACCACTGCACCACCAGGGAAGCCCAGGGTTTCAGTTTTTAATAGGACCACTCTGGCTGATGTGTTGAGGGTAGACTATAGAGCAACAATGAAAGCAGAGAGATCAGTTAGACTATTGCTTGACTTGGACCATGGTGGAAAGGTGGAAGTGCTAACAGAATTCGTCCAAGAAATTGTCTGGTGGGCAGAGGAGTGCACTTAGGCCTTTTAGGAGACAGCTATAGTCTGCATTGATTACAGAAGCTCCAGGGAGTGGTGGCTGAACGTAGGTTCTGATGGACTGTTTAGAGAACTGGTCTGCAAGTACTGGAAGAACTGTTTATGGAAGTGGATTTGGACTTGGACTAGGCGGTCTCAAGGACAGCTTTCAGATGTTGGCTAGCTGAGTCTTTCATCGTTAGATGCCTGGCTCTGCTTTGCTAAATGTTGTGCGGCTCAACAGTATACGCGAGCCGCTCTGCTGCTAGTTCCTAGAGGCTGTCTGTACGAGGCCATTCAGAGCAAACTTTGGAGGCCACGCACCATAAGACAATTTGGAGAACCATCAGAGGATCACCAAAATTGTGAAAGGACACAGGGAGTGATTAGGGGAATTCACCGGATCCAAGCAGAAGAGACTTGTCTTCAAGTACTGGAAGAATTGTTTACAAAAGCAGATTTGGACTTATGTGTGGTCTCAGGAGTAGGACTAATGGGTAGAAGGAACTTGCATTTCAGTCCCATAGAAGGGAGAACTTTCTAAGAAATGGAACTACAGTTGACCCTTGAACAATGTAGGGGTCCAGGGTGCAGACCCTCCACACAGTCGAAAACCCAGATATAATTTATCATCAGCCCTCTGTATCCACAGTTCCTCTGAACTCACAGATTCAACCAACCGTGGATTGTGTAGTACTGTAGTATTTACTGTTGGAAAAAAATCTGTGCATAAGTGGATCCACCCAGTTCAAATCCTTGTTGTTCAAGGGTCAACTGTATTTAGAGATGGAATAGGTAACTTCTGGGAAGTGGTGCATTCACTGTCACTGGAGGTGTTAAGAGTAATAGGACGATGGCCACTTGACAGGGATGCAAATAGGTTCCATCTTGCATGAAGCTCTTATCTGTTGGTCCTAGCTGGCCAGCACGGTAAATGGAGAAGGATTCTAAGGCTGAGTTCAGATGCAGCAGGAAAAGTGCTGAGATCCATTAGCAACGCCTGCCATTGGCAACAGGAGCACATGTACAGTTATTTGCCATTCCAATTGTAAGGACTCAAATATTGGTGGGGAAAACCAACTGTGTGACTTCTAAGAACGTTTCCATTCCTAAGAGTATAATTTTGTCTGTGTATATACTAAAATTATCATTCTCCACAAAGCAGGAAACTGCATAAACTTTTGATAACAGTTTTTACTCTCAGAAGATGCAAGAAACAATAAGGAAATATTATTAATCTGGGGATTTTTTATGACAGAGATCACCTTTCAGTTCATAATAGCAGAGGGCATACTCAGGTTTGTATGCGAAAGAACATAAATTGCTAAAAGTTGTATATGGTTCATAACAAGAAAAAATGTAGTTCAAGTGGGATGGAAAACAAATAAAATTAAAAATATGAACTATCCAGTCACTGATTGTTCTGTGTAAACAAATATGAGAACTACGTTTGTACTGAAGTATCTGTTTGCAACTCTGTGTCACATTCGCCTCCTTCTCCAGTCTCCTCTGCGTCACAGAGAAGCATTCAGAGTACACTTCCCAGAATCCTCCCGTCTGTGTAGTTCCAAACTGCAGT
Organism: Orcinus orca; assembly: GCF_937001465.1. Taxonomy (NCBI): domain Eukaryota; kingdom Metazoa; phylum Chordata; class Mammalia; order Artiodactyla; family Delphinidae; genus Orcinus; species Orcinus orca. The sequence goes on from NC_064573.1 coordinate 24,356,975, forward strand.
CGGCCAAGGAGAGGCACACTTGCATGCAATTTGGAAAGCAGAAGAGAAGAAGCCATTATTCTCCAGAGGCAGCTCCTGCCTGGCCTGGTGCTGTAGGCAGCCAGGGTCGTCGATGTCTCCCCAGAGATACTGAGGTTTGCAGCAGCTTGCAGTGAGCTCTTGAGAACCTCCTACTCCAGTGCTGAAGACAGTCTTCTGTTGCAGCTTCCCTGATCTTGCCTTTCCAATGGTTGCATAAGCCTCTATTTTCCTTACAAAATCCTTTATACTCGAGTTATAGAGAGGACCTTCTGTTTTCCCTACCAAACCTGTCAGAGAAATAAAACCCCTGATTGCGAACAGAAAGCAATTTAATATAGGAAATTTGAAAGTCACTGAAAGGACTAAGGAAGCCAACTTCAGCAAAAAACAGTGCTGGCTTTCAGGAAATCAGAAGTGGCAAGAATGTCGTCACTGATGGTCTGGCCTGCCTGCAGACATCCATGTGGAGATCTGCAGGAAGATTGTAGAAACCACTGTCAAAACGTTTGCTAAAGCCCACAGTCTGCCCACCACTGTTACCAGAGCACCAGTGGCTTCTGTTTCTCTTTTGCCTTCTGAAATACAAGTTCCTCTTCTTGCCACAGTCTAACCCAAAGCCCTTCTGGAGAGATGCTAGGACATGTAGTTTCCAGGCTTTCAGCATGAAAGGGGAAGAAAGGTGCTTGAGTTGCCAGCAGCGTGGCATACGATCAAAAGAAACTAAAGAAGCAGAATGAGAAGTTCCTTGATGAGCATGGATTTTTTTTTAAAGGATACCTGCAAAAGATAGAAAGAATGGTATGTACAGAGGCCAAAAGTAATGGAGTGGCATGAACTTACACAAACGTTGTCAAAGACTCGAATTGGAAGGGGCCTTTGATCCTCTGAGAGGAGAAAGCAAAGAAAATAAGAAATTGTGGGCCTTCAGCATTGGAACAGTAGACAAGATTACATGATTGATTGACTGATTTATGCATTCTCCCATTTTCAAATGCTAGTTTATCTCCTTTAGTGAGAATAATCTCCAACTGGAAAAGAGTATATCCTCTAAATAAAATTGAAGCCTAAGGAGGCAAAAGAGTTGTACTCAGAAAACTATAAAACACTGATGAAAGAAATCAAAGATGACATAGGGCTTCCCTGGTGGCACAGTGGTTGAGAGTCCGCCTGCCGATGCAGAGGACACAGCTTCGTGCCCCGGTCCGGGAAGATCCCATATGCCGCGTAGTGGCTGGGCCCGTGAGCCATGGCCACTGAGCCTGTGCATCCGGAGCCTGTGCTCCGCAATGGGAGAGGCCACAACAGTGACAGGCCCGCGTACCACAAAAAAAAAAAAAAAAGATGACATAAACAGATGGAGAAATATACCACGTTTTTGGATTGGAAGAATCAATATTGTGAAAATGACTCTACTACCCAAAGCAATCTACAGATTCAATGCAATCCCTATCAAACTACCAATGGCATTCTTCACAGAATTAGAACAAAAATTTTTACAATTTGTATGGAAACACAAAAGACCCCGAATAGCCAAAGCAATCTTGAGAAAGAAAAACAGAACTGGAGGAATCAGGCTCCCTGACTTCAAAGTATACTACAAAGCTACGGTAACCAAGACAGTATGGTACTGGCACAAAAACAGAAATATAGATCAATGGTACAGGATAGAAAGCCCAGAGGTAAACCCACGCACGTATGGTCACCTAATTTATGACAAAGTAGCCAAGAATGTACAATGGAGAAAAGACAGCCTCTTCAATAAGTGGTGCTGGGAAAACTGGACAGCTACATGTAAAAGAATGAAATTAGGACTTCCCTGGTGACACAGTGGTTAAGAATCCACCTGCCAATGCAGGGGACATGGGTTCGATCCCTGGTCCGGTAAGATCCCACATGCCGCAGAGCAGCTAAGCCCGTGCGCCACAACTACTGAGCCTGCGCTCTAGAGCCTGCAAGCCACAACTGCTGAGCCTGCACACCTAGAGCCCGTGTTGTGCAAGAAGAAAAGCCACCACAGTGAGAAGCCCATGCACCGCAACAGAGTAGCCCCCGCTCACCACAACTAGAGAAAGCCCGTACACAGCAACGAAGACCCCACACAGCCATAAATAAATAAATAAATAAAGTTATTTGTTTATTTTTTAAAAAGAGAATGAAATTAGAACACTACCTAATTCCATACACAAAAATAAATTCAAAATGGATTAAAGACCTCAATGTAAGACCAGACACTATAAAACTCTTAGAGGAAAACATAGGAAAAACACTCTCTGACATAAACTACAGCACGATCTTTTTTTGACCCACCTCCTAGAGTAATGAAAATAAAAACAAAAGTAATTAAATGGGACCTAATTAAACTTAAAAGCTTCTACACAGCAAAGGAAACCATAAACACGACGAAAAGACAACCCTCAGAATGGGAGAAAATATTTGCAAATGAAGCAATGGGCAAAGAATTAATCTCCAAAATATACAAACAGCTCATGGAGCTCAATATCAAAAAAACAAACAACCCAATTAAAAAGTGGGCAGAAGACCTAAACAGACATTTCACCAAAGAAGACATACAGATGGCCAAGAGGCACATGAAAAGGTGTTCAACATCACTAATTATTAGAGAAATGCAAATCAAAACTACAATGAGGTATCACCTCACACCAGTCAGAATGGCCATCATCAAAAAATCTACAAGCAATAAATGCCGGAGAGGGTATGGAGAAAAGGGAACCCTCTTGCACTGTTGGTGGGAATGTAAATTGATACAGCCACTATGGAGAACAGTATGGAAGTTCCTTAAAAAAACTAAAAATCGAACTACCATATGATCCAGCAATCCCACTACTGTGCATATACTCTGAGAAAACCATAATTCAAAAGGACTCATGTACCCCATTGTTCATTGCAGCACTATTTACAATAGCCAGAACATGGAAACAACCTAAATGTCCAGCGACAGATGAATGGACAAAGGAGATGTGGTACATATATACAATGGAATATTACTCAGCCATAAAAAGGAATGAAATTGGGTCATTTGTAGAGATGTGGATGCACCTAGAGTCTGTCATACAGAGTGAAGTAAGCCAGAAAGAGAAAAACATGTCATATATTGACGCATATTTGTGGAATATAGAAAAATGGTACAGATGAATTTATTTGCAGGGGGAATAGAGACGTAGACGTAGAAAATGGACATGTGGACATGGGGTGGGCGGGGAAGGGGAGGGTGGGACGAATTGGGAGATTAGGTTTGACATAAATACGCTACCATGTGTAAAATAGATAGCTAGTGGGAACCTGCTGTATGGCACACGGAGCTCAGCTCAGTGCTCTGTGACGACCCAGATGGATAAGATGGGGTGGGGGAGAGGGAGGTCCAAGCGGGAGGGGATATAGATATACATATAGCTGATTCACTTCATTGTACAGCAGAAACTAACACAACATTGTAAAGCAATTATACTCCAATAAAAACAATAAAATAAAACTTAAAAAAAAAAAAGAATGGTATAAGCATAATGGTATAAGCGCTGCCAGCCTTTTTCATCTTAAGGCTCAGATGCACAGTTTCTGTGCATGAAACGATGCTGGCAGATATAACCTGTGAGTAAAATTTGAGAACTCAAGCTCAACAATAATACTAATCATGCTACAAGACACTTTTCTAAGAGCGTTGTAGCACTATGAGTTGATGCTATTATCCTGATTTTCTAGACGAGGCAACTAAGGCTCAGAGAGGTTAAATTACTGCCCAGATGCAAAGCTGGGCTTCAAACCAAGGCAGTCTTTCTCCAGCGTCCATTTTGTTTACCACTGTCCTGTACTGTCCCCTTCCGTGCCGGTAAGACCGCACTAGGATCGTTAGGTTCCATCTGAGCATCACATTGGTAAACCAAGATGTGTGCACAAGCAGGTGAAGTTATAGTAAAGAGCCTGTAGGTCACTTAAGGTGAGGAGTAGGGGATACATAACCTGGAAAAGAGAGAAAAATATAAAAACTGTGTTCAGCTACTTTAAGGACTAATACTGTGAAAGAGGAATTAAGCTTCTCATTTTATGCCAAGGGCAATGGGTAGTAACTGAACAAAGACAGGTATTAGTTCCACCTAAGGAAGTGTTTTCTGATGGGTAAAGTTGTTTAGCAGTCCATATGAGGCTTCATGAAGTGGTGAAGTGTCGTATTCACAATAAAGTCTGGATGGTAAATGTAAAAAGAGCACCAGATGACAAAGGAACTCAAATCTATAACATAGGGGGAAAAGATTGAAAGAGTTCATGTTAATAAAAAGGTACACAGGGGCTTCCCTGATGGCGCAGCGGTTGAGAGTCCGCCTGCCGATGCAGGGGACACAGGTTCGTGCCCCGGTCCAGGAGGATCCCACGTGCCGCGGAGTGGCTGGGCCTGTGAGCCATGGCCGCTGAGCCTGCGCATCCGGGGCCTGTGCTCCGCAATGGGAGAGGCCACAGCGGTGAGAGGCCCACGTACCGCAAAAAAAAAAAAAAAAAAAAAAAGTTACACAGGATGATCCGAAAGATTTCTTGCAATTCTTATGAGTCTAGAATTCTGTCTTCTAAAATTACATGAAGAATTTTTGTAGAGCAGTGCTCTAGTAACGTCCTTCTACTATTTAGAGGTCAAGCCCTGTTGCTCCCTGACAAGGTCTGGAGCCCTTAGGCTGCAATTCTAGACCATTCACAGTCTAACCCCAGCCTGCCATTGCAGTCCTTTGCCTCCCTACTTCCCATTACCCCACCCCCACCCAGTGCTCCAGCCGAGCGGAACTATCTCTGTGCCTTCTTCCTTCCTGCCGTTTTGGATTTACTGACACAAGTTTCTTTTCCCAATATACCCTTCTCCCACCTTTGCTTTTTGCTTATTCAAATTCTAAGCATTCATTGAAGCCCTTGATCAATTTAACAACATTTAGGAAGCCTTTCCTTTTACTCCTCAACCGACCTGTGCCTCCCTCCTCTGAATATCCATTGCATTTTATATTTACACTTTTGGGGACTCCTCTCCTCTTCTACCTTGTGTGTAGTTATTTAAATGTTTTCTCTCTCCCGCTCACCTGTAACTTCCTTGAGAATAGGGGTCATGTCTTAGTCATCTGCATCCCTTTGATGTCTGGTACATAGGAGTTGCTCAGTAAATGTAATAAGTAGATGAATGAAAAGCTCACTTTATATATGCTAAAGAGGAAATGGGGACTTGTTAGAATTCAAGAGTTCTGGAGTAAAATTTTCAATCTCCAGACCTGCTTTTCTAATTTTTATTTTACCATCCTCTTTGCAATTTTAATTCACTTAACTGTCTCTCCCTATATGTGTCAGGCACTGTTCTAAACTCTGGATACAGCAATGGACAAAGTAGACAAAAATCCCTGCCTCTTCATAGAGCTTGGTTTTTTGGGGTTTTTTTGGTTTTTTTGTGGAGGAGATAGACAATGAGAAGTAAGTAAAATATGTGCTTTTTTTGGTACACTAATATTTTTTTATTTTTTGTTTTCTTTTTTCTTCTTTTTTTTAATTGACGTATAGTTGATGTGCAATATTATATAATTTACAGGTGTACAATATAGTGATTCACAATTTTCAAAGCGTATACTCCATTTATAATTATTATAAAATATTGGCTATATTTGCTGTGTTGTACAATATATCCTTGTAGCTTATTTTATAATATGTGCTATTTTAGGTAGCAGTAAATAAGAAAAATAGAGGAGGATAGATAACATTGGGAAGGGAGCAGTTTTAGATAGGTTGTCCAGAAGAGAAGATATTTGAATCAATGCCACCTTGATTTTTTTTTTACATTTTATTTTAAAATAATTTTAGACTTACAGAAAAGTTGCAAAAATAGTAGACAGTTCATGTAAACCCTTCATCCAGGATCCGCTGATGCAAACAACACATATAACTACATATAACTATAGTACAATTATCAAAACCAGAAAATTAACATAAGTACAATACTCTTAACTAAATTACAGGCCTTATTTGAATTATACCAGTTTTTTTTTTTTTTTTCTCCCAGTATTCTTATTTCTGTTTCAGAATCCTTTCCGGGCCCCACACTGCATTTATTTCTTGTATCTCCTTAGTCTCCTCCAACCTGAGACTGTTCCTCAGGCTTTCCTTATCATTCATGACCTTGACACTGTGGATGCGTGCTGGTCACTTATTTTGTAGAATGTCTCTCAACTTGGGTTTTTCTAATGTTTCCTCATGATTATATTGAAGTTATACATATTTGGCAAAAATATCACAGAAGTGGCATTGTGCCCCTCTCAGTTCATCATATCAGGAGGTACCTGGTGTCAGCCTCTCTCATTGCTGTTGATGTTATCCTTGATCACTCGGTTAATGTGGTGGCTACCAGATTTCTCCAGTGGAAAGTCACTATTTCTCCCTTTGTTATTGATTACTATCTTGGGAGTGGGACTTTGCTAGTATCCTGTTTCTCCTCAAACTTTTGCCTTGATTATATCATTCATCAGTGGAGCTGCCCTACAGTTATTACTGTGGTGTTTACCTAATGAATGATAATTTTATATTTTATTCTGTAGATGATAATTCAACATTATCATTTATTTATTTTGTTGCTCAAATTGTTCTAGCCTTGGCCAGTGGGAGCTCCTCCAGGTTGGCTCCTGTATCTTCCCCAGCCCCGGAATCAACCATTTCTTCAATAAGCCCTGGTCCCTTTTTTTTTTTTTAAATGGTATTTAGGAAACAAGACCTGGGCACTAGGCCCCCCTTTTTTTTTGAACTAGCTGCTTTTTTTTTTTAATTTATTTATTTTATTTATTTTTGGCTGCATTGGGTCTTCGTTGCTGCGCTCAGACTTTCTCTAGTTGCAGCGAGCGGGGGCTGCTCTTCATTGCGATGCACGGGCTTCTCATAGCCATGGCTTCTCTTGTTGCAGAGCATGGGCTCTAGGCATGCATGCTTCAGTAGTTGTGGCACACAGGCTCCAGTAGTTGTGGCACTCAGGCTCAGTAGTTGTGGTGCATGGGCTTAGTTGCTCCACAGCATGTGGGATCTTCCCAGACCAGGGCTCGAACCCATGTCCCCTGCATTGGCAGGCGGATTCTTAACCACTGCGCCACCAGGGGAGCCCTAGGCCACCTTCTTCTTAGAACTTTCTGGACCCTTCCACTCGCCTGTCCTTTCCCACCTCCTTCTCTTCTGAGGACAGTTACTGCTTCCTCACTCTGCTGTTATACCCAGGTATTCTTCTTTTGTATCTCTCCCTCCCCTATGATGAACCTTAGCTCCTCTCTTTTGGATTGTCTCTCACTAGTTTCGTCTTTAGTCCATTTTTTTCCTACTGAATTCTGGTCCCAAATTTTATTTCCTAATTCCTTTAGTGAACACTCCTGGCACTCCATGGGCCATAGCAGATACTGAAAGTTAATTTTGTAGTTCACTATAATACTTACCTTAAAGCAAAATGAATTACAGTGTACAGGCTATATGTTTGAATGTTACTGTGTTGTTCATTTATTATGCTATGTTCGGAAAGAAAATGCCCGTTATATTTGAGACAGTAAAATATAAATGAGAAATATAACTCTTGTTTTTTCAGGATTATGGCTAAATAAATGCAGAAATTAATTGATCTGTGGGAGGTCCCAGGCCAGTTAACTGTAATTTAGAGCAAGATCCCATTGAAGCCAAGGTCATGGGTAAATTCTTTAGGTAGGCTGGTTAATTTTGTTCAGGAACATAGCAAGAAATTGAATTCCTGACTGCAGCTTACCATCTCACTCTGTGGTTGCGAGAGGGACAGATGATGGAGGATGGATGGTTCCGTTTAAAAAAAGAGAGAGAGAGAAAGAAATCCGTCCCCAGTACTGGAACAGAAACCAAAATTACATTTACTCACAGATGGTGAGTTATCCTCAGTTGGTTTAAATGATAGCACATTATTACCACAGATGTTTCTAGAAGAAAAGACTGTTTATCTTTATAATCAAGCCTTATCTCAATTATTTTAATCATCTTTTTGGATTGTTTATAATAAAATGAATCACTTAAAACCTCTAGAGTTTAATTCACAGAATTCTGCTGTATCTAAAGTTGATTGAAAATTCAAGCTGTGTGTTGAATAATATTTGTACTATACCACATTACAGCACATTATAGTCTTTTGGGTGGTTCACTAATATATCCTGATAAAATAATTGTCGGGTATGTAATAATAGCTTTGTGCATGAGATTGATGTAAAAGAGGTTGTTTCAAATTGGAAATGCTTTTTAGTAAGGTCTTTATGAAAGTGTAGAATAGTGTGCGTACTTACTGGTTTGTTCTTTCTTAAAATATAAATTAAACATTTAGAAATTTTAGAACAACCTTTTGGGTTGTTAAGAGAAGCACAGCGCCTCTTACTCCTGAGACATTAGCCAGCTAATGTCAACTGAAGAAGATGAGCCAAAAGTTTTTGAAGTTTCCTTTGAGTTGCAGCACTGAAGCCAAATTTGTAGAAGACTTATTCTTCCAATTTTGGGCAAGTAAACATTAAGATCTGGAAGCCCATGACATAGTAATTGACTTTCAACCAAATAAAATATTTTTCAATCGAATGTTATTTGACATAGCCTTGTAAAATATTTGTGTAATATCCTGTGTGGGAATATATACTCTTTGGATAAATCTGTCTATACAGTTAAACAAGTTGGCTATTCAGAGTAAATAGTATTAATATCATTCTAAACATCCTCTTCTTACGGGTATTGCGTGAAGTCTGGGAAAGGCAATACCAGGTAATTAGTTTTGGGGGGACCCTCCTGCATAAACAGAGACATAAAGAACAGGCTCTGAAACCCTCAGATGCTTATTTCTCCTTTCGAGTTTGGAAGGAAATAAATAAAGTTAGTGTGTCCTCCAGGAGCTCAGTTAGAAGATGCAGCTCAAAGTTCTCACTGTCTGCGTCCACAGCAGGGCCTGCCCCTGGCTCCTGTTTGGCCTACTAGTGAGCACTTGGAACGTCATGATGATGGGTCAGCATTCATCCACATCTGTGCAGGTTCTCAGCCACCATCACACCACCTCGTACGTAATGATGTAAGGGTTCCTGGGCCCCTCTTTTCTTCGGTTTAGTGAATTATCCATGTCATTTGAGGATTAAGAACTTTGCCATATCTAGTGTTTGGAACTCAGGTCATGCTTTTCGGGGGAATGAGCCAGAAGATAACTTCTCTTTTAGTGTAAATAGGAAACTAGGGAAAATAGAAGTTACTGGCACTAACTGGACTTTTCATTTCATTCACTTAAGACACTTGACAAATCATAGGATTCGAGTGGCTAGGTGGTTTCACGCTGAGTGATTTTTAAAGCCTCTATTTTATATCCACCTTTTAGAATACTTTCATGGTTGTTGTTAGTTGCGTATAGAAAGTTGACTGAAATTTCAAGTTTTTTCATAGCCTCTTAATATTGACTCGCTTAAAATCTTCCCCCATCTCGTATTAGGAGTCTCTCTCTGTTCCCAGCCCAAGTGTCTTTTGCTTCCCTGTCAGTTCTCTGTCTCCAGAGCAGAATACTGAGTGCCACTGTGGTGTGCCCACCTCCCCTTGGACGGCCTCTCCTCAGGGTCCCCCAATAACGAATGCTCATGTCCACAGACACACTTTTCTGCGTCCTTACGTGTGAGTTTCCACCCATGGGAATACGACTAGCCAGCCTCCTCCCCTGGGGCTGGGACCCGGCAGTAGCCCTCCAAGTGTCTTCTGATGTCGGCTCAAGTTTAAGAAACACAGCAGTAGATAATCCCCCAGACACACCAGCACTCTCCACCCTTAAGGCCTCTGCTCGGGCTTCTCCTGGCCTCAACTGCTTTCCCCCAGATCCCTGCACACCTCACCCCTGCACCTCCTTCAGGTCTTTACTCACATGAGCAAATGAAGCCTCTCTCAGTGAGGCCTGCCTGACCTCCCTGTTTAAATTTCAGCACTTCCAATCCCCCTAATCCTGCTCTAGGTTTTCCTTTTCCACAGCATTTATCACCTAGCATGCTGTGTAATTATTATTATTCTTTCAGGTAATATAAGCGCCAGGAAGGCAGAGCTCTGCATATTTTGTGCACTGATGTATCTTAGGTCATATCTGAAACATAGTGGGTTAATATTTGCTGAATGGAAGAGAGAGAGGAGGGGAGCTGTTGACCACTGAGTGATGGTTCCAGATGCTGCTTCAAGTAAACATTGTTTTTTGGAGAACAGCTCTCCACAGACTCTTGCAAGGTCAACTTTCTTGCCAAAATATTATTAGAGAAGCTAAGTTAAGAGTGGAGGCCCTGGTCACTTTGCTGAAATAGTTACATTTTTTAAGCGTATAATAATTGTTCCATGCTCATGCATTCTTATAGCTGCAAAACCCTGGTCTAAAGACCTCCACTTTAGTACTCCTCATCAGTAAGTAAATTACTATGTAAATTGGCCTCACTGAATTTTTAATAGTTTCTCAGGGGTTCTCTTCTTGGCTCTCACCTGCCAGGATTTCATTACAGTTCAAGCAGAGTAAAATATTCTGATTTATGTTATTAGAATAAAGTTTCTCAGGTGACGTTATTTTATTCTATTTCTGAGTCTTTCTCGGAGGGTGAAGAACATGCTGGAATTATCAGGCTCATATGAAGCCTTTTTTTCTCCTGTTTTAAAACTCATTTTGGACTTTTTTCCCCTGGCTGTTTTCTCTCTGTCTCTTTGAAATATTGTTATCTTAATTACTTTTTACTTTTAGGTGGCGACTAGGAAGCACTAAAGCATAAAAGGGACAGCTCTGTGCTGGGCTTCTCTCCTTAAAAGGGGAGACGAGCACACTCCTGCCATTTCCTTCAAACCCCAAATGATCTGTGCAGAAGTTTGACCAGTAGAGTGGTTCTCTCTCTCGTTCTAACCCTCCTTGAGTTTCTTGTCCACTAAAGACAGAGATCAAGTCCTACTCATGAGTTACCAGTGCCTCTCATGGAACAATAAACACAATCATAAATGGTTTCAGAAACTGCGGGAATAATGCTGGCACCTTATTTTTAGGACCATTCAATCCCATATGAGGAATATAGTATGAAATACATGACCTCACATGCACAAATGCATGCGCGCTCACACACCCCCGCACACGTGCAGGGTGCCGTTCTAGCTTTCCAAGTCACCGATTTTTTTTTTTTTTTTTTGCGGTACGTGGGCCTCTCACTGCTGTGGCCTCTCCGTTGCGGAGCACAGGCTCTGGACACGCAGGCTCAGCGGCCATGGCTTACGGGCCCAGCCGCTCCGCGGCATGCGGGATCCTCCCGGACCAGGGCACGAACCCGTGTCCCCTGCATCGGCAGGCGGACTCTCAACCACTGCGCCACTAGGGAAGCCCCAAGTCACTGATTTTATACATTGAGAGGGAAGCAAATAGGAAAGTTTGAATATAGTCATGAAAACTAAAACTCTTAACCAAGGACAGGACAAGACAAGGACTGTAGGAAGCACAGAAATTTTTAAATGTTGTTATTAGAATTCCTTCTGTACTGGTCTTACGTAAGAACGAATCTGCTTACACTGATTCTCCTTCCATCAAGGCAAGGATTCCAAAAGAATGAACACAGTCGCCTGGAGCATTGTTTTCAAATGCAGGTTTCTGGATCCCACCTCAGATTCTGATTCAGTGGTCTGGTGATGAACTCAGGAATCTGGCTTTTGAAACAGTTCTCTGAGTGATCCCGATAGTCTGCCAGATTGGAGAACCATATTGTATGGCCCAGTTTTCTCTAGTTCCCTGCCCTAGATGCAAGAGGGAGGGGATACGGAGATATATGTATACGTATAGCTGATTCACTTTGTTATACAGCAAAAACTAACCATTGGAAAGCAATTATACTCCAATAAAGTTGTTAAAAAAATTTTTTTTTAAACCAAGGAAGTGATGGCTAGGGTTAACAGTAGCCTTGATAGGATTGGAACTGTTTTATCTTCCTTTCCTACAAAAGACAAGAGAACTTTCACTTCATGAACCTTAAAATAGAAGATTCCTTTTAAGTAGATTTTTGACATGTAACCCAAATATAAGAATTATCAAAATTATTTTGTAAATTAAACAAATAGTAGCAAAAAATATTAAAGGCTATGGTCTTTTAAAATGTCGCATCTGCTCTTTTTTTTTTTAATATATATTTATTTATTTGGTTGTGCTGGGTCTTAGTTGCAGTTCCAGGGCTCCTTAGTTGTGGCACATGAACTCTTAGTTGCAGCATGCGTGTGGGATCTAGTTCCCTGACCAGAGATCAAACCCAGGTCCTCTGCATTGGGAGCGTGGAGTCCTGTCCACTGAGCCACCAGGGAAGTCCCAGCATCTGCTCTTTAGTCTGACTTAAGTATCCCTCTTTTGACTCAACTCCTTTTTCTTTGTTGTTTATCATCTAGTTACATTTATTGAGCACTTGCTCTGTGCCAGGCCCTCTGCTAGGTATTTTTTTTACAGGTGTTCTCATTTAGTCTTCCCAACAGCCATATGAACTGTAAGGATAATTTACCTTTTGCAAGTGAGGAAACAGGCTAAAGAGATTTTAGAGATAAGAGAATGGCTTGTCCAAGATTATTTCAGTCCCTCTTATCTTTGAGCCATAAAAAAGCTATTCTTTCTTTGAAATCTTAAATTTTTGTCTCCTCCTGCCTCACAAACCCATTTGCCTATTAGATCAATTTGTTTAACCTAAAGCATTCATAATATAACTAAGTTCTTGGTTTTGACAGTATCTGTATAGAGTGTTGTAATCTTTGGAATGTTTGAACAGTTATACCCATTGCTACTTCAGGGAGTATTAGAACACTCAGGCTTTTCTCATACATAATAATGAAACTGCACTGCACATGCAGTGGCTTCATGTCATATTTACTTTTAGGATAGCCATTCTTGATAAGCAAACTAACTCTAACTAACTTTGTTATAATGTCTTTCATTATTTCTGTTTAATTAAACATACAGTAGATTTGTAAGCAGTTTACAGGGTATTTTCTCTTCCTTTCAATGGGTAAGAATTAGATTAAACTTAGTTTTTACTTTGTGATCTCAAAGAGTATAAAAATTTGGTCTTTATTACAAATCATTACTTCTTGAATATAGTCATGAAAACTAAAACTCTTAACTGAAAAATGATGAATATCTGATTTTTCTATAGCAAAAAAATGTTTGCCCAGTTCTCCAAACCGTGGTTTCCGATGACCGAAGGACACAAGTTCACAATGCAAGGTTTTCTCTTCTCTAGTTGTGGTGCGCGGGCTCCAGAGTGCGTGAGCTCTGTAGTTTGCGACACATAGGCTGTCTTGTTCAGGCTCAGTAGTTGCCCCGCGACATGTGGGATCTTAGTTCCCCAACTAAGGATCGAACCCGCGTCCCCTGCATCGGAAGGCAGATTCTTTACCACTGAACGACCAGGGAAGTCCCTGTCTCTGCTATTAATTTTGATAGAATTATTTTCTTTGGTATAATCAGAAATTTGTGATTCACAAACTAAAATTTCCTAAAAGAGACTCTACTATGTAGGTTGAAAAATAGAACCATTTACCATTCTTCATCTGTCCCAATCTTGACTCTTCTGTTAGGCTGACCATATGAAAGTTACTGAGATTGTTTCATTGCCTCTACAATTACTGTTCAAGTCATTTATTGCAGTCCTTACAAAGTATTTTGTAATCTGATTTATGCCAAGAAATAATGGCTCCCGGATAGTTATAGAACTGTTTATCTTTAATGGATGATAAGTGAAGACTGAATTATTTCTGATAAAAAGAGTGAATAACAAATTATGTATAATAATTTGTTCTGTGGGTTCTGCTTATTTTATTAGTATTCTGAAATCAGCTTTTCTACATAGTTGGGTTTTTTTTAAGTAAAAGAATAAAAAAACTAAATAATTGTATTGATATTTGGTTCTTATGATTTTCGAAGGGATGTTCTTTTTTTTTTTTTTTTTGGCGGTACGCGGGCCTCTCGCTGTTGTGGCCTCTCCCGTTGCGGAGCACAGGCTCCGGACGTGCAGGCTCAGCAGCCATGGCTCACGGGCCCAGCCACTCCACGGCATGTGGGATCTTCCCGGACTGGGGCACGAACCTTTGTCCTCTGCATCGGCAGGCGGGCTCTCAACCACTGTGCCACCAGGGAAGCCCTCAAAGGGATGTTCTTAATTGAGCATATATCCCAAAAGTTTCTGAAAACTTTTAAGGTGATATAAGGCTTTTTAAAGAAACCAAAGTCTTATTAAACACTAATATAATTCATTACACACAGCAAAATTGGTCATTTGAGGGAACAAAACTGCTTTTGTTATGATGGCTTTCATTTCTGGGGCAAGTTGGAAGGGGCAGTGATTGGCATATAACTAATCACATCGAGGTAGCTGGTAAGCATCTGGCCATACAGTTAGAGCTTTTTTTGTACAGGGTTTGTTGGTTTTAGAGGATTCGAGGCCCTAAAACCCTAACATAGTTCTATGAAGACTGAATATGATTGATACTTAACGTGAGTTTGAGACAGTTAATTAACTAATGTAACAATTTTTGTTTTCCGGTCAATTCAGCACACCCAGTTTCTTTAGAGCAGCGGTCCCCAACCTTTTCGGCACCAGGTACTGGTTTCGTGGAAGACAGTTTTTCCACGGACCAGGGGTGTTGAGGGGAATGGTTTCAGGATGACTCAAGCACATCACATTTATTGTGCACTTTATTTCTATTATTATTACTTTGCACTACATAATGAAATAATTATACAGCTCACCATAATGCTGACAGGAGGCGGAGCTCGGGCGGTAATGAGAGGATGTGGAACGGCTGTAAGTACAGATGAAGCTTCGCTCGCTAGCCCGCCGCTCACCTCCTGCTGTGCGGCCCAGTTCCTAACAGGCCACACAGATGGGTACCAGTCTGTGGCCCAGCGGTTGGGGACCCCTGCTTTATAGGATTCTTGCCTGGGAGCTCTGAGGGCAGTAGGAAGTACCTCGGGCAGTGAACACTAATTGGTAGAAATCTAATCCATTTTGAAGCTTGGAAATATTGATATAGTCTTCAGCTCAAGCACAACTTAAAATATGAATTTGGACAAATAGTTGAGGGGATTTCCTAATCTCTGACTAATATAGTGCCAATTATTAGATTGTCAAGATCACTACCCGTATGCCGCTCTTGAAGAAAACCTAATATACAAAATCCCCAACCTTTAAAAATGATAAGGTATAGACTAATTAGTTGTGTTCAGGAAGGATCTTGGCTCACCAAAAAGATTTCTCACATGATCTTTCAAATAGAACTGACTCTGTTACATTTAAATAGGAAAGAGTTTTTTTTAAAGCACTTAAAGTCAGCTTTTCTCTGGTGCGAGGTAAGTTAAGCCAGACCTGTGTTTAGTATCAAATTATATTTTTACTCAGTGAGATTGGAAGGAATATATTTTATACCCATTTTCAGAAGTATGTTGAGTCACAAGAATAGTAACTAACTTGTTCATAGTCATACATCATACCTAGAATGTAGCCAAGTTTCCATCTACCGATAAATCCACCACCCCCCTCTTTTTTGACTTTTTTAAATTGTGAGAAAGTGAATATCCATGTAATCACTCTTCAGAACAAGAAATGGAACATTGCCAACAGCCCAGAAGTCTCAATATATGTACCCTGTCCCCCTATAAATATACACTATCTTGACTTTGAAGATGATTGTCTTCTTTTTCTTTATAACTTTACCATCTGTGTGTGTATAGTGCCAAACAATATGATTTCCTGTTTTTGAACTTTCTGTGAATGGAATCTTGCAGTTTATTTTCTTTTGCACCTTTCTTCTTTCACTCAATGTTGTTGATGAAAGATGTTTATGTTGTTACACAAAGTTTCTTCCTTTCCACTGATGTATTAGTATTACATTGTGTAAATAGTCCACGATTTATGCATTTTACTAATGGTACACGTTTAGATTATTTCCAATTTTAAGCTACTAAAAAAAAAGTTGTCATGCTATCTTTATATATAAATACGTATGTATATATTTTAATCTCATTTGATTTTAAGTTTCTTGCTGTATTTTCTATATTTATATCTCCTCCATAGTGTTTAACATAATACACTGCCTTGCACAGAATAACTACTTATTAAATATTATTGAATGAATTTATTAATTCATTCAGCATGGTTGAAAATCAGCTTGAGAATACTTCCAGGTATCATAGACTAAGACCCTACCAGATGACACCCACTGCAGAAAACAACCATAAAGCCTGGACAAATAATACAAAACACAGCTGCCTGTAGGTACTGGAGAGCAAATAGAAGCAGACTCTGGCAGGGAGTTCATGCTCATTTAGAAGAGGGAGATAGGAAGCTATATAAGTAAGTTTCCATGTCCGTGGCCTTTAGCCCAGGACTAAGCACAGTCCTTGTGGTTTACTTTGTAGTGGCGAGGGACTCACATGGAAAAACTGTTAGTTTTTCTGAGCTGGGGAACCCCAGAAGTGAGGCTGGAAAAGCATGAGGACTGAAGACAGTAGAGGAATCCCAGAAGGGGAAAGAACCAGAGGAGGAGCCCCCAGACTGTATCTGTCCACACCTCTGACTGATCTCTGAACCATATGTGGAAAACAGACTCAGAGCAGCTCAGTCAAAGACGAGAATTCTAAACTAAGACCAGACTTGCCACCCTGAAGATACAGAAGAATGAACAGATGCAAGAAAACTCTGGTGAAGAGTATACTTTCACTTGGAGGATGGGAAATAGCAAACTCCATATCTCTGAGGTCTTTTAGCCTGAGGCTAATTGCAGTCCATGGCATATACAGCAGAGATGGGACACATGGGGAAAGTTGTAGCCTTTCTGGGCTGAAGAACAAAAAAAAAAAAAAAAAAATGCTGAGAATCTATGAACTCTGAAAATAGTGGAGGAATCCCAGAAGAGAAGGAATCAGAGAAGAGGATCCCTAAATTCTGTCTACCCGCACCTCTGACTAAATCGTGAACCACCTATCTGTAGACCAAACTTTAAGCAGCCTAGATAAAGACAAAAGATCTGAACAGAGATTGGTGCTGCTATAAAAATATAGAGTTTGCAGTTTAAGCCCAGACAAGAATCTCCACAACTTAATATTATTCAGGATGCAATCCAAAATTTCCCAGCATCCACAGAACCAAGAAAATGGAACATGTTCTCTACATAAAAGAAAATCAATTGACTTCAACCTCAAAACAAACCAGATGTTGGAACTAACAGACAAGGATTTAAAAGCAGTTACTATAACTCTGCTCAATGTTTTCATTGCATGAAACATGTTTTCAGTGCATGAAAATCTCAGCAGAGACATGAGAAGACTCAGCTGAGAAATAACAACAATTAAAAAGTCAGTAGTTTGCAGAGATGAGATGCTAATACCAAGCAGAATAAACACAAATATAATCCCACATCAAGGCACATTATTGTCAAAACTGTTGAAAGCCAGCGATAAAGACCAGGAGAAAAATGGTATAGTACATACAGAGGGACAACAATCCAATTAACATCACTTCTTATTAGAAACTGTATAGTGTTGAAGAGAATGGAACAGCGTCTTTAAAGTGCAAAAGAAAAACAACAGTCAACCCAGAATTCTGTATCCAGTGAAAAGATCATTCAAGAATTAAAACAAAACATGATCAGTAAACGAAAACTAAGAGAACTTGTTGCCAGCACATTTGCATTATAAAAAATGCTAAGAAAGTCCTTTGGGCTGAATGGAAATGATATCAGATGGAAACTCAGATTTTCAGAAAGAATGAATATTTACCAAAAATGGCAAATATCTAGATAAATGCAAAATGTTCATATCTATTCTGTCTCTATTTCTCTTCCTTCCACCCCCCATTTTTTGCTTAGCTTTTTTTGTCTTAATTTTTAAATAAACCACATAAATTCCTTTTTTAAAAAAAATTTTATTGGAGTATAATTGAGTATACAATGTTGTGTTCATTTCTGCTGTACAGCAAAGTGAATCAGTTATACATATACATATGTCTACTTTTTTTTAGATTCTTTTCGCATAGAGGTCATTACAGAGTATTGTGTAGAGTTCCCTGTGCTATACAGTAGGTCCTTATTAGTTGTCTTAAATAAACTTATTCTTAAAACCAAAGTTATCACATTGTCTTGTAGGATTTATAATGCATGTAGATGTATCATATATACACACAACTGTAACATAAAGGATAAAAGAGGATGAATATGGTCCTGTGTGCTGTGGTCCTGTATGACGTTCTGTATTTTACATGAAGTACTAAATTGTTATCTGTAATTTTACCGTGAAAAGTTAAGGGTTTACATTGCAAACCTAGGGTAGCCACTATTTAAAAAATATGAAAATCAACAGCTAAAAAACCAACAGAAAAATTAAAATAGAAATCTAAAAAATATTCAAATAATTACCTCTCCCCCTCCCTAGGTAGGAAAGATGGAACAAAGGAACAAAACAGAGGATTCAAATAGAAACAAAAAATAAGATGATAAACCAACCTAAACATATCAATAATTACATTAAATGTTAATGCAGGGCTTCCCTGGTGGCGCAGTGGTTGAGAGTCCGCCTGCCGATGCAGGGGACGTGGGTTCGTGCCCCAGTCTGGGAGGATCCCACATGCCACGGAGCGGTTGGGCCCATGAGCCATGGCCGCTGGGCCTGTGCGTCCGGAGCCTGTACTCCGCAACGGGAGAGGCCACAGCAGTGAGAGGCCCGCGTACCGCAAAAAAAAAAAAAAAAAAAAAAAAAAGTTAATGCACTAAATACTCATTAAAAGGCAGGGATTGTCAGAATGGATAAAATAAGACCCAACTATATACTGTTTGCAAATGATGTGAAGGAAGTGCCATGCAAACAGTAAAAGCATAAGGTTAAAATGGCTATGTTAACATCAGCCATCACAAAACAAAACCGAAGGGGAAGGAGATAGTTCAAAATGATCAAAAGGTTAGTTCAACAAAAGAAGACATGATAATTGTAAATGTATATGCACCAATGACAGAGCTTCAAAATCATGAAGCAAAAAATTGGCAGAATTAAAGGGATAAATAGACAATTCTATTATTTTGAAGATTTTAACAGCCTCCTCTCAGCAGCTGGTAGAACAACTAGACAAAAAAGAATCAGCAAAAACATAGGAGATCACTTTGACTTGATTGATATTCATAGAACATCTCACCCAACAATGGCAGGATTCATCTTTTGGAATGCACGTGGCACATATTCTGAGCCATAGAACAAATCTCAGTAATTTTTAAAACATTAAAATCATTAAAGCTAAATTAGATAATTAGAAATCAATAAAATGCTAGAAAAGGCAAAATTGTCACCAAAAACAGGTCAGCGCCTGCCTTGGGCCAAGGGGGATAGGGCATGGAATCAAGTGCAAAGGGGCAGGAGGGGCTTCTCATCTATATCTTGATGGTAGTGAAGTTACATGGTTATATACAAACAGCAAAATTCATCAAATTAAACATTAAAATTAGTGACTTTTAATTGTATGGTGTTAATCTCAAGCAAAAAAGAAGGAAACGATCGGTTTGGTCATTTTCACCTAACGAATACCAGAGTTCAATTCAAAAATATAATTGGAAACTAGAAGAACATTGCCAAAAGGAAAAAGAAAAAAAGTCCTTTCGTGAAGCTCCCCTGTTGTGCAGGGTACCATATGTTTTCACCACTTGAGCAAAGAGCTAATTTATGGTTAGATCATTTAAAGAGCTCAGACTTGAAGTTCAGAGTTCTCAAGAGCATTTTTTCTCCATGTCCCTTCTCACACAGCCCAGACCCAGTCCTTGCAACAACAAAAGCTACATAATGCCATCCTCAAAAACCAAGCTTCCTTCGGTGGAACAAAAAAAAAAGATTTTCCATCTAAGCATATTATCTGTCAAAAAGTTCTCAGTACCGGCAGCAGTGGTGTGCACTGTGACATCCATAGCCTGTCTGTGGCTCTCTCGGGGAGGATTCTGGGAGTAACCAGTGCCATATTCATGCAGTACCTCCAAAGGTTTTTTAAAAGCAGAACAGACAACTCACTTCTTCCCAGGTGTCTTCAGGATATGAACATTCTGCACTTTGTATTGTTACTACATTTTTATGTAACTCTTCATACAAAAAGTAAAATGATTCCAGAAAAATCATTTTGTGTGGCCTATAGCCTCAAAACCTAGACAACACAGCACTTGTTATTACATTGGAGTTGTGAATTACTTGAACAATTACAATAGTATGTTTTACCAAAACATATTTCAGCCATTTACTTCTGGCATGATCTCTGTCACATGGAGAGTAAATGAAAAGTAGGAAATAATTTATAGTGCCATCTAGAAGTAGGAAGGCATGGCTGTTTTTCTTAATGTGTCTCCCAGACTTCAAAATATCATAATACTTTTCATATGGCTGTAACTATGTTCATATTTATATTTATACATACACACTTACTGTGTGTGTGTATTCACCCATCCAAATGTAGACACACAAATACAGACAGAAAGATTATTTCCCAAAACGAAAATATTTACTTCCTTTGAGTGGTAAGATTAAGGGTGGGTTGGGTTGGGTTGCTTGCTTCCTTGCTTTGCTTTGCTTTCTTAAAATTCCCTTTCATGTTCTGCTGCTACAGTAACAGGGAGCTCCTGCTAACACATTTCTGACATTGCTCTATCTAAATGGAGGATAAACATTACCACAGCCTCTACAGGAAAATATGTGTGAGCAAGCTTTTAAGTGTATAGGGTTTAAACTCTTCCCATGTTATATCAGATCCTTACTGTAAACTAGCCAGAATGTTTCCCAGCAGAAAATAATAATTATGTCTTCCACTGGAAAGAGCACTTCATAAAACTTTTTTTTTTCTAGAAAACAGAGTAAACATTCTTTTGATCCCTCTGCTTCCCTACCCCAAAACTTAAACTACCATTCCTTGTTTCCAAGACTCACAGCACTAAGTGTTTTGAATTCCCAGTGTTGGAAAAATTCTGATATTTTCTAGCATTACCCACTACCCCCGTCGTCAAAATGTGGATAAAATTTCACGTCTGTAGTTTAGCTTATCATGCCCGTTGCCAGTTTCCCAAGTAAGGATCCAGAAATGTGTGTTTTCCTCTTGATCCTGTCATTGCCTCCCTGTTCATCCTTCACTAAATCTCTCAGTACCTGCATTTACTCAGCTGTGTATTGGTCCTGTTTTTCTCACTTTAAAACATTTCTGGGTGACTCTGATCCGTGGAGGGAAGTCTGAGGAGAGGCGTGAGGAGTAGTGGGCATCGGGAAGGATCCCCCATTCAGGCCAAGCCAAGCCAGTAAACCTCCCTCCTAGAAGCTGCACACTCAGCTCTCAGACGGGAAGGTATTGTGACTCATGTTGATGGAAAAAAAAACTGGAAGGAAGGAAAAGCATACTGAAAGAGGGAATTTCCCTGGCTCCTCCTCAGAATAAGGACCTCAGATTCGTTCATACCCTAGGATCACGGGTCCTCATCCATTGTCCAGCAGTAAAGGTCATGCTGTCCATCCTTCTCCGGCAAGGAGGCAGCGTTGAAGCTGGGTCCCTGACCTCCTGGACTCTGAGCTGATGCTCATCTGAAGGAAACCCTGTCCTGCCTGCCTCCCCAGGCTCATCGACGGCCTCTCTTATCAGGACTCCGTGCGTCAGTCAGGCCTTTTCCACAGCAGTTTCAACGTTATCGCTCTCTAAACCTTCCCCTCCCCTCTCCCTGACTCCCACCCCATCCAGCTTCTGAACTTGAGACCGTCTGGAAGCAGCCACGTCCAGAAGAAAACAGAAAAATGTTTTAGTTCTCTTGGAACTTACTGTATAAGAAACTCACGTGCTTTGCAGAATATTTACAAGAAACAGTTCTTGAGATTAATTAAAGGCTTCAGATGTGATTTTGGCCATTAAACTCAGTCATTTGTAGCTCTGTCCACAAAGCACTGACGATTACCCTTTAAATAACTCAGTTTTCATGTAATGAACCAGACTAATTGTCTCCTACCACAGGTAATGAGCTCTGTTTTTAAATTAAACCTTTCAGTTGTGCTTGTTTTCTGAATTTGAAAGCGCCATGCACAGTTACTGTAGATGAGATAATTAAAATTTGAAGCGGTTCATAAACGTAATATTTAGAAATTTGTTCTTTGCCCTTGATTTATAAACTGTCACGTGACTGATCAGAGTCACAACTCAGATGGTTTTAAAATAACCTAGGAGGCTCCCTTTCCCTTCAGTCTTTCTGTTACCGAATGATTTGACCTAAACAAAGCAAACTTTACTGACTCCCTGTAAGTGAATGCACAGACTTCTCTCCCTACTCTGACCCTGGAGACAGCCCAACTCAATGTCACCAGGAATCTAACATTGAAGTCCAAGGAAGAATACATCTTATGGTCCTAAAACCATGAGGGAAAGAAAAAATTGGATTGAATGCTTAAGGAAGCTAAAGGGCTCGTTGGCTTTCCCTCTCTCCTTGTTTTATGAGTTATTCTTGGTGGATGAAATTAACATTCTCCATCTCTATAAACCTGGAGCATTGCTGCTGTGACGCGCATTTGTAAGGGTGAGCCTAATTGGGTCCAGGTTCCTTACTGCCAGTCCCAGCCTGCAAGCCTCTTGAAAGCTCACTAGTTTCAGATTTTGTTTTCTTTATGTTTTATGATTAAGGGCCTGAAACCATTAGTTAGAACTTTCTCCCTTCTTTCGCCTTCAAGTGTTCATTCGACTATTTTATGTAGGGTAATTGTGTGTGTTTTCTAAGCAAGCCCAAATTAGAGATTGTAAATCTGTCAAGTTAACCTTTGATGAAAATTTACTTGAAGTCAACAAATTTTTAAGTATATGCTTTGACCAATTCTGAATTAATGTGAAAAATGTTTTTTAAGATTTTTTTTACATTTTAAGCATAAATACAGCATCTATGGTTATATTTATGAGAATTGCCTTTTCGTTTACTTAAGCATATAGATATTTATTTCATTTCAAGCTTAAAATGTAAATGATCTTGAGATTAATTATGCTATTTACATTTCCGGTGAACTTGTTTCAGTACTTTGAGGTACTTTCTATGTAACTCCCCTCAGATGGACTTTCTGCATTTTACTCTTATTTATTTGAGGATTTGTTGGTTTTAGACGTTGCATTGCCCCAGTTCTAAATCTAAATTGAATGCTGAGGCTGTTTTGGTTTTGGTTGGACAAGGGGGAATAAGTTTAAATGATGAAGACTATTGAACCTGCTGTTCTAAAACAATTTTAATAGGCCTGTGTTTGCAGTCGTACAGGTTAAAAAGCCCAGTATAATGGAAAGCATCTCTGATGGCAGCATCACTCCTTAAAGGGACACCACATGTTTGTGAAGAGCTCTTACTGGCACTTCAGTGAGCTGTGAATGGAGTCTGGCAGCCGCCCTGTTTGCACGGGGCTGGCTGGCGCAGCAGCGATAAGCAATAGACAGGCTGGCTCCTTCAAGGAGTCTCACAGTAAAGTCTGAACTCCCAGCAGTTCCGAAACTCACTGGCCGACTTTCCCCTGTGGACCATTCATTTATCAGGAAATGAAATTGGTTACAGGGTTTCTCACGTTGCCAAACCTCACTGACGAAATCTGGTTTCTTCCAAAGTTCAGGAGGAGCCTTAACTCTTTATTGTTGTCCAGCATTTCATGTCTTGATCTATGGGAACCCCTGTCAATACTAGGGTGTGAGGAGCGCCCCCGCCCCAAGGAAAGGGCTGGAGCAGGGAGCAGGCCGTGGAGTGGGTCTGGGGGCTGCTTCCATAGGTATAAAAGATGACCCTTTGGGATAGGATTTTCTTTTTCAATGTTGATACCTTCATCTTTGCAACTGAAGCGTCAGTTTCAGAGAACTGATTTTTTTTTTCATTTTGAAAAAATGAAAGCTTTTAAACATGACACGAGCCACCTTACTGGCAGCATAACCCTGTGACTGAGACCAGAGATCATTGTTTAAACTTTGTGAACTAGAAGAAACAAAAATAAAGAGAAGCATGTAGTTGTATGCCATAGAGAACATTTGGGTAAGTGAAGGTTAAATTATTACAAAGTACGTAATCTAGTTCACATGTTTAAGGAGCGGAACTAGGCTAAATTATCTAAAATATTCTGAGGTACTGAATCATTTCATTTTGTAAAACAAAATCTGACTAGCAGGGCATTCGGCTGTAGGCTCATCTGTTCCGTGCAGCCTCGACCTCCTGTGTTTGGAATTAGCAGGCCCAGAGGTAATACACAGCGGGCATGTGGCGGTTATTATGGCTGTGGAATTGGCTGCTGGCTAATTGATAGCAGTAGCAGCTAGAAACAGCCTTATTTAATTTTCAGTAGTCCCTATGACAAGACGCTATACATGAGAACCTTTGTAGTCTTACCATTGTTGTCCTTTCTCTGACATTAAATATCTGATACTTAGTGTATGCACTTGATAATATTTAGGATTGAATTCCTTAGACTCTGACTTTCCCCCTCTTTGGAGATACTTTTCTTTCAGCTTTTAGCCCTGATTATTTTAAGCCCCCAAGTTAGTAAAGAACTACTAGCAGTGGGCACTAGTTCCCTTGACTGGTGTGGCTCCTGTTTGCTAAAAATATACGTGAAGTCACAAAGCCAACCCTTAGCCTGTGCAGACTGATGACTTTGCTCATAATCTGAACCCCAAAGAGACACACTGGTTCCATAAAGGGTAAATGAATGACTCATTCTTTCTATTCATCACTCGGAGTTAAGCTTTTGTGAACTTGAATTGCACGTAGAGCATTGTGTCCATGGTTTCCATTGTATCACAGAGTGTTACACAGACTGAAGTGGGTGGTTACTTGTAGTCAAGAGGGATCTTATTTTTCTCCATTCAGTTTCAATATGTTTGTAGCAAAAGACCATATTTGGGGCACTGAAAACACAGTCTGTCTTTAAAAATGTGCATTAGAGGAATTTCACAAGGAAAGTATTCAAATAGTATGTCTAGTTTTTTTTCTTGTTTCTAACAACCTCTGCCATTAAATAAATATCAGTCTTATCAAATTTGTGCGTTCAGCCTTCTTCCTGTTGATACAGAGATGAGAAATAATAGCAGGTAGGCTCTATAAAAGATTTTCCTTCCTCTCTGACCATCTGTATCTCTGCTCTAACCTACAGGATCTGAAAATGAAAAATCAGGGAGTATTTTAGTCCTTTGTACACGTTCTCCATATTCTGTCATAGAGCTTCTCGTGGTTAACAGTCCCTGTTGAAGGAGAACACTGAGGCAATATTGAGGTTTTTTCAGGTCAGGGTACAGTGGGGTACAAGGAACCATGTGGGCTCTTGATCATTATATTTATTTGTGTTGTTCCTGCAAATCCTTACACCTCTGAGTCCTTGAATAAATATCTCCAGCATCCAGTGGCTAACGTTCCTCTTCTTACAAAGCCACTATTTGCAATTGGCATTTTCTAGCCTGTCATTTATTTGTTCAACTAGCATTGATTGAGCAACTCCAGCCTGCACAGCAGACCTCGAGAGGTTGTCCCTGAAAGAGCCTTCCCGTATAGGAGGGCACAGTTTGTAAAGTAGCAGTCCAAGAAACAGCTGCTCGGGGTGAGGTGGATGGACCTAGAGTCTGTCATACAGAGTGAAGTAAGTCAGAAAGAGAAAAACACTGCTAACACATATATATGGAATCAAAAAAAAAAGAATGGTTCTGATGAACCTAGGGTCAGGACAGGAATAAAGTCACAGATGTAGAGAATGGACTTGAGGACTCGGGGAGGGAGAAGGGGAAGCTGGGACGGAGTGAGAGAGTGGCATGGAAATATATGCACTACCAAACGTAAAATAGATAGCTAGTGGGAAGCAGCCACATAGCACAGGGAGATCAGCTTGGTGCTTTGTGACCACCTTAGAGGGGTGGGATAGGGAGGGTGGAAGGGAGATGCAAGAGGGAGGGTATATGGGGATATATGTATACGTAGAGCTGATTCACTTTGTTGTACAGCAGAAACTAACACAACATTGTAAAGCAATTATACTCCAGTAAAAATGATTAAAAGAAAAAAAGCTGCTCAACTCTTCTTTCTCAAATGAGGAATCTTAAGTAAATTAGGCGATGCAAACGGCAAAGGAAAGAGACAGCTCGAACCCTGAAGGGCTTTGAGATACCTTGATCTCCCTGACTGGCAATGAGAAGCGGCTACAAACAGAATACGGACCCCACCCCAGCACCCTGAAGCATATAAATGGAGAGGCAGGCAGGATGCTGTAGGGCTTAAGAGTGAATCACGTCTCCACAGCTGCGTCTTGGGCAAGTTACTTAACCCTCACCGTGCATCAGTTTCTCACTTCCAGGGTAGGTCTGTCTCTTAGCCTTGCTTACCTCCTGAGGTGGCTGGGGAAATTAAAAGAGACAGTGAATGCAAAGTTCCTAACACAAAGTAAGCTCTCAGTAATTGTTAGCCGATATCATTTTCCCATTTATCTATCAACCTCGCTTTTCTAGAACAAAACCAAGAACTCGAGCTGTAAGTTCTAAACAGTCAAATTCTGTGCACTTTATTACTAGGAAAGGGCCACAAGCCCTTTGCTCACAACCTGATCCACGATCTTAACAAGCTTGGCCATCTGGTTCTCAAGTCTATGACAGATTAGAAGACACAACTTAAAAGAACTTCCACAAGTTAGTACGTTAACAGTAGTGAAAATCAAGGGCCACTTGTCCTGGTATAACAAGGGAAGGAACAGAAGAACAACACACGTGAATCTTACTTTTCTTTTTTTTTTCTTTTTTTTTTTTTTTTTCGGTACGCGGGCCTCTCACTGTTGTGGCCTCTGACGTTGCGGAGCACAGGCTCCGGACACGCAGGCTGAGCGGCCATGGCTCACGGGCCCAGCCACTCCGCGGCATGTGGGATCTTCCCGGACCGGGGCACAAACCCGCGTCCCCTGCATCGGCAGGCGGACTCTCAACCACTGCGCCACCAGGGAAGCCCTTACTTTTCTTTATGTTATATGAACTTTTATGTACTATTCGTTGGAGAAGTTGCAAGTCCGTAGAGGTCATGACCCTGAGGAAAAGGTGGGGCAGTTATAGGATATCAAGTTGAGATCATCTCTGTCTTTGAGAAATGTAAGGGCTCATCTTTCAGAACAGCACATCACTGACCTAAGCCCAAAGAAGCCTCAAGTCACTAGTCTGAACTCTCAAAACAGATAAATTCCTGAGTGATTTTATTTAACTGGCTGGTTGTTCTGATATTTTAGTTTGGAAGGAATCATAGCCAGATCCTCTTAAATAGTAACTTTAAAATTCTTTTAAATAGTTAAGTGATTTGATTTATAATAATTTACAGGTTAGACACCATTTTTTGTGATCACACCAATAGCTCTGTCAGGATTAAGTTATCTCATTTAACTCACAGATCACTCCATCTAGAAAGTTCCGTGTTATAAAGTGAAGCTGAGCCAGGTTATCTAACTCTAAAGCTCTGTTCTTTCCATAGCCAACTTATTGTACTACTATTTTGTTTTGCCCATGTTTCCTCGGTATACATGGTATTCTCAGTATAAAAAAACTAAAAACCCGGTATTACATATGTTTTCCCTGATTCCAGTACTTTTGAAAGACACTTTAGGGACTTCCCTGGCTGTCCAATGGTTAAGACTACAAGCAGGGGGTGCGGGTTCGATCCCTGGTCGGGGAACAAAGATCCTGCATGCCGTGCGGCGCAGCCAATAAAAAAAAAAGACACTTTAGTGGAAGTATTTATGAAAAGACCTCAATCCATGCAGCTGTATTCACATTTACTGTTAGAGTTGGCCCTGACTCTATCTCACAGTGTACCACTTTCCAGTTGAATAAAAAAGATGGTTTGGGATGGAATCACTCCCGGAGAAGAAACAGGAGAAGCCACTTCCTTGTTTTAAATTTCCACTCTTATCCTCGGCCTATGAGAGCTGCACGTGATGTTTAAGTTGTAACAAAAGCAGCCAAGTGCCAGAGTTCATTTCTCTGGTTGTTTTGATTTGTCTTACACTTCTCACTTCCAGCAGCCCAGGGTAACAAAAGCTGTGTTCAAATGATTTAAAGAACAATATTCTCTGCAGTTACTTCATTACTCAGGAACAGCATCAGACTGTGCCCTTTCTCTATTGTAAGCCTTAGGGTTTGTGGGAAAGATACGCAGGAGCCAGGGGTGAGTTTTTCTCATTCTTAAGGAAGTGGACAAAAAAATATGCCTTCTCTCAGCATTTAGCTGTTAGAATGGAGAGATAAGAGATAATTTAGAAACCCTGTTTCAACCCCCTTATTTTTTATGAATAGAGAAAATGAGGAGAATTGACTCATGGCCCAAGGTCACAAGGCTGCAGGGGCAGATGCAGGCCCAGAGCCAGGTTTCCTGATCCATTTGTGCTACGTGACACTTCCCTGCATTCAAGGGGCGCTGGAACTCCTAACATCAGCTAAATCATCCATCAAAGCAGCCTCAAAATTTTTGAAGATCCAGCTATTGCAGTACTAGTAATTGGCTCCTTGCTGTTCTTTATATAGAAAGATGACACCATGAGTTTGTGCTTGCTGTTGATGGTGTGTTTGTGTTAATTCAAATGCTCTTTCCCTGACCTGTCTTCCTTATGACCCACAGAATGTCTTTACTACAGGACCACTTTCAGAGTACTGCGTGGCCTGTGACAGTGACATCGCAGATCTGTCTCAGCCTTAAGGGATCACATTCTCAGGCTAGGCATCAGGGGCTCCATGTTCTAGTACCATAAGTATTTTTTAGTACTGCATTTTGCAATTGTTTTTGAATGCACATTTGTGACTAAATGTAATGTTTTTAACTGGCAGACTTTAATTTTCTTATTATGTTACATATCTTATTTAGCTGCAAGTTTACTCTTCAATGGGCCATTTAAGAGACAGATTCTACCCCTGTGTACCTGAATGTGGTATGGATCATTGTTTCAGGAAAGCACTCATCCTTCCCTGTTCTCTAAACATAACATTCCCAACCATGGCCTTTGCTCGTTTCAGTCCTGCGTTTCCCTCAAGACCCAGCCAAGATCAGGTCTCCTCCCCAAGATTTTCACACGTCACTGTACTCCTTCCTCTACTTCTGTAGCTCTCATCATCTACACCAATTATTTGCTGTTTAGTGCAGGCCACCTCTGTTAAGACTTCCCTTCTTATCTCTCTGCCTTTTTTCCCAACTCGATTGTAACATCTAATGTCCAGGACCTGTCATCTGCCTTTTATTTCCCCAACACTCAGCCTGCGGCCCTGCATACAGTATGCACTCACCGCGTGTGTCTTCACCGCAATGTGATGGGAAGGGATGAGTGTGTTCCAGGAGGCCATGTTGGCCAAGATGGAAGCGTGATGGCCACTGACAAGCTTTGACAGTTTCCACTGAGGGTTTGATAAAGGAGCAGGATCAGGAATAAGAAAAACAGTAGACGAGGGTGATGTGGTTATTGAAGATCTTCAATAGAAGTTTGGCCTGTGTGCAAATGTACACTGTTGAACAAATGTACACTCTGTTTCACTCCTAGGTGTACACCTAATGTGAATGTGTGCCCTTGCATGCCAGGAGACACATATGAGAACGGCCATAGCATCATTGTTCATAATAGTCAAACCCTGGACACAACCCAGTGTCCATCAGCAGTAGAATTAATTTAAAAATTGTGGTGTATTTAAACCATAGAGTACTGGATATCAGTGCAAATGAGTGAACCACAGCAAGTCCACTGTGTATGAACCTCACGAGCATAACACTAAATGAAAGACGCCAGACACAAAAGGGTATATACTGTGTAATTTCATTAATATGAAGTTAAAGTGAAGGCAGACCTCAACGATAGTGATAAGGAATGCTGGTGTAGGTGGTAAAAGTATAAGAGCAAGGAAGTGATTGCCATCAGTCAGGAGAGTGGTAACAAGCGATCCCGTGGGAGTGTCTTCTGCAGATCGAACGGTGGAAACAGGAGTGTTTGCCTTGTACTAACTTAGTTGTCATGTATTTGTGTCTGTGGACTTTTCTGTATGTGTGTTATATTTCATAATAGAAAAGGCATAAAAAGTGAGACAGTCCCCGAAGACTCCTTTATTTTAAAAATGAGTAAAGTATGGTAAGTCATAGAAATGTTAAACAAGGGGATTTCAATGAAGGTAAAAATATTTTTATCAATATGTAAGATTCTTCTCCATTTCCATTTGCATATAGAAGTCAAATTGTCTACCTCTTCTAAAATATGATCTCTGCCCCCCCTGCCCCACAAAAAAAAGAGGGGGGCTAGAGGAATAGATATCAAAATGTTTAACAGTTATTGTATTTGGATTGTGGAGCTAATGATAATTTTTTAAATCCCTGTTTTAAAATTTTTCTTCAGTGAATATTTTACTATGAAACATGTAGTAGAAATTTTTTTAAATTTTTAATTTAAAAAAACACCATTATGATTGCTACTATTAAAAAAAAAACAACAGTTGTTTGTGAGGATGTGGAGAAATTGGAACCTTTGTGCACTGTTGGTAGGATTGTAAAATGGTGCAAGCACTATGGAAAACAGTTTGGAGTTTCCTCAAAAAATTTAAAATAGAACTATCGATGCTCCAGCAAATCCACTCCTGGGTATATAGCCCAAAGAATTGAAAGTAGGATCTCAAAGGGATATTTGCACACCCTTGTTCCTAACAGCACTATTCATGATAGCCAAAAGGTGGACAAATGGGTAAACAAAATGTGGCCTGTACTTACAATGGAATATTATTCAGCCTTTAAAAGGAGAGAAATCATCTCATACGCTACAGCATGGATGAACCTTGAGGTCATTATGCTAAGTGAAATAAGCCAGTCACAAAAAGACAAATGATTCCATTTCCATGCGGTAGTTAAAGAGAGTCAGATTCATAGAAACAGAGAACAGTAATTGCCAAGCACTGGGGGGAGAGGAAAAGGGGAGTTGTTCACTAGTGTGGAGTTTCAGTTTTGCAAGATGAAAAAATTCTTGAGATCTTTTTCACAACAATGTGAATATAGTTAACAGTATTGAATTGTACACTTAAAATTGGTCAACGTGGTAAATTTTACGTTGTTTACCACAAAAAAAAAAAAAAGAAAGAAAGAAAAAGAGGAAGATGGCCTTGCCAGTATGAGTTAGAGGAGAGTGTTATGATGAATGTATGGACTTGGGAGTTAATGGTTTTAAAGCAAATGGGAATGGGAAAATAGATTCTATCCCTTCTTTCTCTAAAACAAAGGCACAAGTCTTCTGTGGGTATTTTAGTGATGTGCTGTACATGGAACCCCAGGCCACGGCTTGTGAGTAGCCTGTGAGCACTTTCAGACAATTTGTATTTTTAAGTTAGTCTCTCTGATCTAGCAGTGAATTAAACAAGTAACTTTAAGTATACTTTAAACAGTTAGGTACTTTCAGAAATAAGAGTGCAGCTAATTTCAATCCTACAAGTAAGTTAAAAGTTGAGAAAATAATTTTTATAGTTTAGCAACCCATAGAAATTGGGCATCTGTGTTGTTAAGAGTCAATACTTGGTTATGACTACAGATTAATACCAGATAGATAAAAAGCAACCAAGGGTTGAATTACAAAACAGCATTTGAAAGTAAAGAGAAAATAAAACTGTTAAATAAAATTGGGATTAGCACGTACCACATCGCCTAATGCTTATCAGGTGGTTAATAAATACTTGAAAGAATGAAAATGAAAAAAATTTAATGTGTAGACATTGTTTGGGTCCTGATTCAAATAAGCCAACTGTGAAAAGGCCTTTTTGACATTTGGGGACCTATACACACTGATAGGTATTATATAATAGTAATTATTTTAACTATTTCAATTCTGACACATTACTGTGGTTATATTTTTAAATATGGTGGATAAGAATTTGGGCAAGCTGTTGATAATTTTGAAGCTAGCCGGTAGATACATTGGGTTCATTATACTATTCTACGTGTGTGTGTGTGTGTGTGTGTGTGTGTGTGTGTGTGTGAAATTTTCCATAATAAAAGTTGTTGCTTTTTTTTTTTAAGAGAGAAACTACAGTTTTGAACATGGGAAAAATTAAAACTAAATTTATTTCAATTGCAGATTTAGAAGTCTAAAAAGGAAAAATGTATATTTAGAACACGGTGTCCCAGAAGATTTATTAGTAGAACTTAATACACTCTTGCTGGAGATCTCAAATACATGTTAGCCTCTCTACATATGAGTGCAAAGCCTAAAAATTCCCTTGCATCAATCAGCCTACTATAGTTTTTTTTATTATTTTTAACTTTCGAGTAGTATTTCATGAAACAGATCATAGCTAAAAATTCAGAGTGGCCCTCAAAAAGTGAATGTAAAATTTCTTACTGTTAACAATTTCTTTAGGGAATGTGAAGTCATAGAGCTTGTTATGGAGGACTTCACAAAAATTAATCTATTTTCAGAATTATATATTTGATATAAATTTTTGCATGTTTATTTTCAAAGACATTTTCTTTGTAAATGATAAATGGCTTTTGGGAGAATAGATAAAAAGAGTAATTTAAAATAATTGATATCTCAGAAGTTAATTTTTATTGACCAGGTTTATTAAACATCCCATTTTGAAATCAGAGAATTTATATATTTCCAAGCTGGGCTCTCCCTTAAAAGGCTGCTTTTCTAGGCACTGCAATTCTGATAATTTTTTAATAAAGTATACCATTTTATGATAAGAGTCTATAAAAGGTTTATAAATTCTAAACTGTTAGTTTATAAGACATATGAAACAAAATTTTGTAAAAACCTAGTCCTAGGGGCTTCCCTGGTCGCTCAGTGGTTGAGAGTCCACCTGCTGATGCAGGGGACACGGGTTCGTGCCCCGGTCCGGGAGGATACCACATGCTGTGGAGCAACTAAGTCCATGCGCCATGGCCACTGAGCCTGCGTGTCCGGAGCCTGTGCTCCACAACGGGAGAGGCCACAACAGTGAGAGGCCCGCGTACCGCAAAAAAAAAAAAAAAAAAAAAAACTAGTCCTTTGGGGAGTGACCAGTTTTACTATATCCCCTCTAAAGATAAAGTTTCTGCTGTTTTTGCATGTATGATCCTATTTGTATTTTTTCCCAATGTCTAAAGTGCTTCCTCCCTGTCAAAACTCACTCCTTTCTCTCAGAATGTAGAAATTATCACCTCCTCAGCAAAGCCTTTCCCCACCACTTTGTTAGCCCAGCCATTAGAGCCCTTCCCACTTGAATTATCACTGTGTCATGGCTGTCCCCTAGACCGGAGGCTCCTCTGGGTCAGGAACTGTCCTAAACCACAACACTCAGCTTCTTGGCTCTGTGATATAGTGTCTTTCATTTACATACTGTTTCTTTAGTTTTCATTTACTTACAAACTACACCCTCGATACAACTTACATCCTAAAGCTTTTTATAGTTCAGAGGGAAGTTCTTTAGGCTTAGATGAGGAACGTGTTGCTTTTTATCTCTTGTGGATAATTCAGAATCTTATTGTGTTTACATCACCCTTGTAATATGAGTTCTCCGTGTATAGTCCTGTGTAAGGTGTGAGAAATCGTACAGAGTATATCATAGTCTTAGTGGGAGTGTTCCTTGGAAGTATGTTGTGTTTTGTCTTAACTTACTATGTGCTCATTCTCTTGTTTCTTTGTCCTAAAACTAAGTGTGCTGTCATGAAAGTTCCAATTAGTCGGGGTCTAGTTCAGTCTAGAATTTGTCACACTGGGGAAAGGGGAAATGAGAGATGAGTAAAAACTGATGATGACAGAATATTCCAGATACAGAAAGCACCTACGAGGGAATTTTGTTACCTTTTGCCCTTAGATGAAGTCAGGTTACCTTACTGGCTTTCCAAGTTTATTCTAATCTCCTCCTTCCTGTCACCCACTCCATTCCCATCCCTGATTTCCAGAAGTAAAAAAGGAAACGCAATGGGGCAGAATCCTGGGAATGAAATTTGCATGCACATTTTCCTAAACTTTGTATAGAGGATGAACCTGTCATTGGAATTGGTTTTTCTAAGCTGGAACCCTTGACACTAGTGTGTCCTAAGGACTCCTGTTTTCTTTTCAAATAATTCAAGGACAGAGTTGGGGGAGAACACATGTCAAGCAACGTGACCATCCACGTGTGTTCCGAGCATGGGAAACAGGGTCCCATGAAGCACCTTGAGTCCAATCCAGTTTAACTCTTGTCCCTGGAACCTTCAGGGCTTGCTGTTTTTCCCCAAATGTGGGAGGTAGTTTCCTGGCTCAGGCTTCCGGCAGGAGGACTGTCCATCAGTCACTGTGCATCTGCAGGCCTTGGAAATGTTAGAGTCAAGGCCTGGGGACTGACCAGGACATTTGTCAGCAGGTCCTGAAACCTGAGCTGGATATGGGTGAATTTTCCTGAACTGGAATCAGAAAGTTAGTCGTTCACAGCCAGGCTCTCCTTGTTCCTAAACCGTCGTTACTGCTCTCAATATTCACAGGCTGATGATCAAAGGTTGAAATGGACAAAATTAAGGAAAACATCTCCCTTCAGAAATAGGTACTGCGACTTCCTTCTAGGCTCTGTTTCCCTTTTCTAACTTTCAAAGATAGAGGCCAGAGAATCAGAATGGTGATAAACCCTTCCAGACAGCGTACTTAATCTGTGAAGCTTTCGGGACTGGGGGCTGGTGTCAGCAGCTACTGCTGACCTAAATATAAAGGCTTTGTGAAGTCAGCTGCGCAGACTGTTTCCCAGAGGCAAACTGGGCTCGGGCTCGAAGAAACCATATCACAAAGATAAAGACTCATTAGAATGGAGCCAGACGGAGGATGGAACCGGATTTTATTTGTCTGCTCCTTTGTTTCTAGTGAAAAACAAAAGTAACAAAGGTCATTGGACTCAACATAGGATCATCAACAGAGGAGACGCTTGGATTTACTTCTGGATCTGTCGCTTCTGAGCGCTCATCTCCCTTTCTGGGGAGGGGCAGCCATGAAGAGTGGCGAAGCCTCCCTCCCTCCCTCACCCAGGTGGCGTCCCCCCCGCCCATCCTCTATTCATCCCTTCCGCTGTTCCCACCATCATCTCAGGTTCACGCCCTCATCCCGTAGCCTCGACCCCTGCTCTGGTCGCCCAGCTTCTTCTCTCCTGGGGCTTGCTTCACCACCCCCCTCAATCAAATGGGTCACGTTGCTTCCCAAGTAATCCTCCACAGCGGCATTAAGTCCTGGTCACTGCTCTGCTCACATACACGCAGTGGCTCCTTTTGCACAGACTAAAGTCTAGAATCAGGCTCCGTAAGGATCCATAAACCTGCCTTTCAGCTTTCTTTCACATCACTCCCACTCTTATTCCCCATTTGCCAAACAGCCTGAACACTGGCTGGCCGTTGGGCACCCTTGTGCTTTTCTGCCTCCATGCCTTTTCTTCTGTTATCCCCTCTGCCCTGAGTGCCCTTCTTCCTACCTTCACATGCCCGGCTTCTACCCATTGTGTACAGACCACTCAATTGCCACCTCCTCCTTGAAGTCTTTCTTGATGCCCCCATTTAAAGTAACTTCTCCCTTCCCTGGACTCCCATAATTTGCTTGTCTGTATACTTCACATGATACTTACCGCTTCTGCCTTGTCTTATAGTTATTTCTATAGATGTTTTATCTCCAGGTGTAGGTTATGAACACCTTGGTGCAGAGTCTCTGTCTTTTCTTTTTGGTGTCTTCTATGGCAGTAGTTTTCATTGAGAAGCCATCAAGGATCTTCTTTAAGCCACAGAGAACCATGATCAGATTTTTTTTTTTTTTTTTTTGGCCGCGTGGCACGCGGGATCTTAGTTCCCTGATCAGGGATCGAACCCGAGCCCCCTGCAGTGGAAGTGCGGAGTCCTAACCACTGGACCGCCAGGGAAGTCCCCCACGATCAGAATTCATCACTGCTGATGCAGCCCTCACGTGCACCCAGGAGCTCCTCGAGGGGTCAGTATATGGGAGGGTTCGAGCCATTTTCTTGTTTGGCCAGGCTTCTGAATAATTCTTCTGCCTGGAATACTTTCCCACCTCTCCCCTCTCCTTCAGGACTGCTCAGATACACCGTTGCATCAGCCTCATGCGCAGAGTCTGTGTCTCTCCTAAGCCTCCATAGCTCCTGACGGGTGGATACGTTCCTCACTCAGCAAAGCCTGCCTTCAAAACATTTATATCCGGTAGCGAGTGAAAACCATATACAAACCCATATCCAGTCCAGGCATCTTGTGGGAAATATACAGACAGATGCCTGTGGGTGGGCAGGCAAACACCGAGCACTGGAGGGGACCATGAAGAACTTTGAGGAGGAGGGGGAACATTTGAGCCAGCTCTGTAGGAAATGATAATGTGGTGGGAAGGACATCTTAGCTGTAAAGAGCAGTCTCAGAAATGGAGCAGCATGGAGAGGGGTATTGCCTGGAGTTTGCAGAGGGCCTCAGGGAGTTCATCTTGGCAGAGGCTGATGGTTTGTGTAAAGGAGAGGAAGCAGATGAACCTAGGAGGTCACTTGGATTGTTCGTGCACATCCTAAAATCCATCTAAGTCAGGACTGACAATTAGTACATTGCTTAGTCTAACAATACGTTATATTGGAGAATTGCTTTTTAGTGCTTCTTTTTTTCATTTGCATTCATCTTAACTGTCCAAGTAATTGTTAAGATTACTTGAGCCCAGGGACTATATGACATATTTTTGATCAAATACTTTTATGATACTAAGGAACACCGTGTAACTTAATTTTGAGTTATCTTAAAAGTAGAGCAAAAAGTTCTTACCAGTTTGATAATATACAGGTTAATATTTAAGGATAAAGGGACTTCCCTGGTGGTGCAGTGGTTAAGAATCCACCTGCCAATGCGGGTTCAAGCCCTGGTCCGGGAAGATCCCACATGCTGTGGAGCAACTAAGCCCGTGCGCCACAACTACTGAGCCTGCGCTCTAGAGCCCGCGTGCCACAGCCACTGAAGCCCGCGCGCCTAGAGCCCGTGCTCCGCCACAAGAGAAGCCACCGCAATGAGAAGCCAGCGCACCGCAACGAAGAGTAGCCCCCGCTCGCCGCAACTAGAGAACGCCCTTGCGCAGCAACGAAGACCCAACGCGGCCAAAAATAAATAAATAATTTTTTAAAAAAAGAAAAAACATTTAGAGATAAAATTGTAAGACTGGCGTCAAAATAACCCAGAGGAGGGAAGTTTGAGGTAGCTGAAGCAAGAATGACCGTAAGTTGACCGTGATGCCCAGGGCACACTGTTCTCTCCACTGCTGTGTATGTGGGCGTCTCTAATAAAATGCTGGGGGAGGGGCTTCGCTGGTGGCGTAGTGGTTGAGAGTCCGCCTGCCGATGCAGGGGACACGGGTTAGTGCCCCAGTCTGGGAAGATCCCACATTGCCGCAGAGCGGCTGGGCCCGTGAGCCATGGCCACTGGGCCTGCGCGTCTGGAGCCTGTGCTCCGCAACGGCAGAGGCCACAACAGTGAGAGGCCCGCGTACCGCAAAAAAAAAAAAAAATGCTGGGGGAGACGCTGGACCCTGGCTGGGACTGAGGAAGCCTTCAGCTTGGCCTCCCAGCTGAGCGTCCTCACGGCAGCACTATGTGGCCGCCATCTGTGCCTCACATTGCATTGCTGCAGCTCTGACCACCGGAACAACCAGGAAAACAGCCAGGAGTCAACCATTTGGTTGGGCTCTTGGTATAGTCACAACAGATGATGCAGACCCATCAGCCAGATGGCAAAGGAGACCATTATTTTTGTATGCACCATTGTGTTAAAATACCGTATTTGTTAAATCATCGGTGGTTATGATTAAAATGTAAATATTAACACAAAGGAAGGAAGGATGCATGGGTGAACAGGTCACCTTACAAGAGGGATTTAATCAGAAGTTTTATCTTAACATCCTTCATCAGAAAGTGTTTTGTATGTTCACTGGGATGGAGAAACGGTGCAAGATGTATCAACAGTGTAAATTACTCGCAATAAAACACAACATTCTCTCTTCCTTAAGAAAGTAAAGCAGTAGTTTAAAAGCCCGGAACTCAGATGTCATCCCTTTCATGCTGAGCATACAATAGTTCTCTTTAGGGGAAATTTATAGTTCCACCTTGTTTTCTTATTTATCCCAAATTTTGATTTTCTTAAGAAAATGAAACATATGTTCTACATTCCTTTCTCTAAGTAAACCCCAAGTATAAAAGTGTTTTATTATTTAAGTGTTCCCTACATCCAAGTTCTAAAATATAGTATGTTGATTATTTAAATTTAGAATTTCCCTTAGAAATATCCTTTAAAATGTTCTGGGGGCTTCCCTGGTGGCGCAGTGGTTGAGAGTCCGCCTGCCGATGCAGGGGACGCGGGTTCATGCCCCGGTCTGGGAGGATCCCACATGCCGCGGAGCAGCTGGGCCCGTGAGCCATGGCTGCTGAGCCTGCACGTCCGGAGCCTGTGCTCCACAACGGGAGAGGCCACAACAGTGAGAGGCCCGCGTACCGCAAAAAAAAAAAAAAAAAAAAAAATGTTTTGGAATGTTTTCAAGGTAAATTCTAATTTTAGTTAATGTTCATGCTTGCAGTGTATAACACACTGAGTTATCCGTGGTTAGTCCCTGAAAGTAAATTAAGAGATAAGCAATGCATGTTTCTTTATTTTTTTAATATTTATTTTATTTATTATTTATTTTTATTTATTTATTTTGGCTGTGCCGGGTCTTAGTTGCAGCATGCGGGATCTTCCTTGCGGCATGCGGGATCTTTAGTTGCAGCATGTGGACTTCTTAGTTGTGGCATGCAGACTTCTTAGTTGCAGCATGCGGACCTCTCTTAGTTGCTGCATGCATGCGGGATCTAGTTCCCCAACCAAGGATCGAACCTGGGCCCCCTGCATTGGGAGTGAGGAGTCTTACCCACCGGACCACCAGGGAAGTCCCAACAATGCATGTTTCTTTATTGAAATATGTAAATTTGGAATAATTAGAGCCTGTGTTATAAAGCATAAGACTCCTTCTCGTAAACCATTGTCATGTTTTGGAAATGACTACAGATCTTCAAATGCTTCACCTACAGATGTTTTACTTGCCTTCTGAGGCATTGCTTTGAAAAATAGATAGATAGACCAAGCAACCAACCAAAATGGAGAAGGGAGGGGTCCCTCTATTCCCAGTTTTCCTTTGTCTGTGTGACCTTTGTCACAGGGCAGGAGACGGGCTCTTTTATGGCCCTTCTGTGGCATTGCTTCTGTGGACAAGGCAAGGATCGGCCCAGCAGCCCCGCCTGGCCCTTTTTGGGCCCCCAGCCCCGCGTGAGTCACTTCAACATCAGCTCCCTGCCACTGGCAGAGCAGGCCTCATCAGCAGTAATGGTTTACAGATGAGGTAACTAAGTGTCAAAGGGGTGACGTTATTTGTCCAAGTTTGTTAGTGTCAGAGCCAAGTCTAAAATTCAGACATCCTGAATTTTCCCTCCATTATACCTGTCAGAGCCTAGATGGGAGAGAGACATATTAGTCTGAAAGGTTTATGCTTCCTTAACATAGTGTTTATTTCAGTTTCAAATAATTGGTAGGTATGACCACTGCCATGAGGAGCATTAAGTACCAACTGCCTGCCTTTTACAACCTCCAGTCTGCCTGAGCTGGGGAATTAAAAGGGACCGGAGTCCAAATGACCTGCCTGGCCCAGTCTAGGCTTTCAGAGTGTGAATGACAGGGCCGGCCCCCTCAGTTGGTATTTGCATTTGTCCCACCTCTGCCTGTCCCCACTGCACACAGAGCCACTGCCGCGGAGGAAACGGGAACAAGCACAGCTCCCAGCCTCCTTGCCTTGCTCTTTCTGACCACCGTTCTCCCCAGGTCTTTGGCCCTCTGGGTACCTGTCCTGCTGTTTAAGACTTGCAGATAATTTAGCTCTTTTTCCTCAATTTTAGAATTTCCATTCAGCCCAAAACACATTTGAATCTTTTACTCAGGTTGCTTTGCACCTAATGGGGCTTAAATATAGCTGCAGCATCTTTAGCACAGTTCTTCTGACTAATAAACAATTTATGATTCTTCTTTTGTCCTCGGTTGCTATACCTGCCTTTCAGGAACTGCCCTCATTTTCAAGAACTTGAGAGTGAAACTTTGAAATTGGAGGAATTCCAGAAGAGGCTGCATCCTTACAGGGTTTTAAAAAAATAGTGTCATTTAGTGGGGGACAGAAGTGTGAGGGCCCAGACGAAGGATGAAGTTCCAGCTTCTTGAAAGTGTGGAGGAAGGGGTCTGGGGGCAGCTGAGAAAGCCGTGGGTTAGAATGTTTCATGACAGTCGCTTGTCACTACCTGGTCCCCCTCCCTGTTCTGGGGCCACAAGCCAGTAAAGAAACCAGTCCCTTTTGAATCCTATGCCCGTGTTCCTGAGAGGAACCAGGTGAAGGTGTGTGGCTAGATCAGAGAAAAATGCACACCTAAAAGGATCTGCGTTAACGAGGCTGAGGGCCAGGACTACTGCCTCCATATACAAAGGACATTCCTTTTTATTCTTTTCTTTTTTCTTTCTTTCTTTTCTTTCTTTCATTTTTGGCTGCGTTTGGTCTTCATTGCTGTGCTCGGACTTTCTCTAGTTATGGTGAGCGAGGGCTACTCTTCGTTGCCGTGCCTGGGCTTCTCATTGCAGTGGCTTCTCGTTGTGGAGCACGGGCTCTAGGCGAGCGGGCTTCAGTAATTGTGGCACATGAGCTCAGTAGTTGTGGCTCGCGGGCTCTAGAGCGCAGGCTTAGTAGTTGTGGCGCATGGGCTTAGTTGCTCCACGGCTTGTGGGATCTTCCCCAACCAGGGATCGAACCCATGTCCCCTGTATTGGCAGGCGGATTCTTAACCACTGCGCCACCGGGGAAGCCCCAGGACAGTCCTTTTTATTTTACATTTCCAGTTTGCGAAATACCCCTTTTCAAGACTGTACAGAGGTGAAAGGGTAGATGTGATGCTTTGACCCAGTACATGAGCCGTGTCAGCGGAAAGCCTGGGGCTCCGGGAGCAGCCCTCTTCACAGCGTGTAGAGTCACTCTTTTCTGGGCCTCCTGGTCCTGGTGGTTATTACCACAGCTTTGCCACCTCTGAGCACTTTTTTTTTTTAATCTGCCTGCAGTATTATTGCTTATTCATAAAGTTGTAAAACATTCCCTTTATAAGAAAATTATGGGAAAAAAATTGAAGTCACGTGCATTTATACCAGTGCAGTTAAATTTCCAGCCTGCCCTGAAGCCTGCACAATACTCCATTTTAGATATGGGGGCCAGTTTTTAAACTTCTAACAACACACTAAGACATGAAACTTAAAACCTGTGTTTTTTGGTATAGGAAAGGGTAAAAGCAGGATTCATGAATGGCAAAGAATAGGCTTTTGCAAATGGAAGATTTGATCTGTGTTTCAGCGTCCAAGTGGTAACGTCTTCACGTTCATTCCGTGAATGTCTTTCCGTGAGTGTCTTCCGTGAGCTTTCCGTGAGTGTCCTCCTCAGTGGCATGTGATCTGAGATCCAGGTCATATTTGATTTGTGATCACATCACCTGTGCCTTGTTTAGTATCCTCTCTCTGTGTTGGTTTTGGAAAGCAGAGAATTTGAAGTATTTTTCTTTTCTGCCATAATATTGACAATAAAAATACCTTCTCTTTAGTGGGCTGTTTAGTTGTTCTGTTTCATTATGGTGCTAGAATTAAGAAGGACCCTGAGCCTGTTGCGTGGCTGTCAGGTCTCTGAATTGTCTTAAAGGTCCTGCCTCTATTTCAGGGAAGTGGGAACAGAGAGTGATAGCTGAAGAAATGGGAATGTGACTGGAACGACTTGGGAAACTCTGACGTCTTCTTCAGCCCCCTCCCTCCCTCCGCATTTCTCATTTGCTGGCTGGGCTGGGAGTCCCTCTCTACCCTCACAGCAGGGCCAGCACCAGCGCAATCACTGGCTGGCAGGGAGTGCGGAGGGGCTGAGGGGGGCGGGGCAGGGGTGCTTGTTACTTAGTAGTCAGCCACTGGCCGCTGGTTCATTCATTCTGTATAAGCCCTCCCAGGGTATTTCTTGGAACCCTAGAGGGAAACATGTCTGTGTCTAGCCTTTTCCATTCTTCAGCTCGTCATAATCTTTGCCTTCCCGTTCTCACTGCAGGGAGACCTTTGTCCAAGTAATGGGATTAAAATTATCGAGCCAAAGCCCATGAGCAACTTGCCTGTTTGGCCACTCTGCACTTTGGGGGAGTTGTGCACATGGCCCTGAGCTATTAAGAAGATGGGCCACGAGTAGGATCCTACATGACCCATTCAGAACTTCAAGCCAAAGAGAATGTTACTACTGTGGATTAGAAAGAGCTCTTGACACTTCGTGTTCTGAATCTGTCTCCCATTAACGTCAGCATCATTGAAGACAGCAGTAACCTAAGAGTCATTAGTTATTTGTGAAATGATTGCATACTAGTGGAACTAGGAAGCTCCTAGCAAAATTTGCACTTACTAGATCGTCTTGAAGCCCCATTTTTTTAAATCATCCTTTCCCTTTTTTTCCTCCCTAATTACCTTTACTTTGTTTTCAGGCTCCACACAGATGGTTCCCAGCTTCTGTCTGTGTCTTAGGACCAGCATAACCAGTGGCCCAAAATACTGATTTCTTGTTAGGTCTCCGCCACGTTTTAGTCTTGCCACCTGAAATAAATGGTTGTTACTGTAAGCCTCAGTTTCCCCACATGCCAGTTGAGGGAGCTGTCAAGACGGTGTCTGAGTCCTTCCAACCCCACTGTGCTGGGATGCCTTTGCCATTCTGCAGTCTCCACCCTTCCCGATTCGTGAGAACTTTACTCCCACACATGGCTCCTCCAGAATTGAAATTCTTTTTCTCTCAGGTCCTTCTTTCCCTTCTTCCTTCCTGAATCACAGAATATTTGGGGCCCAAGAATTTGCATTTCTAACAAGTGCCTACCCGGGTGATGGTGATGCTACTGGTCTGTGGATCTCATTTCTCTAACGCGAATTTGGGTGGTGAGAAGGAATGGGTGTAGTTTGTTGGGGGAAATGTCACACACACACACAAAACGTATATATCACCGTTATCACTGCCACCTCTACCCCCAGTCATTTGAATAAACTTCACCACTTTTCTTACGTTCTTTACAGCCTGA
Source organism: Orcinus orca (assembly GCF_937001465.1). Taxonomy (NCBI): domain Eukaryota; kingdom Metazoa; phylum Chordata; class Mammalia; order Artiodactyla; family Delphinidae; genus Orcinus; species Orcinus orca. The sequence continues at coordinate 24,400,141 of NC_064573.1, forward strand.
TACCCTGATACCTGAAGGGTCCAGGAAGAATAAAGTACAATTCAAACTCTGAGCCCAGTCCACCTTAAGAACCTCAGCCCTCACTGCCTACCCCCATGTTCCTTTGCCTACTGTCTGCCCCCCAGCCCCTGAACCCACTCTTCCTTCTTGCCTTGCTTGTCCCTGCCTGAAGTGGCTTCCTTGCCCCTTCTCTACATGCCTGTACAGCCTAGGTCCCCCTGCCTCCATGAAGACTGTCCCAGACGTGACAGATGTATTGATCTCTTCCTGCTGAAAACTGTTCAGTAGTTCACTCTCTATATCACTCTTCTCGGTATTTAACAATGAGATTGATGTTTAAATGTTTAGTTTGTACATTTACATTTTGTCTCCTTACTAGATTTTCAGCCCGTTGAGAGTCTGAACTTTGCATTATACTTGCCATAGCCCACAGTGTTTTCCACATAACAAATTGGTTAACTGATTAAGATGGAGTGAGAAGAGAGGAGGAAGAAGTTTGATGAATGTGGGAGCCTCTGGCCTTTCATGTACTTGTGCATATTTTGAAATTTCTAGATCTTAAAACTTTCAAAATCAAAACTTTTGGAAGTTTAAATCGCAACCACTTTTTTTTAAACTATAAAATAAAATGTATCCTGTATTCCATAGATGAGATATTTTATACAGTTCTTTTAGTTAGTTCTTCTGTGATTATAACACAGCAGGTATAAATTCTAAATTATATACATCTGTGATGGTCCAAGTTAGAGGGAGGAGTATTACACCATTTCAGTTATTTTAGCTTTACAGTTTAATGTATAGTCAGGTAGGTGCCCCTCCGTTTTCTATTTTGGTCCTAGTTCTCAAATCACATAACTGTAGTGTGCTAGTGTTTCTCTCATTCCACCTCCTGCCCTTCAGTGATGTACCCCACCACCCACTTTGCTCTGTCTTTGCTTCTTCCTGTTCATGTTTTCCCTGAGAAAAATTAGACAAACTGCTTTGATTGGTTCTTTCTGATGCATTCATTGCTTATCTCCTGTCTTGAGGTTTTCAACCAATTGAGTGTTTCACAATTGATAGCTATTTTACAAATAGAACACAGTGAGGACTTCCCTGGTGGCTCAGCGGTTAAGAATCCGCCTGCCGATGCAGGGGACACAGGTGCGAGCCCTGGTCCGGGAAGATCCCACATGCCACGGAGCAGCTAAGCCCGTGCGCCACAACTACTGGGCCTGCACTCTAGAGCCTGCGAGCCACTACTACTGAGCCCACACATCTAGAGCCCGTGCTCCGCAACAAGAGAAGCCACCGCAATGAGAAGCCCGCACACCGCAACGAAGAGTAGCCCCCTCTCACCGCAACTAGAGAAAGCCCTCATGCAGCAACAAAGACCCAACACAGCCAAAAATAAAAAATATATATAAATATATAAATAAATTTATATTAAAAAGAAAAAAGAACAACACGGTGAGACGATATCTTACAATGTGATGCATGACACCAAATCAAGCTTTTGGGGCTTCCCTGGTGGCGCAGTGGTTGAGAGTCCGCCTGCCGATGCAGGGGACACGGGTTCGTGCCCCGGTCCGGGAAGATCCCACATGCCGTGGAGCGGCTGGGCCCGTGAGCCATGGCCGCTGAGCCTGCGCGTCCGGAGCCTGTGCTCCACAACAGGAGAGGCCACAACAGTGAGAGGCCCGCGTACCGCAAAAAAAAAGAAAAAAAAAACAAATCAAGCTTTTGAGTCATTTAATAATATGTTTACTGGCTTCAAGGGGATAAAAAACACAACTATTTTATCAATGGCATTTTTTTTTTTAATTTTTGGAAAGTGTCAGCTGTTGCCCGAAAAGGAACGAGCCTGAGTCTGAGGGGCGTTTTGGGCTGAGGTAATGAATGTGTTCCCTATCTTAGAACAATTTCTTGAAGAAATCAACTTATACACTAGTCATTTAATATGAATTCCAGTTAACTTGGTGGACTTATGACTGTTAAGGATTTTTGTGGTTTTATTTGTACATTTTTGTACCTTCTTTTCAAAATTGGGAGCCTCTTCTAGTGCTGATATTCTGTGATTCCAGGATCTCTTAGTGTCAAGGCTCAGGAAAGTAATATGAATTTTTCTAGCTTACCTAGACCTGTCTAGTTGAAGCTGGGGGAGCCCATCTTCTAGATTGCTCTGCCTGACATGACATAACCATCCCTGAGTGAAATCTAAGGTGGACTCACTTCGTAACAGCAAATAGGATTATCAGGAATCATCTGGAGCATTCCGCTTCTGTTCCTTTTCCTCTAGATTCCTCATTCCCTTTGTTAGTCCTCATGACTGTAGAGAAGGAAACAAACCTAATTTTGTGCTTTTGATTCATTGATCACACATGTTGGAGTAACCACGGGGCCAGGACTGTTGCATCTGACAGGAAGTCACAGGTCCGGCTCTTCCACTCACGGATCATGCTTGCATCACTGGGAGATACAGCCACAGGAAGCACTGAGACTGAACTTTATGTTGTAAAATGCTTACCTTTAGAATCATGGGATTTAAGTGGGATTTTCTCCAAGGAGATTGACGAAAACGTCATTGGTTTAGCAACCACAAGGCTTTCTTATAACACTGGGAATAGATTTTTCTTTCCATAAGCAGAGGAAAAAATCCTCTTATATAGTAGATGCATGGGACGTTGATTCTCAGAGCCTCATTTCAACTTCTTGCTAAGGAATAATTAAGGCATGACTTTTCTAAGAATGGGTGATGCCCCTTGAAGGCTTGAAAAACTGTCACATTTGCTGATAACGTAAATCCTAAGAATGTTCAAAGGAGATAACTCTTAAGAAATCAAAGACAACTTCCTATCTGTGCATTTGTCTTAGTAGGAATTCTGTTTCCCGGATATCTCTTTGACGTACTGTGGCACAGGCTGTCTTCTTGCCTGATATAATCACCCAAACTCTCCTTCACTCAGAGACACATCAGTCTGGGCAGGAGCCTGCCAGCAAAGCCTCTCATGTACCCTTGCCCCCATACCCGCCACATGTCGCCCACATGTAACTCCCAGCATGGACATTACATACATGGCAGAGATCCTTGCTTTGCCAGAATTGGCCTAAACATGATTCAGAATCTTTCTCCAAATCTGCATCTCCCACTCCCACTTAATTCACATATTAATCTGAAAAAAAATTAGTGTAAAGAAATATTGTCACAGACACGGTAGTTAGGACTTACGTGTTACATTTTGAGGCCATATCCTCCCCTTTTTAAAAAAAAAACCTATTACAGTCTTGACAAGAGTAAAAAGTAAAGGGCTCATTAAAAATGGAACTTGTCTCCGTTTACATATTATACATCAGTTCGTGACTAGTGCATGAGCTCATAATTAGATATATTGAAATATAAAATATGACCATCACCATCTAGATTAATGTCATCCATTATTCGGGATCTGATTTTCCTAGGTAAGTGACAATATGACGGTGGTAGGATAGTGGTAAGCGAGGAGAACAGGCAGTTTGAGAAGTAAATTAATCCATTAGGTTTGAAGTATTGCCCCCAAATCCCAGTTAAGTCAGTTCATTTGCTTCTCAAAGTGACATGGGCTTAGTTTGGCTCATTTTATCCCAGATAAATTTGGGCAGTTATTCCACTAACTCACCCAGTGCAGGACTCAATTTTCCCAACTCATTTCCCCCCCACCATAACTCTGTGTTTTTCTACAAACAGCAGTTTTTACCTCTTTGTTCATTCATTCCTTTATTCACTCAACAAATATCTGTTAAGCCCCTGGCCATATTCTAAGCACTGGTAGATGCATCAGTGGGGAAGAAAAAAAAAATCTCTGCCCTCATGGAGCTTATATTCTACTTAGACTTTTATTTCATAGTAATGCATTTATTTTTCTGACATCTCACTCTCTTGGCCAGGTATCTGAGCCCTGTCCAAAATAATGAGCCCACTGCAGGAAGGGCAAGCAATTCCAATTATCTGTGGCTCCCCCTCTGGGCTCGCTTTCAGCACAAAAAGTTCTGCCAGTAAATTCTCTACTTTTGCCCTTCATCTGCCACCGTGGAATCAAAACGTTCTCCTCTTCCCAGGCTTCTGAATTGGAATTGATTTGCCTTCAAAACAGGGGCTTTGACTCAATACTGCAGCTCAGTCTTCTTGAGGAGTTTACACACTTGGCAACTTCCACTGCCATCTCAGCTCTAATGACTTTTTTTTTTTTTTAATTTATTTTACTTTTGGCTGCTTTGTTTCTTTCTTGCTGTGCGTGGCTTTCTCTAGTTGCGGTGAGCGGGGGCCACTATTCGGTGCAGTGCGCGGGCTTCTCATTGCAGTGGCTTCTCTTATTGCAGAGCACAGGCTCTAGGCACACGGGCTTCAGTAGTTGTGGCTCGCAGACTCTAGAGCACAGGCTCAGTAGTTGTGGCTCGCGGGCTCTAGAGCGCAGGCTCAGTAGTGGCTCGCGGGCTCTAGAGCACAGGCTCAGTAGTTGTGGTACACGGGCCTAGTTGCTCCACGGCATGTGGGATCTTCCCGGACCAGGGCTTGAACCCGTGTCCCCTGCACTGGCAGGTGGATTCTTAACCACTGCGCCACCAGGGAAGCCTGAACTAATGACTTTTAAATTAGTCACTTCTAACTGCAGCATACCTATTCTCTCAACTCTAAGCTCACCGAATGGACACTTGTTGTCCCAGCCTTCAAGGCCCCTCCCTGTCTGTGCACTGTCCTTCCAGCAGCGTCCCCGGCTGCTGGCCTTCGAGCCTGGGCGCTGGTCCCACACGACTCGCCAGGCCCACGGGTGAGCCATCGGCCTCGCTGTTTGCTCACAGGGGTCTCTCTCCATGCAATGCCAGCTTCCTCTCTGCCCCCCAGTCCCTCCCCCACAGGTCATAACCCATCTGTCAAAGCCTTTCTCAAACTTCCCCTGCGGCGGGAGAACCTGCCCTTACTTCCTTCTCCTTTGGGCCGCCCCAGCAGCCCCCAGAAAAGAGAGAAATTTCAAACTGAAGACATCCTCCTTTTCATGACCCACCTCAATCTGGACCTGTGAGAGAAGGGTCTAACAGGGACATTTGCTCAGGCTTCAGATTCCAGTGGGCTTCCGATTCTGGCTGATGGCATGATGGTGGACAGCTCATCACAAGTGTGGGTTCAACCTTCTGTTGTATCCTCTGTTTTCCTAAGAGTTTTTTTATTTTTTGCCACTGGTCACAGACATCATTAGTGTCATTTGTAATACTCAGAGGTGGTCGCTTGGCCTGAGCTTTCAGGACAGGTGTCCGCTCACCTTGTAGCTCTCTTCTTGGTGGTAACTTACTTCCCAGGGAGCCCCTGAGGTCCCCGCTGCCCAGCCAGCCATCGTGCTCTTAGATATGCAAAGTATTATAACTGTGTTCTGAGCCACCTCATGGTGGGCTTCTTAACTTTAGCTTTGTACTTCTTCATTTGTAACTTGTAATCAATGGCCCTTTATAATTTTCTGTATTTTGAATTTAATTTTGAAACTGATTTGCATAAAATGGGACTGCTCCACCTTCAGTGTTGCTGTTATTCATAGACCAGTGCTTATCTCCTTTTTGTCAAGCAATAATATTTGTCCATTTGCAGCTCATTCCATCACACATAGAAAAGCCTGCAGATCAGGCCTGTTCAGACCATAATTTCGCTGAATTATTATTTTTATTTTATTTATTTTTTGCTGTGTTGGGTCTTTGTTGCTGCGCGCAGGCTTTTCTCTGGTTGCGGCGAGCGGGGGCGACTCTTCTTGCGGTGTGTGGGCTTCTCATTGCGGTGGCTTCTCGTTGCAGAGCACAGGCTCTAGGCATGCAGACTTCAGTAGTTGTGGCATGCAGGCTCAGTAGTTGTGGCGCACGGGCTTAGTTGCTCCGCGGCATGTGGGATCTTCCCGGAACAGGGATCAAACCCGTGTCCCCTGCATTGGCAGGCAGATTCTTAACCACTGCACCACCAGGGAAGCTCAGTTTAGCTGAACTGATCATATAGATAGATGCTTCTCCTAGAGTTTGCTGTTCAAAGCCACCTACAGTCTTCCAACCCCGGTGTTGGCCAGTCTGCCTGGGAGAGCAGCCTTCCGGGGCAGTGCGCTTCCATGTTGTGTCATGCTCCCACTGTTCTCATTCGTTCTGCTAAATTATACCCCCTGTCAGAGGAGCAGCAGTTATTCCTCTTTCTTTCCTCTATGGCCTCAAGCACAATGCTTCGTATACAGTTGGCTCTTACCAGTGTTTAAGGACCCATCACTGAAGGACCAGCGTTTACACAATGAGAGTAAATGAGGGAAGGAATGGTAGGGAAACTGGCTCATCCCAAATTCACCTGTGAATAAAATAACTGCATGTAAATGCCTACCTGGATATCTTATGACAAAAGCTTGAAACAGGGTACTTTCCATCTGCATGGAACCTGCCCACCACAGCCCACGTGTGTGCTGCCAGCAGTAACTCACCTCGTCCATCCTGTCCCACGCCCTCTCCCAGCAGTACTGGCCTGCCTCACTACTGACCATCACCCATCACTTGTCTGTTCAGAGGCTTGAAACAGTCTTTGAAAGAATTTTTTGTCATGTGCTATATAGCTATTTGATTTTAAATTGCACTAAACTTTCTGGAAACATGCCAGGGGCTTGCTAGAGTTTCTGATGCTATCTATATAATGGTGGAAGGGGGAAAACTCCATTGAACTTTTGTGGTAATAAAATTATTGCAGTTGAGCCCTACATCTGTTCACTGAACTTCCTGTGGGTTTTCACCAGATCACATGACTGAAGCAGAGACAGTCTTTAAAGCTTTTGGTCTGCTTATTATACCCGAACCTCAACCACCAAATCAGACCTTTGCTTCGTCTCTGGGCTGGGCGTCCGGATGTCCCACTGCGGTGGGTTGATTCACTGGAGCTGATAAAAACATTCCGGCCAAACTTGAGAGTCTAGCATTACCTCTGGCTCCAAAAGTCAAAACAACAAGATTGCTGTAAGTAGCTTTGGATTGAGACCAAGCTCCAAGCTTGAGAGATGGTTTTTCCCTCCTTGTTGAGCTGAGTCACAAGACAACTGTCTCAGAAAGAGAGGGGTGAAAGCCTGGGCCTGTGGTGACCAGCACCCCGCCCTCTGCTAGCCCCTTCCAGATGAATGCTTGCCGTAACTGTCAAGTCAAAGCCCCTGTCCCCCCAGACCTCCCTCCTCCTGTCTCCCAGAGCCTTAATGGGTCCTCAAGCACATGCACCCAGCAGTCACTGGCTGGAGCCCACAGGGCCCTGAGAAGGGGAGAGGGGAGATGAGGTAGCGGTGGGGGAAGGCCCAGGTGGCCTGAGCCCTGCTGGCCGGGTCAGGAGTGAAGACACTCTCAAGTGAGGAAGCTGGGCTTCCCCCAGCCATCACAGGATGGCATTAGCGTTCTCCACAGGCTTGAAAAGAACATCAAGGAACGAGTGATTTTTTTCTAGGTTGTTGATCTGGCATTCAGACTATGACATTTCTTGGGCTGAATTCTGACAAAATGTGTCCCCAGTGTCATTAGTGCTAAATAAAACCCTTTGCCTTTCTTTTCCTTAGCTCTCAGACTTCTAAGAGGATTAAAGGAGCACTTTTTTTCTTTTTCTTTTTTTTTTGACCACACGGCTTGTGGGATCTTAGTTCCCTGATCAGGGATAGAACCCAGGCCGCGGCAGTGAAAGCGCTGGGTCCTAACCACTGGAGTGCCAGGGAAGTCCCGAGGAGCACATGTTTTTAAGAAAGTCTGTTTCACTCTCAGCCCATGTGGGCTCTCTGTCTGGCTAGACAGACGGGGAGACTTGGGGGGGGGTCAAACTTGGTGCAGCTTGGACACAGCTAGTTACGCCGAGGCTGCATTCCCATTCGGTCAGGTCGACTGAACAGTGTTTTCCAAACTCTTTTGCGATTTATGCCTATTATTCACCCTTTTAAATTGTTCCCAGTACACTGTCTTAAAAACAACTCATTGCAGGAAAAAGGAATCTTTTTACCTTGTGCTTTGTTATGTTCACTTTGTTATAGCCCGTCCTAGAGAACATGCTCTGTTTTTCTTGCTAATTATGCTTTATCCCCCTTTATGAACCTTTTAAGTGCTGGTGAAAAGTTTCAAGCAGGTAACTTAAGAAATAATACCAGAAACTAACATACCATTGTAAAGCAATTATACTCCAATAAAGATGTTAAAAAAATTGTATAAAGAATAAAAAAAATAGAGTTACAGGAAAGTTGCAAACATATATATATATATATATATATATATATATATATATATATATCTCACAGCTCACTTGTAGCCTTGAGGCGAGAGGAACTGGTGCTGGAGCTCAAGGGGCGTGCGAGCGTGCTGTCTGCAGTGTTTGAGTTTTGCTCGTAATAGAAGTGTGTCCCTGCTGCTCTGTTTGTGCTTGCTCTTTGGGTTCCCGCATGTCCAGTGGTGCACGCTCCATGGAAGGGGCCGGGCCTTCATTCTCTAGCACAGACGGGGCCACGCCTGGGACCTCAGCCCACTTAGCCACGAGCTCTCAGGCCACAGCAGCTCAACCATGGTCTCCCGTTTGTCTTGATTTTAAGCAATTGGGAGTCTTAGTCTTTAAAACCAACTGCTGTCAACCCACAGGACAGCTCAGGAACCTTCAGATATTGACCGTCTCCGCTGAGACTGCCCCCAGGTGAAGCCTGGCTAAGTGCAAACCAGCAAGTGCCTGACTTGGGGGTTCCCGCTGAACCCAACTCATTCAGCCCTTTCTCCAGGTGGGCCCAGCAGAGCCCGGGAGGCATGCAGAGAATGCCAGTGTGTAGACCTTACTGGGGTCATCTCGTAAAACCACACCCAAAGGAATCAGAAGGAGCTTAAAGGTCCTTCATTTTACACAAGGTGAGACACCTGAGTCCTGGAGAAATGCTGTGACTGGCCCCAAACTCTTCAGCCTGCCAGTAGCTGAGCCAAGACAGAGCCAAGGCCTCCTGACCCCCAGCCTGGGGTCACCTGGACTCCAGAGCCGGAGATCAGTTCCATCCCTTCCCCGTGAGGACACTCAGGCACAAAAGGCTAGCAACTTGGTGGCCGGGGGACATGGAAGAAGTGTTTGAGGCACACTATCATTACTGGAAAGACATGGAAGCCTCCCGTCCATGCAGGATATAGACATTTTCAAGAAGCACGCAGCTGAGCACCTGTTGACTCTGGAGAGGCTGCAGAGGAGAGGTGTAGTTTCATTCAGCCTCTGGCTCTACCGCTTCCTAGCTCTGTCCTCTTTGGCGTGTTATTTATCCTTTTGAACCTTGGTTTTCTTAGTCATTCAGTAGAGTTAATATGTGTCACAGGATTATGTGCACATTTGAAGTCATGCGCTTGTTCATTTAACTCATCATTCAACAAGCATCTCCTAAGTGTCAGTAGTATGCCAGGTGCTCGCAAGGTCCCTGCCCTCCTGGGGCTTGTATTCTAGTAGGGAAACAGATGGTACCTGAGTAAACAAACACATGCACAAGCTAATCCCCAATTGCCATGAAGGAGATACGCCGATGAGCTGAGAGGTGCCGCTTTTGCTACCCGGGTGGTCGTGGGCGAAGTGAAAAGCACCGGCACGTGGGCACTGTCAGCGCGTCACTTCCCCTGAGCGGGGTGGGCCCTGTGAGCTAGCAGAAGGCCCGGCGTCGGCCTCCTCGCTCTTGGTCACCTCAGCCGCTTCAGCCAGGGCCCCTCGGGGTTAGATGCCACACCGCTGTCGGAGGTTGTTGAACATGCCACATAATCAGCCAGGGAGACGGTGAGCCTGGTGTCAAATACGGCTTAGAGGTGACCCTTCTCTTCTCATCACACGGCCGCACGCTCCCCTCAGTTGAGTTGAGTTAAACAGCTACGTCACAGGATTGTGGGCAGACGTGAAGCCACGCGTTCGTTCACTTAACTCACCGTTCACCAAGTGAGGACTCTGAGACGGACAGAAGGCAGGTCTTCAGAACCTAGCTTCTTGCAGTGACAGAACTTTGTTCTTTAAAAATGTTAATGGGGGGCTTCCCTGGTGGCGCAGTGGTTGGGAGTCCGCCTGCCGATGCAGGGGACACGGGTTCGTGCCCCGGTCCGGGAGGATCCCATATGCCGCGGAGCGGCTGGGCCCGTGAGCCATGGCCGCTGAGCCTGCGCGTCCGGAGCCTGTGCTCCGCAAAAAAAAAAATGTTAATGCAGATGAGTCTGTCGCTTTTAAGCCATTTGTCAGCACTTGTTCCTGGGTTTTCACGTGGGGAGGCCCAGGTTCTTTATGTTTCTTTTTTTTAATAAATTTATTTATTTTATTATTTTATCTTATTTATTTATGGGTTTTGGTTGTGTTGGGTCTTCGTTGCTGTGTGCGGGCTTTTCTCTGGTTGAGGCGAGCGGGGGGCTACTCTTCGTTGCGGTGTGCGGGCTTCTCATTGCGGTGGCTTCTCTTGTTGCGGAGCACGGGCCCTAGGCGTGTGGGCTTCAGTAGTTATGGCTCGCGGGCTCTAGAGCACAGGCTCAGTAGTTGTGGTGCGTGGGCTTAGCTGCTCCGCGGCATGTGGAATATTCCTGGACCAGGGCTCAAACCTGTGTCCCTTGCATTGGCAGGCGGATTCTTAACCACTGTGCCACCAGGGAAATCCTATGTTTCTGTTATTAATAACAGAGTCAGGAAACAGGGTTGCCAAGTGAGAAGTGTCCAGTTGGGTAGAATAAGAGACACGGGCTTAGGACCAGGCCAGGGGGTATTTCTAGTCTTTAGATTTGATCACTGAAAGTTCTAAAATAAGAGCATACCTTACATTTGCATATCACTTCAATGTCAGTCATAATAGCAACATTTACTGAGTGCTTCGTCAAAAGTGTGTGAGGCGCTTTTCCATGGCTCATCTCATTTCTGTGAAATAGAACGGTTAAATTCAAAGTCTCAGAGTAGAGTAAACTCCACCTTTTAAGAGCCTGAGTCTGAGTGAGGGTACAAGACTTGTCCCAAGTCACCTGGCTAATACGGACTGGACTTCCTTTCAGCTCTTAAATGCTGAGAGTGTATACATCTTATTCACAGCTATGTTTTTAGTACTGTGCTTGCTACACAGTAGGCCCTCAGTACGTATTTGCTGAATGAATGAATGAATGAATGAATGAGGAAAGGTGGGGCTAGGGCTCGGATCATATGCCTGCTTTTCAGGTACTTTTTCTAGTTACTTCGAAGATTAAATGAGTAACTATATGTCAAGTGTTTGAACATTCCTGCTATGTAATACGTAATCAGTTATGGTAGCTATAAACGTTACCCATAATCTCAGAATTAATTAAGTTTTTATGGAGAACTTCCATAGAAATAATCATTGATCAGCTTGAAAAACTTCATAATGAAATACATTGCTGTTGTCAGGTAAAGTTGATGCTTTTTTATAGTATTTTTTATGTACTATTTTATATTAGATATGGATATTCTTGCCACTCTGGATATCACCCTACATTGAGATTTTGTTTACGACACTTACTCCAGAGTAAGATGGATTATTGTTTTGACTTAAACTCGAGCCAAGACTAAAAACGAGGCATTGTCAGCTCCGTTTTTACCAGGTGGTGGGAAGGGTAACCACGGGGGTTCCAGGTACTTCTCCTGGTGGCCTTTTCCTAGATCTGCCTGTGTGTGATCTAAAGGCAGTCTTTGATTCATTACTCTTCCTAACTGGAAAGTCATCAGAATTTCCCCAAACCCATGAGGACGGGTAGACTTAGTGCCAGCACATGAACATAGTGCCACCCCACTGAGCAGGTTTTGCCTAAGTTTCTTTAATTCAGTTGGAGGGAATTCTTAGGAAAGCAGCTTGCTCGTTTTACTTCCCATCCCACCCTCCCTGGAGGTGCAGAGAGCAGTCTCGGGTAAGTTGCCTCACACCCTTTCCTAAGGCCTGTCTTCCTAGGAACACCCCTAAATACATCACTCGCTGGAGAAAAGGTTTCACATCTTTTAGTCATTTTTATCACTATGAGCAAGAAGCCTTATTGGTGACGTTACCACTTAGAAATGTAGGAGGTTATTATTCCAGCTGAAAGAGGCAATGCGGGGGACTCTGGCCTTTTCAGACCACCACCTCTGCTCCCCCAGCCCCTCACTTCTCTCCAAGACAGCATGAGAAGTTTTCTAAAGTTGAGGCCATTCCAAGAACTAGGACTTGCGTCCTCATTATTAGGGGGTAAAGTTCTTTTCTTCTTCACACACAGTCCCCCATACTTTCTTGATTCTTGACATCATTGTGGGTTCGGTCATTTCTATCAGGACCAGTAGTGTGTGTGCTGCATTCTGTCCATACGGTGAAAGGGCACAGGACTGACCCCGAAGGGCCCCATGGAGCCTTGGAGAATTGGATTTTAGGACAAAGCACTAGGGTGGCTATGACCGTGGTATCTTTTCAAACTGACCTTCCCACCCATTCAGACCCAGGCTTCAATCTTTTTTTTTTTTTTTTTTAGATGTTGGGGGTAGGAGTTTATTAATTAATTTATTTATTTTTGCTGTGTTGGATCTTCGTTTCTGTGTGAGGGCTTTCTCTAGTGGCAAGCGGGGGCCACTCTTCATAGCGGTGCACGGGCCTCTCACTATCGCAGCCTCTCATTGCGGAGCAGAGGCTCCAGACGTGCAGTCTCAGTAGTGGTGGCTCACGGGCCTAGTTGCTCCGCGGCATGTGGGATCCTCCCAGACCAGGGCTCGAACCCGTGTCCCCTGCATTAGCAGGCAGATTCTCAGCCGCTGCGCCACCAGGGAGGCCCAGGCTTCAATCTTGACTCCAGCCCACAGGCTGTGTGACCTAGCTGCTCCAGGCCCCGCTTCACCTTCCATTGGTGGGGTTGGCCACGTGGGCCTCAGCAGGACAGCGTCGTGACTGACTGCGACACGAGTGGGGAGCCTCCAGAGCGACCTGGTGCCCAGGGAGTGCTCGGTTGGTGGCGGCTGCTTGCCGCACCCTACCGCTGCAAAGGCAGACTTTTCATGGAAAAGAATATCATTGCGTGGCTACCTATAAGACACCTGATTCCATGACAGAGGCCTATTGCCACCTCCAGGAACCCTGTCCCCACACCTGAGAACCCCATGCCAGGCCGGAAGCAGCACAGAACATGTGAGGAGGCTCATCAAGGATGCCCCAGGCCCCCAGAGACCACCCAGCTGCTGAGCGGCTATGGTGCACCCAGAGAGTGGGGGAGATTCGGCCCAGGGTGGGAGGGATTCAAGGAGACTTACTGAGTGGATGACAAGGGAATGGAAAGCTGGGGGACCTAGCTGAATTCCAGTCAGATCAGTACGTGCTGGAAGTAGTGTCATATCCCTGAGCTGATCACACCTTGTCAGCCAGACTGACCCCACGAGCGCAGTGGGGGAAGTTGTCCTCTGCACTGTAAACATTATGGCCCTCAGCACACGGAGACGTTCAGCCTTACACTGATGATAATAAAGAACTGATTTGAAACACTGGTGGTCTGAAAAGGCTGAGTAGTTTTGCAAAGTATGGGGTAAAAAGTGTATGAGGGAGGATATAGGGGTAGGTAGTGCTGGAGTCCGGGCCACTTATAAAACCCATTTGTGTATATTCTATATTTACTGATGCCCTGGGAGCTGTGGAATAGAATTGGTTTTCGTTAAAGCCATAACAGATGGGGGCTGTGCCGTCTGTGGTATGCTGAAGTAACATCCATGACCAGAGGACCCTCCTTTGCACGAATTCCTATACAGTTCTTTAAGATTTAGCTCAAAACTCACCTTGCCACAAAGCATTTCCTGCTTAACGCCACCCCTCTGGCATCATTCTGGAACTCTGAGGATCCAGCACTTAGATGTTTAGTCTTAATCATTGCAAATGTTGTCTTAAAAATCTCTAACTCTGGGGCTTCCCTGGTGGCGCAGTGGTTGAGAGTCCACCTGCCGATGCAGGGGACATGGGTTCGTGCCCCGGTCCGGGAAGATCCCACATGCCGCGGAGCGGCTGGGCCCGTGAGCCATGGCCGCTGAGCCTGCGCGTCCGGAGCCTGTGCTCCGCAACGGGAGAGGCCACAACAGTGAGAGGCCCGCGTACTGCAAAAAAAAAAAAAAACTCTAACTCTGGGTGTGTGTGTGGCTCCCCTACTCCCTCCACCCCCTTTTCTCTTTAAAATCTTTTAAATCCACCCAACTAGGGTCATTTTAGTTCAGGCCCATTTGCCCTTCACCTGGACCAGGCCCTGTCCCAGCCGGATGCCCTCCATTTCTCCACTCTGTGATCAGAGTGGTCCCTGCACAGAGTCACTCTCATCTGGTCCCCTTCTGAGACCCTTCAAAGGCTTCCGGGCCCTTCACGTGGAGGCCAGGATTCTTCACGTGGCGGCGTCCTCCCCTCCGGGCCCTGCTCGCCAGGGCTTACTCTCCCTCCGCCCCTCCTCTTCCCTCCAGCGTCAAGCACCTCATGCCTTCCCTCCGTGCTGCTCCCTCAGAAAGAACACGCTTCCCTCTTCCCTCCCTGGCTGCCCCTCCCCACCTCCCTCAGGCCTCGAGCCCCTAGTCCTTCCCTTCTTCCTACTCTGTTATCATTGTTTTGTTGCTGCTGCTGCTTCTGTTTGTCCCTCTGCTCCACGAGAAGGCACCTTCTGTGAGGACAGGGACTGTGTATCTCCAGGCCCTGGTGCACACGTGGCCTGGTGCAGAGAAGCAGACGTTCAACCAGTATGATAATCAATGAATGACTGACATAAGAGGGATTGAACAAGATAATACACCTAAAGTATTTATCATTGTGCCTGGGACATGTTGGTCCTTATATGGGTGATTGATTCATTGATTCATTCATCAAATTGTTTATTAAGTGTCTGGCCACCCTTTAAGGGGACACAGCGGCAAACACAACGGGCATAGAAATCTCTGCCCTCGTGGGCCACACGTTCTGTGCGTGTGTTTCCCCTCTTGTCCCTTTCAGCCCCCTCCCACGACCTTCCGCCATGCCCCTCGTCTTAGGACACTGTTGCCTTCTCCCCGCCCCACCTGGGACACAGGTCACCAAACTGCAGCCACTCCTGTCAGAATCACCTTCGCCTGGGAGGCAGCCCGGGGGCTTTTAGTAGATGCCAGCAGCCCCTCAGGCTGCTGAAGGAGGAATTACTTCCTCTGCCCTGGCTGGAATAAATAGGTCAGGAGTAAAATTAGAAAATCAAAAGCCCCGAATCCTGGTGAAACGCTGCAGTGGAAGTGCTACTTACAGGACCTCAAAACTGCACGTGTTCTCACTTATCAGCCGGGACTGCAGAGAGCGGCCCGGTCGCCTGGAAGCCTTTGTAGAGCCAGGAATCACCTCCACTGCACCCGCCGCAAAGCCAGAGCATCCCCACCGCCCCCTCCGCCAGGAGGAGGAAGAGGGGGCTTGAGCTGCTGCCCCCAGCCCTGACCGAGGCCCGCCGTGGGCGCTGCCTGCCCGCACAGTCAAGGCTGAGGAGCTGTGAAGGGAAGTCTTCACCTCCACGGTGACGCAGCCCTGAGAGGGAAGCGTCTCAAGGAGGCCCAGCCATCAGTATCCCAGTGGTGAGGTAGATAGTCTTTGTTGAACGCTGTCTGTACCTGGGCGGGGCCTGTTTCCCTCCCTGAGGTTTCTCACCCCACCTCATCCCCTCCAGGTCCCTGCTCCTCTCAGCACACTGACGTCCCTGACCAGGGCCGGTGGGGTTGTGCCCTTCCTACAGGTGATTCACGTGTCCTCCAGAGTCATCTGGAAGCTGGATCTGTGGCCCCGGGGCTCACAGGCCCTCCGACCAGTCAGGGAAGGTGGGCTCCCTGCACCCTGCACACACGCCGCGTATAAACTGCTGCTGCTTTCCAATGGGGCTGTGAGATTGATTACATCATCCTGTTTTCGTTGCAGAAATTTCCAGAACTGAAATTCAAATATGTGGAAGAGGAGCAGCCCGAGGAGTTTTTTATCCCCTATGTCTGGTCCCTGGTGTACAACTCAGCGGTAGGCCTGTACTGGAACCCTCAGGACATCCAGCTGTTCACGATGGATTCCGACTGAGGACGGGACGCCGTCTCCCACCCTGACCCCCTCCAGCCAAGCAGCCCTTCTAGTTATTTTCTTTCTGGGGAACAGAGGTAGACAGATTCCCTGGTGCGTCTTCTGTTAAGGAGGGTCACACAGTCGTGTTTTCCTTGCACGCTTGGGTTTGGAGCATTGGTGCCAGTTGGCAGTAGGTCACTCAGTTTAGATGATAGTGCAAAAAGGGGGGGGGGCACACAACACTAATAAATGTAAAAAGCTGCTATTTCTCATGCATTTTATTTCGAAACCAAAAATCTAGAGCTTTTCCAGGAAGCTGATGCCTTAGGCGCATAACACTGTACCAGTACATACTTCTTTTTCTTTTCTTTTCTTTTCTTTCCTTTTCTTTTTTTTCTTTTCCCCCCCTGCATGTTCAGGATTTTTGTTTTGGTCATGTGTGTGTGTGTTTCAACATTGAGAAACACCAACCTGAAAAGATGACAAGACAGGAATTAATAAGGAAATGAGGCCGTGTATGCATGCAGTTACCTTTCAGAAGGCCCATGATATAAGCCTGGGCGGTTGGATATGAGCCTTTAGATCCTGGAATCTTTCCCTCAAAGAAAGAAGTGGCTCCTTCTCATGCAGCCCGGATTAGCTTTTTTGTGGATTTGGCCTCTGAGCTGTAGCTGAATTAAGTTGGAGTCTAGACTAATAGGAGAAAAAGGAGACCAATTTGATTAATACAGTATTCCACATGAGAGTAAACACGTTTTTCTCTCCACTTCTGACTTTGTTTAAACTCTTTGGGGCCTGTGTGATCGCAGTTGTCTCCCTGAGCTTCTCTGAGGGAAACAGCCGCTGGGGTCGCCCTGAGCAGAGCAGTGGGCACTGAGGACAGAGGGGACAGGCCTTTCGAGTCACGCTCTAGGTCCATGGCCACCCCTTCACGGCCTAGTTTCACTCTCAAAGACACAAGAAGTATTTGCTTTTCTGCATAGGAAGCACATAATCCCAGATGAGACCGACCGAGCACCCGTTTCAGCCTGCCGTTGCCTAATCTGTATCGGAGGCAGCTTCTCTCCCCTGTCCCTGTGTCCCCGGCCTGGAGGCTGGAGTCATTTTGGTTCATCACCATCTTCTGAGGGTCCGGGAGGAGACAGCTTCTGTCACACCGAGCTCTGGGAAAGGCTGAAAGCATGACGTGTCAGTGCACGTCCGTGTGGTTTCCACTCATGAAAAGCCTGGCCGCTCCATCGCCTCAGCAGCCTCTGAGGTCGGCCAGGCGGTTTCACCTTCATCAGGACAGGGGCTGAGACCGAAGCTCCCTGCGGCTGACTGACTGAGGAAGGGCCGTCACTGGCGGGTGGACCCAGGAGGCGTGTGCGGCCTGCCCGCTGCTTCCTCGGCCTCAGGCCTCTGACGTGTCTGCACGAGTGGCTGGGGACTCTGGTTCTTGCCTGAGGTCGCACGGACAGGGCCTCAGACCCGCAGACGAGTCATGTGAAGCGCTTCTGCGTAGTCTGGCTCGTGGGGAGAGGCAGTTGGAAGGTGGAAGGAGGAATCCTCCAGTCAGAAAGGGGACATGATCGGATTATCATTTCAGGTAGCAATTATTTTTATTTCCTATATGGGAACGTGATATATAGCTTTAATTTGTTTCCAAAGCACTTTGATCTGCTTTCCTTCATTTAAACCAAAACACAATTTTTAAAGGGTCACATGGAGCAGCTGAGCCCCTGGTAGGACCCCAGAACTAAGAGTCACTGGGCTGCAGGACCGTCAGTTCTTGTGACAGGAGGAGATATGGTCCCCCAGAACTTGGTCATCGAGCGCAAACTACCAAGAAAGCCTTGATCGAGGGAGTCCTGCAGTCTCTTGCCCAGGCCACCTGGCTCACCAGGTGACCCCAAAGCCCCATTCTCTGGCAGTGTCCTCTCCCTCCCTCCCCGCCACTTTTAATTAATCACACAGTAGAAGTGCTTGCTGGCCTAAAAGCTCAGCTGGGGCTACAACCTCGGAGGAAGTGTGTGAGTACACACTCCCAGACACCACTGCATCACTGCTTCCACTCTGCAAATCCGCCAGGAGTCTCCTCTTTATTTTTATGGAAGATTTATTACATGACAATAAATTTAAATGATAAACTTGAATTATGCTTGCATTAATTTGCTTAGAAATTGTTTGGTTTTCCACAGAGTAAAAATGTGTAGAATGAGGCAATACAGGACCATCATGTGTTTGAATGTAAATTAACATCTGATTTTACCCAAGATACAGAGCTGTTATTGCAACGTGTCATCTCTTCAACAAAGGGTTCTGTCATAATATTTATTTTTAAAAGAATGTGCCCCTTTCAATAGCACCTTTCCTATCGAGAGTTCAAGGCACTGTGCAAAAAAGCTTCAGAATTATAACTCTGGTTCCCACATCACCCACTGAGGCTGGTGTCACAGGATCTGTAAACAACAGCCTCACAAGGTTGGCATCACAGGATGGCCACCATTCAACAGTGCAGATGGAAGCAAGGCTGTGGAGCAGCTCAAGGACAAAGACAGAGAAAGGAAAGAAAAGAAGATCCCCGGAGCACAGAAAGTACACTGCACACACAGTCCTCTCCTTCGGAAGGAAATCGCAGGAACTGTAGAAGATGGAGAGAGGAAAGAACATAGGACCAGTGTCAATCAGAACACTCAGTAGCTTCCTCCAGCTTGTTTAGGGTACCCCCAAGAGGAACGTTTAGTGGGGGGTGCTTTTAGGCCCTAAATTTCTTAATATATCATTCTTTAGGCAACATACTGCCCTGTAGGTTCTGTGGAGCCAGGGTTTTGCATTAGACGTTGTAGCTCTCTGCATAACTGAGTCACTGCTTTCCAGAGCCATAAATTAGAGGTGTGGTACTTTCTGATACTTTATAAGCTTGAGTTTGCAAGGTCAACCCTTGGTCTCTTAATCTCCTCCTAAGCACTGTGCCTGCAGTTTCTGTAGCTGCCATTTGATATTGGGGGCTGATCCCTGGGCATACTGACACCAAATTCAGGGCTATTCCAGTGTCCTACGTCGCTTCCAGGAGTCAGGGAGCTTCTAGTCTCTGACAAAGAGCCATGCTTCCTATGAATATGACACAGCTGAGGAATGGATTATAGCACAAGCCACAGCAAATAATGCATTTTTATTTTTTAAGAATTCAAAGCATAAAATTCGATCTCATTAGGGTACGTCCGTTTGGGATCTCCCACCCAAAGCCAGGGAGATTCATCGGGAGCTCCCCACCCGCTTGATCAGGTCATGTGTGGCAACCCCTACCGTCCTGACTTCACAAAGCTATCAAAAGTGCCAGCTACTCAGACACAGCCTCTGGAAGTAGCAGAAGCTCCCCTCCAGAAGGAAAGCAGTCTCATATGACTAACCAGGTAATGCTTCACGATTCTGTTGGCTCTGAGCTGACTGCAACAAAATTTTAAAATATTTCGTCCAGATTTCCAAGTTCCCCTTAGCTGGAGGGTTGGTTTGGATTACCTGGTGCTCCATTACTATCAGCAGACCATCTTTCATGGGTACTGTGACCCAGCTTCTAAATCACCTCAGTCACCGAATGTGGATTGAGGTGAAACCAGATTACTAGTGCCCCCAGTGCTTAGCAAATGTATGTTCTCTCTGGAGGACACGAACTGTTACAGACTGAATGTATCCTCCAAATTTCATGTATTGAGCCCTAACCCCCAGTGTGATGGTATGAGTAGGTAGAGCCTTTGGGAAGTAATTAGGTTTAGATGAGGCCATGATGGTGGAGCCCCATGATGAGATTAGTGCCCTTATAAGAAGAGACATGAGAGAAATCTTTCTCTCCAACATGTGGAGACACAGCGAAGAGACCACTGTTTATAAGCCAGGAGGAAAGCCCTCACCAGGAATGTAATCAACCAGCACCTTAATCTTGGACTTTCCAACCTTTTCATACTTTTCAGAACTGAGAAATCAATGTCTCTTGTTTAAGCCACCCAGTCTATGGTATTTTGTTATAACAGCCCAAGCTGACTTAAGACAGGAGCACAACGCAAGGCCTCAAATTATTTCTGTTACAATCAAATATCCAGGTATATGAGAAGACCAAATAATATAAATGACATGAATTAAAACCAGAGGGAAGGGCTCCCCTGGTGGCACAGTGGTTGAGAGTCCGCCTGCCGATGCAGGGGACACGGGTTCATGCCCCGGTCCAGGAAGATCCTACATGCCGTGGAGCGGCTGGGCCCGTGAGCCATGGCCACTGAGCCTGCGCGTCCAGAGCCTGTGTTCCGCAACGGGAGAGGCCACAACAGTGAGAGGCCCGCGTACCGCAAAAAAAAAAATAAAAAAATAAAATACCAGAGGGGGAAAATGGGCATTTTCCAGATGCCCATGCTCCAGATGTCTCACAGAATTTGAAACACCTGTGCTTTCTGTGTTAAAGGAAAAAAAAGCACGTGCCCAAGAATTTCAGAGAATTAGAAACAATAAAAGGGACCAAATGGAAATTCTAGAACTGAAAAATATAACAAAAATGCAGAATAATTCAGTGGATGGGCTCAAGAAGAGGTGAAAAGTCAAAGTTATAGAAAATCAAGTTACAGAAAATTTCAACAACGCAATTAGAAAACTTGCAATTCTATAACTTGAGTAAGGTGAAAAGTCAGAGCAAAACCAGAATCAAAAAGATAGGGCTTCCCTGGTGGTGCAGTGGTTAAGAATCCATCTGCCGATGCAGGGGACACGGGTTTAAGCCCAGGTCTGGGAAGATCCCACATGCCCCAGAGCAACTAAGCCCATGCACCACAACTACTGACCCTGTGCTCTAGAGCCCATGAGCCACAACTACTGAGCCTGTGAGCCACAATTGCTGAGCCCACGTGCCACAACTACTGAAGCCTGCACATGTAGAGCCCGTGGTCCACAGCAAGAGAAGCCACCGCTTGCCGCAACTAGAGAAAGCCCACATGCAGCAACAAAGACCCACTGCAGCCAAAAGTAAATAAATTTTTAAAAGATAGCAAATAGAGGGTTAAGAGACATGAAGGATACAGTGAGGATATCAAAAGCGTAAAGAGTGGGATAGTTAAATAAATATTGGCTGAGAACTTTTCCAAAACTCATGAAATATTTCAAACCATAAATTCAAGAAGCCCCAACAAATCGCAAATGGGATAAATAAAACACAATCCACACCTAGACACATCACAGTAAAACTGTTGAAAACCAAAGAAAAGGAAAAGTTTTAAAGCTACTGAGGGGTGAGGCATGGGTAGGAGAGGGATTACCATCAAAGGAGCAACAATTAAACTGACAGCTAACTTCTCAGCAGAAGCAGCCTTTGAAGTGCTGAAAGAAAATGACTGCCAACCTAGAATTTTCTAATTGGGGAAAATATCCTGCAGGGATGCAGAAGAAATAAAGACATTTTTACATAAAGAGCTGGAAGAATTCATCAGCACACATGCCCTAAAGGAAAATTAAAAGTATTCTAAAGGCAGAAGGAAAATGATCCCAAATGTAAGGATAGAGCTTCAGGAAAGATTGAAGAGCAATGAAAATGAGAAATGTACAGGTCAACATAAATACTAACTACATAAAAATAATTATGTCTTGTGAAGTTTAAATACATATCGAAATGTGCTCAAGTAAAGGTATATAGGTGGGGAGGGCTTTAATAGGGTTTAAGTGTTCTAAGCCCCTTGCATCATCCAAGAAGAGAGTTTTTAAAAATCCAGTTTAATGTTAGACTTTGATAAGTCTAGAATGTGTATTGTAATAAATATTAGTTAAAAGGTGTATAACTTTCAAGCCAGTGAGGGAATATGGAATAATTCAATGAACAGGTTTAAGAACTGCAAAAGGAGGGAATAAAAAAAGAATAGGTGGTACAAATAGAAAGCAATTTGTAAGATATACATGATAAACCCATTATTACATTAAATGTAAATGGGCTAACTAACACTCAAGTGTTGACAAAGATTGTCAGGCTTGATTTAAAAAGAATTACCATAGTAGTTGTAAGATCTAGGGATGTAATGTACAACATGATAAATATAATTTAATACTGCTGTAAGTTATATATGACCATTGTTAAAAGAATACATCCTAAGAGTTCTTATCACAAGGAAAAATTTTTTTTTCTATTCCTTTAATTTTGTATCTATATGAGATGATGGGTGATCACTAAACTTACTGTGGTAATCATTTCATGATATATGTAAGTCAAATCATTATTCTGTACACTTCAAACTTGTACAGTGCTGTATGTCAATTACATCTCAATAAAACTTAGAAGAAAAGAATTTAACAGTAAAAAATGAAAATTAAAACAACTATATGCTGTTTACAAGAGACACTTTTAAAACATACGAATTTTGAGGACTACCCTGGTGACGCAGTGGTTAAGAGTCTGCCTGCCAATGCAGGGGACACCGGTTTGAGCCCTGGTCCGGGGAGATCCCACATGCTGTGGAGCAACTCAGCCTGTGCGCCCAACTACTGAGCCTGCGCTCTAGAGCCCGCGAGCCACAACTACTGAGCCCACATGCCACACTACTGAAGCCCACGCGCCTAGAGCCTATGCCCCACAACAAGAGAAGCCACTGCAATGAGAAGCCCACACACCACAACAAAGAGTAGCCCCTGCTCGCTGCAACTAGAGAAAGCCCATGTGCAGCAACGAAGACCCAACACAGCCAAAAATAAATAATAAAATTTAAAAATTTTTTTAATGAAATCTATAAAAAATTTAATAAAAAAATACGAATTTTGAAAGAAAAGGATGGAGAAATATACACCCAGCAAACAGCAACTATAAGAAACTGGTGTAGATATATTAATATTACAGCAAACTTTAAGGCAAAAACTTTATTAGAAATAAAAACAGTCAATTCAATTACCAGAAAGAGGTAGTAATTCTAAATTTTATGCACTTAGTGATACAATCTCAAAATTAAAAGTTGATAGAACTAGGAAATTTTGGCAAATATGCAATCATAGTGAGATTTTAACACATCTATTTCAGTAATAGTAAAAACAAGCATACAAAAATCAAGTTATAGAAAATTTAAACAATGCAGTTAGAAAACTTGGCCAAAGAGATACATGTAGAACACTACATTCAACAGCTTCCTTTTCAAACACAAATGGCACATGTGCCAAAATTTGTATGCTGAGCTATAAAACAAGTCTCAACAAACTTCAAGAGAGTTAATTCCAATGAAATATGTTCTTTGACCACAATGCAGTTAAGGTGGAAATCAGTTACAAAAAGATAATGTAATAATCCTCATATATTTGGAAGTTAAATAGATTTCTAAATAACCCACCTGTCAAAGAAGAAATCATAAAGATAATTTGAATTATTTCAAACTGAATAATGAAAATACTACATATTGAAACTTAGGGAGAAGAAAAATTGTGAGTTGCAACTGAAACTATGCTTATAAATTTATACCTTTAACTGCATATGTTCGAATAAAAGAAAGGCTGAAAATCAATTATCTGAGCAACCACCTAGAAATTAAATTTAAAAAAACAAATGAAACCCATAAATGAAAGCCAAAATATAGAACAAAAATATACGATAAAGGGAATCAAGAAAGTGAAAAGTTGGTTCTTTAAAACGATTGACAACCCCGTAACAACACTGATCGACAAGGAAGGGGAACGAGTGGGAGAGTGGGAGTGGGACAGAGGAATAGCCGGTATCAGAAGTGAAAATGGACGAACTCATTCAGATTAGGCAGACGTTAAAAATATTTAAGAGGATGTTATAGATACTAGTAAATTCTAAATCTAGATGGAGTGATGTTTCAGGAGTGTATACATATGTCATAACTAATCAAATTGTGCACTTTACATATATGCAGTTTTTGTATGTCAATTATGCCTCAATAAAGCTTTGGATTAAATGAACAAATTTCTGTTTTTAAAAAAATAGCTTTCTAAAACTGACATCAGAAGGTCTTGAAAATTGGAATCATCCTATATCTATTGCCTAAATTGAATACATAATTTAAAATCTCCTCACAAGAAATCGACAGGCCCAGATGGCTTCACTAGTGAATTTAGCCAAACATCTAAGAAAGAAATAATGCCAATCTTACACAAACCCTTCCAGAAAATAGAAAACCTCCAAATTGATTTTATGAGACCAGCATAAACTTAGATGTCAAAAATCTGACAGGAACAGTATAAGAAACTAAAATTGCAGGCCAGTCTTTCTCGTTATTGTAGTTACGAAAGGTCTAAACAGAACATTAGCAAATGGAAACTAGCAATATATAAAAGATTAAATTGGACTTATCATTCAAAAATCAATGAGTCATTCACATTTCCAGAATAAAGAAAGAGGGCTTACCTGGTGGCGCAGTGGTTGAGAGTCCGCCTGCCGATGCAGGGGACATGGGTTCGTGCCCCGGTACGGGAAGATCCCACATGCCGCGGAGCGGCTGGGCCTGTGAGCCATGGCCACTGAGCCTGCGCGTCCAGAGCCTGTGCTCCGCAACGGGGAGTCCACAACAGTGAGAGGCCGCATACCGCAAAAAAAGAAAAGTAAATGATAATAGGTGTGGACAAAATTTTTTGATAAAATTCAAAAATCATTGGATGATGTGTTTAAGCAAACTAGAAAAATAAGGAAATGTCCATTTGATAAAGATAGCTACAAAAAACCTACAGCAAACACATCATACTTAAAATATCAAAAACTTTCCTCCTAAGATTGGGAGCAAGAAAATGATGTCCATTAATACTTCTATTCAAAATGGTACTAGGTAATGATATACATGCCAAAGTACTAGGGGAAAGTATACTGATGTCTGCAACTACTTTGAAATGCATCACAAAAAGGGGAAAAGAATGGATTGATGGACGAATAGAAGGATGGAGAGATGTGTGATAAAACTAGTTTGGTAAGCTTCGTAAAATCTAGAATGGTAGAATCTAGGTGGTGGGTATACAGGTGTCCACTGTACAATTCTTTCAATTTCACTGTGTGTTGGGGGGAAATAGTACCTGAGGTCTTAGCCTAGTGTTTTTTTAAAAAAGAAAAAAGTTAAGATTGGATTAGACGGAAAGAAAAACTGTCATCCTGTGCAGATGACATGGTTACTTCAGATAATCTAAAAGAATCTACCAATAAACTAGCAGAATGAGCAAGGTTTCTGGATGCCAGGTCACATACAAAAACCACTTGTATTTCTATATGCCAGCAACAATTAGAAAATGAAAATTTTTAAGTGTACCATTTACAGTAGGATTTAAAAAATCCATTAAGTTCCCAGAGATCAATCTAAAAAATAAAAAAAAAAAAGAGTGAAATTAAAGCCCTAAGTAAGTGGAAGCGTATTAGATTCAGGGGCTGGAAGGCTCAACATTGCTATTGCAGCTGCAGAGGGAGCAAAGGAGGGTTCCGCCTGCTGGTCTCTACCTTCCCTCATCCAACATCTGCATACAGTCTCGTTTCCCCACAAAGAGCACCACACACGCCCCTCGAAGAACATAAGCCCAAAGTCACCCTGTCCCTGCCCCAAACTCCGTGCCTGGCCGTAGCCCTCCTTCCTAAGCACGGGAGGAAGCAGCTTGGCCTAATACTTTCCCACCGCCTAACAGGGGACACTGGATTTTCAGCCACAATGGGTGGATTCTTAACCATCTACCGCCCAACCACCTCCTCAAGCTCAATGGCACATTTTAGGTGATGTTATTTGCAGCAATCATGTAGTCTACGCGAGCTAATTTAGACAGAAAAAGATTTATTTCTGGATATTAGGTAGCTACGAAATTCCGGGCTGGGCTGGGGAACTAAGCTTACATGCTACACAGCCAGGAGAAATGGCCAGTTGCTCCCCAGGACTGAGAGGCAGCTTGGCTGCGGCCCCACCCAGCGCTCAGCATCCGTCCACACAGCTAAGAGACCAGCCACTAAACTCTGCCCACAGCTGCCCAGGAGGAACCAAGCCCAAATGCCCATGCACCTGCCACCGCCCGACGCTCTCTCTCACTTTCCAAGTCTCAGCCGGAGCGCTTCGGGAAAGCTGGGTGCAGGCAGAACCCCAGCTGCAGGGGAGCCTAGAAAGTGAAGCATTTTTGCTCTCCAGCCTGTGTCAGGAAAGCCCAGTCCACAGGGGTGGGAGTGTGCTGCCTGAGCCACACTGTGGCATCTGTCACTTTACCTCACGCTGTCGTTTGAGTCTTAAGTGAGACAATACTTAAAGCATGGAGAATGTAAATTCTCTAGGTCAGGGGTTTATGTCTGATTTCTGTGTGTCTGTACCCCACCCATAACAGTACCTGACCTCAAGGAATATTTGTTGAATACGCCAGCATTTAGCACAATTTCTAGAACATGATAAGCACTCAATAAATAAGAGCTAGGGGACTTCCCTGGTGGCGCAGTGGTTGAGAGTCCGCCTGCCAGTGCAGGGGACATGGGTTCCATCCCTGGTCCGGGAAGATCCCACATGCCGCGGAGCAACTAAGCCCGTGCGCCACAACTAATGAGCCTGCGCTCTAGAGCCCGTGAGCCACAACTACTGAAGCCCGCACGCCTAGAGCCCGTGCTCTGCAACAAGAGAAGCCACCACAATGAGAAGCCTGTGCACCGCAAGGAAGAGTAGCCCCCACTGGCGGCAACTAGAGAAAGCCCCGCATGAAGCAACGAAGACCCAACTCGGCCAAAAACTAATTAATTATTTTTTTTTTAAAGTCAAGGAAACAGAACAAATGCTAAAAACTATAGTTTAGGGGGGAAAAATAATAACCAGTATAATTTCACATAATAGGAAGTCCCAGAGAGGGCTAATGTAGCACCCAATGCCATCTTAAGGACCCAAACTCTGCCCATCTGTAGCTTTGACACCCTCTGGCTGGCTCAGCTCATAGTCACAAGAGGGCTGCAGCAGTTCCTGGTGTTGCATCAAGGCCTGATCTCATCTAGGGCACAGCTTTGGAGCGGGGCTCCTCTCCCAGAGGTCCCCTCACATTTCCATGCCCAGGACTGCTTCCCACACCCATTCCTAAAGCAGCATTGGCAAGGAGAGAGTTCCACCATCACGGCAAACGAATCAGGATCTGGAACCTGGATGGATCCGCTGTATGAAGGAGAGAGAATACCAGAATGTAAATCAGGCTCTTTTAGGAAGAAGGAAGAGGAAAGCAAGGGTGGACAGTTACCCAACAGTGTAGGCTATGATCAGGGACAGAGGGGAAAGGCAGAGAACCCCCTCCGGAAGTCTCCTGTGTCCCAGCTCTCGGATCCTACAGTTGCATGAGGCTGCCCTAGAGCCAGGGGACAGTTCCCAGGGCAAGGGCTCGTGGAAGGCCAGGAGGTGTGCAGGGTGGATGGACACACAGCCACTTCCTCACCAGGGCTCCCACACACAGGCCACGTGGACGAACGGCGGTTCCTCCATCCCCCAGAGTCGGCTTAATAGGAAACAGGGTTTGGTGGGGAACAAACAATTTATGACAACCGAGCCCTCAAACTGGAAACATCTGTCCTCACCACAGCACAGCCCCTCCAGCCCAGCCCAGCCTGGCTCCTGAGGGGGCCCAACCCGGCCAGGCTGGGGAACTCAAGATCCTTCTGAGGATCCACATAGAGGAGCCCCCAGCCTGGGAGGGGTCTCCAGGCTCCCGACTTGAACCCCGGAGCCTCACAGTCTCCCAACCTCATCATGCAGACCTCGGCACCGCCCACACCCCAAGCCATGGGGGGATTCAGAGCCGGTGACCCCAAAGGAGCCCCGGCTTTACTTTATTAACCCCCTGGGGGCCAGGGCTGGGCAGGGAGATGTTCTAGCTTCAATCCCACTGCCTCCGCCCACACCGTCTCCCTGGACCCCCTTCCTCTCCTGGTCTCCCTGTCTCCCTTTAAGGCCAGGCTCAAAGCTGTCTTTGCCAGGCAGCCCCGCCCAGTGGCCAGACGACACCCATCCCCCATTGCCCACGGAGTCCTGGTTGGCGCCCCTTACTATGAAGCTCTTCAGGGCAGCACTGTAGGAGCACCCCGTCGCCCTGCTGGCATCTGTAAGGCCCCCAGGGAGCATCTGGGGGCAGGAGCAGTGACTAAACACACCTGGGACCAAGGGGGCGTGGCAGGAGGCTGGGGCCCACGGCCTCCAAAAGGCGAAGTTGACTGCAACACACACACGGCCCCACCTCAGGGCCACTATTTCTGGGGCAGAGACCAGGGCGGTCCCCCGGCTCCACTTGAAATCACCTGGCTTCAGAGCAGCTGGCCTGGCTACCTGGTGGGCATCTGTGCAGCCTGTTTGCCCAGTCTGTGTCGAGGATGACAAGCCTGCCGAGGGTGGGGCTGCAGGAACACTAGCGATGAGAGGCCTGGGCAGTGGGAGCTCAGCGGGTGGCCCCGGGCAGGCTGCCAGCCATGTTGGTTGGGAACTGAATTCACCTGGATGACAGCCCCATAGGAGGAGTTTCCCCAAGTTTGTGTTGAAGAGATGGGGTGGGGAGGGAGGAGAACCTAAGCCCCAGAAAGCTCTGCCCAGAGCCTGGCACAGTGGGCCTTGGGGGGACCGTGGGTAGGGGTGGAGGGAGCAGAAGTAGCTCTGAACGTGGCCAGGGCAGAGCATATGTCCTGGCTGCCTCTGCGGAGGCCTCACCCCACTGGCCCCGTTTGAATCCAGCCCCCTCCAGGAAGTCACCCTGGACTAGACCAAGCTGTATCCCTCCCTTCCTGGGCTCCCATAGCCCCACCACAGCCCTGCCACCCCAGGAGGTGTTCCGGGGGGCCGTGCCCCTGCCAGGTGGCAGCTTCCTCCGAGCCTCGGTGAGCCAACCTCCCCTCTGGGCCACCATAGCCCCCAGTCCCTCCTCAGAGCAGACCTCCTGATGTTGTCCCCATTCTACAGAGGGGAGACTGAGGTACAGAGAATGAACAGACCCCTTGTTCCTGACTCTGCCTCCCTGTCCGTTCCCTGCCCCTCTTCTGCCCAGTGGACTGTGGGGAGAACTGGCCCCAGAGGAGAGGCAGCACGCTGGGGAGGGGTTGATGGCAGGGGGCTGTGGAGTGAGGGACGCTGGGTGACTGGGGCTGGAGAAGGCTGAAGGGCCTGCTGTCTACTGGGAAAGTGTTTGTCTGCCAAGGCCGGCCAACCAGCAGGGCTCCGAGTGTGTGGGGCAGGGACACCCTTGGAAGGAGAGTCCTGTGCGGGGACGTTTCACCCAGTCCCTGGCTGCGCTGGCCCCCCGGCCCTCCCAGGACTGGGCCTCAGTACCCCCTGCACCCTGCCAGCCTGAGGCCTGCGCAACCGCCCACGCAGGGTGGCACTGGCAGAGTAGGGGGTGTCCAGGGGGTGAAAACACCCCCTAGACCAGCTCACTCTCAGTCCAGATGGGAGAGCAGGGGGCCCAGACCCAGCCGCGCCCCTCAGTCCAGAGACCAGGAAACCAGACGCCGGCTGGGACGGCCGTTCCAAAATGCACACATCTTCAAAGCAGGGCTATTTTCCATGTCCTCTGGGCAATTTTAAAACAAGTTTGTAAAACTGGAATCTTAATAGATGACAGATTGACATGCGTGTAAGCATGTGGGCACGTGTGTGTGTGTCTGTCTTGCACACGCGTGTTTGGGCACCTTTGGAAGCTACTGCAGCCACAGCATCTTGGGAGATGGGTGGGCTGGGGGTGTTTTCTAAAGAATGTCCAGGTTCACTTCCACGTTCACTGTGTGTTTCGAAGGAGCTGAGCCTTCAGGAACTGGGGAGAGAAGGGTGGTACTTCAGAGCCAGCAGAGGGGGCTATGGGCAGCCCCGGAGGCCTCCCGCGCAGGGTCAGGGTGTGAAGCACAGCCTGATCTGAAGTCACTGCCGTGCCCCCCAACACTCATACGCCCCTTCTCCTGTCTCGATTTGGAACCCAGATGTCTTCGTCTGCTCGGCCGAGCTGCTTACTAAGTATCACAGACTGGGGGGCTTAAACCACAGACATGTATTTCTCCCAGTTCTGGAAGCTCGAAGAACAGGATCGAGGTGTCGGCCAGGTCGATTTCTCCTGAGGCTTCTCTCCTTGGCTTGCAGATGGCAGGCTTCTCGCTGTGTCCTCACACGCTCTTCCCTCTGTGTGTCTGTGTCCTAATCTCTTCCTTTAAGGACACCTGTCTTATTGGGTGAGGGCCCACACTAATGACCTCATTTTACCTTAATCACCTCTTTTAAAGATCCTATCTCCAGATGCAGTCCCATTCTAAGGTTAGGGCTTCAGCATATGAACTGGGGCGGAGGTGGGGAAGGGGACACAATGCAGCCCGTGACCCTGGATCCGTGAGTTGGCTCCCCGTGTGGTCCCACAAGCAACCCCCTCATTTTCAACTCCATTTCCTTGCTTCCCTCTTCTGTTGGGCACAGCAGACAGTTGCCCCCCCCACACACACACAGACACCCAGGGCAGGGCCCCGCCATCCTCTGGCTCTGGCTTGGGAAGATGGACCCCTCTCTCCCTGGAACCACCCTCAGTCAGTTCCTCATCAGCTTGCTTCTTCCATCCCTTCCCGCATCCTGTGCGTTGCTGGCTCATCGATTGTTAACCTTGAACTTTCTGCCCGTCCACTGGGGCACTCAGTAAGGGCAGCACCAGACCCCAGGCACGTGCTCAGGGACACTCCCAGCCTTTGCTGCCCAGTGCCTCACTCCGCTGTCTACACACTCAGGCAGAATCAGAGCTGACGAGGGTGAGGGGAGAGAGAATAACTGGAAACAGCAGGCTCTGTTTGTACACTTTGGGGGGGAACTGACTTGCAGATGGTGAGCAAAAACTCCATCTGGGCAAGTGCACCCTTGAGTAGGCAGATGGGCATCAAAGGGAAAACTGCAGTTACACTTGGATTCTCCCGAAAGCCATGAGCTGGTTACTGGGGAGCACTGCCACAGCCCACACCGCGCGGGCAAGTCTGCGTATCCTTCCCAGCACCTCCGCCCTCAGCCCGATTTGCACCGTTTCCCACTGCATCCCTAGAGGCCAGCTCCACACCTGTAACCATGATGCTCAGACAATGCCTGGATAATGACCAGATGGATAGGACTGGGTGGGGGGCCTCCAGACCAGGCCACAGGGGAGATAAGCAGAAAACTAAGGTGGGTTCCTGGAGAACACCCACCTTCAAGGGGTGACTGACAGAGGGAAGCCCAGCAGGGAAACTTAGGCCCAGCAATGAGGGAGAAGGCGGAGACCGGGAGGGAGGGAGGCGTCAGAAGCCAAGGGTCAGGGTATTTTCTAGAAAGCCTGAATGGTGGCCGAGAGGTGAAGAAAGGCCAGGCAGAAATAAGCCCATTAACTTTATCCACCCAGAGATCCTAGGGGACGCTGGTGATAGGGGTTTCTGTGCAAGGGTGGGAGCAGGAAAGAGATGGCAGCGCTTTCGTTTATCTATTGCTGCGTAACAAATAACCCCCAAGCTTAGCAGCTCAGAACAACCATTTTATCATGTTCACAGATTCTGTGGGTCAGCAGTTTGGACAGAGCACAGAGGAGAAGGCTTGTTTGTATTCCATGAGGTCTGAAGCTCAGCGGGTAAGACTCCACAGCTGGGGGACACTCAACAGCAGGGGGCCAAAGTGACCTGGGGGTGTCTGCACTCTCACTGGTGGCAAGTGCCAACTGCTGGCTGGGACCTCGGCTGGAGCTGAGAATACCTACACGTGGCCGCCCTGTGGCCTGGGCTTCTCACAGCTTGGCAGCCTCAGGTAGCTGGGCTTGGACATGGCGGCCAGAGCGCCACCACAGGCGTCCAGCAAACAAAGCAGGAGGGCATCACCTTTTCAGACCTGAGGTCACACAGCATCACTTTGACGTCCTTCTACTGGTCACATGACCACCTGGATCGAAGACTGTCAAGATCACAGGGTGGCATGAGGGCTTCCAGGGATCGCGGGAGCCTCGGGACAAGGTCACTTTTCCTCTGGACCTCAGAGTCTGCGTGGGGGACACCATGAGGAAGGGCCCGGCCAACACGAAAGCAAGAGGCAGGTCCTGAGAACGGAAAGTGGCTCACACTCCACCGAGGCCCGGGCTGAAAGAAGGGTGGAGGCCCCAGGCCTGGCCCCTGGGGCCTCAGTTAGGGGATGGTAATTCTGACTTTGGGGAACATGGAGCAGGCTTAGAAAAGGGGTTTCAGAAGAAAGGCAATTCAGCTCTTCCATTTTAAACCCATTCCCCCAGTTACTGGAGCCCCAGGCCACACTCACCGTTATTGTGCTGCTGCCATCTTTAAACAGGGCAAAAAGAAATGTGCACGCATCAGGACATCGATGTGAAATCCCTCAACAAAGTGTGCGTGTGTGTGTGTGTGCGTGTGTGAGAGAGAGAGAGAGAGAGAGAGAATGGAGCCATCACACATTGGCCAGTCGTCATATCAACGTCAGCGTCTGTGTGTGGGGTGCTTCCTAGAGTTAAGCAGTGCACAACCCAGGCAGCCGTACCTGGCTGCCCTGAGTGTAACCTCCTGTATGCTAAAGGAAGCCCTTGAGGCCCAGGCCTGGCCCCCAGCCCGCTAGCCCTGCCTGCAAGGGCTGCTCCCTAAGTTCCCCACCCTGCAGGCTGAACCAGGTAGGAGCTTCCAGCTTCCAACTCCCCACCCCCGCAGATCACCCAAACTCCCCTCTGGGCCCCATCACTTCCCCTCATTGCCTCCTGGTGAGGCTGGTCCCTTGGCTAAGCGGGGAAGGCAGTGCCCTCTGGTCCTGGCGGCGCACCTCTATAGACACAGCAGAGGTGGCCGGGTGGCAGGGCGGCGTTCCCTTGGCTCTGAGACTTTGGCAGGGCCCCGCCCCTCTTGCCTGAGTCATGGAATTCTCCAGAGGTGGGCAGGGCTGCTGCCGGGAGCCAGGAGAGGTGAGGTCATGGGTCGTGTCCTGCAGGGGCCCGCCCCTCCCTGGGGCAGGGCAGCTGAGCTCTTGTTTCTGGGAGCTCATTCACCCGACCTGGAGACTCAGACAGGTGGGAGGCTCCCTGTTGGTGCTGCATCTCCTGGGCTTCAAGCCCCCTTCACCTCTCCAGACCTTCCCACCTGACAGAGAAGCCAGGGGCCTGGGGACACCCATGAGAGGATGGGAGAGAACAGCGAGGGTCCTTCAGGCAAGTGGGACTGCGTGCACTAAGACAGGGGGTGGGGAAAGACTAAGGCTGTCCCCCTGGGGGGAGTGGGATGTTGTAGGGAAACGCTGGGGTCAGGATGGAAGGATGACTGGTGTGGGCAGTACTGGACACCGGGGTAGGTTCTGAGCCGGGCGTGGCTTAGCAAAGTTCAGGGTTGCCCTACCCAAGGGCCACGTTGGAGGCAGGGCTGAAGGGTTGGAGGCATCCTTGTGAAGGCAGTTAGACCCACGCGCTGATGGCCACAGGGGCACAGATGGAAAATGGACGGTGGATGGCAGTGCAGGACACCCAGCTACTCGGCACCGTGCACCTCGTATCACGTCATCCATCCTCCCACCTGCCTGAAACAGGCCACAGCTCACAGGGGAAGCGGAGGCTCCAAGATGTAGCCCTACGTCCCGGGTCATAGGGGACCCCAGGGGCTTGACCAAGCCCCCCCTCCCCAGAGCAGTTCTCCCCTTGCCCGCCATGCTCCCCCTTCTCTGAGAGGTGGTGAGATTCGGCCTCAGGTGACTGGACCAGGAAGGTGAGCAGCGGGCTGCTTACGGGGCGAGCAAAGATGAAGAGACTGCTTTCAGAGCTGTGAGTTTCTGGTGGGGATGACACATCCACTGACACGTGTAGAAACTACTGGAAACACAGGTCTGGAATGGAGAGAGGCCAGGACTGGGGCTTCTGATGCCACCTGCCCAGAAGCAGGAAGTATGACCCCAGACCAGCTGAGCCCTCACAAATTTAGGGGGTTTGGAGAGCAGAGCTGCCCAGGGTGAGGTGTCATCCTGGGGGGACTGTGGGTCATCAGACTTCACGCCAAACCATAGCAAGTCACCCCAGAGCCCTGGATTTGGAGCTGGGATGATCTACGGCCATGGTCAAAGAGGAGGCACGGGGTTGGGGGGAGAGGGGCTTCTTCTCCCCCAAGGCACCCCAGCCCTAAGCCTGCGCAGGACTCCTCCCTCCCCCAAGCTGCTCGGGGGCTGTGGAGGGGCTGAGGGTGAGGATTCAGTGCCAGAGCTGCCCGGCGGGCTCCCTGGGCGGTGAGATCTGCTGGGTTCTGGCCCTCCTCCTGTCTGCCAGGCCCCCTCACGGGTCGTGCTGGTCACTCTGGGGTGCAGCCTGGGAACCAGCCCTTTACCCTCAGCACTTACAGCAAGTGGGGAGGTTGGCAAGGCCAAAGGGGCGGCTTGGTTTGGGGAGGATGCAGGGCAGCCGTCTTAACTCACTTCAGAGCTCGCAGGCATACTCCACACACACGCACACACACACACGCACACGCACATGCACTCTCACACTCACACCCAGACACTTCACACATGCTTACACACTCTCACACGTGCTCACACACACATGCACACCTGCAGCCAAGACATGGGCTTACGTCCTGGGACCAGGGGGGCAACCCAGGGGGCAGGTGGGGGTGACCGTGGCTGGTCACACTTCACAGCCGTGGGCTGTGGCCCTGAGAGGGCAGCTCGTCCAAGGTCACCCAGCCCGTCAGGCTCGGCCAGGGCTAGGTGGCAGACGCCCCCAGCGTCTGCCCAGGACTCCCAGCACACTTCCCCTGCTGGCCCCTGGGGCCCCTGCTCCCCTCCGGGCCAGGCTGGGCCCTCCGCAGGTACACGCCTGATGCCAGGGGCCAGGGGCCCCTTCCCGAGGACCCCAACCCAGGGCTGGCTGCCCCAACTTTCGCCCTGAGCATCAGATCCTGGGCAGACAGGGTCTCCCTCCCACTCGCCCCCCTACACACATGGCCTGAGCTGTGCTCCACCCTTGTGACCTGAGCAGTGAGGAAGAGATGGAACAGACAGTGAGGCCACAACAGGAATGTCAGCTCCCTCTGCAGGAGCCCCCCGACAAAGCTCACCGCCGGACCACAGCCCATCAGCTACCCCTCCGCAGGGCCCGGAGAAGCGGGGAGGGCGCTGGCGGAGCCCAGGAACACAGCAGCATGGTGGTGAGGGAGCAGTTCCTGCTCTGTCATTTACCACGTCTGCGAGCTTTGTGGCCTTGGGTAAGGAGGTCTCGCCCTCTCCTCGTGACATGGGTTTAATGAAAGTGCGCACCTCGGAAGGCGCTGTGGAGGTTAGATGTGATGACGCATAGAGAGGGCAGTGGAGGCTCCGCAGGCAGAACCATCTTTCCAAGGCCCAGGAGATGGCGGCCAGCCCGGGAGCCCCCAGAGCCCTGCCTCCTGGCTGTGCAAGCTGAGCTCAGGAGGAAGAGCCAAGTCAGGGCCGCAGGGAGGGGGAAACCTCGCTGCCAGAGCCAGCCCAGCTGGCAGGTACCCGGGCCCCAGCTATACACGTGTGCAGGGTTTGAGGGGCGGGGCCTGCCCGGGATGCCCAGAGGCCCAGAGAGAGGCCAACAGAGCACTGCCAAGGAGACACAGGGGATTCCCAGGCGCTACCATCCCCCAACTGCAAAGCCACCCAGAGCTGGGTGGACGGTGGCCCTAGAAATAAAGGGGGACTGTCTGTGTCTGTCACCCTCACCCTGAACAGGGCCGTTGGCAGGGGGCGGCAAGCAACAGCGCAAAGGCCTCTTGCCCCATCGAGGCCTGCTGAGAGGGCACCAGGAGTCCAGGGGTGCAAAAGGCCCACCCCTCCTTCAAAGCCCCAGGCCCAGGCCCCTTCGGGGTTCCGATCAGCGGCTGCCACGGGCCCTGTGCACAGCCGCTTGCCCCCGTCCCCTCTCTTGGCCTTGCTGGTTCACCCCCCCTCTCAGACTCCCCACGGGTGAGGGCAAAGCCTCTGCCTCGGTTTCCCCAATAGTGTCTGGCATGTAGCAGCGGCTGCACCCTGGGAGTGCTCCACAGAGGGTGGCTACCAGCACGTGCCTGACGATGGGGACAGGGTGCAGGCAGGGGAGGGTGGAGACCAGGGTGGGCTCGCACCCAGATTCGCCCTAGGAATGGACAGGCCCTAACTAGGCCTTTTTGTTCAAACTGCCCTAATTCCCACGGGTCTGGCAAAAGGGGAGGAAGGAGGCTTCCGTTTCCCGAAACCCTCTGGCCCTCAGGGAGGCATCTTCAGGTGAACCCTCTCCCTCCCGGGCCTCAGTTTTCCTTCCTGCGAGTTGGTACCTGCCTGGCGCGCCCGAGGCTGTTCCCGTGAGCAGTGCCATCATTGCTGGGAAGCCACAGGCTCTTCCAGGACAACGCGCCATAAATACCTCCTCCATCTCATCATCTTCATCAGGGCCTGGGAGCCCAGGCGGAACAGAGGTGCGAGGGCGGGGCACGTGAGTCGTCCCAGAAGAATGGGGCCTCTCCCGGGGACTGAGGAAGTGGGAGAACAGGGTCCCAGCTCCAGAGCAGCCTTCCCCTAGCCCCTCCACCCCTCTCACCCATCCTCCACCACCTCTGTCTGTACACCCAGAGAGAGGAGCACTTATTGACCACATAATGCTGCTCATGGGTGCTAAGGGGCCCGGGGTGGCCCTGAAGGACAGGAGGGGGGCGCCCTGTTGCAGGGGAGTCCTGAGGAAGGACTAGGAGAGAGGGAGGGAGGCTAAGAAGGTAAGAAGCAGTGGGCCTTATAGCTGGAGAGGAAAGGTAGAGGTGGGCTGAGGAAGAGAGTCGGCTGAGATACCCCTGGGCCAGGGATGGGCCTGGAGTCCAAGCCTCCTCTGAGGGCAGAGCTGGCGTGTGTGTACATGTGCGTCCCGTGGTCCTGGGTGCAAGATCATCAAGGGAGGCGCCACCCCTTGTTCCCCGCTGCTCCCCATCTGGGAGGGGCAAGGCCCATCAGCACGTCCTGAGCTGGTGACCCACAGTCCCCAAGTTCAACCCCAGGTCTTCCCCTGCCAGCCCCTCTTCCGTCCTCTGGTCAAAGTCACCCCAGAGCAGGCCAGGCATCCAGGGGCAGTGAGCTGACTGTTATTATAACTAGTAAACAAGTTCAGCAAGTTGGCGGGGTACAGCATCAATATGCAAAAACCAACTTATTTCTATACACTAGCAGTGAGCAATTTGAAATGGAATTAAGGGGGAAAAATCCATTTACGACCGCAAACAAATAATAAAATACTTAGGAATAAATTTAACAGAAGAAATGCAGGTCTTATCTTCTGAAAACTATCAATACAAAACATTGAAAGAAATTTTAAAAGATTTAAATAAATGGAAAACATCCCACATTCATGGATTGGAAAGCCTAATAGGCTTAATATGGTTAAGATGACAATATTCCCCGAAATGATCTAGAGAGTCGATGGAATCCCCATCTCTTAAGGCTCTGAAATGTCTACTTCTGTAAAACGGGAATTTTTTATAATAAGGGGTATCATCTTAGTCATTCCCTCAGAACCACACCAGAAGGCTGCCCACCTTAGGACAGTAAGTTAGTTGCAGAAGGAAAGCCCAGACTCTGGAGCCAGATAGGCCTGAAATAAATCCCAGTGCTGTGTGACCTTGGGCATGTTCCTTAACCTCTCTGAGCCTCTTTTTCACAAGATGGGGGTTGATACCACCTATCTCACCAGGTGGTGAAAAACAAATGAAATCAATGTTTGCAAAGCACCTCACATATGGTCCAGCACACACCAGGATTAGTTTCCTACACGTTCCTTCTTTCCTCTCTCTATGCTCCTGGGTCAAATGGGTACACCTGCCTTGGGGTAGGTCCAGGCCTAGGGAAGTCTTGGGACCCAGGGGGATGTATACTCATGGATGTTGCCCAGTGGCGCAATATCCTATGGAATAGCTAGGACCCACTGGGGCCTCCCAGAGCCCTCAGGATCCTTGGTCGTTGGTTGAAGGGTAAGCACTCCACACACACAAACCCACACAGTGCTGAGCAGGTGTAAACTCCTTTAATCCTTATGACAACCCTTATGAGGTAGGTAGCGTCTTTAATCACAATTCTATAGAGGTGGTAAGTACGATCTTTAATCCCAATTTGACAGATTAGAAAACTGAAGCATCGAGAAGTAACTTGTTCGAGGTAGCACAGGCAGACCATGACTGAGCTGGGACTTGGATCCAGACTGTCTGGCTCTGGGGCCCTTGGCCACTTCTTTACACAGTCCCTCGAGGTCAAGGGGTAAATGCAGCTGCCTTTAAAATGGCCACAGCTACCACAAACTGAGGAATAAGATCCCCAGGGGGACTTGCCTGGTGGTCCAGTGGGTAAGACTCCACGCTCCCAAGGCAGGGGGCCCAGGTTCCATCCCTGGTTGAGGAACTAGATCCCACATGCCACAACTAAGAGTCCGCATGCCGTAACTAAGAATCCACAGGCCGCAACAAAGATCCCGCGTGTCTCAGCTAAGACACGGCACAGCCAAACTAAGTTAATTAATTAATAAAAAAAAAAAAAGACACCACCCCCCCCCCCCCCCACCAGGGTCTTGCCTACGCTAAAAGCTCAGAAGACACAAAAGCTTCATCGAAGGTTCTGGGCCCTCCAGGGTAGATTCTGGGGCCTCTGAGCGGGCATTCCACAGGGCCCTCCCCTCTTCCCCAGGCGCGGCCAGGCCAGCTCTGGGGCATAGGGCACCTGCCATTCCTAGGGATCCCTCCTGTCTGTGTCTTATCAAAGTGTGCCAGGGGTCGGTGGGACCCACATCTCCCCATACCCCATCTCATGACTTTCACCACTTTGGGGTCTGGGTGTGCCCCGAGGAAAAGCCGCCTTTGCTAAAATGCCCAAAGGCACCACAAGGGCTGGCAGGGGCACTAGGTGACTTCTGCGCACCTTGATGTGATTCCCTCCTAGATTTGTTTCCCCGCATCATCTCTTAGAAAGCCTGTGACCTTGGGCGAAACCCCTTAACCTCTGTGAGCCTCAATTTGCTCATCTATAAAGCAGAGCTATAATTGACTTTTCCTGGATGATGCAAGGATGACAGATAACATGCAGAAAGCGTCTGCGTGAAGTAGTTGCCCAATAAATGACAGAGATTTATATTAGCCTTTTAGAACGTAGGAATGCAGGGTGAGAAAGAAATGCCGGAGGAGCAAGTAACTGGCCAGCGTGTTTCATAAAAGCTGAGGCGTTTGAATTGGGCTGTGATGTAGAAGAAAGAGATTCCCATGCAAAGAGAAGGGAAAAGCAATACCAGGCGCTGGGAATAGGAGTAGCCATGGCAGTGAGGTGGGAAGGTTCGAGAGTAAAAGCCAACACTTGTGTCCTGCTTACTATCAAAAAATGGCAGAAACTGGGCCAAACTCTTTCAGGGGACCAACACATCCAGTGCTCCCAATAGCTCGCTTTATAGAGAAGATACTGAAGCTTACAGCGCTTAATAACCTGCCCGAGTTTGTGCAGTGGTGAGGGGTGGGGAAGGAGCCCCACCTGTGGATGGCGAGCCTGGAGGCCAGGGCGGCCCTCTCCGCAGGTGAAGTGTGGGCACTGGCAGAGCCTGGGGAGGCGGGAAGGGGGATGCGGGAAGGGGGTCTGGAACTGGCCCGGTGGACCCTCCCTGAAAAAACACGGCCATTGACCTTGCCCAGCAGGCCTGACCGAGCAAATAAAGAGAGACGCAAAGAGCAAAGCCAGACAACCAACGGTGGGACGAATACAAAGGCAAGCAAGGAAGTGATGAGGAGAAGTCAGGATGGTGGGGCGAAGAGGACGCTGTAGCTGGGAGGGCCCCTGGGAGGCCAGGTGTGGAACATGCCCAGGATCCGTGTAGTGGTGGGCATTTCCTTTCTAACCCTTTATTCAGCTGTACATTTGTCTTCAATACACAT
Source organism: Orcinus orca (assembly GCF_937001465.1). NCBI lineage: Eukaryota > Metazoa > Chordata > Mammalia > Artiodactyla > Delphinidae > Orcinus > Orcinus orca. The sequence continues at coordinate 24,439,948 of NC_064573.1, forward strand.
TTATCTATGCCTGTTTCATGATAAGAAAGGTTTTTAAAAAGTGGGGGGGAACCCACAACAGTAAGACCAGGGGAAAGGAGCACGACCTCAGAAAAGCATGAGACTTTTAGACCATTAGGGAGTGTTGTGTGCAGCCTTCTGCCAAAACAGCTAACATCAAGATCACATGGATGCTTTTTCGGAACTGCTGGGGAAGGAGACTCAACAAGGAAGAGAAACTCCGATCAGCTCTGGACAGACTCCAGGCCTGGCGGGGGGGGCGGTCCCCCAAGTGGCTGGCACGTTCCACGTGGTTCACTTCCAGGATGGTTGTGATTTTTGTATGGAGTGTGTAGTACTTTCATAACAGGGAAAAAACCCAATGTTTAACAGCTAAAGGGCAGCTGTGGTCATTACTACTGAGTGCGGTGGCCTGGGTGGCGGGAGTGTGGGTGCGTGGAGCCCTGTGCTCCAGAGGCCGCCTCCGCTGACCCATTTTCCTGAGGCGCCCTCCAGAGGCCCCAGCCATAAGGCCGGCGTCTCCACTGGACTTGTGCTAGGGTCAGTCGGTCTGGCCACTGGAGCCCGAGCCCCACTCTTTCCGGAAGAGCCCATTAACATATCTCCCCTCTCTGGGCTCTGGAGCCAATGCTTCCCTGCCCTCCCCTCTCCCAGCAGGATGGCGTCTGGGGTCAGAGGTCGTGGGGTGGGGGGGGAACTGTCTCCTGCTCGCCTTCCCTCCTGGGCCAGTGGCGGGCTGAGGAGTGAGTCTGCAGCCCTGGAGGAGGCTCCTGAGGGCCGGAGGGACTGTTCCAGGGGCAGCCAGAGGCCTCCATCCCAGGCTTCTGCCAGATAAAATACGTCTCCCAGGGTAACGCCTCCAGGCTAGGCTCTTGTGCCAACAAGGTCTCAGTCCCCATCATTTTACCCTGAAGTGTAGTATTTAGGGGATGTGGGGACACCCAGAAAACAGAAAGGAATCCTTTGGCTACTTAGAAACCGAAAGAGGGAAAAAAGGCCTCATTAACAAAGTTCAAAGACAAATGACACACCAGGAGAAAATCTATATTTGCATCAGACGTAAAATATAAAGGATTTGTGTCCTGAATCTATACTCAAGCAAAAGGTAACCCAACGGGCAAAAGATGGGGAGAAGAAATTCCCCAAAGAAAATAAAATGGTCCATTTTTCTTCTATCCGCTTGGAAAAAATTTTTAAAAATTAATACTAGGCAGTGCTGGGAGGGATATGAGAACAGTTACCAGGCACTGTCAATTTGTAGGTAAACCAGGCCGTCTTTGAGGGGAGTTAATTTAGCAACAGCGATACAATGCTTAAATACACCTCACTTTCAACCCAGCAATTCCACGTGTGGGAAAATATTGCACAAAATCACTGGTAAGCTCGCAAGGATGGTTTTGGAAAGATGTTTATACAGCTTTGTCTGAATTAGCAAAAAATTAGAGACAACCTGAATGCCCATCAATAACAGGTTGTTCCAGGAACGTATAGACCCTCACACTCTGCACCTCAGGCACCACACTCGTTCCGAGGAATTTCCATGATATTGCGCTGTTGGGTGAAAAAGCGAATTGCAGAGAAATATGTGAAAGGCCAGCCCGCATCTGTGGGAGCAAAACAAGTCAAAACCGGACAATAATACAGAATAAAACCACTGAGTACGAGAGAGAGGAGGAAGGAGAAGGAACGGTCAGCTCCAGGGAGTGGGATTGAAAGAAGGAAGTGGCTGGGGATGGAGTGGATATTCATTTCTTATTTCAATACTTTTGTGCTTTTTAATGATTTTTCAGCAAACACGTATAATTTGATATTCTGAAAACTAATAGAGAAAACTTTCAAGTAAAAAGATATCTTGAGAGAGCCGGCAAACGCAGTCAGCTGCAGGTGATTTTGTTGGTGGCAAAGGGTGGGAATTCAGGGTGAGGTGGCGGGTCACTGGCAGGAATGGGGCAACGCCTGAGTCTTTCCGTGCCTTGAAGCCCCTTCTGCAGGACAGCGGCACAGCCGCTTTTCTCAACACTCCCACAGGTCCCGGGGTGTAGTCCTCCCTGGGAAAGCGGGCCGCTTGCCCTCCTCGGCAGGCCGCCTCCATGTGGCACCTTTCTGAAACGCCCCAGCGCCCTCTGGATGAAGCCCTTGGGCGGTTCCCAGCTCTCCAGCCAGGCTCCCTGAAGCCCGCCGTCCCCACCCTGCCTAAACCTCTTGCCAAGACCCACTGCTTGAGCAGGACTTGTCCTCGGCCTCTGGGTTCCCCTTCCCAGAATGGCTCGGCCCTCTCTGCCAGGTGAACCCCACTCACCTGGAAGGTGCCCCGATGCACCTGCCCTTGGCCCTGCCTGCCTCTGACGGTTCCCCCAGCCCACCATTCTGTCATGGCCTTGCAAGGCTGGAACCATGCCTTTTCCCCTACAAGGAACGTACAGAGAAGCACTGTTTTATACACATACCCGTTGTAACCAAATGTGTCCCATTTCCCACCGCCTCCAAAGTCAACTCCTGGGCCTTTGGGATCCTGCGTGGTGGGTCTCGCCTGGCACACCTCATCTTTTTCCTTTCTTCGTTCAATAACTATCTACTGCTCTGGGCAGGCCGTAGGAGGACTGGGAACCAGACAGACAGACTCCAGTCCGCAAGGAGCCTGAATTCTGATGAGGGAGAAGCAAAGTAAGGGAAGGGGATACGCTTGCATGTTGCTAAGTGCTTATCTCTCCTTCTAGTCAGAACCGCCGCCCTGCCTCCCCGCCCGTCCCTCTGACTTTGCAAATCCTCTGCATCCTTCCAGGCCAGCTCTTCCTAATTATCTCAGCCCACCCGACCTCTCTCCTCTTCCAAGGTTCTTCCCTGCTTACTAAGTGGTGCTTTGTATTTTATCTTTCATTGTTAAGTCGCATTTGTCCTAAAGCGTGTCAAGCATCTATATGAAACCCTTACGATGTGCCAGGACACAGAGTCAGGCCCATCGGTTAAATGTCTTTTAATTACCACAACCCTACAAAGTTGTTACGGCCGTGTTATGTATGAGGAAATTGAGGTACAGAGCGGTCAAATGCCTGGCTCAAGGTCACACAGGGATTGAAACCTGGGTCTGCCAGAGCACTAAGCCCCCTGATGATTCCACAAACCCCACTGCAGGAGTCAGGATGGGGGCCGGCAGCTGCAATGACATCCGTCCCGGGTTCCCAGGGTGGCCCTGATTCCAAACCTTCTGTAAGCATGACGTCCATCCTCTGAGCCTTGTGACAGCTAAAGAGTGTGGTTTATGAAAGAGAGGGGGTGTGGGTTTTGTGGGTGCCCCCCACTTTGCCAATCTCAAGAAGAAGAGGTTCTGTGAGCAGAAGACGTGCCAGGTTGAGAAGAGCGAGGGGGAGGAAGGGGGCTGGACGGAGGGGGCTGGCCTCCGGGCTGTGCCTGCACTAACTACCCTCCAACGTGTTTTGACACGTTGCTCAGAGGAGGGTGTAATTATTTTCAGTAAGGGTTTCCTAACGTATCATTAATGGATCGTTTCCCGCCCACTGCAGAAGGCGGTTGCTTAGAGACTGGGTGAAGGGGTACATTCTCTAAAGGACTGCATGAGAACCCAGGGAAAGCTGGATGGCGGCCCTGCCGCCACACCAGCCCACTGGCTCCCCAGCCCCCTCCTTGCCACCAGCAGACTTGGAGGAGCCAGGCATTCCCTTCTTTGCGCTCTGATCCACAGATGGACGGGTCCCAGTCAGCCAGGTCCTGTGTTACCTTTTACTGTATGTTTCCCAGACAGAGCGGGTTTACCCATGCTGCAGCATTGCAAGCCTGTGTCATCTCCTGCTGGGGGGCTGCATCAGCCTTTGGGGGGCACGGGGGGAGGGTGTTTGGGAATAGCTGCCTGTTATCAGGGAAAGAGCAGAGGCTTCAAAATCAGAAAGACACCAACACCAGCCCCTCTAGCTAGGCAAATTTTGGCAAACTGCTTAACCTCTCTGAGTCAAGTTCTTTTTTTTAAGTCAACCTTTTTTGTTTCGTTTTTTAATAAATTTATTTATTTATTTATTTTTGGCTGCAGTGGGTTGTCGTTGCTGCGCAGGGGCTTTCTCTAGTTGTGGTGAGCAAGGGCTACTCTTCGTTGGGGTGCACGGGCCTCTCGTTGCGGTGTCTTCTCTTGCTGTGTAGCACGGGCTCTAGGGACGCAGGCTTCAGTAGTCGTGGCACGGAGGCTCAGTAGTTGTGGCTTGTGGGTTCTAGAGTGCAGGCTCAGTAGTTGTGGCGCATGGGCTTAGTTGCTCCACGGCGTGTGGGATCTTCCCGGACCAGGGCTCGAACCCTTGTTCCCTGCATTGGCAGGCGGATTCTTAACCACTGCGCCACCAGGGAAATCCTCTGAGGAGAGCTCTGGATCCATAAAATGAAGATTGTTCTACATACCTTGCAGGGATTTTGAGAGAATTAAAGCTGATGTTTGAAAAAAGATCAGAACAAAATATGTGCTCAATAAATGGTAGTTTTTGCTCTTTGGGGTTATGTGGATTCTCTTTCATTCACTCATTCATTCAACAAACACACCCTGAGCTAGGCACCGTTATTGGTACTCAAGATGCCTCTGTAGGGCTTCCCTGGTGGCGCAGTGGTTGAGAGTCCGCCTGCCGATGCAGGGGACGCGGGTTCGTGCCCCGGTCTGGAAGGATCCCACATGCTGTGGAGCGGCTGGGCCCGTGAGCCATGGCCGCTGAGCCTGCGCGTCCGGAGCCTGTGCTCCGCAATGGGAGAGGCCACAACAGTGAGAGGCCCACGTACCGCAAAAAAAAAAAAAAAAAAAAAAAAGATGCCTCTGTGAACAAACAGGCAAATCCCTGCCCAAGCGGAGTTGACATTCTAGTGGGAGAGGTTACCCTTTACGCAAGAAACATCATAAATAAGTAAATTATACAAAACATTAGAAGGTAATCAATACTATAATGAAAAATAGAGTTGACGTTTTAAATATGGGGGGAAGGGAAGGCCCAGCTGAGAAAGTGACTTTGAACGGAGACTTGAAGGAAGTTGAGGAGCAGAGTAGGCGGCCAGGACAAAGGTCCTGGGGCAGAGGTGTGTCTGCACTGTTTGGGGGTCAACAAGGTGCCTGTTTGGCTGGAATGGAGTAACCGATCGAGTGGGGAGGGAGGTGGTAGGACCAGATGAAGTAGGTCCTTATTAGACCAGTAGTTCTCAAACTTGAGTGTGCATCCGAATCACCTGGTGGGGCTTGTGAAACAGATCGCTGCTCCCACACCCCTGGAGGCTTGGATTCAACAGGTCGGGGGCAGACCTGGGAATTTCTAACAAGCCTGGATGCAGCTGGTGTGGGGACCCTGCTTTGAGAATCACCGTAACAGACGACTGTCGGGGCTTTGAGTTTTACTCTGGTGCAGTGGGGAGCCATTGGGGGGTTGGGGTTTTGAGCAGAGGCTTGCGCTTTAAAAGGCTACTCCATCTGCTGTGTTGAGATTAGACTGCAGGGGGACAAGGCAGACACAGGGACACCAGTGCGTAATGGACACTTTCAGATGAGATTACCACAGTAATGGAGGGGATGAGAAGTGGTTGGATTCTGACTCCACTCTGAAAGCAGAGTCCGTGGGATTTTCTGACAGATTGGAGGTGAGATCTGATAAAGGAGACCTCACGATGACAGCAAGGGGTTAGTGAGTCGCAGAAGGACGGGGCTGCCGTTGGCCAAGCTGCGGAACCCTCTCAGGGAGCAGCCTCGGGGGAGCTCAGGAGCTGCGGTTCATCCTGTTCTGTTGAGTTTGATAAGGTCGTTGGATGTCCACATGGAGAGGTCAAAGAAGCTGTTGGATATTTCAGTCTGGAGTTTAGGGGAGACGGCTGGGCTGGAGGATGAACAGAGGAGCTGTCAGCAGACAGCTGAGATTGGCTGAGGCCACCAGGTCTCCTTCCTGTAGCCGACAGAGAGCAGAGCCCAAGGATGGGGTTTTGAGCACCTGAGTGTTTTGTTTTGTTTATTTTTGGCTGTGTTGGGTCATCGTTGCTGTGCGCAGGCTTCCTCTAGCTGCAGCGAGCAGGGGCTACTCTTCGTTGTGGTGCGCGGGCTTCTCATTGTCGTGGCTTCTCTTGTTGCGGAGCACGGGCTCTAGAGCGCAGGCTCAGTAGTTGTGTTGCACAGGCTCAGTTGCTCCGCGGCATGTGGGATCTTCCCGAACCAGGGCTTGAACCCGTGTTCCCTGCATTGGCAGACGGATTCTTATCCACTGCGCCACCAGGGAAGCCCAGATCCATATTTTTTAAAGCTCCCCAGGTGATTCCAGTGTGGGCCCAAGGTTGAGAACCACTACTCGAGAGAATGGACTGATGTGTGGTCCTTTGGGGTCAAGATCTGGGCCTGTCCTCAGTGGGAGCTCTGGCCCAGGGCCTGGGACATCCTCCCCAGCCCCACCAGTAGGCTCGAGAGCCCAGCTCTCAGCCACACCTGACATTGGGCAAGAACTGGCAGGCTGGCACTAAGGGTCCCATCTGGAATTCCAAGGCTGTGACACGTTCCCCATCACCCTGCCCGGGGGCCAGAGGTGTTACATCATGTTCAGGGCCCTGAGTCACTGCGAGGGGATGGCCACGGAGAGGAAAACACCCGGCGGGAGGGAGGAAGCTGTGAGCACAGACAGCCTCCCACGTCGGCACTCTCACAGTGGCCCCATAAACGGGACCAGGCTATTTTCAGGGAGTAAGATCAAATGCGGTATCAGTTCCCCCAGCTACTTTTGACTGAGTGCTTCAGGTTATTTCTGTGAGGCCGCAGACTGTTGACACCCCACGTCACTGAGCACTCTGGGTCTGAAATTAAATGTGCGTCTGCCTGGAAGAGCGAGTGTGAATTCCTATAGGATAGACAGTTGCCCGGCAACTGCAGTGTCAAGGTCAAAACACAGGCCAGGACATGGTGGGCACAAATGCAGACTCAAGCGCGTGATGATCTCAAGGGTCTCCGCTACTCTGCACCCTGATATTCGCCCAGGACAACAGTGGGCGTTTAACCACAGGGAGCGGGGATTCCCTGGAACTATGAAGCTGGAGCCTCAGGGCGCCTCACAGCCGGGGCCCCTGCCTAATTTTGTTTAGTAAATCTGTATTATTTTTCTTAGGGAGATGCCCTCACAAATTATGGAAGCTTCAGGGTCCCCCCAAACCTGGAGCAACCTCTGACCCCTTACCATAACAAAAGAAAAAAATTTACTACGTATCCAGGTAGAATTCATTTACAACAAACACCACTGCAGTGAAAACTCCATTGAACAAAGCTTTGGTTAAACGCCCAGTGTATAAGTGGGAACGAGCAGGGACCTTAAAAGCCACCTAAGCTCGGCCCATTTTTAAGATGGGGAAACTGAGGGTCTGGGAGGTAAGGTGGTTGGCTCCCAGCCCCTCAGAGAGCTGTCAGCAGAGCCACTGTCTTTCGGCGGGCACCCCTTCCCTGCTTCCACCCCAGCCCCTGGAGCTGCTCAGAAGGGGAATGGACCTGTGATTATTTTGAAGAACACATCTCAGAGGTGAAAGACACGGAGTGCAAAGTGGCATTTTTTATTACTCTTGTGATGTCATCACTTTGAGAAGCTTATCTGCGCACACATCACACCACTCCAACAACAAAGTCAGCTTCAAAACAGAAAGCCCTGGAGCAAACTGTTTGTTTCATAAGTTGCTTAGCAAGGAAAGGCATCTGCTCTCCAGATTCTAAAACCGTAGGTGTCGTGGGCAGTGGCGGCTCCCAGGTCTCAATGGCCCCAGCCAGACCACGGCAGTGTCTGGGGCCTGGGGGTGGGGGATGCCCAGGAGGAGGCCGCTGAAGCCAAGACAAGCTGGGGAGGCCGAGGAAGGCCCAGAGTCTCCTCTCCTCCAACCCCAGCGGGTTCCAGCATCTTATGCCCCACCTCCCCACCCTTGCTCACAAGCCCACTTCCCCCTCTCTCGCTGATCGCCCGTCCTCCAGAAAACGAGACCCAGAAAGAACCTTGGAGCTCATCGAGCCCAGCGGCTTTTCGGCTGAAATCTCAAGGCCCTGACGTGCCGAAGCCTGCGGGCCACGCGCTGCTGGCTTCTCAGCCACCCTTTTGTTTTTCTGGACCACCAGTCTTTATGCCTTAAAAATCACTGCCCTGGGGAGTTCCCCTGGTGGCCTAGTAGTAAGGATTCAGTGCGGTCACTGCCGTGGCCCGGGTTCAATCCCTGGTCAGGGAACTGAGATCCCGCAAGCCGCGTGACGCATGCAAAATTAAAAAAAAAAAAAAAAAAAAGGCAAAAATCAACAAATGGGGAAAAAAATCAACAAATGAAAAAACAAATCACTGCCCTGGGTCCTGTTCCTCTGGGGATCTGCCAGACCAGTGGTTTTCAGAGTGTGGTTCTTGGACCATCAGCGTGGCCTGGGAACTTTCTAGATAAGCAAATTCTCAGGGTCCACCCCAGACACCTATTGAATCTGGAACTCCGGGGTTGGCGCCCAACATTCTGTGTTTTAACAAGTCCCCCAGGTGATTCTGATGCTCCTAAAATCCGGGAACCCCTCTGCTAGGCTGTAAACTCCGCGAAAGCAGCGATCCACTTGCTTTGTTTACTGACGCGTAAGCAGACCTCCTGGAATACAGTGGAGGCTCAATCAGTGCTTGTTGGAATTATACTCATTCAAGCTGGAGTTTAGCCGCTGGAAACGGTTTGGTGGCTCTCTCTATTAACATTTGCATTTTAGCTGACCTTTAGGGAAAGCGGGTGATAAAGGGGCTGTGCACACCATGGAGGCGCAAGGCCCAGAGCTGGCTGGCGTGGCTAGCGGGCTGCGCAGGGTGTCCCGGGGGCGGCGGAGCCCACACGCGGAGCCCCGTCAGCTGTGTCTGCGGACAGCTAGCTTTAGGAATAGGGGAGGTCCTGGCTTCTCACGCTGCCTTTATTTGTCTAATCTCTTTTATAGAAATGGTGGTCTTGGGAGTTCCTTGGTGGCCTAGTGGTTAGGATCCCGGGCTTTCACTGCTGTGGCCTGGGTTCAGTCTCTGGTCGGGGAACTGAGATTCCACAAGCCGCCCAGCAGGATACAAAAAAAAAAAAAAAAGAAGAAGAAAGAAACGGTCCTCTTGATTTTCTGGGAAGCAAGGCCATGGAAAGAGCAGGAAGTAAAAGGTGGATCACCACAAACTACAGACTAGCCTGGGGCTCGGGACACCTTGTCAACAGTTTTTGGAACAAAAGAGCGACGGAGGATGTGTCACGCATTACTCTGCTGATGCGCAGTCCGTACCGGGCAGGCGTTGCGTCTGGCCAGGCTCTCTCAGTTCTGCTTGCTGGCTTTTGAGGTGAAGCTGCGGCTGACCCCAGTCTGGGCCCAGCAGAAAGGACGTTTCCAAGAAGGGCCCTTGGTCGACAGCAGACATCTCTCGGGCTCCTGAGCTGTGCCTTGTAAGGCCACAAGCACGTGCTGTCCCCACCGACACCATGCCGGTCCCCAATCTGTGTGCCAGGTGATATGGGGACACTGCAGGGGCTCAAGGCACAGGCCCCATCCCCCTCCAAGGGGCAGTCTCACTGCAGAGGGAAAGGCAGCCCCACAAATCTCTCTGCAGAGCACTTAGGGAAAGGCGGGCAGAGGAGGCCTCGGAAGGCTGCCCCAAGCCCGAGGGGTCAGCTCAAGGCTGCTGGAGGGGAGATACCGGGCAGGAGATAGGATGTCCCCCAAGAAGGCTGGTCTTGGGGGGTTTGTGGTGGGACGGTCCTGGAGGGCTCATGGGAAGCGAGGGGTGGCCCCGGGGTGGGTTAGGTTGGTCGGGTCACTTTTGGGAGGCATGACAATTGTCCCTGCTGCCTGCATGCTTTGAACTCACTGGGATTCACTGGAGAGGACAAGGCACAATGCTCCCCCCGAGATCCCCCCAGTTGCCAACCATCTCTGAGCCCCAGCTCCTGGCCAAAGTTTGACGCATGACATTCAGCCCACTCTTCCCTCTGGGTTGCTGTAGCAGGAAGGTCATTGCGTGGCGGAGTGCGGTGGAAGGGGTGAGGGAGAGGAGAGGGAAGCGCCTTGGGAATCATTTCTACATAAACAACTTACTATTTTAGTTCCACTACTGGGCTAAAAGCCAATATCAATTAAATTTTTTTTGAAGAAAAAATAGATGTATTAATCCCTGCTTCATCCCTTTGTTGGCATGTCTGCCCTTTGCTGTTTGTGACGCTGTGTGTGGGTGTGAATGTCTGTGTCTGTACATGAGAAGTGTTTATAGCGTGTGCGCTGAGCACACACTGCGTACCCATACATATTCATGTCCAGATGATACGGGGGCCTTTCAAAAATTATAAAACTTCTTCTTCATTGATCCAACCTCAGAAATGACTGGGTTTAGCATTTCCATGGGATGAGGCGGTGAGGCATCTCACGTCCCCTCCGCATGCCATCTCCCATGAGGACAGAAAAGGACATCATACTTTATTTTATGACCAGCGGGTCATTCGTCTATATCTGCTCTTTAAAGCCACTGAGGACATTTTGCCAATCACTAGGAGAAACTAAATAAACACAGCCAAACAGTGTCAGCTCTCTGCGGCTGAGTAATTATGAGGAATTCCTCTTTAAATAGAAGTTTAAGTAAATATAGAAAGATCACTTTACAGAAGGCGGCTCGGGAAGAGATGGCGGAGCGGGCTGATGTGAGACCCCTTTGAGGCCGAGGAGGAGATGGAGATGAAGCTCTGGAGAGAGGAGAGCCAGGAGCCTTGGCTCCCACCGTCCACTCCTCTCTGTCTGGGCACCGTCGCTCTGTCTTCATGTTGGCACGTTTCAATCTCAGGTGCCTCATTCATAAAAATGGCTTCTGTTCTGGGCCTGGGACTGAAACCTGGCCCTGAAGATTCCCTCTCTGGCAACCAGGCTCGCTGGGGTGTCTTCTATCCCTCTCGGGCACGGTGCTAAGCCCTAGGGGAGGGATAGGGGTGTGGATACAGGTAGACCTTGGGAGATCAATGGGACACCTGGAAAGAAGTCACCGGTCATGCTGCATAACTAATTAATAATGCTGTTTGATTGGAGCTAGGCCAGCAGAAAGGCCAGTGGGCGATGGACAAGTTAAAGGAAACAATCATTGCCCCGGCCTGTGGAGGCAGAGGGCTGAGGAGGCTGTTCCGACAGGAGGGAGAGGTGGAGAAGGCATTCCAGGCAGGGCACACTGGGCGAGTGAAGGCGCCGAGGTAGAGGGCAGGACTAGAGCTGTGCCGCTGGGGCAGAAGGAGCTTGTTGGGAGCCGCAGGAATCGTGCCAGAGAGGCGAGGGCAGGCTCTGAGTCACTCAGTGCCAGACTGGATCGCTCCATCCTGACGTAGGACAGAGGGACTCTGAGCTCTAACACGCCCCTCCCTCCACCCAGGAAGCAATTTTAGGGTAGCGCAGCTGGCAGCTACTGGGGGCTGGCATCACCTTTAGCTTCACGTACCGTCAGAGCACCCAGGCCGGCCGAATTCAGTGGGTGACGTGAAACAACTGAGAGCATTCCCTCACCCAGCAAACAGTTCCGAGCCCCACCACATGCCAGCACTGTGCCAAGCTCTGGGGATGCAAAGAAAAATCAGCCATGGCCCCTGCCCCCTGGAGCTCACCATGCAGTGGGGGGACTCAAGGACATGGAGAATCCTGATGGGTAACCGTCACCCCTGGAGGAGAAAGAAGCCACATTAAAAGAGCCTCTGGGAACTTCCCTGGTGACGCAGTGGTTGGGAATCCGCCTTCCAATGCAGGGGATACGGGTTCGATCTCTGGCCCGGGAAGATCCCACATGCCGTGGAGCAACTAAACCCGGGTGCCACAACTACTGAGCCTGCGCTCTAGAGCCCACGAGCCACAACTACTGAGCCTGCATGCTACAACTACTGAAGCCCGTTCGCCGCAACTACTGAGCCCATGTGCTGCAGCCATAAATAAATAAATAAAGAGCCTCTGCTGGGTGCTGGGCGTGGCATGGGGCATCACTCCCCTGGCTTTGACTGCACTGTCGGGTAGAGTCCCCCCAGTGCTTTACATGGGAGTTTGTGGGGAACACTAAGGGATCTGTTGAAAGTGGCAGGGCTCACACTCTGGGATAAAGCAGATTCACTTTAGGGCATTAGTGTAAATGCAAACTATAAACCCCAAGAGTCTCCAGGACCCTCAGGGAGGCGCTGGGATGATTTCCACCCGGGAGCCTGGGCTGCCTCTTCTGGAAGAAGGCAGAGTGGCTCTTCCTGCCCTGCACCATCTCCAGCCCTGGACCGCCGCTTTCTTGAGCCAACATTTTATTAGAAACTGTTTTTTAAATGTCAATCATACTGCAAAGTGCAAGAGTTTTACAGGGAATACCTGTTTACCAGCCACCCGCGCTCTACCGCTAACGCACTACTGTTCTCACTCTGTCACCCCTCTCTCCGTCCCTTGTGATCTTCAGGACACATTGTGAAATAAATTGCAGGCATCAATCACTTCCCCCTAAATACTTCAGCGTGCATATCGTTCACTAGATTTCAGTTTGTTTAAAGTGTGTTTTCTTTTGATATAAAATATAGAGAGAGCGCAACATGCACCAATCATAAGTGTATACTCACTGAGTTTAGACAAATGAACACAACACGTAACCCAAACCTCAGCAAGATACAGAACATGTACATCACCCCAGAAAGCTCCTTGGTGGGTGGGCCTCTGCTTTTTACTTGAGACGACCCCTTACCAACTTCTCTCCTGAGATGTGTGGGCAAAGCTCACTGCAGGCTCTGCCTGCTGTGTCCCACAAAAGTCTGAAAAGTCCCCCGGATAAGCCTCACTCAGTGCAGGCTGCCCACCACAAGGGCTGTGTGATGATCTCTCTCCCCTCATCTGAACACTCTGTGGTTCCCTCTCAGGGCTCCGAATTTCCCATGGGCTGTGGCAACAGGAAGAGTTGCCATCTTGAAAGCCAGAGCAGATGTGCTCCATCACAGTCCAAGTCACTCTTGCACGCAGACAGGATGTCCTGGAAGGTTTTCCAGGGGAAGTGGCACTCGAGTGAGGTTTTGAGGACTGAATAGGAGTTCGCCGGATAAAGTGGGGAAGGGCATTCCAGAGCAAGTGCGATGTTTCCAAAGTGTCGATCACTCCCCGACTCTAAGGAGACAGAATGACTGGAATGTGAATGGAAGGGTACAGGGGAAGGAGTTGGGAGGCGGAGATGAGGCAGAAGAGGGCTGGGATGAAGGAAGGGTCAGCCTCCTTAAAGAGGACTTTGTCTAAGGGCACTGGGGAGCCCCGGGGAGGTGTTAGGCAGAGAAGTGCAGATCCAGGCTCCTGTGCTTCAGACTTCCCAAGGGTTGCCATGTGGAGAAACGTTTGAAGGGGGACAAGAAGGGAAGCAGGAAATGCAATGAAGAGATTATTTCAGGGTCTGGGTGAGAACTGATGGTGGCCTGGACCAGGCTGGTGGAGGGAGGTGGAAAGAAGTAGATGGGTAGCGACCTGCAGGGTGAAATGAGGTAGGGGCTTGGTTGGGGTGTGGGGCAGGAAGGAGGCCAGGGCAAGGAGGAGACAATTTGCTGGATAAAGCCAGGTTTTCTGAGACAGGGAAACTAGAGGGACAGCTTGGGTGTGGAAGGGTTGGATGTGTCTGTGGGACACCAGGGGAGAGGTCCAGTAAGCCGCTGGCTGCGGAGGTCTGGAACTCAGAAGAGAGGTCCAGGCTAGAGATGGAGTCTGGGTGCCCACAGCATTTGAAGCTATGCCACTCCTGGGAGAGTTGGAGCCAGGACAGGGCCGAGGACAGTCCCCAGGGGACCCTGCCTTTGGGGAAAGTGGCAGGAGAGACAGAGGAGCTCATCAAGAGAATTGTGGGAGGGAGCATTTTGGAAGCCAAGGCAGGAGCCAGAGGAGGGGATGGTGACGGAGAGGTCCTCAGTGGGAGGTCCTGAGAAGTAGCCACTGAATGATGTCACGGCGAGGCTGGAGGCCGTCCAGGAGAAAAGTGGACCCCCCCAGGCCGGCCTGGCTGCAGAACTGGCCCTGCCTAGTAGCCGCCACCCATCACCACACACACTTCTTCCTACCAGGCAGGTGCTTGTCCGGAGAGTGGGGGACAGCGGTACTATCCAAGCAGTGCTAGATGGGGGAGCAGAGGGGGCACAGACCCATGACTCTGCCAACGTGTCTGACTTGAACTTGAGGCTGAGGGGCAGATGTGTGAGGGGCCTTTACTCCCACCTGAGCAGAAGATGCCACTTCCCTTACCTGGTTGAGGTGGCCAGGTCCTCACCTGCAGGAGAGACCAGCTGTGTCAACACTCATCCCAGGTGAGCAAGGTGTCCTCCTGGCAGGAGCTGGGGGCAGGAAGAACCCTCAGGTACTGGGGGAGGGGAGGAGTGATGGAGAAGGTACCCTTCACTTGGAGACAAGTAAGGGTCTAAAGCAGAGGTTCTCAACAGATGAAATCAGAGTCTCTACCACGAGTCCTGGGCACCAGGTGATCCAACCCCTCCAGGGCTGCAAACCACCAGCTAGGGTGAGCAGAAGCTCTCATGTACAATTTTTTTTTTTTTTGCGGTACGCGGGCCTCTCACCGCTGCAGGCTCCGGACGCGCAGGCTCAGCGGCCATGGCTCACAGGCCCAGCCTCTCCACGGCATGTGGGATCTTCCCGGACTGGGGCACAAACCCCTGTCCCCTGCATAGACAGGCGGACTCTCAACCACTGCGCCACCGGGGAAGCCACTTTTTTTTTTTTTTTAATAGATTTATTTATTTATTTATTTTTGGCTGCTCCGGGTCTCCATTGCTGCGCGCGGGCTCCCTCCAGCTGCGGCGAGCGGGGGCCACTCTTTCATTGCAGTGCGCAGGCTCCCCACGGCGGCAGCCTGCCCCGCTGCAGAGCACGGGCTGTAGGCACGCGGGCTTCAGCAGTCGCAGCACACGGGCTCCGTAGTCGTGGCTCACGGGCTCCAGAGCGCAGGCTCAGCAGCCGTGGCGCACGGGTCCAGCCGCTCCGCGGCATGTTGGATCCACCCGGACCAGGGCCCGAACCCGTGTCCCTGCACTGACAGGCGGATTCTCAACCACTGCGCCACCAGGGAAGCCCTCTCATGTACATTTTAGTAACTGGAACAATGGAACCCCAAGAAGAGGCAGGACTTTGAGGGGCTGAAATGGCTGTATCGCAAGGTCAGCCTTTCCTTCTCCCTCTAACCCTCAGAAGCCCAGGTGTTGTCTACTCCAGGAAGGGCACCCCGTCCCACCACCAGCCCCGGGTCCTGACCCAGCAAAATCCACTCAGGCCCTTCCCTCCCTTGCTACTCGGGAGGCCTCCAGGCAATCCCAGCACGTCTAGAAAACCTCCCTGGATGGGCTTTTGTGCGGGCCAGTGTCACCGCCGTGGCTGGCCCACAAATCAACCCCAGTGCCCCTCTCCAGTGTCAGGAAAATAGAAGATCGTCTGAAGGCTCCTCAGCCTACATCTGTCCTTGGATTAAATCGGAGCACAGAGAGGGGGCTGGGAAGCCAGCAGGCTTGGCAGGTAGGGGCTCGAGAGAGAGGGGAAGGGTCCAAGTCGTGGTTGCCCTCCTTCCTGGAGGAGAGCTTCTGGGAGGTCAGGAGAGACTTGTCTGCTGGAATCCGGAGATTGCAGGCAGAACCAGGATCCCACCCTGCCCTGGGCGGGGTGGCCAGAGCACTCCTCCCTTGCCCGGAGGAATCTGGGAATGACCTGACTCTGCTGTAACCTGTGACCTCCTCCTGGCCTCCTTCTTAACAGGTTCTGCAGAGACAGACTAATCTCATCTCCTCCCGGAGTAGGAAATGAGAACTCTACATAGAGGTTAGGTGACTTTCCCAAGGTCACACAGCACGAGGTAGGGAGGTCGGTTCTAGAATCCAGGCTCCTGACGTGCATTCTCAGGGAATTTAAAACCACCACATGAATCATTTCACAGTCAAGGAATACTGAGCCCCGCATCCCTCCTAGAAGCTCACTGAGGGGAGGGGCATGTCTGTCTGTGTGTGTGCAGCCCGGGAGCCAGCAGCTGGGTGTTGGAGACCCCTCTTGCACACGCACAAATCAACCTAAAGCCTCCAGGCAGGGCCTCGTGTAGCACGGAGGTGCTCTGCTGGACAGCCCCCCGTGAGCTCACAGAGGTGGGGATGGGGGTCGGGGGGACCCTTGCACAGACAAGGTGAGCAGCGGAGCGGGCAGAGGGTAGATGAGCGGTCACTGGGGGCACCAGCTACAGGCTCCACCACACTAGAGAAAGAGCAGCTGTCGGGACATGGGGGCAGAGGGAGAGGGAAAGGACCCAGGGTCCAGGACAGGCAGGACCTCTCAGGCTGTATGCAGGCCTAGCTTCCCTGCCCCTTTGTCCCTCCTGCCCATTGCTGGGCGGGCACCCAGCTTTGCACCTTTAGAATTGTCTTTAGGGTAGTGACTATAGAGAGTAACAGGGGTCTGGAAGCGAGGAGGGGGGTGAAGGCTCTGCAGAGCAGCACCAAGGATTCGGGACTCAAGCCACCTCTGAACGCGGGCTTCTCCCCTGCCTGACCGGCCCCTCTCTGGGGCCTTTGAGCATCCAGCCCTCGCAGGCTGGCTCCCCTTCCACCTGAGTTAAGGGAGACTGGAGCTGGATAAGAATTCGAGGCCTGGGCCTTTGGGAAGTAGAAACCGCTGATCTAATTCACTGGGCTCTGAGGAATCTGGCAGGGCAAGAGGAAGGGGCTCCAGGGACCTGGCTGGCTGGCCCTGAGCTGTCTCCCCTACCCTGGAGCAGGGGTACACTCATTGTTAAAGCCCCGCAGTACACGCCAGCCATAACCGGCCTCTCCCGGAGCAGCACAGATAGTCCTTCCAGTTTGGAGCAAGGAGCCAGATGAAGAAACTGCCGGACCCAACACAGCCGGGCTCTGTCCGTGTAACAGATCCTTGGCTTGATGCCACAGCCCGTGTCCAAAGAGGCCTCATGTTCGCGGGTCCACCCAACACGCCAGGAAAATCTCTCTGCTCTTCAGTTGCAGTGTTCATGCAGCCTCCGTGCTTTCTCCAGTGATGCTGTCCTGTCTCTTGCGGCCGGCAGAGAGCCAACCTGGGCCTGGAGGCTCCCTGTGCCCCCCAGTCAGAGGCCTGCCTTCGGGTGGTGGTCTACAGCTCTCCCCAGAGTGTCTCAGGGTGCAAGCGCCTGAAGGAGCAGAAGCCAGGCCGCTTCCCTTTAGGGGTCCAAAGCACTACCTTCCCAGAGCTATTTTGTTTGCAGTTGTTTGTTGAGTGAATAAACGAATGAATGAGTCACAGAAGTTAACCCACCTGATTGCTAGATGGCGCCTTAAGAGTGATCATACTGGGCTTCCCTGGTGGCGCAGTGGTTAAGAATCTGCCTGCCAGTGCAGGGGACACGGGTTTGAGCCGTGGTCCGGGAAGATCCCACATGCCGCGGAGCAACTAAGCCCGTGCGTCACAACTACTGAGCCTGTGCTCTAGAGCCCACAAGCCACAACTACTGAGCCCGCGTGCCGCATTTACTGAAGCCCCCGCATTCTAGAGCCCGTGCTCTGCAACAAGAGAAGCCACCGCAATGATAAGCCCACGCACCGCAACGAAGAGTAGCCCCCGCTCGCCGCAACTAGAGAAAGCCCGTGCACAACAATGAAGATCTGACGCAGCCAAAATTAATTAATTAATTAATTTAAAAAAAAAAGAGAGAGATCCTATCACATGCAGACAAGTTCGTGAGAGAAGAGCGAATGGGTGTGAAGCACAGACGGGGCTAGGGTGCCACCTGCCCTAGCACCTCACTGCCTCCATCAGGGCCTGGGGCCGGGCAGAGGTTCCTAGATGGAATCCATCCCCTCTCGTGGCCCCAGAGGGGCCATGAGAGGCCTCCTCAGGACACTGAGATCTGGGCCAAGCCAGAGAGCCTGTTTTGGGGTGTCAGATCATGAGCCCCCTGAAACACTCAGTAGCCTACTTTCTAGGTTCTAACAGAAATGCCCAGAACCCCTGCTGCGGAGCTCAGCTCTGCCTGATTCTGATCTTGGCCTTGCCAGGCAAGGGCCCAGGACCTTGGGAAGGCCTGCCACCTGCGTGGGACCCTCAGCATCCTCCCTTAGCTGTCACCTCAAGGGAGGCTGCATTCGCTATGACTGAGGCTCCCCGGAGGCCTGGGGACTGCTCCAAGCTCTGAGCTGTAAGGGAAGGCCTGGGAACGACCCTGCTGCCTGCCTTGCGGGGCCTCCAAACCAGGCAGGCCGCAGTGAGGCCAGGCCTTCCTGCGGACGCAGTGAGTGCAAGACAGGCCCTCCTCCTGGCGCTGGGCAGCAGGGAGCTCCTGAGACTGAGGCCAACCACGGGTCCAGAGGAGCCGTGCTGGGCTTTCAGAAAAACATGACTCTCTTCCTCAGTACGAGCAAATTTTGGAAAACTTTTAAACAAAGAAACCACGTGGGGAGAGTGGAAAAGGAAAAGAAGGGGAGGGCAGGAGAGGGCAACTTTTTTTCTGAGAACACTTACTTCTCTCTGAGTAGCCAAGCAAGGCCTAATCCCAGCAGTTTTGAGGCCAGATTCAATAAAAACTCTGTCTGCAGAGGCCTGAGCAAAGCCACAGAAAATAAATACTTCGTGGCTTGTCCGGTCTCCTGCCGCCTGGAGCCCCGTGGGCCGTTCTATTGACTCTCAGCCCAGTGGGATATGGACGAGTGTGGAATTCTCTCCCCAGCCAATCAACTTCCTCTCCCCAGTTAGGACCATTTAAAAATCATAAGTAGAGTTTCCGGTGTGGAAGGGGAAAAACAGAAGAGAGCATATTTTGGTTGAAGAAAGAAAAAAAGAATTGCAGAAAGACCAATATTTTCGAACAGAGCCCAGAGCCATTGGACAGTCTTGTTTGTGTGAAACAATACTGGGGCGAGAGCCCTCCCTCAGCTCTCACACTCCCACCTCGCAGTCTGCTTGAGCAAATTCTCATCTCTGTGGGGTGGAGGCTGGGAGGAGCCCAGTGCCCTGGGGCCCCGGCCAGGGCCGTGGGCTTTGCGGGCTGAAGGGGCAACGGCAGCTCTGCAGGCCCCTCTGAGTGACAGTTAAGAAAGTCAAGGGCAAAAGAGAGTGCTGGGAAACCGAGACAGAAAAATACTCAGGGCCACGGCGAAGAGTTGAACCGAGGCTCGCCGGTCAAACTGGAACAGATTTTTATAAACGGAGGAAATACAGAGTCTGATGCTGTGGGTCTTTTCCAGGGAGGGTAAGGTGTGCCTGATGGGTGGGTGGATGGTCCGAACAAACGGGAGGATGGCAGGAGAGCAGAGTTAAACCCCACCCCGGGGCCTGGGGACAAAAATCCCCAACTTTTTACCAGGTTACAGGTCAAAGGGTGTGGACAGTCATCTTGGAGTGTGAAAAGTCCTAACTAACCCCAAAGTCAGGCCGCAAGAATGTGACCTCTTTCCACTTCCTGCATTTCTTAGACCTTCCCTCAAAAGTGGGTGCCTGATAGGCTCCAGGGGGTCTGTGGGGTGGGGAGTGAATTCGCACCCTTCCCCTGCACCCCAAACTCTAGGAAGAAACAATGACGGGTTCTTGTCTTCCGAGGGAAGGACAAAGTAGAGGGCTGGAGGGCTCTGGGTCTGGGTTTTGTCTGGGGCAGCCTGAGCCTGAAGCGCCAGGTCCCCCTCTTTTATTTTTTTATTATTATTTTTTTTGCGGTACGCGGGCCTCTCACTGTTGTGGCCTCTCCCATTGCGGACCACAGGCTCCGGACGTGCAGGCCCAGCGGCCATGGCTCACGGGCCCAGCCGCTCCGTGGCATGTGGGATCTTCCCGGACCGGGTCACGAACCCGTGTCCCCTGCATCGGCAGGCGGACTCTCTACCACTGCGCCACCAGGGAAGCCCCCCCTCTTTTAGTGCTTCCACCTCTGAAGGTCTGGCGGGCCTGCTGGAGGGCCGTGGACTCAGCCTACAAATATATCTATCCCCTGACATGACATTCCACCCTCTGAGAGTGACTCTACTGAGAAACACCGTTCTCTCCAAGTTCTTATTTGAAAATGCAGGTAGTCTGGAGAAGGCTGATTCCGAGAATGTGCCTCTGACTGAGCTCCTTGGGGACAGGAGGATGGGACGGTCCTGGCCCAACTCCCAGGGGACTTTGGGTCGGCTGTTCCCCTTTCCGGTAGAGCCAACTCTTCCCCAAAACTCTCCCCGATGGAACTCAAAGTCAGCATTTGGTGGCTCATCATACGGAAGGAAACTCTGAAAGCCCATGGTTTGGGGAAGGGAGGAAGGAAGGAAGAAAAGGATGAGTAGAAGGTGCTGAGGCCAGTCTTAGGCCTGGTCCCCACTTTCAGAGGGTAGTTGTGGGTAGTTTAAGATAAGCTTTGCAAGCAGGAGCTACTACACCTCTTCAGTATCTGTATTTATGATGAGTGGCAACATCAACTAGTCAAATCCGAGTATCTAAAATACCCCATAGGAACAGGATTTAAATAGAAAAGACTTCCGAGCAGCCCAACAGATGTCAAAAACCCATGTTCCAAAACACTAGATCTTTACTAGTTGGTGAGACCTTAGTCAAAACCTTTGAACCTTTACATACAATTGTTAACTGCCTGCGTGAGCTACTGTCCAAACCAGTGGATGAGTAAAAGGTGAAAGGAGAGAAAAGTACTGTTAGAAGAAAAAAAGTGATGCAAACTCAGCTGTCTGGATTGTCTGGTACAGGACGAGGGGCTCGCCTTCATAGCTGCTCTGAAGTCATGGCCCAAGGAAATAACAAGATTCACATAGGGGACCACAGTCACCAAGAAAAGAAAGCATTCCATTCTGCTCAGGGGAGGATGTGACCGATTTAAGAAAGATTTCTATTAAAAATTGAACACAGCTTTTTACAATGAACATAGCTCTAAATTTTAAAGGGATAACACTCACTGAGCATCAGGTTTCTCCTCCAGCCGAGCTGGGAGTAGAAATTTCACTGCACGAAGCTCTGATTCCAGCAAGCTCCCCGGAAGCACCCCTGGAAGCAAGAATAGGAAGGGGCTTCCTGCCCCTCAAGCCTACATCAGTGACCCATCAACACTCAGGCCCAGGCCCTGGGGCCTCTCTGCTCTCCCAACGTGGCTGGCGCAACAGTGGAAGTTCATCTTTCATTTAAATTTAAATAGCTACATGAGGCTAGCGGCTACCCTTTCTGGAAAGCACAGTTACCCTTAAGGGGCTCCACAGGGTCCCCTCAGGCTGCGCAGAGAAGCTGCTCACTGCCTTGTCGGCCTGGATTACCGCAGGCATTCATTCATTACACGTGCCACGGTTATTAAGCACCTGTTTTGTGCCCAGCAGAAAAAGCTTACCTGGTGAAATACTTAGGTGAGCTATCAGACCCTCCCTTCTTCTTTATTTTTCCTTCTTTTCATAAGCAAAGCCTGATTGCCTACTAAGTGTTCCGTGCTGCATAGCAATTGTTCTTCAATTACTGTGAGCACCAGAATCACAAGACTTGTTAAAAATGCAGAACTCCCCTCCGGACCCATTAGATCAACTGAATCTGAACCTCTGGGGGGCCGGGTCCTACATCTGAAGCTCCTTGTGAAGAATAAAAAACAATGGCAGGTGCTTTTCCGCCAAGAGTTTAGAATTTAGAAGGTGCAGTGAAAACAAAACAAACACCAGGAAAAAACCAGGCCTGTAAACAGTGAGCTCTTTTTACAAACAGCTATTTCTCAAGGACTGTCTGCAAATAACCCAGAGAGGACTAATACCATAAGCCTTTTTTTTTTTTTTTTTTTTTTTACCATAAGCCTTTTTGTGGTGATCTCTTAAAGGAATTTGTTGGGCAGATGTTTTTCCTACCCAGAAGGTGAATAACTGCCGGGGAAGATCTGGCCTTCAGTCCTGCCTGTGTGACCTTGACAGGAGCCTTACCCTCTCCCTGTCTGTCCCCTGTCACCAAGCTTCATGGAAATGTTGCAGGAGAGTGGGCTGTTGCCTAACACTCGGAAATGAATTGTCCGAGGAGACACACGTGCTGGCAAAGCAAGAGATTTTATTGGGGAGGGGCGCCTGGGTGGAGAGCAGCAGGGTAACGGAACCCAGAGGACTGCTTTGCCACGTGGCTCGCAGTCTCCGGTTTTATGGGAATGGGGTTAGTTTCCAGGTTGTCTCTGGCCAATCGTTCTGACTCAGGGTCCTTCCTGGTGGCACACGCATCACTCAGCCAAGATGGATTCCAGCGACAAGGATTCTGGGAGGTTGGAAGGACACATGGATGGGCGCCTCCTCTCTCCTTTTGACCTTTCTCGAATTCTTCCGGTTGGCGGTAGCTTGTTAGTTCTGTGGTCCTTAAACAGGACCTCCTGTTTAAGAGAACTCATGCAAGTGGTTACCATGTTGCCTGGCCAGGGAGGGCGGTTTCAGTCAGTGTTTCCCCTAACAGAAACTTGAAGAACCTTGAGCCAGGAGGGGCTCTGACCTGCAGCGGGGGTGAGAAACCAGAGTCTCTCCACCCCGCCCCCAGAAAAGGACAGGTAGACCTTTCTGCACGTTGGGAAATTTTCAACTTCAGCTTGGAAAACATTATGTTCTTATTGTATTCTGGTTCAACTGGAACGAATTCAGAAAATGCATAGATGGGGTTCCAACTCAAACTGGTTCATTGGGTACTTTCTGAGTTAAAAAAAAAATGGATTTAAGTAATGAGTCAGTAAAAGAAAAAATCTGAGCTCAGGATTGAACATTTCAGGTGGAAGGCTTTCATTCATTGGTTCAGTTTAAGTCTCTTGTTGTTCAGATCAACTCAACAGCATTTATTTAGCACTTAGTTTCTTCCAGGAATGGGTGTGGGATAGTCTCATGGAAATTCTGCTCAGCTGGGGAAAGAGACAAGTAAACAGTCTCACTCCCCAGGAGCAAAACACCCAGGAACCCCAACAGGGAGTGACAAGTTCTGGGTGAGGCTGGCAGCGGAGGGGTGATGTTGTTTTGGGCACCGAACAGTGAGTGAGGAGGGGTTTCCCAGGCTGTGGTGATGAGAAAAGGAAACAGGAAGGTCACAGAAGCTGTGGGGTGCACGCAGCCACAGAAGAGGGGAAGGGGGCACTTTGGTCTGCAGGGGGGCCATGGGCTTGGAGAGGTACCCAGAGCACACCACGGGGACTCCGTGCTGGGCCTCTGCACCTGACACTGTCCCCACCTGTGGTGTGGGAGCTCTGTCAGTGCCATAAATCCCCTGTGTGGAAAGAACATGTTGCATTTATCCAGTACTTATTTAACAGATTTCTTGAGATATAACTGACATACCATACAATTTGCTCAAAGTGTACAATCGGATGGGTTTTAGACTATTCACAGGTATGTGCAACCATCCCCACTGTCAGTTTTAGAACATTTTCATCACCTCAGGAAGACCCTCCATATCCTTTAGCTATCACCCTCCAATCCCCCGACCCCAGACCCCCATCCCACCCCGGCCTAAGGAACCAAAACTGAGTCCCCTTGAAACCAAGTTCCCCTGCCAAGGTTATGATCCACCTCTCTTCCCGAAACGTTATTCCTTTTTTTGTCCAACACCTGTTCCCCTCAAGATTGAGGAGTATCAAAGAAAAGGGGGGCATTGAAACCAAGTAGGACACTGGGGTGCCCTCCCGTGTACAAAAGCCTTTCCGTGTCCCCCATTTCTTGTTTGGAGGAAAAATGTTTCAGCCGCCGAGACCTTCCCAGAGTTCCAAAGGGCAGATTCAAACAGTTACTAATTAAGGGAGTGAGGGAATGCAGAAAGAAACAATAGTGCAGCATGGGGCCTGGTCTTGGTTCCTCCTGCGGGGATGTGCATAACAATGTGATAAAGATCTCTAAGATATTCTGCAGGAACTGAGGCCCCCACCCAGGTGGAGGTTGGTAACTTCAGGCTAAGCATAAGCACGTGGACCCCAGACTGGTTGGAACCAGAAGGCTGATGACTGAGATTCCTGGAACACTGCCCCGTTACCTCACCACCAACCAGTCAGAGGAAGGTCACACACCCTGCAGCCCTCCCCGCAAATCTTGCCTATTAAAACTCTTCCTCGAAAACCATCAGGGACTTTGGGCCCTTTGAGCCTGAGCCACCACGCTCTCCTTGCTTGTCCCTTGCAATAAACCTTTCTCCACTCCAAACTCTGGCGTTTCCGTTTGTTTGGCCTCACTGTGCGTCAGGCACATGCACTTGGGTTCAACAACATAGCCACTAACCTACTTTGTTTGTATAGATTTCCTTACTCCGAACATTTCAAATAAATGGAATCATACATGACTTTTTGCATCTGGCTTCTTTCATTTAGCATAATGTTTTCCAGGCCCATCCACGCTCTAGCATGCATTAGTGCTTTACTCCTTTTCATGGCCAAATAATATTCCGTTGTATGGATATACCATATATTACTTATCCACTGGTCCTTTGATGGACATTCGGGTTGTTTCCACCCTTTGGCTGTAGTGAATAATGCTGCTGTAAACATTCCTTGTAGGAGTTGTAAACAAACTTGTAGGAGTTTCCATACAAGTCCTTCCTGTTATGACTCCCATGTTACAGATGAGGACATATGTTTTCATTTCTCATATACCTAGGAGTAGGATTGCTGGGTTGTAAGGTAGCTCTAATTGTTTGAGGAATGGCCAGAATGTTTGGTATTTATACATTTATTTTGAGGAGAAGGAAACGAACGAGGAGACGGCAGTGATCATGGAAATCTGCTCAGAGCCAACGTGAGCCCATGTTTGGGAAAAGGAGGCGTTCGGAAAGCAATCAGATCACCGTGAGTGCCACTGCCGTCTTCCAAGTGACAGTGCCAATGGGAGGAGACGGGCACAGGGCCAGCACATGTGGCCATCACCTAGTGACCGAGGGAACCTCCTTGTCACCGCCACACCCTCCAAAAACCAAGGCCCAGGCTGACTCTCCAAGAAAGTAGCACAGCAAACACATCTTCACCCAGCCGGGCATCTCTCCCTTCAGACACAGTTAAAGATAAAGATAAAGGTCTTTGAGGGCCTGTCCATGCTGGCACATTGGTTGAGCTCCTAACTATGTACCAGGGGCTGCTAAGCAAGTACACGTACTCTGTACACGCAGGGCTCACCATGTGTCAATCACTGCTCTAAACCCTTGCGTGACTGAAATGCTTTAAATCCATCCAACAACCCTGTTCTGGCTTCCTGTTCTGGCTCCCATGTTTCAGATGACACTGAGTCACGGGGGAGCTAGTTTTCCCAAGGTCGAACAGCGTAGTTCATGGTGATGAGGCTGGGATGTGAAGGCAGCCTGTGTGGCTCCAGTGCCCACCTCACCACATCGCCTCAACAGTTCTCTCACAAGGACAAGGTTGACACCCTCATTTCACAGAAAAGGACACTGAGGCTGAGCTGGATACCCTTTCCCAAGGCTGAAGACTCTAGCCCAGTCTCCAGCCCACGCCAAGGCCTCCCTTTATGGTGACCGGGGACAGAGCTCAGCATGCAGTGAGTCACAGTGATTGGAGTTACGGGCGTGCATCTCCTCTAAGAAGTTCTCCATGACAGCTCCCCCAGTTGGGGTTACAGGTGCCCCCTCTGGGTTCCCGCAGCTCCCACGAAGGCCTCTACCATGGCCCAGCTCGCTGTGTGTGACCATTGGCCTGCAGGTGGCCGACGCCCACTGACTGTGAGCTTGACCTCGTCCGCTCTGCACCTGCAGCACCGAGCCCAGGGCCTGGCCCAAACAGGCGCCAAACACGCATGTGGGTGCTAAACAGGTGAACCATGACAGCGAGGTCCGGGTAATGAGTGACAGAGGGGCTTGGGGAGGGAAGAGCTGAGGTGCACCTTGAGCCAGGTCCTGGAGGGGGGCACCCAGAGCAGCGGAGGGGTGGGGACCCCACATGGGACAGGGACTTCCAGTGGGGAGGGCTGGGGGGTCCTAGGGCCCTGCGGTCTAACAGTCCAGAGAGCCTGCAGCTGGGGCGACTGCTGTGCTGCAAGGTGGGGGTGGAGGCCAGAGGCACAGCGAGCACAGACCGGGCCTTTGTGCAAAAGAGAAGGTGCCCTTCCTCCCTCGGGGGTGCCCAGCCCTGCCCAGGACCTTGGGAGCTGTCCGGACCCCTCATCTGGGCCCCTCGGGTAGGACACAAGCTGTGCACTGCATGTGAGGTTCTCTGGGGCTGCCTGGGCTGTATGCACAGGGTGGTGTGTGTGGTGTGCGTGTGTGTGTGTTTCTGATGTGTGTGAATTTGCACTGCAGTTTCTAAATCTCCTCGGCTGGTTGGCCTCTGAACAATGAGGGGTGTGAGGGTCCTGCTTCCCAGAACCAGAGACGCGGGGTGTCTTTCAGAGGAGGTCACGGTGGCTTTCACCCTGTTCCCTGGGAACGGGGCTGACACGGATCCCGCAAGGTGCCGAGAACAGGCTGCTGGTCCCCGGTGGGCAGGCCACAAGCCCACCTTCCTTCCCTTGGCTTATTCCTTAGTTGGTGAGGGGAAAGGTGTGGACAAAGAGAAAGGAGGAAAATGTTCCCAACGGGGTCACGGGGCCTGGTCACCAAAGCTGTGGCTTAAAAGGAGACCCAGGAGGACAGACTGGGGGTCCACATAAGGAAGAAGAACGTTTTGGAAACCAGAGATGCCCAATAGTGGAGGAGGCGGCCTCATAAGGGACTGAGCCTTCTACCCCAGGACTGTTCCAGCAGAAGCTGAGGACCCCGTGGTGTCAGAGGATTCTCTCCTGTCTGGGGCAGGGTGTGAATAAGGAAAAACCCACAGATCCCTTCCATCCTGAGGTTCTGAAAAGGCACCAGGGCCTCTCGGGATGCCTCCCAGGAACTGCTTTTGCTCTCAATCCCTGGAAATTACTTAATACTTCCTCACTCCCACCCTCCTCCCTGCAAATACTCCAGGCTGTCAGGGTGTGGAGGGGAATTTAGAGCCCACCCTCCCATTTCACAGGTGAGGACACTGAGGCCCTGACAGAAAAGGGACTTGCCGAGGTCACGGTGGTGCCAACATTCATGGGCGCGTGTTGAACCAGGCACCCAGCTGAGCACTTCCCGGCTTCTCATTACAACTCCTGAGGGAGCTGTCTCCATTCTACCCAGACTGAGAGAGGGTCATTTGCCCCAGGTCCCACCACTAGAAAGAGGAGGGGCCGCATTCTAACAGGGTCCCCTCTGCTTCCAAAGCCCTTGCAGGTGACCCTGAACCTCAAACCTCGGTGTCCCACACACAGCTATAAAATCAGGTGAGTCCGCTGAGAAATGTAGATGGTCTCTCTCAGTGATGTCTGCCGGGATTAGTCTAGTGAGGCTGGGTGAATCATTTTATCTCTTTGAGCTTGTTTCCTTCATTGTAAAATGGGGGTAGTAACAGTAACACTAATATTCAGGACTTCTACAATTTCAGTAAATAACATAAGCAAAGGCTTCTTTTTGGAGCCCTCAACAAATAACATTACTCCTTCCTCAATCCCTTTCCATAGCCAAAGTCTTATGGGTATAATGTTTTAAGTTATTTCTTTCAATGCATTTTCAAATGTTAAGAATGATGCCAAAGGCTGATTAGCCATAAGGCTGACAAAGCTCCCAGACTCCTGAGACTAACGGCCTCAATTCATTGAGGTACAATCTACATACAATAATATGCACCCATTTTAGAGCTTGGTGAGTTTTGATAGCTATATACACTCATGTAACCGCTTTGATCAAGATACGGGACATTTCCGTCATCCCAGAGTTGCCCTCTCCCCATCCCAGTCACCTCCCTCTGTCCCAGCCCCTGACAGCCAACGGTGGTCTATGGCTTAGATTTGCCTTTTCCAGCCTTTGTACAAGGGGGTCATACAGTATGTACTCTTTTGTGTCTGGCTTAGATTCATCCACTGTTTCTTGCGTCAGTAATTCGATCCATTTTATTCCTACACAAGGATCTAACAAGTAAGCCGGTTGCTTCAAGGTGGCTCCTCTGATAGGCTGCGCTCAAGAACTGGCCAGTCTCCTGCTCAACTGTATCTTCGGTGTGAACCACGGCAGGGCCTGGCCCTTAGTAGGCGCTGAAGTTCGTAGCGAGGAGATTAATTAAACATGCAACGTTTGTGAGAAGCCTAATCCGCCAGGACCGAGGTGGTGAGTCACTTCATTGCTTTTCAGGCAGCTCCACCAGAGTGGAGAAGAAGTGAGAAGGTAAACTCTAATATGATGAAGTGGAAAGGAAGGTTTCAAATAAAGAGCTGAAGCCGGCCTGGGAATAGTCCCTGTGTCCAATTACCCAGCCCAGCTCGGCCTTCCCCGCCCCCGACCCCACCAGGGATAATTAAAACCTCGTCGCCTCTGTCGCTTCCCCAGGGAGGCGGCGATGCTCCCGGAGTGAATGCGCTCTGAGGAATGAATAACGACACAGTGGCCTTCTTGTTCGGCGGCCGGGGAAACTGAGGCCAGAGGGCGGGAGGGAGGCCGCCGGGTGACTGGAGTCTGGGTCACCGCGTGAGTCAGCGGCGCAGACAGGCAAGACTGCTGTCATTAAGGTTTACAGGTCCACCGCCGCCACCGCGGCTGTACGGCCCGCGCCCCGCCCGCCCGAGTCCCCGCCGCGGGAACGCCTTCCCGCGCCCCACTCAGGCCACCACGCCTCGGCGCCTGGCGAGGGCGCCCCAACTTCCCCCAGCGGCGCACAGAGCGCAGCCGCGGGAGCTCGGCCGCCCGCGGGGGTGGGAGGGGGGGGCGCGAGCCCTGCCGGCCCCGCCCCGCGCCGCTGCGCCTCCGCCTCCGCCTCCGCCTCTTCTCCGGCTCCCCCCGGGCCCGCCCGTCCGCCCGCTGGCAGCACGCTGCTTCGGGTCGAGCCCGGCGGCTGCAACCTGAGCCCTGGGGTGGCCCCCGCCCCCGCCCCGGCTTCTACCTGCGCCACCCGCGCGGCGCCCCGGGAGGCGGCGCGGGCGCTCGGAGCGCGGCGCCGGGCTGACGGCGCACGGCCGGGCCCCGGTCTCCGCCCGGCGCCTTCGCTGCAGGCGCGTTCTCGCCGCCCCGCTCCCCCTCCCCCTTCCCCAGCCGCCTCCCCTTCACCAGCCTCCTCCCTCCCCTCCCCAGCCGCCCCCATCCCCCTTCCCAGCCGCCGGCCCCCCTCCTCAGCCGCCCCCCAACTCAGTCTCTCGGGCGCTCGCCGAGCTAGTCCTCCCGGATCCCCAGGCCTCGCGCCGCCGCCGCCTCCGCCTCCACCACCACCACCACCACCACTCGGCTGAGTCACGGGTGACTCGGGCCTTGGACCCTCGCAGCCCGGAAGGGGAATGGAAGTCCCCGGGATGTTCCCTGCAGCTATTTTAGAGGTGCAGCGAACATCTCCCCCAGTCCTACAAGAGAATCCCCCCTCACCCCAGCCTTGGTGGCTCCGCCTCCTTTGAACCCCGCTGTGAATGATGTTCCCCCTCCTTATATTCTCCCCCTACCCTGGGCACCGTCTTTTTTTATTTTTCTATTCTTTTTCTGGGGGGCCCGTCTTTTAACCCGGCTTCCTTGCCAGCCACGGCAACGGCGGCACCCCGGTGCCACTGACCCGTTCCTTAACTGCTCCCCAGATGCCTGGTCTCTTGTGGGAGCTGGGGGAGGTGGGGAGAGGGGAGGATGCAGTTACGGAAGGGACCCGGCCATGGGCCTGTGTCCAGCGGGTGGGAACCGCGAGCATGGTGGGGCCGGGGTCAGGCGGAACCAGCACCCTGCTTAACCTGAGGGGTGTGGACCTGAATGCGTCCTTAAGTGTTTAAAAATTGTCTGGCCGTATAGAGAAGAACACTGGAACCTTTAAGTCCTCATCCTCTCGTCTGAGTCCAGAGTGAAACTCTAAACATACTTATTAAGAAACTGTTGCTGTATTTTGACTGGTTTACATAAATTTTCCGTTAAGGGGCGGGGTGGGGGGAGATGATGGTGGGCTTGTGGAATCCTGAAAATAACTTTTAATGGAGCGAAGCCTTCCATTATGGGAAGCGCCTGGACGCGAGAGGCGTCTGGAGGCCTAGGTTCCTGTCACAGCCCTGCCACCAACTGGCTGAGTGACTGGGTCACCTCGCTGCCCCTCCCGGCCAGTGTTAGGAAATTGGACTCGGTGTGTAAGGCCAACGCCCCTCACCCGGATTGGAGCGATTGGAGGAGCTGTCTATACCGTTAAGAGACAGAGCAGGTGGGTTTTCCTTTCTTAAAATGCTCTGCTACTATAGAGAGGCAAAGTGGAGATGAGGTTAAGAATAAAAAAGGTGAAAGTTTGCTTTCTGAATGGTGCGATCTTTTCCTAACTCCAGTTATATTTATCACTCAGTCAAGGTCAAGGTAACCTTCAAGGGTCTGTGCAGTTCCATTAATTATATACTACCCTGCCTCTATGGGGAAACCTCCCCTGAGAACTATTTCCCACATGGCTTCAGAACCTTCAGACATTTGTACAAAGTCCCCCAAAGGGGCATTCTGGGAGGGGCACCAAGGTCCTGAAAGGAGGGACTTTTGCTAGATGGAGAGAAGAATGAAGGTGGACAGGTGATGTCACCTTGATGTGTCACATTTCGGGTGAAGCTTTAGTGCCACGAAGCTTTACTACCTGGTCATGTGCTCTGGGAACCTGTCTGACTCCTTTTCCCCTCCCCTCTGCTCTGCTCTGCGGGGGTGGGAGGTGGTGGTGAGAGTGGGAGAGAGCCCGTGTTCATTCTGTGCTAAGGCAAGCAAGTGTCAGGGACGCCTTCCACAGCGCCCCCCCCCCCCCCCCCCGCCAGCTGCAAACATGCGCAGTATCACTTTTGTGATGGGCCAGATGCGGCATTGGGAGAAAAGCAAAGGGTTTAATTTTAAATGATGGAATGGTGAGAAGAATGAAAGAGAAGGTGATTAGTGCTCAACCTTGAAAAAAGGTACGGGAACGCTTACTTTAAAAGGTTTTCATTGGTCCTGTTCTGAAGAACTCCTCCCGTTGCTAAAATCCCGGGCCAGCTCAGACCTGCAGTTCTGGGTTGCCCAAGCGCCTCCCGGTTTTTTCCCTTTGAACACCAGCTCTCTGAGCAAAGGCCTCTTTTGCCCTCCCTGTGGTGCCCTCTCCCTTTTCTTTTGTGTGTGTGTGTGTGTGTGTGTGTGTGTGTGTGTGTGTGTGTGGTGCATGTGTGTATGTCTAGCTGGCTCCTATCTTTACATAGCAGTTTTCCAGGCTGGCAGTTCGGAGGCCTTGCAGGAGGAGAACCTCTCTAATTTATGCTCCTAGCTCTGCATCCTGACTTACTTGGGGCAGGTCTACATCACAGTCTCAGTCAAGTGAGTGAGGAAAGTGGCTTCAAGCAAACTGAAAACCATTTGGGAGAAGAGATGGTAGGCATACAGGTTGAGCACATACTCGAACCATAGCAACAAACCAAAATCAGGGGAAAACCCCGCAAAACATCAAACTAGATTTAAAGTTGTTTGCAAATGGCTGGTTTGTGCCACATAATAAGGCTGGGCTATTTCCCACCATGAGGACTGCTTGCATCTTGAGGGGAAAAGATGGGTCAAAACTGGCCAATCTGCTCTTTGAACATACAACTGATTCTAAGGCTGGGGCAGGAAATACTCAAATAAGTCTAGAGAATCCTGTAGTGCCAGAAAGCAGGAAAGTACCGAAAGATCAAAAGGATGGTGCGTGCAGAAGGGACGCAGGAGCCCCAACCTGAAAGAGCTCCTGATGGCCAAGGCTGAAACAGTTCAAACAAAAGAATAGATACATCATATTGGATTTTAATCCCCAGTGTAAAATAAATACACTTTATGAATGAATCCATACTGATGAATGAATGAATGAATCCATACTGTGAATGAATCCATACTGATACAAGAAATGATGGATTGATTGATTGACTGAATGAATAAATAAATAAATGAGAGAGAAGAGTCAAATCTCCCACACAGATAACTCCAAATAATTTATGTAGATATTCTTCCCTCCAAGAAGTGGAGTTAATCCCCTTCCCCTTGAGTGTGAGCTGCACTTAGTGACTCACTGCTAAGGTTACAGTGTGGAAAGGTAGGAGAGAGTTACTTTGCAGTGCAGAAACCTGGCAGACACAACCTCAGCCGGGTGATCAAGGTCAGCATCATCAGGGATAAGTTATGTCAATAGCGTGTACTCCTGATTTGATGTGAGAACAGCACTTCACCTCTGTAGTCTTCCTCTCCAAAACCCATAACCATGAGAAAAACATCAGACACATCCAACTGAGGGGCATTCTACAAAATACCTGACTGGTACTCCTCAAAACTGTCAAGGACATCAAAAACAAGGAAAAGCTGAGAAATTGTCACAGTCCAGAAGAGCCTAGGGAGACGAGGATTAAATGTAATGTGGTATCCTGGATGGTTCCCCGGAGGGAAAAAGGGCATTAGGGAAAAACTGTGGAATCAGAATAAAGTATGAGATTGAGTTGATAGTAATATACAAATGCAGTTTCTGACTTGTGACAAAATGGTACCATAGTAATGTAAGATATTAACAATAGGGGAAATTGAGTGCAGGATATATGGGAACTGTCTGCACTGTCTTTGCAACTTCTCTATAATGTAAAACTATTCTAAAAGGAAAAGATTTTTTTTCTTTTGTCTAAAGCTAGTCTGGGGACTTCCCTGGTGACACAGTAGTTAAGAATCCGCCTGCTAATGCAGGGGACACGGGTTCGAGCCCTGGTCCAGGAAGATCCCACATGCCGTGGAGGAGCTAAGCCCGTGCGCCACAACTACTGAGCCTGCGCTCTAGACCCACGAGCCACAACTACTGAAGCCTGCGCGCCTAGAGCCCGTGCTCCGCAATAAGAGAAGCCACCGTACTGAGAAGCCCGCGCACTGCAACGAAGAGTAGCCCACGCTCGCCACAACTAGAGAAAGCCTGCACACAGCAACGAAGACCCAAAGCAGCCAAAATAAAAAATAAAAAAAAAATAAAGCTAGTCTGGCTTGGGTCTTAGAATCACAGGATTTAGGTGATTCTAAGAAGGGGAAAGGACTAGCAAAGGAGCCCCAGGGACCCTGAGAGAGACTGCTGAGACTCATTTGGTGAGTTGATCAGGCAGAGTAAAATACTTTGGTTTTTAAATCGCTTCATGGTCCATATAGAGTGAATTTAAAGCCGCTTGCAGGTTGCCCAAATCAAAAACAATGCCATCTCCAAATTCCTCTACATGTGAACTTAAAGTTTCAGTTGCTTATAAAGAAAGTGCTTTTAAAAATGTGGTGATCCCTTTTATAGAAAGTTCAAAAGCCGGCAAAAATAATCCCAGGTGTGAGGAGTCAGGAAAATGGTTAGTTACCCTTGTTGGGGGCGGCAACTGGGAGGGAATGAGGAGGGGAGTTTCTAGGTACCAGTGATGTTCTTGTTTTTGACCCGGGAGCTGGTTATATGGGTGTGTTCAGTTTGTGAAAATTCATCAAGCTGTATGTTTATGATCTGTGCACTTTTCCGTACGTAAGTTATATGTCAAGAAAAAGTTTATAAATCATAAAATAAGTTGATTTTAAGCATTAAGCTTTAATGCTGGGAGAAACCAACATCCCTCTCTCCTCCTTCCAGGAAGCACAATCTAGAAAGTCAAATAGTTTGCCTAAGGGCAGATGCAGCAGGCCCTCCCAGAGCCCTGATGTGTGGGTCCCTGCTAACCAGGGCTTTCGTGCTGGATGGCTCTGTGGAGCAGCAAGAACTCTTTAACCAGAGCACAGGGCTGGGTACAAGCACATCTTCGGGGAGGGCACTGCAATGAGGGGCAGCACCAGCACCAACCTGGGTGACTTTGATCAAACTTTTATTCATCTGTGCCTCAGTTTACCCACTGTTAAAGAGGATCTTGACTACTGCATGTGTAGATCAGCCAAAATTGTTGCCCCGTCATTAAGTTAGACTAGTCGTGGTCTGTCAGCATCCTCAGATCCCACTGCATGCTTAGATCCCTGGAATTTTGTGCCTGGAAAATAGGGGCGTGGCAGAAATGCTGGTGACAGTAGCTCTGGCTCAGGGTGACTAAGGGGAGAGAAGCTGACCAGAGCTGGAAGGATGGAGTCTTCCCAGGACTCTGTCTTGAACTAGAATGACCTCAAAGGGTCATTCAGAGAATGGACGAGTAGTCCAGCATAGAGGTCGCTGAGCCCCATAGGGGTAAAATGACTTGCCCAAGGTCACCTGGCTGATGGGCTCCCTGAAAGTTCCTCGCTCAGTACTGTCCATGAACTATCTGGACTAAACAGGCTGCTGCTGTGACCATGAATTTTGTTTCCTTAAATAAAGTTTTTGTCCACAATTTCTTTCATTAAATAAAATATAGAAAACATAGAAAAGTGAAAAGCATAAGACAACCAGAATTTACTTGTTCCAGCATTTTAAAATGCAACTGTCTGGAAGTTTTTTTTTTTTTTGGATTCTGTGTTCTTTTTTTTTTTTTTTTAACATCTTTATTGGAGTATAATTGCTTTACAATGATGTGTTAAGTTTCTGCTTTATAACAAAGTGAATCAGCTATACATATACATATATCCCCATATCTCCTCCCTCTTGCGTCTCCCTCCCTGGAACGTTTTACATTGCAAAAGAACACCTATTGTGACATAACGTTTTTGTAGTTTATTGATTGATTGATTTTTGGCTGCATTGGGTCTTCGATGCTGCACATGCGCTTTTCTCTAGCTGCGGTGAGCCGGGGCTACTCTTCGTTTCTGTGCATGGGCTCCTCATTGCATTGGCTTCTCTTGTTGCAGACCATGGGCTCTAGGCGCGCGGACTTCAGTAGTTGTGGCACGTGGGCTCAGTGGTTGTGGCTGGCAGGCTCTAGAGCACAGACTCAGTAGTTGCGGCGCTCGGGCTTACTTGCTCAGCTGCATGTGGGATCTTCCTGGACCCGGAAGGGCTCGAACCCGTGTCCCCTGCATTGGCAGGCGGATTCTTAACCACTGCGCCACCAGGGAAGTCCCTGTAGTTTTTTAATATTTAATTTTTGTGGCTAAGTTAAGCAGGAGAATGGGAGCTCTTGGTTTACACTGTTGGGAGTTAAATGCGTCTTCTGAAAGAGGAGGAATGGAGGACATGGCCAACCTGCCTTATGCCCAGGAAATCCCATGGAGGCCTTTGGAGGGGTTTCTCCGGAAGAATTATACCAGCAAACATCAAACTCACTAGTGCTTTAAGAACTGGGTTCAGGCTATATTTAAAACAGATAACCAACAAGGACTTACTGTATAGCACAGGGAACTCTGCTCAATATTCTGAAATAACGTAAATGGGAAAAGAACTTGAAAAAGAATTGGTACATGTATATGTGTAACTGTATCACTTTGCCTTACACCTGAAATGAACACAACATTGTTAGATTGTTAATCAACTATACTCCAATATAAAATAAAAATTAAAAAAAGAGAACTGGGTTCAGCTTTAAGGTTGTCTTTTTTTTTTTTTCACTTTTCTGTTTTTTTGTTGTTTTTTTTTTTTGGCCACAGGGCACCACTTGCAAGATCTTAGTTCCCTGACCAGGGATGGAACCCGGGCCCCCAGCAGTGGAAGCACGGAGTCCTAACGAGTGGCCCACCAGGGAATTCCCTGCGTTTTATTTTAGAGCGTTGTGGATTCATCTGCAGTTGCAAGAAATACTACGGAGAGATCTTGTATGTATACCTTTTGTCCAATCTCCCCCAGTGTTGACATCTTGCACTAAGATTGTCTTTTGATGTGATCTGAAGGAGTTTAGGAGGCTTAGTGGAAGATCATCTAGAGAAATCCTCCTCTTTTAGTGATAAGAAAACTGAGGTCTGGGGTGGCCAAGTGACTTACCCAGGCTCACACCTGGGAATGGCAGGGTCTGGACCTTCCTTCTCTGGGCCTCCATGGCTCCATCCACAAGGGGTTTCATTTTTTGTTTCCCAAGATACCTGGGATTAGGTTGGTTTGGCAGGTAGAGGTAGACTCCCTCTTGATCTCCCCTCCCGACCCCCACCCCAACTGGTGAAGCAGCAAAGGCCTATTTCTCACTCAGGTTCCACGCCTACTGTGCGTTGTCTCAGGCTCCGCTCCCCGAGGTCCCCACTGGGGGCGGTTCCACGTCTGTGTGCGCATGATCACCAAAGGCAGGAAAAAGGAACACGGTGATTGCACCCGTCTCTTCCACTCACATTTCATTGTCACGTCATGTGGCTACACCTAACTTTAGCAGGCCGGGAAGTGCGTTTCTGTCTTTTGCCTGTAAATGGAACCAGAAATTATTGTTGAGCAGCATTAAGGAACACCCCAGTCACCCTCACTCCAACAGGAGAGATAGGACCTTCTGCGTCGGGCACTGGCAAGCTTCTTTCTTTGTATGATTAGAGTGCTGGTTTTCGGATTTCACCTTTCCCATGGTGTTGCCTTCTTCTTTAGCAGATTCCCAGAGCAGGTAGGCTCCCGACAGTGGGTCCTACAGCCTTATCTCTCCAGGCAGGGAAGAGATCTTGGGAAGCATGCCTGCACCCCCAAGTCAACGAGCTCTGGAAGCTCCTTTGGGAAAAGCTAATGTAATCCGAGGTTGTGATAATAAAAGGGAGATGATAGTTCTGGTGTATTACGGTGCTAATTGGAGAACTTCATTCATTCATTCATTCATTCACTCAACATTCATGAGTAGGACATTCCAGACCCAAAATGCTGTGATCGCAGTACCAAGTTTAAACAGGAATGTTGACCAGTTGAGGGCCCCCAGAGCAGGGTGACCACGATGGTGAGGAAATCCTGTTCTGGGCCAGAAGAGGGCATGTTTAGTTCCTAGGAAAGGAGGTAAAGGAAGACATAGTAAAAATCTTCAAGGAGAGGCTGGTTGGTAGAAGTAGGTTACATTTGTTACGTGGCTGCTGAAGGTAGGAGTTGGATCGATGGGAGGAAGTTATAAGCAGGCAAACCAGTTCAGTTTGGAGTCAACCTTTTAACTAGAAATTTCAGTAACAGAAGAACAGGTTTCCTTGAAAGCAGGGAATTCACAGTCACTGAAAGCCTTCAAACAGCCTGGATGATCTGATCTCCTATTGATCATTTCTAATGTTCTTCCTAATCCTGAGTCTATAGTTCCTGAGAAATTATAGGAAAGAGACTTTCCAGTATCTCTTATTTCAGGATCTAAAGTTTCATCTTTAACTACAAATGAAGTCATCTACCTCTTAGATAAGGGCTCTTTTTCATATATGAGTCAATTTAAATACTAGTAACAATGATGATTGTTATTTTACAGGTAACACAGAGCCATGTGTCAGGAATTTTTCTAACTGCCTTACATATACTAATAAAAGTATTAATTTATTTAATTCTCAGAACAATCCTACAGCCAATTATCCTCCCCATTTCACAGATGTGAATACTGAGGCACCTTGCTAGTAAAGGGCAGAGCCAAGATTTGAATCCAGGTAGTTTGGCTCCAGAGTTTGTGCTTCTAACCACTACCTCTCATGCCACCCTTTTTGACAGCTGAGGAAATGGTACCCGATGGGATTTAGTGATGTGTTCACAGTCACAGGGCTAGGTGAGTGGTGCCATGTAGATCCGGCTGGAACCCCAATGTGCTCAGTGTGGAAAGTTTTTATCACCTATGACCCACACATCTGATTAGGGTCCTGGACAATGTATTGCATTGAATGAGACGACTCTTCCTTGAAGACTGAAGCTCATGCCCCAGATCTCCTAGCAAGTTGAAAACAAAGCTGTGGTAATCCGAATGCTTTGCTAACATGGTGAGGTGCTTGTCTGTCTTCATTTCCCAGGATCTGAAATACTTCCCCCACTTCCTCCCTGTCTATATATATCCTACGGTCGAAGACCCAGTTATTGGCCATGAAACTTCCTGAGTCCCAAACTCTGCCAGTGCTTAACTTCTCCTCACCTTCCTCTCAGGACATGCCCTCTCACCTAACCTGTAAGAGCAAATTCATGGTAGTTTGGGCCAGCAAAGATTTGAGTATTTCTATGTTGGCTAAATTTATCAATCTTTTAAGGTTGGATTTAGAAAAACTTTCCCTACTGTGAAATTTTAAAAGAATTTCCTCTTGTGTTCCTCTAATATTATTATGGCTTTAGTTTTTATGTTGAAATTTTTGATCCATCTGGAATTTCCTTTACTGTATGAAATGAATAACCGGTATTTTTTTTCCCCAAGTCCCCACTGAGTTGTCCCAATGTTATTTATTGGATATCCATTTTCTTTCAGCTGATTTGAAGAACCATTTTTATATTTAACTAAATTCCGTATTTATATTTGAAATCATTCAGAGTATGTTCTCTGAAATTAAGATGCAAAAAGAGAGCTAGAAAATCCCCCAAATGTTTGGAAACTAGGCAACACACTTCTAAAATAACCTATGGGTCAAATGGAAAGTAGAAAATATTTTTAACTGAACGATAATTAAAATATATCAAAACTTATGGGCTATAGCTAAAATTATACTGAAAGAAATGTATAGTTTTATGCATATGTTATAAAAGAAGGAAGGCTGAAAAAAATCAATGATCTAAGTATCTATTTCAATTAGTTAGGGGAAAAAAGCACATGTTAAGCCCAAAGGAAAAAGGCTAACGGAACCCAGAACCCAGAAATGAACAAAATAGAAAATAGACATATAATATACAAAATTTTCAAAGCCATAAGTTGATTCTTTGAAAAAAAAAAAAGTATTTAAACCTATGTCTGACCTCTCCGTTCTGTTGCATGGATCTCTCTATGCATGCATAGATCAGTAAAAACTCTCTCTATGCATGCATGCATCAGTAAAAACTATTTTAATAACTAAAGCTTTAGAGTGTCTCCTTTTTTTTTTTTTTTTTTGCGGTACGCGGGCCACTCACTGTTGTGGCCTCTCCCGTTGCGGAGCACAGGCTCCCGACGTGCAGGCTCAGCGGCCATAGCTCACAGGCCCAGCTGCTTCGCGGCATGTGGGATCTTCCCGGACCGGGGCACAAACCCGTGTCCCCTAGCATCGGCAGGCGGACTCTCAACCACTGCGCCACCAGGGAAGCCCAAGGGTATGTCTTTTCATTCATTCAAGTCTTCCTTAGTGTTTGAAAAATGCCTTCATTTAGATCATGCATTATTTTTGGAATAATTTCCCTAAGTATTTTATTTTTTTGGTTTGCATTGAAAATGGGAGCTTTTCTTTCTTTTTTTTTTTTAACATCTTTATTGGAATATAATTGCTTTACAATTTTTTGTAAGTTTCTGATGTATAACAAAGTGAATCAGCGATATGTATACATATATCTCCATATCCCCTCCCTCTTGCAACTCCCTCCCACCCTCCCTATCCCACCCCTCTAGGTGGTCACACAGCACTGAGCTGATCATGGGAGCTTTTCTTCAATTATATTTTGTCCTTTCAGTTGGGCAACTTCTAATACCTCTGTTTAACATATAACGAAGATTGTATTTTGGACATTTCAGCTAAACCCATGTGAATCATATCCTCTTCAAACATGACATACACATCTGACCTTATGTTTCTTTCGTACTTCTGACATATAATCTTTAGGCAACTGCTGTGTATATCCCCAAAGTTTCAAGAAAACTGCTACAGACACCCCAAAGCACTGTAAAGTATTTTGGACCACAGTTACCTAGTCACAAATATTTATCACAGGTGTCTCCATTGTGCCCTAGGTATTTTGCAGACAATGTACATTACAGGTCTGATTCATCCTCAGGAGAGCTTATTGGAAGCATACCCCATGGAACACTGCCTGTGCCACCCACTTCCTGAGGGTACCCAGATCCATAGGGGATCTGGAGACACATCTGCAAGCTCTACAGTCTTTTTAATAATGATTTATCATTTTTCTGATATAAAATTAATACATACTCATCATAGAACACTAGGAAACATGAAGGAGAACATAAAAATCATAAAAATATAATATATCCCTATATATAATCTCTAATCCCTACCGCCCAGAGATAACCAATGGTTTGTTTCCTTATGACCTTTCTTCCTTATGCATATACTGGTATACATATGCCAAGATTGAGATCACTCTGGGCAGACGGTTTTGAATCCTGTTTCTCATGAATGTTTTGCCATGTCATTATATATTCTTCAAAAGCAAGCTTTTTATTGGTGGCATGGTGTTTCCTAGCACAGATATTTTATAATCTATTTACTCATTCTACTATTATTTCACCTTTGGATTGCTTCCAGTTTTTCCAAAATAAGACTTAAGTCAAAGATGATACAAACATCTTTGCCCTCTTCTCTGATTATGTCCTTTGAATACATTCCTAGATGAATTACTGGGTCAGAAATGGAAACATTTTTTAAAACTTGTGGTAAAACATACATAACATAAAATTTACAATTTAAACCATTTTTAAATACTCTTCAGTGGCCTTAAGTACATTCACATTGTTGTGCAACCATCACCACAGTCCATCTCCAGAACTTTTTTCATGTTGCAAAATTGAAACTCCATACACATTAAACACTAGCTCCACATGCCCCCCTCCCCCAGCCCCTGGTAATCTCTATTTTACTTTCAGTCTCTATGAATCTGACTGCTCTAGATACCTCATGTAAGTGAAATCATACAGTATTTGTCCTTTTGTGACGATTTTATCTCACTTAGCATGT
Organism: Orcinus orca; assembly: GCF_937001465.1. NCBI lineage: Eukaryota > Metazoa > Chordata > Mammalia > Artiodactyla > Delphinidae > Orcinus > Orcinus orca. Next base: position 24,480,512 of record NC_064573.1, read on the forward strand.
CTTCGAGATTCATCCATGTTGTAGCATGTGTCAGAACTTCCTTTTCAAGGCTGATAATATTCCATTGTATATACCACATTTTGTTTATCCAGAGGAACTTTTTTTTTTTTTTTTTTTTGCTGTATGCGGGCCTCTCACTGTTGTGGCCTCTCCCACTGCGGAGCACAGGCTCCGGATGCACAGGCTCAGTGGCCATGGCTCACGGGCCTAACTGCTCCACGGCATGTGGGATCTTCCCGGGCCGGGGCACGAACCCGTGTCCCCTGCATCGGCAGGCAGACTCTCAACCACTGCGCCACCAGGGAAGCCCCAGAGGGACATTTTGTCTTGATCAAATTGTCTGCTACTTTCCAGAAAGATCACACCAATTTATGCTAGGAATGCACGAAATTATAATTCTAAAGTTTACGCACTTAACACTGTATTGTAGTAACCATGGTCTAATTTACTCACATCATGCCTGCATAGGGTTTTCCCCATTTGCCAATATGCAACCCCAAGTTATTGCAAAGGGACCCCCAAAGGACTCCCTTCCTTCCTAGTGTTTGTGTGTGTGTGCATGTGTGTGTGTGATACACGTATACATACATATAGCTGGAGATGAATGTATTTAGCATTTATCAAAGGGTAAAGGAGCTCGTCTACAGTTTGGATCAGAGCCTCGGAATCTAAACTCATGCCATATGGCATTTGTCAGATTTTGACCTCCCAGAGTTCCATTCTTTTAAATCTCATTCACTTTTTGTGCCTTCCAAGAAAGGCACCAAAGATTTTATTTGGGAGGAAACATCTGGCGTTCGTATGGCATATTAAACTTTTCAAAGGGCGTCACATACGGGATCTCACCTGGTTTCTACAACATCCTCAGCCCCAGGAGGCAAGCAGGGTGATATTGTTAATCACATTTGTGTAGACACAGGTTCAGAAAAGTGATGCTATCTGCTGGAACTTACACAGCCAGTTTGGAACTCAAGTTCCCATCTCCAGATTCCTGTACTGCCTCTGTCCTCTCACTAATTCCCAGCTCACTCTTGGTGTTGCTAGAGTGTGCTGTTCCTTTACTTGGCATGTCAACGTTCCTAGGTTGTCCAGGAATGTACTTTCTTGGAGAGGAAAGGGAATAGATATTTTAGCCACACACAACACAGCGTGCTTGCCAGGTACCTAATAGGGACACTCAATAAATATTAATTAAAGAATACAGCCACATTGGCTTTCATGCCGGCCAGATCCTTTAAAGTGTCAAGAATATTCCATGAGGGATTGAGTGTTGGGCTGGAAGGCTGTGTGGAGGCAGAGAGGATAGTGATACCCTGGACAAAGGGAACATATTCTCTTGGAAGAGGAAAATACACACTGGGGGCCCCTGTCCATCACCTGGAGAGAAGGAGGAAGGGAACTCACATTTGTTCAGAGCCTTCTGGGACCTGTATTTTCCTAGCTGGGTGGGATTTACTCTGTTCCTCCTCTACCTCTATGTCTGTCGCAAGCCAGTGTGAGATGCTGGGAGACAGCTGGCTGGGGTTAAGGACGAATGTAACTTGTGGGGTGTGGAGGGGGATGGATAGGTGAGAAATGGAATGGGTGTGCCTCCCTCCTCTGGCATCCTGAGGGATGTGGGTGCCCGCTAAGTGTCTCTGGCTTGACAGGGAACCAGCAGAAGTCTATTTAGATCAGCAGTTCTGGGCACAGAGGTAATTGTTGGAGCCTCTCCCCTGGTCTGAGCCCACGGTGGCTTCCAGAAGGCAGAGCTGGTGTTCCCTGAAGCCCAGGGTCTGGGAGAGGGAACAGCTGGGCTGGGAATGAGTGAGGCAGAGGCCTGGGTAGGGAACCCTTGGGGAGCCACTCGGAGGAAGGGCTGTTGCCCAGATGGCTGATGTGCCAGGAGAAGGCCTCCTTCCTCATCCCAGGGAAGACCATAAGGGGAGGTGGGGACCTCTAACCCCGCCTGGTGCCTGCGACCACCCTCTCTTTGCTCAGGATCTGTTAGATGCAAAAGCACATGCAAGGAACATGGGGCTCTCCTGGAAAGACCAGAACCCGGCTCATAGTTTAGGACCCTAAACATGGGGTGTTTACGAGTGAGCTTCTATCTGCTTTCCTAGGCCTCTCTGGGCAGTTTTTCTTTTGTTTTCTTAAAAGTAAAATTTGTGAGTTTGTGCAATTTTAAGCAAATGGTCAATTTCAGATGGTTTTGGTGTCAGAGAGTTTCCTCACCATCTTCATCAACAAATTGTACTTAATATACTCCTGTTAATCAAGAAGAAAAAGAGGAATGGACACGAGCTATATATTTGTGTGTGTGTGTGTGTGTGAGTATGTGTGTGTGTGTATATATATATATATATATATATATATATATATATTGCTATGACTTGATAACAAATTTACTATATACAAATGCCTTCAGCAGTGATTCCACAAACGGAACATTTACTGGTCCATCAACCTGTATAAGTGGACCCTCTTAAGGCCTAGATACCACAAAATTATTCTATGCTAGGTTCAGAAATGCCTAAATGGTGAAGTTACATGATTCTGTAGCTTCATCTCTACAATATTCTCTGAGATACATCATCTTATTTTTTATTTTTATTTTACGTTGGAGTATAGTTGGTTTACAATGTTGTGTTAGTTTCAGGTATACAGAAAAGTGATTCAGTCATATATATATATATATATATATATATATATATATATTCTTTTTCAGATTCTTTTCCCTTATAGGTTATTACAGAGTATTGGCTAGAGTTCTCTGTGCTATACAGTAGGTCCTTGTTGATTATCTATTTTATATATAGTAGTGTGCATATGTTAATCCCAACCACCTAATTTAGTCCTCCCCCCTGCCCACACCTCTCCCCTTTGGTAACCAAAAGTCTGTTCTCTAAGTCTGCAAGTCTGTTTCTGTTTTGTAAATACGTTCATTTGTATCATTTTTTAGAGTCCACGTATAAGTGATATCATATGGTATTTGTCTTTGTCTGACTTACTTCACTTAGAATGATCATCTTTAGGTCCATCCATGTTGCTGCAAATGGCATTATTTTATTCTTTTTTATGGCTGAGTAATATTCCATTGTATGTTACATCATCTCATTTAATCTCGAGATAGCTCTGCATTGGTAAGTATTATTATCCCCATTTATCAATGGGGAAATCAAGGTCTTAGGTGACACAGCTAATGGTGATAGTTGATATTTGAACACAGTATTTCTGGCTCCAGTGCTGGCTCCAGTATTTCTGGGGGGTGCTTTGTGCTTCCTCTGATACCATAATTGTCTCCGTTATCTTGGGTTTGTCGGCACATTCATTCAACAAACATGAACACCTGGGGGCCTCTGCATGATCTAGCCCCCCCCCCAGTAGTTCTCTTTCCACAATTCCGATCCCTCTCGCCATGCTGTCACCATGCCAGCCACGCTGGCCTCCCAGCTATTCCTCTAACTTGCTAGCTCACCTGTCTCAGGGTCCAGGCCCTGGCTGTCTCTCTTTCCTGAAAGGGTCTTACCTGATCTTTGCTCCTCCCCAGACAGGCCTTCCCTGATCACAGACCTGAAACAGCCATTCTCAGCACACACCAACCCTCGTCCCTCACTCTACTTCATGTTGTGGAGCACAGGCTCCGGAAGTGCAGGCTCAGCGGCCATGGCTCACGGGCCCAGCCGCTCCACGGCACGTGGGATCTTCCCAGACCGGGGCACGAACCCGTGTCCCCTGCATCGGCAGGCAGACTCTCAACCACTGCGCCACCAGGGAAGCCCCTGGACTGCTTTTTTTCTGTTTCTTTTTTACCTGTGCATTTGCTATGCTGCCTTTTAGACATTTGGGACCACTGCACACTGCTGGGTGTCGAGACATGTTGATGGAGTGATAGGCAAGTGCTGGACCTGAAAGTGCCGCTAACCAGGTGGGCGACTTTAGGGAATCTTCTCTCCATCTTCATGGAGCTCTGGCTGAGGGAATGCAGGTGATGATCCTCAGACAGGAGAGACGGGCACAGAATCGGAAGTAATTGAGAGTGTTAACTACGCCCCCTTAACTTTGGCACAACTTATTCCTCAGGAAGGTATTTAGATTCCTCCAGGGTCTCTCGATCTGAGATTCTATCCTTGGGCTTTAAGCAGTAATTTGTCGGTTTTGAGTTGAGGTACCCTGAGTTCAATTGCCAACATTTAATTTTCCTAAGTAAATCTTTAAGTAAACACGGTCTATTATCACCACCATTTTATAAAAGATAGGGCACACTGATTCCTCAAACTAAGAAGGACATCATCTCAAAAGAAATGATTTATTCTTTCGTTATCGGTCAAACAGTCACTTGTTCAGCCAGTATTGGTTGAGTGCTTGCTTTATGTCAGTCACAGTGCTTGATGGGCTGTAATATGGGGTTCCTGCCCTCAAGGAGTTTACACTTGGCTAGGTGGGGGGGAGACATTAATCAAGGAATCAGAATTCAAGGTAAAATTTCCAGTGTAGTAAATGCTGCACCAGGAGATGCCTGAGGCTGTGAGGGTGCATAAAGATGGGGGCGGGGTGACATAACTCAGAGCTTAGGAGCCTGGAGAGGAGAGAGGGGCATTTCAGGCTGAGAGACAGCACTTGCCCAGGCCCTGGAGTGGGAGGAAGGTCCTGAGGTGACATCAAGGGGAAGGAGGGGGTGCCAGGCCACTCAGGGCTTGTAGGTCAAGGAAGGGACTTAGTTCCAAGGGCTATAGGAAGACTGTTGGGTGGTGGTGCAGTCAGGCCAGCACCAAGACCAACCTCAGCAGAGGGGGGTTGGTGGGTCCGAGTGAGGCCAGAGCGGAAGGGAGATGCTGGTGGCTTGTGTCCAGCTGGCTGCAGTGGGGGGACCTGGAGAAGAGTGGATGGGCTGAGAGGCATCTCAAAGGTGAAACTGACAGGATGTTAAGGCTGGTTTGGATGCGGGATGAAGAAGAGTTTGCTGTCTGGGCTGGTCCTCTGTTTCGATTCCCACCACTGGGTGGAGGCGGTTGAGTTTTCTGAGGGCCGAGGTCTGGAGGAGAAGCAGATTCTCGGAGGAAGATGCCCTATTTGGGACATAATCAGCTCAAGGTGCCTTTGAGACATCCAAAGGGAGGAGTCAAAAAGGCAGGTGGCTACATGGGACTGGAGTTCAAAGCAGAGATGGGCCTTTTCACATGACTCACTTTGTCTGTTTGGCTGTGATGGGGCTGCCTCCTGAGAGAGAAACGTGCGGCTGGGGGCCTGGGTGAAAGGAAGCCTTACTTTTCCCTTCACGCCCTTCTGTCCTCTTTGAGTTACGTACGACTGTGCATGTATTACCCATTCAAAAATCAATAAGATAGAAAAAGCAAACTAAGTACACCCAATAATTTAGCATTTGAGAAAACATATATTATGCAAACTTGACCATGGATGACAGGTTCTGGGGTTTGGACTGGAGAGGAAGACTCTGAGCCATGTAACCTTTAAAATGCCTTCTGGCTCTCACCACATTTTACCGCAGTTTTCCTTGTCTTCTCTTATGGGTCTACCAGACATGAGCAATGCTAGGTAACATCATATTCCACACACCTTGAAAGGCTTCAAAATTAACGTTTATGGAGAAAGGTGGGATCGAGACTGCACTGGGTATATCCTTCCCCAAAAAAGTGGACCCCGTCCCACTCCCTCCTTGTTTGTCATAATTACCAGAAAGTTATTTCTAGGACATAGGAAAATATTCATGACTCACAGTAATGCCAGCAAAGAATGAGAAACACTTTTTATTGTGTTCTCACTTACCCCTCTCTCAACCTAAGAAAAAGATTTCCCAGGCTTATTAGTTTGTTTTTCAACTCTGATCCTGGACTTGCTTCCTTGACACCATCCCAACTGGTCCTAGTAAAACCCACACGAAGTCCCAGACACTAGAACGAGTGGCTTCCTTCTTCATTACCCTATCACTTGGACATTTATCTCTGTAAAAATTCATTTCCTAGGCTTGGAATGTTAGGCAAAATTAGTTTATTGGGTGGCTCCTACCTCCAAATCCATGATAATCATGATGATTAGCATCTGTATACCAGTTCGTTTACATAGCACTTGTGCTGGTGATGTGTCCGGTGTGCCCCCGAGCCGCGTCCCAGCAACCCCGTGGTGAAGGCTTTGTTCCTTGAGCCTCACACCGGGTCTGGCACACACACGACGTTGTTAATTCAGTGTTTGTTGTATGAGGAAGGCAGACAGACTACGGAAACAGCTCTCCTAAAGCCTTGCAGCTAGGAATGGCAGAAAAGTATTTTCGGTCTGAAAACTGGGCTAGGGGTCCTGTCTGCTCTCACAGGTCCTCACAGTGGAAATGCCTTGGCCATCACTCATGGGGCCGGGCTGCTTTGGCGGGTCCCAGGATGTGTCAGGAGCAGCGTGTGTGGTCACCTATGACTCTTTGCTCTCCTACAGACAAAACATTACCCCTTCTGCAGGCTGCCCAGTTCTGATTCACCATTAACAGGATGTCTCGTCACTAAGATGCTAACTGGCACTTACCATGCAGAATTCAGTACCAAAGTCATCCTTTAAAGGCTTTTGACAGAGGAATGGGAAAGGTAAAACTAGGGGGGAAAAAATAGGGGGAAAAATCAGAAAACAGTGAAGGCTAATTTGGTAGCTTCAAGGCCATTTCATTGTGTCTTGAAGTTCAAATGAAGACCCTGTCTGCAGCATGGAGAGTGAGGAATAACAGCGGGGCTCATCGGGGTGCCTCTGAATCAGGCTCAACGTTTATTTTCTTGCTTTGCCGTCTTTAAAATCAGTGTTTTTAGTGCCCGTGGAAATCAGCTAAACTGTATGTCTCTCTGTCTCTACTGCAATGGCGAATCCTAGTTTTTCATTGTTGGAATTTGAGGCCATTACCTAAGCACCCCCATTGCTGAGCCATCACAGGCCAGCTTCACGCTGGAGGCTCTTCCCTTCCCTTGTGTTAAAACTGGCATCGCCTCCTGACATGAAGCAGTTTGCCCCAAGTGAGGCCTGACTGTTGATTTGAGGAGTGGAGATCATGAGATTTTCCCAGCTGTTCGAGAAGAAAGTTCTCTGCGGTTACAGATGATGTCGTGTTGTGCCTGCAATTTCTCTCTACAAAGAAAACTTCACGCTGAGGGAGGTGATCTCCCTGAACATCCACTGCAGGGGCCTCACGTCCATCCCTAAACCCCTTGAGGCTTGAGAGTGTTTATAAAGTTATAGTCTCAAAGCGACAAGTGTGGCTTGAGTTTTGAAGACTTAGCTCGAAGTGGACAGAAAACTACCCATTGTTTCTTTCCGTCGTGCTTTCCTTTTGAATAGGGTCATTCACCTCATGAGCACCTCAGCCTGGTTGTCAACTCAGCCAGTCTAGTTCCAGATATTTCTTCCTTTGGGAAACTTTCTGAGACCCCCTCCCAGACAGAATAAATCCCTTGACTTTCTGTTCTCTTGAGCAGGGGCCTCCGTTCTCGAGGGCTGGCTGTTTTTATATTTCTAGCCCTCTCCTAGATTGTGCATTTCTTGAGAGCAGAGGCTGTTTAATACACCTTTATATGTGTCAGATGGGGCAGGCTCCTTCCTGTGCCTCTGTGGTCGAGAGACGCCAGTGTGTATGAGGCTGTCCTCCCCGGGTTAGGACTTGCACCTGACTGATATCTAGAATGACTTTTGATTAGGACTGGCGTGTTTCCTCACTGACTCTTGCCAGGGTCATGAAAAGGCGGCCTCCACCCTTGCCGTCTGGGATGACACATTGGCCTCTGTTGTCATCAGCCTTCCTGTAGTAACTGCCCCACAGAGAGAGAAGCTGTCTGCAGCCTCACTTCCACATGGGACCTCGCCAACTCATCCTTTTCTACAAGGACATCAGGACAGCCAATTTCAGGAAATAAGAAAAGCAGGCAGGGATTGAAAAAAACCCCTTAAATCTGTATATTTTTGAATAAGTAACAAATTCACATGGTACAAAGTTGAAAAGGTACAAAAAGTTATGTACAGTGAAGTTTCCCTCCCAGCCATTTTCATCAGCCATCCAGTGTCCCTCCCTGGAGGAAACTGTATCTACATGACTATATATTTGAATGTCTCTGTTGTCCTAGATCTTTACTTTTTCTGGGTGTTTCTCTTGTCTCCTTCATAAGAACATTCATTTTATCCTGCCCCTCCCCCTCTAGCCCCCAGTACCGAGGTGAGTGTCCTGGAGAGCCACCTGGCAAACGTTACAGACCAGTTGACAGCCTGTCTGTAATACAAGAATATTTGATGAGTCAGTGCTTATAGCATCTTTATTTGATTGTGAATTAGATGCACTTCATTCACCTAACGTTCTCCTTCTTCTAACATACGCCAAGAAGTGCTGATTGTCACATCAGCCTCACTCATGCCGTCTTCCTTTCATGAACCATCACTTCCATTTGTATCGCTGCCAGTTCAGGATGGTTGAGGGCTCACTCACACATTTTTCAAGGGACGGTTGTGCAAGAAATGTCGATATTTTCCAACACTTTTTTTTGCCTCTTCGATTGTTTCTTCTTTGGCTTCTGCAAGGAAAAATCCTCACCCCTGCCTCGCTTCGGCCCTTGGCCCCCAGCATCAACACACCCACATGTCCTTTGGGGCCTCTTTCTGCCCTTCTCTTCTAAGAACCACTGGAAATGAGAAAAGTACTGAAAGGAAGAATCCTGTCTTGCCCAGACAGGAGGTATTTATTTATTTATTTAAGCTTTTGCTTAGAGTTGCTTATCGTCCTCGAGAGGTTTTCAGGTTCTCTTTTTCTGTCCTCCTCATTCTCTTTCATGTCAATTTCCCCCCAGCAGTTGTGGACGGTTTACCTGCTTCTCCTCCATTTCCTGTGCACTCTGCTGCCCTCCTTCCTCATGCACCCTGGGGCCCTGACTGCTCAAGACCAGGGGGCCTTGGAGCAATTTCCCTCCAGCTTCCTCTCTCCTCTAGCTGCTTAGCCAGCGGTCAGTCAAATGGCGGCCCCCGCAGTCCTTCGGGTGCCAGGGGCCAGTGATTAAGTAGCCAGGTCTTTCGCTGCCTCCATCCTTGTTTGTCATAACTCTGTTGCAGGTTATTTTGGTCTCCGTGACTTGTGGCTGCACCATGATTAGGGTTTGATTACTATCACCAAAGTGACTAAAAGATGAAAATAGAAGCCACAACAGGAAATAAACAACTGCAAATGAGATATTTTATTCCATATTCCCTGCCAGCAAATGATTAGAATCAAACTCATTCACAATAGTTTGGTGAACTCCTAAACTTTTTTTTCCAAGGATCAGAATAGTTTGAAATGGGGTGCCCGTCAGTCTCATTTGTGCCTGTGGAAAGGAAAGGAACTCCTTTTCTAGGCACGCCAGCCAGCCAGGAGTTCCTCTACTGTTCAGCTTCTTTCTTGGAAAGGAAAGGAATAAGAATATGAATGGGGTGGGACTGGCTCTCAGGAAGGCTTGGGATGTTAACTGATTCAGGGGATGCCAGGGAGCTATAAAGCAGCACCAACTACTGCAGGTACTTGCCCAGCAACCCACCCCTTGTCTACCTAGGGCAGTAAAATGGAGGAGGAAAGCCACGTAGAGAGGGCAAGACAGGGGTGACACCTGAAGTAAAAGCACCCACAGTTACACTGTATGGTAACGTATCTTTGCAAGAATATGCATGCTCCACCCAGACAAGCTGTGACGTCAGATTCCACTCCTGAAACCCCCGCTAAATCTACCTGCCCTGTGTGTGCTCCGGCCTCGCATGCCATAGTGTTAGCACCATTGGCCAGATTTCCCAGTCTTCAGGTTCTCCATTTAGCCAAGAAGCTTAATTAGAATTGTGCCTTTCGTTTTCACTGCTTATTTAAGTCCTTCCTGTCACTTTGCAGTCTGGCCTAGCCTCGACAGGAAAGCGAACATCTTCTAGCTAGGCCCAGAGCAGAGAGAGGGAATGAGACCCCGGAGAGGGCAGGAAACTTGCCCAGAAAGCTGTTGAAACCCTGCCAAGTGCTCATCTAATATCACCACTAGTGTGTTATTTAACCAGTGAGTGGCAGAGTCTCAGCCAGGAATCAGGTATTCTTTCTAAGCCTTTCTGAGGTGAGTGTATTATACATTTCCCAGATACCTCAAAAATCCCATCTCTGCCTGTTTTGTCTTTCCCTGCCAATGATGATGGGATCACCCAAATCCATTTTCTCCTGGGCTTTCTCTCCTGCTGTCTTTGCAGCTTGCTTGTTCAGAAAATTTCACACACACATACACACACACACAGAGGTTTCAATGCCCTTTTCAATAAGCAATATTTTTATTTGTAACAAAATTATGATCTTATACAATTGCAGCCTATGTGGCTTACAAGGTTTAGAATGCCAGCTGCTGCCCTGTCCTACACGTTTCTGCACTGCTTGGCATTTCTGGGTCTTCTAGGTCAGTGAGCTTCAGGGTCCCTTGCCTAGAGATGATCATGATTTTCTCTCACTTTTATATCTCCAAAGGTGCTCTTGGTGGGTTTGGAGGAAATGGTCCAAATGAGTCTATTCAAGTCTGTTGATTCCTAAATATATATTAAGCACCTATGGCATACAGACACCTTTTAAGTTGCTGGAAGGGAAGGGGCTGAGCTATAAAGCTGAGATTCATCTGTGCTTTTTCCTTTTATTTTATTACTTTTATTGCCTTCTTTGTTTTTCTTTATTATTATTATTTTATTATTATTTTTGTGCCTTTGCCTTTTAAAGGAGCATAACTTAGCTGGGAAAATGAAAATAGTTTCTTTCACCTTTTCTAAAGATTCGTTAAAATCCCCAGTGAGTTTCATAGTCGTTCTGATCTCACAATTCTAAATGGCTTTTTAAAAAAATCTTATTTCACTGAATAAGATGCGAGGTTAGACCACCATGCCAACTAGTGGCCTCCTCAATAATGATGCGTATATATTTAAATCATTACGTTTCTACTATCAACAGTTTTCACGAAGTAAACGTAATCTGGTCCTTTGCTCCACCAATGCTTTACCCATTTCCATGCAATAGTCTGCCTGCTGGGTCTACGCTTCTCTAAAGCCTCGGGTAAGGGGATAAACTCTCTGACTCTAAGCGCCTTGAAAGCTACGGGGCCGAGGAGGGCGAAGAAACAGGCCCTGCATGCATATGCATGCCCTAGGCAGGTCTGCTCGGAAGGTAACCTTCCTGCGCTGGGAGGCGGGGTGGCGGAGGTCTTCCGGGCTCCGGAGGAAACCTGCACGCGGCGGGGCGGGCGAGCCCCCCCCCCCCCCGCCAGGATGCTGCCCCTCGCAACTCGTCAGCCAGCCAAATGCATTCCAGAGCTTTGCACAAGACACACTTCTCCAGGCAGTCCTAGAAACCCGAGCCCGGAGCGGGAGAGGGCGGGAGGGAGCGCGCGGCCGCCGCTGAGGTCACATTCGCGCCGCCTCCCCGCCCTCGGCGGCCCGGCTGTTCCCTCCAGCGCACACTTCCTAGGGCCTTGGTCCAGTCCGGTGTAAATGTCTTTTAAACGGAGACAGCGCTCTCCTCCCCCTTCCCTCCCGCGCGGCGGCCAGGGGATCCGTCGCCAGGGCCTTTAAAACAAAACGAATGAATGAAGCGTTAGGGCGAGCGCGCGCGGGACAGCCACTGAGAAGCTCCGCGGTCCGGGTCTAAATCCGCCACCGACCCGCTCGCTTCGCTCCATAACTCGCCGGCGAAGCCTGTTCGGTGCTCTTGGGTCTTTCCATTTCTCCTCTGATTCCGCCAGGTCTCAGTCGATTCTGGGAGCTTCTGTGCTCCCCACCTTTATTCGCCCCCCCCTTTCGTCCCCCCCCACCCCTGCAGACCCGGGAGGGGGTGGCGGTGGCGGGGGGCGGGGTGGAGAAATAGCTTTTAGAAACCCGATCTGTTGTTTGCGAAACACAATCGCTTTTTTTTTTTTTTAAAGCGACAGGGTGTCTAGACGGCCACGTGACGAGGCCGGAGCCGGGCGCGCCACTGCGCAGTGGAACCAGCAGAGCAGAGGGCTGGGGGGGGCGGGGGGGGAGGCGGGGAGGAGGCGGCGGCGGCGGCGGCGGCGGCGGCGGCGGCGGCTGGGGGCGGGGGAGGGAAGGGGGAGGAAGGGGGAGGGAAGGGGGCGGGGGCGGGAGGCCTTGCCGGAGGCTGTGAGCCCTGAGCACACTCGCTCGCCTGCTCGGCGCACGGAGGAACCTGTCCTCGAGCCGCGCCAGCCGAGCCAGCCGGGCGCCGTGCTCGGTCCGCTCGCCGCGCCGGAGAGAGCTGCCCGAGACAGAGCCAGCCCGCCGGCGCCGAGCTGCCGAGCGCACGGCCCAGGAGCCCCTGAGTGCGGCGCGGCGAGCCCCCGGCGGCGGCAGAAGGACCCGAGCGCCAGGAGAGGGCGGACGGGGGACAAGGAGGCTCCCGACCGCGACGAGGAGAGTCTCGGAGGAGAAGGCGGCGTGAGGGACACCGGGGCCTCCAGCGGCCGCAGCCGAGTCGGGGCGAGCAGCCCACACGGGGAGCCCCAGCGGCCGGCCGCGGCCAGGGGAGGGGGCGCCGGCGGTTCCCGCACTAGAGAGCAGAGGGCGAGAGCGCGCGACCCGCCAGCGGCCCGCCGCGGCCGCCGCGCCGCCCTCCCCCGCGCTGTCAGCCCCGCGGGGCGCAGCCGCCGCCGCAGCATCTTCTGCCCCTGCGCCCCCGCCAGCTCCGAGGAAGTCCCCGCTGAGGACTGGGGCCCCCGGGAGCGCAAGAGGAAAGACCAGAGACTACCCTAAATCACCCAGATGCGAAGGATTGAAGCAGCCTAGCCAAAGCTTTCTGTGGATTAAAAAAATACGATTTTTTTTTTGTTGTTGTTGGCAGAAGAAAAGGAGAGGAAGACCAGCGGGGCTCTGCAAGGAAAAAAGGGGGATGTAACTCGTGGATACGTTTTTTCCACCCCTCAAACGTCTAGTTCTACTTTGTAAACATTTTCTTTTTTTAAACCCCAGGTCCAGCCGGACGCCCCCAGGCCTCCGGGGTGCGAGGAGGTGGTGTTTTTCATTTTGGGCTTTGCATGTTTGGTTCTTAGATTTTGAGAGAGCTTCCTTATTTCGCCAGACATCTCATGCGGGGTGAAGTCCACTCAGCCCCCTCCCCCGAGTCTTCGTGTGTACGGAATTCAAGGCGATCCGGTTACTAAGGATATAGAGGAAAAAAATAAATCGCGTGCCTGCTTTTTTTTTTTTAATTGCCAGTTTCTCCCCACCCCCAAATTAAGTTGCTTAGCAAGGGGGAAAGAGGCTTTTTCCTCCCTCCAGCAGCCCAGCCGAACGCCTTTCGTTTTTTGCCCTCGCGGATCTTCCATGTAGGCAGCCGAGGCTGGCGAGCCCGACACTCGGGAGCCGCTGCGGGGGGGCCTCTTTTTGGGGAGGCGCCGACCGGGGTAGGCTTCGCCGCCCCCAGGGAAGCGGCGGCCGCGTTCCTCCGGGGTGCGCCGGGGCCCGAGAGCGGCGCACGGCGCGGGCCGCGAGGGGTGGGGCAGCCGGAGCGCAGGCCCCCGAGCCCCGGCGGGCGCCCCCGGGCCCCCGCGCGCGCCCCGGCCTCCGGGAGACTGGCGCATGCCACGGAGCGCCCCTCGGGCCGCCGCCGCTCCTGCCAGGGCCCCTGCTGCTGCTGCTGTCGCCTGCGCCTGCTGCCCCAACTCGGCACCCGACTTCTTCATGGTGTGCGGAGGTCATGTTCGCTCCTTAGCCGGCAAACGACTTTTCTCCTCGCCTCCTCGCCCCGCATGTTCAGGACCAAACGATCTGCGCTCGTCCGGCGTCTCTGGAGGAGCCGTGCGCCCGGCGGCGAGGACGAGGAGGAGGGCGCGGGGGGAGGCGGAGGAGGAGGCGACCTGCGGGGAGAAGGGGCGACGGACGGCCGGGCGCATGGGGCCGGTGGCGGCGGCGCAGGCCGGGCTGGCTGCTGCCTGGGCAAGGCGGTGCGAGGTGCCAAAGGTCACCACCATCCTCACCCCCCAGCCGCGGGCTCCGGCGCGGCCGGGGGCGCCGAGGCGGATCTGAAGGCGCTCACGCACTCGGTGCTGAAGAAACTGAAGGAACGGCAGCTGGAGCTGCTGCTCCAGGCTGTGGAGTCCCGCGGCGGTACGCGCACCGCGTGCCTCTTGCTGCCTGGCCGCCTGGACTGCAGGCTGGGCCTGGGGGCGCCCTCCGGCTCGCAGCCCGCGCAGCCGCCCTCGTCCTATTCGCTCCCCCTCCTGCTGTGCAAAGTGTTCAGGTGGCCGGATCTCAGGCATTCCTCGGAAGTCAAGAGGCTGTGTTGCTGTGAATCTTACGGGAAGATCAACCCCGAGCTGGTGTGCTGCAACCCCCATCACCTTAGCCGACTCTGCGAACTAGGTAGGAAGTTGTTCTGCGCCCACCCTCCCCTCCTTCTGGCGCTCAGGTGGTGCAAGAAAAGCCCCGTTGGGCAGTGTGTTTGTGCAGCTACCTCGCTGGAGGGGAGTGTACATCTCCTCCTGGGAAGAGACTTGGGGGACAAGGGTCGAGAAGGGATTAGGGGAAACTGGAAAGGTATTCCCTGGGGGTTCCCTTCCAGTTTTTTTCTTCTCTTGCCCCGGGGCGCAGGGGAGGCTTTGGGCATTGCTCACGCACACACTCTACACACAGGGGGTTACAGATTAGATGCCCTCATTTCCGGATTAGCCAAGGGGTGCAGAGAGAAGTGGGGGTCACGCCTCCCCCGCTCTGGGAAAGGCGTTGAGGTGTGTGGCCGAGTTGGATTCGGTCCAAGGCCGCCAAGGAAGGCTGGGAGAAGCAGTTGTAAAGGCTAGAGAGTAAGGCTCTCCTTTAGTAAATAAAGAGGGTCACGTCGGGCACAAGGGGCCGGGAGACTGCCCTGGCCGGCGCAGCTTTGGGTTTTGAGGCAAGGAGAGTTAGGATGGAAGGTCGCGCTGGATATCTGCTCCAAACTGTGCCACCCCAGGGTGAAAGAGAACAAGCAGTCAGGAGAAGTTGGGTGCCCCCTGCTTTTTCCATTCTTCCAGCACAGGAAAGCAGTTACTGACTGTAGAATGGTCTGCCCCCAGCGCCTCCGTGAGGATGCTGCCCCTGGGGCCTGGGCTGCTTCTCATTTGAGACCCCAGCCTCCTCCTCTTTATCCTCCCGGCCTCCATTGATTCCCTTTTCAATACGTCTTTGTGCGGGGGCGGGGTGCACATCGGGCGCCCACAAATCCAAGTTCACCAGCGCTCTTAGGGTGCACCTCCCAGGTGGGCTGGCAAAGGGGAAGCCCGTGTTCCCCGCGCGGGTGCGGAGCGGAGCAGCGGTGGCGGAGGTGAATTGCACCCCTGGGGGACGGGGCGGGGGTGGGGCGGTGGGAGTGGGGTGTGAAGTTCTGGGACGGGGAGGGGGCTTTGTGGCCCTGGTGCCCTGTGAAGTGAGCGGCCGCGGCCGAGCCGCGGCCGAGCCGGTGGTTTCCAGCCCGGCCGGCCGAGCGCGGCGGCGGCGGCGGCGGCGGCGGCGGCCGCAGACGTGGAGGAGCGGAGCGCCGAGGCTGGCGCCAGGCGGCCTCTTTTGTTTATCTGACAGCTAAATATCAAGGCAATCACCGCCCCGCGGCCCTGCCTCCAACCCCCACAGCTAAGACAAACAGTTGGGCTAAAAGAATGCCTCTGTTATCATAAGTTTCTATCTCTTTCTCATGGCTCGGCCTTTATTTTCTCTTTCTTTTTTAATTCCAGAGTCTCCCCCTCCTCCTTACTCCAGATACCCGATGGATTTTCTCAAACCAACTGGTGAGTAGATGCTTTTAAAAATATCCTTCCTATCTTAAGTTAGAAATGGAGTCTCTAGAACGCGGATGTGTATGCCTAGGCAGCGGCGTGGGGAGACGCTGGACTTTCCCCGCGGTTGTTATAGGTTGCCGATGTTGAAAGTTTGGTGGGTTTTTTTCTGTTTTTGTTGTGACTGGAGCTGGCGATAATGTGTGTGTGTGTGTGTGTGTGTGTGTGTGTGTGTGTGTGTGTGTGTATACATATATATCTTTTTGCAAAGGTGTTTGTTTCCTAGATATTTCCATTTTGTTCCTTTTTTCATGTATTTGCACTCCATAACCCAAGTCGGCTCAGCTTTTAACACGTGGAATTTGATCCACGCCGAAGCATCTCGGGAGCCAAATAGGACAGGTTGATGGGCAACGTCGGAGACGTTGTGAGTGCCAGAAGTATCTCAGTGGGAAGAATGGATAACCCGATGGGGGAGGGAAGACAGTTTTAAAAAGTGCAGAGACGGACCTTGGTTTGGAGCAAGAGATTAGAAAAGTTAAGAAGTAAAGTCCACAGCCCTCTCCTGGTTTTCCCGGAGTTCCTGGTGAGGGCTAGAATAGTTTCTAGCAGAGCCCTGCCTGCCTGGTGCTTTGTCACAGGCTGGCACGGGGCCGGGGCAGAAGCCCCACTTGAGACTGACACCACCTCAGTTGCGCTCGTCTGCATTCAGTTTCTGGCAGGCAGTGCAGAGGTTGACAGTGCCAGGGGAGGAGGGTCTGAAAAACGGGGACTCGAGGGTGACAACTTCGATGGGCGCTTGTTTCCTGGAGCCCCTTCTTACAGCGGGAGGTTCGTTTGCTTGAAAGTAGGGATTGTGACTTTTGTCTACACTGGTGCCTGACAAATGCAGCGCTTTCGACATTTTTATTTTGCCAAGGTTCTGGGAGAAGGAAAAGTGAAGGGTTGGGCCCCATTTCCCTCTTGGAATTCTACAAGTCCTTCCGCCTCATGAGTTTTGGCTGTTGGGCCTTTCCCCCACTAATTAAAAGTCTTGCTGGGGCGTTGTCCAGAATTAAATACTTTAATGAACGGTGTAAGAGAAGCCCGTGCTCTCCAGCCAGCCCTCCCCAACTACACGATCCCTCCAGTCTCGGAAGGCGTTGCTGCTTGCCTGGTGCCTGTCTAGTAAGTGGCCTGCAAAGCATGTGATATTTTGCTTTCGATTTACAAAACACCAGATAAATAGTCATTAATGAGGAGATAAGCAGCTCTGTATTTGTAACAAATGTTAACTGGAATTACCAAGCTCTGTTTTCTCCAAGAATGTAAGTTGACTGGGTTTTTGGCATCAATACTCAAGAATTCTTTTATGAGCTTAGTTCTCCAAGGGGCTCTCTCCGTCCTGTTTTTGTTTTCCCTTCCATAGTCTTCAAATTTGGAGGTTTTCCTTAAAAGTGAGAAAGAGGGAGGCCAGTTACCTTGGCCCCAGGGGTAAAGAAGACTAGGGCGAAGTGTTCTGAGAAATTTCCTAAAGTCATAGGAAAGAAGGACTACATTCTCTTGGGTTTCCTGCAGAGATACCTGGACAGATCTGTTCACCGGATTCAAGCAGTCACCCTCTCAGGCCAGGACCTCATTTTCAGCGAGTGGAGTGATATATTTATTCATTAGCAAGTGTTGACATTAGCTAGCAAAATGTGTGCAAACAGAGAAGCCACAAAGACAGGAATGTGCCATTTCCAAGGGGGAGAAAAGTTCTCCACATCAGCCAATAGGAAGTGATTAACCTGCCAATCGGAAACTCACAGCTTGGTTACTCACCCAAAACGTTTCTGTAAAACAAAACCAAAAAAAAAAAACCCCAAAACACTCCAAAGCAAAAATCTAACCCTCCTCTCCCCCACCAAACCAGAAAACCCCAAAACAAAAAAAAAAAGGAGTGAAAAACATCACCTTTGTGTAAGGATGTGAGGGTGCTAACCGGCGAAGCCCCTGTGGTGGGAATCTCCTGGCACACTGGAGGGCTGCCAGGGCTGGGCCTGGTTTTGTTGGCTGCTGTAGCCAGAGATGTTGAGGTCAGACACACAGACGGGATGCTGCCCCAGGTTTTTCTCTCTGCCTTGCACATGGGGGAGAGTATTTGGCTGGGGAACTTAGATCAGCTGCTTACATTCTTAAGTTTCTAAGTTGTAGGTTGCATTTTTAGTCTTGGGTTACTAGGTGAGAACCAGCCGTAAGGTTTACAGTGGACAGCTATTAAAATCCTAACCAGTTGCACAACTAAGGGAATCTCTTCTGTGAAGTCTCCAGCTTGGGCAGAGGCGGTGGGAAGAGGCTGGGGCCTGGTCCCCCTGCAGCCTTGGAGGAATGCTCTGGCTGAAAGTTGGGAGCTCCATTTTGCTATGGTTCAAGCCGTTCCGCTGCAGCCTCTGGCATGGCCTGACTAGGGAGGCCTGGGTACTCTGTGGTTCGGAGTCAGCAGGATCTTATGGGAAGGAGTGTTAGACATGGCTGGGTGTAGGAGTAGGGTGGCTGTGACTTGAGGCTCTCAGAAGTCAGGACACCCGCACCCCCCCCCAGCCCCATCACACCAGGGGTAAGAGCAGGCTGTTAGAATGAGATCTCAGTTTATGGAGCGGGGATGCTGGGAGGGATTGCTCTGTAGGCTCTGCTTCCTGTGTCCTCTGTATCTGAAGGTCTGAAAGATTTGAAGAATGGCTTGGCGGGGAGGGGATGTTGCTGGGAACATCTACTTGCTTGGGCTGGGGATCCAGGTGACCATTGGCAGATAGATCGACCCTCCAAAGCCTAGTTGAGAAGTCTGGGACCTAGTCCTGCATTTACCTTTTAACTCGGGCCACTCTTAACTTTTTCAGGCCTGGTTTTAAACCCACGTGATCAAGGAGTTAGGTTAGATGATGCATTCATTCGCTCATTTATTGGTTCACTCATTCAGTCATTCTACATACCTGATGTGCCTGCCTAAAATGCATTGAAGATTCCAATGCATTGGTTAGTGCTTCTGTAACCTGGGTTGTGGATTGGGGCGGAGCTGGGGTATAGTGGTGGTGGTGGAGGCTCCTCTGTCCCAGACGGTAGGTACTTAGGTAGCTCAGAACTAAGTTGACAAGAATATCTTGGCTGTCTGGAAACCATTCTCTGAATGAGAGAGGTGGGGTCCCCAGCTCTGTCGCCTTGTACCCTCCGCAGCAGCTCCTTCCTTGGCTGTTCCCAGGCATGCGTCTTTGAAAGCTCTCTTACTGCTGGGAGAGGGGAACGAGGCTCCCACAAAACCCAGCGCTCACTGGGTGCTTGGTAGTGTTCAGCGGTGGAGAAGAGCCAGGAGTAGCCTAGCGTTTCTGAGTGTACCAGCCTGGGCTCTGGGGAGCAGACGACAAGGCAGTGGCTGAGAACCCTGCCTTCGGAGAGCTACCTCAGCAGAGCTTTTCTGTGGGTGAGAGACGGAGCTGTGGCCTCTTTGACCTATACTAACTTGTCAGGAGCTTGAGGCCCGTCTGGGTACTGAAGACTGTCTCAGCCCAGCTACCTTCAGGGAAGAGAGTGAGGACATGGCCTACCCTGGGACGGAGAGGGCTGAACCCTTGGGTATGGTCCAGCTCACTGGGTGGCCCCTTGGGCTACTCTGTGATGCCTCAGTTTACCTGGGTACGTGTCAAACAGGTATACCTTGCTACTTCACAGGGGTGGTAAGGAGACCTAATTAATGTTTGTAAATCCCTTCTGAGATCAAAGGGCAGAGCACCATTTCATAGAAATGCTTGTGGTTGCCAGTGTGGAGCTGGCTTAACCTTTGATCTGAGACAGGCTGACAACCCCGAATGTGGTCCCAGCTCTGCCCCGAGATGTGGGCTCTTCCTTTGAAACACACCTTGTCCCTGGGATTCAGCCCGCCAGAGCTGGTGGGGGAGGGAGGGAGTGGCCGCGGATAAGTCACCATGGGGGTGTCTTCCCTTTGCGGGGTAGGTAGAAGCCAATCTCCAACATAGTGAAGGCCATCGAAGTAGTTTAGAAAGTGCAGGCTCTACACTCTTTAACCAGCAACTCCATTTCCTGCCTGCCCCTATTGTTTTCCATTTGATTAAGTGTATCCTGTAAAACTGTATATTCCTGTTAGGAATCAAGCTTTACCCTGATACAGTGAAATTACCCACACAGTCTTTTCTCTCTCCCCTGCCCGCCGCTGCCACTCCTTTGCTTCCTCCTTCGCAGTTTAGAAGAATTCTTGAAAAGTTGTTCTTCCAGCCTGAGAGAGAATGCAAGAGAGGGATTAGAGAGAGGACCTCAGAGTTGAGTGGCCCAGCCCCTCCCCCCTTTTACCAGGCACTGGAGACAGCTGCTGGGCCCCTAGAGAGCTCTGTGGCTACCTGCCCCTGGACTACTCTTTCACTTGGCTCCTATTCGCCCTCTCGGCCAAGTATTTCCAGGGGGAAACTGGTAACGCGCCCCCCAGGGACATCCTGCTAGTGGCCTGGGGTGGAGGGACTGGTGTTTTTGCTTTGGAGCTGGGACGCTCCTTTCCTGAGCCGGCCTTTCTCTATGGATTTCAGTAAGTTTGGCATGGCCAATGGTGCGTGATATGCTTGTGGGGTCTTGTGTATTTTTGTTTCGAGGGACTAATTCGTTGTGGCTCGTGGCCATTATATTTTGTTTTAATTGCTTGGAGGGAGGTTGAGAAGTCTGTATATTTCTCATCTGGAATTGGCATTATCCTCATGACCATTTAGGTCATTGTGCTGAGCACCTGAGGGTGACAGAGACGTTGAAGAGAAGGTTCTAGTCTAGTTCAGGCAGACAGGATCTGAAGGTAGAAAATCAATAAAGACAGCAGAAGGAAGTTACAAGTACTGGGTGCCAGAAAGATTTTATAGGAACCGAGGCAGGGAGCCTTGCAGGCCTGGGGTTGCCTGGGCGGGTTTCCAGAGATGGGGAGTTTGGATTAGGGAGCCTTGCTGAAAATGTTCTCTGTTGTCCTGATGTGGCGTGAGGGGTTGTTCACACAGGTGTGTACATGAGTAAAATTCATTTCATCGAGTTGCACTTGAGATTTGTATTTTTTTATACTTATACCTCAGTTAAAAAGGAAGAAGTCCTTTCAGCCCAGCACCAGTTCTTCCTAAAGAACTGGGAAGTCTGTCTTTAAAAAGATGAGAGTGGCAGCGAGGCCACTGGATCCAAGCAGAGAGGCCATGCTTTGGGAAAAGATGGGAAAGGTGGTGGAGAGACAAGAACCGGGCGTCCTTTGACCTTGGGAACTACCTGGTTTCCTCAATGGGGGACTTGCAATAAAAGAGAAATTCCAGCCAGTCTGTCTTGACTAATGATTAACTGGCCGCCCGGAGCCCAGACGGGTGACAAGGTGCTGTGGTCTGTCTTATGATGGGGGGCGAAGCCTGAGCAGCCCATTAATAATCAGCATCGCGGCCGGGAGTCACCCGTTTGGAATGTGTGGTTTCTCTTTAATGCTGTTTAGAATGTGCTTAAAAATTAATCTTGGTGTTTTTATTTATTTATTTCTCTCTTCATATCCACAGCAGACTGTCCAGATGCTGTGCCTTCCTCCGCTGAAACAGGGGGAACGAATTATCTGGCCCCTGGGGGGCTTTCAGGTGAGCTGCTTTCTCTTACTTTCTTGGCAATTCGAAGACCTCCTGAAATGACTGGAGACTGGAGGAATGGAGGTGGCCTTCTGCCACCCCAGCTGGTCTGGAATTAATTCTCACTTTTATGTGCATGAAACTGAATGTATCCGTGATGACTCTGTTGCCCTTCAGCTCATCCTTCTGGGCCATAGATCTGGAAGTGTGGGGGCCAGCCGGAGGGCTGGTGTTGGGCCACGTTTCGTGGTTATTGTTAAGCAGCTCCCGACTTGAGGGGCTTCCACTTGGTGACTTTGGTGTCGTTAGTTCACGGGTTTAAGCCCTTTTTTGCTCTCACTCTCAGTGCATCGGGTGCCTTGAAGGGAATGGATCCACCTTTGGGGAACTTGTAGAAGACAGACCCCAAGTGTAGGATGGGAGTTTAGAGTAGATGGCCTCGATGCTTCTTTGCAAATCCTGCTTCCCATCCAGCTTTGTGCAGAAGTCTGCAGTGCATGGTGGGGACACTGCAGACAGTAGGTGCTAATACTGTTACCCAGCAGGGAAGGTGTCCCTCAGGGCCCACAGGTGTGAGCAGGGGCCTGGACTCCCAGGCTGGAGAGTTATGGAATTGGGTGAGGGGCACTGGAGAGCCTAAACATCATTGTCCCTGAGAGACAGGAGAAGAGAGTGATAAACTTGGAGAAACTCATTAGCAATGTAAGTGGGAGACATTTCCATTCTGTTCTAAATATGTCCTGTTTTCCACCTGTTTTTCCCACCCCAGTATGCCATCACTGGATTTTCTAAGAACTAGCTAAAACAAGAGGGAAAGTGATCCAGGAAAAAAAAAAAAGAAAAGAAAAGAAAATCCAGCAGAGTTCTGGGCATTGGCCCTTGGGACATTGGTGTAGGATCATGGCAGCTCCGATGGAAGCTATAAAACTGTCTTTGGGGCTTCCCTGGTGGCGCAGTGGTTGAGAGTCCGCCTGCCGATGCAGGGGACACGGGTTCGTGACCCGGTCCGGGAAGATCCCACATGCCGCGGAGCGGCTGGGCCCGTGAGCCATGGCCGCTGAGCCTGCGCGTCCGGAGCCTGTGCTCCGCAACGGCAGAGGCCCCAGCAGTGAGACACCCGCGTACCGCAAAAAAAAAACAAAAAACAAAAAACTGTCTTTGGGGGGACCACGGTGCACCGTCTTTTAACTGGTCAGGTGTCGCTCAGCCTCGGCTCGGTTCATGCTAGCCAGATCCCTCTGCAGGAATTGAGCTTGCTGAGAATGTCTTCAGGGAGACCCTTGTTTGTTTTGATTTCAGTGCAGTATATACTCTGGCTGTTATCTGAGACAGAGGGTATTGTTTACTCAAAGCTCCTAATGAGAGCTGAACAGGAAAAAAGAGGGACCCAGAAAGGGCAGGGGCTTGGGGTGAGAATGGGAGTGGACCATGGCGGTGGAGGAGGGAAGAACATACCGGGACATGAGAGCTGTGTCTTTTCTGCTTTCTAAGGCTGAGAGAGTTCCGGAAAGAAAGAAAGCCAAGGAGAGGAAAGGGTCTGGGCAAAATAGCACACTCAGGATGTTGTTAGAGGGTTTTATTTTTTAAATTCTGAATGTGCAGGGAGGAGTCCCAGCCCCTCTGAACCACATGAAACAAGCAGGGGAAGTGGTAGCTTTTGAAAGGGGGCTTTTCGGAAGGTTTGTCTTATTGATAACATCTTGTCTGTCTCCTCTGCTGGAGGAAGTAACGATACCCGCCTGAGCCATCAGCCTCCTTACCTGGCCCCCAGAGCCAAAAGTGTGACAGTGCAGCCCTTTCTGAGACCGGTGGGCTTCCAAGAGTTTTTCTAGTCCTAGAAAGAAACTGGGGGTAAAGCAATGATGAACTCCTCCCCTACCCCCAAAGTAACTGCAGCCATTTCGATGAATGAGGAGCTGCTAGGAAGGAGTGCTTGTCTCTGAAGGGATAGCGTCGTTCAACAAAACTGCCAGAAGAAAAAAACGTGACGGGGGGCTCCACATGAAAGAGCATTTGTTTTGAATTTTAGCTCTTGATTTACTAATTCCCAAGGCTTCAAAGTTTCAACTCTTTCTTCTTTCCGTTCAGAGTTGGAGTAGTTTATTAATAATGTGCCGTGGGGGGAAGTTGAAGAAACTGTTTCTTGGGTTGGTGCCAGTGGTTTGGGGGTGTCTGGAGGGGAGGCAATAGGCCCTGAGAAAACCCAGGGCTCCACCCTCTGCCGCAAGAAGGCCCCCCCAAAAGATGGTGGTAGTGGCTCGAGTCCAGGGCGGAGGGTTTTGCAAATGGAGAAAGCCCAAACCTCCTTTCCAAGAAGTTGATCTTTCCATGGGGGGGGGTGGTGGAGGTGGCCGAGGCCGGGGTGTGTCTGCCTGGCGGAGGATGAGGCCGGTGGGGGGCTGTGGTGGCTGAAGGGGGCTGGGCCAGGGAGGGGAGGGAGGCTGGAGCGGGGAGCCTGCTGTGGCGAGCGCCAGGCCAAGTGGGCATCACGGCGGGGAACGGGGAAGGTGCCCACAGGGCTCTGCCCCCGCCTCCCCCCTGGAAATCACCTCTCTGAGTGTCTCTTTCACGGGCCCTGTGTGCTGTTTTCCTTCCTGTCCTGGCCGAGATCGGGCTTAATGAATGGGGCTCAGTTTAGGGTGGGAGGAAGGTCGGCAGCGGGAGCCAGGGCTTGATTCTCTTGGCAAGGGAAGAAGGGAAAGAAAAAAACAGCCGAATGTGAAAATGTGGTGCCTCGGGGGTGGGGGTGAGGGTGTGCTTGAAGGCACGCCCCTCGCCCCTCCCGAGATGCCGGGGTGACTCCAAGGCTGGCCCTTCCCTTTCCTGCGAGGAAGGGGAGTGGGTGGGTAGGAGCACTGGGAGCCAGCCCGCTGGCTGCAGGTTGGAATTCCAGCCTTGCAGCTTGGGGCTGGCCGGGGAGACGACAGGCCAGGCCTCTGGGACTCGCAGTGAAACAGACCCCACCCCTGCAAGTTTCCTCAGTCTGGGAAAACGGCACATTTTTAGAAGGCTGGGACTCGGTTCCAGGAGATTGTACTTTCATTTCTGACAGCCGGCTCGGAGACAGATGGATTGCTTGCTGCCTGGTTGTGTGTGTGTGTGTGCGCGCGCGCGCATGTATGCGTGCTACAGACCTACAGATAGACACGTGCACAGACACATGAGCGGGCAGGCGCTGGGATAGGCCTGGGTCCCTCTCACGCGGGGTAGGTGGACCTCAGAGACGGTTTCTCCACAAGGATATGTGCTCTGGGCCCGGGGCGTGTTTGGATTGGTTCTGAATTGGGATCTGGGTATGGTGCTTTTGGAAAGGCGTGTAGGACAAACCCTTGTTGCTGGCACGTATCCTGGCTCAAGAATACCCACCTGGGAGAGGTCTTACGTAGATGGGAAGCTTCTAGGTTCAGCTCGGTGGTGGAAGTGGAAAGGATTTGCTCCCAGAGCTTTCACTGTGTCACTGGTAATTAAAAGCATGTGTTCGAAGCTGTCATCTTTGCAGCCTCCATCTGGAGTTTCTAGGGGGGAGCTTTCATTTAGCTTGTCTGCTGTCCTGATTCGGGGTAGTGGGGTAGGGTGGGAGGGGTTTGAAGAAATACCACCTCACTTGTGAATTCCAGGTTATTCAGCTGCAGACCCAGCCTCCTCCTTTGTATATTGGTGTCTAAAGCTGGTTGGGCCTCAGACATATGGGCCTCGCTGATTAAGGCAGGGGTTAGAGGCCAGCGTCATTTGTAGTCATTTTTAAAAAATTATTTATTTTTGGCTATGTTGGGTCTTCGTTGCTGCACGCAGGCTTTCTCTAGTTGTGGTGAGTGGGGGGCTGCTCTTTTTTTTTTTTTTTTTTTTTTGCGGTACGGAGGCCTCTCACTGTTGTGGCCTCTCCCGTTGCGGAGCACAGGCTCCGGATGCACAGGCTCAGCGGCCATGGCTCACGGGCCTAGCTGCTTCCACGGCATGTGGAATCTTCCCGGACCGGGGCACGAACCTGTGTCCCCCGCATCGGCAGGTGGACTCTCAACCACTGCGCCACCAGGGAAGCCCGGGGGGCTACTCTTTGTTTGGGTGCGTGGGCTTCTCATTGCAGTGGCTTCTCTTGTTGCAGAGCACGGGCTCTAGGCATGCAGGCTTCAGTAGTTGTGGCACGCGGGCTCAGTAGTTGTGGCTCACAGGCTCTAGAGCACAGGCTCAGTAGTTGTGGCGCACGGGCTTAGTTGCTTCGCGGCATGTGGGATCTTCCCAGACCAGGGATCGAACCTGTGTCCTCTGCATTGGCAGGCAGATTCTTCTCCACTGCACCGCCAGGGAAGCCCCCATTTGTAGTCATTTAAACTTCAAAAGAGGTGCCACCCTGGATTTCAGGGAGGGAGGTGCGAGGCAGTGGAGGTGCAGTACCAATGTGTCTGGGGGAGGGTGTTGAGGAACCCATCTCTTGGCTGGACAAAATCATGCTTATCGGAGAGACACCGTCCCACCAACCCAAGGGAGGCCAGCTCCTTTGCTAAGGTCTTCAGATCCGTGTCTCGCTTCTAGTTCCTGGGTGATGGGAATGTCCTTAGGTCAGCATCCATTCCAGGAAAGGTTCTTTCCTCTTCTTTAGTCTCTGCTGGCGTCTATGAGAGCCTCGGAGGAGAGTCTTCAAAAGCACCTACATAATCTGAAAAGGTGGTCCTGGCTCAGTCCACAGTCAACTTGGGCTCAAACCAAGTAGCTTAGGAAAGAGTGCCCCATCCTGTTTTTAAGGGAAGTTATTCAGCTGCATTTGTTGTCTGGTTGGGAATGGTGATGGCAAGCTGGGAATCTCCTCGGGTGCCTATTGCTGTGTTTTTATATCTCTCCTTCCCGTGCCTGGGAACAAGCAGATTGTGGTTTCGCTGGAGTCTCTAATGCCATGGGGGGTGGGGTGGGGGTGGATTGAGTTCATCCAAGTGGCCTTGAGCATGGGCTTGGGGGGAGGCAGAAGCACCAGCACATGTAACCATGAGCGAGCTCCTTACCTATCCTCTCCCCTTCCTCTCCCCAGCCATGTTGGTGAGGAGTGACAGTCTGAATCTCTAGGGACCCATATGTCCCTAAATGCCAGGCTGACGACTCAGTCCCCGGCCGGCTCACCTGGTGCACACCCACTCCCCAGTGAAGACCAGTCAGGGACAGCAGCTCAGGCCGTTTGCCTCTTCTGCAAGGCTTGAGGTCATGCACTCAACCCTGGAGAAGGGCTCACTGTTAAAACCCCTTTTATCCTGGAAAGAATGGGGCAGTCAGGCAGGGGTTAAATGCAGGGTGACAGCATTTAAAGTCTCTGGAGCAAATTGGGGTGCTCTGCCAGCCGGACTACATGGGCCACTGCCTCATGCACCCCGTCCCTGAAGCAGAGCAGGGCTGTCCCGCGAAGGGGCAGGGGCCGGGGCCAGGTGAGGGCCAGGTTCCGGTGCAGCTCTTGGCCGCTGTCTTGGGGCACTAACACCCTCTCCCCAGGGAGGCTTTTTCTTAGCAGAGCCCAGCAGTGGCTGCGTGGACTTCTGGACCTGTGGCCCAGAGCTAGGGGGGCAGTGAAAAGGGAGGGAATGCCAAAGGATTCATGATCAAGTTTGGCTCCCTTTGCTTTCTTTATTGCTGCTGTTAACTATCCCGTGATACTGCACCTACAGTGCTGTGATCGCCAGGCCACTTCACAGCAGGTGTCTTAACCTGGTGGGAGAAAAAAAGGCGCAGGGTGGTGGTCCCCAGACTTGTCTGCACATCAGGACCCCTGGGAGCTTCCAAATCACAGTCTGTTGGCAGGATCCCAGCATCAGTATTTTTTGAGGCTTCCCAGGTGATTTCAAGGTGCAGACAAGTTGGGGAGCCCCTGGTGTAAGGGGGAAAAGGGTCTGTGTTCCTGTGGGGGGTATCTTGTGTGTGTGTGTGTGTGTGGAGAATATCTTTGGTGGCTGTGCAGGTTCTGTGATTCTGCCTGTGCTCCTATAGGGAAGAATTCGAGTACCTTGCTTGTTGAGCCTCTTCTCAACTAAGACTTTCACTTGATTGTAGAAACTTGACAAGGTGTGTTAACTCTGCCTCTTCCTCCCATTGGCTTTGTTGTAGTGGATGACATGGTAAAAGTGACCCACGGGACAGGGTCTCCTTTCAGGGCGATGAAGATGTTCTGGAACTAGGTAGTGGTGATGGTTGCTCAGCTCTGCGAGTGCTCTCGGTGTCACTAACGGTAAATGTTGTGTTACACCTGCCTTGCCACAGTTTTAAAAAGTAGTGACCTGGGGTAGCTTTTAAATGCATGCAGGTATTTAGATATTCAATAAAGAACACTGGCTCTGGAGAATGAAAATGGAGACTTCAGTTAGGTGCCTGAGATCTGTAGATAGACGCTTGTTTCCAGAGCACCTCTGAGGTCTCCAGGGATGGGCCCACAGTCACGGGCCTGTCTGTCTCCGTGATTTTTCAACCTTTTCTTTTCCATCCTGGTTGCAGAAAGGAGAGACAGGAAAGTTCCCTGTGGCTCATTTTCCGAGGCTGACCTTTCTGCAGGGGAAGTGAGCGCCCTTGCTCCTTCTCTGCCCCAGATGCTGTTTTCCTCTGGGCAGCCCGGGGACTGGTAACCAGCCATGTAGGGGCGGGTCTCCCAAAGCCTGGAGTCGTCCTGACCCACCCTGCTGAGTGATCGGCCCCCTCCTCTGGTCCTGCTGCCTAAGACCCTAGTTGATGTGACAGCTTCACCAAGGTTATAGGGCTGCAGGGTAGAGGAGGCTGGTGACTCGCCCGGGAGCCCTCCCTTTGCAGGAGCCTTGTGAAAGGATACTGTACAGCGTGGCCACTGGGAGGTCACCACTGGCCCTACCATCTCTCTCGCTCAGTACTGAATGGCTAGCCCCGTCTGGCTGTGTGCCTACTGTCACAGACAGGCTTCCTCTCCGGGCTATTTTCAGCGGGAAGATATTATTAACTGCTGAGGCACAGTTCTCAATTTAGTGGCTAACACACCAAGAAAGGAACATTCCCTTGGTGGCGGCAACTCTACCTAAACACGGTGGCTCGTTGGGGGTGATGCCCCCAGCCCCCTTCGCTTCTCCCCACGAGGGTCTGTGCCCCTAGCCCACTTTCTGGGGCGGCTGCGACTGAAGATTCAGTGTCTACCATAGAGAGAATTGAGGCTTTTTCTTAAAGCCAACTCATTAAAGGTGTAGACCACGATAGCGTTTATATTCTAAAATGGGGAGATTTTGTGACCGGGATGGGGCACTGGATGGAAAAAGGAACTTTCTGTGGAGTTTAGGACAGCTGTTTAAAACAGGGTGATAACTTTCACCTTGTAAGTGAACAGGAAGTATTGGGACAAGACAGGAAATGGCATCATTCCTTTTATGAGAAGAACTCCAGAAAAAAAGTTGTTCGTGAAAGGTAGTGGCTGAGAGGAGGCCGGCCCGGTTTCGTTTTGTTTTTTTTCCCCCTTCTTTCCTTCCACTCCCATGAGAATTTCTGGGCCATTTTCTTTAAGAAAGAGGCTGTTTGAGAACTTTATGTTATTTTTATTATTTAAAAAAATATTTTACCAGAAGGGTCACATTCAGTTGAAATGCTAACTGCAGCCTTCTTGCCCAGTGTACTAAGAATCTTTCATGAGCGTTGCAGCTTCCTTCCCCAAATGGGGAGGCCGAGCAGCTCTTGGCTGGAAGTGAATTTTGGTTTGGCTGCACAGTCTTCGACACTGAGCCCCACCCAGTGTCATTAGCTCAGTTTTAACTTGCAAAAAAAAAAAAAAAAAAAATCTCTTTTTTGGGGGGAGGGGTGGGTGGGAATTTACGGATACCCTTAGCTGGTTCACCCCAGCATGACCTTGCCCTCACCAAGGTGCCTGGCATTTGGCAGGCTGGGGCTGCCTTTATTTACTAGCAGTGGGCCTCATTTTGCCCAAGGAGTTCCTCCTTTAGCTTCCTGACTGCCTATCGCTAGGACTCTGGTGAGCGGTAAAGAGGTGACAGAAGACAGCTCCCCTGGTACAGCTGTGCTTAGCCCTGGGGGATGGGGGTAACTCAGTCCTCAGTCACCAAGAAGCTTCCCCCTTTAGAAAAAGGGCTTGTGCAGCCCCACAGTGATGTGCAGAAGGTGGTATTGTGCTGGGTGTGAAAACACTTTTCATTTATTCATCTCTGGGTTTCTAAGGCCCCTCTTGGGACAATGTCATTGTTCTCGTAACATGGGACAGTGCCCCGACCCGGGCTGTCAAGGATCCATCTTTAGGATGGAGACCAGAAAGAAAGAGATCTGTGTGTGGCTGGCTTGCTCCCCATTTCCCCCCAACCCCCAGCTTTTTTCCTTAGTGGGCTTTGTTTTGTTTTCATAACACAACAAGAGCCCTGGGGTGTGTAAAAGCATTGTTGAACGTTCGGTGAGGCTAACTTGTCCAAACAGAGCAGGACGCCAAGGCAGAATGCTGTGGGCAGGTGGTGAGCCCACAGAGGTTGCCTGGCCGGCGCCTGGCTTGGAAACACCTCCCGGGATCAGCCGCAGCTGGCAGGGAAATAGCTGAGGACAGGGGCTCTTTTCCCGCCTCCACGGGGAGCCTGGGGCCAGACCTAGGCCTTTCTGGCTGACCCCTGCCTGGAAGGCACGCTCCGCTCCCAGGTGGGTTCTCACGGGCCTCGCTCTGCCAGGTGTAAAGCTGGGGCCTGGGGGGGTGGTGATGGTGCAGCTGCTTTGGGAGAAGCCAGCGTGTCCCTGTGGTCCAATCATTTAGCAATTATTTACTGAGCACCTACTATGTGCCACGCTTTGCGAGGCATGGAGGATGTAGTTCTTGGACTCTGCAGATGTAATGGTCTGTCTGAAGGTGCTCTGGGGTCAGTGAGATGGAGGGTTCTTGAACAGGATGTGGCTCTGTCTGGAGGCAGGCACAGGGCAGCTTCTCAGCCATGGGGTGAGGTGTTGTAAGACACGGGGGAGGTGCAGGGATGGTACCCTGGGGAGATTGTTTGAGCACGCAGGGCCAGCACAGCTTCTCTGCTTAGGTTGTGTGGTCTGTTGAGAGTTGAGATAAAGCAAAGCTTGTGGATAAACAGAGGTCTGCCTCCTCTGGTTCTGTTTCTATTCCCGCCCCCCCCCCGCCCCCCCACTTGATGATTGTGAGATAAGAGCTGCAACAGCAGGAGGTAGGGGTATAATCCAGACCCTGGTGGTACTTGGGAGCCCAGCAGAGTGGAGGTGACCAGCCAAGGGGCAGGGCGGGGGTGGCATGGGCACCTGGAATGTTAGCATTTATGTCTTTACACACAGGGGAGGTGGGACATTTTCAAAGCCCAGGACTTGGACTTTTTTTTATAATTCCGGTGGGCTTGATTCCCATGAGGACCATCTGGGGATGCAACATTGCTTTTTAATTTAAAATCTGATGGTCAAGTTCATTTCTGAGGTCCCAGCCAGTGTGTGAAGCTCTGGCTGGCCCGCCTGTGGGTGGGTTTACGTGAGGTAATCTAATACCCAGTTACCAAGGGGTTTCATTTTCACTGCGCATCCTGCCCCTGGCCGTTCCCCTGAGGCCTGCTGGAGCTCACTGATTTAATTAATCATCCTTGCTCCTCTGTGGAGTTGGGAGCGATCTTTTGGCCTTTGGTTAGATCCAGGGTAGTAAGGGAAGAACTGAGTTCAACTCCAGTTTTCCTCTTGCAAAATGGGGAGTTTCTGTCATTCAGACGTGAGCACTCAGATCACCCAGGCCAGGGACTGTTGGTGTCTCTCGTGTTTGCTCATTTCTGTGTTGCCTTTTTACTTTTTAACTTGGGGTGGACGTTCAACAGGAACAAAAAAAGACAATGCCAAGGGCTTCCCTGGTGGCGCAGTGGTTGGGAGTCCACCTGCCGATGCAGGGGACACGGGTTCGTGCCCCGGTCCGGGAGGATCCCACATGCCGCGGAGCAGCTGGGCCCGCGAGCCATGGCCGCTGAGCCTGCGCGTCTGGAGCCTGTGCTCCGCAACGGGGGAGGCCACAACAGTGAGAGGCCCTTGGACAGCAAAAAAAAAAAAAAAAAAAAAAAAAAAAGACAACGCCAAGAAAAGACTGTACTGTCAGTAAACTCACCTTTCTGCATCTGCCACTTGGAGGGTTAAATTACCATCTCCAGTCACCCTTTCCCACCTTGCGGTCACCTTCCCCAGTGAGCTTCTGAGGCTAGAGAGGGCCAGGAAGAGCCGCTCAGCTCAGAAAGCGCCTGGGGACCTTGCCAGCCCCAGGGCAGCCTCGTAGCCAGCACGGCCCCTCCCCCTCATTAATCAGTAACCAAGAGGGAAAAGCAGGAGTTGAGTTCTTTCTGTGATCTGGGTGCACAGTATACAGTTCTTAAAAACAGTTGGGCCTCAGCTCAGTGGGATCACAGTTAAAGGCCCACTGTGGATGGGGGGCGGTGTTTCCTGGGAAAAGGCCTGGATTTGGGGGGGGCTTGCAAAGATTCAGAAGCCGACCCCCATTTCAAGTGTTTGTTGGATGCCCCAGGAGGGGGCTTGGAGAGAATTACAATGGGAGGGAAAGCGCCCACCCTCCAAATTTCAGTCCCCTGGGGCTGGCCTGCCTTCCTGGGCTGAGGACGGGGGCACAGTCGTCAGCTGGCTGCATGGCCTTCACTGAGCCACTTTTGTGTCCTGGACCTCAGTTTTTTCATCTACAAAATAAGCAGTTGGACCTGGTCTCCAAGTCCCTTGCAGTACTGAATGAAATCCTGTGATCTTCGGTTCTTGGATTTGAAGGTGTGTGAGAATAAGACCCCTTTCGCGGAGGTGGTGGGTAGCTAATGGCCTCTTCCACCAGCGAAGGAAAAGGCTGTAGTTCTTCACGTTTTGAGGTTTGCATACTTTTCCAAGAATGAATGAAAGTTGAAGGAACTTTCCCCAGAAGAATGCATGTGCATACATTTCCAGGGGTCCTTTAGCCCCATCCCATGGAATCCCTTGTACTCAAGAAGGCAGGGTGTACACGAGAGCATTAGGAGAGGCAGGGCCTTTTTCTTTTCGTGGTAAAATATACATACCATTTACCATTCTAGCCCTTGTTAAGTGTACAGTTCAATGGCATTAAGTCCATCCCGTGGTTGTGCAAACATCACCGGTATCCACCCCCAGAACTTTTTCACCTTTCGAAACTGAAACTGTGCCCATTAGACACTAATATCGCAGCCCCCCCTCCTCCCAGCTCCTGACATGAATTTGACTGTTCCAGGTTCCTCATATGAGTGGGTTCATACAGTATTTGTCCTTTTGTATTTGGTTTATTTCACTCAGTGTAAGGCCTTCAAGATTCATCCATGTTGTAGTAGGTGTCAGACTTGCTTTTCTTTTTAAATGCGTATAGATATCCGTTCATCCTTCAGTGAACACTTGGGTTGCTTCCACCTTTTGGCTATCGTGAATAATGCTGCTGTGAACATGGGTGAACAGGTATCTCTTCAAGACCCTGCTTCAGTTCTCCTGGGCGTATACCCAGAAGTGGAATTGCTGGGTCATGTGGTAATTCTGTGTTGAGTTTTTTGAGGCAGGGCCATCCTGACTTGAGTGTCTGCATAGACGGATCACAGATCCCATGGGGCAACTGGGTGGACTCGAGGGTGAGCCCTGGGGCAGGGGGAGTGAGAGGAGAGTGGCATGGGGTGGGGGGAGGAGGACAGCGGAGGAGGGGTGGCCTGGCTCTCTGCAGGAATACAGGCCAGATTGGAGCCCGCGTTCATGTGAGGTCCAGAGTCCTCCAAAATGTGGAGCACACAGCACTGAGCAGCGGTGGCCTTGTGACGGTGGTCCAGGGTAGGGGGGCTTTCATACCCCTGGCCTCCTCACTGGAGGCTAAGGGGTGGGAGGGCCCGTGAGGGGGGGGGCTCACGCCTAGGAGGTCCTGGGTGCTTTGGGGGTGAAAGGGCTGGGATGGCTGAGCAGTGAGTGTGTCAAAGCCAGGGAGATTAGATTACGGAGGCAGACAGAAGTAATGATTAACTTTTCCAGTCTGCACACTGTCTCCACTCTGTCGTACTTTGTTTTTCCCTGTAAGTACAGTGCGGCCCTGGCCAGGCCCTGGTGTTGGGTTGTAAAGAAAGAAGGAATGAGGGCTGGGAGTGAGCAGGGGGCGGGGAGCCAGGGAGCTGGCCGGAGAGGGAAGGCTTTTCCATCAGATCCAGTGCTGGAATTTATTGGCCGGAATGCAGTAAGTGTTCAAAATGCCATCCCATCCAACAGTTTTCATAATTGTTATGGAACAAGGGGAGCTGGGGGAGGGGAGGGATGAAAAGGACTTTTGTTTCTCACTGGATTTTTCCTCTTCTTCAGAAGGTTTCTCTACCCTCCAGAAAAACGAGAGTTGAGCTGGAGCTGTGTGAAGGACGGGGTGGGGCAGGGCCCGCGTCTGGGGCTGGAATACCTTGCAGGGAGCCTGGAGGGTCCGTGCAGCTCGGGGGCTTTATTCAATTGAGACCCACAGCAAAAGCTGCTTCCGCAGAGCCCCCAGACCTGCAGAACCAGGAAAAAACTGTCCTGCACCTCTGGGGGTCGTGTCCTTTCGGAAAGCTGGCTGATTGTGCATCTGTGTTTATTAAGCTTCTTTAACGCGTAGCCAGCGTACTTACAAGTGGTCAGTAAAAAGGAGAAAATGAGGGACTTCCTGGTGGTTTAAGAGTAGTTTCCTTTGTTGGATCTGTGTTTGCGAGGGGAGGCGCATCACCAGTTGGGAATCCATGCGTGGAATTTGGGGGGGTTTCTGGACTCTCCCCGGGTTGGGGGTGGGTGGGTTAGAGATGTGACGTGCATACCCTTCTGTTGTGTGCACGTCCTCCTTGCTTTGTCTTCCGGGGAGTGGCCAGGATCCTCCCCAGGGGGCAGGCAGGTGAGCAGATAATGCCCCCGTGCAGGCAGGTCTGGGGGCTCTGTATGCAAGTGTGTGACCCCTCTTTCTGAAGGGAGCTGCTGAGTTAAGTTGGTGGGGGGGACGACGGTGGGAACTTGGTGATGCACCCTGGGGTGGAAGAGACTTGAAATTCAGACTTGAAAAGGACGAGGCTGGATGCACGCTAACCACCAGCCAGGGAGGCCCATTTACTGTAAATATTATGAATGGAGTTGGCCGGGCTGGGAGTCCCCACCCTTCCTCTGAGGCCTCTCAGAGCTGGGCAGAGCTGGCCTCCTCAGAAGGCAGGCAGCCGGGTACACGCTATAATTTGCATGGCTGAAGGCTGGGGCACAGGAAGCCGCGTCAGCCCGGCTGGCGAGACAGATGGGAGCTTTTGATCTGTGTGGCTTCCCCCCTTCCCCGGCGCTACCCTTAATTATATTCTCTGATGGCAAAACACTGCTCTCAGGAGGGACCCCTGGGCTGGGGGCCTCCGACTTGGGCCGTTTGAGGGGCTTTAGGAGGTGGGGCTGTGGCCCGTTGGGGGAGTAGGGAAGTACTTTTTCAGCTCTAGTAACTGATTACTCATCACAGTTTGTAAGGCACAGTCACGAATCAGTCTTCTAGACGAGCAGGACCTGCCAAATATGTCAGCCCAGGGGAGTTTGCAAGAGGAAGGAGGGTGATGATGGCTGAGAAGCTTCAGGGCGCCGAGCATGGGTGGGCATTGGAAATAAGATGGTGATATAGGAGACCCTTCCCCGGACACTCACCTTTTCCTGGGGGCCATGAATGATGACACAGAAAGAACACGAGTTTGTAACTCTTTGCAATGAAAAAAAAAGTTGGTTTATAGATGGACACGGCCAAATCTGACTCAAATCTCCTTTCCCTTTTGATTTTGTTTTGTTTTATTGTTGCAAATGAAATGTAAAAATGTGCCCTGCTCCCCGAAGTGATTTTCTTACTCTCCAGAAGGTAGTAGAAATAAATGGAACCTGTGTTGTTGAATACTGAAACCCACAGTGTAGCCAGAGACCATCAGAGCCAGAAGGGGGCCCATGGGGCTGTTTTGCCCCAGCCGCCTTTGCCCCAGCTGTGGGCTGGTCAGACTGAGACTCTGAGGGGGCAAAGCCGCTTGGCCAAGGTCACAGAGCAGCAGCTTGCTGGCAAAGAAGCCGTTTCACTCCTGGCTGCCTGGTGCAAAGGAGCTGGACCCCATCCTCGGGGGCCACGGTAGGCATAGCATTTCCACAGTGGGCTGGAAGGACACTTGTTTTCCCCTCTAGTGTTTGGAGAGGACTGGTGGCTTTTGAGGCCTGAGGTGGCCGCCCACACACAGCTCACACCAGCCAATGTTCTGGCCTTGAACCCAGCTCTGCTTTGCAGCAGGTGATGTGTGTCTCATTGCCCCTCCTTTAACATAGGAATGGTAATACCGTGCAGCCTCTCAGGGTCCCCTTTCTGCGAGCCCCTTTCAACAGAACTATACATAGTAAATGCTCGTTAGGTGAAGGCATCAGCCCAGAACTGTTGTCCCACCTGGGGGTGGGGGCGGGGCGAAGAGTTGTCAGCATTTTCCGAGCATCTGGAGAACCTAAGAGATAATGTGCCCCTAAGAGCTGAGACCCTCCGCGGTGGCTGCTGGCCGGGCCCTGACCTCTAGCTGCTTTTTATCAAATTGTCACAATGCCAGTGTGGCCAGTACTGGGAGCTCCATTTTAGAGATGAGCTCAAGTCACCACCAAGGTGACATGGGAGGCAGATTGAAGCGGGGAGTGTCTGACTCCACAGCTGGTCAGCTCGTGGCGGGTAGAACTCGCTGAGGAGTGAGGTTGGGCCCAGGGACCTGAAGAAGCACCCTGGCCTTAGAAGGAGAGCTTGTGGCACCCCCTGCCCACCCCCCAGCCCAGCCGCCTCAGCGGAGAACCTTGTTGCAGAGCTCTGAAAAAAAAATCCAACTTTTCCGTCCTGCCTTCTACCAGCCAGAGTTCATTCTCTGATGCATTTGGTTGTAGGAGCTTGGGGGTAGCGGTGATGGGTTGGGTCTGAGCATTTTCTGGGTAACTGAGAGTTAACCTGAAACGTTTTGAGTTAGTTTCAACCACCATGGTAGCTTGCTTTCAACCCCAGAGCTGTCTTTGCTGCCCCAAGAATCCAAGGGGGCAGCTCTGGCGTCATCTTTTGTGTCCCGGGTGAGGTTGTAAGCATGGCTGGTTAGAGCTGACCCCAGAACCCAGACTGAGCCCAGACACCGAAGCAAGTTTTTATGTGTTTGCTTCCTCCTGAAAACTAGAGACCAGCGAGAGCCTTGGTTAATTGTGTTTGGGATGAGAGTGGATGGGACGGGTTGGCACCAAGTCCCCTTTTATCTCAGTCCTTGTCCCTGAAATGAGCTGGTTGCTCTCTGAACAGTTTCCTGACCAGGGTGGGGAGCCGGGCCGATGAAGCTGTTAACCTTTGGGACGACTGATGTAGGGGGAAGGACAGGATGAGGCAACCCTTGGTGGCGCCGGAGTCCCGAGGAGGGAGGGCCCTGGACCTGAGAGGGCGAGGCGTGGCCACGTTTGCGTTCCAGGGTTGCCGGGTTTACTTCTGGGTCTGCATGCGTGCCCTTCGTTTGCCCTCATCAGCCCCGCGTGAGGCAGCCATTTCTGCCCAGGTTCCATCCCCAGCCGGGTGCTCTGCTGGACCACTGGGGAGGGGGCTCGCAGACCCATCCCACCGTGGGATAACCAGAATATTGAATAAGAGAAATAATCCCTTTATAATCCAAGTGCCTTGCGGAGATGAGAGTGGGTTGAGACCCCCCCCACACACCCGCCGCCTTTTATTCCAGCCCCCGGTTGCCCTGGCAGTGGGCACATTGGACTCAGCGGGTGCCTGCTTCTGTGGCTTTCTCTGTGCTGCTTCGTTTCCCAAGTATGTCCCTGTCCTGAAAAGTCAGAAACTTGGGGACACCCCACCCCTGTCCCATCAGCACCGCCTCTGTGTGTGGACACAGCTAGGGTGAGATGGCCTCACTTCAAGCGTTCTCAGAATCCCACTGGGACTGGGTGTTTTGGAACAGTTCTGCCTCTCTGGCCTCATGGTCAGCTTCCTAAATTGGAGACCGGACATGGTACCATCGAGGCACTGAACTTGGCCTTTCCTCCCTCCCTCTTTTTTTTTTTTTTTTTGTGGTCCGCGGGCCTCTCACTGTTGTGGCCTCTCCCATTGCGGAGCACAGGCTCAGGACGCGCAGGCTCAGCGGCCATGGCTCATGGGCCCAGCCGCTCCGTGGCAGGTGGGATCTTCCCAGACCGGGGCACGAACCCATGTCCCCGTCCCGCATCGGCAGGCGGACTCTCAACCACTGCGCCACCAGGGGAGCCCCTCCCTCCAGTTTTTTTCTTTTTCATCTCCTACACCATCAAATCAAAAATTTTAAAAGGGGGAAGTTCCTCTCTTACCTAGGCCTTGAGGGTCTGGTCACCCTGTGCCATTGCGATCCCAGGCATGAGATTCATTCATGAGCCTCTGGTCTTCTGGGAGGGTCTGGTCTGTTCATTCACGACCAGGGTAATTAAATAACTCTTTGTATGAGGCATGGAGCTCCTTGTTAAGTGGTCTTCCCTAATGCAAGTGCAAACACGAGGCACAATCCTTCTTCTCCACAAGGCCTCCCATTTTGCTTTTAAAGGGTAGATTTTATGCTTTAAGGGAAATTGGGAAGGGGAGGGGGAAAAACAAGCTTAAAGGAATTTTAGGCTGATTCAGCACTTTTCTGGGGGTGGTCCACAAATTCCCTGAACTGTAATAGAAAGAAAAACTTGTGAGCAGGCATCTGATTAGGTAGCTTTTGACAACACAGCTTTTCTTTTGGATGCTTTAGAATGCACAAATACAGTTTTAAAACAGGCCCCTGGTACAGTTTTCTGAGGAGGGAGAAGCTGAAAATACCGGAAAAGGTTATAAAAGCTGAGGGAAATTAACAAGGGACTGCGAGTTTTGCCTTCAGAGGTTAAGTATCGGCAACCAGGATACTAAGACCCTTCCTCAGTCCTTGTAACGAGGGGGCCTTTTTTTTTTCTGTGCAGGGTCCTCCCAGCTCCTCCCTCGGAGGCCTGGGAAGCCCCCAGGAGCTAAGCGTCTGCCCTGACCTTTGTGGGGAGATGCTTGTGGGCTGTGGGCCCAATTCCAGGAACTGTGCTTCTCTGAAGATGATGCTGAGCGCTTCCTAGAAATGAGCCCAGACGGCGGGTACTTCAGGGCTAAGGAGCGGAGTCTGAACTGGCCATTTGGGGCGTTGTACTGGGCCCCCAGAAGCGTGCTGTGTAAAAGGGGCCTTCGCTCCAGTGATGGGTTTGTCTGACAGCCTATTTCTGTGCTCAGAGCTGTGGAGTTCAGGAGCAGCAAGAAGAGGTATCAGGGCACTAGGGGACTGCAGGGTGACATGGTGGGGCGACACGTGGGGGCCCTGCTGCCCCAGATTAGGGCACCTAGTGGGCTTTCAGGGGCCTTGTTCACATCCAGGGACACCTACACGCTGCCGTTTATCTGGGCCGGGCCATTAACCTCAACAGAAAAAGGCTTTTTCTTTTTCCAGGGGATGTCTGGCAGCAAATTGCTGGATGCATTGTCGGGCCGCACAGATGAAAGAGAAACCCGCCAGAATGCCCCCTCACCCCGCCCCATTCCCCCTCCTCTCTACTGGCCAACCTCAGTCTCCCCACCACCCCCCGCCCAGCTTCCTCTGCCCCCAGGCAGACAAGGCGGCCCCCCCCCCCCCCCGCCCCTAGCCGGTGGGCCTGGCACAGGGGCAACTCAATCTTCAGGCTTCCTCCCACTCCCCCAACCCCCATACTCTGCCGGGTGCCAGGTTTCAGGGGAGCCGGGCTCCATGAAACAAAGTATTGTGAGGCTCCGCTGAGGGTCTCCTGAACTTCCCTCCCAGCGACTCCTGAGCCTTCCTTTCCAGGCCGGTTTGTTGTCCTGAGTTGGGATAATAAGTGAGAACTTCTTATATTTGGAAACGCTCTCCCGCCTCAAACAAGCAGGCAGGTGGGCGCCCTGTGCCTTCCAGAAGAGGGCTTTCTCCGACCCGGCGAACTTGGACGTCAGAGCATTTTTATTTATGCGGGTGTTATGGGTCTTTGGTATAGCCTTCAGAGCTGAACTCCCTCGGCAAGAGGGTTCAGAAGATTGCTAGCGCTCGCGAGTTTATTAGCAGTTGATGGATACTTTGCAGAAACAAGTTAAGGCCTGATGACTCACCTTCTGCTTGGAGCTCTTGTACCTCTCTTGTTTTTCCATATGTTCCTGTGTATGCGCATGCAAACACACGTTCACATAACACACACTCGAAGTGTGCTCGTATCCATGCACACAGCCTCCTTCACACTTGTGCTTCAGAGATGAATGTCGGGGTCGGGGTCGGGGGTGATGGGCCAGGTTTCTGGTGTTGATTTTCGGTGGGGTGGTGGTTGAGGGGAGGAGGGAGCCCTCAGCGTCCCCGTCTTGTGTAGCTGGCGGGGCAGGCATTTGAAGGCCAGGTGGGGGCGTCCAGGCAACTGGTGCTCAGGGTGGGTGTTTGTGGCTGCCTCAGTGGGTCACCGAGCGCCTTTGTACAGACTTATTCACGGGACACCTCCATGTAAAGTTAATGCAGCTGACTGGTTCCCAGGTCCTTACATGCCTGTTAACGTTGGAAGGAGTTGGTGTGCTGAGCTGCACTGGTTACCCAGCCTGCTGGGGCAGCAGGACAGTCGAGACCCGAGCCCTCCTTTACCCCCCCTGCTGTGCTGTATAACCCATCGTCATCCAGGCTCTAAACTCAGTGGTTCCAAAATCAAAAAGGCCAATCAAACCCAAAGACCTCACACACCACCCCCAACTTCATGCCCCAAGCCCCCCACCCCAGTAAGTGAGAAGCAGGGACCTACAGGGAGGGCAGGAGGCCGCCTCTGCTGCCTGCCAGGCCTTCCCCCTGTCTCTCCCCATTTTCGTTAACAAATACAAGACTTCCGGTCTCCGCCCTGCCACCACAAACCACAGTGTTCCTGCAGCCCGGCTGGGCTGGGGAGACTTACAGTTCCCAGTCTGAGTCCTGCCCTGCCGGCTCTAGCTTAAAGGAGTTGTTAGAGGAGTCGGAATGCCAGCCTCCAGGGCCCCCTTTCCTTTCATATGCTCCCCCCTTTTAAAGGTCTCTGAGCGCCTGTTTGGGAGTCACCTTACCAGAATCACCCCAGTCTCCCCTGCTGCCCATGGGAAGAAGCATGTCTAGGAAAGCCGGGGTGGGCCCTCCAGGGGAGGAAGGGGGCAGGGCATCGACTTTAGATGCTTCTAGGGAGGGAAGGGGAAGAAAGGAAGATGCAGCAAGCAGGACCCTGCAAGCATGGCGGTACCCACTTTAAACACATAGTCTTCTGTCTGGGCTGGAGAAAGTTAAGGTAGTCTGGGCTGACACCAACTTGCAGGTTGTGATTTGGCATTTTTACCTGAACTCACGTGTACAGAGCTGCCGCTGACAGACACATTGAGAGTTATTTTTCTATTAGGAAGATAGATATTTTTAACCCAAACCACGTCCTTTAAAATTTTTCCTGGATATGGGACTTCCCTGGTGGTCCAGTGGCTAAGACTCCACACTCCCAATGCAGGGGGCCAGGGTTCGATCCCTGGTCAGGGAACTAGATTGCACGTGTCACAACTAAGAGTTCACACACAGCAACAAAGACCCTGCATGTGGCAACGAAGATCCCACATGCTGCAGCTAAGACCCAGCACAGCCAAAGAAATAAATAAGTAAATAAATATTTGTGGTGGGGAATAAACTCTGCAGTGGCTCCTCCTTTTTAAAAAAAAAAAAAAAGTGTTTTTTCCTCCCGGATAGCGCCTCCTATGACCAAGGCACTGATCTGAGAACTGGGAGACAACAAGCACAAAGACTGCTTAGCAGGTGGTCCTGGGGTCTAGGTCTGGTTCCATCATCCCTGGGGCCTGAGCAACAAGCTTTCTGAGTCCAGGTTTTCTCGTGAGGATGACAAGGGACTGGAGCAGTTGGCCTTCAAGGTTCCATCCAGTTTAAAGAACTGTAATCCTAGACCATCCAACTGTAAGGCCTTTTCTAGCCCTAAAACTAGGACCAGCCAAGTTACTAAGTGGTCTTGGCTTCTGAGCTCTGCAGCGATGGGGCTTTCCTTTGGCCAGGTGGGCACACGTGCTGGTATCCTGGGTCTCTGGCAGGGTGTGGGGAGTGGAGGGAAGAGGCTCCCCAGCCCCATGCTTAGAGGCAAGGCTCTTCCGTCACTGGGTCACGATTTCCAGGCCCCAGTAGGAGGACTGTTCGGCCTGCAGCACATCCAGCACCCCATTCCCTCCTTCTGTCTTGCCCTGAGAGACAAGCTGATCTTGGGGGTTGTGTGTGATCTTGATTTCGGGAGGAAGAGGAAAAAGGAGGGGCTCCCTCACCCAACCATGTCCGCCATTTTGTTTTCTAGATTCCCAACTTCTTCTGGAGCCTGGGGATCGGTCACACTGGTGCGTGGTGGCATACTGGGAGGAGAAGACGAGAGTGGGGAGGCTCTACTGTGTCCAGGAGCCCTCCCTGGATATCTTTTATGATCTACCTCAGGGGAATGGCTTTTGCCTCGGACAGCTCAATTCGGACAACAAGAGTCAGCTGGTGCAGAAAGTGCGGAGCAAGATCGGCTGTGGCATCCAGCTCACGCGGGAAGTGGATGGCGTGTGGGTGTATAACCGCAGCAGTTATCCCATCTTCATCAAGTCAGCCACACTGGACAACCCGGACTCCAGGACGCTGTTGGTACACAAAGTGTTCCCCGGTTTCTCCATCAAGGCTTTTGACTACGAGAAAGCGTACAGCCTGCAGCGGCCCAACGACCACGAGTTCATGCAGCAGCCGTGGACTGGCTTCACCGTGCAGATCAGCTTCGTGAAGGGCTGGGGCCAGTGCTACACCCGCCAGTTCATCAGCAGCTGCCCGTGCTGGCTGGAGGTCATCTTCAACAGCCGGTAGCCACGTGGGGAGAGGACAGCGGGAGCCTAGCGGGCCCGGTCCAAACTACTTTGCTGCTAATAGTTTCCTCCTGAGTGCTTGCTTTTCATGCAAACTCTTTGGTCGTTTTTTTTTTTTTTTCTTTCTTTTTTCTCCCCTCCTTCCCCTCGTTCTTGTTTATGTTCTGTTTTGTTCTTTGAGAAATAGCTTATGAAAAGAATTGTCGGGGTTTTGGCAGGGGCGGGTGGTATGGTTGGCAGAACACCGAGGCGTGAAAAGGGGAAGCAAAAATCAGTACCACCGAACACACTGTAAATGGGGGGGCAGGCCTCGACTTCGGGGTCCTCGTTGCCCTCGTCAGGGTGTACGAGAGAGAGAGAGAGTGTGTGTGTGTGTACGCAGATGGGGGAAGCGGTGTGCTCTGTTGTGTTTCCTACGGATGTTGACCGCTGAGAGGTTTGCACTCCCAAGCTGTGTCCCTCGTGCTCCTTGGACTTGCACAGTGGGGCAGCGGGTGTCCCAGCAGTGGCCAGCAGCAAGGCTCTGTCCCCCAGCCTGGGGAAGCCCCCATCCCACCTCTCCCCTTCTAGGACATTGGCCTGTCCGCAGGCTTCTTAGAAGCCACCCTGCCAGTTTTTCCATGCTGTCTCACTCCCTTCCGGCCACCCTGCTGCCGTTGTCGTGTCTTTCCTTTTTGGCCATCTGCTCCTGGATACCTCTGAGATGGGCTTCCCGAGGGCTGCCGGGGCAGCCCCGTCACAGTATTGCTCACCCAGTGCCCTCTCAGGCCCCTCCGCCTCTCCCCTGCCCTGGTTACATCAGGTTTTTCCTGGACTCAGAAAACCAGCTCAGCACTTTCCTCCCCTCTGCAGCCTGTGTGTTGAGCTCTGCTGTTAGACCAGCGAGGGGAGCCGCCCCACTCCCCACCAAGAAGGATTCGGTCCATCTTAACCCAAGGTACCATCCTGAGCTGACACCTAACTCTTCCGTTTCTTCTACAACTCATACACTCGTATGATACGTTGACACTGCTCTTAGCTCAATGAGCATGTTTAGACTTTAACATAAGCTATTTTTCTAACTACAAAGGTTTAAATGAACAAGAGAAGCATTCTCATTGGAAATTTAGCATTGTAGTGCTTTGAGAGAAAAAGGACTCCTGAAAAAAAAACCCTGAGATTTATTAAAGAAAAAATGTATTTTATGTTATATATAAATATATTATTACTTGTAAATATAAAGACGTTTTATAAGCATCATTATTTATGTATTGTGCAATGTGTATAAACAAAAATAAAGAAAAGATGCACTTTGCTTTAATATAAATGCAAATAACAAATGCCAAATTAAAAAAAAGATAAACACAAGATTGGTGTTTTTTTCTATGGGTGTTATCACCTAGCTGAATGTTTTTCTAAAGGAGTTTATGTTCCATTAAACAATTTTTAAAATGTATACTTGATTCCATGTTGTCCTCCAGCTCCTTTTTCTTCTGGTGGGTGGGCAGCGGGATGTAGCCATCAGAATCCGGTACAGTTGGGGTCGCCCAGAGCTTGGTTGGGGAGGAAGCTTGGTTGGTGGGACCACAAAAGGGAGAGACGATCCGGAACACCTTGCTCTTCCTTGCATCCTAGAAAGACCCGTACCTACACAGATACCACCTTTCTTGTTAGGCAGGAACCTTAGGGTGCAGCTGGTGGGTGTCCTGAATTTGTAATGGGTCAACCTCGGGGAGCCCTGAGTTACAAAGGCAGCTGATTTTTCAAAGCCTGAAAAGTTGAAATATCATTTTGAATGATTGGGAAGGAGGTTGCACTGGGAGATAGGATGGGAAGGTAAAGTCCCAAGAACTTGGGGTCCATCCAGTTCCTGCTTGCTGACTCCTTTGCTTTACATTAAGTCCTGAGACGACTGCACCTTTCCCAGAGGAAGGTCACTGCCACACTGGGTTCCAGGAGAGATTCCCTGAGGGCTGAAGCCCTGGAGTAGAGATGAGGCTGGGGCTGAGTGTTGATGGTGGGAGGGAGGGATCTGGGTCCCCTAAGTTCTGTACTGGGCACTCCGGGAGGTGGAGTAGGCTGAAAGGAGTCTGGGCAGACCCTACTCTGCATCTGCTTAACACTCTTCCAGT
Organism: Orcinus orca; assembly: GCF_937001465.1. Lineage (NCBI taxonomy): Eukaryota > Metazoa > Chordata > Mammalia > Artiodactyla > Delphinidae > Orcinus > Orcinus orca. Next base: position 24,524,817 of record NC_064573.1, read on the forward strand.
TCTCTATTCCCTTGGCCCAGCCCAGCTTAGCCCCAGTGGCACTTGCTGGTATTGCCCCTGGGATTTTCACTGATCTGAGCCATGTTTTATTATTTTTCAATTAATTAATTTTGGGCTATGTTGGGTCTTCGTTGCTGCGCACGGGCTTTGCCTAGTTGCTGGCAGCGGGGGCTTCTCTTGCTGCGGAGCACGGGCTCTAGGGCGCACAGGCTTCAGTAGTTGCAGCACGTGGGCTCTAGGCTCAGTACTTGCGGTGCACAGGCTTAGTTGCTCCGCAGCATGTGGGATCTTCCCAGACCAGGGATCGAACCCCTGTCCTCTGCATTGGTAGGCGGATTCTTAACCACTGCGCCACCAGGGAAGTCCCTGAGCCACGTTTTGGATTCGAGGCCTCTTGCACAAGAAATAGGTTCAAATCAGGCACCAAATGGGGCTGTTTAGGTGTCTATGTCAGGGGGTCTTAAACCTTAGACCCAGGAAGGGGCTCTTTGAAGTGGGAGTTAAGATTTTAGATATCACAAACTGGTACAATTTCAGAAAAAAATTTTTGGAGGGCCAAAGTAGGATTGCCAATTTTTCATTTTGCCAAATGACACAAAGCATTACAGCTTACTGGCACCACTGTTTAATGCGAGGGAATTCTAATACAATTGTATAGCGAGGAATGTTAACTTAGAGCTTTAGTGCCAAATGGTCATCTGGGCCAGCTTGTTCACATGAGGTGACGGGGAGCTCACTACCACTTGAGGCAGCTTTTTATCAGTTGAACTGAAACCTGCCTCCATTTATTCTAGTTCTGCAACCTAGAATAAGTGTAAAATGCACGTCTGGAAGACACCCAAGGAGGGCTATAATTAATTCCCAGGTGGTAGTGGTGGAGGAGGGGTGGGGTGGAAGGTGTTGCATTAGGGAGCTGTCAAAGGCATTTTCGTTTGCTCTAACTTGCATCAGCATGCCAGGAAGCTCTTTAATAATAATAATAGCTACCATTTATTGAATGCTTAGCTAGTTGCCAGGCATGATGTTAAGCGTTTAAGGGAATTATTTAATCCTCCTTAGGACCCCCTGCAAAACTGGAAGCTTTGAGAGGTTAAAAGACTTGCCCAAGGTCACTCGGCGAGGAAGTGCTGGGAGTGGTGGTGTTCACGGGCTGACTCTGGCCTTACTCCTTGGTCCAAAGCCTGTAGAGATGTTATTTGGTGGAGTCTGTTGGGACTCCAGTCCCACCACCTCAAATCAGCGGGAAGGCGGGCCCCGAGCTGCTTGCCCGGCGAGCTACGTGGGCAGGGCCTCCGGGTCCAGGAGGCAGGGGCTGTGGCAGCAGCACCTTCACGCCCTCCTCTGTCACCTGGACTTGACTCTCAGCCCCACAAGGTTGGAGCTGGGCTGTGGGCGTGTGGACCCCCGTGGGGTGGCTGACCCTGGGTCAGGGAAAGAAGGACATTTAGGGGAAACCCCATGTTTGCAGTACACGGCACTAAGCTGCCGTCACCGCAGACATCCCTTGGGCACCTCTGATGTGCTAGGACTGCTGCAGGGGACACGTGTCGTCCGTGGTGCTGGAGGACAAGACGCCCGCGCCTGAGGGTGGCCAGCAGCCCAGGCAGAATGTGTTGAGTGAGGAGCGAGGACCTCCAGCCAAGGAGTTTGGATTCGTGGAGAGGAGAAGATGCCTCCTTGGAGGGAAGTTTTCCTGTCACCTGGTTCTCCTTCCTCTCTCAGCTCACCAGTCAGATTTTGCGGTGTGTCACAGGGTTCTGTCCTCCCCTCTCTTCTTGGGCCACACCTTGTCCCCGGGTGGCAACGTCACTCCGGTACCTTCATCTCTCCTCACCTGCAATGCCTCAGCTGCCCCAGCCAGAAACCTGGGTTCTCCCATCTCCCCTGCCCTGTCCCCCGACATGAAGTAAACAGCAAGATCCTGTCCTCCCTGCCTCGTTCCATCCATAGGTAAAAAGTGCCAACAGTTCTCACGTATGTTCCCTTGCTCCATCCCCACTAGTACGATTTAGTTTGGGACCTTCTAGAGCCTCCTTCCTCTACTCCAGATGCCTTTCAGCATCTGCCTCCGTCAACCTCATGCCTTAACCCCCCACCCCCCACCCCCTCAACACATACACACACACACACACCCCACCCCCCACCTCCTCAACACATACACACCCACCCACCCCCCGCCCCCCACCCCCTCAACACATACACACACACACCCCCCACCCCCTCAACACATACACACACACACACACCCCACCCCCCACCCCCTCAACACATACACACACACACACCACCCCCCACCCCCTCAACACATACACCCACCCCCACCCCCACCCCCACCCCCTCAACACATACACACCCCCCACACACACCCCACCCCCTCAACACATACACACAAACCCACCCCCCACCCCCCACCCCATCTTGGTCCCCAGCATGCAGGGTAACTTGCAATTCGTCAAACACGCCTTGCTTATGTGTTTCCAAGCAAGCGCTTTCCAGCTCCTTCTTCAATTGGCTGTCTTCTTCTCATCCTTCAGGATGCAACTCAGACCACACCTCCTCCAGGAAGCCTCTCAAAAATTTCTGCTCTAAAGAGACAGCAGTGGTATAGGATTCTCTCTTCCCTACTGAACAGTAAGCTTTCGGCACTCTGGGATCCCTCTTAGGATCCCTACCTTAAAAATTTCCGGTACAGTGTTCAGACAGGGCTTGTCCTGATGAGGGAGGGAGAGGCAGAACTGTGCTTGGGATGGAAATAGTAATAATAATAATGGCGAGCACTGATTGCATTCTGACTCTGCGGTAGCAGTGTTCCAAGCATTTTACACTGGGATTGTGCCGTGTGATCCTTACAACTATCCTAAAAGTAGACGCATTGTCATGAGCCCCATTCTACAGATGAAGAAACTGAGGTTAGAGAGTTGCCCAAGGTCCCCCAGGGTAAGTGATAGCGTCAGACTTCATCACCTCTGTGCTATCTCACCTCTATGGGCAGGCCTGGGTCAAGGGTGACTGAGTCGGGCGTATGTTCTTTCTAAAACCAGTTCTGGTTTGAAAGGACCAGGCTGATCTGACTGCTGAACAGTAGAAACAGCGCCTGAGGTTTGTACAGATTTGTGTGCACCAAGGGTCTTCCCAGCGCATGTCCTCCACAGGCCCACGCTGCGGCACCACACAGGCAGGCCTTGGCCAGCTCCGGAAGAGGAGACCCTCCCACAGGTGAGTGATTTGCCCAGGACACCCACATACAGCCTGGGGGAGGGAAGGATGGAGTTGCACCCAAGCCCACAGCAAACAGACTTCCTGACGGTGAGGCCTGCACACTCACCCTCCCCAGGAGCTTTCTGTCCGTCCGCGTGTTGTCAACGCAACCACGTGGAAGCACAGCTCTAGACACTCGAGAGCCGAGTGCCAGGGCAGGTGGGTGACTCAGGGGATATGACTCAGCGTGCTGGGTTTTGGAGTCAAAGAGATACCAAGGTTGGAGTGCTCACTTGGGTAAGTCACTTAACCTCTCTGAACCTCAATTTCTGAAACATCAAATGCGCATTATACCTGCCCCATGGGGCCAAAAGGGGGATTAGTGAGGAAATGCATCGAAGAGCCAGGCATAGCATGGTGAGGCTGAACCACGTGGGGTTGCTACTATCTGACTGTTTAGACCTACAAAAATGGCAATTTCATGCCATTTAATCTACTAGATGTTCAATTCAAGGCGGTGGTGATTAGGGGTCCCCAACCTTCTTTTTCCCCTGGGGCCACAGACGGGGGCTGTGTGGCAACGGGGCCGAGAGAAGGCAGTGGGCGGGTGGTCAATATCGGGGTGATTCCCTGCTGCTCGGAACGCCAGCGAACCGCCGAGTCCAGGCCAGAGCAGAAGCGAAGGCCGGTGGGAGCCAGGGCAGGACGGCTGGGATGCCCGGCCTCGGGAGGAGGGGGCATGGGCCCCGGACGGTGCCCACCAAGTGGAGCAGCGTGCACAGCGCCAGGTTGCCTGGCGCTGAAGCAGCAGGCCCGAGTTGCCAGCTCAGCGGTTTTCCCCAACCAGAAGCGCCCCCCTCTCTTTCTGAAACTAATGATTTTCTAAAAATGGATTCCCTCCCCTCCCCCAGCTGCAATTAATCTAGCGAACACGAAGTGGCCGCTGCAGGAGGCCCTTGGTGAGCTCGGACCAATGCAAGTTCTTTGACTAATCAGGAACGATTCATGGCTGGGGGTGAGGGGTGGGCGAGGGTGCCTGGCCTGGGTGCCAGGCTGGGCTCACTCTGGGGTCTATTTAGTGCCCACTAGAGCCACAGAGACGAGGAGAGCTGGGGCCGTCTTTCTAGGGAGCCTGTAGGATGGGACTTCCTTGGGATTTGAGAGCCGCAGGATCTCAGACCCCCGCTCCGAGGTCATCCCATAGACACACGTACCCCAGGCCGGACATTTCATTCTCAGACATTTCATCCATAGCTATGTGGCCCCCATTTCCCAGCCTCCCTTGCAGTTTGTTTGGGGCCATGTGACTAGCTCCGGCCGATGGGCTGCAAGTGGAGGGACCTCGTAAAGAACTGGTGAGAGGTGATCCAGCTCTCCCTCTCTCCCTCTGCCGCAGGGAGCTGGAAGATGGAGGCATGAGATGAGAACAGCCTGGATCCCTGAATCGCTGCCCTGGAAAGCCGCTGGGCTTGCAGCAGGCTGTGTGAATGTACAGCTTTATGGTGCCACGGACGGAGATTGGGTGATTTGCCATCCTGATGAACCCATGACCTGTTCCACCCACCCAGACACTCGACCCAATCTGTCTTGCTTTCTTCTTTTTGTGGAGATTGGTCTTGTATCTCCAGCGGGACTGGAGCTCCTTGAGGTCAGGCACCAGCTCGCCTACTTAACTTTTCTGTTTGTTTTGTTTTGGTGTTTTCGCATACTTACTTGAATCACATCTGTCATCACACCAAGCCCAGCTCTGGGCTCCTAGTAGGTGCTTAGTAATTACCTGCTGTGGTTGACACGAACTGAGGGGCCTCCCCGTGGCGTCCCTGGAGGGACTGCCAGTCGCCCTCTAAGGGCACAGTCTCCCCATGTGGCCCAAGGCTACATGGAAATACCCCCTTGCTGGAGCTTCACCTCCTAAAAGCCACTGGCAGCCCCTCTCACCTTCCTCCTCAAACCCCACCCAACTCCCCAGGCACAAGAGACAGTTTCAGCCCAGGCCAGTGCCAGTGGAGAGCCGGCCAAGACCAGTGCCTCCTGGGCTTCCTCACTCAGCCAAGGAGAGAGAAATTTCCAGAGCAGAGCCCTGGCTCAGCTGAACACCTCAGGTAGCATTCCCAGCACATAGCTCCTCTTTTTTTTTTTTTTTTAATTATTTTTAAAATTTATTTATTTATTTTATTTCTGGCTGCATTGGGTCTTCGTTGCTGTGTGCGGGTTTTCTCTAGTTGCGGCGAGCGGGGGCCACTCCTTGTGGTGGTGCATGGGCCTCTCATTACAGTGGCTTCTCTTGTTGTGGAGCACAGGCTCTAGGTGCCTTGCAGGCTCAGTAGTTGTGGCTCATGGGCTCTAGAGCGCAGGCTCAGTAGTTGTGGTGCACGGGCCCAGTTGCTCCACGGCATGTGGGATCCTCCCAGACCGGGGCTCGAACCCATGTCCCCTGCATTGGCAGGCGGATTCTTAACCACTGAGCCACCAGGGGAGCCCCATAGCTCCTTTTATCCTGCTTTACTTTTCTCCATAGCACTGGTCGGCATTATTTGTACTGTATTATATACATGTTTAGCATTTTATTATAACCTGTTTATTGATTTGGTTATTGTCTGACTCCCCTAGTAGATGGGAAGTGCTGGTCACTGCCATATCCCCAGTATCTAGGACAGTGCCTGGGACATAGTAGGCTCTTGACAAATATTCCTTGGATGAATCAGTGTTGAATGACTACTCAACTTTCCAACTGAAATAAATGCATTCAAGTTTCAGATGAATTTAGTTTTCCCCCAAGAAAAGTAGGTTTGTACTTGTTTTATAATATTTGTGAAAAGAAAGAGTGCATTCTTATATTTTTTCCCCCAAAAGGTATGTGCAAAACTTTGCCTCTTGGGGTGATGGTAAGAGCTGCCACCGCAATCATAATAATAACAGCAGCCTGTGTTTATTGACGGCAAAGTTTGTGCCAGGCACTCTCAGCAAGGCACTTGGTGTTGTCTCTAAGGTAAGGGTTGTCATTAGCCCATTTTACAGGTGAGGAAATGGAGGCCCAGGGAGGAGTAGAGCAGGAGCCCAGGTCTGCCTAATTCCACAGCTCTTGTTCTGAGTCCTGAGCCCCCATGGGAGGCTGCAGCTGCGAAAGAGCAGTTTTTCTGGTCTCTTTCTTCGAGGTTAAGATACATCCTGAGGTCCAGGTTCTGTTGAGGCAGCTCAGGACTCCAGGGGTATCTCTGCCAGGAGACTTGCCCTGTGGTTGGGCTGTCCTGTCCCATCAGGGTCTGGAATCTTTGCTGCGTCCAGGCCTCATGTCACCAGCACCAGATCTTCTACTGGCACACTGCAGCCTGAGAAATTACAGTGCCCAGGAGACTTGTCCCAGAGACCCTGCCCAGGGTAATTCCAGAGCAGGAGAGAATGCTGGGAATAACAAGAAAGACAAGGTCAGGCTGCCAGTCTTAGGTAATGGAATGGTGTGTCATGGGCATGGGGCATGGGGGATGGAGAATTTTATTTTATTTATGCAGGTTTTTCCCCAAACTTCAAAAAATACTGAAAAACACAAAAGTAAAAATTATCCTCAATCTCAACGTTTAAAATTATGCCTTCCAATGCCACTCCCCAGAAATGATCATGATCACAGAGGCTTTGATTCATCCCCTTCTGAACCTGGTCTCTGCTTCTGCCTATGCACATACACAATTTTCATGAATGGAATCAAGTTATGCATATTGACCTGCAACCTGCTTCTGTCACTTACCGATACATCACAGACATTTCTGTAGATCATTCATTTTCATGCTGGTCTAGTACTGGAGCTGAACTTAAAGGATGCTCGTATTCATTTAAAAGATATACCACTTGATACTGAACAGGAGCGAAGGTGTGGAGCAACTGGAACTCTCTCGTGAGGATGGTGGGCGTATCAATTAGTTTAACCATTTTTGGAAAACTGCTTGTCAGTATCTACTGAAGCTAATCATACTCACATCGGAAATGCAGATGTACATTCACCAAAACGCCTGAGCCTTCTGAATATTAGCATATTCATTGCAGCACTGTTCGAATAGCCACAAACTGGAAACAACTCAAATGTCCATCAAAAGTAGAATGGATTTTTTTTAAATGTGGTTTATTTATATAGTGGATGTCGTACAGCATGGGAAGGAAAGAACTACAACTGCACACAACGAGAGAGTGAAAGTCACAGGCGCAGTGCTGAACTGAGGAAGCCAGACACACAAAACCCAGACAAGTATGATTCCATTTGTATAAAGTTCCATGTCAGGCAAAATGGGTCTACGGTGTTAGATGTCAGGAAAGGGCATGAGAGGAACTTCTGGGGGCTGACGATGCTGTTTCTTAATCAACTGGCTCTCTACATGGAAATTCATTGAGCTGTACACTTACGATTTGTGCACTTTTCTGTATGTATTATACTTCAGTTAGAGTCTATTTTCTAAAAAGAGGATCAATGGCATGCAATCCCTTCCCCCTGAATCAGTCCTGTTTCCCCTAGGTTTGTCCCTTTCTCTCTCTCTTCCAGGACCTAAGGAGCGCACACAGCAGGTGTGGCATGTCTTCATTGGTCCTGTAGGGCAGGGAGAGAATGAGCCGGACATTCTAGCTGTGGGATCCCTGGGACCCGGTGGCCAGCCTTGGGGGGGCACTCAGGCTGCACTGCCCCCCAGGCTTGCTCCGGTGGGTGGTGGGCAGGAGTTGGAGGAGAAGGAGGAGGAGGGAGAGTGGTGGGAGGAGGTAAAGGGGGTTCCTGTCCTCATGACTGTTTAGTGCTCCGACAAAGAGCCTTGTGGCTGGGCAGCTGCATGAGTGGTGGAATTTCTGGAGTCCTAGGTACTATCAGAACAATGATAACCACTACTACAACTATTATTACAAATAGTAACTAATATTTCTTGAGCACTTACAAAGCGCCAGGCGCTATGCTAAGTGTTTTATATACATCCCTCCTCTTAATCCTTTTAGCATGTAGTTATTTGTGTTCCACATACGTATTGGAGGCTCACATATGTACAGTAAGCCCCCTGCCTACAATATCCCACCAGCCCCTGCTTAATTTTGATTGTCTAGTTGTTCGTTTAAGGACCTGCTATGTTCCAGACTCTGTTGAGCCCTGAGCTGTACAAATTGGCATGATACACTCTCTGCAGTGTCTGAGCGGGTTAGTAATTGGGTGCTTAACCAAACCAGTGTTCAGTGTTTTATTTCATATTCTAGGGTGCTCCAAATAGGTAAATGGATAAGTAAAATTTCATTTGTTTTGTTGTTCAGCAAAACTTAGCAAGCTAGGTTCACTAAAAATTAGACTAAATTAAGAAAAAGGGAAAATAACTTTAAAAATTATCTTTAGTTCCACAATCACATTGAACCTGCTGACATCTTAGCACATCCCTTTTAGACTTTTTAGAAAATACATTCTTATGTGCCTACCATAGTAGTAGGTGCTCGAAGAAAAGTTGTTAAATTGTTATAAAAATGACACTATAATATTGTTTTGTAAACTGTACCGTCCTCCAGACACTTAATAATCTAATGAGATCATGTTCCAGGTCCGTGAATGCACAGCTACTTCTGATGTTTTTTTTCATCATCAGGGAGTGGAATGGTGTGTGTGGATGTAATTTTTTTCCATGTATTTGGGGGACATTTGCATTTCTTTTGTGAATTTCTTTATATCTTTTGCCTGTTTTTTCTCTTGATTTGTTATTCTTTGTGACCATTTATTTTTAAGGAATTAAAAACTTTTTTCAAGTTCATGCACAAAGTCTTAAAAGTCAAAGGTAATTGAAAGCCTTACCATGAAATACAGCAGTCCCCTGCCCTTTCTTTCTTCCCCTGAGTTTCCCAGAAATAACCTTTTCAACTCTTCCAGCTGTTTCTTTTGGTGTTTATCACCATATCTCTTTTTTTCTTTAGTATTTAAACATATTTTATTGGTTTAAAATGTGGTAAAAGTAATATATATTCATTATCAAATATTCAAAAGCTACAAAAGTGTGTTAAGAAAAAATGTTAAACCCTTCTCAATTTCTTCAGTGCTACTGTTCAGGGGTAATTTACATTACAGCTGTGATTATATCACCATATTTCTAAATAATATTCTGATATTCCTTAATGCATTAATTTTAAATATTATCTGTTAACTTTCTATTAACTTTCTAGTTAGGGATCACTGTCTCAAATCTTCATACTACTTCCCTTCTCATCAATAGTCAATACTTACACTATTGGAACTATGCCAGTCTTGTTCACTGCAGAGCCATGGAGTGTACTATGATTGCATTTCTTTCCTTACACAACTCCGGTATTCCTGGAGTTAAGACTTGCGTAGGTTCTTTTCATTGCCTTAGAGTTCATTGTAGTTTGCTTTCCATACACTTCAGGCACTTCTCAATATACTTCAAGCACTTCTTGACTTTTCCTTAAGGTCAAACCTATCAGACAATTTGTCAGTTCAATGTTTTTCCTCCTCAAGTATCCACCCTTCTGCTCCTTCTGGACGGGTTGCCTCATGGACCTTATTGATGCACAGCAGTTACCCCGAAGCATCCCTCCACCCCTTTGTTGGCTTGGGTCTCTCGTTCCCTGGATCCCATGAGTTCATCTTCCTTGGTTTAGTCCATCATTTTGGTGCCAATTATCTTTTTTTTTTTTTTTTTTTTTTTTTGCGGTACACAGGCCTCTCACTGTTGTGGCCTCTCCCATTGCGGAGCACAGGCTCCGGATGCGCAGGCTCAGCGGCCATGACTCACGGGCCCAGCCACTCCGCTGCATGTGGGATCTTCCCAGACCGGGACACGAACCCGTGTCCCCTGCATCGGCAGGCAGACTCTCAACCACTGCGCCACCAGGGAAGCCCTGTTTGTTGGGTTTTTTGTTTGTTTTTGGCCGTACTGCACGGCTTGCGGGATCTTAGTTCCCTGACCAGGGATCGAACCCACGCCCTTGGCAGTGAAAGCGTGGGTTCCTAAACACTGGACCGCCAGGGAATTCCCTGGAAGTTTCTGGATATCAAATCGTTTTCTTTTCCCTGCCAGTACCTCAACTTAGGCATTCCTGGCCTCTGGCCTGAGTAATTCGGAGGCCTCCTAGCCATTCTCCCTGTACCCATGCTTGTCGCCCTGCTGATTGATACTCCTGGTTATGGCAGAGGGCATTCTGTAAACCCAGATCTGAGTTTTGTTTGTAAAAGCCATGCACTTTCACGTTTCCACACTTTCCCACAGACTCTTGGCTGGGAATGTCTTTCCCCCCTTCTCTAGCTGATGAACTCTATTCTTTCAATGTCCAGCTCAAATATCTCCTCCTCCAAGAAGCCTTCCAGTCTCTTCTGTTGGCATGAGCCAGATTCTGCAGCACTTTATATGACAGTTTCTTATAACCCCCATCCTTATCTGCCTTGGGCCAGATCCTAACACCAGCTAGCTAAACCACAGGTCACCTTCCCTCAGCTCCTACATCTGCACACTCCCTGGGGAGAAAAGCCCTACTGTATTCAACACGGACTGTGTGCCACGCCCTCTGCTGAGAATTTTCCATACATGATACAATTACAAACTGAACTCAAAGCCCTTCAGCAACACCCTTCTGTGCCTGTGTGCACTTTTATTTTATTTATTTATTTATTTATTTTTTGCGGTACGAGGGCCTCTCACTGTTGTGGCCTCTCCCGTTGCGGAGCACAGGCTCCGGACGCGCAGACGGCCATGGCTCACGGGCCCAGCCGCTCCGTGGGATCTTCCCGGACCGGGGCACGAACCCGTGTCCCCTGCATCGGCAGGCGGGCTCTCAACCACTGCGCCACCAGGGAAGCCCGTGTGTTCACCTTTGACAGTCTGGGCGGGAGTGGGATAAGCCAAGACTGGGAGGTGGGGGAATGCGAGCAAGAGGACGTCTGTTATTGATTTGCCTGTATGCCACCTGAGCTCTCTACCTGGCTTGGGAAATTCTTTGAGAGACTAAAGAGCAAGACACTGGCTTTCCCAGCTTCCCTAGTGGCCAAGTATAGGCACGTGACCTGGGATTGGCCAATCAGATGCCCCTGCTCTGGTGTTGGAGTCAGAGTGAGGGAACAGAGGCGCAGGAGGCAGGAGAGTGATTCTAGGGGTGGGCAGTGGCCACATCCCATTTCTGGGGATCAGTAGCATTCGTGGGGCGAACAGCACAGTCCAGCGTTCGGTGTCCGGTGCAGACGTCAGTGGGGAGAGGAGAGTGATCTGGAGCTCCGGCGCTGGGGTGAGGGTGGCCAGTGGGATCTCAAGAGGCAGCTCTGTGGAGGGGTTTTGCCAGCCCTCCCTGCTATGGAGAAGTTCTCTGGCCCACTGTTGATTCTGTGGGACTCCTACCAGGATCCTGTCAAGACTTTTCTTTTGTGCTTAACTCAGCTAGAATGATCTTCTGTAGTTTGCAACTCCAAAGACTGACCATAGATAGAGGCCGGGAGGGGCATAGGACATGGTTGGCTGCAAAGCCGTCCCACTGGGACAGGAGAGCTGGGAATCTCTGCCCCTCCTGACACTGATGATGGCCGTGGCACGCTCCCCACCTGGGTGGTCACTAGGGTCCTAAGCCAGCAGAGGCCACTCAGCAGGGGCAGAGTCGTAAGGTTACGGAAGCCCTTAGGAAAGCCCCAGGAGGACCCAGCCTTGAAATAGAAATGTCCTAGGCAGTGTCCTTCCAATCATGACAGCCATGCAGTTTTAAAGCCAGGGCTGCCCTTCAGAGCAGCCAGGGGCTGGGCACCCATGGTCAGGAGGCCTGGGTTCTTATCTTGCTGTAATTAACTCCCTGTGTGGCTTGGGTAAGTCACTCCTGTTCTCTGGGCCTCACCCAGAAGCCTGGGATATGGACAGATAACCGAGGTCTCCCCTAGTACTCGTGCTTCCAGTATGAGCCCACAGCCTCTGGGGCCTCCTCTCCCCTCCTGCCCCCTGCCCCACCCGCTGAACTCCCATGAACTCCCTGACAGCAGGTCCCTGCCATACACACAGTAGGTGCTCTAAAAGTGTGGGTTGACAGCACCAGGGAAGGGCCAGCTCTGCTGGGGTGTGGGTGGGCTGCTGGGGTCCTTGGCGACACTCAAGGATCTTTTCCTGGGAACTCAAGCTCTGCCTCTCTGTGGTCTTTCTGGAGGAGGAAGGGGACGAGGGGGAGGGAGAAGGGGGTGTGTCAGGCCCAGCAGTGGCCCTGAGGCAGCCTCAGCAGACACTTTCTGGGAAGCCGCCCCCAGAGCCTAGCCCTGCGCAGGCCGAGGAGGCCCTGTCTCCAGCCCGTTTCCCTTGAACTGGAGCCAGGCAGTCCTCACGCATTACTCATTGGCGGGGCGGCCCTGGCCCAGGGCCAAGGCAAACAGGCCTCCAGCCTGCCTGGGGGCTGGTCAGCTCAGGCTTGGGTGGGGAGGCAGGCGCCCACGCCTGGCCCCTGCTGTGGCCAGCTCGCCTATGTCCCCCTGCCAGCCCAACCCTGGCTTGGTCCAGGGGTCAGGCTCTGGACCAGCCTCCACCTGGGTTGGGCCTGGCTGTCCCTGTGGAGCTGGTGCTGCTGAGGGCCTTCCTCCCTCCCTCCAGAGGGAGTCCTTGGCAAGTAACTCCCTCTCTACCAAGGGAGAAGCCATGACTCCTACCTGTGTGGCCAATGCAGAGGCTTTACCCAGTGCCTGCCACTGACCAGCCCCTGGGACAGCAGAGGAGGAGGGAGCCAAGGCCTCTCCCCTCCCCGAGTTCCAGGCCTGCATCTCAGGATAGGGACATCTACAGGGAATGACCAGGGATGAGAGGGCATGTCCGTCAAATATTATGCATTAGAAGGAGTGTAGGAAAGGGGCAGGCTAGGAAGACTTCCTGGAGGATGTAGGGCCTGAAAAGGCCTTGACAAATGGGGAAGGTTTGGATAACCTTGATGGAGGAAGAGAGGAGAGGCTATGCACTTGGTGGGGGTCTCTGGATGTGATGAGCCTGAAGATTGGGGCAGAGGTAGAGGGTCGGGGTAGGAGGAAAAGGGTAGCTATGTGAGAAGCATAAGGCCAGGAGCTAGTGGTCCTGGGCAGGCCCAGTCAGCCTTTGTCCAGAACCCACCTCTCCACCCATCTAGACACCCATCCATCCCCATCCATCCAACCAACCATCCATCCATCCATTCATTTACCCATTTACCCATCCACACACCCATCTACCCATCCAGCCACCCATCCATCCACCCTCCCATTTATCCATCCATCTATTCATCCATCCATCCTTCCATCCATCCAAACTACAAATATCTATTAAACACCCACAATGAGCCAAGACCTGTACTAAATATTTTCACTGACTCTTACACATACAGGCTTCACTTATAGTAAATAGGCTCCATAAATGTTTGTTTAAACCGATGGAGGGAATTCCCTGGCGGTCCAGTGGTTAGGACTCTGTGCTTCCAATGCTGGGGGCCTGGGTTCAATCCCTAGTCAGGGAACTAAGATCCGACAAGCCGCACGGCACGGCCACAAAAAAAAAAAAAAAAAAATGGAGAAGTGATGAACAGAAGAGACCTGTCTCCAGGGCTTCCCTGGTGGCACAGTGGTTGAGAGTCTGCCTGCTGATGCAGGGGACACGGGTTCGAGCCCTGGTCTGGGAGGATCCCACAAGCTGCAGAGCAACTAAGCCCGTGAGCCATGGCTACTGAGCCTGCACCTCTGGAGCCTGTGCTCTGCAGCGGGAGAGGCCGTGACAGTGAGAGGCCCGCGATGAGGAGTGGCCCCTGCTCGCCACAACTAGAGAAAGCCCTCGCACAGAAACGACCCAATGCAGCCAAAAATAAATAAATAAATTTATTAAAAAAAAAAAAAAAAAAGAAGAGACCTGTCTCTGCCCTTGGGGAGCTTATTGTCTGGTAGAACAAAAAATATAAAATTACAAATTGTGACAAGTGCTGTAAAGGATAAGATCAGGGTGCCAGGAGAAACAAGGAGAGGGTAAAGACTATGCGTTCTTAAACTGCTGTGTGATCCTTGGCAAGTAACTTGATGTCTCCATGCCTCAGCTTCTGCATCTGCAAAATGGGAATAATGATAGTGCCTACTTTACAGAGTTGTCCATCAATTTTTTTTTCAGTTATCCAAGTCAGAAAGCTTTAATATTGACCAATTTTCTAATCCACGGTCTATATTTAGTTTCAGTTGTCTAAAAAATGTCTTTTTCTTAACAGCTTTTTAAAATAACAACTATATTTTGAAATATAGCTCATATACCACACAATTCACCCATTTAAAGTGTACAGTTCAATGGTTTTTAGAATATTCAAAGATATGTTCAACCACCGCTGTCAACTTTAGAACATTTTCATCATCCTAAAGAGAAATCCAGTATGCTTTAGCTATCACCCACTTTCTTCCCCCAACTCCCTCCCTCCAACCAGCCCTAGGGAATCACTAATCTAGTTTCTGTCTTTATAGATTTCCTTTGTTCTGGATATTTCATATAAAGGGAATTATGTACTATGGTCTTTCTTTCACTTAAAATCATGTTTTTAAGTTTCATCCATGTTGTAGCACGTAACAACACTTTTATTTTCGAAATAATAGACCATTTTTAGAGCAATTTTAGGTTCACAGCAAAATTGAAAGTACAGAATTCCCACATACTCCTACCCTCAAAGCCAGCCTCCCCTACCATCCCACACGTCCCATGTGGTACAGTGTGACACCGAATTATTACAATCAATGAACCACCGTTGACACATCATCACCAACCAAAGTCCATAATTTCCATTAAGGTTCACTAATTTGGGCTGAAAAATATTCCAGTGTCTGGATATACCACATTTTGTTTATCCATTCACTTGTTGATGGGCACTTGGGTTGTTTCTACCTTTTCCCTCTTATGAATAATGCTGCTATAAACATGCATGTACAAGTTTCTGTGTGACCATATGTTTTCATTTCTCTTGGGCATAGGCTGATCTTGGAGATATTGAGGGTTCGGTTCCAGTGCATTGCACTAAAGTGAATATCGAAATAAAATGAATCACACAATTTTTTGTTTCCCAGTGCATACAAAAGTTATGTTTACGCTATGCTGTAGTCTATTACTTGTTTAATAGCCTCATGTCTAAAAACAATGTGCATACCTTAAATAAAAAACACTTTATTGCTAAAAAATGCTAACCATCACCTGAGCCTTCAGTGAGTTGTAATCTTTTTGCAGAAGTAAACATCAAAGGTCACTGATCACCATAACAAATATAATAGTAATGAAAAAGTTAAAAATACTTTGAGAATTACCAAAATGTGACACAGAGACACAAAATGAGCAAATGCAGTTGGAAAAACGGCGCTGATAGACTTGCTCGATGTATGGTTGCCACAAAACTTTGACTTCTAAAAACCACAATATCTGTGAAGCCCAGTGAGGCAAAGTGTGATAAAACAAGGTATGCCTGTATATACTTACTAGTGGAATTGCTGGGTCATATGGTAACTCTATCTTTGATATTTTGAAGAGCTCCCAGATTAATTTCCAAAGTGGCTGCACCATTTTACATTCCGACCAGCAAAGTATGAGGGTTCTGATTTCTCCACATTCTTGCCAATAATTGCTATTATCGGACTTTTTGAGTCTAGATGTCCTAGTGGGTATGAAGTGGTTTTGATCTACATTCCTCTGATGACTAATGATGTCAAATATCTTATGTGCTTATTGGCCATTTGCGTGTCTTGGAGAAATGTCTATTCATCTCCTTTGCCCATTTTTAAATTGGATTATTTGTCCTTTTTTTTTTTTTTTTTTGCAGTACGCGGGCCTCTCACTGTTGTGGCCTCTCCCGTTGAGGAGCACAGGCTGCGGACGCGCAGGCTCAGCGGCCATGGCTCACGGGCCCAGCCGCTCCGCGGCATGTGGGATCTTCCCAGACCGGGGCACAAACCCGTGTGCCCTGCATCGGCAGGCGGACTCTCAACCACTGTGCCACCAGGGAAGCCCATTTGTCCTTTTATTGTTGAGTTGTAAGAGTTTTTATATATTCTGGTTGCAAGTCTCTTATCAGATACACGGTTGGCAAATATTTTCTCTGATTCTGTGAGCTGTCTTTTCACTTTCTTGGTGGTGTCCTTTGATGCACAAAAGTTTTTTATTCTGTTGAAGTCCAACATATCTATTTTTTCTTTTGTTGCTCATGCTTTTGGTGTCATATATAAGAATTCTTTGCCAGATGCAAGGTCATGAAGGCTTATCCCTATGTTTCTCCTAAGAGTTTCATAGTTTTAACTCTTACATTAGGTCTTTGATCCATTTCGACTTAGTTTTTATATATGGTATGAGGTAAGGGTCCAACTTTATTCTTTTGTGTGTGGAAATCCAGTTGTCCCAGCACTATCTGTTGAAAAAACTATTTCCCCTGCTTGGATGGTCTTGGCACCCTTGTCGAAAATCAGTTGACTATAGATGTATGGGTTTATTTCTGGACTCTCAATTCTATTCCATTGATTTATAAGTTTATCTTTGTGCCAGTACCACACTGTCTTGATTACAGTTGTTTTGTAGTAAGTTTATAAATCAGGAAGAGTGAGTCCTCCTACTTTATTCTTCTTTTTCAGGATTATCTTGGCTATGGTAGGTCTCTTGCAATTCTATCTGAATTTTAGAATCAGCTTTCCAGTTTCTACAAAGACGTCAGCTGGGGTTGCACTGCATCTGTAGGTCAAGTGGGGGGTAGTGCCATCTTAACATTGTTAAGTCTCCTGATCCATAAACGTGGAATGTTTTTCCAATTATCTAGATCCTCTTTCACTTCTTTTAAAGTTTTGTAATTTTCAGGGTATAAGTTGTTGTGCTTCTTTTGTTAAATTTATTTCTAAGTATTTCATTCTTTTTGATGCTATTGTAAATGGCACTGTTTCCTTAATTTCACTTTTGGGTGGCCCACTCACTTTCAAACAAATGCTTACTGTGCTTAGCACTGTGAGAGGTGCTGGGGATATAGCAATGAGCATGTTATGAGGATGAATGAGATAATATCTTAAAGTACAATAAGGTACTTTTTATTTTTGCTTTTCCTGTCTCTCCCCTTTCCCTTAAGTGTGTCTTAAGAAGGTCTCCTGCAGAGGCAGGAGGGAGCTGTTGAACTGTAGGAAGAGAAGAGCTGATGTATCTGGGAGCAGCTGGAGGACCTGACCATTGACAAGGGGAGCAGACCTGCTCACTCTGGGTGGCTGTGAGGCCAGAGCAAGACTCCAGGGAGGCCAAGGGTGCTGCTCCCAGGAAATGGGCATTCTTGGGAGGTCTGGGAGCAGCCAGGGTGAGGGGCCCAGTGGAGACCCTTGCTGCCTGAAAGGGGTTCCTGCAGGAAGTGACTTACTCCCACCCCTGGGCTGGGCTTCCTCCTCTAGGGGTTTTCATCTTTCATCTTGTGGGCTTCTCATTCTCACATCCCCTTGAGGATCTTTTCCTGGTTTTGGCCTGAGTCTCTTCCGATGTTTCTCTAGCAGGCAGGGGATGGGCCGCAGGATCTGCTGGGAGCACTTGGATTGTGTAATGTCCTGCCCATCAGGTTGGGTGGGGAGAAGGAAGGGTGCCTCCCTCCCTGCCATCCCCCCCAGAAGCAATGGGCCAGCACGTGGGGAGATTTCCCACCGCACCTGCTGGCTCCTTCCTGTGTGCAGCTCCAGCCTGCACCCCTCACCCTGACCAACTGTCTCACAAGTGGGAGAGTAGCTGCAGGCCTGGCCAAACAGGGGCCTGCATCCTGAGACGAATGGTGTCAGTCCCGGCCTCTCCTTCCCTCTGCACAGGGCCTCTTCCTCCTGCCTGCTGTCTGGAAAGCCCTGGCAGGTTCCTCATTTCAACCGCCGCTTCCTCTCCAGCCCAGGCCCCATGGCGCCTGGAGGTGGTCTGATGGCTGCCCTCACGTCTGTTCACCAGTCATCCCTATCTTCGTCTGTGCTGGAACCTCCATACCCACACCCTCATGTCATATGTCAAACCACAGAGGGCTGAGTAAGGCCCAAGTGTGGGCGCAGGGCCTTGCACCTGGAGGCGTGGGGATGCAGGAGGAGGTGTGGCCTCTGCCCCCAGCATCTTTCTGCCCTCCGTAAGATCCCTGCACATAAGATGGCCAGGCATCATGCATGGGGCTGTGACCCAGTTCAGGGAAGGGAGGTCAGCGTGGGCTGCAGGGCTGGGGCTGGCTTGACACAGGACGTCCCAGGTTCTCAGGGGTCGTGGAATGTGGCTAAACACTCTGGGTCCCTCAGCCGGGCCCTGATGGGACCGTTCCTCCCTCTGACTGAGAGGTGATGTCAGTGGGTAAGCAGATAGGGCTGCCCACAAGGAAGGGGATCCTGGCCACAGGGCAGACGTGAGATGCCACAAAGTGAGGCCAAGACAGTGGCCCCAGACTGCTTGGGTTAAAACAACCTGCTGACTAGCTGAGTGACCTTGGGAAATTTACTTAACTTCTCCGGGCCTCAGTTTTCTCAGTGGGAAAATAAGATGATAATCACAGACAATATCTTAGACTCTAAGGATTAGAGCAAGGTTTCTCAGCCTCGACACTGTTGATATTTGGGCCAGGATGATTCTTTGTGAGAGGCTGTCCTGTGTGCACCGTTATCCCCCTAAGCACTGGATCCCGGTAGCACCTGCTACCCCCAGTCATGACAACTAAAAATGTCTCCAGACATTGCCACATGTCTCCTGGGGGCAAAATTGACCCCGATTGAGAACTACTGGCTTATACAGGACTTAAGTGAGTTAATATACACGATGCTCTTAGAACAGTGCCTGGCCCAGAGGAATCACTCAGTAATTCTTATCTACTGTTATTATTACAGGCAGGGAACAGAGGCAAAGACAAAATGGAAAACAGAAGTTAAGCCCAGAAGAACACATCTAATGCCCGTAGTGACTGGAGAGTCGTGCCTGTGATGAAGAGGGGAAGAGACTAAAGAGAATTTTAAAAATTCCGCCATTGGCTTGCCCAGCTCCTCCCATTATTGGGTCCATTCACCAGAATGTGGGTCTGGAGCGCCCCGTGGGTGTGCAGGGGTGTGCTGGGGCCCCGATGACGCAGGGAGCGGGAGACTCAGCCCGCCTGGCTTCCGGGGCTTAGCTCCACTCAGAGAAAAGCCCAGATACTTTATTATTATTTTTTATTTATTTACTTATTTTTTTTAAACATCTTTATTGGAGTATAATTGCTTTACAATGGTGTGTTAGTTTCTGCTTTATAACAAAGTGAATCAGTTATACATATACATATGTTCCCATATCTCTTCCCTCTTGCGTTTCCCTCCCTCCCACCCTCCTTATCCCACCCCTCTAGGTGGTCACAAAGCACCGAGCTGATCTCCCTGTGCTATGCGGCTGCTTCCCACTAGCTATCTATTTTATGTTCGGTAGTGTATATACGTCTATGCCACTCTCTCACTTCGTCCCAGCTTACCCTTCCCCCTCCCCATATCCTCAAGTCCATTCTCTAGTAGGTCTGTGTCTTTATTCCTGTCTTACCCCTAGGTTCTTCATGACATTTTTTTTTTCTTAGATTCCATATATATGTGTTAGCATACGGTATTTGTCTTTCTCTTTCTGACTTACTTCACTCTGTATGACAGACTCTAGGTCCATCCACCTCACTACAAATAACTCAATTTCGTTTCTTTTTATGGCCGAGTAATATTCCAGATACTTTACGTTTCTCTTCAAGGTTTCAGAGGACAGAGCAACCAGGTAACGCCAGGGCCGACTGGCCAGGCTCTTGTTCTCTGGCTACTCACTCATTGGTTCATTTGGGAAATGCTCATTGAGGCCCCTCCGAGCCAGACACTATGCTGGTACACTGGAAGGAGCGGGAATTTGAGCAGTGGTCTGCAAGTTGGCCAAGCTTCACACAGAAGGAGAGCAGGAGGAAGAATGCTATTGACCATGGACGGGGCGACGGTGGTGGTAGGAGCTGATCAGGCAAAGGCCCTGAGAAGGTGAATTTCTGGAAGCATCGTGTAGTCAGAGGGGTGGATGGGGGTCACTTTGTGAGGAGCCCTGAGTACCAGGGTAGCGACACACTAGCCCTTTATTCCGGAGTCCTTGAGGCAGAGGTCTGGGGAACCCCAGGTCTGCTCCTGGGAGAGAAGGGACTTGGTTATGTCCCAGCCCCACGGGCCTCCCCAGGCAGGGGCTCTGGGGTGGGCCCTTCAGGCAGGGCTTGGGCTTGGGTTCCCACTCTTGCCCCAGCCCCAGGGTAGGGCCCTGAACAGAGCCCCGTCCGGCTGCCCAGGCTGGGCCCTGGCCTGACTCATTTGCTGCCTCCGACGGATGGTCCACCTGTCTCTCCAGCTGAGAAATGGAAGTGTTCACCTACCTCCCTGGGCCCTCCCTCCACTTGAGCATAACTGAATGTTGCCTCCAAGTGCTTTGAACTCCATGGCAGTCCGACATTTGCTAGTGGAGCAGACAGCAGGCCTGACCTTCAGGGGTACACGGGAACTAGGGGCCCCAGGAAGAGCCACGGGCTCCTTGGGGAGTGGGCGGGGCCGGACAGCAGGAAGCCAAGCCTGTGTGAGTGCCTCCACTTCGGCCCCTGCCTCTTCTGGGGCGCTGTGCTCTCCCTAAGGCACCAGGCAGGCAGCCACCTGGGCGGGGCCACACCCACAGGGTTGTTAAAACCACCTGGGCCTGGCCTGGCCGTGGGGAATGAATGAGCTCACCATGTCGCTGTCCTATGAGGGGCCAGGTTCATGTGGCACAGCTGGGCTGGCCTGAGACTAAGCCAGGTACAGAGCCAGGCTCGCAGAGGCTGGTCCGAGGCCGGCCCAGGATTGTTCAGCTCTCGGGAGCCCAGTCTACAAAGTCATCCCCAGGGGCACAGCATCCCTTTGCCTCCAAAGAGAACTTGGCAAATGTGAATCGGGCTTCTGAACCTTGCCTGCCCCTTGGCCCGGGTCGCAAGCTGCCCTGGAGAGGGTGGAGGGCCTGGTGGAGGCCTGTGTGAGGCCCACACAGAGGGCCAGGATTCCAGCCCAGCACCCAGAACTGTCTGCAGCTCTGTCACCCGCCACCGTGTCACCCGGGCAGGCCTTCCTGCTTCTTGAGCCCATTTCTACTGGGGCCAGTGGGAGGCATGAGGTTCGTCCTCCTTCCCTTCAGGGTGGTCGTGAGGATCAAATGAGATCACAGAGATAACAGAAGAGAGAAGAAGAAAGCTGGGAACACACATAAGCGGTTGTTATTGTCACTGTTGTTATTATTAGCTCCTCGCCAACCCCTCTCAGAACAGAGCTATCCAGCAGCTTCTCAGCCCTACCTGGGAGCCCCACGGGCCCTGCCACACCCAAAGCTCTCTCCGGGGGGCTCCGGGGGGGTCCAGAGCCTCCTCTGTCCCTCCCAGTCCTCTGCACAGACCCGCTGTGGGTGGACAAGGGAGGCGAGAGGGGCCTCAGCCTGCCTGTGTGGGGACTGGTCTCTCTGGGCACTAAAGGTCACCTGGACACACACACTCCCAAATATACACACATGCTCACACGGACACATCAACAGACACAAACCAGCACCCATGAGCATTCACCCCCCAGCTCTTCACACACACACACACGCACACACACACGCACACAGGCAGATGCCTCTTCCAAAGCAAATTCCATTATCATCTCCTTCCATTCAGAGGCCAGCGGGCAGGCAGGGATATTATTACCTGGGTGGTTGTTGTTATTACGATCGCACTTAGAAAAGTCTCAGCTCGGCAGAAAACATCAAACAGCGGCCAGCAGCCTCAGATAGCAGAGGCGACAGGCCCTATGGGGCCCTTTCCAGTGCAGACCTGCCTCCTCGTTTGCAAAAATGACTTATTATTAATCTGTGATTGAAACTGTAATTATGCCATCACCGTGTCAACAAGCTGGAACATGGTGAGGACTGGCAGTGCCGTCTGGAGATGCGCTCTTACCTCCACCATGACCATCCTGGCATCTACCCCATCCCATGGATGAGGCCGCGCACACACCTGCCAAGACGAGGGTCCTCCTCTCCGCAGGGCGCAGGCCCTGTTTGTGTGTGTCTGCCTCTCAGTCTGAGTGTGGCGAGGTGAGGTCCAGGCGTGCCCCTGAGGGGAAAGCAGCCCGAGAGAGCCCCAGGGAGCTCTGGGGCCTGAGCTTGTGGGTCCAGCTGGGGGATCTGACCATCAGCACATGCTTCAGGGAATGTGGCTGACAGGCTGGATCCGCAGGCCGTGTCTTTCCCTGCATACCCCACAGGATGGGCCTGACTCAGCGCACACCACAGTTGCCAGGGGCCCTCCAGCCCTGTCCCTGCCGCTGGTGGCCCTGAGGCATGGCTGGGCAAAGGCCCGCTCCTAAGCTGTGATCACCTACTCATGACCGACTTTTATTGACCCCTTACTATGCACCAAGTCTGGTGCAAAATACTTTATGTTCGTTATTTCATTTCACCTTTCGAAACCATTTAAATCTAAAATGAAGTAAATATTATATTAGTATTAGTGTCACAGATGAGGAAACTGTAGCCCAGTGGAATTAGGTGATCTGCCCAGGCCCTGCAAAGCTGGGCTTTAAAGCCTTTTTAAAGAGGTGATCTGGCTACCCGCCCCCCTTCGCCCCGCCCCAACCCCTCTGATGTGGCTCCCACTCTCCCCGTGAGCTTTGGGAGACGGAGCCCTGACTGTGCTCCTCTGCCTGCCTTCCTGCAGCCTTGGGTGTAGTAGATGCTTAGGAAATTGTCCACAAAGGAAGGAAGGAAGTGAAGGTTGCCGGTTCAGGATTGGCTGTTCAGGACTGGTTTGAGAGACATGAACTTTCCAGAACCTGTGACAATCTCCGGCCCAGGCCTTGGCCTTCCCTGAGTGCACTCCACCTGCAGGCACACAGGGCTGAGACTTCTGGGTCTGGGAGGGGTCCTTTGTGCCAAAGACCACTTCTTTGCCACATAGTGGATCCCAGTGTGTGCAGCTAAAGAAGTGACAACCCCAGCTTGCCCAGAGGAAAAGTCCTGCATGTGTGTGTATATGTGTGTGCTTGTGTGACTGCACCCACAAACCTGTGGGCATTATTTCAAGAGACAGCAGAGATGGAAGGTCACAGAGCTGGCTGGCAGCAAAGATGAGATGAGAATGCAGGGCTCCTAACTTCCACCCAGGGATCTTCTATGCATCAGACGGGGAGGATCCCAGGCCCTGTGGCTGGCCATGGTGGAGACAGCTTCCACTGTCTAGTCAGAGAACATGGCCCTTTCAGAGCTCCTCTGGAGCGTGCCCACAGACCCTGAGGCCACACACGACCACCTCACAGTGCCCTCCAGGATCACAGGGAGGAACCACGGGTAGGAGGACTATACTTGAGGCAAAGGGCAGGGAGGTACAGAGGAAAGAGGAAGGGCATCGGAGTAAGATGGGACCTGGGTTCAAATTCCGACTCAACCCCATTCTGAGTGCTCTTGGGTAGAGTAAATTTTCTGAGCCTCAGTTTCTTCATCTGTAAATGGGGATAATAAGGCCTACCTTACAGAGTTCTGGTGGGATAAAAGAAAATAACATAATACGAAATAGTGAAATGGATCCTGCGCTCCCAGTGTCCCCTGTGCGACTAGCTGTACTGCCCTGCATTGTTCCATAGGCTATATTCTAGGCAGAGTCAGAACTTCTGCAGCACAAGCCAGATACTCAACTACAAGGTGGTTTTGGGTCTCGAAACAAGTACCTCTACACTGTGATACCCCCTCCTCCAGAAGGCCTTTGTTCCCCACTCCCTGCCCCGCAATATCTCTGTCACCTGCCAGTCCTGGCCCACCCAGTTGCCTGGTGTTGGATTCCTTTGACTTACTTTGGCTCAACGCAGTACCTTTGTATGAGGGCCTAGGCGATGTGCCCAAACTGTTCAGCTGTAAATGTCCTCATTCATTCATTCATTCATCCATTCATTCAACGGGTAGTGACTGGGCAGACACTAGGGAAACTGAGAGGAGCCCGGATATCTGGGAGCAGGGGCTGATAGCAGGGTAGAGAGTGGGACACCAGGCAGTGGAAGAGGAGAGTGGGAGGGGCTGCGCTGAAACCAGCCTTAATTGGGCTTAATCAATCCTCTGTTGATGCTGCTGGAGCAATTCAGAGCCGGGCAGAAGGAACTAGTTTGGGGTTTTTTTTTTTTTTTTTTGAGAACCACGAGGGGCCAGGAGTGAGACTTCTGTGGCTGCTTGAGGCTCACCTTTCCCGGCCTGGGCTGGGGTGGGGTGGGCAGGACCCCCGAAGTCTGGGAAAGTGGCAGCGGCGGCCAGCGTCCCGAGGGCACCGCGGGCGCGGGCCTGTGTGGGGCGGGCGGGGTGCGGGCAAAGCTCCGGGCTGCGGCGGCGCGTCTGGGACCCGGGGCAGAAGGGCGCCGAGGCGGGGTGGGTGCGGGGTGCCGGTGCGCCCGCCCCGTCGACGGGTGGACGGAGCGCGGGAGCGGAGGCCGAGGTGATGGATGGCCCGCCGGCTTGCCTGGGAACCGACGCGGCGACGCGTCCGCGCCAGCCCTAGGGAGCCGGTGGGTCAGATGGCGGAGCCCCTCCCTCGGGAGGTCCAGCTCCAGGCAGGGGAGGGAGCGGGCGAGCCGGGCCGTTCTCAGGCCGGGGAGGATACTGGCTTTCCTCCCATTCCCCCTTGCGTCTTCCCAGCAGCAGCGACTCTGCCTGTGGGGCCCTGCGGACCTTAGGGCTTGGATGGCAGCTAGGGATGCCTGCACCCTCAGGGTCGCAGAGAGTGACTCACACCCCCCGCCTCCTTTTACAGGAGGAGGAAACTCCTCCCAACCCCCACCAGACCTCCCAAACCAAGCCCCAGCTTCTCTTTACACGGGCAGGAACTTGGCCCGTGGTACCCAGAGAGGGGAGGTGACTTGCCCAAGGTCACACAGCCAGGGAGAGGCCGAGGGATGACTGCATTAACTTTCTTCCAGGTCCAGCCCACCCTCAGAAACAGAGTTCTGTTTCCATAGGGATGTATGTGACTGTGTCAGGGGCTGGAGGTGGCTAGCCTCCCTCATTTGGGGACCCAGGGTGGGGGAAGAGTGAGCCCTCCCCTCCGGCCTATGATCAGGCATTCCCAGTGTTCGAGAGAGTGGAGCAGAGGCCCTTCTTGAGTGGGCAGCAGGCCAGGGGGTGAAGTATGAACCTGATTTTCCTCAGAACATGGCAAATCTTGTGCCACGTCTTCTCAGAGTCCCTGAACAAAGCTCTGTGAGCTGAAATGAGTCCCCTGTGCTCAGCCATGATCCCCAGCCCTGGATTTGGTGTCAGGCTTGCCAGAATGACAGCTCACCTCCCACCCTGCAGCCCGAGGTCAGGCATCCAGCTGGGGCTGGACGGCCTTGGGGAGGACAAAGCACCTCTGACTAATAATGTCCGTCTCCAGAGGTGCCTCCTCTATGACAGCCTCACCACGCTCCCGGGTGCCGCCAACAGCGCTTTATGGGTGAGGACACAGGCCATGGGCAGACAAGTCACAAATAAGAGAGTAGGGATGGAGCGGGAGCCTGTGTCTTGTGAAGGGCACCTGCCAGCCGTCAGTAGGGCACCAGAAGGACACTTGGATTTAGAATTTTTGGTGCAGATCTGTTTGCGACTTCGTGACTTTGGCTAAAACATTTCCCCTCTCTGGGCCTCAGTTTTCTCATCTGTAGTCTGGGGACAGATGTACTGTTCCTGTCTTCCTCCCCAGAGTGTCCTGGGGCCTATGTGTTGAGGGCTGGCCCAGCAGCCCATGCCTGCTGCTCCTCACAGGGGGAGGGAAGGCACCCCTGGGTCCCTCCTGCGCCAGGAGCCCCTTGCAAGGGCTCTGGCCCTATTCCCACAGGCCGGGGAAGGCAGGGGTGAGGGTTCTCAGCTCCTCTGGTCCCAGGCTTGCCCTCCCATTCAGGTAGGAGCAGACATTCTAGAGAGGTGGGGCCCATCGCCCTCGGATCTCTTGCCCATGGGGTGGGTAGGTTGAGCCCCTGAGGCTATGCCCCCTGCCTGATGATGCTGCCGGTTGGGCGAAGTGCCCAGGCCTCGGAGAGCTGCCTAGTACTGCTCACCTGCTCCGTGTTAATGTGCATAAACGGAGCAGACTGGAACACTGACGCAGGCGCAGGAGGCAGAGCAGACAGGCGATGAGCTTAATTAATAGAATCAGGACGTATAAATAGTCTCTCCCTGCCCCCACTGCAGCGGCCATGCCAAGGGCTGGCTTGGCATTCTGGGGAATTGCCCATGAGTCCAGGGACTTCCGTGTGCTCCGCCTGTGCTGAGGTGGGCAGAAGGCCAGACAGGCCTCTCGGGAGCTCAGTGCTGAGCAGGGATGAGACGCTCAAAGCATTTAGGTGTCTTCCCGGGCGGTGGGGTTCTAAGAGGCAATGAGATTCCAAGGAGGACGGAGAGGACTGTGTGGCTGAAAGCCAGGAGGGCTTCCCAAAGGCGGTGGCTGCAGGTCTCAGGGATGCTCTGACGGGAAACGGCGAGGTGGGTAGGAAGGGAGGAGGAGAAGAAATGGGAGAGACTGAGAGAGAGGTCTGTGTGTCCCCTGTTAGAGGGGTGGCCCCCGGGGTACTGGTCTCTTTCCGTAGCTGAGGAACCCCTGTGTCAGTCTCAGTGGGTGAGGGGGTACCCAAGTGCTAACGTGCTAGGCCCAGACTAGCTGCCTCATTAGTTGTAATGGACTCCTCGCTAATTCCCCCTGGGGTGGGGTTTTATTGCCGAGGAAACGGAGGCATGGAGAGGCTGATCCGTTTGCTGTTGGCCCTGCAGGAGTTAGGAGGGTGGTCGGGGTTGATCTGGGCCTCTGACTCTAGTTCTCCAACTACAGGAGCAGAACTGACCCAGGCCTTAGGGGCTGCACACTGGGAACCTCGCCGCCTTATGGCCCGCGGGCCGCCCCCAGCCTGCCTCATCGCTGAGAGGCCTGCGATTCGCAGCGGCTGACTTTGCCTCCAGGACTCCTGACGGCGTGGCTGAGCCTTCCTTAGACATCACAATGGTCCAGGATGCTTCCGCCCAAACTTTCCTGCCTGACTCTCACGCGGGCATGACGTGCACCCTGGTCCAAGGGCTCTCCCGTGCTTTCCCAACATCTCTCCCATTTTCTTTCATCATAGTCCCATCTTGGCAGGGGGTGTTCCCTCCTCAGCTGACTCACACGGCTGAGAAGCCAGGGGACTTGGCCCTAGGGGTTTCTCTCCAGTTCTGCCTGGAGACCCTGCGTTAGGTGGCAGCACATTCTACCCATTTTACAGATGAGGCCCGGGGAGGAGCCATGCAGTTGCACAGCTGTTGGGACCTCGTGGAAGGGCCCTCTGCATCTGTCCCCGCTCCCTCACCTCACTCTGCCCTCAGCTCTCAGTGGGAGAATGAGAAGGGGCAAGGGAAGGAGGTGGCAGGTGAGGAAGGGGCCGGGAGGCCTCTTCCCAGGCTCATCCTCAGAGGCTGAGGGTTGCTGTGGAACCCCTGGCCCCCTGACCAAGCCTGGCTGCTTCTCCCCGTAAAAGCTAAATTTACTCTGTTAACAAGTCTGGCACCGCATTAAAACACAATGGAATGCTTTGGAAGGGGGGACCTCGTCTAGGGCCAATGAGTCAGGACTGCCAGGCTCAGCCTCCTCAGGGCCAGCAGTGCCTCCTGCAGAGAGAGAGGGAAGGCCCTACATGGCCCGTCTCCTTCTCCTGGGAGGTGGGGGGCCCAGAGTCCTGGGCTCCCTGCTCTGGAGTGAACCTCCCCGGGTCTCCGCAGACTCCAGTTCTTCTCCGCTCTGGGTGACCCTAAGGGCTGTGGCTCTCCTCCTTGCTGCTGGGTATTCATCCAAACACCTGGCACGTGTTTGCAGGTTGAGCCTCGAAAAAGCCAACAGTGATGACTCAGGTTCCTCACCCCCACTGGCAGCCAACCCTTATGAGCCCCCTCCCTGCTCTGGACCTTGAACTCGAATTGGACTTTTGAGACACTAATCGGGGTTATTCCATCTGCTTCCCTCACATCCCTCTTTTTCTCCATCCTGAAAGGGGTCCAGCTTTCCACGACTGTCCATTATCACCCGGACTCTCACCCCTTCCCGACATCCCTGACCTGACACAGCTTCCTGCCCCTCCTTGGACTCTGCAACTCAAGATCTGTGATCACAGACGTGCCTGTAGCCTCATCCTCTTCCATGAATGTCCCTTATTCCCCGAGGACTCTGCTTTTCCTGAAGTCCTCCCACTGGAGGCTGCTTTTCTCTCTTGCACACCCATCTCAGAACCAGCAGGTGGGCGGACACCATTTTTACTCACACTGTCACTTCCGACCCTCTCTCCTCCCTCCAGCTGTTTCTGAAGACCATCCCCTGTGTCACACACTCTCTCTGCCTCCTTTTGGCTGTTACCTGCTGATTTCTTGGTCACGGTCACTCCCCTTCATTCCTTGGGATGCTGGCTCTGTCACCAACCTTCTTGGGACTTTCCGTGGGGGTGATCATCGTCCAAGTCTCAGTTCCTTGACTTCCTCACCTCCAGCACACACGTCCTCCCCCGTTAGTGCCGGGGCACAGCCTGACCCGTGTCATGGCCAGGAACTGCACCGCCTCGCCTGGGGAACGTGCTCTCAGGCTTCTTTTTCTCTGACCACCCCTCCCTCCCCCTGCCCCCCAGGTCTCTAACTCTGTCCATTGACCCTGAACGGCAGTCATTCTTCAACCTCACCATTTTTGCTTTAACCCTGCCATTTTTAGCTTCTCTCTCCCTCTCTTGTGTCTCTTTGGAGAATCCCACCCTTAGCTGAATCCAGCTATTTCCCCAAGAGTTGAACTTTGACAGAGAAAATCCTGTAGCTGGGCTGATGGGACACATCACAGACCTCCAAGTCGGGGACTCACCACTGCCTGGAAAGTCTTGTGCTTTGGGGGAAATTCGTTGTCCCTCCAGACTTCACGTTTCCCTCCGACCTCCCACCCCCTGCCCACTCTCAGTTGATGACTTTGCCTCATACTTTATTGAGGAAAGAGAAGCAGAACTTCCTTCTGGCCTCCACAACATCCTCACAACACCCTGTAGTTTCTGTCTCTCCACCCTCTGAGAGGAAGCCTTCGGGTACCTTTCAACCCCTCTACCTGGGTCTTCTTGGCACTTTTCACAGTATGTGAGTGGCGTAGTTGATTTGTCATCTATGTGTTCGTTACCACTAGGAAGGTTCCATCCCAGTGCCTGGCACAGAGTGGGCACTCAATACACATCCATTCAGTGTATAGATGAGTATGTATTAGGGACAGTTAGGTTGATGTAATAACGTTTTCAGATTGCTAAATTAATATGGAAAGCACTCAATGCAGAAAGCTCAAGGCAATAGTAAAGTAAAAAGAAGAAAAGGTAGAAGTTAACCGTATTCTTTATCACTCGTTAATAACTACTCTCAACATTCTGGTATTTATGCCTTCAAAGGTTTCTACATATATATTTTTTTCTTCACAAAGTGGTACTAGATAGAGATTATGACTTAACAAGTGGTTATGAACATTTCTCTACATTTTAAAATATTCTTCTAAATATTTTAATAGCTACACAGTATTCCATTGTATGGATGACCTTAATTTACTTAACTACTTCCCTAACATTGAACATTTATATTATTTCCATACTTTAAAAATTCCCGGGCGTCCCTGGTGGCGCAGTGGTTGAGAGTCCGCCTGCCGATGCAGGGGACGCGGGTTCGTGCCCCGGTCCGGGAGGATCCCACGTGCCGCGGAGCGGCTGGGCCCGTGAGCCATGGCCGCTGAGCCTGCGCGTCCGGAGCCTGTGCTCCGCAACGGGAGAGGCCACGGCAATGAGAGGCCCACATACCGCAAAAAAAAAAAAAAAAAAAAAAATTCCCTAGTCAGTATCCTTATACATAAACATATGCATACATTATTTTTCTTGCGGCCAAATTCCTAAGTGGACTTAGGGTTCAAAGGGTACGCATATTTTAAGGCTTTTGATTTATATTATTAAATCACAAGAGACAATTCGCTTTGGAAGCCAAATAAACACCAACACAATCTCCTACTTTGCCAAGCATAACACCCCCTTTCTGAAGCTCTGGAAGCCCCAGCCCCCATAGCCTCACGGCCAGCACCATCCTTTCTTTCCAGATCTTGCTTAAATGTCACTTTATCAGAGAGGTCTCGGGGTCTCCCGCATGCAAAATTGCATCTCTCCTTCCCTTTCTACATCCTTTTTGCAGTTGTACTTTGCTCAACTGCTCCCAGCACCTCCGACAGGTCTTATGTTTGTTTGTGTCTGTCTCTTCCCAGATCCACAAGGGTATGGACTTTGTCTGTTTTGTTTCTTCTGTGTTCCCAGTGCCTTCCCCGTGCCTGGCACAGAGTAAGTGCTTAATAAGCATTTTGTGAATGAATGAATGAGGGTTGACACTTCTAGTTTCAAACTAATAGTGATGATAATACTCAGGGCTCCATAGGGTAGTAGAGGCCATTAACAGACAAGAGATAAGAAAATAGAAAAATAAAGTGACTTGTTAGTGTAGTAAGTATCATGAAGGGGGACATGATTAAGACAGGACCATCAGGGAAGGCTCCTTTGGGATGTGATATTTGAGCTGAGACCTGAAGGGCGAGCAGGAGTAGGTTGTGAGAAGAGCGTGGATAAGCACATCCTAGGCACATGGAACAGCGTGTAAAAAGGCCTGAAAGTGGAAGAAGAGATTGGCAGCTTACAGAGTTGAAAGAAGACTGGTGACTGCTCAGAGTGGCCAGTGGGGTGAGAGCCACAGGTGGGAGTTGGGGAGGTCACCTGTGTGCTGTGAGTCAAGGAACACGAGGAAGAATCCCTTACTCAGAGCTCCTCTCCTAGAGGACCTGCCTGTGCCCGAAGGTCCCACCATCTGAGAGTCATTCCTGTTAGAGTTCGGTGTTGCCCCCTCCCTGCACTTTTCCTTCCAAAACATTTCAGTAATGGCTTACTAGGTATAAATGAATATATCAGAGGCTTCTCTAGGGTGGGGTGGGGAGCTGAAAGTTGTTTTTTTTTTTGCAGTGGGGCGGGGGACCTAAAATCAAGACACTTCCATGGAGGAACAGCTGCTGTGCTGGAGAGAGATCCAGGGGAAGTCAGCATCTGATGACCTAAACAAAGCCATCTGTCCTGTCACTAGGTGCTCGCTGGGTACCATGCACATACACTATCTCCTTTAATCCTCACAACAAACCATACCATTTTTATAGATGATGAAGCAACTTCAGATAGCTTATGTGATTTGGGCCAAGGTCTACACACAGTAGGAGACAGAGGCAGGATTCGCGTAACAGGCCCCAAAGCCCATTCTCTCCTCCAGTCTGATATACCATGGAGTCCATCAAATTCATATCTAATGCATGAGACTTCCAGCTTCTTAACTTTTATGCAATTAAATGATGTAAGTAAATTTTACATTTGTTGTCTGTATAACATACTGTCCATCATCACATACGTGCACAAACACTTTAGTATGTTGTACATGCAAACAATGTGTACTGTGCTTTAAGGGGGAAAAATTTAGGGATTTTTCAAAAAAGTGACTTTCTTCTTATGCCCTGATTTTATTTCTATCAAGTTTTCTCACTGTGCTTCAATGCTTAATATTTTATACTGCCTGTTTTCCAGTTCACAAACTCTCTACTAGCTACATTTAATGTGCTATTAAGCCCATTCATTGCACTGTTAATTATGATCATTGCATTTTTCATTTCTAGAATTCCATTTCCATTTAATAACTTTAAAAGTTTCCAGTTCTCTGCTTAAATTCTTTACCTTGTCTACTTTTTGAATTCATTAAGCACAATTATTTTAAAGTCTTTATTTTAAATGCCAATATCTGGATCTCCTATGTGTCTGTTGCTATTATCTTTTTTTGTTTTTTTCATCTTGGTTTCAGTCATGTGGTCTTTTCTCTTGGTATGCCTGGTAAACTTTATTGACTGTGTGTATATAAGACACTGTGTATGGAAAAATTGTAGAGATAATCTGAGGCTCTGACAGATCAAGAGAGCATATAGTCTTGCTTCAGGAAGGGAGTTAGAGTAGAGGCAACTCACCTTAATCCAATCTGGAATTAAGTTTATTTGAAGTTGGGTTTTAATCCTTGTGAAGGCTGATCTATTTCTAGTGTGCTCTTCAAAGGTCTCAAATGAAAGCCTTTAAAAAAAATAAGCCCCCCCCTTCTTTGGAGATGCTTGAACTCCCCCGGCCCCCTTTTTCCCTAATCCCATGAGACTGGGAAAACTCAGTCTCCACTTTCTGTTCATATTCTCAATTTCACAGCTACTGCTTAGGGGAAAAATAAGGCCAAATGTTGAAATCATCTCTCTGGATTTCTCTTCTCTCCAACATCATGGCCTCTAGACCCCTTTGATGCCTTCAAACAAATTTTTAAAATATATTGTATCCATTTTTTTCCCAGCTGTTTTGGTGGGAAAGTTGGTGTGAGATAAACTAGTTCACAGTAGCTGGAAGTAGAAGTCTGCACCGGCCATAGACTCCATTCCTGCAGAGATACAATTCTAGTCCACTGCTTCACCTTGACCTTTCAAGGGGCTGGCCTGCTCTGCATGGAAACTTCCCCCTGCCCTGTGCACCTGCTTGCCCTTCACGTGGGGCTTGACTGCTACCTAATGTCATTCATGGCCCGGAGGCTGCCTTGAGGCTGGCTGGTTAGGATGGTGGTGCTCTGGCTTCTGCAGAGCCTCTGCCACCGTGGGGAGCGGGCCTGCTTCTCTCTGCTGACCAGCTCCACCCACAAGCTGCACCTTCTACAGACTGAGCCCTGTGGTGCCAGGCTCAGGCTTCAGTGCTTAGCGTAGGTTGTCTCACTTCATCCTTTAGAAACACCAGCAAATAACTGGAGTTATCTCCAGTTTACAGATGAGGAAGCTGAGGGTTAGTCATAGTCCCTGCCCATCTCATAAAAGTATAGATTTATTTCTGTGTTTACTTGTTAATTTTCTCGTGCCCCACAGACTCTAAGCAATGCAAGGCTGGGGACATGTTTACATGTCTGTCTTATTCCTTACCATGTGCCCATGCTTGGCACAGAGTAGGGTGGGGGGGAGATTACCAACCTGGAATGAATAAACCAAGCCTCAGGTCCCAGCGTCGTTCACGGTGGAGGCCAGATCCAGGTCCTTGGCCCTCAGTGCACCATCCTTGTCACTCACATCACAGCTGGGGAGGGAATGCATTCCTCCATCTCAGAGTTATCCAGCACCTTTTATGTGTTGAGATCTAGCTGAGTCCCCTGCCATCTAAAACCACTTCTTCCTTGATGTCAGGGGGCTGTGGTGCCCTTCCCCAGGGTCTGAGGACCCACATGGAACTGAGGGATGGACTTGAAAGGCTTCTAAATTCGAGTAGAAATCTGCAAGTGTGTGATTGTTTTGCTAGCAAAAAGATCCATGGTGTTCCTCAGATTCTCAGAGAGGTCTGGGACCCCCAGAAGGGGGTTAAAAGAGCCTGGGAATGGGGATTGTTTCCTTGTCTGTCCCCCAACATTGTCTGCTCTTGCCAGGGAGGGGCTTCCTGAAGCCCCCAGATGGCTGGGGGTTGTGGAGAGGCGGCTAGGGTGTGAAGGGGACCCTTCGCCCCAGCCAAAGCTGAGCGGATGGGGCAGTGCCCAGAGCGCTCCAGCTTGCTTCTGGAGCAAGGGGGGTGGGTATCACTTGCCAAAAGCCTGTGAATAATGGAGGTCTCTCCTGACAGGAAAGCCGTCCTGCCGGCTGAGCGGCATATTTGTGTAGCTCCTGCTTCTGAGGCAGCAGCCCTGTGAGGCTGGGGCGGGGATGCCCGGGCCCCAGCTCACCACTGCGAAGCCCATAGGAGGAGGAAGGAGTGGGACCCCGAGTCTCTGATGGAGACGGGACGGGAAGGAGTCACAGGCTGCATTCTGGGGCCTGGCTCCAGCAAGAAGGGGTCTGCAGGGCCTTCTTGCTTGGTCCTCAGCGTGTGCACCTACGGGAACATTCTCTCTTAGAGTAGAGATTTCTACAGGGTTTAAAAACTGTCCCGGGCCAGTGGTTTTCACGCATTTCGAAAGCAGCAGGAATGTTTCATGGTTCCCATCACGCCATGTGTAAGATAGTAAAACCAAATGTGCTGGGGTGATGCAGGCCGGGCCCAGCTCTCCTTCTGCCCTGCCTGCCCCACGTCCCAGACCCCACGGCGAAACCTCGGCTCCGGACAGCCTCCTGGTTTTCATGGAGAACTTGTGGCGAGGGGTGAGGCTGGCTCAAGGTGCCCTGGGCAGGCAGTTCAGGAGGACCAGTCAGACCCGTCTACCCACCGCACTTTCTCAGCCAGCTGCGCCTGGGAGGCTGGGAAGGCGAAGGAGGGGGGCCTGGGTCAGAGGGGCCAGCGGGGCTCAGGCGACGGGGGCTGCAGAACTGGAGCTGTGAGGGCTGCCGTGGTCCTTCCTCCTCAGCCCTTGCTGGCCCCGTGGACCGTGTGGGTTCTTGGCTGTGTGTTTATCCGGGGGTCCTGAGGAGGGGGCGAGCCTCTGCCCTCCCCACGGTGCTGAGGAAGGGTCAAGGTGACCAAACATGAGAGCTTATTTAGGGGTGTGAGAGCCATAGAGGGGGATGGGGGGCAGGGGAAGGCCACACACAGGTGGCCCTGCCTGGAGCTGGGAGGAAGGGTGGGCAGGTGGCCTTGTGAGGGAGGAGAGGGCAGGCTCTGTGGGGCAGCAGCCTCTTCCACGTGCAAGAAGACTCCACGCTCTGTAGGCCCTGGGCTCCCTGCTGCTCCACACCCACCGGGAAGCTCTCACTGGGCCTGCGAATGCCTGTGTTCGACCTCCCTTCCTTTCTTCCATTCTTCAAGACCGACTTGCTCTGTGCCACGCTCACTCAGCCCCTTGAAGACAGCAGTGGCTATTTTCTTGACAACGGGGCAGCATCCTACCCAAGCTGGACAGGTGCCCGTGAGAAGACCATGGACCAGGAGGACCCCAGGCCCCCAGCCCAGGGTCCTGCCTTCCATTCCCCACCTCCAGCTCTGGCCCAGCCTCTGAAATGGAGTCAAGGTCTAGACCTTCCTTGCCCCCCAGTTCAGTAAAAGTCTCTTGCTTAGAGTCTCTCAGAGCTTAGAGCAGTTAATGAAGAGGAAATGTTTAAGAAAAGCCAAGAAAACCAAATTATCACCTTTGTCCGGATGTGACATGACTCAGTGCATGTCCTCCAACCCTCAAACCAGCGCCCTACCCCCTCACCATGTCTCCCCACCTGGCAGGTGTGGAGTGGGGGAAGGTGGCAGGAGAGAGGAAGATTCATGGTCCCTGGAAGGTCTGGTTGGGGGAGTCTCTGATGTTCTCTGTGCTCTGAGTGTTCCCTCTGTGGCTGGCCTGGGGGGACAGTGGCATTGCTGGACACCTGGGATCTGGGAGGGTCCCAACATGCCAACGTTACCCCAACAGCATGGCTGGGTCATGGGGTCAAAAAATATTTGGGACTTCCCTGGTGACTCAGTGGTTAAGTATCCGCCTGCCGATGCAGGGGATAGGGGTTAAAGCCCTGGTCTGGGAAGATCCCACATGCCGCGGAGCAACTAAGCCCGTGCGCCACAACTACTGAGCCTGCGCTCTAGAGCCCGCGAGCCACAGCTACTGAGCCCGCGTGCCACAACTTCTGAAGCCTGCGTGCCTAGAGCCCGTGCAAGCCACCGCAATGAGAAGCCACCTCAATGAGAAGCTCGCACACTGCAAAGAAGGGTAACCCCTGCACTCTGCAACTAGAGAAAGCCCGCACGCAGCAATGAAAACCCAAAGCAGCCAAAAATTAAAATAAAGAAAGAAATAAAATAATAATAAAAAAAAAAATTGGACACCCGGCGGCACTGACTGATGAGAAGTGAGCTGGATCAGGGCCTCTGAGCTACTAGACGTGGGCCGCTGTGTGACGGTGGGGACTGGAGGGTGGGGTGGGGTAGGGTGGGTGAGAAGGGTGGGACAGTGGCTATTCAGCAATTGCTCTGGAAGAATTTCAAGTTTAATAACATGTGCACACATGGTTAGCCAGACACGGGGTTGGCTGCCTAGAGCCTGTTTGGGCTTTTGGGAACCTGGAACTGTTAATGATGAAGAGAAAGGGGGGCCCTGTTAGGGGGAGGTTGGTGGCAGGGCTGTGAGAGACCAACACCAGCACTTGCTGTTCACGTGTTCTCGCCGTGCCTGGCACTGTGCTGAGTGACCGATACACATTAGCTCATGTGATATTTCTAGAGGTATCTTTACTGAGGTGTAGTTGACATACAAAACCCTGCACATATTTAAAGTGTACAGTCGGATCAATTTTGACAGAGGTATATACACTTGGCCCTCGGTATCCATGGGAAATTGGTTCCAGGACCCTGGCAGATACCAAAATCCGAAAGTGCTCAAGTCCCTTATACAAAATGGTGTCGTATTTGTATATAACCTACACTCAGCCTCCATATACTTCAAATCATCTCTGGATTACTTATAATACCTAATATATTATAAATGTTATGTAAATAGTTGTAAATACAATGTAAATGCTATGTAAATAGTTGCCTGTGTGTGGCAAATTCAAGTTTTGCTTTTTGGAACTTCCTGGAATTTTTTTTTCTGAATTTTTTTTTTTTTTTTTGGCGGTACGCGGGCCTCTCACTGTTGTGGCCTCTCCCGTTGCGGAGCACAGGCTCCGGACGTGCAGGCTCAGCGGCCATGGCTCACGGGCCCAGCCGCTCCGCGGCATGTGGGATCTTCCCGGACCGGGGCACGAACCTGTGTCCCCTGCATCGGCAGGTGGACTCTCAACCACTGTGCCACCAGGGAAGCCCTTTTCTGAATATTTTTGATCCGAGGTTGATCGAATCCTCAGATGTGGAACCTGAGGATGCAGAGGGCCAACTTGAAACCATCACTACAATTAAGATAATAAATGAATCCACTACTCCAAAACTTTCCTCAGAACCCTTTGTAATCTTCCCTCCTGACCTTTCCTGGCATCCCCGGGAAACCACCGATCAGCCTTCTGTCAGTTATACGTTGGTTTTCATTGTCTAGAATTTACATAAAGGTAGTTCATTTAATGTTTACAACACCCTCTGAAGTAGCTACTACTAATATTGTCATCATCCCCCTTTTACAGATGAGAAAACAAAGGCACAGAGAAGATAAATGACTTGCACGAAGTCACACCACATGGCTGGGGAGGGGTGGAGCCAGGATTTGGACCCAGGGAGTGTGGCTTCAGAGTGTGGTCTCCTAACCACTACACCACACTGCCCCTCACGCAGCCGCCTCCTCACTGCTGGCAATCAGGCTCACTTCCAGAGCCTAGTCCTGCCCTAGGTAACGGGGAAGCACAGGTGGGGCCCCTTCCTCTGAGCAGCAAATAGGAGGATGAAGGGAACCCTCACTACTTACCTTCTCTGGGCCTCAGTTTCCTCATCTGCAAAATGGGACTGATCATCACCTGTTGAATGGATAACAAATTGTGGTAGATGCAGACACTGGAATATTCAGCCATAAAAAGTCATGGCATTCTAATACACGCTCCCATGTGGATGAACCTCGAAAACTTAACACTAAGAAGCCAGACACAAAAGCCCACGTATTGTATGAGTCCATTTATAGGAAATATCCAGAATAGAAAGCAGATTAATGGCTGCCATGGGGGTGGGGGAGGGAAGGGAAGTAGCCGGTTAAAGCATACAGGTGGGTGTGAGGGTCTCATTCATGAAACTGAGTGAAAGGCAGACATGAAGAGGCCCACCGTGGTGCTCGGTGCATGGAAGTGCCCAGGGGAGGTCGGTGGGATGAGCAGATGTTTCTGACACCAAGGACGAGGGGAGTGTTGAGCCCAGACAGCTGGTGCTCCCCCAGGTGGGTGAAGGCCCCATTCCAGGTACAGATCTGAGCCCAGGAAGGTCTCAGAGTCCTCTTTCGCAGAGCTGGAGGGAAGCAAAGAGGGTTTGGGAGAGGGGCCAGGGACCCCAGGACGGTGAATCTGGTGAGGGGAACGTGGGCCTTGGCTGGAGCCCGCTGGGGGCCAAGGGCATGGCCCGCACCTGGGCCCAAATCAGGGTCTGAGCAAAGGCCGTGGAACCACTTCCTGTCACAAGAAGGGGGTTAGGGAGGGTTTCTGTCTCTGGCAGGCTTCTCTACGTGTCCTCAGAAGCCCCTTTTGTCTGAAGAGGTTTTCTGTCCCTCGTGCAGAAAAGCCCTGGGCTGACTCCCGCACTGCAGCCTGGCCTGGTGGGGCTCAGGCCAAGCTGGAGAGGAGGTTGGCAACCTCAAGGGCCCCTCTGGGCTCCCTCTGCCTGGGCTGCGGGAACCTGACCTGCGGACCAAGAGGCCACGGTCATCTGGAGCCTCCAGAGCAGCTGGCTCAGGGCTGGGCACGCAGTGTGGCGTCTTCACGGACCGAGGCCCAAGCTGAAGACCCAAAAACCCTTCCCAGGCACCCTTTGCAGAGCAGAGCTTGGATGAAGCAAAAGAGGAGGCAGGTGCGTTTGGATGATTTGGGGGACTCAGGAGCCGGATTTGGAGCCCGCCCGCGAGGAGCCTCCAGCACCTGACCCTACAGCAGTTGAGGGCTTTGGCCAGGAACCACAAGGAGCTGCCGGCTCGCCAGCCCTTGCGATGGTCACCAGGGGTAAACAGCAAAACCCGAAACAGTAAATACTGACAAGAGGGCAGCAATAATTACGGTTTTAGTTCAGCTGGCACACTGCAGGAGGGGTGAGGACGCGCTGGACGGTAAATAACAAGCAGAGACTGGAACAACACACGCTCGGAGACCTAATCGATCCAGCGAGAAGCTTGACCCATCTCCCTGCCCCGGGAGGTATAGGGGGTCATCCCAAGGGAGAGGGCTGGAAAAGGGGAAACCGTCAGCTGGGAGACCGGAGCCTGGGCTCCAGCCCCAGCTCTGCCAATGGCTTGCTGTGCTGCCCGGGGCTGGCCTCTGTCCCTCTCTGGGCTCTGTTTCCTTCAGCTGTGAAACGGCAAGCTCTAGTACTCTATGATTCCAAGTCTCCTCCACCCCACCCAGTTTCCCAAGATTCCTGAGCTCCCTGGACCCTTTTAGGAAGGGGTTAGCCCCCTTCAGCCCTCTAGGATGGGGAGGGAGTGGGGTGAATGAGGGGTGAATGAGGGTCCTGCCAAGGGCCCTGCCCAGCCAGTGACAGGAAGGCAGCGGATCACGGCACAGGGAGTGATTTTACTGGAAAGACGAAAGGAAATTGCATCTTTAATAATTCACTGGGCCGGTTTGGAGGGAGGCAGGTTGGTGGGGCTGCGGAGATCCCAGCGACTGTTCCTGGAAATCCACTGGCTCCAGAGCCTGCCGGAGAGACCCGGGGCCCTCCACCTCCTCCTGGCCGAGGGACAGTGGGAGCCGACGGAGTCTAGACCAGGGTGAGAGGTTAAAAACACAGCCATCCCGGGAACCCGCTAAATTGACATCCCCAGAAAAAAGGGAGCCTAAATAATCGATGAGGCAGCAGCCCAGGAAAGCCGCCAAGCTCAGGCCCCAGACCTGTGGAGTCACTGCAGGAGAAGAGGTCCAGGGCTCTGAAAACTGCATATGGGGCCCCGGTGAGCAGAGCAGACCAGGGGCTTCTGCCAGCACCGGTCCGGGCTGGAAAGGGGTCACATGCAGGGGCCCTGATGCTGGGCAACCTGTCCAGCTGGTGGCTGGGGTCAGGGGACACACCGCCTCTTGCCTTCAGCCATTCACTACTTTGCCTTTCCTCGTGGTCCCGCTCAAGTGGGAGTGCCCTCAACTGAGTTGCAGGCGGCAGGACCCCCCTTCTGCTTCCCTTCAGAGTGACCTTCCTGGGCAGCCTGGGGGCCTTGAGTGCCAGAAAAAGAAAGCAGAGGATTGAAGCCAGAGGACTGGCTCAGGACACAGGCAGAAAGAAGGTGGCAAAGGCCAAAGTATCTAGAGAATTGTTGGTTTTACAGTCCACAAGTGTTGATTTTACTCTCAGCCGAACCCCTCCCTGGGCCGCAGTCCCTCCTGTGAATGGGATGATAACCCTGGGGGGCCAGACCCTTGCTCCTGGAAAGAGTTTTGCATCCGTAGCTTGCCATTATCATCAGGCCTTTCACCCAAGGCCTGTCGACTCTTAGTTGACTAATCTGAAATTTAATAGCTTTCCTGGATGCGTCATAGGTATAAACTTGATCGGGGAAGGGGTACATCATAATGGAGCCAAAT
This sequence comes from Orcinus orca, assembly GCF_937001465.1. NCBI lineage: Eukaryota > Metazoa > Chordata > Mammalia > Artiodactyla > Delphinidae > Orcinus > Orcinus orca. The sequence goes on from NC_064573.1 coordinate 24,565,179, forward strand.
CAGGAGACTGAGGGGACCTGGGGGGCCCAGGTGGGGAATCAGGCAGAGCAACTGTTAATATCTCTCTTCTCTCTCTCTCTCCTTCCTGTCCTCCTTTCCTCCCTCCCTCCTTCTCCTGCTAATGAGCAAAGACAGCTCAAGAATTACAGAGAGGATCCTTTACAAACGAATATACTCATCCTTCTTTTTCAGATGGAGAAACTGATGCCCCAGGAAGCAATGGGTCCACGGGCAGCCAGGTGGTGAGTCTGGAACCAGGACTAGAACTTGGATCTGCTGACTCCCAGGGTGGTGCTCTTCCCACCAGTCCAGGGGCATCTGCTTCACTTTCCCCACAGCTCTTATGGAGGGAGGTCTGGTGACCTTGAGGCAAGGTGACCAGGCCGGTCATGAGATTCATCTTGACTCGCTGTCTGACCTTGGCCCACCCCAGCCCTTAGGCTCAGGTTTCCTCCCTGGAGAATGAGGGTGAGACCCACCCCATCAGCTTGGAGGCTGCCAAGCAGATCACGTGGGCTGATACGACTTTAAGGTTATGTTGGCAAAACCTTACGTATCTGGTGGATCCACTACGTTTGGAAGTCACTGGGGACAGAAAGTAGGCAAAAATGGTTTCTGGGTGGGTGGAATGGTTGTTTGAAACATCCATTCACGCGGTAAACTCCTGCTCTTTGCTCATGAAAATGTCCCTCGGGCCCTCACTCAGAGCCTATTTGCTCTTATTCACAAACAATTCTGACAAGTTTGGTGGTCTAGTTTCTCAGGCCACAACAGGTATACTGATAGGAGTGAGAAGAGCTGTATGATGAGAGAGAAGACAGAGAAACTGTAAAAGGCAGATGCGGCAATTAAAAAAGCAAAGCAGACTGGATACACCTTGATAATCCCTGAGGGTAACCCAGTATTACGGTCCAGTCTACTAATTAGTGGTGTCAGAATGAGCCTGAGTCATCAGGAAAGGGTGAGACACATGGGGCCTTCTGTGAGAGGACTCAGGGATGTGTACGATCCCCTGTAGAAAGATTCTGACCAAAAAAAATTTTATGAAATGTTTTCTGTTTAAAGAGGCAAGTTATGGCAACAGGCAATGAATGTATGTGTAACAACATCTCTGTTCTGGAAAATGCCAGGCGCCTGGGATGGAGAGAGCTGGCCTTGTGTGACAATCAGAACAGGAGAATTCTGGTTTAGCCCCTCTTCCCCATCGGGGTGCCTCCTGCCTGCATAATTAACTGGTTTTTCTTGCTGTTTTTACTGTTTCTCTCCCCCTTTAATCCATTCTGCGTCCAGAAGGAAGATTAATCTCCACTAATTTCATTTCTTCTCTGATAAGGAGCCTCCAATGACTCCCATTTTCCCCTGCAGGGACCCGGCCCCCCTCCTACATTCACTCCTCCAGATCTAGCTTCTAAGTCTCTGGCACATCGGGGGCTTTGCAAGGGGCTTCTCCTACCCACCCACCCAACCCCCTCCCACAGGGTCTGGCTGGTTCATCTCTCCCACAGCATGGCTGCCCCTGACTGTGCCCAGCTTCAACCGTCATCCCCCGACCCACACGGCGCTTGGTTACGCACCGTGAAGCACCCTGAGGCCAACCTCATGTGCTGAGTTGGCCCCCCATCAGATCACACCAGGAGACTGGTCCCCAGGCCACCACCTTGCTGGGCTCCGCCTCCCCAGGGATGGACGACTCCATCACCAGAACGTGCGGCTCTGTGTGGTCACCCGCTGTACCTCACTGTCCCTTCCTTACATGCCCGCCTCCTCTGCCGGCAGCCTCCACTGACTGCTTGATTCCCCACCATGTCCTCAACCCAGCATGGACCTGGCACACAGTAGATTGTCACGTCGGCCTGAACACCTGCTGGTCCTGAGTGTGGGTGGGGGTGTAGGAGTATGGTCTATCTCATGTGTCTCCCAGGGCCCTCAAGGGCAGCTGATGGATGCTTGGGGGAGAATCATGTGTGGGTGACAGGTCAGCTCACCCATCAGTGCCGCTATGGAGGTGGCAAGGCCGACACCTGAAGTCCCAACTTCAGCAGCCATGCCCCGCTCAGAGTGGACACGCTTTTGTGCACACCCTTTACCCAGAAGAAGAGCCACACGCCAGTGAGGCAGGAGAGCCTGGGGGTCAAGAGGAAAGAGTTGTCATTTGCAAAGGACTCAGAGGACAGCCACTTTTCTCCAAATCTTCCAACAAGACAGAAGGTAAATCTCAGTATCCCCACTTTCAGTAGAGGAAGCTAAGGCTCAGAGACACTGAGTGACTTGCCAGCCTCACTAGACTAATCCCGGCAGACATCACTGAGAGGGACCGTCTGCATTTCTCAGCAGACTTACCTGATTTTATCGCTGTGTGTGGGACACCGTGGTTTGAGGTTCAGGGTCACCTGCAAGGGCTTTGGAAGCAGAGGGGACCCTGTTAGAATGCGGCCCCTCCTCTTTCTAGTGGTGGGGCCTGGGGCAAATGACCCTCTCTCAGTCTGGGTAGAATGGAGACAGCTCCCTCAGGAGTTGTAATGAGAAGCCGGGAAGTGCTCAGCTGGGTGCCTCGTTCAACACGCGCCCATGAATGTTGGCACCACCGTGACCTCGGCAAGTCCCTTTTCTGTAAGGGCCTCAGTGTTCTCACCTGTGAAATGGGAGGGTGGGCTCTAAATTCCCCTCCACACCCTGACAGCCTGGAGTATTTGCAGGGAGGAGGGTGGGAGTGAGGAAGTATTAAGTAATTTCCAGGGATTGAGAGCAAAAGCAGTTCCTGGGAGGCATCCCGAGAGGCCCTGGTGCCTTTTCAGAACCTCAGGATGGAAGGGATCTGTGGGGTTTTTCCTTACCCACACCCTGCCCCAGAAAGGAGAGAATCCTCTGACACCACGGGGTCCTCCGCGGGCCCCAGCTTCTGCTGGAACATGTCCAGTGGGGGGCGGGTGCTCAGGCCCTTGTGTTCCCCTCAGCTATCCCCTGCCACACCGTCTGCTGGTCCCCACAGTGTCCTTGGATCTGGGTGTCCACAGTCCACTCTCAACGTCCAGCCCGCCCCACCCTGTTTGTTTTTTCTTTCCCACGGTGGCATGTCTGGCTTTTGAGGTCAGATGTGTACACCCAGAGCGTCCTCGGGCACAATGTTCTCGGCTCCAGCAGCTTCCCCTTGGTCGTCGAGCGCCAGCCCCCTCTTGGCCTGCTCCCCATGCTTGGCCGTGTGCCTAATAAAACTGAAGTCCCAGAGGAGAATCCAATATTCCTGGTGCAGCTGGACCAGGGAGAGTAGAGTAAGCCGTCACCTCTAGATCCTATGCTGCTTTGAGCGTAGTTTTTTCCAGGGGCATTTTCTCCCCAGCAAATGTCAGTTAACGACACCTGCTCAAACAAGCCCCTAGAGCCACAGGGAACGTCCAGGACTGCGTGAGCCTGGCTCCAGCACAAGGTGAGGGTCAGAAATCTGAAAGCGGAAGCTGCCTGTCCCCCTGCAGTCCAGTCCTCAGCTTCACTGGGACAGATGAAGACACAAGTCCTACATCCTCTCCAAGATCCCGTTTCCAGAGATGTTTCCCGACCAGGGTCTGACAGGATTGCCGCTCCTGAAAGGAAGCCCACTGTCTGGGCAGTTGAGGCTGATTTACAGGGACCACAGAGCGTTCTGGGGAGGAAGCTGGAGTTTTCCTTGGTGGTCCCATCGGAGCCCTCGTCGTCCTGCTGGGTGGGACGCCCCTTCCTCAGACGAATCAGGACTCATCCACGGGCAGCACCTCCTGTGAGCACAGTCAGGGGTCCTCCTGGGTCTCTCCCTCTGACCTCAGTCTTTGTGACCAGGCCCCGTGACCCCCTTGGGAACATTTTCCTCCTTTCTCTCTGTCCACACCTTTCCCCTCACCAACTAAGGAATAAGCCGAGGGAAGGAAGGCAGGCTTGTGGCCTGCCCACCGGGGACCAGCAGCCTGTTCTCGGCACCTCGCGGGATCCGTGTCAGCCCCGTTCCCAGGGAACAGGGTGAAAGCCACCGTGACCTCCTCTGAAAGACACCCTGCGTCTCTGGTTCTGGGAAGCAGGACCCTCACACCCCTCATTGTTCAGAGGCCAACCAGCCGAGGAGATTTAGAAACTGCAGTGCAAATTCACACACATCAGAAACACACACACACGCACACCACACACACCACCCTGTGCATAGAGCCCAGGCAGCCCCGGAGAACCTCACATGCAGTGCACAGCTTGTGTCCTACCCGAGGGGCCCAGATGAGGGGTCCGGACAGCTCCCAAGGTCCTGGGCAGGGCTGGGCACCCCCGAGGGAGGAAGGGCACCTTCTCTTTTGCACAAAGGCCCGGTCTGTGCTCGCTGTGCCTCTGGCCTCCCCCGCCCCCCCCTTGCAGCACAGCAGTCGCCCCACCTGCAGGCTCTCTGGACTGTTAGACTGCAGGGCCCTAGGACCCCCCAGCCCTCCCCACTGGAAGTCCCTGTCCCATGTGGGGTCCCCACCCCTCCGCTGCTCTGGGTGCCCCCCTCCAGGACCTGGCTCAAGGTGCACCTCAGCTCTTCCCTCCCCAAGCCCCTCTGTCACTCATTACCCGGACCTCGCTGTCATGGTTCACCTGTTTAGCACCCACATGCGTGTTTGGCGCCTGTTTGGGCCAGGCCCTGGGCTCGGTGCTGCAGGTGCAGAGCGGACGAGGTCAAGCTCACAGTCAGTGGGCGTCGGCCACCTGCAGGCCAATGGTCACACACAGCGAGCTGGGCCATGGTAGAGGCATCCGTGGGAGCTGCGGGAACCCAGAGGGGGCACCTGTAAACCCAACTGGGGGAGCTGTCATGGAGAACTTCTTAGAGGAGATGCATACCCGTAACTCCAATCATTGTCCGTAGGCTGGAGACTGGACTTGGGTCCCCTGCCATCCAGCCAATGTGATCCAAACCCCAGCCCATCTGCAGACCCTTAAACAAGAGCAGTGAACATTCATGTTGTAAGTCTTGAGATTTCAAGCTTGTTAGTTACACAATTAGTTGCACAGAGTTGCATGGCACAGTTAATGGACGCAGACTCCAAGCACCCTTGCCTTCCCTGGCGTGTGCCTCAGGAGTTCCCGTCCCCGCCTCCGCCCCGGCGCTTCTCCTTCTCCTCAGCTGAGCCCACAGCAGAGTCTGCTCCTGGCCCTGGTTAAACGGGAAAAGCGCTGATTACACGCCAGGCCGTGAGCCTCTCTCCCATCCATCTGCGTACCTTTGAGGGCCATGTCACTGATGTTCTGCTGGTCACCAGGGTGTCCAAGAACCCTGACCTGAGCCCCTGCTCGTCCCTGGGAGCCCGTGGGCCAATTAGAGTTGGGGGACACAGTGGGGTGAGGGGACTCAGGTCCCAAGGTGGCCATGGGTGCTGGAGGCCAGGAACCCGGGTCCTCAGCCTATTCCCCATACATGCCCCCCAGGCCCCTCTCAAGGCCTGGCCCTTGTGCCTGGGGGTCACATGACATGGGTTTGCCCCTGCTTCCCTGAGCCTGTTTCATCTATCTTTAGAATGGAGTAAAAAGTATCTGTCACCTGCCAGGGCTATTTGTGAGATCAAACAAGACCATATATTTGAAAACTACAGAGCACTGTTCAAGCAAAGGTCTGGTTTTCTAAACATGTTTTCCCAGATGTAAAATGGGTGTAAGAATTGTATTTACTTCCTTCACAGGGTTCTGGTGAGACCAGATAATGTGTGTGAAAGGGCTGCGGAGAGGAGCCAGGGCTGTGTGGTGGGTCAGGCTCTCTGGGCCAGAGTCTTTTTGGCCAGTCAAACCCAGCTGCTTGCCTCACACTCCGGGCTGGCTGGCTGGCGGCCAGTCTGGGGCAGAAGCAGCTACCACATCTGCTTCTAGAGCAGGCCAACTCCTTCCCTGGGAGGCGGCCTCCTTCTGGCCACCCCCGCCCACCCTCCTCTGCCCGGGCTCGTGCTGAGACCAGGTGAGCAGCAGGGGAAGGTGAGATTTCTGGCTCAGATGAGATGTCCACACAGGGTTGATGTACGCACCAGGCACAGTACCCAGGACATAAGACAACTTTAGGGACCTGGAAGATGTTCTCAGCTCTTTCAAAATCAGAATTAAGAAATGGATTTTTAGGTTGAAAGAAAGTGTTTTAATAAGGAATATTCATATATTTGTCTTTATACCAATAGAGTCATAAAATACAATTTTTATATTATTTTAAGGAGGAAGGGCCTATGGAGGCATATAAGGGCCCAGGGCCCGTGAGAGTCATAGCATGGCCCTGAGTCCATGGTGTATACTCTGTCCACATGCCAGGACCATCCTGGAGCCCTTTCTCCCACTGCCAATGTGCTGGCCAGCCTGGTCCCAGCTTGGATGAGAGGTCCCAACACTGCAAATTGGGGTGAGGCAGGCAGCAACGTTGCGCACTGTTTCTATGTGTTAATTCTGCATTCTTGGGACTGATCTCTTTTTTTTTTTTTTTTACATCTTTATTGGAGTATAATTGCTTTACAATGGTGTGTTAGTTTCTGCTTTATAACAAAGTGAATCAGTTATACATATACATATGTTCCCATATCTCTTCCCTCTTGCGTCTCCCTCCCTCCCACCCTCCCTATCCCACCCCTCCAGGTGGTCACAAAGCACCAAGCTGATCTCCCTGTGCTATGCGGCTGCTTCCCACTAGCTATCTACCTTACGTTTGGTAGTGTATACATGTCCATGCCTCTCTCTCGCTTTGTCACAGCTCACCCTTCCCCCTCCCCATATCCTCAAGTCCATTCTCTAGTAGGTCTCTGTCTTTATTCCCGTCTTACCCCTAGGTTCTTCATGACATTTTTTTTTTCTTAAATTCCATATATATGTGTTAGCATACGGTATTTGTCTTTCTCTTTCTGACTTTTCACTCTGTATGACAGACTCTAGGTCTATCCACCTCATTACAAATAGCTCAATTTCGTTTCTTTTTATGGCTGAGTAATATTCCATTGTATATATGTGCCACATCTTCTTTATCCATTCATCCGATGATGGACACTTAGGTTGTTTCCATCTCCAGGCTACTGCAAATAGAGCTGCAGTGAACATTTTGGTGCATGACTCTTTTTTTTTTTGCGGTATACGGGCCTCTCACTGTTGTGGCCTCTCCCGTTGCAGAGCACAGGCCCTGGACACGCAGGTCCAGCAGCCATGGCTCACAGGCCCAGCTGCTCCGCGACATGTGGGATCTACCCAGATCGGGGCACGAACCTGTGTCCCCTGCATCGCCAGGCGGACTCTCAACCACTGCGCCACCAGGGAAGCCCCGATGACTCTGTGAATTATGGTTTTCTCAGGGTATATGCCCAGTAGTGGGATTGCTGGGTCATATGGTAGTTCTATTTGTAGTTTATTTATTTATTTATTTTTTTGCGGTACGCAGGCCCCGCACTGCTGTGGCCTCTCCCTTTGCGGAGCACAGGCTCCGGACGCGCAGGCCCAGTGGCCACGGCCCACGGGCCCAGCCGCTCCGCGGCACGGGGGATCCTCCCGGACTGGGACATGAACCCACGCCCCCTGCATCAGCAGGCGGACTCCCAACCACTGTGCCACCAGGGAAGCCTTATTTGTAGTTTTTTAGGGAACCTCCATAGTGGCTGTACCGATTCACGTTCCTGGGACTGATCTCTGTGCTCATCACGTGCTGTGCTCCTGGAGTGGTGGGTGGCGGCCTCAACCGCGTGTGCCCATCAGTAAGAAGAGTGGCTCCCTAACGCCAGAATTCTGAAAACGTTGGTTTATGTGTGTGTCCTTTTTTAACATGTAGTTTGAAAACTTTCCCAGGCAATTTGGATGTTGACCCCACCCCTGGATATGCCCCCCAGGAGGGTCTCCCTCACCTCCCACCCACCTTGAGGACCCCTGGCCTGGAGGGAATCCAACCAGACAGCTTGTAAGATGTCACAACGAATCCTTTTATAGAATAGCACCAAACTTTGCCATGTGACTCCTTTTCCTCCCCACCCCTCTGCAATCCTTTGATTTGGGGTATTTCACCATGCTCCTCCTTTCCACGGATATGGAAGGAAGACCATGTAGCCTGCCCATGGCAGTCTCAGTGGGCAGCTGGCTGCGCCTCCTGTCTGGCTGGTGGGACTGGCCGGCTCCCTGGGGTGGTGCTCACAGCAGTCAGAGCAGAGGCTGCTGAGGACACAGTCGCTTTCTGGGCTGGGGGAAGGGGCACCTGGCTCTCACTCTGGCCTCTGGCTCTTCCACTGATCGGCCTTGGGCTCTGGGTCAGTCGTGTCACCTCTCTGGGCCTTTGTTTTCTCATCTGTAAAATGGGAATCAAAAATGCTCATCCGCCTAGATCACTGAACCAACTGAGACAGTGTATGGAGGGCCCTGAAAAGAACCGTGGGGATGAGAGACCTTTAATATTAAAGTATAACCACTTCTTCCCCTTCTACCATCTCAATCCTTGTTTCTTCTGCTGTCTTTGCCTTGGTACTACCTTACAAGTCGTGTGTGTGCGTGTTCTAGTTTATTCATCCAAAACAGTCTTCCCGTCCCTCCCTCCTATAGACCCCAGTGCAAAGGTAACCCACCCTCAGCACGACAGATAACACGTATCAGCAGAGATGGCGGTGAAATGCAGAATTGAAACATTTATTATTTGGAGTATTTGTTTCATAATTTTCAGTAATTTAGAACTTTCTGAAATCAGAACTAAATCACCCAGAAAAATCTCTTCTTTTTGGTGAACCGTGTATGGTAAGATTTCTCCTTCCCTACTCTCTTCCCCACCTTCTAACACCTTTCATTTTGACCTCACTTTCTGTACCTACCCCTCTGTATTTTTGTAAAAAACTTCGGGCTGACAAAGGTCAATTGTTTAATTAAAAAGTTATCTCCCTCGGGACTTCCCCGGTGGTCCAGTGGTTAAGACTCTGCACTTCCACTGCAGGGGACACGGGTTCAGTTCCTGGTCAGGGAATTAAGATTCTGCATGTCACGTGGCACGAGACCAAAAATTAAAAAAAAAAAAAAAGTTATCTCCCTCTACCAACCTGTGTACTTCTGGCTAGCACCACACATTGTCATGTGACTCAGTAATGGGCAGCAACCAGTCTCTGCAGACCCTCCCCAGGCTCCTGGGCTGGCCTGGCCACCATCTTGGCCAGACCAGGGAAGTACGAAGGGTGGGGATGTTCTGGTTGCCACTCTGAGGAACTGAAAGCCTGGCAAGTTCCAGCCAGAAAGAATCCCCAAGGGGGACCTGTTACCAGGAGGCAGTGTCCCCAGTGTCTTGCCATGGAAGGGATTTGGGACCCTTCGATGAAAGACTGATTTGACTCACGGGGACAGGACAGCCACTTGCTGCTGACTTTTAGAGGCTGTTAGGCTAGGCCCAAGTCTCAGTCTTTTTAAAACGGGTCATTGCTAGATGTCACAGTGACTGTTTCGTGGGAGGGGTAGGTTTGGGGAGTGGAGTGGTGAAGCACGCAGCCAACTCAATCTTTAGCGGAAAAGTGATTTTGCGCAGGACTGGCTCAATCTTCCCACCTTGGACAGGCCACAGTTCCCAAGCTTGGGAGAAAGGGGGTCTATGTCTCCTTCACCCATGGTATCCTGGACCGCTCCTCCCCAACCCTCCCCAGCCCCCAGGCGCCCCCTCCCCACAGTGGCCCAACTGTGGGGAATCTTCTCACTAGCTCACCTGGGTGGGGGCTCCTCTGAGGCCTCTGCCAGCACCTGCTGAGGCACAAAAGCCTTTGGGAGAGATTTCCTTTGCCAAACACACAAAGAACACAGATGCAGGGCATTTTTGTTTTTGGTGTGGTTTATTTTTTAAACCCACTTGTAGTTTGGGTTCAGCTGGAAAGCAGGACATACCGAGGGAGGGAAGGTGGTCGCGTGAGCAGGGTTCTGCTGCAGCTTTGGCGGGAAGCCCCAGGCCCCTGCTCCGGGGAGGTAGGACCCGTCACCAGGCTCCCAGCTGGCTCAGGCGAAGCGGGCAGCCCTTCTGTGCAAGTGTCCCGAGCAGAGGAAAGTTGCCATTTCTCTCATCTGCAGCCTCAAAGGCTCAGCCTGAGGTTTCCCAACGGAGTGCCGGCAGCTGAGGGACAGGACTCTACGGGCAGGCCGGACAGGCTGTTGGACGAGGAACACTGGCCGGCTTCTGATGCCAGATAAGAGACTGGGGCTTGGCGTCTGGGCAGCCCCGTGGGGCTGCCCTTGCGGCGGCCTGGCTGTCTGGGCCCCCGCCCCTGCAGCTGCCCAGGGCGTGATCAGTGGTACGTTTCCCACACCCCCCTCCCCATCCCTCAGAGAAAATAAAATAAAATAAAAATTAGAATAAATACCGACTCGGCCAACATTTACATTTACATGGATGGACAGGACGATCCCCAAACTTTAAAGGTGTACAGACTGGTTAAGGAAGGACGAGCAGACGAAAGTGGGTTTGGGGGGGTGCAGACTCTTGTGGAGGATGGTGGGGTCCCGCCTTGTGCAGGGGAGGCTGGGGGCCTTCTTGGGGCTGCGGTCCCAGAGCTTAGGCAAAGCCACAAGGCCATGGGAGCAGGAACAGGCCAGCTGCCTGAGAGGAAAACAATGACTACCTCGTCTTGACTGTCGGGGGAGAGACCGAGACAGGACCCGCATCAGACGGCTGGACTTTGCCTCCTCTGTGCCAAGGAAGCCACAGGCGAGGAGGGAGAGCCATGCAAGCATTAGAAACGCAATATCCAGTTTAGCCTCCCATCAAATACATTCAGAGGTCAACTTGGATACGGCCTCCCTCACTCAGCAGGGGAGATCTGGCCTGGGGAGGGGGCGGAGGTCTGGGGGCGCCCGCCTCTGCCCCCCAGTTCCTGTCTGAGTAGTCTCCCGTGGGAAGCTGCCTCAGTGTCTCAGATTTTAGGCTTTACTCTTATTTCCTTAAAAAAATTTTTTTTTTTTAATGTTTTCCTTCCATGTCTGAAGAAGTAGCAGCAACCCATATTTAGAAAAACAGCTTCACTTGTTATCCGGATCGGCTAGGAAGCGCTTTCAAGCAGTGGGATATACTAGGCAAGCCGTCTGTCTGGAGCCACGGTGACGCGACACGTAATTAAAAATATATTTATATATGTTTACATATTTATACCTCGCTTCTTCCCACTCTGGTCCTAACAGTCAAGGAGGGGTTGGCCGTGAGGCAAGACCACCGAGGAAGGCTGTTAGGAGGAAGGGCATTAAGCGCACAGTGCCCGACACGCTACTCGCTCGGCTTTCCAGGGGACGTCAGCTCCCTGAGCCCGTGGTATCTGGGGCCCCTTCATAAAGCTCGCTCTCTGAGCCCAAGGTAGGGGTGGGAGACCCACTCCCCTGCCTCCTCGACTTTCGACCTCACTCGCAGGCCTTCTCTCTTCTTCCAGGGCCCTGCTTCATTCTCAGTAGATGTGCTCGTGCATGCCCGCGCGCACGCACACACACACACGCGCGCGCGCACACACACACACACACACACACACACCCCACTGGAGGGAAGCAGGGCCCATGTCAGCCCAGGTGCGGCTCTCTGAGGGCTGCCAGGGCGTGGCTGCTGGCCCGGCCTCGGCCGCCGACTCCTCGGGACCATGATTTCCCTGGTGCCCTCTCTGAGCATCCTAACATCAACCCGGCTCTTCTCTCAAGGCCTCCTGTGGGGCCTCTGGGGTCTCTGGGTCCCAGGCTGAGCCAGAGGTGTAGGCTGAGGAGGAAAGGCAGTGAGGAGAAGCTTGGGAGGAAGGGGCCGGGAGGGCGAAGGCGGAGGCCAGGGCCAGCGCGGGCTCCTTGGCAGAGGTGACCGACCCACTCCGGGTAAACCGGGCCCCCATGCCTTGTCCCCAACAGGCTCTTTCTGCAGGCAGGTGGTGGCTGGTGGGGAAAGCCAGGAAGTACGGAGGAAGCTGCTCCCCACGCCACCTGCCTCCTCTCCGAGACTCAACAAAGGGGATTTCCTCCAGCCTGACTGGACCAGGCAACCAGTGGGCCTCCAAGGTGACCCAGAGAAGGACTGGCCTCAACAAGGAGCAAGTGAGGGAGCTGCTGGGCTCTGAGGTCGCTTTGCAGGGGCTCATCAAAGCGTGGGCTCCGGACCAGGAGATGGGCCGTGTGGACGCGTGACAACCCGAAGCCAGCCTCCCAGGGCCCAACACGCATCCTCCTTTCCAGCCATCAGAGAAGGAGCTGCTCCCAGGACTTGGCCCCTCCAAGAACCCCCAGACTTGTTCCCAGCCTGGAAAGCTAGTGGCTTGCTGGGTCCCCTGATGGTCCCCACGACTCAATGAATTCACCCCTTCCCGACAGCCCTGGGGCTGCAGTGCCACAGCCCTCCCGGGGCACAGACCGTGGCTATGGGCTAGGGCACTGGCACAGCTCGTTTAGCTAGCCCTGGGGAGCCCTGCGGGGTCCCCCCATTCTCCCTCCAGCGAGAGCTTGGGACAAGACCTGTGTGTGGAGCGGGGAAGTATCACCGGGGGCGTTTTGGTTTTAATTCGCCAGCCTCGTTCTGAGCCCGGTTCACTATAAGGCCCCGGGGCAGGACGGGTTTAATGCTTTCCCAGCAGCGACAGTATCAGCCCTTTGAGGGAGGAAGCTGGAAAAAGAGAGAACAGAGGTACTGGAAGCCGTGGCCTGAGGGGCACAGGGTTCCAGCGGGTTCCCCTGCCGGGGCAGAAGTTTCCAGTTACCCTAATTGGCTACTGGCAAGCTGTCTGTGGCTAGAATCCTTCCAGAGGGGGCCGGGTTTGATCTCCCTCTCATCAGGGGGTCCTCGCGGTGCTGACTGTGTGATCACATTGCGGGCCCTTTGCGTTGAGAGAGGAGACTTCAAAGCAGCTGACTTTTGAAAAAATAAAACACAATGAAACAAAAGAGTGCAAGTAGAAGGAAAAACTCCATCTCTCCTCCAGGCCCCAGGCCCGCCCCCGGCCCCCTGGGCCTGCAGCTTGGGGGCTGAAGGGAGGAGGCTGGATGTGGGGAGGGTGGAGCATGAAGGTTAGAGGAGACGCCTCTGTCCCCCGCTCGGCCGTAAGGACAAAGGCCGTCAATTGCGGGCGGCTGGTGGGGACCGTGCCTGCCTTTGTACTCCCGGACATCTGCTACACGTCGCCTGCTGCCAGTTGGCGACTGCGGCTGACAGCATGCGGGAACAATGCAAGCCCGTCTCCGACCCACTTTTTCAGCCTTCTGAGGTCCTTTCTGACCCAAGCTGTACCCTGCGTGCAGGCTGCCAAGGCCTCTGAGGAGTCACAGAGATGAAGCCCTTGCACACAGCCCTGCTGGGGACATGTTGCATGGGAGGGGGTGGGGAGGAGTGGAAGTGAGGGGGGGAGGGCCAGGCCACCGCGAGGAAGAAACATGCTCCCCTTACTGGTGTGAGCGGCCGCATGCTCGGGCTGGGGGGCTCGGGTAGGGGGGCGCTCCTCCTAGGGCTTTGGTCCCTTCCCCGTCTGGCTCCATACTGGCCGCCGGCTCTGCTTGCCTTCCTCCCCATTTCTTTCTGCCGGCAGGGCCACCCCTGTCCTCCCGCCTGTCCATCTGGCTCTGTGCACCAGGGCCCCAGCTGCCCTCGGGCCACCCGCCAGGCCCCCTGGCTGTCAGGCTGTCAGTTTCTGGATGGTTCTGTTGTAGTACTGTGTGATGGGGGGCGTCAGAGGGTTCCAGCTGTTGGCATGGAGCTCGATGACCTCCAGCAGCAGGGACCGGGTCAGCATCGACTCTGAGGGGCACAGCATCTTGTCGCGGGCACTGGCCAGGAGCTCCGCCATCATCTCGGGCAGCTGCTCCTCCAGCAGTCGGCCTGTGCTCTGCAGCTGTGGGCAGAGAAGTGGGGTTAGGACGTGAGCTGGGCCCTGAAAGGGCTCCTGACCCACCTTGGTTAGGGGTGCTGGGGGCAGGAACGGGAAATAGCTGGATTATCCCAGGAAGGTGCAGGCCCAGGCCTCTATGCCACAGGGCAGAAGGATGGAGAGTGTGGAGGGTGGACACAGCCAATGCGAGAGCCCACATTTAATACCCAATCTGCCGGAGGAATAAGAGGGGTCAGAATATTGCCTGCTGCCCAGGGCTGCCAAGAGTCCTCACCAGGAACACGCTGCTTCTCCCTTCATCCACTTGCCTCCCCTCCTACAGGAAGCCTTCTTGGACTATCGCCCACAACCTCAATGGCCGTGTGACCTGCTTCCTTCAAGAGTGACCAGGTGGCACCGTGTCAATTTTCACTTGCTGGGATGTCTCTCTGGAAACGAACTTGGTCATTATTACCTGCATGTGTCCGTGTGGAACCCGAGAGCAGGGATGAGGTCTCTTGTTTCTCTCTTTCCTTCTCTTCTGCCCCCAATCGCACCTACATACCCCCAGAACTGACCCCTGCCCACACTTGTGACACGAAGGGGAGGAGAGAAATATGAACTGGGGCAGAAGGCCAGCCAGAGGGCCTGCCCCCAAGAGAGGCCCCTGGTCATCTCGAACAGCCCCCTTAGGAAGAAGGAGCCCCGATCCTCCGGATCAGCGCACCCTCGGCCGGCAGCCCGTGCAGCTCCTCTCCCTATAATCTAAGTCCCCATCTCTGCCCCACCTCCAGCCTCAGCCCACCCGCTTTTTCAAGGCTCTGCCTTCTTCACGAAACCTTCCCTGACCTTTCTGGCCCACTCTGACCTCTCTCCTAACTCCTCAGGGATGCATGCTCTGTACCCATATTTATTCTCTACACCGTCCCATCCACTCTGTGCATGTGACAGAGGTCTCTATCTCTAGCCAGACCACAAGCTGTCTGGAGGCAGGGACCATGCTTTCTCCTCCCCTCCTATCTCCCCTGCCTGGAGCCCCGGCGTGCCCTGGGTGTGGGCCCTGGAAGCCCCTCTCCTCACCACGCTCCACTCTGAATGTCCCTGGGCTGTTTTCTTTTTTTTTTTTTTGGCCACGCCGTGCGGCTTGCAGGATCTTAGTTCCTCGACCAGGGATCGAACCCGTGCCCTCAGCAGAGGAAGCGCGGAGTCCTAACCACTGGGCCACCAGGGATTCCCCTTGGACTGTTTTCTGAAGGTACAGCTTTGTCCCTGTAACTGGGCCAAAGCCAAGTGTCTGAAGGAAGATCCCGGAGAGCAGAGGCCACACCTTGGGAACAGGAGTGGGACCTCATGGGGGCTGCTTGGAAGTGGACAGTGCTGACCTGGGGGTTCAAGCCTCAGCACCTCCCCCCAAACCCCACACCACTGAAGCCAAAGGAGATATGTGGGGGCAGGGCATCACCTAAAATCTCCTAAGTCATTTATGTGGTGCACCTGGCCGAGGAGGAGGTGGTCTTGGGGGCAGAGGGAGAGTGGACGATGCTAGCCCTCCATCCTTCCCGCCAGAGAGCCGGCAGTTCCCTCTCCTCCAGCAGAAGTCCACATCCACTCAGGAAGCCGTCCGCCACCAGCCCCGCTCGACACGCCCTGGACCCGTGGATGCCTCCAGTGGTCCTTGAGCCCCCATAACTGTTAAGGCGAGAGGGACGCACAGGGTCTGAGGTGGGAGGTGTCTAAGCCACGCTGCTTACCTCCATTGAGCAGCACAGGACGGCATCTTCCTTCACATCCTGAGATTGCAAGAGCTGGAAGAGAGCGGCAGAGAATTACGCTTAGGCTGGTGCACTGCTCTCAGCCCCCTGCAGCCCAGAACAAGCATCTCCAAGGGGCGGGCCAGAGAGGCAGCCCACAAAGGACGGTGGGCAGCAGGGGCACTGCCCCAGGAAGCAGTGATTTCTCTGACGGGATCTAAGCAGCTAGAGGACCGCCGTAGTCACGGAGCGTGGGCATCCCGGCCAGGTCAGAAGGCTTGACTAGAGGCCACGGCAGAGCAAGGCCGCAGGTGGGTTTGAAGGCAGCGGCAAGCATGCTGGGATCATCAGCTATGAGCAGCTGGTCAGCAAAAATGAAATTCACGTAGATTTCCTGATTAGTGAGAGGGGCTCAACCATGGTCTCAGGTGCTCCTGGGCCCTGGCTATAGGAGGACTTGCAGAAATCACAGCAGTCTTCTCCACGGGCCCAGGAATGTGAGCCTGCAAAGCCATGCAGACTGTTCCAGAGGCTGGAATTGCTTCCTGACCAAGGCCACGGCCGGAAGGCTCAGCACGGGGACTGGCCACCCCCCGTCCGGGCTTTCCTCTATGTGCTGCATTTCATTCATTCAGTCTCTCTCCCTCTCTCTCTAAATTGAGACATAACTCATGTAACATCAAGTTTACCATTTTTAAGCATACAATTCAGTGACTTTTAGATTCACAAGGTTGTGCGACCATCACTACTAACTCTAGAATATTTTCATTTCATGGCTCCCAAAAGAAACCTGTACCCATTAGCGGTCAGTCCCCTTTCCCCCGCCACCCCCGCCCCTGACAACCCCTAACCGCTTAATCTCTATAGATTTACCTATTCTGGACATTTTATACAATGGAATCATATAACACGTGATTTTTTTGTGAATGGCTTCTTCCACTTATAATGTTTTTAAGGTTCATCCATGTTGTAGACTGTGTCAGTTCTTCATTCCTTATTGGGGCTGGAAGATATTCCACTGTGATACACCACGTTTTGTTTATCTACTCATCAGTGGATAGACATTTGGGCTGTCTCCACTTTCTGGCTGTTGTGAACAAGGCAGCTATGAACACTTGTGAACGAGTTTTTGTGTGGACATGGGTTTTCATCTCTCTTGGGTACGCACCTAGGAGTGGAATTGCTGGGTCATGTGGTAACTCCACATTTAGCGGTTTGAGGACCCGATAAACTTTTCTACGGTGGCTGTGCCATTTTTCATTCCCTCCGGCAGTGCCTAGGGTTCTGATTTTTCCACAGCATCACCAATATCTGTTATTTTCTGCCTTTTTCCCCCCATTTTTTCCCAGGTCACTTTCCAGCTTTCCTTGGAGACTTCTGGATCACTCCAGCCCATGGTGCCCGCCCCTGTTTCTCACTCCCGAGCACCCCTGGCTTTCCCACCACTCAGCATTCCACACAAGTGGCAAGACATCTTCCAGTGTGAACTGTGGCCTCCTGAAGGCAGGGCAGTGTGACGTTCATCTCTGCTGCCCTTTAACACCTAGCACAGCTCCTGGCAACAGTAGGGATTCGATAAATGTGGGTCGATGTGATTTATGCATTGTTTTTGTTTTTTGTTTTAAAGGAAGGGCGGAGGGTAAGGAGAGAGCACAAGAGGAAGGCATTTTTAGGGTCAGCTTCCTTGTCCACTAACCGAGAACTGGAGTCAAGGTTTCTGATCTGGGCATGACGCGTTCAAGGAGGGTGAAATCACACACAACCCTGGGGACTGTTCTCACTGCAGACTCGAGATCCAAATTCCACACACTCTCCTTAACTTCCCCCTCCTCCTGTCATATTGCCCAGGGTCTCCCCCAGCAGAAGCCGTGAGCGGTCACATCAGGGGGGCTGAAGATGTATGTATTAAATGTCAGATGAGTCCAGGGGCCAGATCAGTGTGGGATGCTGTGCCCAGAGATGCTCTCAGGGACCAGACCTCCTTCCTCTTCGTATCTCGGCAGGGCTGGGCACTAACTGATCCCACAGTAGACACACCGAAAAAGAAATCATTTGGGGATGAAGGAGCAGAGGTAGGTCTCAGGCTGCTCAAAAGATGAGCTGGTGGAGAGCAAGGGACCACCCGGGGAAGGTAACAGTGTCGGCCATGCAGTGACAGGCGTTGACGGCCATTGGTGGGCACGCTCTGCCCAAGGACACACTTCTGACTCTGGGCCTCTGTGCTCTTGTCAGCCAGGAATTCTCAGCCACCACCTGTCTGAAGACCTTCCTTCCTCAGTTTACTCAGGGCTCTGCCCCGACATCACCTCATCCGCCAGGGATTCCCTGACCGGCCCGCGTGTAAGTGATCCCGCCGTTCACCTCCTGACTTACTTCTCTCCACAGCCTCTCTCACCCCTGACATACGATCTATTTGTTTGTCTGCTGTCTCCCCCAGGGGAAGGCAAGCTCCAGGAGGGCAAGGCCTGTTTGGTCCATTCTCTTCCCGAAACCTGGCACCGTGTCTGGCACGTAGTAAGCACCTGGAAGTATTTGCTAACAAATATGCCTTGAGTAGCAGGGAGAAAACCCACCCAGCTGGGAGGGTCTGCGAGTGAGGAGGGACTGACCTTGAGCCGCAGCCCCAGGGCAACTCACCCCAGTGCATGCGCCTGAAAAGGCGACAGTGAGCGGGACTTGGATACCTCCACCCCACAGGCTTCTCCTGTCAGAGCAGACACAGCACAAAATTATCATCAGTGTGTCTGCAAACGTACAGCGTGTGTGGAAACAGAAGTTGGTGTGACTCTCTAAACGGCAATTTGGTGATAGCTATCAACACTGCAAGTGTACAAACCCTCTGAGCGGCGATACTACTTCCAGGAATTTATTCCACACGTGCCCCCCGCTGCCCACATATGCACCATGACATGCATATAAGGTTTTTGCTGCACTTTTGCAAATAGCTTGAATGGCTACCAACAAGGGGACTGGTTAAATTATGATGATACATTTGCACAGAGGAATACTCTGCAGCACACAGCTGTCCACCCTCCTCCCCATGCCGGCGTCTGCTTCTGGGGTTTTCTTGCCCCGCAGGGCTGCAGCCCCTCAAGGGGAGCCAAGGGAAGCTTCCACTGAGTCAGTGTCTGGGGGAATTCTGGGGGTCACACTAGGAAGGACCTCTCTCATCTAGAAAACCCTGGAAGCAGGTTCTGGAAAAAGCTGGGGGGAGGTGACTCACCTTGCAGCAGGCGTACCGCGTCATGGGTACTGGGACCACGGGTTGGTTCCAGCATCCGACCCAGCCTGCTCTGGGAGGGGCTGGTTCCAGGACTTGGAGGGCCCTGACTGTCTCGGGGGGAAGGTGGGCGTAGCCCCACTGACTCTGCACAGAACATGAGGACAAATATTAAGAGAACCCTGTGAGGTTTGTTGGGACTTCTTTCTGATGGTAACTTTGTTCCTGCATAGATTTCCCATAGTGCTTAGCAGGAAGAGAAACCTTAAAATAAAAATTGCTGGTAGAAATCACAAGAAAGGGGGAAAGTGGGGTATCTGGTGGGAAGGGAACTCCCAGAGACAGAGTGGGTGGTGGCAGCCATTTGGGGACGAGGGGGCAGGCAGAACTGGGAGCTTATGGGAAGGAAGGAAGGGGTCCCACTCTGGGTGCACCCGGCACGTTGGCTGACACACAGTAGGTGCTAGTAGTGACTGTCATGGGAAATTGAGATGAACCTGGGATCATGTTCCGTTCTGAGACCAGCTTCTTAGGGGTCCTGGGGCTTTGAGACATGGGAGGTAACATGATGGGAAATTCTATGAACAGCCAGGGCCGGACAAGTACTAGATGCTCTGAAATGTGACTGTTTCTCCCTCCAAGTGGCCCCTCCGACTTCTGCCCGCACTGCGTGGACAGCCTCGTGGAGCCTCATGCTTCTGCCAGCACTTCGCCCAGATGAGCAGGTGTCTCCTCTTTCCTTCTATGGCCCGAGGCCCGCCTGTCCTCCGTCTGCTCCCCGGTGATGGTTCAGAACTGCAGAGCCGGTCCAGGGCTTCCCGTTCTTCCTTCCTTTTCCACATCTTAGTGACTGGACTACCTCCTCCCTTCTGCACACCCAAACCCCTGCAGGCCTGCTCCCTCCCTGGGGGGCTCTGGGCTCTGAGGGGACAGACTCAGGGTGGGGACTCTCAGGCAGGGCTGTGGGCAGGCTCTCACCCCAGAGCCTCTCCTCCCACCTTATCTTTCACTGGTTGTTTGGGAAAGTCTGTGCTAGCCAAGAATCACATCGAGTGATAGGCCCTCTCGCAAACGGCCTGCTGGGTTTTCTCAAGGAAGTGGGGGAGGACTGACAGGCTTTCACTGTACTTTTCCTCTGCCGTTGCTGGGATGCAGAGTTCGGGACCACGTCCTACTCTCCCCCAAACGCTATCTCGGCCTGTCCGTTGCCAGCTTTTGAGGGCGGACCCTTGGAGGCTTAGAGCTGAAGGGCTGCAGAGAGAACGTCCCCTCAGCCCCCATCATCACAGCTGGGAAGTCCCACCCTGCTGCTCTGTGTGGTGGAACGAGAGGCCGGCTGGCCTTACCCCGGGGGAGCACTTGACACACGCTACGGGGCTCCCTCCCCAGGACCCCTGTCGGTGTCACTCTGAGAGGCTCCAGTGCCTCTGGGTGATCAACGGCTTCTCAGGGATCCGTCCTTGTCTCGCTCTTTGTGGGCAGTGTCCAAGGGCAAGACCTTTCCACTCTTTTCTGTCTTGGCCAAAACTTACCTGTTTTGTGTTCCATTTCTTCATGGCTTGCTTTCCTAAAACACAGCTAGTTTCTGGACAAATGAATCCCTGCTGGTACACTGAGGGGGCCAACTCTGTTGTTTATGCGTGTTCTATTTGGGGTCTTCTGGACACAATGCTTCATTTAACTCCAAGCAACTCTCAAAAAGTAGTGGCAACTTGAACAGATTCTTGTCCACCCGTGTTCACAACGGGCAAGGGGTGGGAGCAACCCAAGTGTCCACTGATGGATGAATGGATAAACCAAGTGTGGTCCATCCATACAACGGAATGTCATTCAGCCTTAAAAAGGAAGGAAATCCTATCACGTGCTGCGACATGGACGGACCTTGAAGACCTTATGCTGAGTGAAATAAGCCCGTTGCAAAAGGACAAGTATTGTAGGATTCCACTTATATGAGGGACCTGGAACAAATTCATAGAGACAGAAAGTAGAATGGTGGTTGTCAGGGGCTGAGGAAGAGGGACTAGGGAGTTAGTGTTTAATGGGGACAGAGTTTCAGTTTTGCAAGATGGAAAAGTTCTGGAGACGGATGGTGGTGATGGTCGCACAACGATGTGAATGTGCTTAACGCCACCGAACTGTCCACTTTAAAATGGCTAAAATGGTCAATCTTATGCTTGCTTTTTTTAAAACCACGATTTAAAAATGGTTTAAAAGCAGTGGCAGGGAGCAGGTACTCTTTGGTGGGCAGGTCATTCTCTGCCTGGACAGGACTGTCCCCTTTCTCTGCTATCGCTCGTTGGAAGAAAAGCTGTAGGGATGGAGGAGACAGGGCTGCAGACCTGGGGGCTGAAGGCCCCGGGGGTGGGGGAGGAGCAGCCCACTCATCAAAGTCTCTGGCACAGAAAGGAGTGTGGGCGGGCCGGGGCAGGCACCCTGGAACAGCGAAATGTGTTTCTTGGACGAGAATCCAAGGCAATTGTGCGAGCCCACACAGTGTTTGTTCGGAAGCTAATGCATTCCTGTCCTATTGTCTCTGCCGGAGACTTGTTGTGGGCACACCCTTCATATCCTCCCTCGGGGAGAGGCCAAGGTGCTTCGAGTCAGGCTGTGGGCGGCTGGACAGCAGAGGGAGAAAGGAGCCTGGTGGGAGCACCTCGGAGTCCCTGGGGGAAGGAAGCCAGGGCAGGGCCATGCCGCCCAAGGGGTGCCCTCAGTGCAGCCAGGCTGGTTGCTTAGGATGCCACCCTGTGCGGAGGGAAAGAGGGTGCTGATGGAGGGACCCTGGGGCCGTCTTCCTGTGCGGGAGGGGAGCGAGTGCTGGAGATCACAATTTCTTCTAGCCCCCCCCCCCCCCACCACCCAAGCTCCCCCAACCACCTCAGCTCACCCACAGCTTGGTTCCAACCCTGGTAGAACAAACCCAGACAGCCTAATGCAGCCCCAGTAAAAGCTCAGCCAGTCCCCACCTGCAGGAGCCCCTCTTTTTTTTTTTTTTTTTTTATACTGTATTTTATTTATTTATTTATTTGCGGTACGCGGGCCTCTCAGTGTTGCGGCCTCTCCCATTGCGGAGCACAGGCTCCGGACGCGCAGGCTCAGCGGTCATGGCTCACGGGCCCAGCTGCTCCGCGGCATGTGGGATCCTCCCGGACCGAGGCACGAACCCATGTCCCCTGCATCAGCAGGCAGACTCTCAACCACTGCGCCACCAGGGAAGCCCCTGGAGCCCCTCTTTTAAAGGTAGTCAAGGGTAGGCTGGGAACAGCAACAAAGGAGCAAAAATGAGGAGATTTCAGAGTGTGTGTGATTGGCTGGTTTGCTGGGGAACAAACCCAGAGCTCTGACTGGCTGGCTGGGCCTACAGAAGGGCAGTGGCAGGATACCCTGCAAGCATGGAAGAAGTAGTGGGAAGAGGAGAGAGAAAAAGAAGAAGCAAGAGTGGGAGGTGCAGGTCTCCAGGGGCTGAGGAAGCCACAGTGATGGGCACAAGCCTTGACGGTGGAGAGATGGGGAGAGGCAGAAGAATGAGGCAGAGCCAGAGGAGATGGCCCCGATGCGTGGCACGTGCTCTAGAATGGTGGCCGGGGCGAGGAGCTGCACAGGGCCACCTGCATCTCAGGAGGGCCCTCAGGTTTGAGTCAGGGCATCTCCACCCTGTGCCTCTGGCGGACCTGGACCGGCATCTACAGCTGAGTCTAGAGGACGGCTCCTCATATTGACCTTGAATCTTCAAGAAGAGGGTCAATTACATCTGGGTCTCTTCAGGGAGGCAGGGAAGTAGATAATCTAGCCACAAGAGGCTGTCATCAAAAACATGCAGAAGGGGGGCTTCCCTGGTGGCACAGTGGTTAAAAATCCGCCTGCCAATGTAGGGGACATGGGTTCGAGCCCTGGTCCGGGAAGATTCCACATGCCGCGGAGCAACTGCCCGTGCGCCTGCGCTCTAGAGCCCGCGAGCACATCTACTGAAGCCTGCGTGCACCTCAACGAAGAGTAGCCCCCGCTCTCCGCAACTAGAGAAAGCCCACACGTGCAGCAATGAAGACCCAACGCAGCCAAAAATAAATAAATAAAATAAATAAAAACAAAACAAAACAAAAAAAACGTGCAGAAGGTTTGGCTTCTATTCACTAAGAGTAACTCCGGGCATGCCACTTAGTCACTCTGCACTTCAGTTTCCTCACTTGAGAATGGGAATAATACTTGCCTAGAATTGTTTTGAGAGTCAGTGGAGATAATGCATGTGAAAGAGTTCTGAAAAGTGCAAAGCTTGATTCAAATGCAAGGTGTTATTATTGTTATTAAATGTATATCTTCATAAACATGTATCTTTCCTGAAGATCTCGACCCACTTTGTAATGTACCATCCCATTTATCCCGGTGACACTCTTGTGGAGACAGGGAAAGGACACAGGCATTATTATCTCTGCTTAATAGACAGAGAAACCGAGGCTCAGTAGTTCATGACTTACTTACACAAGCCAGACAGACAGTAAGTCTGGGAAGAACTAGAAAGTGCTTAGAAGCCCTGGGTCAGCATCCTTTTCCTTGGGGAATTACTTTAATTTCTCCCACATTAGCTAATTCTTACTTTGCTGGTTGGAGCTCATAATTCTTTTTTTTTTTTTTGCGGTACGCGGGCCTCTCACTGCTGTGGCCTCTCCCGTTGCAGAGCACAGGCTCCGGATGCGCAGGCTCAGCGGCCATGGCTCACGGGCCCAGCCGCTCCGCGGCATGTGGGATCTTCCTGGACCGGGGCACGAACCCGTGTCCCCTGCATCGGCAGGCGGACTCTCAACCACTGCGCCACCAGGGAAGCCCCATAATTCTTAATTTTGTTGATTGGTGATGATAATCAATCCGGGCCTTCACAAAACTGAACTGATTTTACCTATTCTTTTCTGCATTGGCCACCATCTCTCCATCTACGCATGCATGCATGCATCCACCCACCAATGCATCCATTTAGCCATCCATTCTCTTATCCACCCACACATCACGTATCCAGCCTTCCATCTACCCACTCATCCTTTCACCCATCTTCCTAGCTACCCATCTACCCTCTCACCCACTCACCAGCCAGCCGTCCTTCAACAACATTCATGGAACACCTACTATGTACCAAACACGGTGTAAGTACCCGGATAACAAGGAGAATAAGACTTGTAACTCAGAGTCTAGTAGGGAAAACAGAGAGATTGCGCTAGGTATGTGGGGTTGGAGCCTGGGACGGAATGGTGGCGGTGAAGAACACGCCAGGCACGTGCCCCAAGCGGCAGCACATGGCATATGCACAAAAAAAAAAAAAAAAGGTGAACTAATGGAGTGCGCTGGTGAATAACAAGCATTTCAAGAGGCTAAAATATACGGTGCTGGCGGAGAGAGAGCACATGATGATACAGAAGGCCAGGGCCACAGCCTAAAGGGCTCTAGATGCCATGCTACTGGGTTTGGATTTTATCCTAAAGGACTGCAGAGTCTCCGAAAAGAATTTCAACTGGTGAGTAGGATGATACTGTTTGCAGTGTGGAGAGTAGACTGGAGCTGGTGGGGTGGTGGGAGAATTGGAGGCAAGGAGACCAGTGAGAAATTATGGCGGCTCGAGTGAGGGCAGGGACAATGGGAGGAGATAGCTTAGGAGGCAGAAGTAAAGATGAGGAAAAGGACAATGAGGAAGATGGATAAGCCCCGGGTTTGGGGCTTGTCTGCGGAATAAACCGGGGAGCCACCAGCAATGTTAGGAAGGCAGGAAGAGTTGGTTCTGGAAAAAAGGAATGAGTTCAGTGTTAGAAATACCAAGCCCACCGTCCTTGCGGGCCATCAGGGACGAAGACTAGTGGGAGACTGGCCACCTGTGACTATCAGTGCCCAGGTGTGAGTCAAGGCCACAGGTGTGACCTGGGGAATGACGTGGAATAAAAGATGGTAAGAGCTCCAAACCCGGAAACAGCAACATCGTAAGGGCGGCAGAGGAGGAGGAACCCCCAAAGGAGGAAGAGGGTGGTCAGGCAAGTAGGCAGAGCAGGAAAAAGTGACGTCATGGAAGCCAAGGGAGTGCTAAGAAGTCAAGGTCACTTCTTGTCGACAAGGTCAACAGTGTCAAAAGCTCAGAGAGGTCAAGTGAGATGAACAATGACCAGGGCCCCCTGGATTTGGTGATTAGGAGAGCACAGGCGACCTTTGCCATGATGACTTCATGCAGGGAGGGGTGGGTGGAAGCCTGGGTAATGTGGAGCTGGAGAGACAGAGCGAGGTCAGGAAGTGGAGAGAGAAAGAGCTGACCATTGCTTTTTCTTTGGGGGTTTCTGTTCTTCCTTCTCTGTCTCTCACTCTCCTTTCCTCCTCCGTCTCTCTTTTTTTGGGGGCGGGGCAGGGAACTTGCCTATGGAAGAGAAGAAGGGTAGAATGCTAGGAAAGAGACTGGCCCAGGGTCCAGGGGAATGGTCGGTACAGTGGGAGAGACTTGAGCAGGGGCAGAGATGAGCATGTAGCGTGCGGGAGAGAGGAGAGGACTGATGCCTGAATTAGCCTTAAATAAGACAAAGGCTATCACTCCCCTGAAATGGACAGGAAGCACGAGTGCGGCTGTGGATAGGTACCCGTGTAATGCTCACGCTGCCCGGCCTGTCTGGGCAACTAGGAGATTAGTGTTGTTCTACATTCATTACTTATTACCGTCATTCTGTGACTGCCTGCGTTTCAGACATCCCGGGGATAGGGGAATTTGCCCCAACTGTCACTTCTCCACTAGCCTAATAAGAAGCCCCGGGGTGGCAGCTACGGTCAGATGTCAAGGAAATTCATGGTTCTGAACTGGACTTCAGTCCAAGCTTGTGCCCTGTGGTCTGGCTGTCTGCCCTCCTAACTAAGACGGGCAGGCGGGCAGGCACCCTAACTGTGGACCAGGCGCCCTGGAGGGAATAATTAGCCTCCTTCCTGCAGAGCTTGCAAACCGCCCATACAAAGTGGCCACAGTAAATGTCACATGGGGGAATGCTTCATCCCACAGCTGGCCCCAGGGGGTGGAAACGTAATCTGGGGCTCAGAGCAGACACTGAATCCTTCTGCAGACACCAGAGCCAGAGGATGGGGCCATGGCTCCAATGCCTCCTCTTGGGGGCCAAGCCCTGGCCGGTAGCCTGGACAGGAGGCGAGTTCTGTTCACGTAGTCCCTCCCGGGACCCTGCGTCGGGGTCTGAAACATCAAGGACGTTGGTCGTGACTGCTATCAACACCTTCCAGCTTCTCCTTTAAGGCCCTTGCCTTTCCTTCTAGAAGCCTTGTCTGTCCGCTTCTGTATTCACTGCCCTGATGTCCATGGATCTCTCTTAAGGGGGAACACAAGATGCCTGAGGTAGCCCTGAGGTTTCACCTTCCAGGAGGGGTCTCCTGAGGGCTGAGTCACACCTTCCGGGTCCTCAGTCAGTACCTGGCTTACATTTTTTGGAGCGCTGACTCCAGATGCCAAGCTCTGAACTTTGTGCATGTTTTAAAATCCATTTTATCCTTTTACCAGTTTATCTGAGTTAAATACCATTGTAATTATTCTCACTGTATAACTGTAGAAACTGAGGCATGGAGAGTGAAATGAACTCCCCACGAGTGCATGGGTAATGGAAAAGCGGCTTTGGAACCCAGGTCTAGTCCGCCTCCAAAGTCAAAGGACATAACCGCTGCCCCATGAGTAAGTCCCACATAAATAAGACTAAT
The DNA here is from genome assembly GCF_937001465.1 of Orcinus orca. NCBI lineage: Eukaryota > Metazoa > Chordata > Mammalia > Artiodactyla > Delphinidae > Orcinus > Orcinus orca. The sequence continues at coordinate 24,591,623 of NC_064573.1, forward strand.
GGCGAGAGGTCAGCAAAAGGGGGGGTGACCACACACCCCAGTTTGCCTGGGATCTTCTTGTGTTCATCCCAAATAATTAGTAATATTCCTTTCGCTTTCAAAAGTGCCCTGATTAGGAGGGTACCTTATAAGAGTCGCCTAGACAAGGGAAGGGGCACTGAGGGGCTGGGAGCCCCCCGTCTCCCATCACCACCCGACCAGTCAGTACACCTCTGGCCTGTTCCACCTCCCCTCCTGGTGTGTAAGTACTCCTGCCCATCTCTGAGCGGCTCAGCAGGTGGGGTGAGGAGAAGGGCTCCGAAGGCGGCAAAGCGGCCCTGCTCCCAGCGAGAGGCGGTGATCACTGCAGATCAGGATACCTGCCGCAGGGCCTCACCTGGCCTCACCTGGGCTTGCCAGCGAGAACCGCTCTCCAAGGATGGGAGCCGGAACAGGACGGAATTATGTTAACAGGCTGCTGGCGGGGCCCTGGGGAGAGCAGTTGAAGGAGAGGCAGATGGGAAAGCAGTTGTTCTCCAAGCTTCCTCTGGTGGAGCCTGGCCAGGAGTGCCTGGCCTGGAGGCAATGGGTGGCACCTGGGACCGTCACTCCCTTGACAGCACCCTCTGGACGCCCCTCTGAAGGAATGACTGCATTTTGCGTCTGACTCAGCATCAAATGGTTCCCTGAGACACGGGGAGGGGTTTGGGCTGGCTGGGGCCCAGGCCTGAGGCCTGGGACAGTGGGCAGACACCCCTCACGGGGCCAGTCTCTGAACTAAGTCTCTCCCGGCGCCCACCAGGCTGGGACCCCCGGGGCGGCACAAGGAGAGGGCAGGGAAGGGGAGGGCGGCCCGGGCTGCCCTCTGCTCTTAGTGGGGCCTCCCCTGGCCCCTGGCCCCTTCCCTTGGCTCTCTGCAGCCCCCCAACCTCCGCCCACCTGAGGCCTGGACTTGACCTTGCTGGCTTTGGGGGGAGGGTGTGATAAGCCTCTGGTGGAGGGAAGTAGCTGCCTGCAAAGGCATTTTCCGCTCTCTAAAGTAAACAATCAAACAGGAAATTAATCGAGAAACCCACATCAATGGAAGGTTCAGGTTGTGATTTTCACAGCCCCAGAGCCAGGAAATTCAAAGTTATAGTTCCCATAGCAACTCGCCAGTAGAAGCTGCCGCAGCCGCTAGCTTGGAATGAGAACTTGAGGGGTCAACTAGGCCAGCCCCCTGCCTCCAGGAAGCGCAGCCCAGCAGCAAGTCTGAATGTGCTGGGGGTAGACTGCCCTTCTGAGGTGCAACAGCCAGCCTGGGACAGAGTTAGGAGCTGCACGGCCTGGGCTCAGAGCGACAATCCTTGTAAACTGCAGAATCAGCTGACATCCTGGGGCTTCAGTTTTCTATATTCCCCTATTCCAGTTATTATTCCTGTATCCCCATATTCTGTGAATGGGGGAGTAATACTCACGCCTGCAAGACGCTAGAGCGAGGGGCTGTGCAGCGTGCGCTTATTCTTACTCGCGTCTCCCACCCCTTGTTCTACTTAGTCCCATAACGACCCCCCATCTCTATCCCAATTGCCCCTGAACTGTGTAATTGTCCTTTGCCTGCCCCCTTTCCCCTGGGTTGTTTTTCCTCCAAGAAACATCTCAATTGATTGACAGGCAGCCTCCAAGGTGGCTCCATTTGTTGGATGGCCTCATCTCTTCAACCTGCCCCTCCACCCCTTCTGGACCAAATATATGATATGAGCTCAACGTACACTTACTGCTCCCTTGACTGATAAACGGGTAGCCTGAACGGAACCAGACGCAAGCCCTCCTCCTTCAAGCCTGTGCGGGGTTGTGTGTCTTGGGTGGGGTTTTCTTTTGTGTGACTAGTGAGGAGTCCCGCCTGGCAGGAAAGGAGATAAGGGCGTTGGAGCTCAACAGAGAAGGAAACAGTCTGGAATCCTTCCCCGAGAGTCACCCTGCCCTCCCACCCGAGATGGCCACGATAGCCGGCCGGCCTGATCAGCGCAGTTCTGCAGCCCAGGCCCGGGGACCCTTAACACGGGCCGAGGCAGGAGTGGGCACTTCCGGGCACCAGGCCTGTTGCAGAGGGTGCCCAGCCTGCCCGCCCACCCGCCAGCCTGGCCCTGGAGCCGGGCCGTGAATTGAGCAAAGCAGTGGAAAGAGAAGTGACGCCTGCTGGAAAGCAGACAGAGCGGCTCCTGGATTTCCTAACAGGCCCAGCCGCGTGCCAGGGCCGATGGGCCAGCTCAGAGCGCCTGCCCAGCCTCGCTTGCGAAACAGTCCTTCCTCCCCTGGGTGAGCTTTCCCGGGTGGCCGCGCCGCTGTCTAGCCACCCGAGTCCCTGAGCGAGGCCTCCCCTTCACACCCATCGCCTTTCCGTCCTCCCTCTCCCGGGTTTAAACACATTAGAGCACGGTGGGCCCCTCGGGAAGACAGGATGCATCCTGGGGGTGCAAGATGTTTCCTTTCATGAAGGCAAAGAAATTTAATCAGAAAGAAGAAGAGATGGGGAAGTAGGTATGGACAGAGGGCTGACTTCTCTGCAGTCTCAGAGGGGACCAGGAGAGGGGCACTGCCACAGAGGGTGACCCACTGGTTTCCAAGGAAAGGCATCCCTGTGCACAGAGCCCTAGGCCGCTGCAGCCCTGGAGCCCGGCATTGCTCACCGATGGGCACACGGTCATCTGAAGGGCTTTGCCAATCCACCTTGTCTTGAGCCTGGGAAGAAGCTTCTCAGAAGGTTCTTCTTGGTATGCCAAGCTAACCAGGGGTCCCTCCTACCAATTCCAGACTCTGCAGGGGGTGGGAGTGGGGAGGGTGCAAGTAACCAGCAAGGGGCCTGGAGGAGCTGGGGGCGGGGCACACCGGCCTCGTACTCTGCCCCCAAGCACGGAACGCTGAAGAAGCCTTTGCTTAGATCACGTCCTCTTTAGCCGTGTGAAGAATAAATGCCTGCAGCAGCCTGGTTCCCAGGCAGAGGTGCCAGTCTTCCCGGGGTGGGGCAGGTGGGTGGAGTTTGAAGACACATGGCAGAAGCTGGCCGGGAGGTCTGCCCCTTGGGTAAAGGAGCTTAGCTGGTTCTGTGGTGCGTTTGGGTGCAAGGAGGTTCCCGAGGACCAACTGGGCAGGGACGGCTGGGCCTGGGACGATTAAGCACAGAAAAAGTAGGGCTGTGCTCAAGGCATAATTAGCATCTGTGCTCAGAGCAGCAGCCACCCAAACGGAGGGGCAAACAGGCCTGGGCTGAGAAAAGGGCCTGGGCTGCCTGGGGACAGCAGAGGTACTCGCTAGCAAGTCTAAGGTTGGAGATAAGAGTGTTTAATGGGCACCTGGAAGTTTGTTTGGCTTTAGAGCCTTACCCTTAGCAAGAGTATACGTTTTCATAATGGGGTGACTCTTCCTAAACTGAGACAAGCTCTTTGGGTGAATTAGCACGTGTGTCAATATTCTGCAACACAGCGCATCCTTACCAGGTCCAGCTGACTGGGCTGCAGGGGATAGAGTGCTTAGCCTGGCACTCAGGGGCTCGCTGGCCCACTTCCGCCCCAGGGGCCCTCCATCCCCCTCTCTCCCCTTCACAGGCCTCCCGTCCAGCCCAATCCAGCTATGAACATGGCTTGTCCATATCTGCCTCCGGCTTTTGCTCCTCATTGACTCAGCCAGGCCTGCCTTCTCTCACCTTGGCTCCATTTACTGGACCCTGCAAGATGGACCGCAAGACCCCCCCCCCCCCACCTCCGAGAAGCCTTCCCTGACCTCCTCTCCTGATTCCCTGTAGGGAGAAGCCTCCTTACTCACAGCCCGGGAGCAGTTATTTGGTTCTACCGAGTTCTAGGTCGATAGCCTAGAGTTTACCTAGACTAGCTTTTCCTCACACAGGACCTTGTGCCCAGCTGGCCCTCTCAGAAAACCTGTGGATTGGATTTGAAGGAAAATATGTGCTGGCTGGGGCAAAGCCACTCAGAAGAGCCTCTGTGTTCCCTGAATGCAGCCCCACCAGTGACAGACAGGCCTGGAGCATGGCTGGTCCTGCACCCTCCTCCAAGGAGTCTGAAAGAATAGAAGAACTTTTTCATTCATTCATTCATTCATTCAATAAGGAGGCATGAATCCTGTCCTCATAGACCTATTAGTTTAGTAGAAAAGACAGAGTTTACACAAGCAGATCTGTGCTGGGAGCCGGGGCTGTAAAGTGAGACTGCCTGGGTTCTAATCCCGACTCGATCACCTGCTAATTATGTTGCACAGGTAACTTCTCTGTGTCTCAGTTTCCTCATCTGGAAAGTGGGGGGAGCATTACATGAGATAATCTATGAGACATATTTAGAGCAGTACCTGGCACACAGTAAGCGAGGCTCTATCAGTGGCAGGTCTCAGTAGTAAGTGGGCTCGTTTTGCGTAGAACTAAGGGTGCTGCGGTGGTGGGTGGCAGGAAGGACCATTCTCATCTGTGCGGGGAGAGGAGGCTCGGAAAAGGCTTCCTGGGGGAGAGAGCTTTAAACTGACACTTTAAGGTGGAGCTAGAGAAAGAGTGGGGTCAGGAGAGGGAAGGAGGGAAGAACATTCCAGGCAGTGACCCCTGAGAGTCCTGTGAGCCTGCAGTCCACAGAGAGAGAGCCGGCCAAGCCTGGTTAGAAGGCTGGTGGGGTAATTCAAGTGAAAGGTGACCTTGGCCTAGACAATGGAGAGGGAGAAAAGTGGTAGTCAGAGCCAGGAACTCTACGAGAGCTGCTACCCACAGGCCCTGGGGACTGACGGGGTGAGGGCTGGTCAGGGACGGCCTGGAGTCTTCAGCCACCACAGCCAGGAAGAGGGTGGCACTATCCCTGGGGGGAGGGGCAGGTTTGGGGTGCAGGAGATGGGTCGTATTAGGACACTCAGAGTTTGAGGAATCCGTGGGTGGGCCAGGGGGAGGTGTCAGGTGGATGTACGCAGGCCTGGAGATACGGATCTAGAGTTTGTGCAGTTCAAGTCTGAGGGCTGCTGCTGCCCTGGGAATTTGCCTGTGACCAACACAACACAAGCTTTGAGGCCTCCGCCTGGGGTGTCGCTCATGGCCCACCACAAGCTACAGTTGCCTGTCCTTTGGTAAATCCCAAAGGACATCAACTTCTCCATGTTTCTGGTTACGGGGCCGTCAAATGAAGTTTCGGAGAAGGACTTAAAGGTGAACATAGGCCCTCGGCGAAGACTCCTACGCTAAACTCGGGGTGACACATGTACTTGGAGCCAGCCCCCAAGTGTGTGTGTATCTACACACTCATGCACAAACATATTATCTATCTATGTACGTTACATGAAGTACGATGAGAAAGGAAACTAATTTCAGGGGGACATAAAAAAAATCAATCTTATTTCTTTATATTTTCTTCTAGCATCTGTGAGAGTACCTGCTGCCTGTGCAAGGACCCAGGTGAGACATTCTCCAGGTGGAGCTGAGCCCAGAGTCTCGCCCAAGGTCTGGGCAGCCCAGCACACCCAACTCGAGAGCGGTATTGGCTTGGAAACACCTCTGTGAGTCCCTGGTTGCAGCACACCTGCCTTGCAATAGGCGTTTCATCTGGGATGAAGAAAAGTGGGGCAAAGAGGTAGAGGGAAGACCAGCTTGGAGCTATTTTAAGCCCATGTCCAAGGTGATGGTGGCATGACAGAAGAGAGGTGGTGGGGAAAAGGGAGGAATCAAGGGTAACTCCCAAGTTTTTGGCCTGAACTAAAGGGGTGGCCAGTGGTTTCACCTACCAAGATTGAAGCTAGCTGGAGGGAGGAATGGACTTGGCCATTAGGTCTAGAGGTCAGAGGAGTGGTCCTGGCTGGAGACACATTTGAGAGCACTGGGTGCAGAGGGTATTTAAAGTCCTGGGGCCAGATGAGATCATTTAGACCAGGATTTCTCAGCCACAGCACGACTGACATTTGAGCCAGACAGTTCTTTGCTGTGGAGCCTCCCGGGCATGGCAGGGCGCTGAGTAGAACCTGGGCTTCCTCCCACCAAAGGCCAGTAGCACTTCCCAGTTGTGACCACCAAAGATGTCTCCAGACACTACCAAATGCCCCTTGGCATTGGGGGCCAAACTGCCCCTAGTTCAGAATCATACATCTAGATTAGGGGTGGATAACCTCTAGTCCACCAGCCAAATCCCACCCTCAGCCTGCTTTGGTACAGGCCAGCGAGCTAATAACGCGCTTTACATTTTTATTTTTCCTTTTTATTTTTTTTGGCTGCACCGCACAGCTTGCGGGATCTTAGTTCCCTGACCAGGGATCGAACCCACACCCTCTGCAGTGGAAGCGTGGAGTCCTAACCCCTGGACCACCAGGGAAGTCCCTACATTTTTAAATGGTTGACAGGAAAAATCAGAAGAACACTATTTTGTGACACATTACATGAAATTCAGATTTCAGTGTCCATAAATAACATTTTGTTGGAGCACAGTCACTGTCATTGGTTTACAAATCATCTATGCTGCTTCCTTGCTCTAATGGTGGTGTGGAGGCCTGAGTAGGCTTCTGGATTTGGCGATATGGCAGTCTCGAACGGGGACCACGCTGTTGGCTGGATGGGGCAGAAGTAACCCAGAGACACCATGTAGGGAGACAATGCTTTTGAAAATCCTGACTCTGAGGGAAGAGAGAAATGGGGTGGCTTCTGGAGGGGAATACGGGGGAAAGGAAGGTCTTCCCCGCTCAGATGGATTTAGTGGGTTGATAAGAAGAAAACACTAGAGAGAGGGGAACCTGTGAGGTGGGAGAGAGAAGAGAAATCCATTGCAGGAAAGAAGGAGAGAAGGGATAGGACAGGCACACTCTGGAATCAAGGAGCGTGCTGAGGAAAGCCACCGCCCTGGCAGACGCGCCACCCAAAATAGGCCAGGTCCACCATGGCAGTGAAGAGGCCCGAGACAGCCTGTGGGCCCTGTGAGATAATTAAAGAAAGCGGAAGTTATGTAAGCAGACTTAGATAGCAGTTTGGGTGAAGAAGAAAGATGCTTAAACCTGGCTTTTGGATTATTTTAAAATCTTACTCTATTATTTGTGTTTATATATAAATTACTCTTTCTTCAAGCTATGTGCTAACTTAACTGCAAAATTATATAGAAAAAGCCCCCAGGGGGTGATTTTATATTGTATTTCTAGTTTTCTCAGTTGAACGTTTTTTGAGAAGACTTTTTGTTTAAGTATCACACATACAAAAATGTGCAGTGAGTTGGGTTTGCACAAATAACAAAGGGCAAACATGTTCTGATGCCCTGACCAAGAGCTACAAACCTGGATCACACCCCACAGTCCTCCTGCGCCCCCCCCGTCATTTCACTGACCCTTCCCGAGGGTCACCATGTTCCTCCTTATCACCAGAGTTTAACTTTGCCCACTTTAAAACCCCCAGTATTTCAATTCGAAGCAAACACACTGGCCCTGCACGATGGCCCCCTGTGACTCCCCTTGCTCACCTGGGCCCCTGTGAGAGCCCTACCCATTCTTGACTGCCCACTCTGGGTTTTCCCTCGTAGGGTATCATCTGATTCTGGACTTGGCAGGGCAGGTATGCTAGTCCCAGCTTTTAGGGCTGAGGAAATGGAAGTTCAGATCTGAATTAGATGACCTCCGATGCATAGGTCAGTGTCAGGGAGCTGATTTCCAAATCCAGGAATCTGTCTCAAAAGTCTGGTGCTCTCTTCTGCACTGTGTTTATAGATATGCATCCTGTAATTTTCGGGGGGAACATGGAGCCCTTTGAGGATCTGATGGAAACTCTGGCACCTCTCCCAGAAAAATTCACATCTCCACAGGTTCACAGATGTCAGCGTACAATTTCAGTGGGTTCCCAGACCCTGAAGGCCACCCAGGGGCCCAGGTACAAACCCTGGACATGAGCCATACCCCTAAATCACCAGTGGAAATGTCACAGAAGCGCAAGCCAGTGACATCAACACAGCCATGGTCTCAGGTGTCGCCTTCTTCCGTGGCTGTCTAGGCTGTGGCTGGGTAGCTCTGTGGTTAAGGCACAATGCCAGGGTGGCCGATAAAGAGACCCTAGGACTTCCCTGGACATCCAGTGGTTAAGACTCCACGCTCCCACTGCAGGAGGCGCGGGTTTGATTCCTGGTCGGGGAACTAAGATCCCACATGTCATGCAGCATGGCAAAAAAAGAAAAAGAAAAAGAAAAAATAAACCACGAAAGCTCTGTACTTTGTGCCAGACACTTGACAGACATTATGATCAATCCTTAAGACAACCCTGCAGAGGTAGAGGCTGTTTCCCCATTTTACTGATGGAAAAATTGAGGTTCAAAGAGATTAAGTAACTTGCCTCAGGTTCCAGCTAGTACAAAAAGCGTGGGATTTGACATCATGTAAATCTGACGTCCAGGCCCTTGTTCTTTCCATTTCCTTTCTCACAGAGGGGGCTTTCAGCTTCCCTCTCGTGCTGCTCTGTCTGTCGATCCCCGAAGCTGGCAGGGAGTTTCTCTGAAGCGCAGGGCAGGGAGGGAGCTGACTGACAGCGTGAGGATGTCTCAGTGCGCACTATCGCCATTCACGGGAAGTGACTCACTGGAGCCCTGCCACTTTGGGACTCCAGGGGACACATACACATTTCCTGTGTCTCAGCTAGAGCCTCGGGCATCGTGAGCTGCTGGAAGGGTAGATCTCTGAAGGCGGCCAGAGATAGAAAAACCACCCAGCTCTGCAGCCTGGGACAGAGAAGCCTCTCCCTGGGTTCAAATGATAGAGCTGTGTCACCTCTGGGCCTGTTTTGTCATCTGTAAAGTGGGGGTGAAGTTCAGACTAGCTCAGTGTTTGCTGCTCGGTGTGTGGTCCTCCTAACCTCAGCATCAGCGTTGCCTGAGAAATGGCAAATTCTCCTTTTTCCGACAGTGATTCTTCAATTTTAATGGGCATCAACATTACCTGGAAGGCAATTTCCCAGCTGAGAACAACAGATCTAGGTCAGGGGTCGGTTCAACTACAGCCCAGCCGCCAAATCTAGTCCACAGCCTGCCTGTCTCTTACAGGCTCATGAGCTGAGAATAGTTTTGACATTTTTAAATAGCTAGGAAAAAAATCAAAAGAAGAATAATATTCGGTGACACATAAAAATGATGTAAGATTCAAATTGCAGTGTCCGTAAATAGGGTTTTGTTGGAACACGGTCACTCTCAGTCATTTACATATCACCTACGGCTGCTTTCCCGTTAAGAAGGCAGAGCTGGGTAGTTTCTACAGAAACCGTTCTCACTGATTCGCACTGCTGTTCAGCACAGTACACATCGCAGGGATGTGGTTAAACTCGATTTTGCCTCTTGGGCTGCAAAGCTGAAATATTTACTATCTGGCCCTTTAGAGAAGTCTTTTGACCTCTGATCTGGGGAGAAGAGAGGAGAGCTCGGGGATGAGCTAGGATCTCTTCCGGGGGGGAAAAAGGAAGCTGTCAGGAGCTTCTGGAATCCGTGGAAGTCCTTATCTCTGCTGGGTCAGCCCTGAGAATCCTTTACCCTGTTGCTTTGAGGGTGGTCTGGAAGGCCCCTCTGATCATTTGCCTGGATGAAAATCCCAATTCCACTTCTGGAGCAGGGGCTCTTAACTGGAAGCCCCCCGGAGGACAGGCTCCAGGGATTCTCTGCAAGCTTTAATGCCTGTGGCTATTTTCTGGGGAGACCCCTGGAGGTGTTAGTCATCTCCCTGACTCCCCCCAAAACCCTGAGCATCTTTTTTTCCTTTGGGGCACACATTTTTTTTCTTCCAACCTCTCCTTTCGAAACGTTAAAAGTCCCTGGAAGGGTAACACCCTACATACACATCCCTCTTACCTAGAAAAGGGGGAGGTAGTCTGATTCCCTGAGGCCTGCCTTAGGAAAGTCCTGGGAGTCTGCGGAGGGGGTAGAGGGAGGGGGGCGGGCAAACCGAGGCGGAGGAGACATTCGGAGAGAGGAAATGTAATCAGAAAAGGGCCTCTTTTCTGGACTCCCCTCACTCTAGAATCCACTTCTCCTCACGGGCAAGAGGCAAGAAAGGCTCGGGCCGGTGGACCAGTGGTAGTCACCCTCACCGGGGGGCACCTCCGCTCCCCAGAGCCCACGAGGCTCCCGCCTTGGGCAGTGCCCCAGCAAGTCTCAGCCCTGGCCCTGGGATTCCAGGTATTTTCCCAGCCAGCCCCACCTCATCTAATTGCTTTCCAGTCAGCTAATCCTTGGCCCACGCCCTCAGCTCCAGCCAGGCAAGGCACCTCAGTGTGGCCAGCAGCAGCTCCTGAGACTTCCCACGGCCCGTGTCCAAGCCTGGGGCAGCCTCTCGACTCCCCTTGCCCAAACCACATCCTCCTCGCTCTTCCCCACACCTCCAGCTCTCCTCTGACTAACGTGTCCAAAGCAAGCCGAGCTCTGTCCAGTCCAGACCAAATGCAGCAGACGAATTCGTTCCCTCCTGTCCCCCTCCCTCAACACCCGCCATATCCTGGCCATCCTGGGGAGGGCAATTAGCAGAAAGTGGAGTCGTACCTACTGTTCAATTCCCAGAGCTAATTGTTTTAAGCAGGACTTCAGCCTTAATTAAAGGATAATTAGTTAGTGAATGTGTGTTTGCGTTTCCTAAGTCTGCCTTTTAACCCTGGGAAACCAGATTCAGCGACTACTTTTCTGTTGCAGTACCTCTGAGTAAGGGACAAGGTCTTAATTACAGAAATGGCTGTCCCGAGAACAACAGTGTAACCAAAAGGGCAATGGAAGAATGAGCTAATTGTGTCTTGCATGGCCTGGGCCTCGCTTTCTGTTTAGCCATTGTGAGCTGGAGCCGGCAGCTGCCTGCCCTGCCGGGGCTGCCCCTCCTCGGTCTGTGGACTCTGTTCTTAGCTCTGTCACGCAGCCTGCCGTCCTGGCCACCCACGACCTCTTTTTCCCCTTTCTGTGTTTTTCTTCTCTCTTAGCTCTTCCGCCTCCCCCTTTCACTCTCTCCATCTTTTTTTCATTCTGGGGTCACAAGGATTGCCTTCTGCAGACCCCATCAGGGACCTCTGGCCAACCGAGCAGTGTCAGCATGTTGACTATGAGTTGAAAGCCTCAGCTCACACTGCCTTCCTTTGCTTCTGGGTGCTCAGAGAGAGAAGCTATAAAAATACTTTTGAGGCTCTGGGGATCCAGATACTTTTGGGATCCAGACTGTTCCAAAAGCCCGAGGACTCCAGAAGCTAGCCTCCAGACCTACACGGTTCAGTACAGGAGCCACCAGCCGCCCGTGGCCCTGAGCAATTGAAATGCGCCGGGTCCAAATTGAGAGTTGCTTTAAGGGTAAAATACACGTTGGATTTCAGACTTAGTACAAAAAAGAATAATAGAAAAAAAATCTCACTGATGATTCTTAATATTGATTATATGTTGAAATAATACTTTGGATATATTAGATAACATAAAAGATATTGAAATTAATTTCACTGGTGCCTTTTAAAAAACGCAGCTACTAGATAAGGTACAGTGACATAGTGGCTGCCGTGACATTGTACTGGATGTGTTGCTCCATCGCTGGGATTGTGCTGTGACTGTCAAGGGCTAAGAGGTTTCGTTCTCCTCAGCGTTCGTGACTGTGGGTGTCCTCTCTCACCCGCTCCACTCCCCCACCTCTTGTGTCGAGGCCTCACCTTCTTCTGACCCTCACAGCACCCTCCTGTGCCCTGTGCATCCTCCTTACTCCTCCTCAGGGGAGAGGCAGGAGAGGAAGGCTCTGCTCCCTGATTGCATCTCCAGGCCCAGCTGAAGCCGGCATGGAACCCAGCAGATGCTCACTCAGCGGCCCCTCCACAATCCCTTCCCCAAGGCTCTCGATCTATGAAGCAGGGCCAGAAGCCCACCCTGACTTCTCACGATGGTGGCTCATAGGATTCTGACTTTGGACAGGCTAATTAAATCTCACATGAAGCCTGGCAGACAGAAGTCGAGAAAAGGCCACTTAACTAGAGAGAAATGTGGGGACAGAATACGGGCAGCTTCATGGACTGGCAGAAGTTTCTGCTCACGTTCTGCGCACACTCCTTTGAGTTGGATTTCGGGGGGAGTGTTCCTCTTCCCTCCCTCATTCTGAGCTCATCTCTAGGGACCACGATCAGCCAGCCCCACTCTGCTTGCTCACCTTGCCTCTTCAAGGATTCTGGATTTATCTCCCCTGAGCAATCTTCCTCGATTCACTCTAGAAGGGTGACTGTTGTCTCCTGCTTTGTTCAGTCTAGACATTCTAGTTCATTAATTTATTCAACAGGATTTATTGAGCACCTACTATATGGCAGGCACTGTTCCAGGCACTGGAGGTATAGCTATGAACAGAGTAGACCAGCCCCTGCCTTTAGAGAGTTTCCACGCTAGTTGGGGAGCCAGGAAACAAGCAGATTAACAAAGAAAACTCTTAAAGTGGAGTCAGATACTAGTCAGGGTTATGAAGAAAAAGAAAGCAGGCTGTGAGGATTATCGTACGGGAGGGTCCCTCTGAGGAACTGACACCCAGAAGAGGTCTGGAAGGATACCTGGAAGGGCATTCTCCCATAAGGAACGGCAAGGACAAAGGCCCTGAAACTTCATCTACTGTGTTCCTTCACATTTTTTCTCATTAAGAAGCACTTCATTTTATACGATATGAATATGCTGCTGGCTGATCCCTTTACTCTATGTCTTTTGTTTTTCATGTCTTTGCTTTGTGTGTCCTGCTACATACAACGAAGGGAGGAAGTCAACTTGTAATTAGCAAATCTACTAAATTACGTTTAATCCTCATCCCGACAAGGAACTGAGGGCCAGAGTGGGTAAGCTGCCTGGGTCTGTCTAGCTCTGAAGTCCACCTCTCCCCACACACCCTTCTCTTCTGGCTACAAGAAAGGCTGATCCTGGCTGGCCCAGCCCTCCGGTTACCTACCGATCGTTGCTGGCAGCACTGACAATGGAGCCATCGATAAGGAACTGGGCTCTGGCTAGGACTCGAGGTGGACAGAAAAGAGAAAAGCTGGTTCCTAACTTGCTGGTTTCCACACTAAGTGCTGCCTAAACGTCATCTACTCTGAAGGTGGGGCAGCAGCGAGTGGGGCATCATCAGCTGCTGGCTTTCAATTCTTTGACCCTGAGAGCTGGAGCGGCGTAAAGAAAGATCAGTGTGGGTCCTGGAGAGACCTGCGTGTGATTTATGCACCAGCTCCCAGCACAGGGCACTTTGTGTTTCCACTTCTTCTCCCCAGTAGACAGCAGCTCTGTGAGGGCAGGGGCCACGCACAGCATGCTCGTGCCCAGGCCGCAGCAGCCTGCTCATCCCTTGGCACCCAAACTGCTGGGTGGAGGGGACCCGAGCTGGGGCAGGAAGGGCTGGCAGGGCTGGGATGGGGGATGGGCAAACCACGGGGAGACGTTTGTTGGGGGATGCTGAGCCAGGATTCACTGGGGCTGCTTACAACCTCCTTGTGGGTGGGAAATAGGCAAATTTTGTTTTTGACTTCTGTGTCATCTCAAGTTACTGATGGCCTTTTTGTTTACCCCACAGCTCCTGATTTCTTATCCTCTAAACATATAGGTCACTCCCTCTCCCAGCCAATCCCCACTCCCCCGCCCGGACCTAAACACTCACAAAGTGTCCCAGCTTGTCTCCCCACATGCTCCCCAGCTGGCTGAGCAGCCTCTGACATCAGCCCACTGGGAAAACGCCACTGGGACGGAGCGAGGGGAAGGATCCTTTTTTTCCAAACCCAAAGGATTCGAAAAAAATCCATGGACAGACGCATGCGTATGTGTACACGTATATATGTGTGTATCTTGTACACAAACTCTAGCAAGAAACAATGCATCCTCCACCTTCACTCGCCAGCTTAGAAAAAGAATCCACACCCCGGCCCCTCCCCGTCCCTGCCCGCCTTCTGCGCGACTCTGCAGAAAGCAGGGGCCTCTTGAAGTTCAGACATTAATTACTGAGTTAGAATATTTTTCAAAATTACAAGGCATGGCCCCAGGAGATAAGAGGAAGCTGGAGAGCGCGGAGCGCGGTGGGGAGGTGGGGAGAGCCGGTCCGCCTGGGCGGTGGAGGCGGGGCTGGGGGCTGGGCCGGGGGAGGCCCCGTGCCTCCAGGAAGAGCACCCCACCCCCAACCCGCAAGGCCAGGCGCCCCCTGCAGGCAGCGCCGGGAGAAGGCGAGAGGCCGTGCCGCAGGGGGCCTCCGTGGGGGAGGGGAGGGACTGGAGGACAGCGATGCAGGACGTTTCTTTCTGGCCCTGAGCAGAGAAGTTTAGGCAGCTGTACCTCTTACCTCTCCACTCAAGGGCTTAAACGTAAATTCCTGCTAGAAAATGTTTATGTTAATTAAAGCTGTCTTCTACGAAGGGGAGATAGATCAAATCAGTCCCCCTCTATAATTAGGAGGATTGATGGCGCTGAGGACTCGCTGGGAGGGAACTTGGAAGGAGTGGCAGCAATTCAATCTAACTTAAAAAAAAAAATGTCGAATATTTGCTGTTTAAGAACAGCCGTTCCCGCCTATATATCCTTCACACGGCTACCGAATTCTCAGAGAGCCACATCTTTTCTGCGTCTCTAAATTTTAGAGAAAATACTGAAAGCTTGCAACTGCACCACCTTCCAAAACGGAATTGAAGAGAGATCCTCCTGAGCCATGTTGAGATGGGTTTGGAAATCTCTTGAGTTTTAAGACTGTTTAAAAACGGTTCTGGCGTGGAGACTGGTTTCCCTTTGGAAACCAGTGTCTGGTGGAAGCTGGTATTTTTATAACTCCAGGCTCTCTATCAGATCCTGTGTTACCATGGTTGCTAAGGAGAACACTGGCTTCAAATTTCACATTTCAGTTTGCAGAGTCTGGCTAAGGAAGTAGGACAGTTAAAGGGGGGGCTGGGGGAGGGTCGGGGGAGTGGGGGTGGGGTGAGACCTGAATTTTATCTTGAGGAGGCCTCGCCTCAGGTGGGGACACATCAGGGTGCTCGTGTGTGTGTGTGTGTGTGTGTGTGTGTGTGTGTGTGTGTGTGTGTGTGTTTGGCGGGGGGGGGTGTCTGAGTAGGTCAGCGGCATCACACCACAGAGTGACTTGGCTGCCGAGTGGAAGAGGGGGATGGCAGCTCTGGAGGGGACAAAAAACTGTGGGGAGTTATTTCTGCAGAGGTTACAGGAATGGTTGCTTAAGCTGGATATTCATAGCAGCAGCTGCTGGACCTGCAGGAACTCTGCCGCTAAACCAGTGCCCAGGGGCTGTGTACCTGCCCTGGGAAAGCTGCAATCTCAGAGGAACATTCCAAGCGGGGTCTGTGCCTAAGACTAGGGCTGGAATAAACTGTTCATGGAGGAAGGCTCTCCTGAATTTTCAAGCTTTGTTCCAGCCCTTCCCTTCCTGCTTCTTAGCCTGCTTGATTGAAGGTTCTAGTCAGAGGGTTCTCGGCTAAGATGCCCTTGCCAGGCAGATCTTGTCTCATCTGCCTTCTGGGCACCCACACTCCCGCTTCCCACTCTCACCTTATTTTGAGCACTGTACTTTCCACCATGCACTGAGTTATCTGTGGGCCTCTCTGGCCAGGGAGTGCCCCAGATTTATTTGACTTTGTCTCAGCACATTTCTATCAGGAAAAGTGTCTGGGAGACTTTTCAGTTCAGTAAAGAAATAGCATTTTTCTCAGTGTTTGTTGAATGAATAAACAAACTCTCCTTTATGCTTTCCATGGTGTTGCTCTCCAGCTTAAAACACTCTCAGAGAGAGGTTCTTAGTATCACCTTGTGTCCACCAGAATTCCTCTGCTGGGAGCCAGTGCCGGCCCATGACCCACCCATCAGGCCGTCCCTTTACCACACCACACAGATGGGCCGCGCTTCATTCTGGTTACCCGCCCTCCGCTCAGAGTTTTCTTCCTGGGGGCCTTTCTCCTTCCCTGCCAATACCTGTCTGAAGCCCACTTCCCTTTAAGCTGTAGTCCCCCTTCCCCTTTGCCCCCAGCAGCTGCCCACACTCCTAAACTCCCTCCACCTCTATATTGTACAACCCATCATAAATGTTCACAGGTGCTTGATTTCTGGGGATGTGGTAGCCAAGTGGATTGTAAGCCTTTTCGGAGAGGATCACAACTTGTACTCCTTCCTTCTAGTACAATCAGGAAACTTTGCACTTCAGTAAGAAACTAGCTTTGTCTCAAACCAAGTCACTGCTTACTGAATGGACACAGAGTCCTGAACAAAATGCAGTCAGGGTTACATGATAGATGACACACAGCCTATCCTCAGGTACCAATGGAAGGTGGAAATGATTTTAAAGCAATCAAGAAGAAGTCACCAGGCATTCATCCAACCGCTGGTAAAGGCCATGTCCAGAGAGCGGGTGTTGGCAGGCCGGTGTGGATGCGAGTTCTGCAGAATGCTGCAGGAAGAGTAAATTGGCCCGGGGTGGGGACGCGGTGGGAAGTGAACCTGGTCTTGAAGGTGGGCTAGCGTCAGGCATAAGGAGGAGGAAGATCACGCTCGAGGCAGGAGGAAAGTAAGAGACCTTCTGTGGAAACACAACAGGAACAGGGTGGCTGCAGCTGTAGGACTCAGGAGAGGTTCTCCAGGAACAGGGGTTGCGATCGTGGGGGGCTTTGGTGCCCAGTTAGGAGAATGGATCTTCCTTTCTGGGGCTCCTGTGATGCGATACTTCTCTTGAGTAACGCCTGGAATACGGTTTGCTTTCAACAGCAATTCATATGTCAGCTCACCAAGGGGCTGTCACACACTACTTGCTTCATGTGAACATCTCACTTTTTTTTTTTTTTTTGCGGTACGCGGGCACTGCTGTGGCCTCTCCCGTTGCGGAGCACAGGCTCCGGACGCGCAGGCTCAGCGGCCATGGCTCA
Source organism: Orcinus orca (assembly GCF_937001465.1). Classification (NCBI taxonomy): domain Eukaryota; kingdom Metazoa; phylum Chordata; class Mammalia; order Artiodactyla; family Delphinidae; genus Orcinus; species Orcinus orca. The sequence continues at coordinate 24,608,439 of NC_064573.1, forward strand.
CGGGCCCAGCCGCTCCACGGCATGTGGGATCCTCCCGGACCAGGGCACGAACCCGTGTCCCCTGCATCGGCAGGCGGACTCTCAACCACTGCGCCACCAGGGAAGCCCCATCTCACTTATTTTAAGCCTTAAAACAAACACGCAGAATGAATTATTCCCATTATTCCCACACAAAGAGAAAATATTGAGGTTCAGAAAGATGAAGAATTAGATTAAAGCCCCACAGCTAGTAAGTGGCAGAGCTGGGATTCAAACTCTGGTCTCTCTGGCTCTTCCAGTGGTACCTTTCCACGTGCCCTCTGCTCATCAGTGGCCTCACAAAACGCACCTAGGATGCGGCTACTCGTGTTTCTGCACATTGGAGTTATATGGGAAGCTTAAATCTCCCCCCACTCCTGTGCCTCCCCAAAACCCATCCCCAGAAAGTTTGATTTAATTGGTCTGAGAATTTGTGATTTTGTAAACGCTTCCCAAAGATTAGAGGGGGCAGGGAGGGGGCAGGTGCTCCCCACACCTGCCAGGGATGCAACTGAGAGTCCTGGGCTGCATGGAGGATAATTTTGAGTCTCTGCTTCCCGTTAGGGTCCATCACCACCCTGGGCACAGCCGACCTTGGTCTCTTCCAGCCCCAGGGGGCCCTGCCTTGGCCCCAGCTGGGTGGCTAGACACAGCCCCATCTCCTGCTCTTCTCGGGAAGGGAGGAATGGTCCCACTGGAAGTTACCTCTGAGGAATGTTCTGCTTGACTCTCTCAGCCCTGTGAAAGAGTGGAGGATCTCCACCCACACCCACTTCATCTCAGCCTTTTCCGAGGTCAGATTTCCCCCTGGAGCCACACAATGTGAGCAATTGAATGCACGCTCACGCAAAATGTTAGAAAAGCGGCTCTCCCATTGTTGCACGGAGCAATTTCATTTCCGGAGAAGCCTGACTCGTTGCCCTCTGTGTTCTCCTCCGCAGCCAGCGGGCCTGCCAGCCTCCTCCAGGAGCCCCGCCAGTTGCATCCCAGGGGGAATTGTGGCTCAGAGACACCCCTCAGAGGAAGGGCAGGGAGGGGCAGACGGGGTTTCTGGTGCCTGGGGGAAGGAGAGCAAGGGAGCCAACCAGAGGGAGAGGTTGGTGGGGGTCACAGAGGGGTGCAGAGGGAGGAGAAATTCCTGACAGAGGCACCCCCTCCCTTCCTCCCTTCCTCCACTCTGACCTCTGGCTATGGTTGCCGGACTCAGAAGAGGGCAGGAGGATGGGAATGCAGAGAGGAAAGGTGGGATGTTTGGGGGAGGGAGGAAGGATGAGAGGGAGTGGATAGAAACACCCACGGTGCATGGGGAAAGTCGGCTCAGAGGAAACAAATGTGAGGGGTTAAAATTCACCCCAGTATCCCCTGCAGAGGAATTTTCAACAAAGCTCTTGAAGTAAGGGGCCCAGAAAGAACCATTCACTGAGAGCCTGGAGGAGTCCAGGTACATCACCACTGGGTTACAGAGGCGGCAGAGAGCCTTGTAGGGTCAGGAAAAAGGGGGTGAGCCAGACCCCAAACCTGCCAGGTCAGTTCCAGGTGAGACGGGAGATGATAAAACCCTTAGCTCAGGCCACAGACACTGATTACAGCCCTCCTGTGTGTGGAACCCTTGCAGTCACAGTTTGGCTGAGGACCTCAGCAGGATGAAGGGGTTCTTAGAATGCTATTAAAAACAGCTTGAGGGATGTCTTAGCATTTGTTTGTGTCTTTAATTTCTTGCACCAGTATTTTGTAGTTTTCAACGTACAAGTCTTTCACTTGCTTAGTTAAGTTTATGCCTAAGTATTTCATTCTTTCTGATGCTGTTGTAAATGAGATCATTTTCCTAATTTCCTTTTTTGGATAGTTTGTTATTAGCATATAGAAATGCAATTGATTCTTTTGTATGTTGATCTTTATCCTGCAAATTTACTGAATTCATTTTTTAGTCCTGACAGTTTTTTGTGTGTGGAGTCTTTAGTGTTTTCTATATACAAGATCGTGTCATCTGCAAACAGACAATTTCACTTCTTCCTTCCTGATTTGGATATCTTTTTATTTCTTTTTCTTGCCTAATTGCTCTGGCTGCGACTTCCAGTACTATGTTGAATAAGAGTGATGAGACTGGGCATTCTTTGTCTTGTTCCTGATCTTGGATTAGAAGACTAATATATTTAAAATGTCAATACTACTCAAAGTGACCTACAGATTCAGTGCAATCTCTAATCAAAATTCCAGTGTTATTTTTCACAGAAATAGAAAAAAAAAATCTAAAACTCATACGGAACCACGAAAGACTCCAAATAGCCAAAGCAATCTTGAAACAATTTGAAAAAGAACAAATCAGGAGGCATTATACAGCCTGATTTGAAAATATATTACAGGGACTTTCCTAGTGGCACAGTGGTTAAGAATCTGCCTGCCAATGCAGGGGACACGGGTTCAATCCCTGGTCGGGGAAGATCCCACATGCCGCAGAGCAACTAAGCCCGTGTGCCACAACTATTGAGCCTGCGCTCTAGAGCCTGTGAGCCACAATTACTGAAGCCCACATGCCTAGAGCCTGTGCTCCGCAACAAGAGAAGCCACCACACCATGACGAAGAGTAGCCCCCGCTCGTCGCAACTAGAGAAAGCCTGCATGGAGCAATGAAGACCCAATGCAGCCAAAAATAAATAAAATAAATAAATTTATATAAAAAAGAAAATATATTACAAAGCTACAGTAATTAAAACAAACATATAGACTAATGGTACAGAGTTGAGAGCCCAGAAATAAATCCATGCATGTATGGTCAACTGAGAGGGAGTGGATAGAAACAAAGGTGCCAGGAAAGCACAATGGGGAAAGCATGGTCTCTTCAACAAATGCTGTTGGGAAAACTGGATATTCACATGCCAAAGAATGAAACTGGATTCTTAGCTTATACCTTACACAAAAATAAACTAAAAAGTGGATTAAAGATTTATAAACATAACTCCTGAAACTATAACTCCTTGAAGAAAACATAGGGGAAAAGTCTCATGACATTGGTCTTGGCAGTGATTTCATGGATATGACACCAAAAGCACAAAAGCAAAAACAGACAAGTGGGACTACCTCAAACTACAAGGCTTCTTACAGCAAAGTTAACGAGAGAGTGAAAAGGCATCCTACAGAATGGGAGAAAATATTTGTAAACCATACATCTGATAAGGGGTTAATTTTCAGAAAAATGTAAGGAACTCTTACAGCCCCAAAGCAAAAGAAACTAGTAACCAGATTTTTTAAAATGGGCTAAGGATTTGAATAGACATTTTTCCAAAGAAGACATACAAATGGCCAACAGGCATATGAAAAGATGCTCAAGGTCACTAATCATCAAGGAAATGCAAATCAAAACCACCCCACACCTGTTAGGAAGGCTATTTTATATACATACATATATATATATATATATATATATATATACACACATACATAACTACAAAATATTAAAACGTGTTGAGAAATTAGAACTCTTGTACATTGTTGATGGGAATACACAATGGTACAGCTTCAATGGAAAACAGTAGGAAGGTTCCTCAAAAAATTAAAAATAGAACTTCTACAGTATATCCTCCAGCAATCCCACTCCTGGGTATTTCTCTAGAAGTACTGAAATCAAGATCTGGAAGAGATATTAGCACTTCCATGTTCATTGCAACACTATTCACAGCAGCCAAGATGTGGAAATAATCTAAATGTCCACCAAGAGATGAATAGATTTTAAAATGTGATCTATACACAATGGAATACTACTCAGCCTTAAAAAAGGAGGAAATTCGCAAATGGGACAACATGGTTGAGTCTGGAAGACATTGTGCCAAGGGAAATAAGCAGTCACAGAAGGACAAATGCTGCATGTTTCCATTTCTATGAGGGCTAAAATAGTCAAATTCATAGAAACAAAGAATAGGATAGGAGTTGCCCGAGGCTGCGGGGAGGAGGAAGTGGGGGGTTGCTAATCACCAGGTATAAAATTTCAGTTACGTCAGATGAAAAAATTCTAGAGATCTGCTGTACTATACTGTGCCTACAGATAACGATACTGTACTGTATACTTAAAAAGCCGTTATGAGAGTAGATCTCATGTTAAGTGTTCTGACCACAATAAACATTTGAAAACATTAAAAAAAATTCAAAAGAGCTCATGAGGCAAACATGAGCTGTAAACAGTAGGGCGAGGAGACTCACGCGGCTTCTGGTCACCCGTACTACTCCTCACTCACTTGGAAAACCATCTTGGCAGAAACGATTTGCTCTTAAACAGTTAAAGAGCTTGTTGAAGATTATTCTTCTCCATCCCTCGAAGAGGGATCTCTGATTGGCACATGATCTTTATGGCAAAAACAGGATCAATCCCACAAAGATCTATTTGGCTTCCAACACAGAGTAGGCGCTGGGTATGGACGAGAATAGAGTAAGAGCAGCTCCCGCTCTGCTTGTAAGGCAGTGAAGCAGGGTGTTTAGGAGCAGGGACTCGGGCAGTCACGTCTGGATTCCGATGCTGACTCTGCAGCCCGCTAACTGTGTGGCTATGAGCAAGCTGTCTGATCTCTCTGTTCTCTGGAAAATGGGGATGATAATCTTCAGGGTGTTGCCCGAGTTAAAAGACAAGAGAATGCATTAAGTGCTTTGGACAATGCCTTCCACTGTACTGTTATCTATACTAAAAAATCCTCTAAGGTGATGTAAAAAGGATTGGAGCTATAAGGATGTGCACTGCCTCGCTCAGGAGGGAGCTCCTGGTACACTCGGCTGGGGGTGGGGACAGGGGAGGTTCCAGAAGAGGTGGCTTGAGCTGGGCCCGGAAGGAGGTGTTTTAGGGCCAGGAAGAGAGAGACTCCAAGGATGGAGTCCAGGATTTCAAGCTTGAGTGACTGAGAGAGGGTTAATTCAACTAGGTCAGAGTGTGGAAGGAAATGCCCAGGGGCCTCGCTCTAGGGCAGGGCATCTCTCAGAGAGCTGCCTGTCCTCCAGCCTGAAGGGGCTCAGGGGCTAAGCACACGCTCAATCTGGGTAAGCCCCTCATCCACTGAAGGTGGCCTCCATAAGCATGAAGACCCCGAGACTGAGGATTTTGTATCTTTCCCTTAGGTTTGTTGCAAACGAAACTCTTCGCACCAAGATGGCCTGTGGGTTTGTGTTTGACTCGGGGGCATCAAGGAAAGGGGAGCAGGGGAAGCCTTAGGGGGTGGTGCCGAAGCAGAGGGTGGAGTGGGTGTCCCATGACACTGAGAAAGGGCAGCTGGGGAGTCCTGGGGCTGCTGTCTGGCCACAGTGGGGCAGGAAGGCTGGGTCTGGGCCGCGTGAAGACAGGGAGTGAGCAGGAGGGTTTGGGGCACCGCTGGCACAACCTGTTGGAAGGCTCGAGGCTTGACTTGGGACGTGTCTAGTGGGCAGCCAGAGATGCTGGCCTGGGGATGGTTCAGGAAGCTGGGATGACCTCAGGGCAGGGTGGGCCCTGTACATTTGGGGTCAGCCATCTGCATGGCCCCGGGGGAAGAGCCTAAACTTGTCCAGCACAGAGAAAGGCAGCGGCAGTGATTTTGGCTTCTAGAAACGTCCTAGAGCTGGCTCAACCTGCTTTGGGACGTGGGTCAGGCCTGGGTATGTGTGTATGTGTCATAAGGTACAGGAGGCAGCAGCTGACTCTAAGAATTCAGGGGTCTCCCCATGTGGCCTCAAGCAGATAGTTTGGAACGCGGGGCGGTGGTTTCCTCTTTTACAAAATGGTGAAAACCACTGATCATTTATTTACCCTTCAAGTTTACGGTGGGCCTGGCGGGGTCTGTGTGAGTTTAATGCAACAAACAAGTGTGCGTCAGGGGAGGCTCCTGATTCCTGGTCTGTGCAGACCTCCCGGCACTTGCCGGACTCACACCAGAAGGTTCGCACTACCTCAGGTGTTGTCAGAAGTGTCCCAGCAGCCAGGGCCAGGGCTCGGCTGTAGCCCTGCTTCCTGCTTGGGGGAGCAGGTGACAGCAACACCAGGAGGTGCCCAGATCACGCAGAGGCAACATGTTGGGGCAATCCAGGTCACCGCCCTAGAACAATGCTGCTCCCTGCCTTCAGGTGGGTGGTCGGGGTGCAGGGCAGCTCAGGCAAGGATGAGAGGACTCCAAGAGGGCTACCTTCAAAGCACCCCAAAGGGGTGCAAGAAGCATAGCCATGGCCCATCTTGGTACTTCTTTCTGAGCTGAGGACACTTTGAGAGTGAACTCAAGTTGGAAGAGGTCATTGTCTGAATCTGAGAAACAAGTCTGAATTCAAGTACATTTGTCAAGAAACATCTCTGGCTACGTGAAGTGGTAGAGGCTGACAGGGCCACCGAGCACCCAGGAGAGGCCTGTGTGCTCTGCTTTCATGCAGATCCACGCAGTCTGGAATGAATGTGCTATTTTCCTATAAATGGATGCTTCAAAAACATTTACAGATGCCCCCTCCTTTCCCTTAAACTGCTCTATTATCTTTCTTTCAGAAACACAAAAGTGTCTCTTGACCGCATACCTCCCCTTTAGCTGACAAGTTGTCTTTCCCTGCGGCCTTTCACAGAAGCACTTCTCCAAAAAGGTGTCCACACTCACGCCCCCACCTCCACCGACTCCCCAACGAGGCAAACGTAGCTTCTGTTCTCACTCCACTGACACCATGGGGCCCCTCCTTGTTGCCAAACCCAGGCCTCTTCTCTGTCCTGGTCCCGCTGATTCCCCAGAGGCTGTTCCTCTTGGGATCAGCATCTTGGGATCAGCTGCTGAGGGTGGGAGGGGACCAACACCTGTGAGGTGTGGGCTGGCCCCACTGGACAAGGGCTGTGATGACTGTGCCCTCCTGGCTTGTTTCCAGCCTCCCGGCCACTCCTTGTCCAGTTCCCCTCCTCCATCTCACCCCACCCCCACCCCCCACCCCTGGGTGACCCCATCCAGTCCCCAGCACCAGATACAGGTCGACACTTCACACAACGCTGAAGCCTGTGTCCCCAGGGATGGCCAACAGGCCACCCAAACTCTTGGTTTTCATCCACACTCTACTTGTTTCTCTTCCAGCTTCCCCGTCCCAGGAAATGGTGCTAGCAGGGTGGTAGATGAGGACCCTACGTCACTTCCTCCCTTCTCTGTATCTCATGTCAGCAAGTCCTGTTGGTTCTAACTCAAAGATATAACTGGAATGCAACTGGTCCTCCCCCTCCTCACTCTCATGACTGGGTTTTGGGCCACCAGCCTCTCACTGGACACACCAATAGCTTCCACATTTGCCCTTCAATTCTACCCCTTGAGAGCCGCCAAGGGTGACCCTCCAAAGTGGGTTATGATACCTGGTAGGGCCATCACCCCACTGACTTCTTGCTTCTTAAAAGTTTCTTTATTATCCTTATTTATTTCTTTATCAGAGGAAATTTAGAAGCAAATAGTTTTAAAATAAATAATTCAATGGTAAACCAATCCAGTCCAAAGATCTATTCACTCAATATTTTCTGTAGATCTCCCTTCTGTAGGCAGTGTTCTAGAGTATGAATGACTGCAGTCTGAGTTCATAATACTTTCCTTTGGGGGATTATTTCCTTTTACATAAACTCAATAAATAAAAACCTGGGTAGAGTAAACAAAAGCACCGGGGAGTTCCGTTTCTCTTAACCAAATGATTGATCACTTTAAGTGGTACAAGCCTTGTGGCATTCCTGGCGCATCAGAGATGGAGATGCGCATCGTTAGCAGACAGGGCAGCGCCCACGCTCTCGGGCAGGGCCGGCAGAGACTTACCTCCCTGAGACAGGTGTAGATGGGGCAGACGAGCACGCGGAAGGGCTCGCCCGTGCTGCTGCGCATGGTGCCGAAGACCTCGCACAGGAAGGTGATGAAGCCCAACCAGCGCTCCACATCCTGCTGCTGCAGCTCCTCCCGCACTGTGAAGTCCTTCTGCGGAGACACAAGAGACCATGTCAGCTGCACAGGAGTTGGGAGGGGCCCGGGCACCACCCCAGTCTGCCACTCTGCCTACTGGCTAAGGGCTAGGCCTGGGCAACTGGTAAACCCCATGATTTCCATGAGAAGGGCGATGGGTGATCTGTGGCTGGAGCATGAATGCTGAAGACTCACTTGTGGGCAGAAAGACCACCTTGATCTTTAGCCACAGCACCTCTTCTTCAGTGTCCCCAGATTGGGGGGCGCTACAGACTTGCCTCACTGACCCAGATACTGAGGTGGAGGGAATGAGGTAAAGGGGGAGATGACACCTTTCCCAGTCATCACCTCCTCCATTCAACTCCCTGGGGCTAAACTATCTCCTTTGCTAACCTCCAAATCATGTCCCCACAGCAGTGAAGGGTAACCACACACCCAGCAATGGGCATCTGAGGTCCATCTTGGCCCCAGCACTGGGCTAGAGACACAGCTACAACCCATGCCAGCAAGTGGCCCAGAGCATAGAAGGAAAACTAGAGGCATTCATTCACGCATTCATTCATCCTCCTTAAAAATACCATCGCCCCACTGTGTGCCAGGCACTGCTCTAGGAGGTAAGATAAGACATGTTCATTCATTTTAGTTCATTCAGTTATGAATGAACTAAAAGCCATTGGAGGGTTCCAGGTAAAGGAACTTTGGAGAACTCAGAGGTAGGAGTTATTCCTTTCAACTGGAAATTGGCATCTTGGAAGAGCTAGGATTCTGACCTGAGAACCTGGGGGAATTTCAGGTGGAGCAATGACCACAGGTGAGGCACCAGGAAGGTAACATGGAAGTTTGGGAACCAGGGAGGTCTTAGCCAACCTGTCCCCATTGTAGGTGGGTAGAGGGGAAAATGGGGTCAGGGCTGGGAAAGGAGGTTGGGGCTAGAGTGTGGATAATTGAAACCAGCCAAGGAGTCAGGTTCCATGTGATGGTTGGTAGGGAAGGTTTTGGGGGGTCATTGAAATGCCTTGGTCATACCTGTGCTCTTTTTTTTTGCGGTACGCGGGCCTCTCACTGTTGTGGCCTCTCCCGTTGGGAGCACAGGCTCCAGACGCGCAGGCTCAGTGGCCATGGCTCACGGGCCCAGCTGCTCCGTGGCATGTGGGATCTTCCCGGACCGGGGCACGAACCTGCGTCCCCTGCATCAGCAGGCGGACTCTCAACCACTGTGCCACCAGGGAAGCCCACCTGTGCTCTTTTGAAGGTTAATATGGCATAGGTGTGGAGACCAGAAAGGAGGCCACTGCAAAGGTCCAGACAGAATGAAATAAAAACCTGAACTCTCTGGCGACTGAAAGATTAGAATCTGTGGTAGATTAGGTTATGTTCAGAAGTTTCTTCCACCTTTCCCCTGGTCTTTGGGTTTGACCTTGTGACTTGCTTTGGCCAGTTCTGATCTTGGTCCTTAAGAGGCCTTAAGTATTTACGCTTACTCTCCTGTGCTGCTTCCATCATTGTGAGAAGGGGTGGCCACCATGGGGTGGCCCAATGGTCCCGGGAGGAGGATGAATTACTTTTCCTGCTGCCCCAGACCCTGCAGAGGGTGCTGTACTGTGGGCCTTGAAGTCATGAAACTTTGGGTAGTTCTATCCTCATTAACTTCTGTTTATCCCACTATATCTTTATGTGGTCAGAGCAGGGGCAGGCATTACCATTCCCATTTTAGAATGGGGGAACTGAGGTACAAGAGCTGAAAAGACTTGACCAAGGTCACCAGTACAAGAACTTGAATGAGAACCTAAGCCCTTCCATTGCTCTCTGCTCTGAGCCAAACGTTCTCAGCCCTGGTTGCTCACTGGAGTCACCTGGAGGAACTCTGAAGCTACTGATGCTTGGACTCCACCCAGAGAGGTTTGTGTCATTGGCCAGGGTGAGGCCAAGACACTGGTATATTTTCAAAGCTCCCCAGGTGACTCCAATGTGCAACCATGGTTGAGAACAACTCTAGACCTTTATAGAGTGCCAGCACGGGTGTTAAAATGGTGCCTCTGGGGCTTCCCTGGTGGCGCAGTGGTTGAGAGTCCGCCTGCCGATGCGGAGGACGCGGGTTCGTGCCCCGGTCTGGGAAGATCCCACATGCCGCGGAGCGGCTGCGCCCGTGAGCCACGGCCGCTGAGCCTGCACGTCCGGAGCCTGTGCTCCGCAACTGAAGAGGCCACACCACTGAGAGGCCCGCGTACCGCAAAAAAAAAAAAAAAAAGGTGGCCCTGTATCAGTGCCTGAGACGCCCTTTCTCTGTCTCCCATAAAAATACCCATGAGAGTGGACATAAGCCCCACATCACCGAGAAGGAAGATTACAGTTCACTGCAGACGCCTTACCATTGACTAAAATGCTGTCGTTGAGAAGTTCTGGGTGTCCAAAGACTCTTGGCCCCTACCCGTAAGACAAGGGTGAGATGGGGAGGGAGCTCGAGCTTAAGCCCTCCCTCTGTCTGCCGCTGGCTCGTAGGCAGTGAGCCTGTAACTGTTAACAAGCCCCCGTGCCTGTGCACTACGGCAGCTCCCGTCAGTACTGCTCTTATTCTAGTCATTGCAGATTCGGGGCAGAAGGAGGTGAAGTGGTCCCCTGCGTCCTCAGAGGCACAGTGTTCTCAGGCAAAGCCCTCTGGGAAGGAAAAGTCTCAGGGCAATGCAAACCAGGGACTGGAGTTTTTTTTAAAAAATGATTACCTCTGATCAAAGAACTACAGCTTGACTCAGTTTCCTCCTGATAATCAGTGGCATTGAGAGAGGATTCTGTTTTGGGCTAGTAGAACTCACTAGAACACTGAAGGTCTGCTGAATATGCGATATTGAATTTGGGATGTGCACACGAAGCCACCAGCTTCAGGTCTGAGGGGAGACTCGACTATTACCTCAGTAGACACTGAGAAACTCTAAGGATGATCTGCACAGCTAACACCAAAACCAAACCCAGCCTTTCTCATTCAAGGGTCAGGGAGGAGCGAAGAACTATGGCATCTGTGGAAAAATCCTGCACCGCAGAACATTACCTTGAAGATCTAATGGAAATGCATAACTCTGAAAATGTCAACTACAATACAGCAAAGATAAATAAAAAACCCAACTACAAACATGTGGGATTGTATGTCTGTTAACATAGATTCTGTGACATGTGATTAGTTAACAAAACCTTAGGTTGAGATGAAGTGTGAGACTGGAAATGGGGATAGGAGAGAACCAAAGGAAGTCAGAAATCCACAGCAAAATGAAATGTGAATTGGAGGCAATAAAGGATAGAATGGATACTGCAGAAAAAGTGATACATGAGACAGACTTGGAAAATGACTAGCTGAAGACAAAGCCATAGATTAAAAAAAGAAAGAAGAAAAAGGATAGAGAAGACAGAGAGTGGACATGAATTATAGAGGTTTTCAAAAGGACATCAGAATACACAGAACAAAGGACCCGAGAGAGAAACTTAAAGTTGAAAACAAACAAAACAAAACAACAAAAAAAAGAGCTGACTCTTCAGGCAAAAAGGGTTCACAGTGTTCCAGAGCCCCACTATTTATACTTAGCAGGAGAATTTTCTTTTTTTTAATTTCAAGGAAAAGGAAAAATTCTAAAAACAGCTTTGAAGGGAAAAAAACCCCTAGGTTTCTTACAAAGGAACAAAAATATGGTTGGCCTTATACTTCTATAATTGATGTTAAAATTCAGAGACACTGAAGCAACATCATATGTTTGAGGTGAAAAGAACACACCTAGCTATGAGTGAAAGCAAGACAAAGACATTTTACACAAGCAGATTTTTTAAAAATCCCACCCACATGCTTATCTTTAAAAGAATTACATGGTGCAGCTGCTATGGAAAATAGTATAGCGATTCCTCAAAAAATTAAATTATCAATATGATCCAATAGTTCCACTTCTGGGGATATATACAAAAGAACTGAAAGCAGGATCTTGAAGGGATATTTGCACACCCATGTTCAAAGGAGCACCGTTCATAATAGCCAAGAGGTGAAATCTACTCAAGTGTCCACTGACAGAGGAACGGATGAACAAAATGTAGTATATGCATGCAATGGAATATTGTTAAATCTTAGAATATTCTGATACATGCTGCAACGTGGGTGAACCCTAAGGACATCATGCTAGGTGAAGTAAACCAGTTGCAAAAAGGACATCAGGATACACAGAACAAAGGGATCGAGAGAATCATCATTGTACTGTGTGATTCCACTTATATAGGTATCCAGTGTAGTCAGATTCATAGAAACAGAAAGTAGAATGATGGTCGCCAGAGGTTGAGGAGACAGGGCAATGAGTAGTTGTTTAATGGATTAGAATTTTGGTTTTACAAGATGAAAAAGTTTTGGAGATTGATTACATAACAATGTGACTATACTTAACATGCCTAAACTGTACACTTAGAAAATGGTTGAGATGAGAACTTTATGCTTTTTTAAAACACAATTAAAAATAACTTAAAAATCAAAAACTTTCTTGAATACATGCTCCAGCCAAAAAACATTTACTACTCAACTCTGAGAAAATCATGGTGTACAAGGACCAGAAGTGAAAACTTGAAAGCAGGTAGATTTATGAAGTTAAATCAAAATAAGTAATTATAATTTTGGTTATAGGACTGAGTCAAAATCCAGAAATAATCCTCAAGAGAGAAGATATTTAATAAATAAATGTAACCTGAATAAGAATTTCATAGTAGTAGTAACCTAATAATCCAAGATTAAATTACTTAAGACTGATGAATACTGGTGGGAGAAGGAGAGAAGACTTGTAAGCACACAAAATTTCATAATTTAGACCATAAAGATTCGCAGGTTATTGCTTCTTTCTTAAGTTTGATAAATAGAGAAATAGACATTAAAGTGTGCTTTTAAAAATATTAAAACACTAGCAGCCATTAAGAGATATAAAAGAGATATGGGAACATATGTATATGTATAACTGATTCACTTTGTTATAAAGCAGAAACTAACACACCATTGTAAAGCAATTATACCCCAATAAAGATGTTAAAAAAAAAAAGTAAAACACAAGTAAAATCAAAGTAGTTTTCAAGATAACATTCATTAAGTAAAATAAAAATTATTGATATAGATAAAAATACAATCCATAATAGATAAAAATATACTGTATAGCACAGACTCAAACTACATCAAACAAAAGCTATTAAAACATAAGAAACAAACCTCATTATAAGCTGTGCTTCTACTACATATGTCAGAATACAGAAACTGTACAGGTTACATACTTGGACTAAGAATTAAGAACAATTTTAAAAATAGCCAATTACTTGTTTAAAAGGCATTCTCCTAAAGAAAGATGGAATGAAAATGTAATCAAATATACAATAATAGATTATTTAGGAAATAAAGAGCTGTAAAAACTTGTGTGATGTGGTCAAAGCTATAATGAAAGGTAAATTTATAGTCTTAACTATTTTGGCTATTTAAAAAGGAAGCAAAGGGACTTCCCTGGTGGAACAGTGGTTAAGAATCTGCCTGCCAATGCAGGGGACAGGGGTTCGAGCCCTGGTCTGGGAAGATCCCACATGCCATGGAGCAACTAAGCCCGTGCACCACAACTACTGAGCCTGTGCTCTAGAGCCTGCGAGCCACAACTACTGAGCCCACGCACCACAACTACTGAAGCCTGTGTGCCTAGAGCCCATGCTCCCCAACAAGAGACGCCACCGCAAGGAGAAGCCCGCGCACCGCAACGAACAGTAGCCCCTGCTCGCCGCAACTAGAGAAAGCCCGCACAGCAACGAAGACACAATGCAGCCATAAATAAATAAGTCTATTAAAAAAATAAAAAATAAAAAGGAAGCAAATATAACCTCTAAACTGACTACTGAGTGCTTGCAAAGTACCTCTGAAAAACTGAGATGTGCTGTCTGTGTAAAATAGACACTAGTTTTTAAAGACATAGTATGGAAAAAAGAATGTAAAATGTCTAATATTTTAGAAATACTAATTATATGTTGAAATTCTGAATATATTGGGTATAGTGCAATACAATATTAAATTTAAAAGTACATATGTGGGTCATGTTATACTTCTATTGAACAGTGTTAATCTGTATATTCAACTCAAAAAACTTAGAAAACCACCAATAACTAAGGAAATATGTGAAAGGACAAAATGCAGAAATTAATTAGAAAATAAAGAAAGGAAATTATATGTAAAAACAAGAAAGCAGAAATAGAAATAAAATTAGAAATATGATGCTCAACTTTGCTAATTACTAGAGAAATGCAAATTAAAACTACAATGAGGTATCACCTCACACCAATCAGAATGGCCATCATCAAAAAATCTACAAATAATACATGCTGGAGAGGGTGCGGAGAAAAAGGAGCCCTCCTACACTGTTGGTGGGAATGGAAATTGGCACATCCACTGTGGAGAACAGTATGGAGGTTCCTTAAAAAACTAAAAATAGAGCTACCATATGATCCAGCAATCCCACTCCTTGGCATATATTTGGAGAAAACTAGATATATGCACCCTAATGTTCATTGCAGCACTATTTACAATAGCCAAGATATGGAAGCAACCTAACTGTCCATCGACAGATGAATGGATAAAGAAGATGTGGTATATTTATACAATGGAATATTACTCAGCCATAAGAAAATGAAATAATGCCATTTGCAGCAACATGGATGGACCTAGAGATTATCATACGAAGTGAAGTAAGCCAGACAGAGAAAGACAAATATCATATGATATTGCTTATATGTGGAATCTAAAAAAAAAAAAAAATTGATACAAATGAACTTACATACAAAACAGAAATAGACCCACAGACATAAGAAACTTATGGTTACCAAAAAGGAAAGGAGGGGTGGGATAAATTAGGAGTTTGGGATTAACATAAACACACTACTATATACAAAATAGATAACCAACAAGGACCTACTGTGTAACACAGGGAACTATACTCAGTATTTTATAATAACCCATAAGGGACAAGAATCTGAAAAAAAAAATGTATAACTGAATCACTTTGTTGTACACCCGAAACTAACACAACATTGTAAATCAACTATACTTCAATAAAAAAACTGCAATGACTAAAAAAAAAAAAAAAGAAAAAAATATGAACAATATATGTAAACAGATATGGAGTAGATTAAAAAGCACAATAAAAACTATTTACCACTCTATGATGATGATTTTGGAAAAAAGGATGAAATACGTGCTTTTTTAGAAAATAAATATCACCGAACTTCACTGAAAAAATAAATTAAAAGCCAGAAAATCATAAAATGAAAAGTTCTGAATTACATATTATAAGGAGGTCTCTAAACTTCTGACTCTTCTAGGTAAGTTGATTCACATTTTCAAAAAATTAGATATCTGCTCTGCTATGTAAACTGGTCCAGAACACAGAAAAAATAAGCTTTTCCCGTTCCTTATTACCAAAATCTCATAATGATAGTAAATTACAAATAAGGAAGTCTATGGGCTAATCTTTCTAATGTGAGTAGACATAAAAGTCCCAAATGAAATACTAACAAATAGATACATTATAACCAAGTAGATTTTATCCCAGAAAGGCAAGGATGATATAGTATCAGTACATCTATAAACATAATATCAATAGCCCTGATTAAAAAACAGCAGCAACATTCATGACCCTTGGAAGGAAAGAGGTACAATGATTGGATAAGATTATATATGTGAAAACCCCAAGAGAACTCTCTAATAAAGGTCAGAATTAACAAGAGAGTTTAGTAACTAATTAATAGTATTTAGGTGTAAACTTAATATACAAAAATCAACAGCTTTTTTATGACAGAATTAACCAGTGAGACATTTTAATGCACAAAAGCTCATTTAATAAGCAATAAAAGTTCTTAAATGACATTATTAAGAAATGTGCGATTTCTATGAAGAAAATTGCAAAACTGAACAGAGAAATTTAAGAGAAAGCCTTAAACAAGTGAAGAAACACATAATATTCCTTAATGGGTAGACAGCACTGAAAAGATGGTAATTTTCCTTGAAATAATTCACAAGTTTAACACCAATTTGTATGCCATATTCCAACGGGAATGTTTTGGAGGGAAAGGGGAAATGGAGACTTGAAAAGAACATCCTAAAGGTAATTTGAAAGAATAATAGGGAAATAGCTAAAAACAAAATAGAACAAAATTGGAAAGAGTTATATTACTTTCACCTATCCGAAAGCTTTAATAATTAAAAGGGTGTGGAACTGACATAAGAATGAATAGCTAGATCAGATAGCCTAGAAACAAATTTGGCATCCATAAGGGTTTATCACATGGCCCCTAGAGAACCACAAATCAGTAGCAAAGGAAGCATTATTCACTCAAGCAATGATGCAGGAACAGCTGTCTACGTCGGGGTGGGTGTGGGGTGGAGTGGATAATTTAGAGTCTCCTTTCACACTGGCCCCTAAAATGAATTCCAGATGAAATAAAGAGGTAAATGTTAAAGAAAGAAAAAAAAAAAAGGACAAACCATAAGAACTTGAAGAAAATTAAAGTATTTATCGAATTTCTGGATGGAGAAAGGCCTTCTAAATTAAAACAAGAGGAATCCATCAAAAATCGAAATATTATAAACACACTTAGAAGGCAATGGATACACCAGGAAAAATACCTGCAATAAATGTGACAAAAGGTAATGGTCTTAATATTTAAGTAGCTTGTTCAAATTGATATTAAAAGTACTAAATCCCTCATGGACAAAACGAGAAAGGGCATTAAAAGTTAATTCATATGTGAAAACATAAATTGTTGACAAATATATAAAAAGAAATTAAATCTCAGTAGCTACCAAAAGAATGAAAATATCATTTTTTTCCACCTTCTATGTTAGCAAAGCTTAAAAACCAGTAACTGGGCTTCCCTGGTGGCGCAGTGGTTGAGAGTCCGCCTGCCGATGCAGGGGACACGGGTTCATGCCCTGGTCCGGGAAGATCCCACATGCCGCGGAGCGGCTGGGCCCGTGAGCCGTGGCCGCTGAGCCTGCGCATCCGGGGCCTGTGCTCCACGACGGGAGAGGCCACAACAGTGAGAGGCCCGCGTACAGCAAAAAAACCCACAAAACCCCCCCCCAGTAACTGTCACTGCTGGTAAAATGAAGTAAGATAGGCACTCTCATAATATGGGCCATGTAAACTGGTATCACTTTCCTGAAAAAAATCTTAAAATAAGCCTTTGGGGACTTCCCTGGTGGCGCAGTGGTTAAGAATCCATCTGCCAATGCAGGGGACACGGGTTGGAGCCCTGGTCCGGGAAGATCCTACATGCTGCGGAGCAACTAAGCCCGTGTACCACAACTACTGAGCCTGCGCTCTAGAGCCCGCAAGCCACAACTACTGGGTCCATGTGCCACAACTACTGAAGCCCGTGCGCCTAGAGCCTGTGCTCCGCAACAAGAGAAGCCACCGCAATGAGAAGCCCACTCACCACAACGAAGAGTAGCCCCTGCTTGCCACAACTAGAGAAAGCCCGTGCGCAGCAACGAAGACCCAATGCAGCCAAAAAAAAAAAAAAAAAAGCCTTTCAAGTGTTCTTATTGTTTGATCCAGTAATTGCACTTCTGGATAATTATCATAAGGAAATAATTTAAAATAACAGGAAAAATAAGCTTAATACACACAAAAATTCAAAAACTTAAGCATCCAACAATAGGGGAATGATTAAGTAAATGATGATTCATGGACCCATTAAAAATACGTTTATGAGAAGTTTATAACAGCTTGGGAAAATGGCTGTGTAATGCTAAGTGAGAAAAACAAAAGCAGGGACTTCCCTGATGGCGCAGTGGTTAAGAATCTGCCTGCCAATGCAGGGGACATGGGTTTGTGCCCTGGTCCGGGAAGATCCCACATGCCACGGAGCAACTAAGCCTGTGCTCCACAACTACTGAGCCTGCGTTCTAGAGCCCATGAGCCATAACTACCGAGCCCGCGTGCCACAACTACTGAAGCCCGTGCACCTAGAGCCCGTGCTCCGCAACAAGAGAAGCCACCACAATGAGAAGCCTGCGTACCACAACGAAGAGTAGCCCCTGCTCACTGCAACTAGAGAAAGCCCGAGCGCAGCAAAGAAGACCCAATGCAGCCAAAAATAAATAAATAAATAAATATTTTAAAAGAAGAGAAAAGAAAAAGCAAACTTGCAAATATTATATAATCTCGTCCATGAATAAAAACAATATTTTTTATATAAGGAAAAAGATGAGAAATATCCAAAGTGTTAACAGTATTTGTTTCTCAATAGTGGAATTATGGATGACCTTTATTTCTTACATTTTTATTATTTTCTGAATTTCCCCACTTTTCTGAGAACGTTTAGTTTTATAGTCAGAAAAACAGTTACTTAAAAAGAAACTGGCAGATCGTGACCCTTTTCCTTGATTTTTTTGATTAGGACATCGAAACTCTTGGAGTGACCTGCCAGCTAGTGGTGATTCTCACTACCAGGGTGGGGAAGTGGGCTGTGAACTTGCCCAGCCCAGAGGCCACCAAAAGCCAGCCTATGTGTCTCTTCTGGGCGCATACGTTGTAGGTTGCCAACTTCTCCCCTGGAACAAGGAGCTCTTTTTTGCCAACTGAAACCAGCCATCCCCTGGGTCTCCAGCTCTGCCTTCAACCTCAGCCTTTCGCGTCCAGAACCAGCAAGGGGCCTCAGATTGGTGGCAGCCATTTCAAAGACTGGTATTTGGCTCGAGGTTCTCATCTGACTGGCAGGCTCCCTCCCAGCAACCCCTAGTGCCTTTCCCCAAACTTTAAGCCTACCATTTAAGCCTCGTTTCCTGCCTAAAACTATTTATTGACGTACTGCTATTTCCTGCACCGGCCACATCAATAAGCCCTGAAAGCCATTCAGTGTCTCAGGTTTCTCAAGGCATTCTGGGAAATTCTTTCCTGCTCTGTATAACCACATGAACTCTGGCATGATAGAGTCCTGTGGTC
This sequence comes from Orcinus orca, assembly GCF_937001465.1. Taxonomy (NCBI): domain Eukaryota; kingdom Metazoa; phylum Chordata; class Mammalia; order Artiodactyla; family Delphinidae; genus Orcinus; species Orcinus orca. The sequence goes on from NC_064573.1 coordinate 24,627,337, forward strand.
AAGCCAAAAACAGCTGCATACAGGCAAAGGGGGAACCCCCCCATCGGGCGGCCAGCGGCTGCAGCAGGGAGATGGTGCCCTGAGAGACGGAAGGCATTAGGGCACAAGGATCTTAGTGTATTCTGAAGCTTCCTGAGGTAGATGGCAGCCCCACCAATCCCTGCAAACTCACCATCATTTCCTTCTCCTAAAACAAATGACCAAGGGAAATTTGCCCATCCACATTCTACATCCCTGGTGACTCTGGTTTGTTTCTGTGCAGAGAGGTAGCTGCTGCTGCGATGTCCCCAGTGCGGAGGAGAAAGTGCCCTTTTATTTACTGCTGGCAGGAAGTTTCTTTTTCCTTGAGAAGTCACGAGGAAACGTGAGAGGGGTGGGTCCTGGGAGCTGGTGACAGCCCACCAGCAATGAGTTGATCCCAGTCCTTCCCCCAGGCCATTGGTTGGAGGGCTTAAAAAGAGTATTTGCCAGAATTCTTTACACTGGCAAGAGGATGGTTGTTTTCAAATAGAAGGTACTCTGTTTTTTATTCGGCGCAAACTTTCCCTTCCATCAGGTTTTTGCTCCCATGTTGGCTCCTCAGGGGGGCCTCCGCTGACTGCCTCTCTAAGATAGCAGCCCCCAGGGCTCATTGTCTGGCCCTGCTCTATTTTCCTCCTAGCCCTTATCATCTGTATCAGGTCCTGTATTTGTTGATGATCTGACCCTTCACTAGAAAGAAAGTTTCACTAGGTCTGGAGTCTTGTTGTCTTATCCATTGCCACGTCCCCTAGAATGGTACCTGGCTCATAGCAGGCATTTGGTGAACATGTGGGTAAAGATTCCACGCTAAGTGATCAGACAGCTCTTCTTTCAGAGGCCAACCTGTTCAGAGGGAACAGGCTGCCACCATTCTTTTCTTTTCTTTTTTTCTTTCCTGAGTTCTTTTTTTTTTTTTAAATACATCTTTATTGGAGTATAATTGCTTTACAATGTTGTATTAGTTTCTGCCGTACAACAAAGTGAATAAGCTATATGCACACACATATCCCCATATCCCCTCCCTCTTGAGCCTCCCTCCCACCCTCCCTATCCCACCCCTCTAGGTGGTCACAAAGCACCAAGCTGATCTCCCCGGCAGCCTCCCACCAGCCATCCATTTTACATTTGGTAGTGCATGTATGTCAACGCTACTCTCTCACTACGTCCCAGCCTCCCCTTCCCCCGTGTCCTCAAGTCTGTTTTTAACATCTGCATCTTTATTCCTGCCCTGTCACTAGGTTCATCAGTACCATTTTTCTAGATTCTATATATATGTATTAGCATATGGTATTTGTTTTCCTCTTTCTGACTTACTTCACTGTGTATGAACAGACTCTAGGTCCATCCACCTCACTACAAATAACTCAATTTCATTTCTTTTTACGGCTGAGTAATATTCCATTGTATGTATGTGCCACATCTTCTTTATCCATTCGTCTGTCGATGGACACTTAGGTTGTTTCCATGTCCTGGCTATTGTAAATAGTGCTGCAATGAACATTGTGGTACACGTAACTTTTTGAATTATGGTTTTCTCCAAGTATATGCCCAGTAGTGGGATTGCTGGGTCATATGGTAGTTCTATTTTTAGTTTTTTAAGGAATCTTCATACTGTTCTCCATAGTGGCTGTATCAATTTACATTCCCACCAACAGTGCAAAGACGCTCAACATCACTAATCATTAGAGAAATGCAAATCAAAACCACAATGAGGTATCACCTCACACCAGTCAGAATAGCCATCATCAAAAAATCTAGAAACAATAAATGCTGGAGAGGGCGTGGAGAAAAGGAACCCTCCTACCATTCTTTTCTAAATTCAAGACTTGAGAGGACAGAGCCAGTACGTTTGCCAGGATCCACCTTTTCTTTCATTTGTGGCTGTTATTTCACTCCCCAGACATATTCTTCCCAACTGCTCTGTGCCAGTCTGGTACAGTCCATCTTGTAGTATTTGTTTCACTTTTGAGGGTAACATTTTTGTCACAGGGTGAGGTTTCTCTGCTTATTTGGGGCTTTTTCCCCTCTTTCAAGGTTGCGTCAAGTAAGCCCATGCCATTCTGTAGAGTCGCCCTTTGCGCCGGGGTCACCTGTGGTTTTCACCTGGCTACTCCCCCGCCTTGGGCCTCCCCATCAGTCACCTGGCCCTTTAGTGCTGTTTGCTACAGCCATCGAAGCCCATCTGCACACTCCCCTCCTCACTTCCCCCTCCCTCCTCTGTCCTCCTGTCTCAGCCCAGGGCCTGCTTGCCTGCCCCGAGTGGGTAGAAATAGGCCCTGGGTAGTTCCTGGGAAGTTCCTGTCCTGTTCAGTCATTATCATTTGGGGGGACCCCAGGGCAGGAGCTTCCACCTCACAGAAGGTGATATGGTCCTTTCTTGGCACCTGGTCACAGGCGCAGAGGCAGGGGCGTTCCCAGGCTGATGACTGGTCTGGAGGGGAAACTGCAGACACTACGGCAGATCGATCTCCCCTGGCCTGAGAGAGAACCCCGAATGTGCCATTTCCTGTCCTTTCCTGGGACCTTTGGGCTCCATGAGACACCTCTGTACCCTTATGAAAGAAGGATTCAGGGATGTGAAGCTACCGTAAGTTAGTTTCTGTGACTTAGGACCAAAAGGAACTGATCAGAATGACAGTTGGCCCCTCCTCTGTGAGGGAAGAGTGGCTCCCAGCCAGGGGATGAAATGGGGCCGAGTGGGAAAGGAGGGTGGGCTGAGGCTGGGTGGGCATCCTTCCAGCAGAGCCTGGCATCAGGAGAGGAGGAGTGGGGAGAATGGGCTAGCTGGCCAGCACCTGTGTCTTGGACGGTCCTCCCTGGGTGGCAGCCCACGCCCTGCCTTTCGCACACGCACTTGGGGCAGCATGACGGAAGGATCGCCCAAGTCTTGGCATCACTCTGACTGGGTCAGACAGACCTCCTTGGCTTCAAAGAGTGACGTGTGCAATGGATGTGGCACACACAGTAGGTGTTTAACAAGTGGCAGAGAGACCTCCTGGTTATCGTAGCCTGAGTCATTCTGTCTACCAAAGCTGGCCCCAGACCTGGCCACCCTCTCCTTCTGGCAGGCTGTGTGTGCGGCCCCAGCCAGGGGGTGTATGGCCAGGCTGCACTCACAGCTGGCCATCACGGCCACATCTGTGTGGCCACAGCTGCCAGTCTTGGCTCAGTCCTGCTGGGCCCTGAGGCCTGGCCCTGGGGATTCAGCTGTACCTCTACTCTGGAACAGTGGGACTCTGACCTGCAGGTCACTTTGGCTTGGGCAATAGTTTGCAGCAGGCCTGCATCTTGTCTGCAGAAAGAAGGCACCCCAGAGGCCGGTGTGAGGATGAGACTACAGCTTCCGCCCTGGGACTGGTTCCTACTTTGGGTTCTGATGTCTACTGGGCCCTGCCTTTGGGCATGTCCTTACCCTTCGCACTCCAGGCTGGACCTTTCCCTGAGTAGCCTTGACCTCCACAGGCCACGGCCCAGACACCCAACCATATGATGCCAAAGCCCTTATCACTCCACTGCTTCCCTCTGTTCTGCCCCCAGACACTGTTAGATGGCATTCTTGGCTGGACAAACCCTCTCCAACTAGTTAAAGCACACAGGGCCTGAACTGGTTTATGTGGCAGGGGTGGAAGGGCGTGGTCCCCAAGAACATAGCTGGTCCACGGGGCTCAAACAATGACAGAGCTGGTCCTCCCTGCTCTTGCTTCTGCCTGTCTTAGCTTCGTGCATGTTGACCACTTTGTCTCCTGCCTGGGTCTCCCTTTGCAATGGCAAAGATGGCCACCAGTAGCTCCCAGTCTCTATCATGACCCCTCTTTCCTGTGTCCAACCCGCAAATCTCAGGGAAGGATTCTGATTGGCCCTGCTCGTCAGATGACCATCACTCAGACCAATCGCTGTGGATGTGGAGACGGGGTTCCCTGATTTGCCAGACCCAAGTCACGTGGCCAACTCTGTGGCTGGGCAAGGTTGGGCCCTGTGACAGATCCCCAGACCACAGACAGACAACAGCCGCCTACTGCAAACATAGACCCTGGCCTGGAACCATGAGCATGGCCGTCACCAGTGCCTGAAACTCTCCTGAGCATCACGTCAAATTCCCCATGTGCCGGTTGTGACTGCTGCCCTTTGAGTCCCACCCAAAAGAATAAAGAGAGAGTAACATTATTGGGATAATCTTGAATCTGTTCTAGTAAACACACATGAACGTCATGCCCCAAATGCTGGCCCTTTATTATTATTAATAAACAAAGCACCGGAGACTTTCTCTGTGACTGACGGACACCGAGGCTGAGAATGCGTTCTCCCTGGCATTTGGCTCCAGGTGAAGGGAATACACTGTGGCTGGGAACTGCCATCAGCCACTTCCAGTTTAATCTAGAATATTCTGGAGACATTTTTCAAGCTTCCCAGGGTGTGAGCAAAATCTGGGTTGGCAAAATCAGGTCAGGTAGGCTCAGCTCTGCTGATCCGTAGGAGGCGCGGGGTAGTGGCGCTGGGGTGCAGTGAAAAGAAGCTGAGAAGCTGGGCTGATTCAGTGGGAATTCTGTCTCGCACTTATGCAGGCATGAAGCCTCATTCTCAGGCGAGGGGGAGCCAGCACCTGCTGCGGCTGTGGCCTTGAAATGCCCTCAAAAGAGGCTGGAAGGAAAACTCTGAGCAGGAAGAGAAGGCCGGACTGCCTGACAGGACTACAGGTGGACGGGCAGGAATGCCTGCAAGCAGGGTGTCACAGGGTTCACCTGGCCTCAGGAAGACACCTCCAGGTACCACTTCCCAGGTACGGGTGAGTCAGAGCGCTTAAGTCCACAGACCTAGGGCAGCCCTCGGTAACCAGACACTCAGCAGACTCTTCAGTGCTGGCGCCCTGGCCTCCCCGGCCTCGTCCATTTGCGTCCATTGCGGCCTGATGTTGTTCTAATAGTACCACCATACATTTACATAACAATTTTCTTTCCCAAGCACTTCCCACAAACATTGCCACCTCTGCCCTACACAGCATCGTACGCGGGAGGAAGAGATCCTGGGATCTGATCACCCTTCCAAGGCTGGTAGGGCTGGAACCCGGGTCTCTAGTTCTGCTTCTGCTGTTCTTTCCCCCCTAAAGGCATCCTGTGTGAAAAGACCCACTTGTACATAGGACAGCTGCCTGCCTCTGCCCTGCACTTCCCTGCAGGTCCCCCCGGATGACAGGGCCCAGCTGTTGACTCTGCAGAACTGGGATTCCTCCCCGCCCGGCTGCTGTCCTGCCCAGAGAGTGGCCATGGGCTTGGAGGCAGGTATGCACCAGGGTCTGGCCGCGGCCCAGGTAGGTCTCATCCGTTATGCAGAGCTCTGTGTGGAGAGGGTGGGGAGTGGGCTGGGGGCATGCTCACCAAGGCCTCAGCTTGAGGAACTGCAAAATAAAGGGCAACGAGTCTAGTTTGGGCAGGGCACCGTGTGACTATCAGGCCGGTCTGTGAAAAATCTGCCTCAGTGTCCTCATCTGTCAAATGGAAAGAGACTATGTGACCTGCACGGGGTCAATGGGGTGATGGAGTGATGAAACAGATGTGAAAACCCAGGGGAAAAGCCGTGAGTCCCCTAAATAGAACAGGGCAATGCCCACAGCCTGAAATTTGAGAAACTAGGCACACAGGGGACACATGTTTTGTCCAGGGTTTTCTGTGGGAGGAAAGTGGGAGCTGGGGCCAGAGCCCAGCTTATCAGCTTTCTGGAGATTCCTAGAGTCTGCTCCCAGAGTTTCTGCCCAGACCAGGTTCTACCCGAAGAGTCAGGCCACCTCGTCCGGGCAGAAACGCTGTCCGGGATCCCACTGTTCAGTGCCAGGCCCACAGGCCACGCTCTGGAAGCAACTGGAAGCTGAAGACTTGTGAAATCCTGCTTTCAGTGAGAAGCCACATTACTTCTGAAACTGTTTGGAAGGCTAGCGATAAAAATAGATGATCACACAGGCATTATTACACTATTTATAGAATTCGAGAAAACCCCTTGAATTGCTCATGAAAAGATTTGGCCTATAATGGGGATTCCAGAATGACTCAGCCTGAAGCCCAAATCCACCCGCGACTTTGAACTTGGCCACAGATGAAGTCTTCGAAAGTCACATTAACATTTACGGGGCATTATCCCTCAGGGAAGCTGTGATGGTTGGGGGGGCACACATCTTTTATCAATCTGTATCCCAAAATGTTTACCAGACGACAGTTAAGCAACAGCGATAGGTGGGGCACGCAGTGAGAGCTGGGGCAGAGGAGAAGGCCTTGAGGTGCAGTGGGCTCAGGGAAGGCCAAAATTTGCATCTGTGAAATGGGGATCCTGGCTCCTGCCCTACCTCTGGAGACTGTATGGAGATATGGATGTGGAAGCGATCGTCATGCCTGGTATCTTTTGCAAAGATGCGGATGGAAGCTGTTGGATGGAAGCTGTTTGCATCGGGCTCTGTCTGAACAGGCCCACTGTTGCAACATGCCATTCCCTTTGGTCCTACCCATCTGGACTTGATGTCTGCTCTGTGCTCAGCGCTGCAGGGGTTGGGGTGGCCCCAAGGGAAGCACTCAGGCTCTCTCGATGAGCCGAGAGCTCCAGGCCGCAGACCAGATGGGGCCTCATGTGTTCCAAGGAGCCTCGGGCCAACTCTGGGGGTGGGTGACGGGGGTCGGGTGGGCAGGCTCTGAACGCCTTGGTTTCAGGCAGAGCCCCTCCACTGGATCTGTTTCACATGGTGGAGGATATGCCCGAAATCGAGTTTGGAAAAAATAACTCTGCTGCTAAAAATGTTTGAAAACCACTGGTGTGTCAAGAGTACGCACCATGGCCTCTAAGCCAGACAGGTCTGGATCATCAGACTCCTACCCGGCCCTCAGACCTCGGCAAACCCCAAGACCTCCCACAGTCTCACATTCTCCAAGCGGGAAAGGGTAACAGGGCTAGACACAGCAAGAATGAAAACTGCCTGGCCAGGGAGAGACTCAGTGGGTGACGGGCCCTTCCTCGCTTCCTTGGCCTTCCCCAGTTAGGGCCCAAGGACCTCCATGGCAGGTGTGATCTGTCTGAATTCCCACCCCTTGGCCACCCTAGAAAGGGAAGTTTCCTAGGGAAAATGGTAGATGCTAAGATGGGAAGCTCATGCTGCCCTTATTCATGTTTCCATTCATTTTAAGGTGGATGGAGGGAAGGAATGATTCCTCATCAATACGGGATCCAACATGACCCAAGACAGAAGAGGGACCTCTGAGACCAGAAGGGGTATGTTATCCTTACTAAGAAATCATCTAGCGGGAAGACCAGAAGACTTGCCATTTTGGGGCTATGTGTCTTTGGGCAAGTTATTCACCTCATTGGGCCTCAGTTTGGTCATCCTCAAAATGAAGCCAAGTATACTTGACCATCAGGCCCCTGAGTGGTGGTGAAGATTGAATAAGGCAATGGACATGCAATCACCTGGTGAGCTGAGAGTGCTCTACGAGACTGGGTGGTTGGTCCTCATGGATGGACCAGCAATGGTCCACCAGCCCCTTAAAGTCCATCTTGGTCCTGACCTTGCACAAGGTAGTTGGCTCAACAGACCCTTCCCGAATTGATGCACGTGATCAAGAGCTGCTGGCCACCACTGGTCACTTTCCCCACCTGTGGTCTTGCTGACCAGGCGCCTCCTGTCAAGCCACACGCTGGATGGTGGAGGAGGCGCCATGTGCTAGAGTGGGCTTTGCCTAATCTCAGCACACTCGACATTCTGGACTGGATTCTTCTTCTTTGCAGGGGGTATCTTGTGCATCGTAGGTCTCTACCCACTCGAGGCCGGTCGCAGTCCCCACCCTCGCTCATAGCTGTAGAAACCAAAAATATTTCAACATTTCCAAACGTCTGCTGGGGGCAAAATCACCCCCAGCTGAGAGCCACTGCCTGGAGCGATCCCTTGCACACTCCTGCCCCCACTGGGGCAACTTATTAGGACCCAGCAAGATGCAGAGGTCCTGCAGCTGTCTTTAGAAACCTTCTAGGGGCTGCATAGGACACACACCTGCGCGCCAAGCAGCTACTTCACTGGGCTCAGAACGGAGCTGGCGCTAACTCAGCAGACCCCGCAGCGGCGTGTATAACCTGCCCCTGCACCCAGTCTGCAGACTGTGGCCATGTCCCCTCTTGCGGATTATAGATACAGAATGATGGTTTAAAGAAAAGCATGGGGGGTTCAAAACCCCAAGAGGGTAAAAATAAAGCTTGGGCTCTGGCACTGACAGCTCTGTGCTTGGGTTGTGATGTCAGCTCTGTGAGCAAATTACCTTTCATCAGTCTGACTGTATTTTTAAATGTGAACAGCTTGGCACACTTAACACTACTTATTTGGGGGTGCCTTGGACAACAGATAATTCAACTGCGTTTACCAGATGACACTGACAAATATTTCCCACGCCTGTGTCCCCAGATAAAAATAACGCCAGCTTGCTCACAGGTCTGCAGAAAGAAAGGGCAGGAAGTCGGCGGTACCAGTCGTGTCTGGCACCTCCTCCCCGCCGCGCCGGCCCTTGGTGGCGCTGGCTCTGCTGCAGGCAGAGGCAGGGTTACCCAGGTGACATGTGATGTTCTGACTGTGTGAGAGGAGTGCAGAGGGCCTGGTGTTGTGTCCCTTCTCAGGCCACCGGCTCTGCCCGCCATAGAAGGCTGTGCTTCCTTAGCAAACATCCAAGGAGAGTGCAGAGAGCATTGTGTGAGCTTGGGCAATCACCTGGCCTTGCTGAGCCCCATCTGGAGAATGGGTTCATACAACATGCCCTACTACCTGTCATAGATACTGTGAGATCCAGATGCCTGAATCCTGTCCCATAGGGTAGAGGATGGCTGCAGACCTAGAAGCATGGGCCTCTGTGGAGTGAGCCCTTACAGCATTTCCCCTGCAACCAGCATGCATGGTGCCTGAGGGCGCCCCATCCACACTGCACCTTTAGGATAAGACTTTGTTTCTCCAGCAACCCCCCAGTCAAACCACAGGGTAAAACATTAACTACAAATCACACTGGCACAGTTCAACTGATCAGAAACGTGCCCTTCTATGAGAAGAACCAGACTTAAGACAGGTGGGATCTGAAGGGAAGAAAACTAGGGATAGTTTAGAAAATTAGGGGTAGTACCATGGGAAATCAGCTATAGGGTGACTGATCACAGGAGGCCCTGGAGTCTATGGGGGGCTTTGACAAGGATATCGGCGACCCAGGCCAGGAAGGCTGTTGATGCAGGCCGCTGACATGGCCCTTTTTACTCTGGGCTGGGCACATCTGACTCCAGCTGTCAGAGAAAAGCCTGGACGGTGTAAAGGATGGCCCTAAGGAAGCTGTAGGTCTCTAACTCAGAATTCCCATTGCAAAAGTATCTCGAGAGCACTTACGAATATTCCAGAAGCCACGAGTACGTAAGAGAGGTTAGCCTGTTCTAATTCTAGGTCCTGCTCCCCAGTCAGCCTCGGGGTGGCTGCGGGGTACACATGTCCAAGTGTGCAGGGCAGGATACATGGGCATCACTGCAAGGTCAGATATGGTCGCTTCCTTAGGATAATGTTCACGTTGATAAGCTGTTTTCTGTTCTAACCACCTCCAGCAGGTCCCCTCTTCCTGTGTATAAACCCTCACTGATCCAAAGGCTAAAAAAAAAGGCTGAGTGTGGAAATGTTTGCCATTTTCAAAAGTGGTCCCTCAGTAGGTGTTTCCGTCCTCTGCCCTAAGCCTGCCATTCCAGCACCAGCGCGTGAAAGATGGTGCCAGGCTTAGTTCTGTGGATGGCAAAGAAGTTGTCTTTCCCAAGGCATGGATGGTTAAGGTTCCTTCCTTTTTGGGGGAAAATAATTCCATTTTCCATAAGCATTAAACTCTTACACAAAGAGAGAGCGTCTGAAGTTCTTCCGCACACAGAATTCTGAGTCATCAAGCAAGTGACAAAAAAGAAGGGGTGCATACTCAAGTGCGGAACCCCATTCTGGGGATCCAGAGGAAGGCGATCTGGTCATACCCCCCAGCTTAGTAAGCTCCTGGGGAAAATGCAACCCACATGTTTGAAAGCGCTCAGAGAATACAAGCACCTCTTTATAAGCCATTTTAAGAAACTTAAATAAATAAATAAAACTAAGAAGTGATTTTTTTTCCTCCCAACAAACATCTTCATTAAATGGAAGAATTCACTGCAAGCTTCTTTTAATCTGGGGAGTCCTTACAACAATCCTGGCTGAATGAAAAGGTGATATACAGGCTCGCGTCTGTGGTCCATTTCTCACCAACTGCAAGTTATTATAACCCAAGGGATTTGAAGACCTTGGAGAAATGAGGTTGGGGAAGAAGCAAAGGCCCACAGGGATGCTGGCAGAGAATGGCGATTACCCAGGCACTTAGGGCAGCAGATGGGCCTCCCTCCAGCACCTAAGTCCTGGTTGGATATGCCGTCCTTCAAGGAGAAGGCAACCTTACAGCCTGAGGATCAAAATACCTGGCCTGGAGTAATGCCAATTGCTTCCAAAACATGGCTTCTTCCTAACGTGAAAGTAACATCAGGTAAAGCCAACACAGGAAGTGAAGGCAAAACTAACCACTTGTCAGGCTTCCCTGGTGGCGCAGTGGTTGAGAGTCCGCCTGCCGATGCCGGGGACACGGGTTCGTGCCCCGGTCCGGGAAGATCCCACATGCCGCGGAGCAGCTGGGCCCGTGAGCCATGGCCGCTGGGCCTGCGCGTCCGGAGCCTGTGTTCCTCAATGGGAGAGGCCACAACAGTGAGAGGCCCGCGTACCGCAAAAAAAAAAACCCAAAACAAAAAACTAACGATTTGTGATTTCTGTGGTCTCTGTCATGGATCCCCACATAGGACTCTTAGAGTCTACAACCATCCATCCCTCCCTCCCTCCCTCCCTCCCTCCCTTCTCCCCTCCCTCTCTCCCTCCCTCCATCCCTCCCTCCACAGGTGTTTGCGGGCCTGTTTTCTGGCAGATACTGTCTCTCACGCACGGTACTCAGGGGGCCTGGGGGAAGGGATGTCTTAAGCTGCGTTCTGAGATCTACTGAACAATCAGGAAAACCTACAGAGTTCTGACAAACTCTGGGTCTGACAGGCATCTCCAGAGGGCATCTGCTTCAATCCCACCTGCTTTCAATCATCCTAGGTGGTCTGTAAAGCTGTCCTATTTTTAAAGCTATTCTGGGAAGAATGTCCCCAAACTTCCCTTTGCTTCCAAGTTTTCTCTCTACCCACTACCCCAAGCAGTTGACTACTGAAAAGTCAGCCCCCTGGCTATGCCAGAGTCCTCATCTCTGGAACCACCCGCCAAAGCTCACCCCTGCTGGTCTAAGGCTCTTCCCCCACTTGCGGAGGCCTTTTTGGGGAGCCTGCACTTGCTGGGTGGGAGTTTAGCTGATGCCTTAGCTCTGGCTCTTCCCGCCTGTTCCGTCTTTCCATCAGTCTGTGCTAGAATGCTGGCTGATTCCTTGCCCGACATGACTTTAGACTGTTTACAAGCTCACTCTGGCCTTCAGCTTTGTGCCGGGCTGGGAGGAATGAATCTGTTGAGGGAGCAGCAAAAAGTAAGAGCAGGGACTTCCCTGGTGGCGCAGTGGTTAAGAATCCGCCTGCCAATGCAGGGGACACGGGTTTGAGCCCTGGTCAGGGAAGATCCCACATGCCGCGGAGCAACTAAGCCCGTGTGCCACAACTACTGAGCCTGTGCTCTAGAGCCCGCGAGCCACAACTACTGAAGCCCGCACGCCTAGAGCCCATGCTCCGCAACAACAGAAGCCACCACAATGAGAAGCCCTCACACTGCAACCAAGAGTAGCCCCTGCAACTAGAGAAAACCCGTGCACAGCCACAAAGACCAAACGCAGCCCAAACTGAATAAATAAATAAGTAAATTTATAAAAAAAAAATGCAGCATATTTTAAAAAAACAAATGAGAGCAGTACTGTCCGTGTATCTCTATGAGGAAGGAGTGGGGAGCAGAAGCTGAGCTATAGGGGTTAGAGCGGGCACCCCAGTGGTACTTCTGTGGGGGGCTGAAAGTCATCCTTTGGCCCCTAGTCAGTAGGCCCAAAGGATTCGGAGGTGGTACAGATGGTGATGGTGATGAAATCTTCCACAGAGCAGGAGAGAAGGTAATAGGAGCAGAGGGGGACCCCCAACTCAATTGTGCTCCACTTCTGGTGTCCCACTGCCAGTCCTGTGCAGGCATGGGTGGCTGGGAGACCCTCTGAGGCTTCTTATCTGTGAGGCTGGGCTCCGCCCTCACAGTTCCTGCAAGGGGGGCATTGGCTGTCCTGCAATCAGGCTCCTCCTAGAAACCCTTCCCCGTTTTCCTGGGGAAGTGACTGGACCTAATGGCACTCTGATCTAATAAAATTGGGGCAGGCTGACTTTTTTGGTTGGTTTCTGTTTTTTTGTTTCTGTTTTTATTTTTTGGCAGCGCCGTGCTGCACGTGGGATCTTAGTTCCCCGACCAGGGATCAAACGCGTGCCCCTTGCATTGGAAGCACGGAGTCTTAACCACTGGACCTCCAGGGAAGTCCCCAGGCTGACAGTTTGAACTTCTCCATTATTCCTGCTTAGGCATTTACATGGTGACCTCAAAGAAGTATTTGGGAGTGATTTTTAGGGAAAACTAGATCATTGAAGAGGAACTTCAGACAGGCTAATGGTTAACAAGAAAAAGGGGAGGGAGGGGGTACGTAAGCAGCCCACTGGAGCCTGTGCCACGCAGTATGCCACCCTCCTCCAAGGTATTCTGTTTACTGAGAGATCGTCGAGGAGGCAGGAAACATTTTGTCAGAAACACCGCGCACAAAATATAGTGGGCGCTAAATACTTAATCTTATTGGCACCACCTACAGAAGCCGGAGTTGTGGATGGCTGTGGGGAAAAGGTCTGAGTTATATAAAGCCGCAGGGAGCAAAGATAGCCCTAGGCGCCCATCCCAGGCTCTCTGTCAGTTTTCCGGAAGCTGAAATTTAAGCCTCACCAAGGAATGAAATGCTAAAATGACACCGTTTTCCCATGAAATGTCAAGAGGTTCAGAGGTGATGGGGCTGCAGCCTGCCCCTCCCTGTTTCTCCGTCGCAGAAGCCTGCTCATTTACAAGCATAATTAATTGCGTCCTGGTGCCCTGCTAGCCTGGGAGAGGATCCTGGGGAGAGGTGCAGGGGCCCAGCCTGCCACGCTATGGGGGTAGCTAGTCCATTAGTCATCGGCCACCCATTCATGACTCTGGATAATTAAAAACACAGGTTCTGCTCTAAAGCAAGTGGCCTTTTAAACCATTTATCTTCATTATCTTAAGATTTCATCCAGTCTCGTGGTTTCAGATGCCACTGAATGGCTCTCAGAGGCTTATTGCTGTCCAGATCGCTGTACCTAGGACTCCAGCCACCCACTCCACACGACCACTGTCTGTGATGCGTTTCAAACGTGCTGGGCCTAACAGCGCACTCCCGGTCCGTCCTCCACACGCTGCTCCCACGTGATCGTTCCCATCTCAGTGAGTGGCCACCCCCTCTTCCAGTTGCCCAGGCCCCAAACCTTGGATCATCCTTGACGCCAACATTTTCTCTTGCACCCACATTCAGTCCTTCAGTGAATCCCGTTAGCTCTTCTTTCAAATCTGCTCCAGATTCTGCCCTGTCTCTTCCTAAAGCCTCTTCCTAAAGCCTTCAAGCTGGCCTGCCTGGGTCTACCTCACCCTTTCGGGCTACTTGCAGCCTGGCAGCCTGAGTGGCCCCATTAAAATCTAAGCCAGATCTCGTACTTCCTGTGCAAAACCCTCTGAGGTGTCCCATCTCACTCAGGGTAGATACGACGTCCTCACGACAGCCTGCAGATCCTGCACAAGGTGGGCCCTGCCATGGCTCTGACCTGATGTCCTCCCACAATCCCTCCCTCCACCCACCCCGCCAGCTCCCCGGCCCCCGCCCCACCCCTGACCCCTGGGCCCCAGGGGGTAGGTACACTCTGGCCTCAGGGCCTTTGCACTGCTGTTTCCCTTTGTCTAGGATGTTCCTCTGGTGCCACATGGGTCACTCCTTCAGGTCTATCCAAAGGTCACCTCGGTGAGCTCTTTCCCAATCGCCCTATTTAAAACTGTGCCCCAACACGCCTGGCTTCATCTTCTTCCACAGTCTTCTCCTAATTTACTTACTGACTGATCTATTGTCTGGATGCTCTTCATCTCCCTCCTCACTAGAATATGACTCCACGAGAGCAAGCTGTATAGACTGTTTTGTTCACCGCTGAATCCCACCAGAACCCAGGGTCCAGCCCAGTGCCTGGTACACAGTAGGTCCTTAATAAATATTCATCGAATGTTTTACGAATGAAGTTGCCTAAACTTTTGTTAGAGGGACAGGAGCAGACCCACGAAATGAAGCTAAGAACACCAGGTAGCAAAAGCCAAGTGCCCAGGGAGGGCATAGGTCAGGCTCCAAGGAGAGAGGATTCCAGGAAATCTGGAAAAATGGATGGAACACAAACAGGGTCAGCTGGACCCGGGGAAGACACTCAACAGAGCAGCTCAAGGAAAACAAAGCCCTGACAATAAAAGCTACGGTGAGTTCAGTGACAGGCTCTGGGGAGGATGGGAAGATGCTGGGATTAAAGTGCCTGTCCTCCGGCGATCTGGGTGAGCCACAGCGCATTCCTGTCTGCAACTGTTTGCTTTACAGAAGAGGAGACCCTCGGGGCGGGGCTGGGAGGGGGCAGTTTCCACCTAGCATAGGGGTGGCGTGGGTAGGGAGCCTGTCTCTGGGACCTGGCCACTCTCCTCTTTTCTCTGGGTCTCCAGTGGCCCTGACTGTGGCCCTGACAGTTTGTCCAGAACTTGTCTTTCTCCTACAGAAGGAAATGAAACAAAACCGCAAAAATAGCTTGAAAGCACTGGCCTCAGACCTAGATCCTAGACCCAGGTCTGCCTCTCGGTATGTGGCCTTCGGCACCTCCTCACCCCTCTCTGGCCTCAGCTTCCTTATCGGTCCAGAGCGTGGCTCTCACAGTCTGATCGGCTGGTGAGGCAGAAAGCTGCAGAGTTACCGAAAGACGGCTTGGTGTCACCCGCTCTCTCGGCCTGAGCCATTGTAAAGGGTGTGCACGGTTCTCCCCTTCCTCCCCTCGTCTGCTCGTGACCTCAGAGACGTGACATTCCTGGGAGGCCTGTTCCAGTAGCCAAGGCTCTCCTGGGCAGATGGTGTGTGCAGGTAGACAGGTGTGGGGACACAGAGGAACAGAGATCGGGAAGGCTCAGGCCCTGTGGCAGGAGAAGGGACACTGGGGACACCAGCAGGTGGGCTGGCCCACAGAGCCACCGGGAGGACGTGTTCCCCCACACAGATGGGGCCTGTGACGTGCCTCTCTGACTTCCAGGGTGGCGACTGGAGGCGCCCTGGGCTCCCGCTGGGCGGGGTCTGGAGTGAGAACTTCAGAGCCAGAGTTGGCTGCATTCCTCTGAAATCCCTGGCCTTGGAGAAAGAGAGCTGCCGGTCACGTCCTCCCCTGCATGTCTGCCTCTCCGGAGAGAGCTGGCCCCGGCCCCTGGCGGCTGAGCCCGCCCCTCCAGCTCCCGGTGCTTTCTCAGTCTTTCAGGAAACGTCTCCAGGCCTGGTGGGGTGTGTGTATGGGGGTGGGGGTGGGGAGGGGGTGGGCAGGGGGTGGCTGAGCTGGGCCCAGGCCAAAGGGCTCTGCGGGGTGTCCTGTGGGACTTGGCAGCCTGCTCCTTGGTGACCCAAGCCTGTGGGTCGTCCCTTCCCCACAACAACCCCCATGAACTCAGGGTTCCAGAAGCAGCCTTCTACTCGTAAGGCCATGAGCAACACCTTCGCAGCTCCCCCTCGCCATGAGATCTTTGTTCACTGTCCCCGTGGGTTTAAAACTTCCTCTACATTTAACTTCTGGCCAAGTGACCCTGGGCAAGCGACTTCCCCAGTCTGGGTCTCGGAAAGGGAGGGGCTGGACTCCCAGGCCCCGGGTCCTTAGCTTCAGCCTTTCATCCTTGGGAAAGCTGGCTCATCCTTCGAGGCTCACCTCTTCAACAGGACCATGAGACCCTTGGGGCAGGAACTGCCTTCATTCCATTTCTGCCCCCTCCCAGACGTCTAGGAGACAGCCCTGGGCACGGAAGGAGTTTCACAGATGCGAACTATACCCGGTTCCGCTTTGTCATTGCATGGTCTGCTGCCAACCCAGCTGAAGACTTTCTTGCCCCCTGGAGCATCACTGAGTGTCACAGTCCCAGGGCTCTCACCAGATACAGCCATGTGTATCTGTGTCTTCTTTTCCCTACCAGATTAGGAGTTCTAACTCAACCCAAGCAACAAGACAGATCCTGGTGTTCTGTTGGTGGAATGTACCTTATCAGTAGATTGCGTTTAACCTTACAACAGCCCCATGGCAGTGGCACTGTCATTATCCGCATTTAACAGAAGAGAAATCCAGGCCACAGGGAGGATAAAAGTATCCTGCCCAAGGTCATGAGCTTGTAGTGGCAAAGCTGACACTGGAAGCCCAGGGGTCAGGCTCTAGCATCTACACTCAAACACTGCCCTACAGTCTAATGGGTCTCTCACTATAATGTCTAGTCTTCCCAACAGAGCTTTAAGCTTCTTGACAGCAAAAATCAGTCCTTGATCTATACTTCCAGTGTTGTTCGTCTTTCTCAAGACCTCTTTGGATATTTCAGGTTCTTTGTGATTCCAGGTACATTTTGGAATCAGCTTGTCGGTTTCTACTAAAAAGCCTGCTGGGATTTTGATTGGGACTGTGTTGAATCTATAGATCAATTTGGGAAGAATTGACATTTTAGCAATACTGAGTCTTTCAATCCATGAACATGGTACAACCCTGATTTATATTTGATTGTATCTCCACAGTCCTTCACATGGGGCTAGACCCATGGCATTAGTGCACATGAGATAAATTGAATGGAAACACAAATTCTTTTCACTATTACCCCTGAAACCAAGCAGGACCCTGTGGGACTTCTGGGCATGGAAGCCCTTCTGTGTCCCCCATTTCTTGTTTGTAGGGAACAGACTCCAGCCTCCATGACCTTCCCTGAGTTCCAAAGGGCAGGTTCGAACAGTTGCTAATAAGGGAAGGGAGGGGATGCAGAGACAAGGGAAGAGCAGTTAAGAGACAATAGTGCAGCTTTGGGGCGGGGTCCTGGTTCCACCTCAAGGGATACATAGAACAATATCTTTGAGCTCTTCTATAGAACTAAAACTCCCAACAAATGGAAGACACTGATGACCTGATGAAGCATCCTTCATTCCAGAGAGAAGGTCGCAGTTCTGATAACCTCAAGAACCAGAAAAGCTCATCAGGAGCCCACCTGATCAGGAGCCCAGATTAAAGGAAGGCCAGCCCTGCGCACACCCCTGCCCTTGAACCACTGCTGTAAACCTCCTCCCCAAATCCCCCCAGCTTGACACACAGTTCTGAGGGCATGAGCCTGCTGTGTCCTCCTTTGCCTGGCAAAGCAATAAAGCTATTCTTTTCTACTTCACCCAAAACTCAGAGATTCAACTCGGCACTGGTGCACAGAGGCCGAGTTTTCGGCATCACCCCAAGCAAAACCCAGATGAGTCACTGCCAGCGTTATGAGCAGGTACTGAGGGCCAGTACTATACTAAGCCCTTTACATATATTACCTCATTTAATCCCCCAGGGACCCTATGGAGTATTATTATCATCCCCACTTTACCAGCAAGGAAACTGAGGCTTAAAGAGACTCAGAAATTCATCCCAGGTCAGACAACTAGTAAAGGAGAGTCGGGGTTTGAGCCCAGGCCTGCTGGACTCCCTACTCCACGCTATCACCTACCACATTATAAGAAAATAAAACCCAGTGAATATATCTCCAAACCCAAAGAAAATGATCTGGGGCTTCTCACTGGTTCAGTACTCCTGCTAAGGAGGGGGCTGCAGAAGTAATGGAGGGAAGGTCCACGTGACTCTGCTGCGGGAGGACGAGGGTCTGCGGCCCAGAAGCACCCCACCCACCCCCGCATGCACACACCCACTCCCTGCCACCTCTGCCATGCTCAGCACAGCGCATGTCCTCCTGAGTCTGCCCAGGGTCTCCCAGGCTGAGGGGCCTACTGTGAGAGGGTGGGCAGGGGGCTCTCTTGGCATCACTATCTAGGCTCCTTCATGGTCTATACTGAAGGCATCATGCTTGCATTTATCTCAGCCTTCCTAGCAGCCGTGTCCACTTTGGGCCTGCACCTCCTGGGAAATCATGAGTTCATCCCCATCCTGTGCAACAGAACAAG
Organism: Orcinus orca; assembly: GCF_937001465.1. Taxonomy (NCBI): domain Eukaryota; kingdom Metazoa; phylum Chordata; class Mammalia; order Artiodactyla; family Delphinidae; genus Orcinus; species Orcinus orca. The sequence goes on from NC_064573.1 coordinate 24,645,636, forward strand.
TGGTTTCCTTTTAATTTTCCTATAGTGACCTGTCCAAGGGTGACCCCTGAGCCTCTCTGTTCCGGGATTTACGGTGATGGTGATGAGGTCTATATTCTCTCCCTGTTGCAGTCACATCTCTGCCTCTCCCAGACTCAGGAATCTTATCTACAAAGGCTATCGCTGTACTTTCTGGCTGTTCCCATTGCTCCCCCCGACCTCCGTCAGCTCCATGAATTCTTCCTGGCAACGTGGTCACAGAAGGGCAGGTGTGCAGGCAGGCAGGGCAGAAGTGCTCCAGGCGTGGTCCTGAGATGCTCAGGAAAATGGAAGGAACACGGTCCCAGGACTTACTACTGGCACTGATGTTGATTTACAGGCAAGGACACTGAGGCCAGGGAGGAGTGACAGCTCACTCACTCTTCTTAAGAGTATGGGGCAGAGCAGGACCTAGAACTCAGCATCCCGAGTTCTGGCTGAAGCCTTGGTGTCTGTCCCTCCTCAGGGGGCAGAAATGTGGTTTATACATGAGGCCCTCAGAGTGAGGCTCTGTCCCCAATGTCAGGGTGCCCTGGTAACTAAGCAGGTTCCAAACCTTCCTGACCTTCCTCCTGGAAAGAGACAAAAGTTAAAAACTCAGCTTTGGGACTTCCCTGGTGGTGCCGTGGTTAAGAATCCACCTGCCAATGTAGGGGACACGGGTTCGAGCCCTGGTCTGGGAACATCCCACCTGCCGCAGAGCAACTAAGCCCGTGTGCCACAACTACTGAGCCCGTGCGCCTAAAGCCCGTGCTCTGCAACAAGAGAAGCCACTGCAATGAGAAGCCCACGCACCGCAACGAAGAGCAGCCCTGGCTCACCACAACTAGAGAAAGCCCGCGTACAGCAACGAAGACCCAGCACAGCCATAAATAAATAAAAAATAAATAAATAAATAAATTTATATTAAAAAAAACAAAACAACTCAGGTTTCTCCTCCCCAACCTAAAGGTCAGAGGGTCAGGCATCCAGCTGTCCCCTGTGGGTGTTATCACTTGGAGATTTTGCAAAGGGGGAGCTCCTGGCTCAAGGTCCAAGAAGCTGCTTTCCCAGAGCAGCATGTCATGCGCAGGAGCGTCTGGCTCTCCCCTCACCTGCTGAGATCCTCCCCTTCAGGAGAGGTGATCAAGACAAATATCCCAAAGCACGCAAGCGGGCCTCCCAGCCCTCAGCTTCCCCAACCTTTCTGCTTTGCCAAGCCCCTCCAGGGCAGTGTGTGGGGAGTGGGAGACGGCGGAGGGAGCGGGGGTGGGGACAGAGGAAATACCATTTATAGCGGGAGACCTTCATCTAAACTGCAAACCGTTCTTTGGGAGAAAAGCAGACAGCCAGACAGCGTGCAGCCAGACGCATGCTGCCTGGGAGATGGAATGCGTAACGTGGCAACACAGACACACATACAAGCATGAACACACACGTGTGTAAACACTCACACACACACATGCATGTGCATGCATATAGGCGCACACACGCAGACACCCCCGCCGCCCCCCGCCCCTTCTCCCTTCCCAGGAGGGAGAGAACTCAACCAGGAGAGGAGAGGAGAACCGAGGGGCTTATGGCGACCTCTTGTTGCCACACCTGGTTTGGGGGCAGCTGTGTTTAAGGCCCCTTGAGTGGAGGCATCTAAGGGCTGGAGTTAGGCTGCACAGCCCCAAGTATAAAACCACCCTGTAGACAGATAATGACCTGGGAAAAGCCTCACAGTTTTGCTTTTCTGAGAGATATGGGCCCCTTCTCTCCTTTCCTTCCTTCCTTTTGATACTTAAGATGTGAACCGATGTGGCCACAGTCCATGCCACCTGGGCCCCCCTCCTCTGCCCACCCCTCACAAACAGTAAGGACCGGGATGGGGGCAGATCTCAAGCATCTGTCTCCTGCTGGTACCCCTCACAGCTGCTGCTGGAGAGCCAGTGAAAAGCCCTGCTGTTATCCTGACCCCAGCCCCGCCTCTGCCTCAATGGTCTGGAGGCCCCCCAAACAAAGTCCCATCTCCAGGGCCCCTCCCAGGCCGCTGGCTGAACCATATGGATGGGCTGTGGTCCCCAGCAGGACACAGACTGACAGGGTAAGAGAAGGGAGATTTACTGCAGTGCGGGGAAGAGAGGGACTCCCGGTCATCCAGTCTACCCCCTGCCCCCAGAAGAAGGCTTTTATAGAGTCAGCGGTTGTGGGGTGGAGGTGGCAATGGTCATGGTGGAGAGAGGAGGAAAGGCCCCTTGGGCTGGTTTGGGGTGAGGCCGAGGAGGGAAGACAGCTGGGCTGGGCCTTCCTCTCCCTTCAGCGTTCCAGGCTTGGACTCTCTGGCCCAGGAATTCTGCTCTTCTAGCTAAGAGTAGGTAAGGTCAAAGGAGAAACACTGACTTAGGAGGGCACCTTGCACTGATTCAGGCCCACGCCCCTCTAGTTCCTGCTCAGCACTGGAAAACTGCATAATGACAGCAGTAATCCTTAGCACATCTGGGATTTATTGAGTGTCTACTATGTGCCGGGCACTACTTTAAATCCTTCCATGCAGTGTCTCATTTTATTCTCATAACGACTCTACCATCATCCCCATCATGCAGATGAGGAACCAGAGAGAAAACCATCAGGTCCCTTGTCCAGAGTCGCCTGGCCTGTGAGCTCTGGAGCTGGGATTTGAACTGAGGCAGGAACATAGCTCCTGAGTCTAGCTAGGCTCTTACGATGCTCACTGCTGGGCCCGGGAGGCCCTGTAAGTATCTGCTCAAGTATTAGGTTCAAGCAGAGCCAGATGGCCCTCCAGTCCCCAGTATCGGGGTCAATTCTGCCCCGTGAGGGGGGCTGGAGAGAGACCTTAGGCCTGCAGCCCCTCCCAAACACCAGAAACTCCCCTTCTCTCCAGTCTACGTCAACTTGCTCACTCACCCCCTCATCTCCTCCCCCCACACCCCCATGCTGTGTGGTGTTTGCACAGGTATATCCAGTCCTGCAAAGGAGGAACAGGCTTTAGAACAAGGGAGAACCTCAAAGATCATGAATAAGCTATTCAAACTCTCTGAGCCTCAGCTTCTCCATTCATAAAAGCTGGCAGGGTTGCTGTGAGAATGATCTTAACCCATAACTTCTAAGTGCGATGCCCGGGGCTATGGTTCTCAAGCTTGACTGCAAGGTGAGCTCACCTGGGGAAAACTGAACAATGCTGGTGCTCAGGCCCCACCCCCCAGAGATGGTGATTCAATTGGTCAGGGGTGCGGCCTGGGCCCTGGCATGTCCAGAGCTCCCAGGTGTGGCCAAGGTACATGGTAGAAACTTGGTAAAGGGCAGCTGCCCCTGATACGGACACCGAGATCACAGCTAGTTCATGGCAAAGCCAATGAACCACAGCCTGGTTCTGAGTCCCAGGCAGTCTCTTCAGAACCCCCCAAGTTCCTCCCCCTGAGTTTGGATTTTGGGGATGCTCGCTTTTGAAAGCCTTTTACTCTCCTTGATGACCTGATGATTGGGCCAGGCTCCTTGTCCATTTCAGAGGAACGTGAAGTATCTGCGGGGGGATGGATTTCTGCAGGTGGTGGATGTGTGCACGGGGGGAAATCCTCCCCCCTCCCCGCCTGGAGGTGCCTGGAGCCCCCTCGGAGTGCGGGCAGCAGTGGAGGGGCTTCAGGGTGCATCAAGACCACTTCATGAAAGGGCAAGTCAGCTTTTGCTTTTTGCAAGTTATGTTCCTAATTTTGTAGTTACTTGAAGCAGCCATAGCTGAGTTCAGGTTTGGAGCCCTGCAAGAATGAGAATATCAATAATCTATGAGCCCTTTCTGCATTTCTGTGAGGTTTAATCATAAAAGAGAGGGAGGGAGGAAAAGGAGGGAGGAAGGAGGCAGCGAAGAAGGAAGAAGTGAAGGAAAGAAAAGAGAAAAGAGATCCACCCCAAGGTCTAAGGAACTGAAGGCAAAGCCATGCAGTGTGGAAACCTGATGCTCACAAGCAAATGGCTGAGGGCTGAGGGCTGGTCTCTTTGGGGTTTGGTGATCAGGAAGGATGGGAGATACTGGAGGCGAGCACTTCTGAGAGTGAGGACGACGGTGCGGCTTTCCCAGAGCACGTATGTGAGAGTTTGTACACACACACACGCACGCGCACGCTTGCTCTGCCCAAGCAACCTGTGCTCTCTGGGCTGATGCATGTTAAACAAAGGAGGTCCCTGCAGGCTCCTTAGGGAAACATGCCGTGTCCCTCTTTCTTGCTTCTTATCTTCCAAGCCCCCTCGTCCCCAATGCGCGCTTCCCTCAAGTAACACCACCTCCGTTTTCCTTGCACACGATTCTCTCCTGCTTTTTACTTTACGCATGCTCGTCTGTTTGCCTAGAAAATGTCCCTCTACACACACTTGTTCATCTGGAAGCTTCCACCCAGCCACTGAGTGTCCCTTCCTCTGAGCGCCAGCCTCCAGTGCCCCCCGCCCGTGCATTCTTCCTTCCCCAGCCACTCAGGCGGTCTGCTCAGGCCTCTAGTACAGCACTCAGCACACCGGTTGGCAGTTCCCCGTTTATGTGTGTGCGTCACCCGTCAGATTATGAGGAACCCAACGGCGGCAGAGGGTCTCTCCCATTTTTCCACTAGCACGCTGCCTGGCATGTAGCAGATACTCAGCTAATAAATGAATGACTCTCTGGTGTGGAAAAGGCCACCGATCAGTCTGCACATGAAGTTATGTAAGACGCACAGAGGGTGCGTAAGAGAGAGAGCGTGCAAGCTGGCACACGGCAGCAGTGGGGGTCGGGCGGCTGGGAGTGTGTGCTGCCCTGGTGACTGAGGTCAACGTTCAAGAGGGCAGGGGTCAACGCGCTGCACTCGGCTGCAGGCGGCCCGCGGCGGGCAGGCAGCTGGGACACTGAATTCCCATCGAGTGGGAGGAAGTATCCCCAGCCAAGAGAACAGAGCGGGGAGGCTGGGCTGGGCTGCAGACCCAAGCTGTGAAGCCACCGGTTAGTGCTGGGCTGAGACCCGCAGTCCCAGGCTCGGGAGTGCCCTGGCCCTGCTCTCCACGCTGCACCGCACTCACTCATCAATTTCTCCCACCCAAGGGGCCTTGTAGGCCAGGGCTGCCCGGGCCTGGGGACAGCCGGGTACCCAGGTGACCTTTGCTGATCTGGATACCAACCAGGGCCCTGGGCCTGGGCTCCAGGATTTCTTGGACCTGTGAAATTTGAGGGTTGCCAGTGTTTTATTTTGTTAAGGATGTTTTTAAAAGAGTTTTCATCCATCATTTCATAAAAGAGAGGACAATTTAATGCCAAGATAGTAGGAAGGATGCAGTCTCAGAATAATGGCCAGTCCTTCCCGGACAGGGCGGTCGGCAGCTGTTCAAGTCACGCCATACATAACGCACGCTGCTGCGGCCCGTGGTGCGGACCAGCTTACGCTGCTGCGGCCTGTGGTGCAGCCCAGCTTTGGCTTGAGGCCTGGCACCCAGGAACCGCTCAGTTAAGGCTCTCCCAGCCGGTACTCGTATCTTAACGGGCCTCCTTCCACTCCCTCTTCCGGGCCGAGGGAAAGGAGGGCAGCACAGTGAGTGTGTGACTCAATAATGGGTTAGGACACGGGACAGGTGAACGTCAACTGGGGAAAAAGGAGAAAACCCTTTGTAATCTGGGGTGTGCTAGGAAGGCGGGCCCGGGCAGGGGAGAAGCGTGTACCCAGCAAAGCTCCCCACTTCCCAATCCTGCCCCAGCTGGCTCTGGTTCCCCAAATTGGGCAGCGTGGTGGCCAATGGAGGAGGGGTACGGCAGCTGCCCTGGGCCACAGGCGCCGGGCATTCCTCCTCTAAGCTCCCCATGCATCCCCAGCCCCGTTTGCAAGCCACAGGGAGCCAAGGAGTCTGTGTGGCCCCGACAACTCAGTCTGGAGGCCCCAGGAGGGAACCCAAGCCTGAGGTGAGGGGGAGCCGCTCTCCCATGCCAGCCCCAGGAGCTGCCGCCTGCAGCTTCCCAGAGCCCCTGGCATCTGACCTGTGGCCCTCCGGGTGCCCCGAGGGCCTGGGATCCAGCCAAGGAAGGAAAAGCTGAATGCCGAGAGGGCCTTGGGGGTGGGTGGTGTTCATGCCCCCCGGGTGCTTGCTGCGAGCTTTAAATAGCTCAGCTTCTCTCAGCCTAGCAGCCCTGTCAGCCCTGCCAGCTCCTTCTTGCACTTTCCACACCAGAGACGGCTGATTTCCAGGTCAGGATGGGGAGGGGGTAAGGGGACAGAGTGACCTGGCTGTCCTGGGCAGTGGAGGTTAGGAAAGGAAAACAGAGTTCCCCCTTGTCCCTCTGTGCTCTGTTGGACTTTAGCCTCCAGGCCAGGCAAGTGCCCAGAGCCCCTGATGGGTAAGGGCTTCACACAGCTTTCCTGTCTCCCGGGAGAAGTGGGTGCCCAACCCAGGCCACCTTCTACTTGGCAAACCTGTGACCAAGCCCCACACCCGCAGACAGCCTCTGCCGCCTCCCTTCCTGCCCCGGGTCCAGCTCCCGCAGGGCCCACTCTTGGCGGGGCTATGACCTACCACTGTCCCCAAACTCCCCCATAACTCCCCTCCTCCCTGCTGCTCCCCGCCAGGTTCCTCTAGTCCCGGCCGTTCTTCAGGAGCCCTGGCATTCACAAACCAGTCTAATCATCACAACTGCTTTCGTTTATGTGGTACTTTACAGTTTACAAACTATTTTCACGTCCTTATTTCATAAGAGATTTCTGACCACCCTGAGCAATGTGCAAGGCAGATATAAATACTCCCCATTTTACAGCCAACAAGACTGAGAGCCAGAAATATTAGGGGATGTATCCAAGTTCATATGTCAAGTTACTGATACAATCGAGACTGAAACCCAGGCCTTAACCATTTGCACTGCCTGAGGAATGTTCCCTCTTGCCACCCCCTTCCCCTCTTCCTGCTCTTTGGCAAGAGGGAACACGGAGGAACATTGACAGGAACATAAGACAAGGGGGAGGGGAGGGCAGGGCCACATGTCTTCTCTCCCAGGCCCTGAACCCTGCTGCTGGCTCCATAGGTCACTTTCACAACCCAGGACAAAAATCTCCCTAGATATGGCCTCAGACCGCCTGGCTCCAGCCACCCTCGCCGGCAGACGCAGACGCGCACAGACACACAGAGCACGGGCTGTTATCTCTCCTCTCCAGCCCGTTTCCTACACTTCTCACACAGCAGATTTCTTCCAGCCTGGCTGTCTCTCCCAGTCACCACCCATAGCCACTGGCCCCTGGGGCCCGGCCAAGTCCCCTAGACGGTGACGCTGAGTCCCTGCTATCAGACAGTCGCCTCTGCCCTCCCAGCCGCCGCCCCCAGAGTTCCCTGGAAATGTCCCTTCTGCAGGCCCGGCCCCCACTGCGACGCATGGCTTTGTCTGCACACACAGCTGACTTGTGTTTGCAGGGACAGACAGGGGCCGGTGCTGGGGCCGGAGCCAGGAGGCGCTGGGAGGAGGGTACAGCAGACGGGGAAAACACGAAGTCCAGAGAACACACTGTTGCAAGCAAGCCCTTTGGGGTCAGTTGGGAGCCTGACAAAAGCAGGGGGCTCGCAAAGCCAGAGGCTCCTTGAAGGCAGGGATGGGGTCTCCACAAACGTCGATTGTCTGGTCTGAGTACCTGAAAGCTGTGCTAGCCAGAAAGGGGGTGACAACAGAGGGGGGGCCGGGGACAGAAGGAAGGGACAGAAGGGGCTCGAGCCTACCTGCACTCCTGTCCCTCAAGCCCCACCTCAGCACTCTGCCCCCTAGGTACACGGAGGGGCTCTAGAGTTGCTTGCCCCAGTACAGCTCTCATTCCGACCAGCTCTCAAGAGGGCTGCCTCTTCTGTCGGGGCTGGAGGAAGAGGAAGCATGGGGCAGCTGGTGCGGTGTGCCAACCTACCATGTTTTTGAACTTCCCTTTTATCAGGCGGAGGCGCCACGGTGTGTGTACGGCAGCACCACGTTTGCAGGGAGGGGATGCGTGTGAACCCCAGGCTGCAGAGGCACGCGTGGGAACGCGCTGTATTAAGTGTGGCTCGCCTTCCTGCAGCCCCCCTTCTGACCTTTTCCGTTTTGAACCCTGGGCTACTTAACCCGATTCTGAAATGAAGCCGCAGCTGCTGAAATGCATAGGGGTCATCATAAATCAAGTTGTACGGGTGGGGGCGGGGGAGTTAAAAAAAAAAAAAAAAAGACCAGGCATGGCAGCAGCGTCAAAGAAGCCTTTTCACAGCGTGGCTCCTTCTCCGGGGTGACACTCTGGGCTGGGTGCCGGGGAAACCTTAGAAGGGCTCCTTCGGGATTGAGCAACCCGTCTGCCCCGGCTTACACCCCAGGGTCCTCACTTAATAATTTAGAGCTTTAGAAACAAGACAGCATGTAGGCGTGCGCTCTCCCTCTCTTCTTCCTTTTTACTTTGCAAGCCTGATGTCCTGATCTCTTGGGCTTGGTGAGCAGTGAGGAAGGGACCAGTTAAAAGTGTCACCACCCCTTCCCCTGGTCTAGAGGTGATGGAGGTGCGAAGTCTCATGTGAGACACGATCCGCTAACTCGGGCTCCCGTGGCCGGGACCTGTCATAGGAGATTCAAGCTGCCCCGGACTGCGGGGCTGCGAACCAAGGGGCGCTCACAGACGCCCATGTGCCCTACAGGGCACCAGCGGCGCCCACGCACCAGGAGCCATTGTAACCCAGAGCCTGGGCCTCCAGCCCCTGGGGCCGCCAAGTGGAGCAAATCAAACCGAACTGAGTTCTCTCTGCCTTTTTTCGTGAATCATGAGGGTGATGGGCTGGAAACCAGTGGGTGGGATGGCCACAGAGGAGAAGCCAGGGCCAGCTGGGACAGCCTGGTGGAGAAGGACACCCCTGCCCCCTGGCCCCACTGTGACAGGTGGGGAGCAGCAGACCCCAAGTACCCACGGAGCACTGGCCTGGAAACTGTCTCCAGATGCTTTCAGCCATAAGACGACAATGGGGAGATTACCCAGCCACTGTTCCCTCTGCAGGGGAGGAGGCCCTGATCAAGTCATCTAAAAGGCATCTTCTTATCTTGTTTCCCCACCACCTGCCTTCTACCTTCTACCTGGCCCTACCCCACCCCCAGTACAAATACCCTTCTGGCCAACAGAGGCACCAGGCAGCAGCAGGTTCTGAGGAGGGCGCAGGGCGCCAGGGGACTGGGGTCCAGTTCCGCTTCTGTCCCTGACTGGCTGTATGACTTCAGGTGTGCTTCTGGCACCTTCTTTACCCATGTGTAGAATGGGACTAATAATGCCGACCTCGCAAAAGTCTAACGGGCACTTAGGGTGCACAGTGTCTGCACACAGCCGGTGCACAGTAAGTGCTTGCAAAGTGACTGCCCGGCTGAAACGGAGCTCTCAGCCAGACCCCTGACAGGAGCCTTCAGACACTATGCTGGCCTGTCCTGGAGGTCTGGAAAGGACCCCAAGACAGAGGTTTCTGGTCTCAGGGATGGGAGCCACACGGGCTGGAAACTGCAACACTGGAGGGTGGCTTTGTGGAAGAGTCACCGTCAGATGGCTCACATCTTCTCTGTGGGACAAAGCACAGGAGGCCAAGATGCTGGGTTGGACTGGGAGGGGCCTGCAGGCAGGTGAGGCCAGCCTTGCACACTGGCGCCCCCTGCAGGCTGCTCTGCCCGCCAGGCGGCCGCTGACTCCAGACACCCAAACAGGAGGGGGGGCAGGAGTGGCCAGGACTGCAGACCCCTCCAGGCAGGGAGCGTCTGCTCTTCACTGGTCAACCCACCAACAGCAGTGGGCAATTAACAGGCACTGTCTGTACGCCCCGCAGGTCTGCTTTAGAATAACAAAGAGCTGAAAGGGACCTATGAAGTCACTTCTTCTACCCCCCTCCCCCCCCTTATTTTATGGGCAAGGAAGCCACCAGAAGGGTGGAAGGACTGGCCTGTGGTCACTCGGCTAGGGAAAGGCAGGGCTGGAGCAGCAGCCTGGAATGCTGCAGCCCAGGCGCCTCCTGTACTGCCCCTTCGAGTCCCCTACTTCTGAGCAGTACCCCGTCTTCTCTTCCTGCCCCTAGTCAGCCCTCCAATGTTTCCCAGGCTCTCTCCATCCTTGACCCACACGCACACAACCTTCATAAGCCCAAGGCACCCGAGGGACTGTGGGAGCAGAACAGGAGGAGCCGTGAGCCTTGCTGCCCGGTGGGGAGACTGACCACGCCCCTGGACCACATGAGGGCACTGAGGCCCAGAGCCAGGCAAGATGCTGGCTTCAGACTTCCTGTCTCCTGCCGTACCCCTTGAGGCAGGCCAGAAAAAATGTGCTGGGGGAGGAGGGATGGGGCTTGTGCAGCAGAGGTTGCTTTGTGAATCTGCCCAGCCCCAGGCATCCCATGTAGCCCTGCTTCTGGTTCCCTGCAGGCTGTACGGCTTCTGCTGGAGGAAGGGGTCCTATGACAGCACCGGCACTGCAGGCTGGGTGTGGATAAGTGTGTGGAGGGCACCCACCTCCACATGGCTCTTGGGGGCAGCTGACCCATAAAGAGGGGCTGAGTGGGTCACTCGAGGTGGGCACCTGGACCTGCCCTCTCCCATGAAGCGCTGAACGGGTCAGGAAAGGGAGGGTCTCTCGGCCTTGAATGCCAGCCCCCATACTACCTGTCTCAGTGAAACCCTGGTGTCTGGAGCCCGCCAGCAGGTTGGACTGGGCCCCAGAGGCGGTGGCCCTCCCTGCCTCCTGCCCAAGACTGACCGAGGCCCAGTGCTGGCAGGGAGCTCCCTAATCTTAAGGTAGAAGTTTTAGTTCTGGCTTAAAACAATCTTGGCCTGCAATGGTGAGAAGCTAGTGCCAGCAAATGAATGGGCCACAGTGGTGACTGTGACCTGGGGTCATGGCCTGGCCGGGCAGCTTTACACCAGGGCTTGCTGACACTTGCAGAGCCCCCTGCTGCTGCCTGGACACCCTCGGCCAGGCTGGCGTGTACACCTATCTCATCACACCACGCTGTCTGCACAATTGTGCCCCCCCGGCCCCCGGCTGCTTCCACCCACACGCCTTTGCTAAATTGGCTCCTTCCTCCTATTTTCCTCTGTCCACCCAAAGCCTGCCTCTTCTTTCATGCTGCCTCCTCCTGGAAGCCTTCCTCAGATGCCAGTACTTAAAGGGCGTGCCCCCTCCTCCGACTTGCTTAAACCGCTCTCTGGTTTAGCTGGCCTTGCCCCTCCAGTAGGCCTCTAAGTATCTGGTAGAGGCCAGTGGCCCCTGCTTTACTGGGATTTAACAGTGCTGAGCACAGGGCACCCAGAGGGCCTCAACACCAGTTCCAGAGCCCCTGTGAGAGCTTTCCTTGTGGCCGGATCCCAGGGCTAGCCATACTGTTGCATCTAAACCCCAAACCCTAGCATGACTCTGGGGCCCCTGGGCTTGTGGAAGAAGGTCTGTGTGGGGCCTCTCCTAGGAACCTTGAATGAATGGGATTCGTCAAAGGTAAAAGGAAAAATATGTTTATATGAAATTCAGAAACTCCTCTTGGAGGAGGGGCCTTAAGAGGACACAGACCAAATGATGTGTATCTCAGTGGATTTTAACAATTGTTATGTCTGTAGAGTAAGCAGGTGTAGGGGACAGGTATTATTACCCCCATTTAATGGAAGAGTAAGTGAAGGGCAGCCGGACTGCGAGGTCTGCCCAAAGTCGCCAGCTGACGTGCCAGAACCAGGGTTAGGAGGTAGATGTTGGACTCTGTGCTTTGTCAATGATTTCTTATGCAACACAGCAGGGCGTCATTAAGAGCAAGTCTCTGGGGCCTGCAGGCTGAATTCCAGGTGACTCTGCGTCCAACCCCCGCGAGATACTATTCTAATCAGACTTTTTTCAACACTCAGAGGAATGCAATGACTGTCATCTAACGGGGTCAATGGCAAGTGTGAGTCCAGTACGTGGAGCTCCGATTGACATGAAGCTGCTCAAGAATGCACTTACTCCAATTATAGATGGATATTCCTAAGCTGGAGCTGGAGCCCAGCCATCCCCGAATACCACCTAAGCTCCTCCCTCCTTTGGTATCACCCCTGCTCAGTGGAGGAGCTGGAAGGTGGGGGCACTACAGGAGAGCGTGGTGGCCCTCGAGCCCTCGCTGCTTAGCCTTCTGGGTGTGAGTAGTCTGGCCGTGCACATACATAGTGGTACAACGTCTCTGGAATATGCTTGGTCTTAGCTAGGCAATGTCAAGAGTGGGGTGATTTGGGGGGCGAGGGGCTTCCTCAAGGGGGAGGGCTGGGGGGCCATCCCGGGGGGAGGGGTGGGCTGCTTTTGGCTGGGCATATCAGTCTCCACGTTTCTTAGTGGCCTGAAGCTTTTCTCCCTCTGTGAACTGGGCTCTGGAAGGTCACCAAAGGGTCAAGTGAAGCCGATTCCCTGCAGGTCACAATCTGCTCCCCTGAAGGGGCCACCCACCCTCTCCCTGGCACTGCTGGCTTGAACTGGGGTTGAGGTGGGGCCAGGAAGGGGCTGGCATTCTTCCCTGGAGACTCAGCATGCCAGGCATTAAGCAGTAGGGGATGGAAGGTCTGTGGGTGCGCAGGGAGCCCTGCTTCTGAACTTTGGGTTCCAAGGGCAGATTCCCTGTGTTGATGGTTCTCAGGCTGCAGCAAAAGCTCCTGGGCTGGAAGGTGACCTCAAGGGGCCACACAGTCCAGCCCCGGCTTCCTGGTCGAGGGTCACAACGTCTCCTGGACAGACATGCCCCCAGACGTGAAAGGTCTAGAATGAGAAGAAACTAGGAACTGGGCATAACTGGGTTTGGATTGCTCACATGATGCCAGTGGGCTGAGGAGTAACTGAGGCACAGATGAACTCCCACCTGCACCCTTGCATCACACTCTGCAACCTGGGATGCCTGGTGACCTCTTAGCTGTCACCTGGAGGGGGGAGCTGGGAAGACTTCTGTCCGCTTAAATCGATCTCTTCTTTATCTAGAGGAGACGGAACCCAGCCACCCTGAAAGCAGTGAGTTCAAGACAAGTGTGGCTGGGGACTTCCCTGGTGGTGCAGTGGTTAAGAATCCGCCTGCCAGTGCAGGGGACACGGGTTCGAGCCCTGGTCCGGGAAGATCCCACATGCCGCGGAGCAACTAAGCCCACGCGCCACAACTACTGAGCCTGCGCTCTAGAGCCCGCGCGCCACAACTACTGAAGCCCACGCGCCTAGAGCCCGTGCTCTGCCACAAGAGAAGCCACGGCAATGAGAAGCCCGCGCACCGCAACCGAGTAGCCCCCGCTCGCCGCAACTAGAGGAAGCCCGCACGCGGCAACGAACACCCGGTGCAGCCAAAAATTAAAAAAAAAAAAAGTTTCCATCCCCCAACTCCCTTTGCCTCACCGCTACACTCACTGACTTCTCATAAGTCACTGTGATTCATGGTAGGCACCCAGAGCGCAGCAAAGGCACATAGGTACGGGCAAAGAAAGGAGGGGGAGAGGCCCACAGCAGTGTGGAGGGGGCATCGAGGCAGCGGTGGGAGGGCACACGGTGTGATTCCCGTTCATTCTCCCCCTAGGTGGCCAGCAGGCCATGGGCTCAGTGCTGGCTTTGAAACCTAGGCTGTGTGCCCTCGGCTGGGAAGCCTCAGTTCAGAGATGCCCACTGACTTACTCTTGCAGCTTTTGGAGACTGTTGTGGCCCCTGCAGAAGGAAGGGGAGCAGAGGTGGAGGAGTACATCTCCCACGTCCACCCACTGTCCCTGTGGTAGCGCCCCCAGCTTCCAGCCTCTGGATCGTGGGCCAAATGCTACTGTTCCTCATACCTAGGGCTGGGAGCAGGTCCTGGGAGGAGGTGGGGAATGAGGCCTGCCACCGCAGCTGGATCTTTGAGGGGCAGGCTCTGTTTGTAAAAGAGACAACTGTGGTCACCTAAAACCCCTGGTCCTCTATGTAACAGATTTCCAAGCATGACAGCCTATAACGCAGCACCCACGTCTTCCTAAAGCAGGGCTTTGTTAACCTTCCTGAGCCTCTAATCTCTCATCTACAATATGAATGGGTTCGATGGATGATCTATAGATCATTCAGGTCTATACTATTCTATGATTTTCAATTAACCTTAGGACACCACAGCTCAAGAACCAACAATGGCTCCTTGGTTCTACTTCATAAAGTCCAAATCCTTTTGTTCCATCTTACAGACTTCCAACTCTCCACTTCCACCCTGACCCTGGATTCCAGGTAAGGCAGCATCCTCACTGTCCTGCACTTGGGTCTTGTTTCATTACATTTTCTCATCAAAAACAACCTTCCGGAAAACAGTTGGGCAGTTCCTAAGAAGTTATATGCAGAGTTTTCATATAATCCAGCAATTCTACTTCTAGGTAGACACCCAAAATAATCGAAAGCAGGCTCTAAAACCGGTACTTGTATGTGGTGTGTTCATGGGGGCATCATTCACCACAGCCCACAGGTGAAACAACCCAAGTGTCCATCCATGATGGAGGAACGCATAAACAAAATATGGTCTCTCCACACAATGGAACATTATCCAGCCATGAAAAGGAAGGAAATTCTGACGTGCTACCACATGAATGAACCTAGAAACCATGATGATAAATGAAATAAGCCAGACACAAAAGGACAACTGTATGAGTCCACTTACATGCGGTATATGCACAGAGCACGGCGTGCGCGAGCTCACGGAAAAAGAAGGGAGAGAGGAGGTAGAGCGGGGCTGGGGAGTTGTTTGGTGGCTACAGGGCTTCTGTCTGGGAAGATGGGAGGGATCTGGGGTGGATGGTGGGAGTGGTGGTGCAACGCTGTGGCTGCACTTGGTGCCACTGAGTTTTGCACTTAAAAATGGTTAAGCACGTAAATTTTATGTTGCATATATCTTACAACAATTAAAAAAAAAGCCAAATAAAAAAACCAAACCAAACAAGCCAACAATGAAACTGCGCTGCCCTCTCCCCTTAACCTCTCCTGCGAGTCCGTCTCTCCCGATGAGCCTTTCTCACTCTGCTGGGATAGCGTCTTGAGCTGGCCTCCGAGCTCAGCGAGCATTTACAGGGAACACCAGTCTCCTTGGGGCGCTGAGGACCTTGGATCCAGAGAAGGACCTTGGGCAATCACTCAAGACTATGTGCATCTCTTTGAAAGAATGACCCTCTGTGTCCCCTCCCTGCCCAGGGGCCACCGCTCTCCCTCTGTGGTGGCTGGGCGCCTCCCTAGGGAGCCAGGGACAGGGCGGTGAGCAGTTACATAACCCGCAGGGAGATTTGTTTCCATCGGCCTGGGCGGTGCCAGCTTTCCAGCGGCAGCCGCAGCAGGTAGAGGCGCCCTGTCTGGGCCGGCCGTGCCCGGGCAGGGCAGCGATGTGGCGATCTGGAGCGGCTTAGCATAGCTCAGATTCCCGGCGGCGGCTGGGGACCGGCCACTCGCTGAGCTGAGGGAAAGGAACTGTTGTCTCCTGCTGGCCTGGCTCTGGGGAGAGGGGAGGAGGAGGTGCTGGGGGTGAGCTGCCAGCCAGCCAGGGGTGACCCTCTGGGGCCCGGGACACCCGAGCTGCCTTCTCCAATAACCCACTTATCTTCAGGGCCTGCCTCGGCATGGCAGCCTCAGACAGGGGAGCGCCCGGCCAAGTCCTATCAGTGGATTTAGCAGGGAAAATGAAGACGGGGTGGGAGGTGAGGGTGTGCAGGGAAGAGGACACGGCCTGGCAAGGCACACGGGTGATGGTGAAATAATTCCTGACCAGGGTAAGTTCCTCGGCCCAGAGATGGGAGAGAGTAGGACACTGCGCGTCCCTCTGCTATCCCAGCACCTGCCCACCAATGCGCCTTTGTCCCCATGGGCGGAAGCTCCTGGAAGCAGCCGTCTGATGCTTGCTGAATACCTGCCATGGGCAGGCTTGGTGGGGGACACAAAGGGCTCTCGGACGCAGTCTTTGCCCAAGACACCTGGGGACACAGCCTCAGACAAGAAAACCCTGACTGGCAGAGGCCGCTGGCCTGGGCTCCTTCTGGGACTGACATTTTCTTTCCTCTGCTTATTTTCAGATTAAAAAATCAAAATGCTTTCTTTTTTTTTTTTCTTTTCGGGTCACAGGCTGCTTCTGTCTCACGGGGCATTCCAAAGTTCTAGAAGGGGCCTTAGATTTAGGACTTTCGGAAGCCACGGCGCCCCCACTAAGGCAGAAGAAGCTGACGTGAGGCATTCCAGCTGGGTCCTAGAATAAACCTCTTAGACTTGGGCCAGTGCCCCACCGGCACAAACTGGGGGACGACGAGAGGGGAGGGAGGACTGACAGAGGTGACACACGCGTGGGCTGTGCCCTGGCGTGTGGAACACAGCAGGTGCTCAGTAAGTGTTTGTTGAGGGGAAGACATCAGGATTAGGAGAAAGAAGGTAAAATTCACTCACTCCAAAGCAAGTGTGGGCAACAAGTCTGGCAGGAGGCACAGGCCTTGCCTCTGGTTTGGGTCCGGTGGACTAAGGGCATGGGTACCAGCCGGGCATCGCTGTCCCCGGCGGGGTAGCTCTACCTGCCGCAGACTCTTACGCAGGTCAAGCTCCTGTGACGGGACATGGAGGCAAGCCTGCTGGCGCCCACTGTCGGGGAATGTGTGTGCCAGCTCTGCCCGGCCCTTGCAGGGCACCGACAGCTCACAGGGTGCCACTGGAGCAACATGTTTTAGAAAGAGAGACCTTTTGTGGGCCTTCAGAATCACCTTCCATAATCTGCCCACGGGAGAGTTGCTTGCATTGCCTGCCAGTCCTCTGCTTTCTCCCTCTTGATTTCTAGCAACCAGTGGAGGGGAGCTCGGGGTGGGTACAGCCCAGGGCTTTGCTCAGGCTCTGGAATGCACAGAACAATGTGCTTCTATCCCTGAGTATGCCTGGCTTGGGCCAACAGTAAAATTAGTTTACATGCCTGGAGTGCACATCGGCTCAGTGGTGGGCGTGCAGGGGTGAAGGCGGAGCGCTGGGCCAAGGGAGAGGGTGCGAGGGGAGAGCCAGCCTCAGGAAGAACAGCTGTGTGGTTCATCTGCGTAAAGCTGATGGAGCCGTGGAGGTGTTTCCTCAGACACCCTCAGCTCTCGATTGGCCTGGAAAGCCGAGACTCAGACCATTGGAAACCCAGCGGGAGTCTTATAGAAGGACGGACTTTGATATCCCCACTGATAGCTTCATGAGACGGATTCCTGGTTTTCCCAACTTTCTGACCGGTGTATTCTATTTGGGTGGCAAGGGAGCCAAGAGCTTGGGGTGCTGGACTGACCACCCCCATGACTTTGTAGCCTTGCTGAGCCACCGTCCTCATCTGTAAACGTGGGGGATGGATCCTGCCCTGGGACCCACCTCGGAGAGAGAATCTCCACATTCACCGCGTGAAAGTGCTCAGAAGAGCTGAGAAGCCCATCTCACATCAGGGAGCTCTGGTACCTAAGACTGAGGGCTCCAACCCTCCCTTCCTCAGGCACTTGCTGAGCACCTACTGTGTACATGTCATGATGCTAGGAGCTGGGGACTGATGATCACGCAGCCAGGATTCCTGCCCTCAAGGAACTTAACAACTCAGAGCTGGTTAGAACACCAAGGATCAATGTTTGTTCCTCTCCTCCCTCCCTCAGTAAAAGATTGGGGTTAGGAACTCCAAATTTTGGGTAAAGAGGAACAACTGTTGATTTTCCTGAACCTTGAGATAACCAGGAAGAACGAGGTTCCTTTTTTTTTAAAATAAATTTATTTTTATTTATTTTATTTTTGACTGTGTTGGGTCTTCGTTGCTCCACGGGCTTTCTCTATTTGTGGCGAGCGGGGGCTACTCTTCGTTGCGGTGCGTGTGTTTCTCATTGCGGTGGCTTCTCTTGTTGCGGAGCACGGGCTCTAGGTGCACAGGCTTCAGCAGTTGTGGCGCGCGGGCTCTAGAGTGCAGACTCAGTAGTTGTGGCGCGAGGGCTTAGTTGCTCCGCGGCATGTGGGATCTTCCCGGACCAGGGCTCTAACCCCTGTCCCCTGCATTGGCAGGCGGATTCTTCACCACTGTGCCACCAGGGAAGACCAAGGTTCCCTTTTATGAGCTGAGTTAGAGAAACAGCCCAGTCCCTTTGCCCAAGCCAGCAAATGTGGAACAAAGACGGGGACAGAGATGGCAGAAACGGGGTAAAAGTGGGGTGATGGGTCACATAAGCCCTGAAGGTGCAGCTTGTATTTTGATTCACTGATGGGGCAGCCAGACCAGGAAATCTTGAGTGGCCCTTCTGGGGCTAAAACCCACAGTTAAAACCACTCCCAGAGACCTCCCAGAGGCCCCATGGAGCCCCTTCACCAAGCAATTGAGTTCCCATGTATCAAAAGCCCCAAACACGACGCTTAACGGGTGACCCAGCTAAGAACTCTGGAGAGTTTATCCATTTTCTCGTTCCAGGTCAGGTTGTCTTCTAGAAGGTGCTGGCAGACAGCAATTTATTCTGAAACCTGGTCACATGCCAGGTTCTGAATTGCGTTGTCTTTTCACAACAGCCTTGCTGTGTTTACGACTTGGTGAGGTGAGGGTTTTTTTGTTTTTTTTTTTTCATCAAAAAAAGGTATTGCCTCTTTCTGTTAGATGTGTTGTTGACAACGGTTGCTAGGGAGAGCGGGGTTCAGTTACAGACACACTGATGCCTGCTCTAATAATACTTTGCTCTGCATAGCTCAGATGCAGACACCTCTTGGCTAAACAGGGCACACACATTTCAACAGAGGAGGGCTTGAACTTATACTGCCCAAGCATATTTCAGCAAAGGAGCATTCCCCGAGCCGGAGTGGAAGGCCCAGGGTGGTGACGGGGCAGTGCTGGGTGGAGGGGGCTCAGGCCTCCAATTCCTGTCATTCCAAAGGTCCCATAAAAAGAGGCACGCTCATTCTTCACCTCGCTGTGAAACCGGAGGCCCCCTCCCCTCATCGTACCACAATTCCTTGGTGAGGATCAAGCCAGAGTTTTGGTGACCTCTGTAACCCAGGGGCCACGGGCAGCCCACATTCTCCTGGAAGTCAGGACCCATCAGCGCTCATAGCTGTGTGAGTGCGGGACCCTGCAATCATGCAGCTGGGAGCCGGGTGGAAAGAGGTGGGGTGAGGCAGGTCGGGCAGGGAAACAAATCACCTCCTCAGCTTTACTGGTGGCCTAGCCTGGCAACGCGGATTGAGAGCGAGGCCCTTTTCCTGAAACGTGATAGGCGCTTCGACAAATGTCTGAGACCAAGAAAAAGGAAAAGGACCTGGGGAATGGAGCTGAGAGCAGAGAGAAATGGGGCGGGCGGGAGAGGAGAGGCAGCCTCCACCTGGCTGACGCGGTTAGGGCGGAGGCTTCCCGGGAGGAATCTCAGGACAGCGAGGTATGTGAGAAAGGTCCCCTGAGATGGTCCAGCCCAGCTTCTCACTGCACAGACGGGAAACCGAGGCCGGGCAAGGTGACGGGATTGTCTCGGGGGCTGCCGTCTCCTGCTTTGGTGTTCTCCCACCAGCTCAGGCTCTGCATCCTTCACATCACTCAGCAGAGTCCAGTACCTGGTAACATCTCTTGACTGATCCACAGGCAGGGCTGTTCATAAGTGACAAGGGTGGCACAGTCAGGGCATCTCTGGAATAACTTTCTAACAGTGGTGTTCAATCTGCGGCACCACAGAATCTGCCAGAAAGGTCTTTAAAAAAGGATGCCCAGGCCCATCCCTGGAGAATCTAATTCAGTTGGTCTAGGGGGGAGCCCCTGCACCGGTATGTTTTATTGGGTTGGCCCAAAAGTTCGTTCAGTCTTAAATAAAAATAAGAGACACATTTTTCATTTTCACCAAGAACTTTATTGAACAACATATTCACTAACCGAACGAACTTTCTGGCCAGCCCAATAAAAGCATCTCCCCATGAGATTCTGACGGACAGCTAGGCTGAGAACCAATGCCCTAAAGAAAACCTGGTGACTGGAACTCAATATTCCCAGGCTGGATCCCCCCTTCTGACATCACATCAATAAAAGACTGTGCCTCAGTTGGCCTGTCTATGAACTTGACCCACCACCTACAAACCATCAGCCATCTGATGTCTTAGTGCTCAAAGTGTGGTCCCTGGGCCAGCAGCATGGGCATCACCCGGGAGCTTGTTAGAAATGTAGCACCTCAGGTTCTACCCAGACCTCTTGAATCAGAACCTCTATTTAAATAAAATCCCATGTGATTCAAACACACATTCAAGTTTGAGAAGCACTGATCTAATGAAGACCGCACGCTTGGCACATAACAGACATCCGAGAAATATCTGTTTAATAAGTAGAATTTTACTTACAAGAACACTACTAAGAAAATGACCACGTCTAAGGCAAAAAGACTCAGTTTAGATGTAAAAACTGAAGATGATTTTTGAGCTGTGGATTGGTGACAGGGGTCCCCTGGGACCCCAAGGTCTCTGGCATTGTCCGTGCTCATGAGGGTAGTGCTTTTGGACGTCTTGAGATAACAGCGCTGAGTCTGCCTGGGAAGGGTGAAAGGTCTTTTGACTTTTCCCTGGGCCCACTTGCCTCTCCATGGGGGCGGCATCCCAGCTTGGCAGGCAGCGCCACACTGTGCCAAAGAGTGTCCACTACATCAGAGCCTGCCCCTCTCCTGCCGTGCTGCCAGCTCCCACTGCCGAAGCCCAGGCAGTGAAAGCGGTCGGCCAAGGAGGGCAACGTCCAAAGACAGCTGCTGGGAGCTGTGTTCATAGGGCACTTCACACCCTGTCTGCTTTGCAGCCAGAATCACTAAGCCGGGTCTCAGAACTGGTACATGGAGGCAGAGGCGGAACCTGGCCACGTGAGGGGCATCTCAGAGGCCGCCGAACTGAACCAGGGCCTGGCTGGGGATCCAGAGGCAGTGGGCCTTGAGTGCATGCAGCTGAGCGTGAACCTCAGAGGGAGAAAGCAGGGGGAAGGCGCTGGGGGCCAGGCCCAGGACTGCTGGCCAGGGCAGATATACAAATCAGGTTGGCCAGAAGATGAGAGCAGGTGAAAAATGACACCGCTGTGGGTCACAAGGAAAGTGGGGTTTAATGAGCTATGCCCACTGCTCTCTTTTCTTGAGCCTTGTGGGTCTGGGGTGGTGAGTGGCCATGTATTATGCTGCCTAGAAAGCCTTCTCCAACCCGCCACCTCCTCAGCTGCAGAGGGGGTCCTGACACACACGCGGTGCTGGCTTCCTCCAGGCCTTGTGACCGGGGGTCTGCTAGGAGCTTAGGGGCAGCCTCACGCCAGCACGTTCAGCCCACCTTCCACGGGAGCCAAAGGGCTCTGAACAGTGACCCAGGAGGCCTGAGTGTCCAGCTCCAGCCCTCTCCCTCTTACACTTAAGCTGGGGCTGCAGGAGATGAAGGGGGTGGTAGGGTCTAGGGGACATTTCGATTTCTAAATATCTGACCCACAAAGGCTGCACCCAGGCAAATGGCAGATTGGGAGTGAGGGTCCCCCTCTGCTCCAGAGACAAGTAACGCTAGCAGGACTGGGTCTCTTGGGCTGGCCCCCAAAGCCTGTCACACATGACAGACCTATCACTGAGCCCCGATATGGGGTAAGCAAGTTTCTGAGGATGAGAGGGACCCAGGACTGTTTCATGTCACTAACAGGGCCAGGAGAGACAGAGAAAGGAAGCAGCTCACGTGGGGCCACTCATGCCCTCCCTGAGGCCCCCGACTCACCTTTAGCAGCGCAAAATCATCAGGTCCACTGACCAGTGTGGAGCAGCCAGTCACTTTCCCAGCAGGAGCTGCAGAGGCCAAGCTCCGGGTGACCATGGCTGAATCAGGCCGAGAAGCCCTGTTTCCTGCCTTTCGGTTTGGTGCTCTTTCCCTGCGCTAGCGTTTGCCAAACTGTGTCTCCCAGCACACTGATTCCACAAGAAGTCATTAGCTGGGGAATGCAAAGGGGACTTCACTGAGTTGGGTGCAGCCAAACAGGTTCCCTTCCTGCTGGCCTAAGCCAGTCCACTCTGTGGCTGACGGAGAGGCGGGTGTAGGGGCCACGAAGCTCCGTTCGTGGCTGAGCATTTCCCAGGACTGATGCTCTGCTGGACACTGTGGGCAAGGCTGCTCTAACCACGGGTCACTGGAAGAGAAGCCTGACCGGGGCAGGACCCTGGGTGGCCCCTGCTGCCAGCTGCCCTTCCCTCCTGGGTGCGTCTCGTCTCACGCCCTGTGTGTCTGTCCACCACTGGCTCTGGCTGGGTTACGTGGAGCTGGCAACTGTTGTCTAGAAGTCTTGCCCTATCCCGGCCCTTCTCTTGATAAAAGCCAAGGCCAAAGGCCAATCTGTCCCTGACTCCCCCGTGCCTGGCTGTACGTGGCAGACAGGCTGCTTCCCACTGTCACCCTCCACACTCTCCCAGGACATTCCGGCGAGCGAGGAACATGCCCGATGTGCAAATCCCTCAGGTAATGAGGGAATTCATCACCGGGGAGCGTGGGCAATCCAGGAATGGGAACCCGATCGGTGCCTGGAGCTGGACAGAAGCAGCCCAGGCTGGCCAGCGAGGCTCGGGTTGCAGTGAGCAGTCTCCCTGGGAAGAGGAGAGGACGGCGGGGATGGAGCCCACGGGCAGCCTTCGGAGGGGGCTCCTCCCACCCTGTTCTCAGGGAAGAGAGGGAAGACTGCGAACCAGGGGGCTAAGACCAGGGTGACCATATGTCCTGGTTAACGCCTGGGGTCTCGGCCTGACTATGACTAGAGCCCCCAGTCTCAAAAGTGTCATGGTTTGGATGACCTATTATATGGTCACCCTCGTTAAGACAGACCTGCAGGTGGTTTCTTTCAGCTCTGTAATCCTACTTTCAGAACTTCTAAGCTATTGCTTTACCCTACCTGGACTGAAACTCATTTCATATCTCAACTAGCCTAAGATACAAAGCATGATTACAGATGATTTTCCATAGCCAAGTCTCCCAGGAATAGTCCCTGGGCCTGGCATGGCCACCATGCTGATGCCACCGGTTTTGGGACCAGTTCACTTGCTACCACCCATGACGAAAGAGCAGGTATAGGCCTTCAGCTCTCCACCTATGAGATCAAACAGTGCTGGGCTCAGCCTAAGTACCCATGCCCATGCCCATTACACACCCCAGTAAAACCATTGCTGGACGCCGGCACCCACGGAGGAAGGAATAAAGAGGGGCGGGATTAAGTTCTCTGGGGTGGAGGGATTTAGTGGGATAGCACCAAGGAACAAGACGGTCTTTGATCTCCACGCTTCCCCTCGGCCCTAAAAGTGTTTTCAAGAAGCCCAGGCGCATTGGCAGACAGATCAAAGCTTCGCTCCTCAAGGCCCTTATGCCTTTTTCTCAGACCCATCTCAGCACCAACTACAACCAGTGCACCACCTGCAGGGTTTGGAGGGTGGTCCCGGGGAAGAGAAAGAGGAGGAAAAGAGAAGTCCGCAGTAAGTGTATGTCTGCTGGGACGTGGAGAGGTCACAGCAGAGCCTATTAAGACAACAGCCAGCCCTTCTATCATGGAAATAGAAAGAGGGAAAGGCTGGTTAAACATGAAGCACCTATAAAATTCTATTGGTCCATCGTAACCATGGAGCCCTCACACAAACACACGCAAATCCGGTCACTCATCCCTTGCCCCTTGAGTGCCTTTTTATTTTCTGTAATTAATCGGGCAAGGGTGGAACTTGGGAAAAGTCAGAATCTGCAGCCTTCTCTCTAGTAATAACCCACCGGCGGGTGGGGTGGGAGGTGCAGCTGTCGGCGTCCGTTACCTGAAGCATGTTGAGAAGCAGGCTCCGGAACTTGGTCCCCTCCACCATGAAGAGCGCCATCTTGTCGCAGAGCTTGGCGGCCGTGAAAGCAAAGCTGCGGTCGGACACGGCCTTCTGGTAGATGGTGCGGACGATCTCCCCCAGCATCTCCTCGGAGTTGGTCGAGTTCTGGGCCTCCTCCATGAAGGTGGTGAGCTTGGCATCCACGTCGCTGCTGTTGTTTCTCATGCTGTTCAGGATCTCAATCAACTTGTCCATCTTGTTCTGCTGAGGGTTGGTGGTCTCCACGGCCACTTCATCCTGGGCGTGCGGGAGACAAACCGAGTCGCGCCTGAGTGGAGCCCAGCTTTCTGCGGAGGGGTGGCCAGTGGAGGGAGGGTGCCACCCTCAGAAAGGACCCGCCCCACCTTCTAGAACCTGAGGTCTGATCCCTCCGGGAATGCCAACCTTCACCATGGACCCTGGGGCCCCAGGCTCTCTGCTGACCCTTTTCTTGGCCCCTGTGACACCCTGGGTGGACCCTTCTTGTGAACTACAGCTCTTACCCAGGATTCTCATATACACTGGCTTTGCCTCATACACATTAAATATCTCAATCTAGAAATGGTTTAACGGGGCTTATAAAAGATGAAATAAAATAACAGATAAGGAATTGGGCCAAGAGAAAACGAGGGTAGGAACACTAGGTCAGGAAGGAGGTAGCATCCAAAATGCCTGCTCTGCTGGTTAAAGGTGCCCGTGGCGTGGCTACCTTGTCCTTCAGACCTCGGCTCCTTCAGCCCGAGGAACATCATGTTCTCTGGGTGTGGGGATCCCTGTGACACGGCCTTGGCATTGTGTCCCATGGAGACTGTGCTGGCTTTTTACAACAAGCACTGCACACCGAGGAATCCTTCAACGTGCCACGAAAACAACTCGAGGGGGGAAACTTCAGATAAAAAACCCTGCACCCTTGAGTGGTTTCACTACAACTGGGACCAGACCTGCGCTGGGGGAGGAGGCAAATGGCATTTGATGTCTCAGAAGGATAGACTGGCGGCCAGGAAAATGGCTGACTTAACTGCTGGGATGTGAGACCAGGGTTAAAGGGCAGGCTCGGGGACATAAAGGGAAGCCCCATGTTGGCCCTTCCAGCATCAACAGAAGAATCCGGGGCTGGGAGGCTCAGACCCAGGTCCTAGAACCTGCTCTCTGTCTCTAGCTGGATGGCTCTGGGAAGTGGTTTCACTCTCTGGGCCTCATTTTCCTCCCTGGTAACATGAGGAGGTTAGGTTAGATGGTCTATGGCTTCCCCTTAGCCCTGCTATTGCTTAAGCACATTCCTCCTGGTCCAGGAGTCCAGGAGGCCTCACCTGAGGGCAGTTCTTGAAGCTGAAATACAGGCACTATCGATCTACCTTACCTGTTCTATCTCCCCCTTCCTTCCCCACCCCAACTCTGTGGGCCCCAAGGCAGGAATAGTGGTCGGTATGTATAGAATAACCCCTCGAGGGTCTTCACACAGCTTATGGCATTTGATCTGCAGTCTGTCTGCAAGGTGGATAGTATTATACCCATTTTACAGATGGGTAAACTGGGCGGGGGGTGTGCCCAGAGAGGTTAGGTGACTTGCCCAAGGCCACCTAACCAGGCAAAGGCAGAGTGAAGACTGAGCTGGTTTGCTGGACTCTAACGCCCATGTTGTTTCCTCTCTGTGGCACTGCGGTTACATTCAGTAGAGCTGGAGAGAATTAACAATCCTCTCTCCCCGGCTGGACTGCAGCAATCTGTTCCAGAAGCTCTTCAGGCAAAGACCACACACTGGCCATCACTTGGGAAGCTCTCCCAGGCTCTTATCTTTGGGACGTAAGGGAATGAGTGAGGCTTTCCTCCAGGACCTCACAGCCGCCCGTCCCACAGGGAGCAGTGGGTGGGGGCCCGGGGCTGTAAGGATGCCAGCAGCAGCATGTCACCTTTGAGAACTGATCAGGGAAAAGGTCTGACCTGTCTTGTCCTGCCTGAGTGTGGACCTGGCCTCGGAGGTGAAAGGTGGAGGAGAGAAGGCCGTAGAGAGATGCCAGGGATAAGCCCGGAACTTCGAGCTCTGCAGAAGCCCCAAAAGGAGGACTCCGTGGAGGAAAGCTGGGGGCAAGTTGGCCTTTCTTGGGAACAGCTCCTTTCCAAGGTGACCTTACCTGCACCCCTGGCTGAGGACGGGGAGCTAGGGTGCTCAGAGTGGACTTAACGATGCCAGGGACGGAGCTCCAGCCCTTCTCTGGAGGCTGGGGGCATCTCTTCCTGAATTTGTGAACTAGGCTTTAGAGACCAGGGCCAGCAGTAGGGTGAGGAATGTGAGGCTCCTGGGGAGCAAAATTTAAGGAGGCCCTCCTTCTCAGGGCTGTGCCAGTGCAGGATGGGCATCTGCGTGATGCTGAGAGTGAGCGCCTCCTTAAATTTTGTCCCTTAGACCCCTCCCTACTGCTGATTGGTGAAGGGGGGGAGTGGCAAGGCTGAGGCCAGTCTGCTGCACTCTGCCCAACTCACCTTTGCTCTCCCCTGGCAGGGAGCGCAGCCTGGTACTCGCCTTCGCATTCTTATGTTATAGGCTCTGTGTTTTCCCTAGATGCCCTTTAGCACTAACAGGGCAGTATCTGCCACCAGATAATGCTGGAGGGAAGAACCAGGCCTTCTCTGCCCACCTCCCATCACCTGGAGGCACACGCCTCTTCCTCCCCTCCCTTCTCGGGCTGGGGGCTGGTACCGAGTGTTCACCCGGGACTCTTGGAGGGTGGAATGTGCTGGAGGGGGTTCACATGCAGAGCTGGCCATGGGCCTGCCGTCTGGTGGCCGGGGGTCCCTCAGGCAGCGTTGACCAGGTGTGCTGGGGCCACATGAGCCTCCCTCCACGAGGCTCCCCAGGTCCGCAACCCCGAGCCCACCTACCAAGATGCCTACCTCGCGCTGTCCTCCCTGATGCAAGAGAACAAGGAAAATTCAATTACCGGTACCTTTTCTTTCAGCCTTCGCCGCAGCCTGTCTTTGGAAGACTGGAGCAGGGTAACTTTGGGCCGCTCCCCGCTGCGCTCGGGAATAATACTGTCTTTACGCTTTGTCTCAGCCTCTGGACCTCCTGGCTGCAGCAGGGGCAGCCTCTCGGAAGCCACTGTGGCCAGGGCATCAGGGCTGCAGGGGGGCTCGAGGCCGCTGTGCCCGGCATCCCCCAGGGCGTCCTCGAGTTTGGGGCTCTCCATGGTCACGGTCTCTTTGGCACTGCGGTGGGCGCCTGCCTCCCCCTTGTCGCCTGGTGGATGCTTCATGTTGCTGTGATGCCAGCGCCGGTTCTGGCTGTAGCCGTGATGGGTGGACCTCCCTGAGGGGTGGGGCACTGAGCCCCCCTGGTAGGATTTCTGGTGGTCCCTGTTGTGTTTGGCACTGCCCGGTGGGTGGTCACCATGCTGTTGAGGCTTGTTCCCTCCTGGGGGTCTCTGCTGCCGCCTGCAAACCAAAGGGGAAAGACAAAGAGGGTCACTGGGGCCGCTGGCCAGGGTCCCTGTGTCCAAACATTAGAAGGAATTCATTTATTCATTTTTTCAATACCCTTAACTGAAGGCCTCCTGTGCACCAGGCTTTGTGATGGGGCTTGGGGATACTAGCAGAGAATATGACAGACAGGTCCCTGTGATTATATAGGATTTAAGTCAACCCTTGACTTAAAATAAGTATTTTATTCCCTTATTAGAATATGCGTTAGTACACGTGTAGGGAACAAAATTAAAATGACAGAGTATACAGTGAATCCTCCTGACTGTCCCCAGACACCCAGTATGTTTTCTTGAAGCAGCCATTATCATTTTGTGAACATATTCTATGCATGTTCCAGTAGATATATACACAGACCTGCATCTGATAACAACTATCCTGTTAATGACTTTTTAACCATCATGACTCATGAAGAGTTATACCATTCGTTACACAGCCTTTCTTTGGGTACACTGACATTTCTGCCCCCAAACTCACTAACAAAATATGCTATAAGAAATTGTTACAGGCAGAATCGTGTTTCTCTCAAATCCATATGTTGAAGCCTCAACCCCTAGGACCTCAGCATGTGACTGCATTTGGAGATGGGACTTTTGAAGAGATGATTAAGTTAAAATGAGGCTGTTAGGGTGGGCCTTAATCTAATTTGACTGGTATCCTTATTATTATTATTATTTTCGGCCGTGCTGCACATGCCTTGCGGAAACCAGGGATGGAACCCGGGCCCTGGCAGTGAAAGCACTGAGTCCTAACCACTGGACCGGCAGGGAATTCCCATGACTGGTATCCTTATAATAAGAGGAAATTTGAATGCACAGAGACACCAGGGATGCAGGTACAGAGAAGAAATCCCATGTGAGGACACAGCCAGAAGGTGGCCATCTACAAGCCAAGGAGAGAGGCCTCAGAAGAAACCAAACCCAATACCTTGACCTTGGACTTCCAGCCTCCAGAACTGTGAGAAAGTAAATTTCTGTTGTTTACCCACCCGGTCTGTGGTATTTTGTTATGGCAGCCCGAGCTGAGCAATACAGAAGTGATATTTAACATGGTGGTTTTAGGCAGACAGGCT
Organism: Orcinus orca; assembly: GCF_937001465.1. Classification (NCBI taxonomy): domain Eukaryota; kingdom Metazoa; phylum Chordata; class Mammalia; order Artiodactyla; family Delphinidae; genus Orcinus; species Orcinus orca. The sequence goes on from NC_064573.1 coordinate 24,673,943, forward strand.
CATCGAGTTTTTTTTGACAATTTCAAAGCAGAGATTATCATATGGAACAAATTTGAGGTGTACATCACGGGACAAACCCCAAACGTGTTGATTTGAAGACTAAGGGAGAGCAAGGGGGTGGGGGTATTCTGAGGACCCTTCAGTCCAGCAGCTCAAGGGCTGCTTCCAGCACTGAAGCACTCCTGTGTTCCACCTCTGTTTCACCCTCACGGTGTTTTCCATGCCATAACCTTATTTGAAGTGCATTTGGAGAACACGATAACCATGAGCCTCTCAAAGTTGTCAAGCCAGTGAAGAAGTGGAGAGAAGACGTTACATTCTAGGGAATGAGGCCCCTGTCCCAGTCTGTGATCCATCTCTTTGGCAGGTACAACAGAACTTCGCTGCACTGCATTTCATGAACAAATTATATTTATTTGCTCTAAAATTATTATTACTTATATAAACTCAATTTCACTGTTCACTTGATAAATTTTTTTTTATTAATTTTTATTGGAGTATGGTTGCCTTACAATGTTGTGTTAGCCTCCACCACACAACAAAAGGAATCAGCCATACACATACAGATATCCCTTCCCTTTTGGACTCCCCTCCCATTTAGGTTACCACAGTGCACTACGTGAGTTCCCTGTGCTATACAGCATGTTCCCATCAGTTGTGCATTTTATACATAGTATCAATAATGTATATGTGTCAATCCTAGTCTCCCAGTTCCTCCCATCCCACCCCTTTCCCCCTTGGTAGCCATACATTTGTCCTCTAAGTCTGTGTCTCTATTTCTGCTTTGCAACTAAGATCATCCATACCATTTTTCTAGATTCCACATATACACGTTATTATACGATATTTGCTTTTCTCTGACTTACTTCACTCTGTATGACACTCTCTAAGTCCATCCACATATCTACAAATGACCCAATTTCATTCCTTTTTATGGCTGAGTAATATTCCATTGTATATATGTACCACATCTTCTTTATCCATTCCTAAGTCAATGGACATGTAGGTTGCTTCCATGTCCTGGCTATCGTAAATAGTGCTGCTACGAACATTGGGGTGCATGTGTTTTTTTGAATTATGGTTTTCTCTGGGTATAGGTCCAGTAGTGGGACCATATGGTAGCTCTATTTTTAGTTTTTTAAGGAACCTCCATACTGTTCTCCATAGTGGCTGTATCAATTTACATTCCCACCAACAGTGTATGAGGGTTTCCTTTTCTCCACAACCTCTCCAGCATTTACTGTTTGTAGGTTTTTTGATGACAGCCATTCTGACCAGTGTGAGGTGATACCTCATTGTAGTTTTGATTTGCATTTCTCTAATAATTAGTGATGTTGAGCATCTTTTCATGTGTTTGTTGGCCATCTGTATGTCTTCTTTGGAGAAATGTCTTTTTAGGTCTTCTGCCCATTTTTTGATTGGGTTGTTTGCTTTTTTGATATTGAGCTTCATGAGCTGCTTGTATACTTTGGAGATTAATGCTTTGTCAGTTGCTTCATTTGCAAATATTTTCTCCCATTCTGAGGGTTGTCTTTTCATCTTCTTTAAGGTCTCCTTTGCTGTGCAAAAGCTTTTAAGTTTCATTAGGTCCCATTTGTTTATTTTTGTTTTAATTTTCATTACTCTAGGAGGTGGCTCAAAAAAGATGTTGCTGTGGTTTATGTCAATGAGTGTTCTGCCTATGTTTTCCTCTAAGAGTTTTATAGTGTCTGGTCTTACGTTTAGGTCTTTAATCCATTTTGAGTTTATTTTTGTGTATGGTGTTAGGGAGTGTTCTAATTTCATTCTTTTACATGGAGTTGTCCAATTTTCCCAGCACTACTTATTGAAGAGGCTGTCTTTTCTCCATTGTATATTCTTGCCTCCTTTGTCATAGATTAGGTGACCATATGTGCATGGGTTTATCTCTGGGCTTTCTATCCTGTTCCATTGAGCTATATTTCTGTTTTTTGTGCCAGTACCATACTGTCTTGATTACTGTAGCTTTGTAGTATAGTCTGAAGTCAGGGAGCCTGATTCCTCCAGCTCTGTTTTTCTTTCTCAAGATTGCTTTGGCTATCCGGGGTCTTTTGTGTTTCCATACAAATTGTAAAATTTTTTGTTCTAGTTCTGTGAAAAATGCCATTGGTAATTTGATAGGGATTGCATTGAATTTGTAGATTGCTTTGGGTAGTATAGTCATTTTCACAATATTGATTCTTCCAATCCAAGAACATGGTATATCTCTCCATCTATTTATATCATCTTTGATTTCTTTCATCAGTGTTTTATAGTTTTCTGAGTACAGGTCTTTTGCCTCCTTAGGTAAGTTTATTCCTACATATTTTATTCTTTTTGTTGCAATGGTGAATGGGATTATTTCCTTAATTTCTCTTTCTGCCCTTTAGTTGTTAGTATATAAGAATGAAAGAGATTTCTGAGTATTAATTTTCTATCCTGCAACTTTACCAAATTCATTGATTAGCTCTAGTAGTTTTCTGGTGGCATCTTTAGGATTTTCCCTGTATAGTATCATGTCATTTGCAAACAGTGACAGTTTTACTTCTTCTTTTCCAATTTATATTCCTTTTATTTCATTTTCTTCTCTGATTGTCGTGGCTAGGACTTCCAAAACTATGTTGAATAGTAGTGGTGAGAGTGGACACCCTTATCTTGTTCCTGATCTTAGAGGAAATGCTTTCAGTTTTTCACCATTGAGAATAATGTTTGCTGTGGGTTTGTCATATATGGTCTTTATTATGTTGAGGTAGGTTCCCTCTATGCCCACTTTCTGGAGAGTTTTTATCATAAATGGTGTTGAATTTTGTCAGAAGCTTTTTCTGCATCTATTGAGATGATCAAATGGTTTTTATTCTTTAATTTATTAATATGGTGTAACACATTAATTTGCATATATTGAAGAATCCTTGCATCCCTGGAAAAAATCCCACTTGATCATGTTATATGATCCTTTTAATGTGTTGTTGGATTCTGTTTGCTAGCATTTTGTTGAGGATTTTTACATCTATGTTCATCAGTGATTCTGGCCTGTAATTTTCTTTTTTTGTGATATCTTTGTCTGGTTTTGCTATCAGGGTGATGGTAGGCTTGTAGAATGAGTTTGTGAGTGTTCCACCCTCTGCAATTTTTTGGAAGAGTTTGAGAAGGATTGGTGTTAGCTCTTCTCTAAATGTTTGATAGAATTCACCTGTGAAGCCATCTTGTCCTGGACTTTTGTTTGTTGGAAGATTTTAAATCACAATTTCAATTTCAGTGCTTGCGATTGGTCTATTCATATTTTCTATTTCTTCTTGGTTCAGTCTTGGAGGGTTGTGCTTTTCTAAGAATTTGTCCATTTCATCCAGGTTGTCCATTTTATTGGCATATAGTTGCTTGTAGTACTCTCTTATGATCCTTTGTATTTCTATGGTGTCAGTCGTAACTTCTCCTGTTTCATTTCTAATTTTACTGATTTGATCCTTTCCCTTTTTTTCTTGATGAGTTTGGCTAAAGGTTTATCAGTTTTGTTTATCTTCTCAAAGAACCAGCTTTTAGTGTTATTGATCTTTGCCATTGCTTTCTTCATTTCTACTTCATTTATTTCTGCTCTGATCTTAATGATTTCTTTCATTCTACTAACTTTGGGTTTTGTTTGTTCTTCTTTCTCTAGTTGCTTTAGGTGTAAAGTTAGGTTGTTTATTTGAGATTTATCTTGTTTCTTGAGGTAGGATTGTATTACTATAAACTTCCCTCTTAGAACTGCTTTTGCTGCATCCCATAGGTTTTGGGTCATCGTGTTGTCGTTGTCATTTGTTTCTAGGTATTTTTTGATTTCCTCTTTAATTTCTTCAGTGATCTCTTGGTTGTTTAGTAGCGTATTGTTTAGCCTCCATGCGTTTGTATTTTTTACAGTTTTTTTCCTGTAATTGATTTCTAATATCATAGTGTTGTGGTCAGAAAAGATGCCTGATATGATTTCAACTTTCTTAAATTGATTTGTGACCCAAGATGTGATCTGTCCCGGTGAATGTTCTGTGAGCACTTGAGAAGAAAGTGTATTCTGCTACTTTCGGGTGGAATGACCTATAAATATCAATTAAATCTATTTGGTCTATTGTGTCATTTAAAGCTTGTGTTTCCTTATTTATTTTCTGTTTGGATGATCTGTCCATTAGTGTAAGTGGGGTGTTAAAGTCCCCCACTAATATTGTGTTACTGTTGATTTCCCCTTTTATGGTTGTTAGCATTTGCTTATGTATTGAGGTGCTCCTATGTTGGGTGCATAGATATTTACAATTGCTTTATCTTCTTCTTGGATTGATCCTTTGATCATTATGTAGTGTCCTTCCTTGTCTCTTGTAACATTCTTTATTTTAAAGTCTATCTTGTCTGATATGAGTATTGCTACTCCAGCTTTCTTCTGATTCTCATTTGCATGGAATATCTTTTTCCATCCCCTCACTTTCAGTCTGTATGTGTCCCTAGGTCTGAAGTGGGTCTCTTGTAGACAGCATATGTACAGGTCTTGTTTTTGTATCCATTCAGCTAGTCTGTGTCTTTTTGTTGGAGCATTTAATCCATTTACATTTAAGGTAATTATAGATATGTATGTTCCTATTACCATTTTCTTAATTGTTTTGGGTTTGTTTTTGTAGGTCTTTTTCTTTTCTTGTGTTTCCCACCTAGAGAAGTTCCTTTAGCATTTGTTGTAATGGTGGTTTGGTGGTGCTGAATTCTCTTAGCTTTTGCTTGTCCGTAAAGCTTTTGATTTCTCTCTTGAGTCTGAATGAGATCCTTGCTGGATAGAGTAATCTTGGTTGTAGGTTCTTCCCTTTCATCACTTTAAATCTGCCCTGCCATTCCTTTCTGGCCTGTAAAGTTTCTCTGAAAAATCAGCTGATAACCTTATGGGGATTCCCTTGTAGGTTATTTGTTGTTTTTCCCTTGCTGCTTTTAATACTTTTTCTTTGTATTTAATTTTTGTAAGGTTGATTAATATGTGTGTTGGCATGTTTCTCCTTCAGTTTATCCTGTATGGAACTCTCTGTGCTTCCAGAGAACTCTCTGGAACTGCTCTCTGGGAAGTTTTGACTATAATATCTTCAAATATTTTCTCAGGCCCTTTCCCTTTCTCTTCTTCTTCTGGGACCCCTATAATTCGAATGTTGGTGCGTTTGAGAGGTCTCTGAGACTGTCCTCAATTCTTTTCATTCTTTTTTCTTTTTTTCTTTCTTTTTTTTTTTTTTTTTTTTTTGCGGTGCGTGGGCCTCTCACTGTTGTGGCCTCTCCCGTTGCGGAGCACAGGCTCTGGACGCGCAGGCTCAGTGGCCATGGCTCACAGGCCTAGCTGCTCCGCAGCATGTGGGATCTTCCTGGACTGGGGCACGAACCCGTGTCCCCTGCATCGGCAGGCGGACTCTCAACCACTGCGCCACCAGGGAAGCCCCAGTTTTGGTTTTAACCCCACCTCTGCCTGTGTGCCACCCTCAGGCATCTGATCCTTGCCCAGGTGAGTGGGAGCAAAAGCAGCAGCTGCTTGGAGCCCACTTGGGTACTCCCAGTACCTGCAGTGGTAGGAGCTGGTGTATGGGTGTATTGTTGCCCCTGCCCCCTGTGCGTCTCTCAACAATGATGCCTTGCTTTCCAGGCAGACCCCGCTTCCTCTAGGGGCATTCCTGGCCACGCGTCCCCTCAGTCCTGTCCCTTCTATTGTATCTGCGTGGCCAACTGCGTTTCTCTCCCCAGGTCTGTTCTTCCAACCCCACGCTTCAGCCCTCTGACCCTGCCAAGAGTCCCCTCGGTGGACTCTTGTCCCAGGCAGGGGTGCCCAGAGCTGATTCCCAAGGAGGTTTTGGGGTGGGCGGTGCAGGGAAAGATGACCCTGGCACGAGGGGCAGGCGGGCCTGCTCTGGTGGGAGCCCCTCCCAATGCCCACAGAGGCAGAAGCAGCGGATGGGGAAGGGGTTTATAATGGCAGCTCCGCCCCTTGCATGCCACGCTACTATGACGCCTTGCTATGGTGTCTCAGGCTTTTTCCACAGACTTTCCCGGTTGTGGTGCTCCTTGTTCCTGTCCCTTCAGGCTGTTTTTTCACAGCCAAGAGCCGTCCTCTCCCTGGCTCTGCACTCCAAACCCCTCTTTCTAGCACCCAGCTCCCCTTCACAACAGGTGACTCACGATTCAGGCTGGAATGCACGGAGCTGCCGTCTAGATCATGCGTGCGGTTCTTAACTTTGTCTTGCCTTCCATAGACCATCTGCAGTGTTCTCCTTTGATCCCCCAAAGTTCCTTTTCTGTCCCAGCTCATTTCCCCTCCATGAGGGAGTCTTTCTTAATGTGGGGACCCTCACCTTCAGCTTCTTGCTAGGGTTGCTGGTCTCTTTTTTGATTCTTTTCTTTTTTGTCTTTCATTTTTGTAGGTGTCCAAAGTCTACCACTACTGTTCAGCAGGAGCTCTATAGGAATTATTCCATTTGTAAATGTGTTTTTGACGAACTTGTGAGGAGCGACAAATTCCGCATCCCTCTATTCTGCCATCTGGATCAAGGGGCAATAATTCTGTATCTGTGAAAATTTGGGGGTGTCTTGGGTTGGGGTTATATGGGTCATTTTCCCATTAAAATTAATGAAAAAATTTTCATTGAAAAGCTTTCCTTTCTACCGATACCAAATGTTGGTGAGGATGTGGAGAACAGGGAACCCTTGTGCACTGTTGGTGGGAATGTAAATTGGGGCAGCCTCTGTGGAAAACGGTATGGAGGTTTCTCAAAAAAACAAAAAAATAGAACTACCACGTGACCCAGCAATTTCACTCCTGAGTAAATACCCGAAAAACCCAAAGACACTAATTTGAAAAGATACATGCACCTCAGTGTTCATAGCAGCATTATTTACAATTCCCAAGATATGGAAGCAACCTAAGTGTCCATCAACAGATGAATGGATAAAGAAGATGTGGCACATAGATACAATGGAATACTACTCAGCCATAAAAAGGAACGAAACTTTGCCAACATGAATGGACTTGGAGGGCATTATGCTAAGTGAAATAAGTCAGAGAGAGACAAATGCTGTAGGACATTGCTTGTATGTGGAATCTGAAAAGTACAACAAACTCGTGAATAAAAAGAAGCAGACTCACAGGTACAGAAAACAAACTAGCGGTTACCAGTGGGGAGGGCAGAGGGGCAATATAGGGGTGGGGGAGTGGGAGGCACAAACTACTGGGCGTAAGATAGGCTCAAGGATGTGCTGTACAACACTGGGAATATATATGATATTTTGTAATAACTGTAAATGGAAAGTAACCTTTAAACATTGTATAAAAATAAAAAATTAAAAGAAAAGCTTTCCCTAAGTGGCAGGGTTTTCAGGGGGAATTAAAGTTGTTAAGTGAGAGACAGGTGTATAAGCTTCTTTTTCTTTCCACGCAAACAGTAACTTACAACCCACTGTATATTAGAAGTAGAAATTAGTATGTTTCTGGAGGGAAATTTGACAATTGGTTACAAAAGCCTCTAAAACATGTAAACCACTGGACCTTGCAATGTATCCACGTGTGACAACTTATCCAAAGGAAATAATCAAAGCACAGGGATGTAGGAATAAGGATATTCATCTCAGCAGTGTTTAGAACAGCAGTGAAAAATGGACTGTGGAGAAATTAAGAACATGGTGAAAAATTCACTCTGTAGCATGTGTTGTAATACATGCAGCATGGTGCTGTTTTTTAAGGCAAGTATGCATATGCATAGAAAAACTGGAAGGATACACACCAAAATGCTAACAGTCATTATCTCTAGGGGATGGGATGAGGATTTTTCTCTTCTTTTTTGTGTTTTCTAAATGAATATAACTTTATTTTTCTAAACTTTCTATTGTGGGATAATTATAGATTCAAATGGAGTTGTAAGAAAGAATACAGAGAGATCTTTTGTATCCGTTACCCAGTTTCCTTCCATGGTAACATCTTGCAAAACTATAGTTCAAGATCACAACCAAGATTTTGACACTGATACAATCAGGACAGAACATTTCCATCACCACCAGGATCTTCCATGTTGCCCTTTGATAGCCACATTTACTTTCCTCCCACCACCTCCTCCTTAGCCTCTGGCAATAATTAATCCAGTCTCCATTTCTACAATTTTGTCATCTCAAGAATGTTATATACATACAGTATTTAGCCCAGTGGGACTGGCTTTTCTCACTCAGCATAATTCCCTGGCGATCCATCCAGGTGGCTGCACGTATCCATAGTTGTTCCTTTTTCACTGCTGAGTAGTATTCCACGGTGTGGATGTATCAGTGAGTTTAGTCATTTACCCACTGAAGGACATGTGGGTTGTTTCCAGTTGCTGGCTATTGTGCAGACAGCTGCTGGGAACATTTGTTTACGGGTTTTTGTGTGGACATAGTTTTCATTTCTCTGGAATAAATGCCTGCAAGCACCATTGCTGGGTCACAGGGTAGTTGCGTATTTAATTTTTAACGAAACTGTCAAACTGTTTTCCAGAGAGGCTGTACCATTTTACATCCCCAGCAGCAATGTATGAGAAGTTTTCAATCATTATTTCTTTGGGTCATTTTTCAGTCACACCCTTTTTTTCCTCTACCTCCTGGATGACATGTCTGTTAGATTTTCAGTTATGGTCCCTCAGGTCTGTGAAGCTCAGTTCATTCTTTTCAGTCTGTTTTCTCGCTGTTACTCAGACTAGATCATTTATATTGTTCTATCTTCCACGACACTGGTCTTCCCTTTGTCCCCTCCATTCTGCTGTTGAGTCCATCCATTGAGTTTTTAATTTAACTCAAGTTTTCATTTGATTCTTTGTTATATGCTGAGACGTATTTTTTCATTTGTGTCAAGTGTGTTCCAAATTGCTCTTTGAAGCGTTTTTATGCTGATTACTTTAAAATCTTTGTCAGATAATTCTAATATCTCTTGTTATTTTGGTATTGACATGTATTGTCTTTTTTCATTCAATTGAGATCTTTCAAGGTTTTGGTGTGACAGAAGATTTTCAGTTGAAAGCTGGACATCTTGGTTATTATGTTACGAGACTCTGGACTTAATCAAACCTTCTGTTTGGCTGGCTTCCTCTTACCTTGGCCCGATAGTAGAAAGGGCTGTGCTGCCTTAATACTGTGGGGTCGGGGGAGAAGTCAGGTTCCCCACTGGGTCTTCTCTGACAGAGCAAAGGGGGTCCTCTTTAATGCTGGGCACAGTGGGGGGTTCTGGTTCCACACACAGAAACCTCCTCGGCTAGGAGGGGCAGGGTGTCGCTCCCCACATGGCCTCCACTGACACAGAGGGAGGGGTGCTCAGTGACCTCCAGGGTTGAGTCTCAACTCCCCACCCAGCTTCACTGACACCAGGCTGGCAAGGTTTGGGTGCCTCGTCACAGCCTGGCAAAGGTGGAATCTCAGCCCCTCGTTTGGCCCTTACTGGCACGCGTGGGGTGGAGCCAGTTTTCTCTAGGGCGTTTGCCTGAAGTAGAGCAGTTATTGTCTAAGAGTTTTCTGTCTTAAGAGTCCGCCCCCTGCCTGGTTCTTGGGCTGCAGCGGGAAGGCTTTTGTTGTGGCCATTTCGGTCTGCCTGCCCTGTGGGTGTTTCTGGGTTGCCGGCTTCCTTCACTCCAAGTCTGGGATTTATGAGGCTGAGAGGAAAACTCAAGCACATCACTGCTGTGTCATCCCTCAGGTGCCAAGCTCCCCACCCAGTCTGACTTCTTCTCGCTGCCTTTCAGAGTTCTCTTATGTTTGTTTGTATACTTAGATGTCCAGGGTTTCTAGTTGTATTTATTTTAATAATTTAAGAGGCAACACAGCAGAGTCAAAAGAGGCAGCCCCTCCACCCGATCCCACCACTGCCACCACCGCCACTGGCACTCAGTTTCATTCCCTAATGGTCTCATTCTAAAAACAGGGATCATCACGGGCCTAACACTAAGTTCTGGAAGAAGGTCCGTTTGCATTCAGGGCAGGGCAGGGCACCCGGGGAACGGGGACGAGCTGGGCCCCATCAGCAAAATGACTCACTGAGCTGGATTCCTCCTAGGATCACCAACTGGCCTTCAGAGGTGCCAGATGCCCGAGACACAGGTCAGCTCAGGAGCCTGGATCCCTCATTCTGAGAAGCACTGGGAGAGCGTGGAAGAAATTTCACGGCCCACCAACTCCCTGTGGCACCACGAGCCGTGACGTTTTGTAAATTCTCCCTACTTTTATTTTTTAATTACTTTAAATTAACTGGCCCTTTTTCCTTCCACTCTCTTTGTTCTTTGAGTGTAATTTTTAAGCCCGGAGAAGAACCTTGGAAATTCCCTGGCAGATAACGCTTGCTTCTCACAACTTCTGTCATCCTTGTTTAGAATTTTTGCGGTGCGGGCAGCTATGGCCCAAGGAATGCCCCCAAAGAATGGCTGACCAAGCCCTTCCCAGCATCTGTCATGAGACTGGCTTCCCACTTGCCATATCAGGGATTCCCCTCTCTTTGCCCAGCATCTCCCCCAGCTTTCCGCCCCCTCCCGCACCCCCCCTGCCCCCACCAAAATCCATTTCTCTTCACGTGGAGGAGGAAAAAGGTAATTTCTACATGGCTGGTCAAGGTCTCAGAAAGAAATCAGCTAGGCCTTGGAGAGCTTCTTCTATTCTTTCCTGGAAATTCTCAGGGGCCTGGAACTCCATGTCCTCCTAGTTCAAAAGGCCTTGGAGCCGGCCGGCCCTGTCAACACAGCAATGACCAAGAGGGATGCCCGAGGTTGCTGAGCATTAGTGGTTGTTTTCAGACTCACTCTGCCTGGGTGGCAGTTCCTTTGCACACGTGGAGTGACGTCCACGGCGGGGCGAGGAGACGCTTGGGAGTCCACCCGCAAGGGCGCCCTTTTAACTGGGCAGACAAGACTCATGATTCAAAAGAAGGAGGGCTGATATGGGGCTGGACAACAAATGAGATCGGCTGCGTGGCCCCTAGGAGGGCAGGGAAGAGCCAGATGCCCTTGGAGGAGGGGCATGGGGCATGGAGCCCCTTTTCTTCCTTCCTGCTTAATTTTCAGGGCCAGTGATCATTGGGACTGGTCTCTCTGTGCAGGCCAGTCAAGAATCTTTCTTCCCATTTTACAGATAAGCCAGCTGAGGCTCAGTGAGGAGAAGTCCCACACCAGAGGGCCTTGCAGAAGCTCCCAGGAGTGTACCCAGCCTGTGAGCCAGTCACGGCTTCCAAGCGTCCACCTCCTGTCTCCCACTTGCCCTCAGATCCAGCCCCCTCAGGAGAGAAGGGCTGAGTTACCGCTGAGACCTGCTGTGGTGATGACCACATGGGGCCCATGCTCCTTGGCCTGGAAAAGGGCTGAGAGGGCCTTAACTCCTGGAACAGACTTGGGGCAGGGTCTTGGGCTCCAACAATGGAGACCCAGGCTCCCCTGCTGTGGCCATTCACAATATTTGTCAGCGGCTGCTGGCTGAGCTGGCCAAAACCAGCTCCTCTCTTCTGTGTTTGCTGGCCCTGGGTTTCGTCGATACCTTCCTTCAGGGGCCAGCTGGCTGCTCACCACGAAACCTGTGCGTTTAGGTTTGGCTGATCTGGGGACGAGGCACTGTTGCTCCCAGTGGTGGGTAAGGAAGCCACATTTGGTCTCAGATCCCCAGATATGTGGGTCCAGGTTTCGGAGACATACTAAACATGCAGCCCCGCGAGCCAAAAGGGGCAAAAATCCACCTCCCTGTCTGCTTATTATGTTCTAATCTCTCGGGGGAAGTTTCCTCTGGTGGGGGCAGGGCGGGGGGAGGAATGGCTTAGGAGATAAGATTAATATTCCATTTGTGCTACTGGCAACACCTGCTGTTAGGAAAATAATGCTTATTTTTTTTTGAGGATGGAAATTGTCAGTATGCTTTTTCCATCACTCATTTAGTTTATTCTTTCTTCTTTGGGTTCTGAAATCAGACGTCTTGTTCCACTCTAAGACTGCTCTCTTTTATTAAGAAAAAAAAAAAAAAGTTCTCCGAAGACCACAGCTGCATTTTGGGAGGTGGGCGTAGGGAGAATAACTTCAGATTTTGTTTTTAAAAATGATTTTAACAGCAGTCCAAATGCAGACAAACGTCTCTCTGTTCATTTTTTATTTCATAATCACTCCCAACTAGATATTCTGAGGGCCACCAACTTATTATGGTTCTCTCAATGTCGGACACTTCACCACATAATTTGTAGGTCTGCTTAAAAATTTCTGAAAGCAAAATTCCTAGGGCGAGTGGTTTGAGAACTATGCATGGGCTCATATTTCTTGCTTTCAGAAAGTGATGACTGCTTATTACTAGCTTAGGCGCCTCCACTCCTGCCCACCTACACATGCCCCGCACAGGTCCCACCTCCCCTGCCACCGCCGCTGCCGTGACAAAGCACGAGCTGAAATGTAGGGGCTCAGGCACACGGCTCCGGGGCTGTTTAGCTTAGCTCGGCATGTGGGGCACGGAAACAAGGGTCACCCGCCACACAAGGCTGCTCCAGTTTGCAGAATGGGAAGCTTAGCAAGGAAAAGCATAGCGGAGACTTATCTCCCTCTTCAGGGAGCCAACCAAGGGAAACATGACATTGGCTTACCAAAGAGACAAGGATCAGAGTGGCCTGTGTTAACTGAGCACCTACGATACACTCGGGGCTGAATTAGGTGCTGGAAACCCACTGAGTCTGTTCTGTAGGACACTCCTCGTCTGGTCTGTCTGTGAGACTACAGCCAGCTCAGAGCCTGGCTTGGGGGGATTTCACCCCTCTGTGTCTCTTTCCCTAGCTGTGTCGGCCCCCAGCTCCGGGGTGGCTGTGAAGATACACGAGAGACAGCATTAGAAAGCTTGGTCTTACATATGAGAAAGCCAAGGTTCAGGGAGGTTGCTTCGTTCCCCTCAGGTTGCCCAGTTAGTGGCAAAGCCTGTCCTGGAGCTTGGATCTGTGTTTCTGCTCTAAGGTACTGCCTGAAACGCTACATGATTGGATTTAACAATGACTTTTCTGAGGTCTTAGGAGGTCGTAGGTCTGGAGAACTGGGGCATTACTAGCCACTTAGATAAATGCCCCGCCTGTAATTGCCCTCATCCACATCATGGCAGGAACGCCAGCACCGTCCCCGCCGGCTTTGAGTGCCAGGCGCACTCCTGCACCAGGTTCCCCTGACAACGTGCGAGGAGCAGCACGTGCTCAGGAGCGCTCCTGCTGCCTTGGACGGTCAGCCAAGCTTCAGAGCCTCCCACCCATCAGACTGCGACTCTCCTTTCGCTCAGAGTTGGGTAGGAAATGATTCAGGACTGAGACCTCTGCCAGCCGAGGCAAGAGTTCACGTTAAGAAGTTCAGTCTTCCACTGAGTGGACATAAAGCCTTAGAGACCAGATGTTTACCTGGCGAAAGGGATGCTCTGGGATGGAAATGAGAGGGTCTGACTCTTCACCCTGAGGCAGAGAAAAGATTTTTCACACCAACTACACAATGAATGAACAAAGGAATGAGGGAGGAGGGGAAAGGCTGGTTCATTGACTGCTTCATTAATTAAACATGTTTAATTAATGAACCTCTGTCTGGAGGTTCAGCAGAGGTATCGATGGGCTTGCCCAAGGCCACATGGCTCCTGGAACACTCTGAGGGAAGCTGGGAGTTGGGGGAGGGGGTGATAAAAGCTGTTCAGCTCTCCCTAAGGAGTCTCTCAATACCTCTCCTAATCCCACCCGGGCTTTGAGGCCCAGACCGGCCCAGGAGCCTTCCCCAGCCCCCAGGGTGCCCCCTCTATCTCTAGACCCCTCACGAAATTAGTCTGGCTTCCCTCGTCTCTGCCACCTACGGCCTTGGGCGCTCCTCTTGTGAACACTTCACAGCATCTACTTCCCTCAGACGTGTGAGAACCTTCTCTAAGTCTCCCTCGGAGTCTGTGGTGGGGCCGGGCATTCATTCATGCCTGAAGTGAGCCCCTCAATGAGCCAGATCTTGACTCCAGCGATGACTCCAACACAGGGCTGTGTCCTTATAGAGCTCAGGGTCCATTTGGAGAGACAGACACTAATCCAGTAATTACAGAAACAGGTATCTGGCTACAACCAGGAACAAGAGTCATGAAGGAAGGGAAGCAGAGAGTAGCACAGGGGTCTGTCCTAGTCTGATCCTAGAGGCAGGACTGGCCATATAGTTTGCAGGGCCCTGTGCAAAATAAAAATATGGGCCTCTTGTCAAAAACTGTCAAGAGTTTAAAGCAGAGCATTAAACCAAGTGCAGCCATTCTGAGCCTGGGTCTCAGCACAAGAGCGCAGACTGCACACCCGAGAAGCCAGCCCTGCCCGAGGAACGGGACTGGAGCTGAAGTCACGAAGCTGCAGAATGACAGTAATGAAAACACGGTAACGCGTGTGAAGCGCCAACCACGGGTCCGGGCAGAGCTTTCATTTACTCTAAGCGGGAGGGACCACTGCACTCTGCTTTACAGAGAGGTCAGTGAGGCACAGAAAGGTAAGTACTTGCCTAAGGCCACACAGCTTGCAAGAAGCAGAACTTGGTTTGAACTTAGGTAGTTTGGCCCTAGAATGAGTGCTCTCAACCCCCATGCTCTCGTCTCAAGGGTCTGCGGCCTGTTCCACGGTCCTGAGGGTCCAGGGCAGCCTGCACACCACTGCTGAGCCACTGGAACCCCAATCCAGAGGACCCCAGGCCTTGGCCAAGGCCAGGGTGGGAGGGGTCGTGGCTCTGGCGGCACGTGGTGTGGAAGCTCAGCTAGATATGCAGACGCAAAGGCCAAAGGCTGAGCCGGAGGCCACTGGAAACGGGGAAGCTGAGGCCCGGGAGAGGGGTAGCCTGGGAGGGCTCTGGACGGGCGTTCTGGGTTGAGGTTTGGAAATCCGGCCTTCCAGCCTTGGCTCCACTGCGTCTGGGGAAAACCACAAAAGCCACATGTGGCCCTCGGGTTTCCATCTGTGCTGGGAACAAGCCTTTCCCCACCACCGTCTGCTAGTTCCTGCGGCTGGGGTCTGTGGGGCAGGGCTGGGGGGAGTCTGAGTTTTCAGGTGGCCCGCTGGCTTTACCCTTGCACTTGGGCTGGGCAGGGGGTGGGAAGAGCTGTAGGCTCCTGCACCCTCCTCCATCTTAGTTAGGGCAGCACAGAAGGCCATGAGGAAATAGCTTTCTCTGGGGTATTAGATGCGGCTCTGAGTCTCACTCAACTGCTGGGGCATTTCTGAGGCCCTCCTCTCAGACCCACTGGAAATCCAGGGCTCCCAGCACCAATCTGCTGGGCAGCTTTGGTAAACCACCCACCTCTCCATGTCTCAGTATTCCCACCTGCAGAATGGGAACACCAAATCCTCACTCAAGGCATTTCCTGAGGTGGGGTCCCACCTTCTCTGCATTCCTGCCTAGATCACAAGGCACGTCTGAAGTTACAATACAATCAAGCCTGGGAGAGCCTTTGGGGAACAAAGGCACATTATAAATACGAGGTATTATTTTTGTTCCAGGGTGAATCAGGCATTCCAAGAATCCTTGGCCTCATACGTTCTGAGGCAGCGTGATGTCATGGGAAGAGCACGCGGCTGCCCTAGCGGACTGTTTCCAGGGAAAGGCCCTCGCCCTTCCGCCTAGCCCAGCCAAGTCCTGCAGTCTCCAAGTCTGGCCCATGGACCCTCAGTGCAGCCTACTGGCAAGTCCAGGTATCCCCCGAGCTATATGGCCACCCTGGGCACGCACTCAGAGTCTGGTGGACAGCAGACACGAATACAGGTAAATCTCAGCTGGGATGCTCGATTTTCCAGCTAAATTGAAATTGTGGCTAAACTGACCAAGTCATGTCAATCAACACCAGGAAGCAAAATCTGGCCATGCCACCTTTCTGGAGCCTGTGCGCTCCCATCCACTTTTCCTAAAGAACCGAGGAAGCCTGGCTATGGGTGTGAACTTGCCCCCTGTGTGGCCTTCTTCCATAGCCCCTCACTGCCTGGAATACAGAAAGTGCCCAACACAAACTCCCAGAGTATTTACCAAGAGGTAACATACTGCCATAATTCAAAGTATGGACTTTGGAGTCAGACCCCCAGAGTTCAAATCCAGGCTCTGAACTTCCAGCTGTGCAACACTGGGCAAGTTCCTTAACCTCTCTGGGCCTTAGCTTGTTCATCTGTAAAATGGGGACAAATAGAGGACTCATCTCATAGGGTTCCTGTGAGTTTTAGAAGAGTTGATGTACATGTTATATTAGTGTTGTTTCTAATAATATTATATTGTGGGTTTTCCAGGCAATATAGTATGAATCCATCAGATGTTCGGAGGAAGTGCTGAGCATTAGTGCACCCATAGTACAGGTGGGAGAACTGAGGCTGTGGGGAAACAGGCTTTTTCAAGTGTTAGAAATCAAAGAAGAAACCCTAGATGTCCAGCTTCTACTTCTGCTCTAATTCTGGCCTCTAGAGGCTGCATTTTGGACATAACTTCCCACCATGTAAGTTCTCATCACCAGATACTCACCACCATCATTCCAGGGGAAATACTACCTAAGGAGTTCCCATAGGCTTAGGGGCTACCTCCAATGACTTCCTTGATTCCCAGCCTAAAGCCTGGCCATCGTGTCCACCACAGCTGGCCAGCGGGCCTCAGCTGGCCCACATTATCACACTTACTCCACGGGCTGAGTGGCTTCAGAGGTCCACCCGAACTAGCCCTTTTCACCATCTGTCTTAATCTCACCATCTCCATGTAGTCTAGTAGCTCTCAAACTGGCTTTCAAAGATACGACAAAGAGGAAGAGGGATAGGGAGAAAGTCCCCTAAGAGTTGTTTAAATACTAGGTGTCACCAACTGCTGAGTCCTTCAGAACTCTGGGGGAAGGAAGGCCCGAGACACAGCCTGAGCTCACCTAATGGAGTAACTTCCTCAGGACAGCTACCCCACATTGGAGGGGGCTGCCTGGAAATGTGGTGAGCTCCCCGTCACTGGAGGTATCCAAACACAGAGACCTCCTATCCCTAACCTGCCCATTCTGCAATCAGTACCTCCTCCACAAAACCCTACTGGGTTTAGCAGGAGTCCCCACCTGGGGACGCAGCAGGATGCAGCGATAACTTGGAAATCGGACACACCTGGGTCCACACCCTGGTTTTTGCCCCTGTCTAGCTGGGTGGTTTTGGACAAGATGTCTAACCTTTCCGCCCCTCAGTTGTTTTATTAATCAAATGGACCTACAACTGGAAAATAGGTGAGGGGCAGGCTTGAAGGACGACCCCAGGGCTCGGTGTTAAACCTTGCCCACTCACCCCTCTGCCTTGGGCCAGCCCTGGGAAGCCAGGTGAAGAAATGATGGCTCCGTTGTGGGAAGCAGAGGATCCCAGGGCAGTCCTGAGCTGGTTCGGCTTTGTGGGTAGTGGAGCACCGCTGAGTTTCCAGGCTCTCCAGGGGAACGCTGCCGGCTATTGGCCCCCCTCAGTCCATCAGCCATCACAACCCAGCCACCCTCCTGGGACAGCCTCTCCCTCACAACTTCATTACTGACAGGTTTGCTCTGTCCCTGAAGGACCATTTTTTCCATCTCAGGAAGGAGAGGAGATGTGAAATGGAGTTAGCTGGAGTAGGGCCTCCCTCGGGCCGTATTTTTCAGCCGGGGCTGGTGGAACTGACGAGTCCGTGGTGAGACATCACGGCGGAGGGGGAGCCACTCAACAGGTTTATACACCTCACGGACCCCAACACCACCCTCCCCACAACCCGCCCAGCCTTCTTGGGACACGGCTGTCCAGCAGATGGGTTCTTGGGCTAGAATCTCCCCAAGAGCAAGTACTGTGTTGACAGCCTTCTCATTAAACACCCATCAGCCAGGATTCAGTGTATAAATATATTCAGGGACATTCAGACAGGTGACGAGGACTTTCTCTCCCTAGCTCCCAAATGCAGGGTCCTGAAATTTAGAGTAGTGAGTTTAAAATCAACCAGAGACTTTCCCTGACAGTAGAAAGACAACTAATAAACGTAGAAGGAATGATGGAATTAGAAAATCATCTGGCAGGGACTTCCCTGGTGGCGCAGTGGTTAAGAATTCTCCTGCCAATGAATGCAGGGGACAGGGGTTCGAGCCCTGGTCTGGGAAGATCCCACATGCTGCGGAGCAACTAAGCTCGTGCACCACAACTACTGAGCCTGCACTCTAGAGCTCGTGAGCCACAACTACCGAGCCCACGTGCCACAGCTACTGAAGCCCGTGCGCCTAGAGCCCGTGTGCTCCGCAACAAGAGAAGCCACTGCAGTGAGAAGCCCGCGCACCGCAACCAAGAGTAGGCCCCGCTCTCCACAACTAGAGAAAGCCTGCGCACAGCAATGAAGACCCAATGCAGCCATAAATAAATAAATTTATAAAAAAGAAAAGAAAATCATCTGGCAGCCACCATAATAATAATTCTTAAGCAAGAGTCATCAGTGGAGGCTAGTGGGTGAAAGTTGGAGGAAAACAGAATATTGGCATTGTCTCAGAGGATCTCCCCACAAGCTATTTCTTAATTACAAAGGGAAAACTCATAATTTCACAGTGGAGAAACTTGGCAGACATGGCCATAACCAAGTAATCAAAGTCAGCATCACCAGTCTTGGGGTGAGGGGACAGCATGAGTGTCCTGATATGATGCACTGAGAATCTGATCGTGAGGAAATATCAAAGAAACTGGAATGAGAGACCATGACACAAAAACAACTAGTTGTTCTTAAAAAAAGTCAATGTCATGAAATACAAAGATTTGTGAACTGTCCTCAGATTAAAAGGTACTAAAGAGATATGACAATTTAATGTAACCCCTGCCCTAGGATCACTGGAGAAAGATGAGTGAGGACCATGGAGTAGATAACGGTATTGTGTTGATGTTAGTTTCCCAATTTTGATCACTGTACTGTGGTAATGAAAGAAAAAATGTCTTTATAAAGAAACACACTGTGAACTATTTATCAGTAAAAAGGCATCCTTTTGGCAACTCACTCTCACTCAGGTCAGAAGATAATGTAGGTTAGAGGGAGAAAGATAAAGCAAATGCAGTAAAATGTTAATATTTGAGGAATCCGGGGGAAGAATATATGGGGATTCTTTGTATTATTCCTGCAACTTTTCTGTGAGTCCGAGATTTTTGTTGAAATCAGAAGTTTTTAAAAATGAGTAGGATCTGGTTAGAAGGGAAGAAGTCGAGCTGGCATTCTAGAAGAAGCGGGCATTCAACGAAGGCTTTGTGGAAATTTTTCTTAAGTCAATTTCTTATGTACCAGGCAAAGCAAATAAAATACAATAAAATTGACCACAGAGGGTCCTGCTTCACCTAGTAGCAGGTAAAACTGCAGAGACCCCTCACCGTAGGTAGGGGTGGCCTCACCGGAGGTGCATACTGAGCTCACCGTGCATTTGTGTCCTTGAGACCTATAGAAAGTTCCTTAATGGAGCCCAAGCATCTGGGCACCATCTGAAGGGCAGTAGCCAAACTCCTACATCCCCAGGGACACAGGCCTGGGTGGACTCCGTGTACCATCATAAGCAAGTAGATTTGCCCTTATGGGTAATACCTGGAGCTTCTCAAAGCAAGACTCTGTTCCCCAGGGTGGGCCTCTACAGCACCCACCAGGAGACCTAGTCCCTCAATGCGTGAGGAAAAGTACACATTTTTATCCTTATTTTTACACCTGTGGAGACTGAGGCAGTTTAGTGGGCTGGCCGCAGCGTTGCTCCACTGTTTTAGACGTGAGAACTCCCCTCACAGTAATATATCACCTTGCAAACACACTTAGGAATTAAAAATGTTTTTATTATTTTCGATGGTATACGATAAAGAAATTATTTTATATAAAACATAGTTTTTAGATTAATATGTTACTGGGAGTAAATAATAAAGGTTCATATCTAATATGACCTTTAATAACATCTATGATTAAAGGCAATATTTAACCTTCCCCCACTTACCAAGTGATGCCTTCTCCTTCATTTATTATAACTGAGTTATGAAGGCAAAAGCATAAATTTCCAGAAAGAAATTTCAAACTGACTTCTTACCATTTCATTGTGTCTTTGGCACCACATACATGCTCACATGGAGGCTAACGCTTGACTATATAAGGCAGAAAAAGAGACAAAAAGCAAAAACTGATTTTGTGGCCCACTGTTTGGAATTCTTAAATTGTATGTTTGTTTAATAAAAATCAACTTGGTTTGTTTTTGTAATTTTCTTGCTTTGTTTCTAAATGATGAGACGTGAGAATTTTCAGGAAGTGCTTGCAATCACTTCTGCCCAAATAGCAGGTCGTGAGCAGGGAGGGTCTTGACTCCCATGAATGGAGTGGGACGCCGGCCAGGATTGGGGTCTCCAGGACTCCGACCAGATGCTTGCGGCTCCTGGACCCGGGTAGCGCACCCGAGGCAAACGTGCAGAGCTATTACCACTGCATGTTCCTCAGGAACCAGCCTTTTAATATCGGTGTTCTTTAATGCTTCCTGCCTTTAACCAACTGTCCATTATGGGTAAAAAATGAAATATTTGACTAAGAATAAAAATCATTTCAAACTGAGTAATGCTCAAAACCACCAAAGTGGCTCTCCAGGCTGCTGAGTGATGAACTGGCCAAGGGGGTGGGTCTTGGGCGTGCCCCTCTCTTCTGCGTTAAGCCGGGGCTCCATCCACACCCACAGGCAGGGTCTCACACGGTGAGCTTCCAAAGGTGAAAACAGACCCCTGGCATGGGGGTAAGAGCCCGTCTCTGGGGCCAACCAGGCCTGGGTTCAAGTCCAGGCCCTGTCACCTCCTTGCTGTGTACCTTGGGCAAGGCTCTTATTGGTCCGTACCTCAGTTTCCCAATTGCAAAACGGGGCAATGATAATGAAAGGGGTATTGCCTACAGTTCTGAGGGTTAAATGAGCTGCAATTGGCCTGTGCCTGACACAGAGCAAGGGCTCGGTAAGGAGCTCCCATGGCCACTGTCGTAGCTTCCCTCAGGACCAGGAGCAGTGACAAGTCAGGGCTCCGGGCACAGTGCTCTCACTACATGTATGAGCCCAGGAAACACTTCCTCTGGCATGCCCAGGCTCCTTGCAAGCCGGGCATCTTCCACATGACCTCACATTTGCAGCTACAGTGTGCGGTGTTCAGAAGGGTTTGGATTCTCCTGGGGGAGACTTGAAAATCTGCTGGAGGTCTGAGCATGGGGCTCTCACCTGCCTGGCCCCCTCCCCCCAAGGGTGTCCATGCCATCTCCCTGCTGGAACTGCCCCTTCACCCGACTTTGCCTCAAAATATTTTCTCTTGGGTCTTGGCACTCAAGCCCACCCGCTTTGGGGAGCTGCCCTGGTCACCTGGCCCGTGGTGAGTGCTGTCTGTCCCTGGAATCTTGCCCGGAGTTGATGGTAAGCGTCAGCGCATTTGCAGCCTCTGTCCACGGCTCCTTCCTGGTGGGCAGGCAGGGCCTGCCAGGCTCACTCCAGGAGGTGTCAGGCTCTACTGTTAGACACGGATGTTCAGGTTTTTACTGCGGGGTAGTGGGATGTGGTTTCTGACATGGGGGATGAGGAAGGCGTTTTGGAGGACTCCCTCGGGGACCTTGGTCCCAGCAGCCCTTCACTCGCTCTCTGTTCCCTTCCTGGGCAGAGCACGGCCCTGAGGGCAGGTGAGGGGGAAGTGAGGGCGGCAGACGGACAGGCCAGGGCCCACGCGGGATTCAGACTCTCCTTTGGGTGGTTTAATGGCCTAATTTCTGGGCCGTAGCAGGGAGACCTGTGGTGGGGAGGCAACTCCAGAGAGCCAGCAGGAATGTAACAGAGTTGCTCAAAGGACCCGAGAGGATACAGTAAGTAACCTGGGTAGGGCTACCTCCTTGGCCATCCACTCATTTACTCAAGAAACGTCTACAGAGTTCCATCATATGCAGGTACTGCTCTAGACACTGGGGATACGGTTGGGAGTAATTGACAAAAAGCCCTGCTCTTGTGGACCTTCTCTCTCTAACGGGGAGATACAGATAATAAACAGAGTAAATGCATAATACAGAATGGCAGAGGACATTACGTTCTATGGAGAATATGAAGCCAGCAAGGAGGATTGGGGGTGCTGGTGTGGGGGGGGACACCCATGGGGGAGTTTGCACTTTTATTAATTTAAAATGTTTTTTAAAAATTGAAGTATAATTGCCTTACAACATCATGTTAGTTTCAGGTGTACAACAGAGTGACTTGATATTTTTATGCATTATGAAAGGATCACCACGATAGGCAGTTACCATCTGTCACCATAGAAAGTTATTCCAATATCATTGACTACATGCCCTATGCTTACATTACATCCCTGTGACTTATTTCTTTCATAGCTGGAAGTCTGTACTTCTCACTCTCTCTCACCTCTGAGGGTTTGTACTCATAGATAGAATCGTCAGGACAGATCTCACTGAGATGGTGCCACTGAGCAAAGACTTGAGGAAGGAGTCATGTAAATATCTGAGAGCGGAGCAATGCAGGTACAGTGCAAAGGCCCTGTGGTAGGAGCCTACCGATGTGCTCAAGGCCCCTAAGAAGACCAGCGTAGCTGGAGTGCAGAGCGTGAGGGGGGATGGCAGGTGATGAGGTCAGAGGTGATGGGAACCAGATAACCTGGGGCCTTGCAGACCATTGAAAGGACTCTGGTCCTTACTCTACGTGAAATGTTGGGGATTAGTGGAGGAGTCTAAAGAAAGAAATCACATTTAAAAAGCCAGAGTCAGGGAGACCATGGAGGTGACAGGATTAACGCAGGTGAGAGCCAATGGGGCCCTGGACCAGAGGGGCAGGAGTAGAGGTGGTAAGAAGTGGGTGGATTCTGGACCTGTTTTGAAGGTGGGACTGGCAGGAATTTCAGTCTGGTTGTGGGTGGAGAAGAGGGGAGAAATCAAGGATGTCTCTAAGGTATCTGGCCTCAGCAATGGCAAGGACGGAGCCAAGTTACCTGAGCCAGGGAAGACTGGGGGAGAGGGCAGATTTGAGGTGGACAGAAGCTCAGTCTTGGATACGTTGAGATTGATAAGTTCTGAAGCACCCACTAGGGGACACTGAGAGGGCTGAAGATGCAGGAGCACGAAGCTCGGGGAGACAATGGCCTAAGGAGCTGCTTGGAAGCTCAGGCGGCGCGCCTGCTCTCTCAGGCTCAGCAAAAGGTCTGCTTTTATTTCAATTACATTTTTATTTCTAATTATGTAAAATAGTTTTTCCTTTAGTTTTTTCTTCTTTTTTAATTTCGTTTTTAAAAATATAATTATGTAAAATATTTACGTGGGTTCCAAAGTTAAATCTGCAAAACAAGGTGTTTAGTGATGTCTGCCCTCTACTCCCCCACCCCACCAACTGCCCTTTTGTGCCATAAATAACCACTGTATTGGTTTTGTGGTTTACTCATCCATTCATTATCTTTAGCATAAGCAAATACGAATACACATTTTTTCCCTTTTAGGGAGAAAAGTAGCATACTACATGTACTTTTTCCACTTTGCTTTTTTCAATTAATATTATTTAAGGTCACTTATTTCACTCTGCTTTTTATTTTTAAGGTGGATTTTTTTTTTTTTTTTTTTTTGCAGTACGCGGGCCTCTCACTGCTGTGGCCTCTCCCGTTGCGGAGCACAGGCTCCGGGACGCGCAGGCTCAGTGGCCATGGCTCACGGGCCCAGCCGCTCCGCGGCATATGGGATCTTCCCGGACCGGGGCACGAACCCGTGTCCCCTGCATCGGCAGGCGGACTCTCAACCACTGCGCCACCAGGGAAGCCCTTAAGGATGGATTTTTAAAAAACAATTTTTATTAATTTACTTTTAAAATTGTCTGTACCAAGGTGGTTTAATTCTGCTTTCCAGCAAGCACCACCACTCTGGGTAAGGGGCAAAACAGTCCCTAGAATTCCATGTGCAGTAGCTTATGAGAATGAGTTATTCTGGGGTTTCCTCCAGTTCTGAACTTCTAGACCTCCCTAGCTCTTGGTAACAGGCAGGGCAGGGGCTTGCCAATTGCTAGAAGAAGTATCAGGGTGGGAGCTGGAGACCTAGCTGACAGTTTGGCTAGGGGAGCAGTTTGGGGAGTGCCCCTCTTGCTGCAAAATGAGCAGCCTGGATAAGATGATCTCTGTGGGTCTTGTGGGTCGATAGAGGACCAGGTATGGAGGCTGACCGAAACCTGTTTCCGGCAAACCATGCAAGCAAACGACCTCTTCTTAGGAGACGGTGATAAAGGTACGTTTCACCATGCAGAAGCCTCAGCGCCCATCACCCGCTTCTCCGCACACGGCAAAGGGCTGCTGGGCGATACGGTGCCGTGTGGTGGGTCATGGAGACAGGGCTGTGAGCAGGAGGCAGGCGTGCACGGGCAAAGCAGGGGGTCAGCAGGGAGCAAGCCAGCTGAGCAGGTACAGTTCTAGGGAGTCCACAGAAGTCAGGAGCGTGGAGCAGCAGGTGACCAGGCAACTGGTCAGGATGGCAGAGGGCTGACTGCTCCCTCAGGGATAAGGAAGCTGAGCCCAGAGGCTGGCCTGCCCCGACAGGAGGCTTCTGTACTCTTCCCCACGGAGGCAGGACCAATGTTACCTTCCCCAGGAAGACCTTCTAGAACGCGGGGGCTCAACTGGCCAAGATGGTGCAGCTCCGAAAGTTCCCGGTGCATGACGGCTCCTTTTATTCTCTCTTCCATGGAGAAAATCTCAAACCTGGAGCCACCCATTCTGTATGTTTTTCCTTCTCTCCCAAAACCCTCAAACACAACTCACACAAGTAAAGGCAAGAGGCCAGGAAATAAATACGTCAAAAAGAAAAATCACTGGAAGAACAAGAAAGAGCAAAACTCTGAGCCACCCCAAAGTACAGCCCGGGTGGAGCTTCCCACTAAGCCGCGCATCACGTATTCCAGCCCAAAGTCCTCTCCCAAGCTTCCGTCCGCAGCTCTGACTTCCGTTTGGTGCAGATGGAGGCAGATGGGGCCCCAAACTCCGGGGACGTTGTGGGATCTGCTAAGTAGCCCTGAGCATGCCAGGGGCAGGAGGGTGACCAGCTTCACAGCCTGGAGACGCACAGGCATCCATCCTACCCCTTTCACCTTCCTAATCCCAGACATGAAATACATCATCACCCAGCTCGCTGCCCGTGCGGGAAGGAATGTGGGAGAGGAATCCACTTTGTGCGCTGACTGGGTCTCGACTCAGTGTATATTGGAAAAAAGAAGGAGGTCTGAACACTCCCACCCAGGGGCGGCTTGGTAATTGCGGGTTTTCAATAACACTCCGGGAAAGAACAGTGCTGCTATGGAGAAGCTGGGGAAAAGGCTTTGCGGCAACCATTCCCAGGAACGAGGCCATCCCAGCCATCAGACCACCCTGGCGTGCCATTTCCGACTCCTCCACTTCCCCTGACATGTGGGATAAGGGCCAGCCCAGCCCTCGCCAAGAGGCCATTCGTCCTCCCCTCCGCGAGTACGCACGGGGGTTTCCTGTCTCTGCCCCGTTCAAGGGCCAGAGCTCCCAGGGAGGACAGCAAGTGCAAAGGGAGCACCTACATCTTGTTACCGGCTCTAAGGGCCCCTGGGGACGGGGACGTCTTAAATTTTGATCACGACCTCTCTGGATGGGGGGAACTGCATCACCAGCAAGCGTTCTACAGACTCCAGCCTAAAAGGATGAGAACTGGGCTCTGGCACGCAAAACAAAAGTCCGAGGCTGCCTTGGAGATACAGGTTCCGTTGAGGGACACTCCCCTCATATCTCAACCCCACTCCAGCTTCCAAGCTCATCTCCTTCCCTCCGACATGAACTTCCCTTCTTTCGCCAACCTCCACAAGCCACACGCCTTCCCACCATGTGTCTTGGCACCTGCGGCCCCTCCAGTGACGCCTTCTCCTAGCCTGGACGTCTGCATACAATGCATGGAGAGATGTGTCTGTAGCTTGGTGCGCTGGGTCTAAACTCTTGGCTGGCTTTCTATGCCCTCCACAGAGGGCCTTCCCTGACATACCTCTCTCCTCGGCCCCTCAGCGGTGTCCTCTGCAGTCAGGCCAGCCGGTGCACTGTCCCTGACACCACATCAGGCAGGCCCGTCTCGGGACCTTTGCCTCTGTTTCCCCCCCTCCCTCTGCCTGGCCCATTGAAGAGACAGACCATGTTCCACCTCCTCCAGGAAGGCTTCTTTGTTACTCTAAACCCCAGAAATCTTTCTTTTCTCTGAAGTCCCAGGGCCTATGGCCTGGCACTATACTATTACACATGCAAACCACACACATGCATATACACACATGTGGACATATGTGTATACATATACAAAACGTATAACACACACACACACGCACACACACACATACAACAATGTTATTAAGTGGAAGTGTTCAGTATACCTTTTCTCTCCAACTAGACTATAAGCTCCTGGAATGTCCGGCACAGACTTGGGCCTGCAAGAAGCACTCAAGAGACCCCTCCTTCCTGAGCAAAGCCCCCTTGTCCAGCCTCACTTACTAGCTGTACAGGGGCTGGTGACAGGCATTGCTTCCGCCACCCTAGGGTCCACGAGGCAGATGAGGCCGACACTACAAAGTGCTTCAGCCTCTAAAGGAAAATGCCCCCCTCTCCCCCAGAGTGCTGCCCCGTGATGAACAGGATGCAAAGAAATGCCAACGAACCCTGGGATTCGAGCAATTCTGATACAGCGAATCTGACATCATCTCTCCGACCACAGCAATGCTTGACGGGGCGGCCCTGGCCTATTTTTGGTGGGCAGTCACTGCCAGAGGGGCAGCCTTGAAGGTCTCCCCATTCCTGGCCCCAGAGGGAGGGGGTGGGGCTTCAGCCCGGCGCCTCCCCCACTGGAGGTTCCCATCTTGGATTGGAGCCACAGCTCACAGAACAGGCTCAGCGGAGTTTGAAGAACCCAACCTCCCCATGGCCTTGCCAAGCATTAAGCCTGCCTCAGGGGGAGATGGCCAGCTCTAGCTGCGAATACCCCCTGTATCAGACCCCAAATTGCTACCACGTCCACCAGAATTAAGACCCCCGGAGGACTCTTAGGATGGGCAGGTGGACCTTTGCCACGGAAAAGCTTCGCTCTGAGACCCAGTCCTGAGAGCCCTGGAGAAGGGATGGGTTAGTTGGGATTTCCGGGGCGGGCTGGGGTGTGGTTTAGGGCGAGCACCCTGAGGTGGGCTGGAGGCCGAGCAGGGCTGGGAGGGTCCCCACAGGCATGGCCTTGAAGGAGGTGGGTGCAAGCTTCTTCTTTCACAATGCTGCTCTTACAAAAACGAAAGACCTTGGGCAGACAGAGAACCTTCTTCCTTCTCAACACTCCCGGCTGCTCTGCGGTGGGACAGGCCAGAGCAGCCCCCGGCGTCGCGGTCCGAACACTCACCCAGAAGCACTCCGCGGGGGCTGGCTGCCCGGAGACCCCGCCTGGCCATCTGGGTCCCTGCTACTCCTCCCAACTGCGGGATGCTCCCTGGGGCTTGGGCACGGCTGTCAGTCCCCAGAGAGCCCCTCCCCTGACCCGGCACTTGGCGGGCTCCCCCAGGACAGCAGCGGTGGCCCAGAGCCCAGCTAGTCCTGCTTTAACCACTCAGGCTGGGGGTGCGGTCTGAGGGATTTAATGGAAATGGGAGGCTGCCACTCCCCTAGAGGGGAGCAGGGCTGAGGCACAATCATCAGGCAACCCAGCTGGGCTTTCAAGTCCACTTCCGCCTCCCCCGACCCCACGCTGTCCCTCTTTGACCCCCGCTCCCCTGTCTGTAACCCACAAACTTGACAAAGCCAGTCCCAGGAAGGGGTCCCAGAGCTTCAGGGTACCACCTCTCCCAAGGTAGCTACACTTTGGAAGGGACCACAGGGAACGTGAATTTTTAAACCCAAAGGAGGCAGATACTAATGGAAGTTTAGGCAACAAGGCCCCAGTGCCTCTCCAAAATGCCGTTCATTCACATTATGACTATTAACATGATTGATACATAGATTAAACATCTACGGAGAGCACACCATGCCTCTACTGCAGGCACAAAGGTGAATAAAGCCTCCAGACGGTTGCTCACATTAGTGAGTGCCTCCTCTCGTCTACCCCCGACGAGGATCCTGGCCGGGCGCTGGGCAGCCGTGCCCCTCTGCAGCACGGCTGGTGTGGGGTGGCGGGCACGTCGGGAACCGAGCTCTGCTGGCTGGGCTGCGTTGTCTGCAGATGAAGCTGTGATCTGGGCCGTCACGAGAGGGTGAATGGGAAGCCTTGTGTCCAGAGGGGCTGCTCAGACACAGCTCACCAAGAGCAAGAGCCCTCTCTTCGGCTGAAGATGCTCTGGGCTGTAGTGTTAGCTCCAGGTGGGGGCTGCCCCGTGGAGGGCATGGCAGAGCCTCCTGCAGGGCAGGGTCTGGGCTGGCCAGCCCCGTCGCCGAGCAAGACCTGTCCTGTCTGTGCACTGTCCTGCTGGCCCTTTTCCCCTTCTGACTTCTCAAGTTCTGCCTTAAAAGCTTCAGGGAGGCAGGGCACACTCTTCTTCCTACAGCCTTCCAAGTTCTGTTGCTACTCCTTAGACATCAGTGGCTACTCCCAGGCACCCGAATCCCGAGGTCTCCCACAGCAGCCTTCAGCAAGGCCTTCTGCAGCCTCCACATCAAAATGCATCCCCAGGGACTTCTGTCCAACAGGGCATATGACGCTTAGCAGACCGGAGCTCAAGCACCCGGCCAGCAGCACACCAGCCCTACCTAAGACCTGCTTCTCTGAGAAATGCAGTACCAGAGCATGCTGGGGGGATGGGGTAGAAGAGCCTGGTACCCCACAGGGCCTCTCCTCTGGCTTTCCTGTTACGCCCGTCCCGGGGCGACCCTGGGTAGGCACTCCCTCCCAGGCACAATGGAGGGACAGGGGATGTCAACTCCGGCCGTGCAGCCTGAATCTGCCCCAAGAGGCCCGTGAGAGCAGAGGCAGGGAGGTGACGCCACATGGCTGCACCTCGGTCTCCTCAGTGTAAGGTGCAAACAGACATTTCCTTCCTTTTGGTGTTCTTCGGATAATCTAGATCAGGGCTTTGCAAACTATGGCCTATGGGCCGAATCCAGCCTCCACTTGTTTTTGTGAATAAAGTTTTGTTGAAACACGGCCCCTCTCGTTCGTTTGCACGTGGTCAGTGGCTGCTTTTGCCCTACCATGTGGAATCAGGGTGGAGCAGATGTGACAGAGACCACATGGCTCTTGAGGCCTAAATGCTTTTTTCTCTGGTCCTTTATGAGAGAAGTCTGCAGCCCCACTGACCCAGACAGGCTGGAGGCACAGGGCACACTCCACACGGAGCAGCTTCAGTAACTACTTTACGCTAGTGGGGACAAAGGGACAGCGGTGGTGAGGACAGGTGGGTTTCTAGACCCAACCTGATCAAAACTAAAGAGGTCTGCTTTGACTGGTTTATATATTTAGTTTCCATATAAGATTTGGTTTGAAATCTACGCAACCCTCACTTCCCAAAGCAAATCAAGCCCTTACCAGGTGCCCTGAGAGAGCCTGGGAAGACGCTGCTGGAGGCGTGGTTTGTGCGTGGAGTTCTCTGGGAATGAGAGGGTTAATGGAGTCACCTGTAGAGGGTGGGGACTGTTGATAAAGGAACCAATGGTGGGGAGGGTGTGTGTGGGGGGACCCTGTGCTCTCCTTTCTCCTGGTGTCACTCCCTGTGCCCAAGGGTGTGCCTTGGATCGTCCACAATGAGGGCTCCACTCTCACCTCTCAGTGATGTCCCCAGCAGGGCAGGCACTGGCCCTCATTCCCAGACCCAGCTGAAGGAGGCGCAAACACTTCCTGAGCCCGACGGAGGGGTGGCGGATACGCTGCTCAAGGAACACTTCTCCTCAGCTTCTTCCTTCTGCTCTCAGGCCTTCTTCCCCCTGCCCAGACCCTCAGACTCTTCCCCTCCAGTCTGCTTCCCCCCTCCTCCCCCCACCCTGCCCCATGCCTGGCTCTCTGGGGCCCGGGAGTTTGTAGGGTAGGGCTACATTCCAGAACTTTCTGTGAGGATAGAGATGTTCTCTGTCTGCACTGTCCAGTGTGGTAACCATCATGTTGTAGCTAACCATCATTGTCGTCGAAGCTACACGGTGCTATCGAGCACTTGAAATGTGACCAGTGCAACTGAAGAACTGAATTCTAGCTTTACTTCACTTCAGCTTAAATAGCCACGCTGGGTCCTGTGTTGACCAGCACAACTGCCCACAAAAGGGGCATATTATTACTCCATTCCAATGACTCCATCTGGAGCCAGAGCCTCCTGAAAGTGTTTCTAGTGATGCCTTTATAGCGGAGGGGGAAGAGCCTGTGGGCGGATTGGAAGGAAGAGATGAAAGAGGGTTGGTCCTCTTCTGTCATCACCACTGTGTACTCCCTCACTACCGGTCATCACTCCCGCCACGACATTTTCAGCTCCGAAGGACCTCGCTCCTCTGTCCACTATCCTGAACCCCTACAACACCTGGGCTGCTCTCCCAGGCCGGATAACCCACACCCAGACAGGCAGACAACTCCAGATCACCATTTATTCTGGAATGGGTGGAAAAGAAGTGCATGTCCCCCTACTTAGGGCCGATGTTCCACAATCCCATGGCAAAGAGTCTGAATAGTCTGAGGTCTGGGACCAGCTTCAGTTTTGCAAGGTCTTGAGCAAATCACGTGGCCCGAGTCTCACCTACATTACTCTTATAATGGGGACATTTGTCCTATCTGCTCCCCGGGCCTGCTGCAGGGATACTATGAGAAAGGCTGTGTAAGACACCTTTATTTGTATTGCTAATATCGGTGTTCTTTTCTCTCCTACCCAAGGAAGCCTTCCCTGTCGGTGTCTGAGAGATTCAAGTATTTCAATATGCTTCCAATTAAAGCCCAATCTTTTATAATCATTGAGATTATAGAGTTTAAGGGAAAATAAGTATGTGTGACTAAGAGAGAGAAAGAGAGAGTGTGTGTGACTGTGTGTATCTTGGAAAGTTCCCTTTGCCTGGAACTACCTACTGGACCCCTGGAGGACAGGGGTCCCAAAGCTCAGAAAAGAGCATCTTCTGGTCTAAAACCTTCCCCAGGGAGAGAAGTTCTCATTCATGCTCCACTGTAGAGAGGAGCCACGGGGAGGTAGGATATGAGTGTAGAGGGGAGGACAGGATAAGGAAGGCATTTTTGGAAAGATACGAAGTTGAACCAGAAAAGGGAAAACAGCAAAAACTTCAATCCATTCAAACCTATTGTTGCATTTTACTAGATCATTTACAATGGGAGGGGAAAAAAAAAAAGCAATGCCACAGGAAGAAACTAGAATCAGATAAAGATGGCCCCCAATGGTCCCCACCCGGTGGCATTCACACCCTGTGTAGTCCCTTCTGACACCATACAAGGGTTAGTCTACAGGACCAATAGAAGAGCAGAAGGAATGGTATGTCACTTCTGAGATTAGGTTACAAAAGACATGACAGCCTCTTTCTCTCTCTCTCCACTCATTCTATCATAAGCACCCTACAGAGAGGCCCACATTGCAAGGAAATGAAGCCTCCGGCCAACAGCCAGTGAGGAACTAAGGCCTGCCAACAACCACGTCAGTAAGCTTGGAAGTGGATCTTCCAGTCCCATCTGAATCAAGTCTTCAGATGATTACAATCCCTGCCAACAGGCTTGACCCGCAACCTCAAGACAGACCGTGAGCCAGAAGCACCCAGTTAAACTGCTCCTGGGTTCCTGACCCTTGGAAACTGTGTGAGGTAAAAAGTATTTGCTGTTTGAAGCTCTAAGTTTTGGAGTAATTTGTTACACAGCAATAGATAACCAATACAAGCGTGCAGGCCAAGCTCCATTTCCAGCACACTATCACTGGAAGTGATAACTGGCAGAGTCCCTAAAATAGTCACACACACACACAGCTATAACACAGATGTGTGTATTCACCACACACAGACAGGCAGTAAGTCTTCATGTTTGGGAGCCCTTGATATTTTACCTGTGTTCAGAGCATCACTGCATTTCAACAGCAAAACAGTATTAAAAGGCAGATGTCCCACTTTGTAGATGAGAAACATGCCTCAGAGAGATGAATTCGTGCCTTGGAGGCTCCACATGAGACCCAAACCAAGTCTAGACAAGTCAGCATACCCAAGGGGCCACCTGTACATTTGGCTGGAACCTGGGCTCTACAGTTCATGCTATGTGACTTCCAGAAAATGAACACAGAGGCAAAAAGAATGTTTGCTTAAAGTGGGATAGTTCTAGGCTTCTAGGAGCTAAAAATCCCACCCTCAAAAATTACAACCCATGTACCCTCCCTACCTACTCCCTACACCTCCTGGCTTTTCACTGCGCCCCAAGCTCTTAGCACAAGGTCACTCTCTTAACTCTGGCTCATCACTGAAGGCTCTGGGGAAAATGCAAAGTGACCTGCCCTGGGTTACCCATTAAGGCCGGATTGACGCCTGACACCCCAGTTCACAAGATGGGATGCAAGAGTGGTAAATGCGGGTACATGAGGAGCGCTGCTTGAGAGTAGTGGGGGTGGGGTAGATGAGGAGGCATAGACGGTTTCCCCCAGCTGTGGGCAGAGTGAGCACCACAGTGAAAATATAGACCTAGGGCTTTGGCCAGGAAAGGATGCCCAGGACAGAAATTGGACGGCTCCTTGGGAGCGCGCTGGCCCTTGCGGGCCCCGCATAGAGGGGTCCCAGCAATCAGCTTCCCAACCCCACTCCTGACCGACAGTGTGCCAACCTTCTGATCGTCAGGGCAAAGTCAGAAACCTGTCCTCTGCCTGCCCCGCCCTGGTCCCTGCCCAGCCTGTCCAAGCCACGGCTGTGGCTCACGGTTCAGAGGCACCAGGTTTCCTGCTCAGGGTGACCGTCTGTTCTCTGACACACCGAGCCAGTCTGCTGTGGCCACTCGGGATGCTGGGCCAAACGTGTACACAGCCCCATAGAGTATATTTTTCTTCCTAAAAACCTTTCTCATCTTTGAGTCTACACATCTTTCCCAAGTTCAGTGTCAGTCCCCACAAACGGAAAGCCTGAAATTGGATCCTTTGTCCACAGAATCCTCCCCTTAAGCTGAAGAGAGGAGTCTGAAGGCAACGGAAGGGCAGCGTATTCCCGAGGGAGGGGTTAGCTGCGGTAACGCTGGCTGGTGATCACGTCACCCGGACGGCTCGCCCTCCCACGCACCGGTGAGTGTCCTGCACGCTCCCGCCCCATCCCCTGCCCCATCCTCGAATCCCTCAGCTGCTGCACCTGCTCCAGGTGAGCCAGGCAGGGAGAGCTCTTCCAGTCCATGCCAGGCCTGATGCATCCCAGCAACCACGGGCAAGGTCAGGGAAGAGGATCAAGGGAGGACGAAAAAGAGCTTGGATAGTGACAGGGGAGCGCAGTACGAGAGGGGCCAGTCAGGTGCAGACAGGTGAGCTTGGCCTGTTCAGGGAACCGAGAGCAGACTGGGGTCGGGAAGTGCAGTGAGCAAGGACAGTGAATTAGGAGGAGGCGGGACAGGGGCAGCGGGCAGGTCGGGGGGTGAGGCAGGCCTGTCGTGGCGGGAGGGGAGGGCAGGGGGTGGGGGGTGGTCAGGTATGGCTGGTGCCGGTAGGGGGTTCCGAAGGTCTATTTGACCTCTGTTTAGTAATTCCTCCCGAATAATCCCTCCCAAAACCTTGCAGTGTTAATGGGCTAGTGCCTATTAAGTTTTAAGCCCCCCATAAACTGCTGGTGAGTTTGCCTGTCTACCTACCAGCTGGAGCTCCAGAACTTGCCACTGATGTGGGCTTGTCTGTTCCTAGAGCTCGGGCTGTCTGTCCAGGCCAACCTGGAAAGACCCAGCAGCTCCATCCAATCTGCATTTTGAAAGGCCCTGAGATGCCTGCAGGTGCTGGGAGAGCTGGAGACAGTGACGCAAGCTGCCACCTCAGAGGTGCCCACTGGGCCCGCAGGGGACCCCTTGGTCTTAATTTCCTCCAGGGGGCTAAGCAGAGGCATCACCTCCGGGGATCCGCAGGCCTGTCTCCTTGAGTTATTTTAATTCTGTTCGCTGATGTCTTGCCTAATTGAGTCCCTGCATCCCTTCTGGAAACCAGGGCCTCCCCAAAATACTCCAAACCATAATAGAGGCCACCCTGCCTTTCCCCAAAAACACACACATTGGAATAAATGGCTAAAATTAAATTACTGGGAAGACTCAGAAATAACTCTCGGAGCTCAGGGTAAGTGCTGACCCAGGCAGGAAGGCTCCTCGGTATTTTTAAAAGCTGTGCTCCCGTCCCTGCTGGCGAGCCTTGGGGAGCGAAGGGCACCCTTGTGGCCTGGGCGGTCCTCCTGGGACGTGGGGGATGGCAGCTGGAGGAAGCTCTCCCACTCCAGACTGCCTCCCGAGAGCTGCCCACTGTTCTGGAACTCACAGCACCCTTCCTCCAGCCTCTCACCAAGTGGGGCCCCGACAACCTGGGAAACCTCTGCGCTATTATAGGAACTTCCTAAATATGTCCACGCATGAATCATCCAGACCAGCGAAGGGATCTACGGGTGTGACTAACCTGGTGCAGGGGTGCAGAGGGCAGAGGGTGGGTCTTGTCTGAAATCTCACTATTTGTTCATTCCTTTGAATGAGGCACTGGCCCCTCCCTCAGTCCTTTTGAAAATGGAGGCCCCCGTGCTGCCTTTATCGCCCCAAGCACAGAGTTAATCAGGGGCTCACTTGGGGGTGTAGGTAGGGATTGGCGAGGGAGGCCAAGCATGCTGAAGAGTGGACAGGGAGTTTCCCAGCAGAGAACTGGTGAGGGGCCCAGGCTCTGGCCAGGCTGCTTGAGTTTGCAGTCTGGCTCCGCTACTTCCCAGCTCTGCGACTTTGGGCGAGTTACCCCCCTTTTCTGTGCAAATTACTTTCCTCATCTGTAAAATGGAAATAAAAACAGCATCTCCTTCCAAGGGTTGTTGGGAAGATTGTACAAGCTGATGTTTGCAAAGGGCTCAGTGTGTCCCGAACATGGTAGGCATTCTAGAAGTGCTTGCTAAATCGCTGAGTCATGTACGGGCAGGACTCAGGGTGAGCCAGGCTTGCCCGTGGGCCTAGCCAAAAGGGCCTAGAACCAACAGTACGCACAGCCCACCCTACGGGTAAGGTGGTCCCATGTGGGTAAGCAGAATGCTGGGAGTACGGAGGCTCAGCCAGGCGTGGTTGGGTACCCAGCCCACAGTACAGACCGAGACCAGATTGGTCCCAAAAGATGTACACAGGAGCAGCAGACCTGGCCCAGCTTCCTGGAGCTTTCTGGAGAGGGTGCATGGGCTGGGATGAAGGTACAGGGGAGCTAGTTATTTGCACTGAAAGCTCCAACTGGCCTCTGGAGTGTCTCTGTCTGTCTTTCCAGCCCACGGCTAAGGAATGGAATATTTCTGGGGAGGTTTCTCTGTCAACTTTAACCCCGCACTCACCCCAATACATTTGAAAGTATTAGCTCCAAAAGTGTAAGGGAATTGCCTTGGGCCAGACAAGGATGGAAACCCAGACTCCATAACTGCTGGCCCAATCTTCTTTCTTTCCCTGCACACGGCCCACGATGGAGGGGTCCCAGGAGCAAACGTCAGGAAGGAGGGGACCCATGCTTCTGTACTTAGAGCTGGGCTTGGGGCTGGGCCCTCTCGTGTACCTGCCATCACTCCTCACCTACTGGCATCCCTGAAGGGGGCGTGTCAGTGTCGTTGGAGACAATAAGAAGAATGAGCTTGGCAAGGGTCCTTATCGCCTCAAGATCCCCTGGCTGGTGAGGGTTGAACTGGTCCAGAACCCAAGTGAGCCTGGCCTAGGCCCTGGTACCCACCATGCTGGTTGCCCCTGGCAAAGGCTGTGAAGACTTGGCACCAGAGGCCCGGTCACTTGGGGCCCTCAGAGTTGCTTGTGTCCATATGCTCTAGCAGGGGAGAGAGGGTTGGGAATAACATTTGTGAGCCAACCTAAATGTCCAGCATTTCAGAAAGAGAGACTAAGATATCTGAGGAAGCGTAACTAAACCAACTCAGGTGGCTGGTTCCCGGCGTCCATTCTACTTCCTGTCCCAGGCACAGACCCGGTGGAGATGGCATTTATCTCTCTATGGCCACTTTCCTAGTTAGCACCCCTCCTGCTCTCCAAGCCACTAGGCATGCACCCTTGCTTCCTCTTCTCTCAGCTCCCTTGCCCCCAGGTCTCCCTCCTTTGCCGTCTAGGGCTTAATGGGTCTGGATGAACCCCAATAGCTGAAGAGAGGAGCAGGGAACAAGCACGAAGGAGCAGCTCTCAGCTTCCCAGCAGTGGGCACAGACTGGGAGGGCAGGCTGGCCCAGCACCAGGAGCTCTGCCAAAAGGCACAAGATGGCCATGCACGGATGTGGGCTTTCCCCGGGAGAGGGACCCCAGGGACTGGTTTACTTTCCCATGAAGCATGATGCTGAGAGCACGTTCTGAGCACGGAGCACGTGCCAGGAAAGAGGGGCAGGAGAGGGTGAGTCGTCGGCCAGCCTTCAGGGCGCTCTCCGCACCCATGAGCGCCAGGTGCGGCGGGCACTGTCCAAAGGATGATCTGGCCGTCACGGCTCGTACAAAGGCCAGGGTCTTCTCTAGGCATTCCAAGGCCCTTCATGTCAATCAAACACAGACCTGGACATCTGGCTTCAAGAAATGAGCTGCGGGCTTCCCTGGTGGCACAGTGATTGAGAGTCTGCCTGCTGATGCAGGGGACATGGGTTCGTGCTCCGGTCCGGGAAGATCCCACCTGCCGCGGAGCGGCTGCGCCCGTGAGCCATGGCCGCTGAGCCTGCGCGTCCGGAGCCTGTGCTCCGCAACGGGAGAGGCCGCAACAGTGAGATGCCCGTGTACCGCAAAGAAAAAAAAAAAAAAAAAAAAGAAATGAGCTGCTCTTCCTTCCAAGAGAGCTTGGGGGTGGGTGTGGGGGAGGAGGAGAAGGAGCCTAAAAATAATTCATATCTGACTCATTTTGCTTAGAATCTGACAGGGCTGCCTGCCAGGTAGGGGTTTGCCTGTCCCATTTTCTTATCTATCTTTAGCAGGGACTTAATGAGGGCAATTTCCGTGCTGCGATATAAAGACAAACCGCAGGCAATGGGAGTGTAATCTGTCTCACTGTTCCCTGGGCTCCTGATGACAGGATGACAATAATGGTCACTTCGGGGCTGAGCCGTCTGGAGGGCTTGGGGACGGTGTCATCCCAGCATAGGGCACATGAAGCAGCGGTCCCCTCAGTGCGACCCGAGCCAGGCGATGACCGTGGAGGAAGTGTCTCCCGCTCCCTCCTTCTATCCCCCCATCTCTGCTACCGCCACTCGGACAAGATAAACTACTCAGCCTAAAACCCCATCACTCACAACATAGTCCTTTATCTTCAGCACCTCTCCCCCTGTTTTCAAGAGCAAGCACAGCCCAATTTCATTATTCACAGCAGTCATGCTCTATATAACTGTATAACCACACTGCGCACTGAACCACTGCTCCCAGAAGAAAGACAGGGTTAGGTTCCTGCGAGCCTCCGGTCACATTTTCTCCAGTTGATCAAAGATAACCCCACTTTATGTGTGTTTTGGTTTACGGACACCTTATTTAACATATATTGTTGATTGATTAACATTGAGCCCACCGCCAACAGCACTACCAGTCTGGCCAGCATGAAGCTCATCTAACACACGTATTTTCTCCATAAGGCGCTTCACAGCCTCCCTGGACTTTGGAACATAGACAGCACTTCAGTGCTATGCTTAGGGGCCATTTCAAACTGCAAATTCACCCATGAAAAGCACATCGACGCAAAAAACACGGCACTAAATAGATCACGGAAAGACACTGCTTTACAATATGAGAGCTGGAGCAAGAAGACAGAGGTCTCCTGGTTCAACCTCAGCTGGGAACATGTGTATCAGGTGACTCGAGTGTTTTCACCGCTCTGGGAGTGTCCATGAATGACTGTGAAAGCACTGTATTGACTAAATCACACAAAACAAATCATTTTAACGAGAGGCAAATTTGCAAATATAGAATCCACGAGTAATGAGGATT
Source organism: Orcinus orca (assembly GCF_937001465.1). Lineage (NCBI taxonomy): Eukaryota > Metazoa > Chordata > Mammalia > Artiodactyla > Delphinidae > Orcinus > Orcinus orca. The sequence goes on from NC_064573.1 coordinate 24,711,958, forward strand.
GACTGTACTTCCCAAAGGGCTACCTTAACGACTCCTGTGAATGAGCGGATGGATGGACGGATCTGCACTCTGAACTAGATGAATTTCTGATCAGTTCCTGGTGGGCAAGGTCTGGGGCTCAGTCATCTTCGTCGCTGAAGGAGTCCATGACTGCAGGAGTGGTGTGAGGTGCTAAAGGGCATGGCAAGTTCCAGAAAGCAGCTGTGACTTAGAGGCAAGATTTTAACGTGGCACTGGCATCCTCCAGGGTCCCTGCCCATGAGCGCAGCGTGAGGAGGAGGAGGCGGGTAAGGTGAATTCTAGAAGGGAATGAGGGGTCTCCTGTAGCCAGTGATGGCCATCAAAGGGTGTGGTAGGGCTGTCAAGAGTGTGTCGAGGAGTGCGCTCAACAGGCATCCATGACAATTCTAAAATTAAGTTTTTGTGTTTAGAGTGAGAAGGAAGAGGCAAGCATGAGTCTGCAGATGGGGAGGATGATGTAAAGTTAAGAGGGCCACTGAGAGAAAGGTCTGCCTTCTGTCAGAGAACATGTGTTGGACCGGGAAAGGGAGACCCCGCTACAGCATCCTCAGTACGTTGCCGAGGGCCTCGGAGGAAATCCTGGGAGAGAGACAGGCACTCTGAGTGCTCATCTTGCCCAAGGGATGGAACAATATGGTCCAGAAAAAGACAGCTTTGCACGTGAGGTCATAAATAGCCCCTGACCACTTCTGAGGAACAAAGTGCTAGAGACTGCAGCTATGTGTATACAGTTCCAATTTTTTAAAATCAGAAAAATATAGATATCATCTCTCCTAAGGAGACTGCCAAGCCAATGATCTGGAAGAAAAGATGTAACCGCTAATAGCTAGCACACAGTCACACAGACCAAGTCAGGGCCAGACCAAATCTACGTCCTTGAAAGGGTTACTCTCCTGATACACTTGGGGAACCCTGCAAACACCAAGATTAAGGCGTGTTTACAGAGGCTTGTCCCATCACTCCATCCTGGGACCTGCCTTACCCATTAAAAAAAAAACTTAAAAAAAATTTGAGATACAATTCACTTACCACAAAATCTACCCTTTTAAATAAAAAAATCCAGGTTTTTTTTAGTATCTTCCCAAAATTGCATACCCATCGCCATTAATTCCAGATGCCCTGTTCATTTCTATCAGTGACCTAGATGATGTCACAGAAAGCTTGCAAAATCAAATCTGATGGCTGACTCTAACGTCCCCAGGGAAAGAGCCTGGCACCCAGCGAGGGTTTGGGCACATGGTGGCAGAGGAGGAGATGGAGAAATGAGACTGTAAATTGGTTCTACGGTTAGAGGACAGCAAGCCACTGTCATGGTCGATCATAGGACAGAGGCAGCAAGAGCTGCTGGGGGCTCTGCTCACCCTGCAGCGTCCAGGCTGTGGCCCGACTGCACCATCTGGGGACCCAGGGAGGGGGTGGCACTCAGATGTGGGGACAGCTTGCTCTCCTGCCTCTCGCCCAGCAGAGCCATCTGATACTAGCTGGCGATGACTGTGCCATTCTTTCCTTCTTTTCAAATCTGCTTTGCACATGGAGTAAATTAACCGCTCTGAGACCTCACTTAATGAAACAAATTAATTTGGAGAATGGCTATCCTGTCTCCCCAGCCGCACGGGCATCGTGCGATGGACCCCTAATGCTTCCATTAGCTGCCCCACTCTCACTGTTAGGAGGCCAGCTCTGGAGCCTGCGGGGTCTACTGGGACTTCTAACGTCTGGGCTGGGCCCCGTCAGGAGCCAGGAGCTCCGGCTTTTCCCTTCTCTTTAGTTCAGTTGTGGGTAGTGGCAGCAGTGAGCTCCACCCATCCGGCTCTGTTTCTAGGGAGTTCTGTGGGAGCGACATCTGGGGCGGTGGGAATCCCTGGTTCCCACATCTGTTTCACTGAGGCTTTCACAGTCTCACCCTAATGTCCTCCCATCTCCCTTCCAAATCCCCCTCGTGACTCATGGCTAACTCGATGCCCATCTCCTTAGGAAGCATTCTGTAACCACGGTCGCTGGTTCCTCTCTTAGAACCTCCTCGCAGGAACACATGGATTCTACACAGTCATGCACCACATTCTGGTGGCTTCTGAGGCCAGCTGTGCAAGCTCTATCTCAGGCCCTTGAGACCAGGGACCACGCCTGGCACTTGTCTGGTTTCTCTGCAGCATGGAATGTAGCACAGAGCACTGCCCCATCGATCCTAGTTGGAGAGTTAAAGAGTGCTTCACCGTGGTGTTCGCCCTGCTCAGAAATGACACACTCGCCCCTGGCTGCTGGCTGCGCTGTGGCAGACAGCCCTCAGCGGTCAGCCCTACAGAAGTTGTCTGGGGCGGAGAGCTGCCGGCTCAAGGTCAAGGCACTCCCCATCTGATGACTAGAGCAGACACAGGGATACAAAGACCTGCCCCTTCTCTCCATCTTGGGACAACTCTAAAGAGTCATCCCAACTTCAGAACTTCCTGCAGAATCAGAACTCCCCACGCAGACTGCGCTGCAGCTCACCCCCTCCCTCTGCCCAATCCTGCTCCCCTCCCTCCGCGTGACCCCAAGGGCGCTCCTTAGCAAGTGTCCTGCCCAATAATCTCCATCCCAGACTCTGCTTCCCAGGCAACACAGACCACGACCTTCATTCATGGCCTCAGATGTCCATCTCTTCAAATGGAAAAGGGGTGGAGGGAGTAGAGAAAATCGCCGCATCCCCCCAGAGGTGAGACCTCACTCAAGGTCAACCCAGGCAGTGGGTCAGCGGCATGGCCGGGACTCTGCCCTCCAGAGTTTGCCCCTCTGCCCTGCATCCTGAGGGTAAGGGGCTCAGGGCAGAAGACGAATCTCAGCGGACCCCCTTCCAGTCGGCAGGTCTCTGGCTTGGGTGGGGACAGAGCAACCGGAGGCATGTTGCTCTTTCAGGAATGCATGAAATACTCACTTAGTACATTCATATCATGAAATGCATAATTTTGCCTGAAATCAGCAAACATCCTCGATTAGTTTCGCAAAATAAACAAGTGGTTACCAGTTGTCCATGTTTTGAGACCATTTTATAGAAGAAAACTTTGGAACTGTTCACAAGCTTAACCTTTTTTTTTTTTGCAAAATGAGGAAAAGACGCCACAACTCAATTTTAGAAACAGAGGCCCTCGAAGCAGCGCACAGAATGTGGGAGCAGAGTCTGCAGATGGCTGCCCTAGAGGGGCCCTCCTTCCCTGCCAGCCCTGACAGTGGGAGCAAAGCTTTCAAAGTTGATCCCTGAGAAGGAACAATTGACCCTGGGTGCCCTGGCCCTGGAGGTGATGCAAGGAAAGTTCCCTGGGCTCAAGCAAACCCGGCACTCATGGGGATTTGGGACAATAGCCCCGCCCCTGCACCCTGCCACCGCAGACATCTGCCCTCCACTGTCACCTTACAGTGTCTTCTGAGCACCTCGGATCCCCCTGTGATCTTAGCTGGCGCTAAGGCCATTTCCCGGTGCCTTACAAGGACGAGCTTGGTTAAGCCTCCCAATTAATGAACCCATTTTACAGAAGAGGAAATCAAGTTTTCGAGGTATAGAGTAATTTGCCAAAATCATGGAGTTAATGAGTAGGAAAGGTGGCATGCACATCCGGCATCTAATTCCACGGCATATGCCTCAGACATCAGAGAATAAAAGCAGTAAGGGCACACTCAAGACCTCAAGAGGCCACCAGGAACTAGGATATAATCTAGACTTCCGTCAAGACTAGGGCTCTAGAGCCCAGTTTAGAAATCCCTGCTGCAGGCTGTGGGGTAGTACAGACCCCCAGGCTCAGCAACCTGCCGAGCTGCTGAGAGGTTGCAGCTATCAGACACCAGGCCACAGGCCCCTGCAGGCCTTCCGGGAGAGCCCCAGAGACACCAGGCCACAGGCCCCTGCAGGCCTTCCGGGAGAGCCTCAGAGACACAGGGGGATGGAGCGGGCCACCTCCCTTCCTGTGACGCTGCAGCCACCCTCCTAATTAGGCACCCACCAGCTCCCTGCTCTTGGCTTTTTCTAGGTCAAAGGGCCACCTGAGGCTGTGGAGTTGAAAAGGCTGAGAGCTGCAGTCAGCAGGGGCGAGTTCAGCTCTGCTACTTAGCTGAACAATGTTGGCTAGTGTCCCTGGCCTCAGCTATTCCATCTGTTAAAAGGGGAAACAGCACCTTTTCTCCCTTGCAGCAGAGGGGGATAGATCAGAGGCATGACACAGATAGACGCTGGCTGTGCCCTTGGCCACCACATCTGGTCCTGGCCACCTCCCCCTCTGCCACCAGAGAATGCAAGCCTCACTACTGGGAAGCTTAACCTGCTGTCCAAAAGTGTTAACTATCAAGGTCAAATATAAAGGTCTGGGGCTCAGCAAGGCCGTGACTATCTATCGTCAGCTGGAAGGTTAGGGTCGACTGGATAATATTCCGTAGCCGTTCCTCAAATGCCAGAATCACACGCTCCACCAAGGAGGACTCGGGAGGCCCCTGGTGCTGGCTGCCTGCTTGCAGACAAAGAGGTCCTTAAAGCGTCCGGCCGCCTGCTCTTCTCCTGAAAGTCCCATTGCCTGGGAACTCTGTGACGGCTGAGTGTTGGCCTGCACCATATTCCAGATTGTGAGTAAAGGTGGGGCCCCGACCGGCACACAGCACAGGCTCAACGTGTGTCTGCCACGCTGAATGGCAGAGTCCGAGCCCCCGATGGTCAAGATGTTTGTTGCTTGAGTCCGTCTTTGGTCCGGAGGAACACTCTCTCCTTTCATTTCAGATGATTTCCTGCAGTTCGGGTCCCGGGGAAGGTGGGCGGCCGCTCCTCAGCACTCTGTATAAATCTTTCAAGAGTTTACTGGCATGAACGTCCTTTCCCTGCAGCCTCCTCTTCCCTGGCCCTGGCCCGTTAGCCTCTCCTCACAGGACATACTTTCCATCCCTTTAATCATCTTTATTGCCTTGCTTTGGACCCAGTCCCGGGTCCACATCCTTTGCGAGGTGTGCTGACCTAACTGGGCATTTGTTAACACAAGCGAGGCTCAGCGGAAGGCCGGCTTCCCGGTGCCTGCATGTCACGCTCCTTTTCTTACATTCCTGCCGCTGCTTTCCGGAGACCTGCACTGTCCAGGGGCTCCTGCTGAGTGAGGTGACCTGGCCCACAAGCGGAGGCGCGGCTGATCTGGACGCTGAGAGCAGCCTGCCCTTGCCTGGGCCCACAGGGGGACTTCTCCTACGGAACCTCGGGGACTCCCTGCACCTCCACGCACACTCTGGGGACCACAGGGCAGGGGAGGAGCGACAGCGAGCCTCTGCTCTTCCGGACACCTCCCCAGTCCCCTGTGAACCCCATGCCTCCTTTAGGGGGTGCTCCCTACTTCTCTCTGCGGGGAACCCAGCAATCAGGAATTAGCCTCTGTGACGCTGCACAACAAGAAGGCGGCGCACACAGCGCAGCGACTGCACTCTGGGCAGGCCAGGAATAGGCTTGGTCCACCTCTCCCTGCTCAGTTTCCCATTTTGACACCACTACGTAAAGTGCCTGGTGGTTTCTAAGCCCGGACCGCCTTCCTCCCAGATGGCTGTACACTCACTGTCCTCTCGGGCTATTCTGGTTCCACTAAATCCACCAGCTGATGACGTTCCGGGGGCCTGGTCCTCCATCCACCCTGAGTCGCGGCCACCACCCAACACGCCTCGTTCAGGGCCCGCGTGTGGAGGGAGGCATCAGGGACCCTGGGCAGCCCTAGTCTCCAGGAAGCTGCACAAGAAGAGGCGTTTCCAGTATTCTGAGGAAGCATGTTGACTGGGCTTTTTTTTTTTGCTCTCTGAGAACACGCTCTGTTCATTAAAGGTAAAACCACAAGCCATCACCTTTAACTAAGAAGAAATTCCCTGTAGAGGAAAACCTCATTTTAATTTTTCAGGCAGAAGCCTTCCTTCCTCCGTCCCTCCGTCCCTCCCTCCCTTCCTTCCCCGCTTCTCTCTCTTCCTCCCCGCTCCCTCTCTCATTTCCATCCAGAAATCATTTATGCACATGCTAACAAACAAACAAATACTCTAACCCTGCTTTTGCACAAATGGCCACACACTAAAACACTGCTCTGCACCTGGACTCTTCCATTTGGAATACACACCTTGAAGACCTTTGCCTGTCAGACAACCTTTAAGGAAACAAAGGCTCAGCCTCCCAGACGCCCAACCTCAGTTGTTTGTTCCTATCCAAGGCTACCCCAGGCACTTTTTCTGGCCCCTTGCTGTCACCCAGCCCTCTGCTGGATGCCAGGGGAGATCCTGGTTTCTGCTTTAGTTTAAGTGAGCCCCAACCCCCCAGGCATTTGAGAGAAGCAGCACGTACAGTTGCTGATCTGTGTGTCGCTGTCCCAGCAGAACCCAGCACGGGCCAGGGACGGCTCTCAGGACAGGGCAGAGGAAAGGCAGTCCTGGAACTGTGAGCTCCAGAGCCTCCTGGAGGCTGTGTCTCAAAACACACGTCAGCAGGTCCTGGTCCCCTGAGGACCGCTACTGTTGCTGCATGGTCAATGGAAAGAGCTTTTCTCTTCCTGAACTGCCAAACCTGCCCTGGACTCCTGAATAGATCCAATCCCAGGGCCAACCAAGAGGTGGGCAGCCGCCACCGCCCCCGGTCACCAGCCCACTGAGTCTACGTCGCCTCTCGCCGCATCGGCTGATGACCAGGAAAAGCCAAACACAGGACAGGACTGTAGCTCCAGAAGGGCCGGCAGAGGCGGAGAAAACCCAAAGCTGGCGACGGAGAGTCTCCTACCTTCGGTCATTTCTTCTCCTCCGGAACAGCTTCTTCGTGTGCGCAATCTCCACCTCATGGGGCATCGGGTGGTAGCCCTGTGTGTTTGGGGGAGGAAGAGAGGATTGTCAGTAAATCTTCTAGAAGAGAGCAAAGAACTTCTGGGTCTGAACTAACTACAACAACACCTATGACAAAATGAAATCGAGAGTTTGGAAAGGCTAGACTCTGACCAGCAAATCCAGGCTGAAAAATGGAGAACACCAGAGTTAATGAGTTTCCCATCAGGTGATAACGCTGGAATTATAGAACCAAAGAACAGTGGGTCCCTAGAATTTGTCATATCCAGTTACTCAAATTACAGATGAGAACACTCAGGTCCAGAAAGGTGGATGAGCCAGTTCAAGGTCCAGCAGAGAATGAGATCCTGGAATCACTGGCGGACGGAGGACAAGTTAGCCCTCTAACATCAAGCTTCCTAACACAATGGCAATGTTAATATCTTCTCTGAGCTGTTGAGACGACCAAGGAGATGCAGCCTCCTTGCAAATCCTGAGCCTCATGCAGAGGGAATGTGCCAGGACCCAGGTCTCCTCATATACTAGTCCAGGATGCCTCATGCAATTTCTACCCAAGATCTTTGTTACTTATACTCCTGGGGTATATTTAGAGGAAACATGCAAATAGCTAAATGCTTTTTTAAACTTTTAACTGGGGAAAATCCTAAAGATGGTCTTTTGCATATTGTCATCATGATGACAACTACGTATATATTTATACCAAGGTCAGAGAGAGACCCTCTATTCATAATGCAGGGTTGATCTTGCAGATGCCGGGCCACAGGCAGAATTATTTGCAGAAGTTGGGCTGATGGCCAGCTCTCTTCTTACCATTTCCCTCCCCCCAGAAAAGTGTGTCCTGGTGGGACATGGGAAAGCACTGCCATTCCATTATGGGCAGGCTGCGGTGGGGTGGGAGGGGTTGAGGGTCTTAGGCCTGGGCCTGGGACATCTGGGTATGGGTCCTGGTGCAGAGTCCACAGCCTGAGCATGGCCCCCATGCCGCCCACAAGGCCCTGGGTGTGCACAGGGTCAGAGGGTGTGACAGGGCCCAGTGTGCTGGAGAGGGTACAGTGAGGGCCCATTTAGCACCCGCCCCCCACGCACTTTACAGACAGGGAGACAGAAGCCCAGGCCCCCTCCACGGCAAGGACACATGCAGCCCTCTGGATCTGGGCTCCTAGCGGAGCGTCCCGCTGGGCTGCCTTCTCAGGGCTTAGCCCCCAACCACGGGGCTAAGCGGCCCTGGACATGGGCAGCCCGGCCAGTCTTGAGGTGCTTCCTGGGGCGGGCACGGGGAGGACAACAGGCTCAGGAGGACACGGGGACCTTGGCCTTTCAGACGCTTGGCCGACACTCCTATCGAGTCCAGGGAGGGAAGGGCACGTTTCAAATTTAATTTAATTTAATTTATATTATTTATATTGTCAGTCCCTCCCTCACACCCTGGCTCTTGGTTCCAACAATCCGACCAAGAAGGCATGAATGAGTTCTGGCTCGGGCAGGCACAATGGGCCTCTGCTGCCTTAGGATGTGCTTTGTTTAATGGTTTTCTCAAAGGATATTATTTGCTTTCTTTAATACAAAACACAAACAAGGAAAAACAGCAAGTCTTCCTCTCTCATTTCCCCTCTCCCACCCTCACCCAGCTCCGGGCTGGCCCCTTCCCTCCCTCCGGCCTCAGGTCACCACAGGAACACTGGGCGTGCCCCGTGGAGACAATGCAAGGAAGCCGAGCCTGGACCGGGAGCTGAGCTCCGAGGCCGGGCCGAGGGCGCTGTCGGGACACTTGGCCTTCCGCGAGCTCAGAAGGTGCCCGTCTTCCCTGTCTGGGCCCCGGAGTCCTGGGCTCTGACCTGCATCCTGGCCTGCCCACTCCCTCCTCCCAGCCACACGGCTGCAGCAGAGGGGAGCTGCCCTGGTGACCCAGCCTCGGCATGGAGTCCTAGCTCTCTGCCAGGACTCAGTGTGGCCCAGGGGCATGCGCGACCCCTCAGGGCTTCTAATGAAGCCACTGCTCTGACCGCTGTGGCCATCCATCTATCACCTCCAAATTACTACATATGTATGTACGTATATAAAATATCATCGCAGTTAAAAGCCTGGGACCTGGAGCCACACTGTGAACTGTCAGCTCCTGGCTCTTCCTCTTGATGGCTATGTGACTTTGAACAGGTGACCTAACTTCTATGTGCCTCAGTTTCCACACCTGTAAAGTGGAGATAATAATAGCCTCCTGGGGTCCCTGTGAGGGTTAAATGTGTTGATAAGCATGTAAAGAACGTAGAACAGTGCCTGGTACGCAGCACACCTCAGCAAGTGTCTCTGGTGCTGTCACTGCCATTGTTGGCGTCATCACCACCATCATCATCATCGGCGGCAGCAGCATTTCTCCCATCATCCTGACACTCTGCTCAGGGCTGAGTGTGCCAGGACAAGCAAGGCTGCTCTGGTCCCTCTCCTCATGGGGCCCCCAGTCTTGGCAGAGAGAGTCCAGTGGAGTTGGTTTGCAGGGGAGGAGGGTGTAGGAAGCTCGGGTTAGGGAGGGTGGAGGGAATTAGCAGAGAGCCTGGTGACCAGGTGGTGTGCTGGGGAAGGATGGAGGAGTTCTGCCTGTGTTCTCTTTGGCCTGAGGCTGGCAGACCCCAGTGGGAGGCCAGAAATCAGCTGAACAAAGTGACAAAGGTGACAGAACAAAGCCTTGCACCTCCAAGGTCTTCCATCCCCAGGAATAACCCAGGCTGGTGCTATAGAGGACTGGTCCCACCCACAAGATCACCTGGGGCCCCAGCCTACTGGCATCATGGTGAATACATGAATGAATGCCACCTTCCCTGGGGCACTTATGTAGAACTTTCAGACGTCTTGTATAAAATGGGGTGCACTGTATTTATACAAGCTTTACTGGAGGACCCTCTTCAATTAGCCACTTAGTTCTTCATACTCAAGCTGGTGGTGGTACCATGTGACACACACAACTCAAGATGCTGCCCACACTTCCCCCAAAACAAGGGCATTTGGGGCCAAATATGAGGCCAAAAGAGGAAGACAGAAGGAGAAACTCTGTGCTTAGCTACGATCTGTCATCAGATTAGCTGCTGACCTAGGCTGGCAAAAGTTCTTTAAAGCCATTGGCGGGAGATGAGGCTTGTACATGAATGTTCATAGCAGCAGTATTCATAATAGCCAAGAATGGAAACAACCCGAATGTCCAATAACTGATGTCTGGATAAATATGTGGTAGCTCCTTACAATGGAGTAGTGCGTGGCTATAAAAAGAGAGGACGCTCTGATACATGCTACAGCGTGGGTGAATCTATCAAAGACCACATATGGTTCGATTTCATTTTTTTTTTTTTTTTTTTTTTGCGATACCCGGGCCTCTCACTGTTGTGGCCTCTCCCGTTGCGAAGCACAGGCTCTGGACGCGCAGGCTCAGCGGCCATGGCTCACAGGCCCAGCCGCTCCGCGGCATGTGGGATCTTCCCGGACCAGGGCACGAACCCGTGTCCCCTGCATCGGCAGGCAGCCTCTCAACCATTGCGCCACCAGGGAAGCCCCGATTTCATTTTTATGAAATGTCCAGAAATGGCAAATCTGCAGAGACGGAAAGTAGATGAGAGGTTGCCAGCGCCTGGGGAGTGAAAGAATGGGGAGTGACTGGCAATGGGCTCCAGGCTTCTTCTGGGGATAATGAAAATATTCTGGAATTGGACAGTGGTAATTGTTGCTCAATCTCATAAAGATACTAAAAACCATTTACTCATATATTTTAAAGGGTGAATTTTATGGCATGTAAATTATATCTCAATTTTTAAAAGGTGGGAAAAATATTCCAGGTAGAGGCAATAGCAACTGTTTTGAAAAAAAAAAAAAAAATCCAGCCGCGGTGAACACTGTGCCCCCCTCTCACTCAACTACTCTACAGAAAGCAGCTGCCCTAAAACATGGCTCCTACGAAAGGGCTGGAGAGGGTGGCACGTGTAGGCAAGGGGCATCCAACGACGAGAGTGACTAATAAGGAGTCTGGAGAGGCACATGAATTAGTATTTCCAGGCCCGGCCAGGGAAGATGGGGTTCTGGCTTTAGACCAGAGACCCCTCTCTGCTTTTTAGATAGGATGTAACTCTTGAGTGGAGAATGGGAAATTTATCAGGCTTGCCAGAATGATCGTTTAAGAGTATACAGTATAAAAAAACAAAGCAAAACAAATATTTTTAAGAGGGTGGATCTCATGTTACATATACTAAATAAAATAAAATGTCACAGAACTAAAAAAAAAAAAAAAGTATACAGTAGTCTTCGCTCTATTTCTTTACTCAATAAATTCTTCTATTCTATGTTTTGAAAGAGCCCCATCTGGACGTCAGTCCAGGTATGAGCATCCCCCCTCCCCCCAAATAAACAAGAGCCCTACCAGCCTCTGGTTTACCAGCTGGTTTGTGTGTTTCCTCAGCCAGAGTCAGGTGAGCCTCTGTAGCATCACCCTGGACCACCCAGGCCCTGCCTGCTCTTCCTCTGCCTCTCTGCATGGGAACCCTTCTCCCTTTAGCTCTGAGACCTGGTTGCAGTTCCTCTCTGTCTAACCTCTGACCACTTTCAATAACTAAGTGGGCCTGGGAGACAAGTAGATTACATAAAACAAGCCTCTCCTGGGAGGGAGGGAAGATAATACTCCTTCTGCGTGCAGCTTGGGCAGAGGACACGTGAAACACACACACACACACTCTCTCTCTCTCTGTGTCTCTCTCTCTCCCGTCCCGGAGGTCAGCACAGGTCTAAGATGCGGCACCACGGGCAGCGTGTTACTGCTCTGGTTGCTGAAACCCGTCACGTAAAATCTGCCCATTCCAGGGCAGGCTGAAGCTAAGACCTCACCACCTGGGATGGCAGGTATTTCTGGGGGATTAAAGGCAGCTGCGGCAGAGCTGCTGACCGCAGACTGGCAGTGCAGGGGCCTTCCTCTGAGATGACAGCTACCAACAAACATATCTTGGGTCTGGGGAGGGAGGGCAATGTAACCACGCTGAGCAAGGCGGCGTGTGTGCCGGGTGGCGCTGAGACCTGCTGCCTCTGTGGTAAGAGTGATGCACGTCCACTGAGCCACAGGCTCCCCTCCCCCAATCCCTCCACACTTCCCCACCCGCCCCACCATCCACCCTTCCCCCATCTACCCATCCATCCATCCATCCATCCAACCACCCATCCTATAAATACTGCAGACACAGTAGTGAAAGAGCAATAGGCAAAATGCTGGTTTTTACAGAGCACACATTCTAGTGAAAGGAGAGAGATGACAAACAAATAGATAATATGATCAATGATGAAAAATGCTATCGAGCAGAACAGGCAGGACGAAGGGATGAGAGCAGCGGCTGTGGCGGTGGTCAGGGGAGAGCTGTCCACCACTTGCCATCCATCCACCCATCTGTCCATCCTTGGTTCTTCTTTACCCAAGCAGCTCTCGAGGCCTACTATGTGCCACGTGCGTCAGATGGGAATACCAGAGTGAAGAGACCCAGTCCCAGCCCCAGGAGCTCAGGGGAACACCAATAACAAGCTGACGCACGCCATGCGTCACGGGAGAGGCTGCGTAGATGCCTCCGGCAGCCCTGAGGACCTTTGCCTGGAGCAGGGTCAGGGAGGCCTTCGCCGGGATGGTACCTGACCTGAGTGCTAAAGGGCTGACAGGAGCACAAGGGAGAAGAAGGTATGTTACAACGTCCACCTGCGGGACAACACACGCCAGGGTCATAGGTGGATTGGGTGGAGGCACGCTGGCCCTACAGGAGGAGACAGAGGCACCGGGTGCTCTGAGGGCCAGGGTGGGGGCTCCTGACCACAGTGTCGCGTGCGGTGTCTTCACCCCTACAGTGGGTAGAATTGCGTGCCCCCAGAAGATAAGCTGGAGTCTTAACCCTGGGTACAGATGAACGCGACCTCATTTGGAAACAGGATCTTGGCAGATATGACGGAGTTAAGACGAGGTCATACAAAATTAGGGTGGTCCTAAACCCAATGACTGGTGTCCTTATAAGAAGAAGGAAATTTGGACAGAGACAGAGGGAAGAAGGCTACGTGAACACGGAAGCTATGTTTGGAGGGAGGCAGCTTCAAGCCAAGGAACAGCGAGGATTGCTGGCAGCCACCAGAAGCCGGGAGAGGCAAGAAGGGATTCTTCCCTAGAGCCTCCAGAGGGAGCGTGGCCCTGCTGACACCTTGACTTCGGACTTCCAGCCTTTAGAACCGTGAGACTGTAAATTTCTGTTGCTTTAAGCCACCTGGTTGACGGTGGCTCCAGCACCCAAAAGTAGGAGATAATAAATGGCTCTTGTTCTAAGCCAACAGCTTGTTGGCACTTCGTTATGGCAGCACCCTGCCCCCCCGCCCCCCCCCCCCCCTTCCCGGGCCAGGAGACGCGAGGAACACAGGTGGAAGAGTAGGCAAAACCATGTGTGCTTTAAAAAAGGGTCATTTTTCTAACTGGATTTCCTTTGCCAAAATGGAGTTGCATTTGTGAAAGTTACGTGCTCACCAGGTAATTTCACCGTGTTGGCAGCCTGTTTTACCAAGGACGAAGGAGGGACTCAATAAGGTCCAGGAAGTTCCTCAGGGCCACCCAACCAGTTGGCAGCAGGCTGTACCTGCCGCCTCCAAGGCTCACGCTCCCAACTGTGATGTCACTCAGCCTGCAGCACCAGGGCAGAGATGTGGAGGTGGAACCACTGGGGGCATGAGAGGGCATCTCCTGCCCCACCTCTGACCCCATGGTGCCGGGCCATGCACTCTGGGTCCCAGCAGGTGAGGAAGTGGCTCAGCGCAAGCTCCGCCCGGTACTGGAGCCACCGTTGGACGGCCCCATTTCTGTCCATGGTGCCGCCCACCAGGCGTGAGGATGGAGAGCTGGTGTCCCTGGGCGCTGGCTCAGATGCTGTCCCATGTCTGCCCTGCAGAGCGCGTGCCCGTGTGTGCTCACCGTGACCTCTGCAATGACCCTGGCCACGGCCCCTTCGGCAGGCCTCCGCTCCCCTCTCTCTAGGGGGTGGTGCTCATGACACCAAGCTTAACCCTGCCCTTCACTCCCCAGGTTGGTGGGGTCAGGGCCCCTGGCTACTGCTCTGCCTGGTTCCCCTTCAGTCTTGCCGGACGAGGTTTAGAAGTGCCCCACAGGGCTCAGTCCCACGGCCGGCAGCTTCACGGAACCCCAGGCCCGCTTTCCTTTCAAGGGAGATTCTCCTGACATTCCCGTGACCTGTGACCTCTGACCACTGGCCTTGGACCTGGGTCTGGTAGAAATCATCCAGGCCTAACTATCTCACAGGTCTATCCTCTCTCTCTCTCTCACACACCAGCTCTTTGCAAAGGGAGCGTGCGTTACACAAATACAAGAGAGCCTTCCTCCTGTTGTGTGAAGACCCCCAGACTGTGGTAGACCTGGACGGGCCTTCAGTAGGAGGTGATGCGGCTGGGAAATGCTGGCGCTGGAAGGGAAGGCTGCGGATCCCGGCCCAGGTGAGGCAGCAGCGGGAGGTTCCAAGCGGGGCATGGAAAGCTGTGCTCAAGGTGACTCCAACCAGAAATAAATACAGGATCACAAGACTCCACTGCCAGCACACCTGGAGCTTGGTTCTTTTCTACACATTAGCTGCCTTCTCCCACACACACCAGTCTCCTGACAGGTAAGCCCTGTGGCCCCAGCTGTACCCTCTCCAGCGACCCGCCCGTCTGCCCCCATCTCTCCTGGATACCGACTCCCCACCTGGCCTCTTGGAAACCACAGCCTCTCTCCTCTTCTTCACAAGCTTGCGTATTGGTCCTACCTGTCACTCCCAAGGATGCTTTGAAACACATGGAAACTAATGGCTTCTTTCTCTCCAGAAAATTCCAGATGGCCCAGAGTGGAGGACCCCAGGAACCGTGACTCAGAAGAACTGGATGTTGGTTCTGCCGTGCCCACTGGGCGATCCCAGGGAGCTGGAGCCCCACAGAGGCAGGACAGACTCAGGCCAAGCCAGCTGGGACTCCCCAGGTCCCTGTCTCCGGCTCGACACGGGTAGACATCCCGAGGGCCGACGGTATGAAGGAAACATAGCACTTGGCAACTTAAGGGGCCATAAAAACACCAAGTACGGCTCCTCTGACAATGAGTTTGTCTCAACCGTGGAGCCCTCCTCTTGCTAGGGTCATGTTTTTTCATAGCTTCTAAGAAGTTATCCTACCAAGCTCCACGTGGGCAGGATGTGTGGGTCACGTCCAAGCTGAAACAAAACAGGTAATGTTTCTAAAATTCCTGGAATCTCAAGGCTGCACAGCTATTCAGAGAAGCCGACCTGTTTCAGAAAGAAAGGTGGGAGGCGGGAGGCTAAACCATGTTTAAATCCGTGATTTTCTACCTTTTCTCTTAATTTATTTTTTTTAATCAGCAGAGACCCTTTTAAGAACAATACCTCAGCTGGAGTCCCAATATAAAAACAAACATAAAGGTAGACGGGGCAGAGATGCAGAGGCTGCCTCTGAGCCACCAACATCACCGCTGCCTCCACCCCGTCCCCCACTCACACCCTGGACTGTGAACCTGGTCGCCACCCATTCTGAAAGGCTGGATGCTGGCTACACAAGAACTGGACATTCTTCCAGAAACGGAGCCTAACTGAGGCTCTCTGGCCAGGGTTTAGTGGGGTCTACTGCACATGAATATCTTGCCTGTGGCAGCCTTTGGGGTGCGAGCCCACAGCATTTATCCAGCACGCAGGGGTCTGTGCCTGCACTGTAGTGTGGTTACAGAGACCAGGTCGCTGGCATGTGGCCTTCCTTGGGTGCACTAAACTAATAAAGCCCGTCCCTCCTTTTTCCTTCAAGTTGGGTTTCTCACTGTAACAGCCAGGAATCTTGACTAATGAACCCACACAGCCTTCAGGCAACCTGGGCCCCAGCTCTGTTGCCAAACCTGGATACCACTGGGCAGTTATCTCACCCAGCCCTCTCCTCCTTCTTGTGGAAAATGTGGATGAAAACACTTGCTTTTCCTGTCTCCTGTGTCATGACTGCTTGTCTTCCTTTGATTTCATGAGCCAATCAGTTACCCTTTTTATCTTTAAATATATTTTGAGTTGGGGTTCTGTCACTTGCAACCCAAAGAGTCCTAAATAATTCAGCATGATACAACTTTAGGTATTGTTACGGTTGTTCTTAGTATATCCATGAAATCCTGGAAAGCAAACACGACTGTCCCTGCCCTCTCCCGCTGGTAGCCATGTCAGGAAACGATCCACTGAGCAATGTCAAATACTGATGACATTGACTTGATAATGTCTGAGTAAACAGAAAACAAAAAGCGAGAACACTGGTATAAAGGACAGGACTACAAACCAATAGAAAAATATTAGAAAATTGCTTTTATGTTACACTGTGTAAAATGTAAAGGAAACAATTACTAAAGTGCTGCTTTTTCAAACACTGTCAGATGACACAAACAGATGGAGAGATATACCATGTTCTTGGATTGGAAGAATCAACATTGTGAAAATGACTATACTACCCAAAGCAATCTACAGATTCAATGCAATCCCTATCAAATTACCAATGGCATTTCTTACAGAACTAGAACAAAAAATCTTAAAATTTGTATGGAGACACAAAAGACCCCTAATAGCCAAAGCAGTCTTGAGGGAAAAAAACGGAGCTGGAGGAATCAGACTCCCTGACTTCAGACTATACTACAAAGCTACAGTAATCAAGACAATATGGTACTGGCACAAAAACAGAAATATAGATCAATGGAGCAAGATAGAAAGCCCAGAGAGAAACCCATGCACCTTTGGTCAACTAATCTATGACAAAGGAGGCAAGGATATACAATGGAGAAAAGACAGTCTCTTCAATAAGTGATGCCAGGAAAACTGGACAGCTACATGTAAAAGAATGAAATCAGAACACTCCCTAACAGCATACACAAAAATAAACTCGAAATGGATCAAGACCTAAATGTAAGACTGGGCACTATAAAATTCTTAGAGGAAAACATAGAAAGAACACTCTTTGACATAAATCACAGCAAGATATTTTTTGATCCACCTCCTAGAGAAATGGAAATAAAAACAAAAATAAACAAATGGGACCTAATGAAACTTAAAAGCTTTTGCACAGCAAAGGAAACCATAAACAAGATGAAAAGACAACCCTCAGAATAGGAGAAAATATTTGCAAACTAATCATCGGACAAAGGATTAATCTCCAAAATATATAAACAGTTCATGCAGCTCAATATTAAAAAACCAAACAGCCCAATCCAAAAATGGGCAGAAGACCTAAATAGACATTTCTCCGAAGAAGACATACAGATGGCCAAGAAGCACATGAAAAGCTCCTCAACATCACTAATGATTAGAGAAATGCAAATCAAAACTACCATGAGGTATCACCTCATACCAACCAGTTAGAATGGGCATCATCAGAAAATCTACAAACAACAAATGCTGGAGAGGGTGTAGAGAAAAGGGAACCCTCTTGCACTGTTGGTGGGAATGTAAATTGATACAGCCACTATGGAGAACAGTATGGAGGTTCCTTAAAAGACTGAAAATAGAACTACCATATGACCTAGCAATCCCACTACTGGGCATATACCCAGAGAAAACCATAATTCAAAAAGACACATGCACCCCAGTGTTTACTGCAGCACTATTTTCAATAGCCAGGTCATGCAAGCAACCTAAATGCTGATCGACAGACGAATGGATAAAGAAGATGTGGTACATATATACAATGGAATATTACTCAGCCATAAAAAGGAACGAAATTGGGTCATTTGTAGAGACGTGGATGGATCTAGAGACCGTCATACAGAGTAAAGTAAGTCAGAGACAGAGAAACAAATATCATATATTAACGCATATATGTGGAACCTAGAAAATGGTACAGATGAACCGGTTTGCAGGGCAGAAATAGAGACACAGATGTAGAGAACAAACGTATGGACACCAAGGGGGGAAAGCGGCAGGGGCTGGGGATGGTGGTGTGCTGAATTGGGCGATTGGGATTGACATGTATGCACTGATGTGTATAAAATGGATAACTAATAAGAACCTGCTGTATAAAAAAATAAATAAAATTTTTAAAAAAAGTTTCCCTTTTGCAACCAGTGTAGTCCTGTGATGGGTGTGTGTGTGTGTGTGCGTGTGTGTGTATAGGGAGGGCTACTGGAGGGTGACTATAACTCTCTCTGTGTCGAACACCATATGAGACCAAGTGGCTCAGGGCCTCAACCAGGTGACAAGCCCAGGACCAAGAGTCCAGAAGGAGCCCTGGAGGCAGGCCCCCTGGGCTCACGATGACACAGGGACAGCCACATGAGAATGCAATGGGGGCAGACAGATGCTCTCCACTTCCTTGATGAACGGCTTTTGCTGGGGGTCCTGGGAAGGCTGCAGACCTGAAAAAGGTAACAGCTTCCTGCTGCTACAGACCAGAGGCAGGAAGATGATCTAGAAAGGCAAGAGGTACAGGTGGCCACAGGAAAGACACAGGGTCTGCTCTGCAGCCTCTGGGAAAGTTGCCTGGGCACGACTGGACACACGTGGCCTGAATTCTAGTCTCTAACTGAATGGTGTATCCATGACAGAGATAAGACCCAGATCCTGGAAAAGCCCATAAAGCAAACTCAAGAGAAGACAAAGTGGGCTTCCCTGGTGGCGCAGTGGTTGAGAGTCCGCCTGCTGATGCAGGGGACGCGGGTTCGTGCCCCGGTCCGGGGGGGTCCCACATGCCGCGGAGTGGCTCGGCCCATGAGCCATGGCTGCTGAGCCTGCGCGTCTGGAGCCTGTGCTCCGCAATGGGAGACGCCACAGCAGTGAGAGGCCCGCGTACCGCCAAAAAATAAAAAAATAAACCTAGTCTATTCAAATGAAGATCCCCTTCCTTCTTTAAAAAAAAAAAAAAAAAGAGAAGACAAAGTAATATTCGTGCTCTGGTCTCTAAGAGGGAGGCACAGTCTTTGTGAGGTAGGCAATTTGTGAATAGTTTTATGTACTTGGGGAGGTTCAGAGACCATCTTGGGAACAGAAGCAACAATGGATTCTGGAAGAGGAGTGATGACTCTACAACGCTTAGAAGATGCCCATGCGTTCTGTGACCACACTGCGTGTCACGGACATAGAAAAACCAGACTCTGCCTGTGTCCCAAAGAAGTCCACAGGCTGCTGGAAGAACAGACACACAAGCGATTTTACTACTTCAGGGAAGTCACGCGGACACACAGGGTGCAAGGAACCCGTGGAGGAAGGGATGCCCGAGGCTGCCCTCTGAGTTACCGGAAGGCTCTGAAGTTAACAGACGCAGAACCAGAAAGGCAAGGGCCCCAGCAGAAGTTGCTAGAAGACATGTTTTAATGGCTTTGCTCTTGCCTCTCCTGAACATACTCTGGTGTGGCTCAGTATACAAACTGGTAGTAGTCAGGTAACGGTAAGTGTAAGGGCCTCTGTGGGCCCTGGGCAGGGACCCCTGTCCCAAACACCTCTACCAGAGAGGCTGAGACCCCAAGCCGAGTTCCACTGCGCGGGGGATGCCTCCAAGGCCTTGTGTGAGTGAACGGGTTCATCATTCTCCTGCCCCTGCACTGGTGGGCCAAGGCTGGCTGGTCCAGGGACACGGGGGGACAGGGAAAGAGGCCTTGACGAAGGAGCACCTACGAGCAGTAGGGCCCCTGTCCCAGTGTTTGCAGAGCCAGCCTCAGGTGCTTTAAGCAATGCAGATTCGGGGCTGCCCAGCAGGGATCGGAGTCAATTGGTTTGGTTTTAAATACCATCACTGCCACCTACTGTGGGAGCCTGGAGAGATAGCTACCCTACTTATGCTTCTATTTTCCTCTTCCATAAAATGGCAATAATAAAGAATTATACCAATTTCAGCGGACCATCAGGAGGATTAAATGAGATTATGTGACGTATGAGGACAGGTAGCCCAGGAGGTTTCCCAACTGCCCATCCTTCCCCCCATCCTCTGCACACGCCCCCATGGCTCTCTTCCTTTTTGGGGCACAGTCTGTGAAATCCCAGGCCCAAGGGCCCCCCCATCTGTACCCGGAGCCCCTGCTGCCCCTGAGACTTTCTAACTTTCCATCCACGTCCCTCAAGATGGAAGCCGCAGCCCAAAGCCCCGGTAATGCTGTGCTAGAATGAGGTCGCCCTGTGTCCACCAACCAACCACTTCCTGAGCCCCCAGCTGTGTCCAGAACATTCTCAGGGGACAAAAGTGCGACTTGCTGCCACCTCAGCCTCCTCCATGCAGTTATTCAACCCCTGCCCGCTCCCGGCCCCGTCTGGACACTGCTTATCCCTCTTTCATTTTATCACGGGAGCCCAGCAGGAGGGGGGCAAGAAGAGAAGGACCTTCCGTAGGTTCTGAAGGGCAAGGGCAGGGCCTATCTCCCAGAGCGGCAGGCCTTCTTGGGAACCTATTCCAGGCAGGACATCACCCCCGTACCCTGAATACCCAAGGCAGGCGCCGCATCCTCTGAAAGTGAGCTGCTCCCACCTTGAGAGAAATGCTGAGTGGAACACTGAGTCAGGGCAGTCTGGCTGGGGCTTCCAGGCACCGGACAGCTCACAGGGTATCACAGAGGCTGAGCCATGATAGAGACGAGCAGGGAGAACCCACAGGGGCAGGCACAGCATTAACCCCTAGAGAGACAAGAGGGCAAAACGTGGTCCCCCCTGGAGGAACCGACCATGCTTTCATTCATTCACCCGGCTCATCCTCACTGAGGCTTCCAATGTGCCAGGAGCTGATCTACCACGGTGACTAAGCCACAGATATGGGCTTCCACTCTACAAGGGGTACGTGGCAGTCAACAGGATGCAACTAAAAAGCAAGAGACATGTGTGCCGGGAAAAGAAATGAAGAGGGCAATGCTTTCCATTGGAGGATCAGAAACGGCCTGAGAGAGTGACATTTGAGCCAAACTAGAACAACCAGATTGACAGATCCAGAGAGATTCAAGGCTGAAACTAACATTGTGAATATCATAAACTAGTGAAGTTTAAATATCAGAATGGACAGTTGCTACTTTTTACTTTACTTAATGACATCCCACCCACTGCCACCATCATTTCACAAAGGACAAAACTTTAAAATAAAAGCTGGGCCTTTACGTGGATTAACTTCAGCTCCGTATAAAAGTCACTACGCCCTCCTGTAGGACGCCCTGTACACGGAGTCTCAATCGGGTGCTCTGTCTACCTCACTCAAATTCACCGACATGTGCTTAGAAAGAAAACTGAACTACTATACGGGGTTCATGTACTCTTTACAATAGAGTGCACATATACATTTACACGTAGGTAACGCTGCACAGCAACGTTACCTACTCCACAACCAAGTATTCTGAACTTCATGGGCATTTTAAGGGGTTTTCAGGAGTAATCTTTTTTTTTCCTTGAATTTTATTTTATTTCAGGAGTAATTTTGTTTATAAGTGATCCCTTTCATTTGAGCCTAATCCCCACGCAAAATGTGAACTCACCATTTTCCTCATTTTGCAAAGACCGGTGGGAAAACCTCTGGCTCACCTGTGTTGGCCTAAGCCATGGACCTCAGCAGCGACCACTGCCATCCTGGTATGAAAGTCGGGTCCTCATGTAATCCAAACCCTTTCCCTTCTTGCTAATGGTATTTATTCAAGCCATAACCAGTTTTTGTTCGGTTTTGTTTTCAAAGAGAACATGGGATTTTTGGGTCATTTGCTCACTGACCCTCCTCATCCTGGGCCACCATCCTACCCTCCCTGGGCCGCTGACACAAATGCAATACAATTAGTTTAGTGCCCACTTATTGACCGATAACCACACAGCCCTCACGTCCTAACGCTGAAGCTGCCAGAACATATGGGAGTGAGTCCTTTGCCACCGGCCGGGCCTCCCCTGCTCAGCTTGCGCTAGGCTGCTTCCTGCGACAGGAGGTTTCAGAACGGCAGCCCCTGTCTGCTGGACCGCCCAGCTGCCGCAACAGAAGAGGCCAGGAAAGCCGGTGCACTTGCTGCCCCCTTTATCCCCAAGCTTTCCAGGGGTAAGTTTTGCACCTTTCTTAATTTCTTTCTTTTCTTCTTTTTTTTTTTTTTTTTAGGATGGTGCAGTTTCCCACGACGTTGACCTTCGAGTTGCCCTGCACGGCCACCCAGCTCGGGCTCTGTGCTCACCCCAGCTTGACCAGGAAGGTCAGTGTGCACAGCTAGGCCCAAGGGGCCAGATCTGGGGCTGGGGTCTGGGGGACCAGTATTCATGGCTGCACCACAGCCTTTCTAGTCTCTTACGTGGAGGAAGTGATTCTTCAGGCTCTTACTGCCCCATGCCCTATGTCAGAGCTCAGGGCCCTACGTGGAGGAAAAGTTTTAATTACTGCCCTGCCCCTCCCCACCGGCTCAAGAACTGCTTTACACTTCTATTTATGGAAACACAGCAGAAGAAGCACTGGGCTGGGGGCCAGGGGACCCGGGTTCCTGCCCTGGGGGTTGCTCTAGGGCCATCCTCTCCTCCCTGCCCCCATGTGCCTGCCACCCCGCCCCCGAACACACATTCCTCATCCCCGCTTTTCCTTCTGCCTGGAACATCTTCCCCACTTTTGTTCAGCCCTGAAATCCTGTCCAGCCTCTGCTGTTGGAATAAACGCCCCTGCCCTACAACACTGACGCAAATGACCATGTGAATTAACTCATGTGGTCACAGAGCGCGTCGGACAAACTCTTCTTAGCACGCCAGCCTGGTGTCTAAATAGACTAGGTAGCTGCTCGCAAGCTCGCCTCCTCCACCGTGCTGTTCACTTCCAGGGGCTCATGGGCCATGCTTGCTTCACCTCCAAAGGTCCCACTGTGCCTGAGATACCACAGTCCTCCATAACTGCTTGTTGGATGAAAAGTTAAGATGACTGACAACCCTGGATGGACCGGAAGTGGCCCATCCCCATTCTACCCACTGGTGACCAACAGCATTCATGGGAGACCCAAGGGGCCTGGGGCCTGCAGACTGTGGCCATCCACCAGGCAAAATCTCCCGCGTTGCAAGAAGCCACGATGCTCCACCGCCTCATGGGCCCTCGACCTGTAACCACGAGGCCCAGCGCTCAGCGATTGCAACTGTCCTTCAGCTGAATGGAAAAGGTACGAGGATCTGGATCCCCCAGTCCCCAGTTCCACCGCAAAGCTCTC
The DNA here is from genome assembly GCF_937001465.1 of Orcinus orca. Classification (NCBI taxonomy): domain Eukaryota; kingdom Metazoa; phylum Chordata; class Mammalia; order Artiodactyla; family Delphinidae; genus Orcinus; species Orcinus orca. The sequence continues at coordinate 24,734,954 of NC_064573.1, forward strand.
CAGGACCACAGCGGCCGTTGCCTGGCCTGCGCTAGAACAAGAGCACGGTGGGTGCTTGGGGTCCGCCAATCAACTCCACAGGCACCCTAGTGTGACAAGTGTATCACTGCTGCCACGCCATCCCTGTGTGCAAGGCCAGAGGCGGGTCCAGCCAGGCCGGAGGGCTGCTCACTTCCCCCCGCTGAGCCAGCCTCCTCTGCTCTGAAAGGGAGAACTTAAACCTGCTTCCGTCATGAGGATTAAACGAGGCTCTGGAAATCAAATGAGATGGCATATAGGAACACATCTGGCCAGTCCTGGAATACAAGTTCGCTGGACTCAAGGGGAAAGTGCCCGTGCCCAGACCAGCGCACAGAGAGAAGGGTTCAAGTGTACCCTAGGTCCTCAGAGCTGAGGCCGGACAGGCTGAGAGGGGTCAGTCCTACCAGGGGAGGAATGTGGTCTGGAGAGGTCACACGAGTAACAGAGACCAGGGAGCTGAGACCGGGAGTTCCACTCTGCTGGGACAGGGGGTTGACCGGGTCCAAGAAGGTAGGCCCGGTCTCCTGAAGGACTCGAGACAAAGTTCTCCTGCATTTTTGAGGTAGGCTGGCCCAAACCATGAGTGGGAGCCAGGCAGTGGCAGGGAATGCCACTCAATGGCCACTCCTGCGCGTGGTCGCTGCTTTCTGTCCTGGATCTGTGCTCTTTGCCTGGGGTGAAAGCACTGGGGGTGACGGGGAATTCTGAAAGACAGCCGTGACCTCAGCCCAGGCAAACGCCAGGAGACTCCGCGGAGGCCTCAGGGTCCTACCTTCCTTGTCAGAGCCTTTAGTTTCACCTCCAAAACAGCATCTTACGTGTTGCAGATGCACAGCGAGAATCCTCCACGTGTCCGACGACATCGATGGTCGGGGAGGAGGGGAAGGGGAGAACGCGTGTGGGAGACAGCTTGGACTTGAGGGAAAGCCTGCCTTTACACTCCTTGGCTGTTTGCAACAGGTTCTACTGGCTCCCTCCTAGGTCAGCTCAGGGTGGCAAGAAGACAAAGAATGAGATGGCAAAGGCAAGGTGAGGGCACCCTTGGGCTGAGCCCCGTGCGGATGAGCAGGCCCAACAATGGGGGGAAGCTAGCCCGCGAAGTCTTTCCTGCCCCTCCAGTCCTGCCTGAGAAATATGTGCCCTTCCACTGAGTGAGCAATTCCATTTTCCTGGAAGGTATTCAAAAAGTCTTCTTACCATAGAAGGAACTAAACTGTATCTGCGAGGATCGCGAGCTGTGATAATGATCATAACAGCATCTATCACTTACGGAGGCAGGCAGAGTTCAGAGTTTCACAGGTATTAACTAATTTAAACCTCACCACAACCCTGAGAGGGAGGTACTATTATTATCCATCCTCTACAGGAGAGGAAAAGGAGGATGGAATAGATTAAACAGATTTAATAGCAGACCTAACGAAATACAGCGAGTGTGTGGTGGAGCTGGGACAGTAACTCAGAGGCTTGGGGTGGAACCACAACACAATGCCCATAAGAGCTGCAGATCTGAGACCTGGCGCCAACCACAGCCGATGGCTGTCAGGCTGATCCGGAAGTCGGGGGTTGCAGTCTCAGGCAACAGACCCCCAGGTGCCCCCGACTGTGCAGAGAGACATCACAGAGCAGGGACTCAACACGCACTGGCTGATGGAATGAGAAACTGTATGAAAGAATCATGAGCACGGTTTTCAACAAGCCGTGGAAGGGATTGGCCTACTCATGGTTTTCCCTGGATTCACTCCGCAGACCATCGCAGCGTCAGAGATATAAATTCACAGGGTTGCCGTCAGGGGGCTCTGCTTCTTCCCTCTCTCTCTTTCTAAATGAAGTCACTAAAAGCAATACCGCCAAGCTAAATATTAATATGATCAGTATCGTGCGAAAATAATGGACCTCCTTGACAAGTGTGTTGTCAAAAATTACAAAGTCTAAGGAACATCGTCTTATGGAAGTTTCCAGTTAGGAAAGATGGGAAATCAGTAGATAGAAATGAGTTCCTAAACACCTGCTGGCATGCAAAAAAATTTCTGTATAGAATTGTGTTTTAACTATACTAGGAGAGTATAAGTCCTACGGCAAATATCTTTGGTAAAATAAATAATTGTCTGCAACTTATTAATTTTTTAAGTGAATCCTTTAAGGACATAGGTTATACCTCTCTCTGACTACAGGAAATGGTCTATTTCAGAAATTCAATTACTTGTTCCATTCCCAGAAAGCAGGGCTGACCTTTTGCTGGGTGGATGTGGGCCATTAAGGACGCCCTGCCGCATAAAAGAGTCTTTATGGGTTGTCTTAAATTGGGCAGCCATTGGTTTCGGCCGGCTCACCAGGCAGCAGCAGCTCTGATGACCTAGTTGGTACCTCTTTCCCTCCGTGCCTCTGTAGCAGACAGTGATTTGACCTACTTTCAGGGGCACAGTGGTGGCTGAAGAAGGAAAGGAGGGGAACGCGAGAGCCTGGACACAGGAGTTTGAAGCGTGGGCTCTGGTCAAGCACAGGGCTAATCCTCTCCCGCTCTCCATCTCCAGAGCTTCTGCCCTCCTGCAGTCCCTCCCCAGCTCAGTCTGTCCAACCTCTTAAATCTATCAAGTTTTGACGTGCGGCTTCCCAGCCCTCTCACCTCACAGCCCATCGAGAGCACAGTGACATCTGTATGGCCCACTAGGGTAACCCAAAGAGGCTGCTTGGGGCCAGAGGGTGGCAGCCTGTAGCACTGGCCACCCAAGGCCCGTCACCCCAAGGCTGAGAGCACAGAGCCATATGTTAGCCCAACTAGGACTTATTCTCAACACATCTATCGGGACACTCCGCCCTGCTTCATAAGCAACCACAAAATTACAAAGAGTCTAAGAAGTGGTTTTTTAAATTCCCAGCATTTGTGTTAATGTGTAAACTGCAGCAAGGGAGGACATGCAGGGTCAACTCTCCAGAGCAGGGGTTGGCAAACTTTTTCTGTGAAGAGCCAGGTTGTAACTATTTTAGGCTCTGCAGGCCATATGGTCTCTGTCACAACTATTCAGCTCTGCCATGTACTGTAGAAGCAGCCATCGAAGCGTGGCAGTGTTCCAATAAAACTTTATTGATAAAAATGGGGGGGGGGCTGGATTTGGCCCACAGGCCATGACTTGGCAACCTTCCTCTAGAGAAATGTTGGGATGCCAAGTGCATTTTGCAGCAGTGTGTCTTCCCTCTCTGGGCCCTTCCCGTGACGCAGTGGTGATTTCTTGTGTTTGATGGGTGCCCATCCTCACATTCTCTCCCCCACTGCTATCAGAACCTGCTTTCGGGGAAGGCTCTGACAAACTCAATCCTCCAGATGAGGATAACTGGATTGTATCTACATTTCAATCAATAAAAACCCTGGGTCGGTGGCTCTCAGCCCTGGAGTATCATTGACAGCCCTGGGGAGATGTAAAACTCCTGATGCCCACGTGTCACTCCAGAGGTTCTGAGGCACGTGGTCAGGGCGCAGCCCAGGCAGTGGGGATTTTAAAGCTCTCTCGGTAATTCTAAAGGATGGTCAGGTTGACAACCACTGCCTTAGACCAAAAGGGAAACAAAAAAAATCAGCGGTAGTGTTTTTAGAATTAGCGAGCCAGGGAGGTAAAGCTTGTTTCTTCCCCTCGGGGATGGGGATTGGGGGTGGGGGGTGGGTGGGGAAGGAGACATGTCCAGGACCCTTGAAATCACACCACGCAGGCAATCACCCTCCGCCAAGGCTGGCATTGTGTAGATTTCACCATGCTTTGCAAGATCCATGACCTTCTTATTTTTGTTTCCCTCTTGACATCTAGCGCGATTCCCTACTGGCAATATGTGCTCTAGGAACACTGGGTAATCATCAAAAAAAAAGAACCCCCTAATGGCCCAATATTCAATCATCAGTCAATCCATCAACCCTCAAAAAGAAAAAAAAAAAAAGAGGCCACTGAGTCCTGCCTTAGAAGGACTATAGTCTGTGAAGGGAGACAAGGTGAGCACAGATGAGACTTACAATAGGCTTAGCCATATTCGCGCCATGTAATAAGGCAGTGGTTCCCACACTTCACGACACACAATCACCTGGAGGATTTAAAAAAATGCCAGGGCCTGGGATGTACCCCATGCCAATAAAATCAGAATATCTGAGGGTAGAAGACTGGGCACGGGTATCTTTTAAAACCCTCTGATGATGCCACTGTGCAGCAAAATTTGGGAACCATGGTTATAAGGTCCCGCTACTCCAAGTGTGGTCCATGGAAAAACAACATCATCATCAGCTGGGAGCTGGTTAGGAATGCGGGAACTCGAGCCTCACCCCGGTCCTACTGAATCAGAACCTGCACGTGAACCAGATCCGCATGCTATCTGTTTGCACATGAAGTTCAGCTGCTGCAGGGAACCCTGTTCCGAGAAAGAACCAGCTCTAGACCGTCCCCCTACAGTAACCAGGGAACACTTCTTAGAGGAAGGGAGAAACAAGAGATGCCGTAGGACGGGGGAATTAGAGGCAGAGGGATGGTAGGCAGGACCCAGCGCACAGAGGCGAGGAGGAAGCTGGTCTGTACGCATGGTAAGCCAGAAGTAAGGAGAAGGGGTCAAAACGTTTTTGTTTTCTTTTTAATAAAAGTAGAAAATTAAATCACATTTAGTCACATAATTAACAGGCTGAGGGTTTTTAAAGGATAAAATGCCAAGAAAATAACGCTGTCCTGGAAAATTGGGGGCAACAATTTTCCAGGAAGGTGGTGGATGACTAGAATGGACGAGGTTGTGAGGGAAGATTCCAGAGACTCTGGACGCCCTGCAGAGGGCTTCAGATTTTGTCTCATGGGCCGGTGCAGAGCCGCATGTTGCCTCTGGAGTTGGGGAGGGAGGTGAGAGGAGAGGGGGCTGGGCAGAGGGGCAGGAAGACCAGACAGGGAGCTGGGGAGAGCAGCACGCGTGACCGGGGAAAGGACGGAGCTTGAGAAAGACCTTTCGGAGGAGGCAGGTGATTGGTGGGGGTGAGCAAAAGGCACTGAGCATTCTGAGGTCTCAGGTCCGGGACACTGGGCTATCTAACCGTGGGGAAAGCTACAGCCTCTAGCATTGTTATCATAAACTCTTTAGGTAATGCCCCCCAAAAAGTTACCTATGGGAAAACATGAAAGTCTCTAGCAAACAAGACTCCCCAAGGGAAGCCGAGAGGAAGAGCAACAGTGTACACAGACCCTGGGATTGTCCTCAGCTTCAGTGGGCCACGAAGACCCAGAGAGGCCCTTGGGCACAATCCTTTGTTTCCAGGCCCCTGGAAGTCCAGCTGATTCCCAGTTGAGTTGAAGAGGCCGGGAGGTTGTTCCCATTGCAGTGGACTGAAACAATAACTGCAGAGTGGACGTTACCACAATTGTTTCCACTGAAGTTATTTTGGGGGAGTTTAGGAAGATTGTCTATTCCGAGACATTTCCTTCACCCGATTCCCTTTATAAAAACACTGAGGGAACAGGCTGGTGTCGCCATCTCCACGCTGCTCTGCTCACGAGGAGCACGTGCACAGCGGGCCCCAGGGAGCTGCCATGTGCAACACCTATTTCCTGAGGCTCTCATGGAAGCCCTTAGATCTGACTGGGGCCTCACGGTTTTCAAAGTCCCTCCTCAGTGACCACTGTGCTTAATTCCCACGACAGACTTCCGAGATGGTAATGGCAGGGCGTAGATTTTATTATCCCCAGTCTGGATACGAGGAAACAGAGAAGTCAGGGCACTTGGTCAAGGTCATCCAGGTTGGAGGGGGTGGGGCAGAACCCCATGGTGACTCCTGGAGGATGTCCTGGGCATGGTGTGGTGTGCATCAGGGCCGCAGTGAGAGGTTCACTACCTGTTCGTGGCCTACTTACCACTGCCAATCCCCATGCCAGGCATGGGCTCATGACAGGTCCGCCAGGTGAAGACGGGGGCTGGTCCGTCCACATCCGGGACCCCAGAATGAGTCCAGCATGGCCGTTACATAGAGTGCATGGTGGGGACAATGTGGGATCCGAGGCTGAAAGGAGAGCTGGACTGGGGAGGCCTTGCACAGAGGGCGCCTGATCCTCCGTGTGATGGGAAGGCAGGGAAAGGCTTAAGCACGTAGTAAAGCAGCTAGACCTGTAGACTTCAGATCACGCTGAGGTAATGAAGGGGATGGATTTAGGGAGGCTATCACAATTGTCAAGACACGACAGTGGCCAATATAGGAATTAGGGACGTGGCAGAGGGATGGGAGAAGAGAGTCTACAAACATTTAAGACTAAAATGGACTGGTTTCGGTGAAGGATGGGGTGGGAGTTGGGGATAGAGCATCGTCTGTGAGAAATACAACTGCAAATAAGACACAGTCCCTGCTCTGGAGAATTCCTACATCCTCATAGGACAGATAGAAAATGAACGAGTATTATGCAAGCCTGAGTGATTAATATCAAGAAGACAGAGGTTTTATAAGTTTGGATCCAGTCCTGGCTCACCCCTTGCTTTTCTATGATGCAAACACCTTACAGGATGGGGAAATGGGATCAATCCTCAATACCTAAGGGCACAGACCCTCTAGCTGGTGGCACGTGAGATTTACCCAGGGAGCTGTAAAAATGACTGATGTCCAGGACCCACCACCCAGAGATTCTGATTTGTCTGTGGTGGGTCCGGGCATGGGTATATTTTAAGAGCTCCCCAACTGATTCTAACATGCAGCAAGGACTGAGAGGGGGGATGCAGCACCTCATTTCAGAGACCTGGAAATAAGGTCTTTTCAGCTCTCCAGAGAGGGGGCTGCAGTTCCACACCACCAATGCTAGGACTGAAGGAAGACGATGTTCTTCTTAGTAACCAACTTTTGATTCTCTGCTCCGACGTCTTTGAGTCATCTCTACTTGCAACACAGAGAGGTGCCCCTGCCCAGTTTCCCCAGTGACCCAGCAAGGTTCCTCCCTGGCCCCCTGTCCACTGGATCGGTTTCCCTGACCCTCTATCTTCCACCGGTCAGGTTTCCTCCTCTAGTGCATGGACATCCTGCCCAACCTGACCGGCCAGCATAAGCCACACAGACAGCCACCGGTGTTGCCGCCCTTTGAGGTGTCCTGAAAAGACCTCTCTGAGGGGGTGTGATGCACTTCCTTGACCACACCACACACCAGCCTGCTGGAACAATGTCCCTTTTCTTGCCGCCAGGAAAGGCCACAGAAAGGAACATCTTCTTTTTTCTTGCCAAGCGAATGTTTCTGTTTTGACCTGAAGGGTGCACTTTGAAGCAAAATAATGACCCAGAGGCCACTGAGCTGCCCTAAAGGTCAAGTACTGGAAAGAATTGTTCCCAACATTTTTAGCATGTTGAGAATACTGTGTGTGTGTGTGCGTGCGCACGCATCGGGACAGGTGGGAGACGGACAACCGCCCCTCGCGTGAGCAGTCCCTGACCAGTCACCGTGCCCTGGCCAGGCCGGGTGGGGTGAACGGGCCAGGACTATGAAGATTCTGCTGTCAGAATGTCTGCTTCTTATGGCCAACTTTGCTGAGGGGCTTTGCAATGAATTCCTTAAAAGGAATCACATACTATTGACATGATCAAATTTTACTAACATTTCCATGAGCAGAATCTTTGTGCTGAGTGGCTGACCTCTGGCCAGAGCAGGTGAACAAGGTGTTCCACTAGGGCCCTGCTCAGGGCTCAGAAGAATTTGGGGGACCTGGCAGCAGCTTTCCTTCTCTGCAAAATCACCTCTGCAGCCAGTCCCTCCTGGTCTGCAGGACTCTCTCTCCCAGGTATGGGGACCCTTGACTCACAACAGCTTCTAGAATTCAGCTCATCTCCTCTTTTTTTTTTTTTTTTTTTTTTGCGGTACGCGGGCCTCTCACTGTTGTGGCCTCTCCCATTGCGGAGCACAGCCTCCGGACACGCAGGCTCAGCGGCCATGGCTCACGTGCCTAGCCACTCCGCGGCATGTGGGATCTTCCTGGACCGGGGCACGAACCCGTGTCCCCTGCATCGGCAAGCGGACGCTCAATCACTGCGCCACCAGGGAAGCCCTCATCTCCTCTTTACTGTGGCAGAGCACAGCCCTGTGCTCAGAGCAGGGACGTCTGTCTGGGCCTCAATTTTCCCAGCGGCAAAATGAAAGGAGCTGGGCTAGATGACCAGACGGCTCCTTTCAGGACTAATACTATAACATTCTAGAACATTCGATGGCCACGACTCCTTCCTCCTGAGGAAATAGAAAGGGTCACTTCACGTTCTCCACTGTTAAGATATTTCTCTCCAAGGAAGGTTCCCTTTAGCTGGAAATGTTCTAAACTCAAAGTCTGGCTTTCTATGGAATGAATGAATGGCTTGGGTATTCAACTCAAGCTTCTGGGCCTGAAATTTGCTTAAAACGAGGAACAGCTGTGCTTTACATGAGCTCCGCACACCTCCGGGATGATCTTCTCGGTCTCATCGATTTGAGGCATTTTTGATAATTTCAGGCAGAGGCTTTGGCATGTGTAGAGGAAGGAACACCGCTCTCTAATTTGCACAGAGTGGCTGTGCTGGCTAGTGGCAGGGCTGGTCCATGTACACTTTCTGAAAAGCCATCTTTCAGGGCTAAAAAGGGCCTCACAGGCCTGCCCGATAGCACAGAACAGAGACGAGCAAGAGGACGCAATGCGGCTGCTGACGTGGGGCGTCCAGAGGACACGACAGAAAACCCTTCTCCACGGTGTTGACCAAGGTCCCCGACATTCACTGCATTCTTCTAAGTGGTCCTCCGTCTCTCTGCGCCTCGGACCCAGCAGAGCTGAGGAGGGGGCCGCAGGGAGCGCCTGGCTTGGGGTCAAGGCTGCCATCGGTAGCTCACACAGCCTTGCCTTTCTGGTTCGTGCTTGGGAGGTGGGGCGAGGGTGGAGAGGCAGCTCTGATTGTGATTTCCTTTCCTTTCTTCTTTTTTCTAATTTCCTTTCGACAGAACGTTTTATGTGCAGACACTTCAGTGATGAAGGCTTTTCAAAGACACCTATTGATGCTGATCCCTAGTGAAATTCTAGAATAAATTATTAAACAGATGTCCTGTGAGCCTTAGGCAAGGACCCGTGGTTAGAATTCATCAGAAATGAAACTGCAGCGTGTATGGAAAGGGCTGTGACCTACGGATCCTGAGCCCCAGATCTGTGTGCCCCTGGGTGCGGCCCGGCCCCACGGTGGGGCTTAGTTTCCTCGTTGAGCACAATGTGTTTAGAATGCTTTCCTCACAGTTTAGAGTGCTGACCACGTGGTCTCCACGACAGATGTTCAGGGAGAAATTTCAACTCTTGCCCCACAGCCCACCACTGGCTGCTCCTCCTGCCAGCACTAGGGCGAGGTAGCCAGAGGACCTGGGTTCTCTCCAGCTGGTCTAGGTGCCCAATCTCGGGGTCCCCGCCTCCTGACCTTGCCCTTATCTGACCCTTTCTGCCCCTCCAGCCCCGGTTTTATCCTGCACATTGCAGCCTGAGGTGACAATGTGTCAATAGGACAAATCACTGCCAGTGATCGGCTGGAAATGGAACATTTCCAGATAATAGGATGTACCCAGAGTGCCTGCCCTTCAGGGCTCTGAGCTCCTCAGATTAGGAGCAGCTGACAGAGCTGCACACGGACTAGCCTTCTGCCAGCCCCGGCTGGCTCTTTGGGGCACTGCCCTTTATCAACTGGGTGCAATGCGTGATGCCGGAAAACCTGCCCTGCCTGCCCTTAAGGGCATCCTTGCTTATTTCAACATTTCCAGAAATGAGCAGGAACTCCCAGGTAAGGAGCTTAAAGCTGCCAAAAGTTCTACACAAATGATTTTCAGGAACTGCAGAATACATGGATTGTTGAAATGCAAATTGGCAAAAGGCAGGGACAGCGTGTACTTTATGTGAGGCCTTCTAGAGCCAGTGTACCATTAGGGGTGGGTGGGGTCCCGTTTCTCAGCCAAAGAGGAGAGGCCCAGGCAGCTCCACAGGAGAGAGGCCAGCAATGACCAGTAGGCTTTCAGGGTGACTGTGAGAGGCCGCACTGCCCTGTCCTTTGCACACAGCTGGCTCCCACATCTGCTCTGGCATCTTAGCAACCATTCTATGGTTTTGTGACTTACTGAGCTCCGACTGCGTGCCCAGCCCTGTCCCAGGTGTGGCACTGGGCAAGAACCCTGCTCCCAGGACCCTGGATGCTTGCTGGGAAAAAGTCTTTCCCACCAGAAGGGGTCAACGGCAAAGCTAGGCAGGGTGAGGCTGGGATCCTAACTAGCTGGGCAATAGAGCTTATCTTTGGGTCCTGGACTGCATTTGCCCTGGTGGCTCTTGGCTTTTGTGTGGGAGTGAGCGTCTCTATAAGGTCTGAATCTAAGCAGATTTTCCCAGGCCCCTCAGACAGCTAGTGTGTGTGTGTGTGTGTGTGTGTGTGTGTGTGTGTCCCCTCCTGGAGTTCTTTGAACAATAGGAAAGAAAAGAACCTATTTATTGGCATTCAGGAACATCCTGCTGCCCCCTTTATATTCTAACCCCAGTAACAACATGTCCAGGGCCTGGACTCAGAGGACAGACCACTTCATCCCTCTGCTCCCAGATACAAATGTCTGCTCCCACATCTGCTCCCACTTCTGCTCCTGACAAGCACGTTAAGCTCAGTGTCTCCTACAGTGCTCTCCCTCTTTCCCTGATGATTTAAATCTAACCATATTAGACTTCTGACTCGACAGGGTAGATTGACACATGCACTCCTCCTCTCTCAATAAAAAAAGTTATAAGCCTACAAAAGCACAGAGAACCAAAGAGATTTCAACACACTTTGGGAGGACAGAAATCAAATGGAGTAGCAGACAACCCAGCAGAGAGGGATATTGATAAGAAATGCACTGATGGAGCCTACAGACCTCCAGGGAGCTCAAGGCTTGGAGGTAGCAGGGATCACAAAGGGCAGGGTTCAGGTGCTGGGAGGAAACAGCAGAACTGCATGAAAGTCTGCATATAGGACCCCCACAAGTCTCCTTCTGCACCCCACACAGCCATGCAACTATCTATCAATCCCTGCCTGCAGGCAAAAGATCTTATTTTCTGGAGAAGCTGAATAAGAGAAACTCTGACCTGGGGGCACAGGCACTCAGGAAATGAGAGAGAAATGGGTCAAGAGACAAGGGGATTCAGGGACTTCTCTGGTGGTCTAGTGGTTAAGAATCCGCCTGCCAGTGCAGGGGACATGGGTTTGAGCCCTGGTCCAGGAAGATCCCACATGCTGCAGAGCAACTAAGCCCATGAGCCACAACTACTGAGCCCAAACGCCACAACTACTGAAGCCCGCGTACCTAGAGCCTGTGCTCCGCAACAAGAGAAGCCACCGCAATGAGAAGCCCGCACACTGCAATGAAGAGTAGCCCCCGCTCGCCGCAACTAGAGAAAGCCCACACGCAGCAATGAAGACCCAACGCAGCCAAAAATAAATAATAAAAATAAATTAATTATTTTAAAAAATTAAAAAAAAAAAAAGACAAGGGGATTCAGTAGCAATGAGCATACCTAGCACCTGGATCTGGGTTTCTAAAAAAACGTCCACTAAAACGTACCAGGCTCCAAGGATAATGACGGATTCCACAGTTGGGCAGAGAAAGTCCATAATGAGCCTGGAGCAACTTCTTGTGCCCACAAGTAAGGAAGTACTCAAAGAATAATCAGGACATTTCAGAAATACCCAGGCGTGATTCTGAAGGGGCTCCCACTTGCCAAATCTGAGACAATTAGAGCATCAAAATAAGTAATAATAGTAGCGGATTATAATCCCAAGAGTAACGTAAAAATCTATAAGACAAGACATATAAATAAATAGAGGAGGAAGGAAAGATCTTCCTTACAGTAGAAAGTCCACTAAAATATGCAGATGAAATTAGAAAAGTTACCATTTGCCAACCATCCTGATGATATTTCCGGCAAGGATCATCAATAAATGCTAAAGCCGGTGGGTCAAAATATTATCAGAAACAGTACAATCGCATGGTCTCAAATATCTCTCTGCAAGATACTTATTAACTGCAAAGGGCAACATAGTAACTCTGTGGTGGTGAGGCCTAGAAACTACCACGTGAACAGGTGCTCAGTGTTGCATCACCAAGGCAACATCTTATGCCTCCTGGTATGAGGCACTGAGGACACAGTGCATGACTGAATCCTGAGCAAACATCAGACAAACACAAACTGATGGACATTCTACAAATTAATTGGCCTGTACTCTTCAAAAAATGTCAAGGTCATAAAACACAAAGGAAAGTCAGGGAGGCTAAGGAGACATTACAATTAAAAGCGAACTGTGATCTTGTATTGAGTTCTAAACCAGAAAAATAAATACCCAAAACAATTTCTTTAGCTATAAAGAATATTAGTGGGACAACTGGCAAAATAAGGTCTGAAGATTATATAATAGTATTCCATCAATATTAATTTCCTGGTTTTGATCATGAAATTGTAGTTATATAAGAGAACGACCCTGTTTTTAGGAAAACACACTGAGGTATTTTTAGGAATAAAGTGGCACATGTCCACAATTTATTCTTCAAACCACCAAAAAAAAAAAAAGAAAGAAAATTATGCAGAGACTGATAAAGCAAGCATGGAAAAGTGTTAACATTTGGGGGATCCGGTGAAGGGCAGACAGAAATCTTTGTATTTTATTTTTGCAACGTTTCTGTTATTCTGAGTGTTTTTCAAAATAAAAAGAAAAGTAAACTAAGATTCAATAATGAAGTAATAATCTGACTAAAAATGTAAGTAAAATTTGACATAACTAGACTGAGAAGATAGGGGTATAAGAGAGCAAAACTCACATCTACCATAATAGGAAGTCAGCAGATGATGTCTAAATTCGATATAGTTAAGAAGAGCAGTATAAGAATAGTACACCAGACAACAGAAATATTAGATATTTTATATATAATTAGAAATATGGTAGCACACCAGAAGAACAGTGGAAAAAAAAAAGAAAAGTAGTTGCTTTGAGAAATGGAACTGGTAATTACAGAAGAATGAGGCACGGACCTGGCTATTTTCTGCTACCATAGGTCTTTTAGAATTATTTAGTTTTTAGTACTTTTAGTATTATTTAGTATTTTTAAACTATTATTTACTATTATTTAATTTTCAGTATTTTTTTTAAAAAGCGTTATTTAATTATTTACTTTGTGTGAACTACAGACATATACTACTTTTGGAACCACTGGGTAGATGAATCTAATTCTGGGGGGCCCAACTCCCCAGGAAGGCATGAAGTCTCTTCAGCCTACCTTTTTTTTTTTTTTTTTTTTTTTTGCGATACGCGGGCCTCTCACTGTTGTGGCCTCTCCTGTTGCGGAGCACAGGCTCCGGACGCGCAGGCTCAGCGGCCATGGCTCATGGGCCCAGCCGCTCCGCGGCACGTGGGATCCTCCCAGACCGGGGCACGAACCCACGTCCCCTGCATCGGCAGGCGGACTCTCAACCACTGCGCCACCAGGGAAGCCCCAGCCTACCTTTTATGAATCCCACCTGCAGCAATGGCGTAACATTATACCAACAGGTTTAAGTGAGCTGCTACATCCAAGCTACAGGATGTACGAGGTGGGAACGGCTATCGAGACCTCTGGCTCTGACACACTCACTCTGGAGATGAAATGCCGAGCCACGGAGGCAGAGGGTGAGCCAGCTGAGGCCCTTGGAGGCTCTGGCTCACACCCCGCCTGACACTGTAGCACCTCACGTTGGATGGAGGCTATGTCCACGCCAAAGAAGCCACTCAGCATACAACACGTGGGCTGACAGCCCTGGGCCTCGAGGGACAACTGGGGCCCAGAACCCTCAGCCTCCTGTACCTGTCCTAGAGGAGCATGGGGCTCCACTTACCTCCCCCTGGACCCCACCAGGCTGACAGTCGTCTGGGACCCAAACACACTCCAAGCCATAAGAAGCAAAATGCTAAATTAAATTCTCCATCAGTAATGAAAAAACTCAAGGTTTATAAACTCTGGGAGGGAGAGGAGCCTGGGGACGTAGAGGAAGCTACATATGGCCCCGCCACGGGACGGGGGAAGTGGAACTTCTCCCTGAACCCTCCAGGGGGTAGGGTGCAGGCCAAGAGGAAAAGTGAGGGTCTTTTGGGAACACAAGAACATATGTAATGCTTTAATCATCAGACAAGGTCTTTCCTCTAGAGGCACCCCAAGAGTGGGTCAGGGGGTTACAGGGTTGGGTCCAGAAGGATGGCAGAGCCTCCTCTCCTGTTTCACAGGAAGTGGGACCGCGAGGCTCAGAGGTAGGACATGATCGCCTGTCCCTGGGCCAGGGCTCTGTCCTCATCAGCCCTCTGCTCCCAAAGTCAGAACACTGAAGCTCAGAGGGAAAGGCCAGAATCGTTTTCTGGACAGATCTCAATGTTTAGCTTTTCCACAGTCTGTGCTGAGCCTGCAACTACGTTACTGTTATTATTTATAGTCTATTTAACATCAACTTTTGATTATTCCCTTTGTAGACAGAAGTTAGTGTTTGTTGTTTTATCCCCAGGTCAGCTTCCTCTCGCCACTAACTATGCCTCAGGGTCATTGCTGGCTGCCTACAGGCTCTGAGCCCAGGGACAAACTCCCTTCACCATCAGCTACTGCCCAACACACAGTGGGTGACAAATCCGCTACACACACAGCAATGTCATCCGAAGAGAAGGAACAGGCATAACTAGCCCAGAGCTTCCCCCCATCTCTAAATAAAGGCTGCCTCCACACACACACACACAAAACCAAAGGGGCTTCCCTGGCGGCGCAGTGGTTGGGAGTCCGCCTGCCGATGCAGGGGACACGGGTTCGTGCCCTGGTCCGGGAAGATCCCACGTGCCGCGGAGCGGCTGGGCCCGTGAGCCATGGCCGCTGAGCCTGCGTGTCCAGTGGCTCTGATCACCTGCAAAGGCACAGCATCACTGGGGGCTTTGCTGAGGTTTCTACCTTTGACGGTGAGGTAATGACACCACCCCCCCAAAACCAGGAACTCCAATCCCCAGGGGCTCACCCAGAGCTGTTGGCACGGCTAGTGCCAGGATCAGGTGCCAGAGTCCGGGGGACTGGGTCGTTCCTAAATCATTCAACCCTCTGCAAATCCCCATCCTTGGTTGTCAAAGAGGGCAAGATTCTTTGTCCACCATTTGAGCAAAATAATGGTAAAGAACAAATAAACAACCAAAATTTTGTCAGCAAATAGAAGGGGATAGGTGATGTCAATTACCAGAGAAATTATCAAGAAACTATTAAGATAGACAACACAACTGGTATAAACATGAAAATTGCTAAGAGGCTATATCTTACTTGTTCCCAACACTAAAGAAATGCCAATTCTGTGACACAGCAGAGGTGTTAGCTAACACTACAATGGCCAGCATACTGCAATATAAATGGATCAAGTCAATATGCTATATACCTTAAACTTACACAATGCTACAGGTCAAATATATCTCAATTTTAGAAAAAAAGAAAAAAACCGAATTTATTAAGAGCCAACTGCCTGCAAGTAGGTCCTCAGGCCTGGCTCTCAAACTTGAGCAGGCACCAGAATCACCCGGAGGACTTCTTCAAACGCAGATCGCTGGGCCCTAACCCCAGAGTTGCTGGTTCAATAGGAGGGAAGGGGAGTCTAAGAATCTGCATTTCTATCAAGTTTCTGGGTGATACTGAGGCTGCTGGTCTGAGGAACATACTTTGAGAACCCAAGGGTTTTCAGACCCCAGGATTTGGAGTGTGTTGTGCGGGGAGAGGCAGGTAAGTGTGGGAGAGACACGTGGGCATCCCAGTGATGTGGAGGGCAGCCCTTCTCTAGGGATATATTAAGTGCTCGAGGAGCCCAGAAAAAGCAAAAAAGGAAGTGGGTTGTTAGAGAGGGCTGCATAGAGAAGGTGACCTTCAAGGAGTCTTTGAAGAACAGGTAAATGGCAGGTAGGCGAATGTAGCCGGAAGGCCATTTAAGGCAGGGGAATGGTGCTGCTGGATCAGGACCCGTTAACTAGTCATAAGGCTAGAGCACAAGGCGGGAAGTCACAGGAGAGAAGCCTGAGAGGCCGGCAGGCACTGGGGTTAAAGGAAAGTCTGTGATTTTTCCCCATAGGCCTGGGGAATCATCGAAGGAGTTTTAAGCAGGGCAATAGGAAGTCTGGTAAAACCTTTACCTTTCTGGGTCTATTTGTCTGTGTAATGTGGTGATGGGCAGAAGGTCTGGGCAGGTCTTTTCCAGCCCTGACAAGCTGTGATTCCATGGGGGGAGGGGACAGGGCATGGTACCATCCAGTCAGTGGCCTCACCCTGTCGGCAGCCCCTTGCAAGCTCAGGGGCCCAATGGTCACTCACACTTGCTTGGTCTATCTGTCCATCTGCCGCCTCCAGAATCCTGGCCAGCCTGGGAAGTGGAGACAGACAGCTGGAGGTGTCACACACATTGCTAATCTCTCCTGGGCCCGTTCCCCCTCCCCCCTGGCTTGCAGAGCCAAGCGGCCTGGGACTGTGCAGCGGCTCACAATGGAAGGAAGAGGGTGTAGGAGGGAGGTCCCCGGGCTGACCCTGGTATTGTTCTTGGGCCAGAAGAAAGCTTCCTCCTGCCTGGCCACTGCAGTGCTAGAAAAGACGCCGGCCGGCCAGCAAGAGTCAGCGCGTCCTGGGGGGGGCGCCTGCCGTCGGGGCAGCCTGGGAGCCAGGGCCCATTCACAAACGCCTGCAGGAGAGCACGTAGCCCTGTCCGCCCCGCCCCCTCTGCCCTGCCGGCGGCTGCTCCCAGCGAGAGGAGCTGGGGTTAACGAAAATAACCGGGCTTCTCCGCCAGGAAGGAGAACGAGACCAGAAATGGCACCCTGGCTAATAAAGGAATAATGGATGCTTCACACCCTCAGCGATACCTTCCTCCTCCCCCGCCTCAGCTGCTCCTTCCACCGCCCAAGGACAGAGCAGGAAGGTGCTGGACCAGGGTGCAACCTTGTTGAACCGGGACTGGTCCAAGTCACCAGGACCTTCCCGAGACGGCTGGGGTGTTACACCAGCCCTGGAAACTGCTCTAGGAACAGATGGTGGGGCTGCACGTGGGGTAACCCCGCTCACCCTGGCTTTGGGGCCCCTCCTGGAAGGACCACTGGGTCACTGGGGTGGGTGTGTGCATGAGGGTGGCCCTGCCTCTGAGCGATGGTAGCCAGGGCCACCCCGCAGGCCAGCTTAGGGCCTGCTCTCAGCCTGGGCTCCTGGTACCTCTGCTGGCCTCCCCCTCCCAAGCCCAAGTCATTCCGGGGTTGGGGGCGGGTGGGTAGAGCAGCTCTTGCTGTCTGTGAGATGTCCTGGGCCCAGCAGAGGTCACGAGGGAGGCCATCTTCAGTCTGGCCTTGCTTGGGCCTGCTACTCCCCCACCCTCCCCCATCCAATTGATCAAGCCCTCTGTCCCTCAGCAAAGGATTCTGGGTATGGTCTGGCCCAAAGCAGGGCATGGACCAGATGACGTCTCTACTGGGGGAAGGTCCTCTTTTTAAGGGACCCTGGCCTGTCCCTAACGAAGCAACGAAACGTCCTTCCTCGGCTACTGTGGGAAGATGTGTACAATCTTAGGAATTCCTTAGAGGTCCCAGGAAGAGAGCGCAAGGATTGGTCAGGCCTTAGGATTTGGCCCTTGGCTTCCTAAATCCTCCTTCCATCATACATTTCTCTGCTCAAGAACGTTCGGTTGAGTCCCTGTTTGGTCAGGTTCCAAGGCCTTGAGCACCCGCACCGACTGCTCTCTCTGCTGTTGGACACGTCCCTTCGGGACTCCGGGACTCCCCCATTCTCTGTGGCCTCCATTTCTTCTGAACCACTGCTTGCTTAGTTCTGCAGCCCTAATGCCATACCTTTGCTTTTCTCTCTGTGAAACAACAGGAGAACCTCAAAACTGGCCTACAATGAAGTCCTCCAAATGCCCACGAAAGCCCTCAGGACTGGGATGGTGGGATGGTGGTCTGATTCATCTAGGACAATTTCACCGAGCAGGTGAAACTTGACATGGCCGTGAAAGAGCAGGGAGATTGGACAAGGGAGAGGTAAGGACACACGAGGTCTACGGGGCACACAGTCTTCGAGATCTCTGTCTTCGTAGGAGCTGGGGGAACACAACCTAATCTCTATCCCTCCGCCCGCAACTGCCGCCCCCAAATCACAGGAGGGACGTGTGGATGGTTCCCGTCTTGTCTGTCAAGCTCCCCAGTTCTGTGCTTGCTTCCAGGTGTAACTGAGCTACTTAGTAAGGCCACTTCACACCTGTAGAGTGTTTTTTGGTCATTATACGACCTGGTTTATATTGTGACCCTCAGCAAAGCCTTGCAATGAAAGTCAAACCCGTATATGATCCCATGTTACAGCTGAAGAAATGGGAGCTGGAAGAGAATCATTTTGGATGAACTCCAAGATGTTCTGCATGTAGAACCGAAGGCCTCTCGGATGACAAGTGAATGAACTTGTTTGTCACCTGTTTTAACTCTCAGGGCTTTTTTTCTGTTTATCAGTGTTTATCAATCTTTTCCTGTAAAGGGCCAGATCGGATATATTTAGGCTTCGACGGTGGTAGGGTCCACATTGCAGCTACTCAACTCTGCTTCGTAACACAAACACAACCACGGCCAGTGAACAAATGAATGGGCGTGGCCATGTGCCAATAAAACTTTATTTGCAGAAACAGGCTGGAGGGCTGGACTTGGTCTGCAGACCACAGTTTGCCCACCCCTGTCTAAGACCCTAACTGTGCTACGGATAATTGAGGCTGTCCTATAAGGGAGGCAGATGTTTCCGGGACGCCCTAGAGCCAGAAAGCACTTGCCACCTCCAGTCCCCCCTCCCTGCATTCTGCCCGCACCCCGAGACTGTGAGAACCTGGTCCAGACTCAGCCAGTCGCCCGCTTCCCAGGAACTTTCCTAGCTGTCCCCAACAAAACTCTTCATGCCCCAAATAATAATTTCTTGTAAAAATACTCCCAAACAACAAAAGTAAAAATAGGCTGGCCTCACAGCACACACTGCCTATGCCTTGCTACCTGGTGGTCTCAGACAGGAAACCATGGATCGAAGAAGTCCTGGTCTCCTCCTTTATTGTATGGGCACCTATTTTTATCCTGAGGGAGGAAGCACCGGGTGGGTGGGAGGGTGGCCAGAGAGCAGAGGGGCTCTCCTAGGTGAGCACCCCTGCTCAGAGCCAGGGCAGGATCTGGAGCCAGCAGGGGTTGGGGAGAGGCCCCTGGAAACCTCTCCGATTAAAAAAAAAGGAAAAACATCTCTTCCTCTGTCAAAGGTGTCAGTAGGGGCTCCTCTCTCCCTCACCCCACCCCCTCCTCCTCTCTTTCCATTTTTAGTGCCTACAGCAGTAGAGAAAAAAAAAAAAAGAAAGATGTCCATTTTCTTGTTCTTGCTTATTAAGGAAATGACATTCACCCCTAACTTGCTGTACGTGACTACAGTCACCTAGAATTAGAAAATGGTTTTCCATCACCTCTTCCTCCTCCGTCACTCCTTACAAAGGAGCGCCAGGCTGCCTGAATTCCAATCCCACTCCCCCATTTGTAAGCCATGTGATTTGGGGCAGGTATTTGATCTCAGTTTTTTTGTCTGCAAGATGACGATAATAGTAGTACCTATACTCCACAGGGCAGTTACGAGAATTCAGAGATGATACATGCGGACACATAGCTCAGACGGTACGCGATTTACGTGAGCCCCTGCGAAGGACTGTGGGGTGCTGGGGGTGAGTCCCTCTGGGATAGGAGCAAGTCAGGGCTCATTTAATCACTCACCTAATATTTAATGAGCATCTATATGAGCCCGCATGGAACGTAACATTCCAGTGGAAAAGGCAGACCACAAAAATAAAGCATGCGTGTGATGATCACTATGGAGAAAAATTAAGTGGGGATGGGTGGGAATGGAGAATACGGAATGGGGGTGACATCTGACCAGAGACAGCATCGTCTGTAAAAGGATATCAGTAACAGCACACCCTCCACAAGGAAGATGTGAGGATAAGTAAGATAAGAAAAAGAAAGCACCGTCACAGTTCCTGCAGCCTGGAAGGCACTTAGCCAGTGTTTGCACTGAGCTGCACTCATTCATTGCTAGATGCTCATTACAGGGACATTAGGAGAATTGCATGTCCTGGTTCACTGAAAAGGCAGCGGCCCCTGCGTTTAAACTCAGTCCATCATGACTAAGACAATGCCTGGCCCACAGAAAGATGCCCAGTCAATCCTGGTGGGCTCAGTTAATGAAGTCAGACCGGACCCCCCATGGGACCAAGACGGGACATGAAGCAGGATTTGTGGAAGGGGGCAGGCCTGGGGTTGTGAGGGGGGACTTAGTTTTTACATGATTTTGCTCAATAATCCTCATACCTGTGAGTTAGCATATCCTGGAAGTTCCAGAAGACTTGGCCACAGGGCTGGTATAGCTCTAGGGAATGATAAAGTCACTCCTTCCCGTCTGGAGGGCTGGGAATTGGGCTTCCAGCCGCTTCAATCCAGTGTGGGGCAGCCCCTTCCCACCAACCCTGAGTCCACACTGCAACAGCGCCACCTGCTGGAGGAACAAGGCTGCTCCCGCATCTGCCACCGTTTTTATTCCTCCGAGCACTCAGTGATTTTCATTCTGAAAGCTCACATGTCCCTCAGATTCCTGGCGGGTGGGGTGGGGTGTTTCTCACCTTGTCTTTATTCGGGGCCAAGCGGGTAAATGGGGTGCTTAACCCCAGGCCTCACTGTCCCCCTCCTTTAGCTGGTCTCCTGTCCTCACTCTGGGTCCCATGTGAAGAGAGTACTTGGGCACATCCAGGAGGCCAGAAATCCCACTCGACTTAGCCATGTTCTTTGTTCCGTGTGCGCGCCATGCCGACCTCCCATCAGTGGGCCTACACATCATGTGCTGCACTAAACTAGGTCAGTCACCAGAGGATCAGAGCAACGGGCCTGACCAGGTCAGGGTGAGCTCATAATTAACTGCAGACAGACACAGAATTTAGTTTCAAAATTTCCTAACAGGAAAACAAAATAAGTTGGGTTATGCAGTTCCCACTGTCAGACAAAAGACGGCAGGCGAAACGTTTCTGACAGAGAATTCAAAGAAAAATGATCAAAATGTGTCCTTTCAGAAAGCCTTAGGCAAGACATGAGATAACTCAACAACAATGTCTTTCAACTGGCCTTTTGTTTAAAACGCAGAAGCATCCAGGGCCGTGTGTGGAATAAAGACACAGTATTTCTGCAGGGGCCTGAGGAGCCACTGAGGAGAAACTGTTCAAGTCACCACACCTCAGGCGGAAGGAGCCCAGGGTGGTGTCTAGGCTGGAGGTCTTGGGCCAGAGGGGAGGAGAGGGGAGCGCAAGGGGAGAGCAGAAGCCATTCAGAATCGGTTCCCTTGTCTTGCACTGAACTCAGTCAAGTTTATGGGGCTCCATCAATCCCCTCAGCACCGCCTGCCAGCCCCTGTCCTTCCAACGGCAGAAGCCAGCACTCTGTAATTCTCTAAGCCCCACGCCGGCGGGTCTCTCCCCTGCAGGCCCAGGTGAAACCGTCTGGTGCGGGGAAGGCCACCAGCACGCCTCACTCCGAGGGTGAGCACCCTCCTTGTCTGTGCAGCTGACAGAGGCTTAATGGGTGTGCCCTCCTGGGAGCTGCCATGTGTTCCCAGGGGTGTGAGGATTGGAGGTGGGGGGGCGGTCCCTGGAGGAATGTCAGGCCTGTGCATGGCAGGGGACACCTGGACCAAACAGGTACTTCCTTCACTTGTGCGGCTGCCTCCTTCACTGCCTCATCTTCTCCCTTGTTCTGGGGAGAAGGCCTGAGCCTGGAGGGCCTGCGTCATTTTGGGGATAATGTTAAGCACCGTATCTGCATGCTGAGCACCAGCAAGGCAAGGACACCTTTGGCTGCTAGGGACAAGGGACCTCCCGTTGCAAATGTGACTGCGGAGTCTCCAGAGTGGCGCGCTGGTGCCCTCTAGTGGGAGCAGATCACGGCGCAGCCATCCGTCCCTCTGCACCTGCCATACCTGACCCTGGGGCCACCCTGGGAGCGGGATTACAAATGATGGGGGCTGGAATGTCCACATCACTGCCAATACGGCAGGCTGGCCAACGGCCTTCCACGGTTCACAACAGAGGTGCCAAAAATGCAGGCGGGACCCCCAGGATTCCATTCTAAGCCCAGTTGTATAGGTGTCAGCTTCTGCCCTGCCCTGTGGCTTCACCGCCTGAAACCATGATGGATGGCCTCCTGAATCCATGTTACCACGTTCAGGGACTCCAGCTGCCCTTCCCAATCAGAGCTCTTGGGGAGCAAAGCTAGCTTCAGCTCACCTGAGGCTGCTGAGTTTGGGGATGCTGCAATCTGGCTTCTGGCTGTCACCCAGCCCAGCTCACTCGCTCTTCCCCCTCAACTATCACTACAGGGAGGCAGTACTTGGGGACAGTCAACATCACCAGCATCAGCCTTTACTGACCAACTAAACGCCTCTTATGGGTGGAGAACTGTGCCTGGCGGATGTGGGTACCTACTGTCTGCCCTGCTGCCTCAGGTTCTTGGGTGGCTCCAGGGGCCTGAGTCCCAGCAGTGGGGTTCCTGGATTTATTGCCCACTGTGCAAATACAACCAGGTGGGACCACCAGGGATCGAGTCCTTGGCTTTGGCTGGAGGGGGCCGTGGACAGGCACCCAGGCATCAGCAGCTGACCTCTGACTGAGGCACTCCCACCGAGGACCACTCACTGTGACATGTGCCCCATGTGTGACTCCCAGTGAGAGACACGCTAGCGCTCCCAGAGATCTACAACAGGCATTAAGTTGGAGGCCCACAGGGGCCCTCGGCTCCTGACGCAGACATTCTTTCAAGCCCCAGGCTGCAGACACTGCATGGCACTGGAGAGGCAGATGGAGCATTCAGGGAGGGGACCAGACTTCCCTCTACAGGGACGCTGACCTGGGCAAGGCACCAGCGTTCGCGCAGGCGTTGATAGCTGCAACTCTGCTCTACTGTCATCAGAGCACATGTCTCATTTCTCTTCTAGACCGTGCCCCTCCTGGCAACTGTATCTCATGCAGTTCTCTCTCTCTCTCTAAAAGGCTGGTGCAAAGCCCCTGTCCATGAAGAAGAGTTAGGCGGACAAGTGAAGGAAAGGGGAAATCGGGGCAGAAGCACCCTTGCTGACCCGACTGCCTCTTTCTCCGCCAGTCCCTTTGCCCTTGGATGGGGTCATGGGACTAGTTCTGTCCAATGGGCTAAGTACAAATGATACTTCTGGATCAAAGCATTTGAGACCCAGATCATGACCCTCCAGCTCTCTCTTTGTCCCTGCCAGGGCCACCTGGGTACTGTGGGTTGAGATGGTAGGGCCACAGAATGGAATCCAACTGGACCTTTGGGCCCCTGCTTTGGAAAGGAGCTGCCCTGGAGGGTAGCTAGACCCTCCGCAGAAATCTCAGGAAGTGACAGATAATATCCTGTGTGTGAGGCCTCTGAGATCTGGGGGTTTGTTTAATATCATGCCATGGCCTATAGTATCTGAACACAGCAGATGATTGAAAAATTGTCTTGTTTTAAAAAAAAAAAGACATACGCCCCGGTTATCACACCAACAAAAGCATAATCAGGTTCATGTCAAAGTTCTGCTGGGAAATGATGGTAGAAACTCATAGGAAGAAGGATGGACTGAACGTTAAGACAAATATCCGCTTCTCTTCTTCTGGGTGAAAGAAGTGGAGAGCAGGTGGGCAACGAGCTTCAGGCCAACCTTCTCCCTGCATCCTCCTATTTTTGTTCCTTCCTGCCTCCAGGAGGGGAGGGGAGGCTCTAGGTTTCTTTCTTCTCCTCAAAGCCTGACTTCTGTCTAAGACAGTCCCTAGGAAGCCCACTCATCTCTGCTCAGGCCCTTGACGGCTGTGGATGGGCTGGGGTCCCCACGCTATGGGTGGGGCTTCCCTCCCATTCAGCAGTCTTCAGCTGGGAGCATGCTGTCTCCCAGATGTATTTGGAAATGGGAGGTGTTTTTGGTGGTCACCGTGACTGTCCTCTCCCCACTCTCCTCAGTGGTTGAAACTGGGAACATTAAATACCTGTACGTATTGGACAGGTCCACACAATTAAGATCTGTCCCACCCCAAATGCCAATAGCTAGGCTAGCTGACCCTGAGGCCCCAAGGCCAAACAACGGAACCAGCCAGCCCTGTCTAGAACACTAGGAAAATTCAGAAAACAAACACCCTGACGTGCTCTCTCACCTGACCTCAAATTCTACCACCAGAGATATATGTTTTGGGACCAGGAGGCCTGTTGGCCTTGTCCTAATGGTACCATATGAAATGCAAACACCCCAAAGAGACGTCAAGCCCTGAGCAAGATCAACTACAACTTTTCAACTCTTGTGGATAATTTGGATAAAACTGCAGATATTCTGTGGTGCTTTAATGAATACAGATTCCTGGGTACAATCAGTGGGTGTGGTCACCCGCCTCCAGGATGGCCCCCAGTGACCTTGCCCCCTGATATTCACACCTTTGTATAGTTCCTTCTACATTGTACCAGGGTTGGTCTGTGCAATCAACGTATAGAGCTTGTGGCAGGGTGAGAGGATGTCACTTCCCAGATTAGGTTAAAAAAGATTGGGACTTCTGTGTTGGAAGCTCTCCACTCTCTCATCCATGATATGTCTATGTCTGTCTATCTGTCTCTCTTCCTTCCTCCCTCCTTTTGGCGGAAGCCAGCTGCCATGATGTGACCCTCAAGCGGCTTATGGAGAGCCTCATGTGAATGAAGCCTTCTGCCAGCAGCCAGGGCAGAATCGAGTCCCCTGCCCTCTGCCATGGCAGGAAGCCACCATGGTAGTGGGTCCTCCAGCCCCGGTCCAGCCTTCAGATGACTGCAGCCCCAAATGACACCTTGATCACAGCTTTGTGAGAAACCCTGAGCCAGAACCACCTGGCTAAGATGCTCCCAGATTCCTGACCCTCAAAAACGGTGTGTGGTAACAAATGTTTATTGTTTTAGGCTGCTAAATTTTGAGCAACTTATTACACAGCAATAGATAACTAATACAGTGGATCTAGGGTAGGACCCAGAAAGCAGTAGATCTGCTCAGGGACTTGTCTGTTGGTAGTTTTCTGAGGGCAAAGCTGGTTCAAAGTGTTGGTGTGTGTGAGTATCAAAGCCCGTCCCCTGTGTGGATCCTGACTGGGCATGGAGACCAGAGGTGTAGGTTTCCACTCCCGGCACCTCTAAGAGCTGATGTCTCACGCAGTCCCTAGAGACCAAGAATGTTTGCTGATGCATCGTTTCTGAGAGAGAGAAAACCCTAGAATATGAAACCTGAGCGGGACCTTGGTCAGATGATTTTCAAAATCTGTTCAGTAGTGGAACCATATCGTCTAATGAAACCATTTGTAGAAGACTGGTTTAGAGACACGGGCTGAGCTGTTCTGGGCGAGCCTGCGTGGGGGTCCCCTCGAGCCTGCTTCTTCAGCCACCCCACTCCCCACTCCAGGAGCGCCCCTGAGACGCCTCTGGAAAATCCCAGAGCTTTACAGGTTGCAAACCTCTAATCTAGTTCAACTGTGTCATTTTACTGATGAGTAAACCAAGGCCCACAGAAGGGAGGTCACTGGCACGTCTGTGGCAGACGCCTATCCTTTGACTCTCGTGACCTCTGATGCAATCTTTCTGCACTCCTTGGGTTGCCGCTCAGGACAAATGCACAAGGTGGAGATGGGGTATAGGAAATAGCTCCCTCCCCCACCTCCTAAGAAAGTGGGGAGCCCCAGAGCCTGTCCACCAGCAGAGGGAGCTCCTCCTACGTGCCAGGCAGTGTTTTCAGTGCTTCACGTGAACACATGTGCTCAATCTTCCTGACAATCCTAGGACGTAGATACCATTATTATCCTATTTTACACAGGAGGAAGGAGGCAGAGCAAGGTAAGGAACCAGCCCGACCCCTTGGCTAGTCAGTGGCCAGGATGCCGTGGTGTCCAGACACCAAGCCCTTAACCCCTGCACTCCGCTGCCTCCCCCAGGTAAGGGCCTGGCTCCCTCTCCCTTCTAGCGGGAGTGAAAGGCCCTCTGTTGTGCTCCCCAAGGAGCTGGGAGGCAGTCACCCAACAGGAGATGTGGTCACACCTGTAACTTTTCCGGCCAGGATGCCCCAGGCTTCTGGCTCAAAGGCCACGGAGGGGTCAACACCTCTCCTAGGGCAGGGGGCTCCTCACCTAGGTCGGTGTCTCTCAAATGTACTTTTTCTATCAATCTCGAATGCATTTAGGGATGGAGCGATAGAGTAGCGATTGCTGAGCACTTTACCTTTATATTAGCTGTGAGAACTTAGTACAGATCCAGGCCAGAGGGTATTTCATTAGCCGACACTCTGTGCCTTTGACCTACACATCACGGCCTAGACCTTATTGATTATTTTCCTCTCAAGCATAGGAAAGTTGCAAGAACAGTGCAAAGAGCCCCTCCCCCCACCCCCATCCCCTCACTCAGGTTCTCTCTCCCTCTGGGGATCTACACACTCATTATCATTCATCTTTCTCTAAACCATTTGAGGACACGCTGCAGACATGAGCCCACATATCCCGCAAATATTCTAGCGTGTGTTTCTCAACAACAAGGACACTCACCTACCTAACCATCATATAGCCCCCTAAATCAGGACACTTCTAGCCAAGACACACTACTGCCATGGACCCCAATTCACATTCTCCCACGGTCCAACAAGGTCTCTATTTCTTTATGGTCCAGGATCTCAAAAAGGAATACATATTGCATTTAGTTGTCTGCGTCTTCAATCCCCTTCAATCTGGGAGATTCCTCAGTCTTTCATGTCCAGGCAGTTTTAGAAGATGGCCTTTCCATTTGGTTCCTCAGGACCAGACGCAGGCTGTGCTTTCTTGGCAGGAAAACCCCAGAAATGATGCTGGGCTTTCTCCGTGCAGCACATCAGGTGTCCACTCACCCCACACTAATGATGTTAACCCTGATCACCTGGTCAGGTTGGAGCCTGACAGGTTTCTCCACCATCAAGTCACCACACTTTCCCTTATAATGAGGTGAGCCCTACATGTGCCCCAGCCTGGTGCCTGGTGAGTTTCCAGTCTGCAAGGCAGGGAGGAGTCCAAAGAGAGCCAGGTGGTCTCAATGAGTTAAGGGGACAGAGTTCAAAATTCAGGGAGTCCAAGGCCACTAGAATTTGGAAGGCAGAGTAGCAGAGAGGAGAGAGCTGCACACAGAGAGAAATCCAGAAATTGCAGGCCCTTGGGTCTTTGGCTGAGCACCAATTTGTGCATGTATGTGAGGAAACTTCCAGGGCTGGTGAAAAGCTACCTGCAGCAAACTGATGGAGTAATCCCCTAAGATCACACACGGCTGGAAATAGTTTGTATTCCCAGCTGACATGGTGGAAATACCTCCTAGGACATAAAGCACGGAGTGGCAACCTCAGAAGGCTACTGACCCAGTAGCGGAGCAAACTTTGCTCTAAAGGCTTCCCACCTAACAAAGCTTAAAAAGCAAGCCTTGAAAGGATCAAACTCTTGAAGTAACTTAACTGTGTCCTGGAATAAAGTTCCAAATATTTTAATTAATAATAATAATATCCAACACCCTAAAATTCCTAATATCTTGCATCTAATATAAAATTACCAAGCATGCAAGGAAAAACACAAACCCATACCCAAGAGAAAAATCAGTTAACAGAAACAGACTGTGAAATGACATGGATGACAGAATTAGTAGAGAAGGACATTACAACAGCTACTATAAGATATTCCATATACTCAAGAAGATAGGAGAAAGCATGAGCATGAAGAGGGAGAAATGGAAGATAACCAAAAAAAAAAAAAATCCATAACTGAACTTCTAGAGATGAACAATATAATATCTGAAATGAAAAATATACAGGACAGGATTAACAGTAGATTAGACACTGCAAGAAAAGATTAGTGAACTTGAAGACATAGCAATAGAAACTATCCAAAATGAAACACAGAAAAAAAGACTAAAAAAAAAGCAGAGCTTTGGTGAACCATGGGAAAATATGAAGCACAGCATGCATATAATTGGAATTGCAGAGTGTGGGTTCTGGGGGAGGTGAGGAAGATAATGGCTGAAATTTTTCCAAATTTGATATAAACCTACACTGTAAACCTACAGATGCAAGAAGCTCAATAAACTCCAAGTGGAAGAAACACAAGGAAAACCCAGCCCAAGTCACATCCCAATCAGATTGCTGAGGCCTTGACTGTTCATTCTATTGCCTCCCATGAATAGGCCCAAGGCATAAACACTCAGCCAAAAAGTGGGTAAGTCCTGCAGGGAGCTGGAAGAGAAGAATGCATGCAGCTGACATAGCCAGACAGACTGGGAAGAGAGAGGAAAGCGTGATGTGGTGAGTGCAGTGCGGGGCAGGTCACGCGGGGCAGGATCGGTCATGGAGGAGGGTTTGCTGCTCCCCTCCTCTGCAGGAGGCCTAGCCTCATTCCCGGAAGCAGCTACACTCCTACGGCTTCTGCCCAAAGTCCAGCACCAGAAGCATCTAGGGACCTAGATTTGCTGTCTCTTTGCTGAGTAATCCTCTTGTCCTGGAGCCCGGCCCGATTCAGGGAAAGGAGTCCAATCAATGACAAAACCAGCAAGCACAGCAGACACCTGGAGGCTGGCAGGACAACTCCACTTTTCAAAGGCCTAAAAATAGCCCTGACCACATTTGAAACCATGACAGCCCTGCCAGTCCCACCGGAACACGCTGCAGGTTGCCTCACCTCAGACGTTTCAGGTCAAGGGACAAAAGCTTCCCAGTTTGCTGAGTTGCCAGTGCATGGGCCATTTCATCCACGTCAGGTCTGCCACCAGCACCTGTGGCACAGCTGAGCACAGGCTGCCACACACACATCACAGTGGGACACTTTGCACCAAGGCAGGTACCCACCCCGGCCCACCTACCACTGCAGTACATCCAGCTATACCCTGCAGGAGCAAGGGGCCAGTGAGAGAGTTTAGGCCCTGACCAGGCCGAGGGCAGGGGGAGGGGTGCTGTTGGAGACTCTGCCCCTATACCTACCTGCCAGGCCGGGAGGACCTTCTCGATGTCATTCAGGTTGATTCCATCCCCATCTTCCAGCTTCCCTTTTCCACACCTGGACCAGAAAAAACATAACAACACTGAAAGGACAGCTCATTCATGCATCCTGTCCAGGCCCAGCAAGCAGGAAGAGCAGGGGTGGTCAGGAGACACCAGGTCCTACTCTCCCTCAAGGCCGAAGAATCAGCCTGTCCCACCTGGGGGAAATGGCCCTGGAGAAGTGCTCTCCTCCCTCAGGCCTGCAACACAGGCCCTTCCTTGAGGACAAAGGACTCTGTGCAGGCAGGAATGTGGGACCTGGGGTGGGGCAGAGGCACTAACAAGGCATCCATCCCCTAGGGAGGTGAAGGATACCAGAGTTCCGCTTGACCTTTCCAGGCAAAGAAGTTAAGCTCCTTGCCAATGAACGCCCCAAAGCATATCACAGATCCTGCAAAAACCCATCATTTTGCCCGGTTACACCAAGGGGAAAGCAAATGAACAGAGAGATCGAGCAACTTTCTCAAGGGCACACAGGCCCCCAACAGGGATCCCTCCCTCCCGGGCCTGACTTTGCCAGTCCAGCAAGCCCGCTCAGATGCCAATGCTTTGTCTTCATGTCCTCTGTGGGCGGGCACACCTTCAGACCACAGGTGCTGACCCGAATTCACTGGCAAAGGCCCACACCTTCCACATATTTGAGGGTGCAGACTCTGGAACTGCAGGGCTTGGAACCCCAGTGGCATCACTTACTAACTGGGTGACCCTGCTCAAGTCACTTTCCCTCTCTGTAACTCAGTTTCCTCATTTGTAAAATGGGGATAATTACTAGCGCCTAACATCACAAGGTGGTTGGAGGATTAAATTAGTTAATGTATTGAAGTGCTTAGACCTGTGCCCAGCAGCTATAATAAAGGTATATGTAGAAAATATATTATCATGGTAAATACAGGCAATAATTCAGTAAAATTATAACAAAACAAATAATAAGGTAAATATATGAGTGCTACTAGGACTGTTATATTTACTGTCATGGTTGTTATTGTTATTGGGGCAGAGCAGCAGTGCAGTGACTGATTAATAGCATAGATTCTAGAGCCAACACAGCCTCATGCAAGTTACTCAGTTACTCAGTTACTCAAGTTACTCAGTTACTCAGTTACTCAGGGCACACCTGGCCCTTATTTTATACCGTGTACTCTCTGAACGTGTATGCATAGTCTCAATCATGAATGGGTTCATGTCTCTTTCTAACAGTAGAGTGAATAGAAATAATGCTTCTGGGCATTATTCTGGGACCATATTGTATACAGTGTGTGTGTGTGTGTGTGTGTGTGTGTGTGTGTGTGTGTGTGTGTGTGTGTGTGTGTGTGTGTGTGTGTGTGTGTGTGTGTGTGTTCCTCACCAGGTGACTGGGCTTCAGAAGTGCAAAATGCTCCTCCCTTTCCCATGGCACACAGCAAGCTCCAACTGGCTCCCACCACAGGGCAGATGGGGAGCATTGCTTCTGCAGAAAAGCAGCTCCTGAACTTGACCTGCTGAGCAAAGGTCAGCTTTCCTACACTCAGAAGTGTGGAGGGCACAGCCCTGCGCAGCCAAGCAGCTCAGGGGGAAAATGGCCCCAGAGCTGCTGAGTGAGAGGGCTGAGGGCACGGTGAGCGGGCGGACGGGCGTGAGGCAGGGCCAAGGGAGCCCCGCGGTTGTGACTCTGCTTTGCACTGTCTCCTCCTAACAGGATGCCTCCATGTTCAAGGGCAACTCCTCTCTCTACTCGAGAAAAACATCCCAAGAGTTTGGACAGAACCCTCACAGGGGCAGGACAGTGGAAAAAGGAGGTATGGGGAGAAGATGGGGTCCCCTGGGAAAGTCTGATATGAGTGATGGGCCCCTGCCCCCCAAAATATACACGTGCACATAGTTTTACATAAAATTTTAAGGGGATTAAGCCAATTCAAGGATACTCTTGTATCCTTGAGCCTGAGCGCTGGATGGCGTCAGAAGGGCTCAAATCACAGGTCTGCCCCTTGGGCAGGTACTGTGCCTCCCTGAGCTTCATTTCTCTCATCTCTGAAATAAGGAAGCGAGCATCTCCCTCCCAGGTTGTCACGCTTACACTGCAGTAAAACCACTGCTGTCAAGAGGAGGGTGACCACTGGGTGGGAGTGGGGTGGGCAGAGTTAGCAGCGGGACAGGTGAGATGCAGGAATGTAGCCCATAATATCAGCTACATTTTAGCTTGAAGTGACAGGGAGACAAGGGTGGGCAGGGAAGGACTGGAAGGAAAAATAAAAGCCATGAGTATAATTAAAAGCAAAGAATGGAAAATAGCGAGTGCTGGCGAGGATGTGGAAAAATCGGATCCCCTGTGTATTGCTGTTGGGAATGTAAAACATTCAGCCGCTGTGGAAAATAGTTTAGCTGTTCCTCATGAAGTTAACACATAGAATTGCCATGTGTGATGTTGTGGTTTATAATAAGATGTATCTGATTCACCTCCAGTCTTGGCAAAGAGCTCCTAAAATCTTTGGAATTACTTAAGTGGAGAGTGATCAAGGTGTCTTTTGTTATGTTAATGAGGTGAAATTTGGAAAGTCCCTAGGTCACCTGAGGATCAGAGCTGGTTGTCAGGGGAACCAACCCTGTGGTAGAAGGGTATGAACTTTTATCCCCAACCTCAGATTTCCAGGGAGGGGAGAGGGGCTGGAGATTGAATCAATCAACAGTAACCAATGATTTAATCAATTATGCCTGTGTAGTGAGGCGTGTCTAAAAACCCAGAAGGACGGGGTTGGGCGAGCTTCTGGGTTGGTGAACACGTGGAGATTCAGGGACAATGGTGCACCCAGAGAGAGCATGGAAATTCTGCACCTCTTTCCCCATACTGTGTCCTATGCATCTCTTCCATCTGGCTGTTCCTGAGTTATATCCTTACATGATAAACTGTAATCAAGTAAGTAAAATATTTTCCTGACCTCTGTGAGCTGCTCAGGCAAATTAATCAAACTCCAGGAGAGGTTGTGGGAACCTCTGATTTATAGCCAGTTGATCAGAAGCACAAGTAGCAACCTGGACTTCTACTGGTATCTGGTGCTGTATCCAGGGAGACAGTGTCAGAATTGAATTGAATTACAGGACACCCAGCTAGTGTTGAAGAATTGCTTGTGGATTTGGGGAAAAAAATACACACACCTCAGAACTGGTGTCAGAAATTAGCCATGTGACCCAACAATGCCACTCCCAGTCAAAGACCCCGAAAGAATTGAAAACAGAGACTCAAACAAATACTTATACATGAATGTCCATAATAGCATTATTCACGGTAGCCAGAGGATGGGAACAACGCAAATGTCCATCAGCAGACAGATGGATAAACAATGGAATGTTATTCAGCTGTGAAAAGGGTTGAAGTCCTGATATAAGCTACAGCGTGGATAAGCCTCAAAAATATTATGCCGAGTGAAAGAGGCCCAACACGAAGACCACATATGATTCCATATATATATATATATATATATATATATATATATATAGTTCCATACATATATATATACCTCCAGATATCTATACCTATATATCTATATAGAGATAGGTAGATAGGTATACATAGATATCTCCAGAATAGATAAATTCATAGAAAAAGAAAGCAAATTGGTGGTTGCCAGGGGTAGGCGTGTGGGGAAATGGGAATAACTGCTTCATGGGTATGGGTTTTATACTGGGGCGTTGAAAATGTTTTGGAACTAGACAGATGTGGTGGTTATGCAACATTATAAATGTACGAAATGCCACAGAGTTCAACACCTTAAAATGGTTCATTTTATGTTATGTGAATTCTACCTCAGTAAAAATTATCTTAAAAGGAAGGAAGGGAGGGAGGGAGGGAGGAAGAAAGGAAGGAAGGAAGAAAAGAAATCATCTGTCTCACACCCCTGTGTGTGGCTGGAGTCACACTCCTGTCCGGAGGTCAGCCCAGGCCCTGACACCGTGTCTAAAAGGGAAAGTAAACACCGATGCATGAACTAAGGAAAGAGTGAGACGACCGAGTAAAAGCAACCACTACCCCAGTGGCTTTTTTTTTTTTTTTTGCGGTACGCGGGCCTCTCACTGCTGTGGCCTCTCCCGCTGAGGAGCACAGGCTCCGGACACGCAGGCTCAGCGGCCATGGCTCACGGGCCCAGCCGCTCCGCGGCATGTGGGATCCTCCCGGACCGGGGCACGAACCCGTGTCCCCTGCATCGGCAGGCGGACGCTCAACCACTGCGCCACCAGGGAAGCCCCCTGGTGGTTCTTAAAGTGGGGCCCCTGGACCAGCAGCATCAGCAGTTCCTGAGAACTTGTGAAAAATGCCAATTCTCAGGCCCCACCCCAGACCTCCTGAATCAGAGACTCTGCGGGTGGACCCAGTGATCCCTCTTCTTATCAAGGCGAGACCCACCGCTCTAGACTGTTGGCAAGCAGGGCCACTGTGAGTGGTCAGGAAGGGGGGCAGGCAGTGTGGCTGGAGGGGGCTGGGCAGTGAAGGGTGGAGGGATTCTGGAGAGAGGCCAGTGAACCTGCAGATCTGAGCCACTGAGCCTCTGGACATCAGCCTGCCCAAGGAAAGGCCCCCCTCTGCCCGGTATAGCCACAGCTGTCCCTCACCTCACCAGCCCCTATGTGGGAGTTCCCCACTGCCCCTTACCCTTCACGGTCGATGTGTGGCAGGGGCTGCTTGGGCGTGTGTCGGAGCTTCCGGTGGAACTGGGTGAAGTCCAGCTTTTCAGGCTGCAGGTCCCAGGTGGCACCACTAGAGGGCGAGGGAGGGTGAGAAATGTGACAAGCCCAGTTACTGATGGGGAAGAGACACCCCGGCACACCCCAGGCAGGGCATCTCAGAAAGAGGTGGGCAGGAAGAAGGAGTGCCTACTGGCCACAGGCAGGGGTCAGGCAGGGACCCTCACTCAGAATGGAGCCTGAAATGTCGGCTCTGCGCTCACAGACAACAGGGCAAGTGCTTGCCTGGTAGCCTTCCCCTCTCTTCAACCCTGCTGTATGATAATAGAAGCCTATAAAACACAAGTGTGGGCCTGATGCTCGCTCTACAGTGGTCCGCCTGAAACACTGGAAAGCCTGGGGAGAGTGTGTCAGTCGGGGAAGCAGGAGGCCAGGTCCCCCAAGTACTAGTCTCGGGAGACCCACGGCACTTCCATGCTGGGCAAGCCTGAGCCAGAGCCAGGGTGAGCCTGGAGCACAGCCAGAGCTGGCCAGCTCCAGGGCCGGGGCAGAGCTGAGCTAAAGGGCCACCACCATCCATGGTCTGAGGTCATCACTCTCCAAAGAAGTGGACACCATGACAGGAGAGCCCATCAGCAAACCCTTCAGGGGCACCATCCCCACATCCTGAGAAAGCCTGGCCAATACCCGCCCTTCCAACTTGGCCCGTCAGGAACCTTCTAGAGCCTGAAGCACTGACAGTTCTTCCTTTTCTCTGGACCCCTCTCCGCACCCCCCAGCCCCCGCCTTCCATAACCTCTGGTGGGAGGGGTGGGGTGTGCAGCCACAGCTGTCCGTCCTCAGCTCTGACACAGCCACGTGCTGTTCCCCCACCGCCATTTTCCTTCCTTCTCTCTCTGACCTCCTTGCTCCGGCCTCATCCTTTCTATTTCACCCTCCTGTCTTTCTCTCCACTTCTTGATCAATGAACTCTCAACAATAACTCAATCCCCAAAGGCCCCTCAGGGCATAAGGACCAGTAAGCTGGGGTCCCAGCCGGAGCCACACACCACACAAGAGGAAGAGGAGCTCACCTGAAGGAATCAAAGGTGTTGGCAGCCCAGATATCTGTGCCCAGCATGTCCAGAGAGGTGTCTTTGCTGCCATTCTGGAAGAGATGGAGGATGAAAAGGGTGGCATTATTTGCCTGGCCAGGACATGGAACAAATGGGTGGAAGGCCCAATCCCAGCGAGGGTTGCAGAGGGCCCCCTTCCCCGCCATCCCCCTCGGTTGGTCATCCTGGGCAGCTTGGAGGCTGGAGTGAGCCACTGGAGTGAGTGTCCTGGCTGGTGTACGCAGTAGGAGTCAGGGGGACCCCTGGCCTCCCCCAGGCTTGGGCCCTCACTTTGCTGGTGTTTGACAGAGCTGTGTGGTCAGGTACAGGGCAGCCAGGGCTCTGCTGCTCCAGCCCGTGGCTCTCTCCTCAAAACCTCTACACTAGTGAGCTGCTACCACCACTGCCAGCCTGATGGCAGCAGCTTCTCCCAGGCAGGGGCTCTGCAGAGCCAGGCACACTGGAAGGTCTGTGTTGGGAGGCTGACTTCCTTTGGAGTTAAGCCCCACAGCCCCAAATCCGGTGGCACCAAAGCCCCCATTGACCAACAACTCCAGCGATGGAATTTCTCTAAGTCAGCTAGCTCCGGTCTTCTTCCTCTGTTGTTTCCTATATGATTCATTCCATAGATAGAAAATGCTCTACTTGACCCAGCTTCTCTGCTCTGGCTTCTTTGCCCTTGGCTGATCTCTGCAACAAGTTCTCCAATCCCTGTCTTCACTCCTGATGCCACCCATCCCTCACTGTAACTGAGCAGGACCCTATGGGGCCTTCCCAGAACAGACCCTACCCCCTCCCATGTCCTCTACCTGAAGGAAAACTTCAGCCTCCTAGGCCTTCCCCAAGTTCCAAAGAGTAAATGTAACCAGAGAAGTGAGAAAATGCAGAAACAAACAGACAAGCAAGACAAAAATAATAATAGCTTAGCCATTAAACAAAGGCAAGGACATTTAGTTCCTCCTCTAGGGCTATAGATAATATTTTGAGCCAGGTTCTTTGAGCTGTTTTGCAGATCCTGAAACCCCCACCAGGTGGAAGAAGTTGATTGCATACTGACCACAAGCACATAGACCCCAGATGGGTTGGAACCAGAGGGTGGTAATGTTGACTCCTAATTACCTCACCACCAACTAATCAGAAGAATGCCCATGAGCTGATCACATATCCCATAACCCTCCTCCCTCACCCTGTCTTTAAACACCTTTCCCTGAAAGCCTTCGAGGACTTTGGGCCTTTTAGGCACTAAGCTGCCTGGACTCCTTGCTTGGCGCCCTGCAATAAACGCTGCACTTTCCTTCACCACAACCTGGAGTCAGTAGATTGGCTTTACTGTGTGTGGGCAAGCGGACCCAAGTCTGGTTCAGTAACATCATGACCCCCACAGTCTGCTTGTCATCACCACAGTCTTTAAAAATAATACTTCCACCTCCACTGAAGCTGACTGTGTGCGTGCCTTATAACTCAGGACTCCACTCCCAAGTACAAACACAGCCAAAATGTGTACAGACGTTCACCAGTATTACACAGCACAGAAGTACAGAGGAGCACTACTCAGAACAGCTCCAAACTGGAAATCACCCAAATGCCTACCAACATTCGACCAAATTAATCGTGGTGTGTTCACATGCTGGAATATTACACAACGGTCAGAATAAACTAAAACAACATGTAATGCCATAAATGAATCCCACAAACATAAAGTGGAACAAAAGAATCTAGATATAAGAGTACCGGCTCTATAATTCAATTTTATATAAAGTTCAAGAACAGGCAAACTAATCTATGGAGAATTCAGACAGTAACCAGAAGCGGGCCCCAGGAGGGTGCTGGGGGCTGGTAATGTCTGCTCTTCATCTAGGTGCTGGTTACATAGGTGTATTCAGTTTGTGGAAATCTGTTGAACTGTAGGTGCATGGTATGTACACCTTCTTCTGTGTGTGTTACGACTTTCTGGTTAGATTCCTGGTAGCATCCCCAGTCTTTATTGTTATGATGATCTGTCCCTGGACCTGTCATTCCTCAGATCCACTAGCTCATACACTGGGCAATCTTCCTTTGAGACCTTTCCATAGGCCTGGCCCTGGGCAGACACTGAAGACACAAAAGTGGAGAAGTCACAGGTTATGCCTGCAAAGAATGGTATGGGATGACACACACGTAATAAATAATTACAATACAGTGTGAAATGTGCACTGATACAAGGTGCCACAGTAGGACCGAAGCACAGGCAAATTTCCTGAGAAGTAGGGAAGGACTCCCCCAGAGTAGGGATTCATGGTGATCAGAAGAGCAGAGGGGAAAAGAGGGAAGTGGTCATCTGGGGAAAAGGGCCAGTATGTGGAAAGGGGCCCTGGCAGGATACAATGAGGCATTCTGGGTAACTTTAAGGCCTCCTGGGTTTACACAGGGAGCCCAGCAGCTTGTCAAGGTGCCCTCAGGTGGGCAAGTCAGTGGTTTTCAACATCACCCCCTCTCAGTCCTGGTCAGGGGCCTACTAGGGGCCTCACAAGTGCTCCTCAGTAATGGTCATGGGTTGAACTGTGTCGTCACCACCCCTCCCCGATCCCCGCCACCACCATTATTCATACGCTGAAGTCCTAACCCCCAGTCCCTCAGAATGTATTTGAGGCACATTGCAGATGTAATCAGTTAAGATGAGAGTGGGCCCTAACCCACTATAACCGGTCTCTTTATAAAAAGAGGAAATTTGGACACAGTGACAGATGCACACAGAGGGAGAACGCCCGGTGAAGAATGGAGTTATGCTGCCACAAGCAAGGAACTTCCAGAAGCTGGGAGAGAGGCCTGGACGGATCCTTTCCTAGCTCCTTCACAGGGAGCATGGCTCTGCACACACCTTGCTTTCAGTCTTTTGGCCTCCAGAAGTATGAGATGACAATCATTTCTGTTGTTCTAAGTCACCTAGTTCGTGGTCAAACGTCCTAAATCAAGCAGCCCTAGCAGACTGGTAATGGTGATCAACCATCCCTCACCTCCACAAAGCCCTTGTGAGGGCAGTCCATCACGTCCCCACTCCCCACAGCCAGCAGACAACCCCTGTGACCTTCTCATGTCCTTCAGCCACATGAAGCACCAGAGGGCCCCGGGTCCCCACCTCCTGCAAACAGACAAGCTCAGACCCAGGCTGGCTCAGCTAGTCTCTGATCTCCCCACACCACCTCCCCAGAGACGGCCCAGGAAGAGTCCCACCTGCTGTCCTCCCTGTGCCCCCCCAGCTGGAGACCACGGCCAACATCACCCCAGAGCCTGCCGAGCAGAGCTCACATGGACACTGGTGAAAAGAGAAAAGGCATGAGGATGTATGTGTGTGTTTAGATTCTGCACTTACTGAGCGCCGCCCACATACAAGGCACTGACAACCCGGCTAGAAATAACCCCAAACGAGGCTCAGCAACCTGCCTCTCCCTCCCCCAGCGACCAGAGACACCCGGCGCCTTGGCGATGAAGCCCCATGCCTTGGGGGTTTGGTTTTGTTTTTAGTTCTCGTTTTCTTCAGGTCGGCAGAGGCGGCCAGCAAGGTCTTCTTACTCACCGCGTCCTACTCTGCGCATCCCGACTCACCAATCCCTCAAGGTAGAAAGCAACCTACTTCCCAGAGAGAGAGCGCTTTGAGGGTAGTTTCCGGCTTCTAATCGGTCTGAAGGCAAAGGAACACAAACTGGCCAGTAGAAAGGTTGAGGCCCAGCCTCCCAGCACAAGTAGAAAGGTTGAGGCCCAGCCTCCCAGCAGAAGGGGCCCAAGTGCTCAGACCCTCACAGACACCAGGCAGGAGATGAGGATGGGGTGGGGAGAGGAGGGGAGCATTCAGGGGAGGCTGAGGGAACAAAGGGCTAATGGGAGAGAGGGGCACCCAGAGTGTGACCTCGGATGAGTCACGTAACCTGCCTGGGCTGCATCCATACACTGAGGACTGGGTCCTCCCTCTGGCACCACCAGCCTGAAGCCTTGGGTCACTCAGGCTCTAAGTGGCGGGGAACTTTCTCACGATGCCCTGAGACCTCCCACAATCCTCCTGTGAATCAACCACAGTCACTCGGGGCCAGAAGCTTCTCCATGTGGCGCCACCTGTGTGCACCTGGGTCTTCCCCACACCTGTCCAGTCCCGCTTCCCCATAATCCCTTTCACTATTGACCGTGACGTCTCGTCTCGGCCTTGCTCCTCTCCCGCTCCCTCCAGACGTGCCCCATCCTTCAGCGCTTGGCTCCAGAAAACGCCTCTGACCTCCCAAACTGCAGTCACCTCCCTCTGTCCTGAACTTAGCACCCGCGTGGGTGACCTGTGGCTGCAGAGCCCACTGGCGGCAGTTCTCACTCCGTCTTACCGTCACTCTCTCCTGCTCCAGGGCGTGGACCTGGGATGGCAGGGACCTCTCCAGGTGCCCCAGCGCTCTATGTTCAGCGCCCAGGAAGTGTCTGCTGAGTTGACAAACACTTCAAGAGACCTTCACTGTCTTCCTTAAACACGTTGCCATAATGAGCCATGTGACCTCAGCGAAGTTACTTCACCAATTTGGACTTCAGATTCTTCATATTTAAATAAAGAGATCTCCGAAAGCGAAGTGCTATATCCTGTAGATGGGTTTCTTCTGACTGGCATGTGTGCTGCCACCGCACCCTCTCTCACCAGGGGCAGACATCACTAATCAATTATGGCACAATTTACAATCTTCTAGGATCAGCCCCTCCTTCCCTTCCTTCTCTGAGTTGTCTCATCACCCTACCCATCCCAACTCCTGGCGCCCTGCTTGCTTCAAATGCCACTTTGAAATTGCAGGTGGCTAGAGCGACTCACTTTCTATCTAGGAGACAGGCCCCCACCCTCCTGAGATGTTAAGTGGCTTGTTCACAACACCCTTCCCAGGCCTCAAAGATGATTACCTACAGGTACAGCATTTTAAAATGACTTCTAAAGCAAAGGTCAAAAAAAAAAAAAATCAAACAAACTAAACCTTGCTTCCAAAGCACACGTCTGAGACCTCACCTGGAGTGAAGTTCACTTCCTCCTTCAGGATAGTAACACGAAGTCTCTCCCTAATCCCTGACCCTTTAAATACACAACTCACTCTGGCACTTACAAATTCAGCTTACGTGGAGTGGACCATTGCTTAGTCATCACTCTCTTAGACCCATAAGGATGTTAATCTCCCCAAGTAAGTTTTTTTTTTTTCAAAAAATTTTTATTGTGGTAAAATGCACATAACATAGAATTTACCATCTTAACCATTTTAAGCATACAGTTCAGTGGTACTAAATATATTTACAATATTGTGTAACCATCACCACCATCCATTCCCATAACTCCTTTCATCTTGTAACACTGAAAGCGTATACCCATTAAATACCAACTCCCCATTTCTGCTCCCCCCAGCCCTGGCAACCACTATCCTATCTTCTGTCTCTAGGATTTTGACAACTCTCAGTACTTCATACAAGTGGAATCACACAGTATCTGTCTTTTTGTGACTGGCTTACTTCACTTGGCATAAGGTCCTCAAGGTTCATCCATGACCCCAATTAGACTTTAAGCTCCTGGACCACAGCTGCTTTCTGTTCTTATGTCCCCGAAGTGGTCAAGCCGGGCACACAGTAGGTCCACCTCAGACGCCTGCCAACTGATTAAAGAGACTCTACCCTGAGAGATAGAGGCCCTGCTGCCTCTGTGCCTGAAAGACTGATTCCCAGATTAGGATGTCAAGATGGATTCACCAACCTAGGATTTGAGGCCCCTGAAGAGCGAGGAATGCAGGATGGAGAGAGAGAACAACCATGCAAAAAGGACGGGAAGGTCACAGCTAAACCCAGGACTGCAAGCACCTCACAGGGACGAGCACAGTTCACCTTAAAAACAGCTCAGGAGCAGTGCGAGTGCACATAAGTCTCCCTCCTGGTCCGGGGGCTGGAGTCTTGGCCACCACCCCTCATAGCGGTGGGGGGGGAGGCCATCTACTCTCTGCCCTGTGCTGTGGGCAGAGGGCCCTGTGCAGAGAGAACCACAGCTGAGGGAGGTGCCTGGGCATCTCAAGCTCAGGCCCCAGCCTCTTCTAAAGCAGCATCCCTGGCAGGGGACCCACCAGCCTCAGGGACTCTGGGGGTCCAGGGACAAGGCCCCACTGGCTGATGAGTGGGAAAGAGTGACAGAGCAGCAGTTCCTGGAGGGGATGCCCCAGGCATTTGCAGCAGGAGATACTCTGTAAAGGGAGCACCCCCCCCCCGCCCTGCATGCGCAGATCAACCTCGAGGAGCTGGTACCATCTCCGATCGGAGGTGAGAAGCATTTTTTCAGTACTTCATAGTTTATAGACCCTCTCCACACATTTTTCCTCTTTGAAGCCCTACGACTCTCACCCATCCTCGCAGGAGCCCAGAGAACTTGTTCCTGAGCCGATGGAGATAACCTGAACCCTATTTTAAATGCTGGAAAACTCCAAAACCACTGCAGTTCCCAGCAAGCACCTGGCTACTCAACCCTCCCCCCATCACCCTCCCATCAGCTCAACCTCTGGTTCCGGTGACAGCATCCCTCAGCTGGCGGAAGCCTCTGCTCTCACCCCTCCATCTCCACAGGGTAGGTCTCATTACTCCTCATGAGCACCTACCTCCTGCCTCCACTCCCTCCCCCACACGCCGTGGCTCTGATTCTCGGAGCTTAGGAACAGAAGTGCCAGGATGAGCCCCTCACAGACCGAGGGGCTTCAGCCCACACTCTGCACAGTCCTGGGGAAAGAACAATGTGCACAGCCTCCCTGGAGGAGGCGACAGCACTGGGCAAGAATCAGGACCCTCGGGCCGCTGACCAGGATGTGGCCGAGGGCTGTGGGCAAGCCTGTGTCCTCTCTGTTGAATGTAGTAGGAGGGTGAGCCCCACCACGGCCAGTGCTGTAACGGGGAGGGGGAAAGCGTCTGCAGAAGTCCACAGTGAAAATCCTGGTCACAGAGATGACTTACTTATCGCTGCTCCATCTGACAAGATGACTGCAGCACGTAACAAGAATCTGGACACCTCCTTAGAGTTTGTGGCAATGGGATGTGACCGGCATATAATCACTGCATGTAACCTTTTACCAACAGGGGCTGGAGAAGGGGCCTAGCTCTTGGAAACAAAATCTGTGTCCTTCAAGTTTCAGCCCAGAGAGGGAAGACCCTCACCTGCAGAGCCTTCCTTTCTGTCCCTTGTTGAAGCCGAGGTGGTGACCCAGGCGATGCCCAGAGGGGCCAGGACTCACCGGCAGGGTGACTGCTACCACTGAACTGACAGCCAGGAACCTAACAGCTTCTCACGTTCATCCCCAGCGCCCGCCGGCCCTGGGCTGACAGCACCCAGGCGACCCTGGGGCCACCTGCCACGTTGACGCACGTCCAGCCAAAGCCCCTGAAGCCATAAAGTGCCTGGATGTTCCCCGCTTCTTGAGTTCTGGACGCCAACCCTCAAACCTTGCAACCCCTAACACACACACAGGGCAGAGACGATGGTGGCGGGAGCGTGGCTGTTCTGCTCACTGCTACCGGGGCCTCGGCATCCTCCCTGGCACACTGGCAAAGCTCTGTGTTGGAATGCGGCTCAGACACCGTCTGTGAAGGGGCTCTGGGGCCACACCACGCTGCTGAACGTACAAGATTACATTCCTCTTT
This sequence comes from Orcinus orca, assembly GCF_937001465.1. Lineage (NCBI taxonomy): Eukaryota > Metazoa > Chordata > Mammalia > Artiodactyla > Delphinidae > Orcinus > Orcinus orca. Next base: position 24,777,498 of record NC_064573.1, read on the forward strand.
GGGCCGCTGTGCTCTTCCTGGACTCGGAGAAAACAAATCTCCTTTCCACCCACTCCGAGTCTTTCTCTCTGATGGGATCAGCTCGAGAGCCTTCCTCCCTGTGGCTCTGCTGTTTCCTCATCAGCTGGTGCCCCCCAAGCCCACGGCACGTCCGGCACAAACCCCAGGGGTTGATTCCCTTCCTGATCTACTGTGTGCTCCAAGTGGTGTTCTAGAAACACGAATCCGCTGGCTCACAAGTGTCCGTGTGCGTCGGAATCATCCAGGGAAGGGACTGAAAATGGTTTAAGTTTAGGGCAGGTGGAGCGGGGCATGGAACACGCTTTTGGAAACAGTGGATATTAAAAAGTTTTGTGGGGGACAAAAAGTTTAAAAAGGCTCCTCGGTCAAATATTTGGGACACACAGAGTTAAAAGAGTTGTTAAATAAATACTTTATTGCAGAACTTCTCAGTGCCTTTATTGGTCTTAGATGGATGCTGACTCTTCAAGTAGGTGGCAGCACACTATGCAGCTTTTCCCAAACTCCTCTGGCCAGAAACCCACCCCACTCTTCCTTTTCACTCCACACAGCATCCTGCAGGACTACGGTTCCCCCACTGGGAAACAGACATCTTCAACTATCTGTTAACTCTCTTCCCCCATTAGTCTGCCATCCCCTCAATTGCAGTAGCCCTGGCTTCACTTTTCTGTTGTGTCCCCCTGCCTCCTCACCCCCACCACCTTCCTTGTCTTGGGATGCAGCATCATTCATTCTTTTTTTTTTTTTTTTTGCAAGGACTCAGTGGCCAGGTACCGAGAGCTCTCCACAAAGCCTCGCTGGCTTCTTCGAGAACATTCTCCAGGTTGCAATTCCACAGTTGGCCCTGGTGAACATGGCTTTCCTCTGAGTCCCACCCCTTCCCTGGCCCTGAGGTCACCCAGCCCCTGCCAACACCCTGCCAGGTTGTTGCAATGCCAAGGTTCTGAGGAGGCTTATCCAAAAAAAATCACCCTTTTCAGTGGATCGCTTTTTAGCACTTAAACGCTGCTGAATCCTTCACAACAGCTTCTTTTACTCACAATTAGGGGGCCCCTTGACAGGGTGAATCGTGCTGCTCTCAGAACAGATCACAAAGGGATAATAAGCACTTTAAACCATGTGGAAAAAGAAATGGAAACGGCCTGCCCACGGGCAGGGAGACTGAACCTGCCTCTGAAAGGGCCACGTGGGGTGCACAGCTACCCCAGGTCAGGGATGACAGATTCCAGAGAACGATAACAGCAAACACTGACGCAGCACTCACTGTACACCAGGCACCATCCGAGCACTTTACATCTGTTACAACCCCAGGAAGCAGCTGTTGCTATCACCATCCCCATTTCACTGATGAGGAAACTGAGGCTCAGAGAACTTGCCCGCATTCACACAGCTAGTTCCCAGGAACGCATATGAGTGTGGACCAGAGTCTGTGCTCTTAATCACTGCACTCTGCAGATATATAACTCAAATAACTTCTGACCCCACTGTCGAGTTTCCCATAATGCAGGAGCATACCCACATCCCTACGAACATTTGGGTTTTCCGAGTTCTTCTCTTGGGAAGGCAGCGCTGGTGCAGGGAGTAAATCACTTGCAGTGAGGAAAAGAAGGAATGTAGGGGTGCAAGATAGAATGTGCAGGGTCGGGGGGCTCCGTGCATGAGTGAATGAAACAAGATGGGAGTGAGTCACTGTACAGTAGAAAAACATGCCAAGTCAGGTGCAATGGGAAAAAATGACCCTCTTCTATACCGTTGTTTTTTCTTTATTAATATACAACTGCAGAGTCATTTCTGCTTGTGTACGTGTGTGTGCACAGGTATGTGTGTGTTGACAACCCCAGGCTGCAAAGGTTTAGAAATAAGGCAGAGTCTGGCTAAACAAGGCAGGGGGCAGCAGGAGGACTCCCCCCATTAATGGGAGGGTCACAGGCAAAGTTCCAACTAGAGGATGTCCAGGCATGTCAGTCTGAGTTTCCCCAGCATGTCTGCTGCTGGGTCAGCCGCACCAGAGCTGGCCAGCCCGAGACTGCGGCTGCAGCACCAGGAGCCTGCAGGGACCAGGGCCTGAACTCCCGGACTGCAGAACCAGGGGCCAGCTGCTGGTCGTCAGCTCTACGGGGCCCAGCCTGGGCACCAGAGACATGAGGGCGGTACAGCCCCTGCTCCTGGGAAGGCTCATAATCCCAGTCCATTTCCCCTTCTTGGTGCAAAATGTTCTTCCATAGATTCTGTCCATGGCGAGGGCCAAGAGCAAGCAAACCCCACAGACTCAGGGCTCCCGGGGAGCCGATAGGGAGGGCTATCCCTTTAAACAATGGACAAGACCTCTCTCCTTCCTCTCCAAGGATGCCCTCCCAAGTCCCCTGCCCCCAGCCCCAATATATCACCCACATTAGTGGGTTAACACAGTGCTAGGCACTGTGTGGCCACAAGAGGCCCGAGGGGATCGTCCCTGCCCCACAGGTCTTACCACCTAGCTGGAGAGTCACAGAAAAGGAAAAGAACAACTGAAGACAACACGTAGTGAAGCACCATGTGATACGATGCATGCCACCCATGCTGCGGGCTCCAGGGGAGACTGTGGCTCTGGACTCCAGGAAAAACTTCCTGCAGGTAACAACACGGATGGACTGAGAGTGGGGAAAGCAGGAGTCCAGGCCTGTAAGCTGCTTCCTGGGGCCCCATGAGGGTTGCTGCAGCTCCACAGACCTGAGCTCCCTCTTCAGCATCATATTGGACTAGCATGGTGACTACCGAGTTGGGGTGGAGGCGGGAAGTAGAGCATGAGACACTGGGAGAGTGTGGTGCATTATACAGGATGTCTGGAGACCAAAGAACTCCAAAGGCATCTCCTGGGCCAAAACAGGGGCTTCCTGTAAGGCCAGGTCCAAAACTCCTCTCAGACCCAAACCACCAGACTTTGAGGGTGACTTGGGTTTGCTTGAAGAGACAGGAAGTGAGGACCCAAGCACAGATCAAGGGTGGGGCAGGGCAGGGCCCAAGGGAGAAGCAGTCCTGTCCTGGTGTGTGTGTGTGTGTGTGTGTGTGTGTGTATCTGTGGTGTGTGTGTCTGTGTGTGTGTCTGTGTGTGTGTGTGGTGTGTGTGTGCCTGTGTGTGGGGTGTGTGTCTGTGTGGGGTGTGTGTGTGTGTGCATGGTGTGCCTGTGTGTGTGTGGGGTGTGTGTGTGTGTGTCTGTGTGTGGGGGGTGTGTGTGAGTGTGTGCCTGTGTGTGTGTGCCTGTGTGTGTGTGGGGGGGTGTGGGTGTGGGGGGGGCGTGTGTGTGTGCCTGTGTGTGTGTGTGTGGGGGTGTGTGTGTGTGTGCATGGTGTGCCTGTGTGCGTGTGTGTGTGTGTGTGTGTGTGTGTGTGTTCAACATGTTCAGCACCAAGGACAGCACCCCCATGTGCTGGTAGGAAAGATGGTGATGGACCCCCAATATTTTAATCTTCCTACAATAGAAAGGCCTGAGGCAGGAGAACAGCAGAGCAGAGACCGGAAGACAGAGCCTCCCGAGTAGTACCAGAGCTGAGCTCAGGAGCAGAAAAGGCCGTTCCTTTCACTCTGGAGCTTTCCTGTCTGTCTGTCCAATCTGTCCCTTCTCTCTCTACCCTCACTGTCTTTGAATTAAGACCCAAAGCCCAGGGAGGAGTGGGAGATAATGACTCCCTGTGGCCAAGTATATTTCTCCAGTCTCTCGGCTAATTAATCATGCCTTAGGATTTAAATGGCAATATTATTAGTACCTACCGTAGACTGGGCCACAGCAGAGCCCACTTCTGGTTGGCTGCCTGTCCAGCATCTGCTAAAGTAATGGGGGCCCACTCAGCTGTCCCTAGCCCCATACCTTGCCCATGCCTCTGTGCAGAGAAAGGATCTCATCCTCCAAGGCTCCTCACTAGGAGGCCTTCTTGGAACTCTCCAGCTGCTGGAGATATCTCCCTTCCTGCCAGCGCCAGACTCAGAACCACACAAGGCCAGGGAGGGAAGGGGCTGAGAGATCATCTGGCCCAGGGCTGACCTAGGAGTCCTGCAGAGATGCTCCCAGAGTGATGAGGTGGATAGAGTGGAAGAGGAAGCAGGTGGGTTCCTTCCCCTGCCTCACCAGACAGTTCTGCCCTTTTGGTTTTCTACATGAGATTTCCTTGAAAGACTGTGATGAAACAAAAGGTTCTGTACTTTAAAACATTTAACTTTTATTTTAGATAATTGTGGATTCACATCTAGTTGTAAAAAAGAATAGAGATCCCATGTGTCCTTTACCCTGTTTCCCCGCCAAGGAAAACCTTATAAAAGCATATAGGTCAGATCACATCCAGGGTACTGAGAGCAATACCCTCTAGAACGCTGAACATCTCCATCGGCACAAGGATCCTTCCTGCTGCGTTTCTGTACCCACCCCCTCCCCTAATCCTGAAGAACTGCTAACCTGCTCTCCATTTCTATAATCCTGTCATTTCAAGAATGGTATAGAAGTGGAATCAGAGTACGTACCTTTGGGGGATTAGCCTTTTTTCACTCCGCATAATTCCCTGGAGATTCATCCAGGTTACTGCATGTGTCAAGAGTTGATTCCTTTTTATTGCTGAGTGCCAGAACTGACTTAACCATTCACCTGTTGAAGGGCATCTGGTTTATTCCCAGCTTTTGGCTATGACGAATAAAGCTGCTATAGATATTCAAGTCCAGGATTTTGTGTGAACAGAAGTTTTCATTTCCCTGGGATAAACACCCGGGATTGCACTTGCTGGATCATATGGTACTTGTAGGTTTAGTTTTATAAGAAACTGCTTTCCAGAATGGCTGCACCGCTTAACATCCCCACCAGCCACGTGTGAGTCATCCAATTCCTCTGCGTCTTCACCGACATTCGGTGTTGTCACTGTTTTTTGTTTCTTTTTTCATTTTAGCCATTCTGACAGGTGTATAGAGATACCTTGCTGAGGCTTTAGTTTGCATTTCCCTAACAGCTAACAATGAACATCTTCTTGTGTGCTTAGTTGCCATCTGTATATCCTCTTTAGTGAAAAATGTCTCCTCGTGTATTTTGTACATTTTCTAATTGCATTGTTTTCAATGCTGAGTTTTGAGAGTTCTTTACATATTCTAGATGCTTGTCCTTTGTCAGATATATGTTTTGCAAAATCTTCTCCCTCTTTGTAACTTGTCTTTTCATGCTCTAAACAGGGTTTTTCCCAGAGCAAGAGTTTTTCGTTTTGATGAAGTCCAATTTCACATCTCAGTGTTGACATTTATTGTCTTCATTCATTCACTTTGAAATCTTCCCAATTCTTGGTATGACAAATGATTTTTGATTGTAATCAGGACACTTTCATGTTATGTAATGAGACTGTGAATCTCATTTAAATCTTCTGTTTTAACTGGCCTTTTGTGGTACCACTCTGTCAGGGGAAAGGGGGGTGGGCACGACCTCAGTACTGTCAGTGGAGCATTTGTCGTGGCTCAGTGGAGGTAAGAGTTCCAGGACTCCACATGGTCCCCACTGACCCTGCTATGGGGGCCTCACGACCACCGGGCAACAGTGCAAGTCCCAGCTCTCTAGTAGAACCTCCTCTGACTCATGCCAGCAGGGAGGGGAGGGGCACCTCTATCCTGCTGAGTGGGGGTGGGAGTCCAGGTTCCCCACATGGCCTCCAACAACACCATGGGGGCAGGGAGCTTCTTATCAGCCAGCAGAGATGAAAGTCACAACTTCCTACTTGACCTTCTCTGACACCACACTGCTGAAGGAGTTAGGGGGCCGCATTACAGCCCGGAGAGTGTGGAAGTCCAGGTTCCCACTGCTTATTTGCTTGTGACGGTGGGGATGGTGCTATAGTTTTTTTCTGTGCTGTTTGGCTGGAGTAGAGCAGCTATTGTCTCAAAGTTTTCTATCTTGCTAGACCTAAGCTTCTATTCTTTTCCTGGATCTAAGCTTAGAGAGAATAGGCTTTTATTGGAACTTTCAAAAAAAAAAAATCTGTGTCCACTGGCATTTCCTGGTTACCCACATCTTCAGCTTCAAGTCTGGGATATAGGAGGCAAAAAGAAAACCCACGGAGGTCACTCCTGTGTCAATACTCAGGTCCCAAGGTCTCTAGCTGGTCTGCCTTCTCTCTCTGTTTCAGAATCTTCTTATATTTGTTTTATATAGAATGTTCAGGGTTTCAGTTGTACTTAGCAGGAGGAATATAGAAAAGAACATCTATTCCATCCTCCCAGAAATAGAAATCTGTATTTTTAACAAAACATTTTGATGACCTTAAGTCTAGTTCACCTCCTCATTTTTCAGAGGAGAAACTGAGGCTGCAGCTAGATGACGTATCTCACCAGTGACGGAATAGCGAGTCAGAGGTACAGAAGCCAGGACTCACGTCTCCTCACTCCAGTCCTCCAGTCAGATGCCGTTACCATGACAGCATGGCTCCTCCCCATCCATGCCCGGGTATCTGACCTCCTCTACAGACGCCAGCTGCAGCCAGCTCCCCTCATCCCGGTATTCACACGCGGCTCTAGAATGTTGCCTGTCCACTCGAGAAAGTCTTCTTTCTCTAAGCAGACTCTGGGTACTCTGAGGGCAGAGACCAGGCCACACGGCTCATACTGTATACAGCGTGGGCTCAATGAACAGTTGCCGACTGCTCTCCCTATAGAAGTCGATCATCAATATTGTCTGGTAAGCGTTGTGTCCTGGTTCCTCCAGGTGAGCTGGAGCCAGAAGTCACTCCGAGGACGGGGACAGATGGCATCTTCTAGAAAAGAGAGGCTCACATGCTGGGAGCAGCAGAAGTACACAGATCATGCCATGTGGGGAGGCTTATTAAGAGGAAATATAGTCTACGTTTATGGTGCTCCCAGAAAAGTAACCCAGGATGGGACAGGACGTGGGAAGCAGTGTGTCATGTCCCAGACTTTTTAGCACTGTGGTTTAAGTGCCCATCTCCCGCGCCCCCCTGCCCCGCCCACTCTACCCTCCACATACACAGAGACTGCACCCATTGCCTTCACCATCCCGATTCCTGGTTCCTAGCATGGTGGCTGGCACACGGGCCCACAACGATGACGTGCTGGTTGGATCAATGGATGAAAGAACAAATAAATAATCAAAGGAATAAATGAACCACAACAAAAGGAAATAGCTGCAGGAATGAGGATGCTTAGCTTAGAAAGCAGACTTGTCATGGCAGACTGTGGGGGAGGGGCTAAATAGCCATGGACAAAAGGAATCAAACTAAATCCATCAGCTGGAGTTATGAAGAGGTGGTCTGGGCTGAATCAAAGACCGACATTGTTATCAGTGGAGCTGCCTCCCGTGCTCTGAGATGACTTGTGAAGCAGTGAGTTCTCCATTTCTGGAAACGTCCAGCAGCCCAATGGCCTCATGAAGCAGGGGGAATCCTGCACTGCAGGGAGTTGGATCAGGTGACCTCTGAGCTTCTTCTCATCCTGAGAGCCCACATCTTCAGGGTTCACTGGAGACCTGCCTAGCTCTGGATTTAATGTGGTAAAGGAGATAAGGGGGGAGCAGAAGTCAGCCACAGCCCCTGTTGAGTTTCCACTAGAAGTGGAGCATGTGACAATCATTCTAGCCAGTCACCAACCAGTTCTGGCTTCCCTGGTCCAGGCGTATAGTAGGATTCTCCTATTTAGTGCATTTATGGTTGGGTGGGGCCATGTGACTAGTTCTGGGCAACAAGCTAAGAGTGGAAGTGATGTGTGTTACAGTTAGGTTGGAGCGTTGAATTGCCTCTGGTGCTCTTTTCCCTCCGACATGGCAACTGCTCCACCAAGCTGGGTCCTAAATGGATGGCTTAAAGTTACTAAGATTCAGAGCTGTTTGTTACTGCAGCATTTCCTAGGCTATCCTGACTGATACAGAGGGACAGAATTTACCTGTAAGGAACGACAGAGAAAATACAAGCCATGCAAGGTACACAAATGCGTGGGGTTGGACAGCAGCTCCAGCAACTCAGCGGGGTGTACAGACACCCCATCCCCCACCACTCTGGTAAAACCCAGCACTAACCAACCAATGTGCCCGCTCCTCCTGTCTAACATCCCAACATCATGGCCAACTTCAAGTCTCTGCTAACACCGCTTCTTCTCTCTTCACCTTTTTCTCTCTTCCCTTCCATCTGGTCAGACATCCTACCCATTCCTGAAGGCACAGATCGAGTCTCATGTCCTGCAAGCCATCTCCCTACCCGCAGAGAGCAACAGGGCCATTCCTTGGGATGACTGCAGTGTCTGTGCTCAGGGCATCTCTTTGGGGGTCTTACTGTGTGTGTCTTTAGTCTGTTTCATGTTCACTAGCCTCTGCTCTACAAACAGGTAGTGAGCTCAAAGGCTCCAGTTCATATGTGAGCCAAGCTCACAGCAGGTGGTCAATAAATGCTGAGTGAACAGAGAGCAGTGCCATGAACATACACATGATATTTCTTAATTATTCAGAGAAGCTGATTAAAAATTTGGGCACTTTGACTCAGATATCATTTGTACTGAGTTTTTAGACTGGCTCTGAACCAGATACTATAATTCCTCAAGGGCAGCAAGATGACTGGCAGAAAATTCCTTCTACCCTTTTCTGTGGGCCAGAGGTAAGCAGTGCATTTGAGGGTCACCTCTGCCTACCATCTGTCATCTCTTGGGTCACAGTCAATGCTGACATGTAGGATATACCTAACCTGCAGGTTGACACAGGCATCAGGGTATGTGGGGGGAACAGTAGAGAAATCAGGAAAATCCAGACCTGCTGATTTTAGCAGCCATTTGGACCCACTTCATGGAGACACAGAATATAAACAGTGAAAGATGTTTCCAGAGAGGCTCAGAGGAGTCTCATTTTGTGGAAGAGGCATTGGAGTGCATGCCACACCTGGGTCAACATCTGGTTCTTCTGACCCCTGGAACAAGGCTCTTTTCACTCTCTCCTGATGCTTCGATTTGCTACCGGGCATCACAGGTGGAAGAGGGGAGTGCCCTTCTCTCCTCACTCCAGGGAGTATGGGATCACAGCCTGTCAGCCGGGACTCAGGACACCATTTCTGACACATCCCTACCTTTCCCAGGGCTTTGCATGAACCTGTCTGGTAAGACGTGTGCTCATCAGGTTCCCAGCAAAGATCCCATCACTTGCTCGACAGCCAACACCGTGGTCCAACAAGTCCTTCGGTCAGGAAGTCCTTCTCAAGGTCTAATCAGAGGCACTGCTGCTGTCTGGCATGTCAATTTCCTTTCCTTGGCATTTCTGTGCCGATGGAGAAGACCTGTTTGCACCTGACTCCACACAACCTTGCACACGCCTTCAGCTTCCTTCCCTGAATGCTAAGTCCTGGGCCGGCACCTGGGGATGTCGTCTAAATGCACTGGGCTGCACTCTCTCATTGCAGGTGCCTTCCTCTAAATCATCTCCGGGCACCTCCCCTGTTACAATAAGATGGAAACTGTAATCCGACCTCCTGAGTAAATGACTAGGTGGCGGACGAACTCTCTTGGAAAGATGCTGCCAGGAGGCCAAACAGTCCCCAGTACAGCCGAGTCCCGACTACAGGCAGTTAACGGGCCTCTTCAGGACTATGTGGAACCCATTTTTTTGTTCTGGACTCTCTGAGCCCCCTCCTTCCATCTCATGGGACTCTACCTACCCTGGCTTACCTCTATGTTGTGCCTCTGAAAGGGTTCAGAGAAGGCAAGGGTTTTTTTGGTTTTATTCATTAATTAAAACAACAAAAATAATCCCAGTGCATGACTAATCCTCAAATGCTGCCTGCACCCAGCTCCTCATTCAGTGCATGGTCTGTGACTCACCACACAGCTTCCTGGGCAGAATGCAGCACCTCAGCATCCTCCTGTGGGCCCCACTGTCCTGGGTCCACGTGCCCAAAGTGGGGCAGTCAGGGCAAGTGCTGGAGCAGTCACCCCAGTCTCAATCTAGCCTCAGTTTCCTCCTGAAATTCTTCCCAGGGGTGAATGTGGGATAGTAGAGCTGCCCCATCATCCCAATGACTTCCAAAAGCTCAGCAAAGTTGGTGTGGCCAGAGGAACAGGACCCGCTAGGGAATGACTGCGTAGACCGGGTCTGAGCCATCTCAGGTATCATAATTGAGCACCTACTGTGTGCAAGGCCCTAGGCTGGGGGTGGTGGTGGTCAGGGATGTAAAGGGAGCCCTGGTGGCGCCCAGCTCAAGGCCCACCAGCAGGCTGAGGGGACAGGCAGATGTACATATGGAATATCCTGATCACACCGTGGATTAGTGTGCGGGTGAGGGTGTCTGCCTGGTGGAGAGGGTACAGTGAGGAAGCCGGTGGGTGCTCATATGAGCTGGTCCAGTGTTCCTACATCTGGTGGACCAGGCTGAAGGGGCCCTTGAAGGCTGTATGGGCAGCAGCATCCCGTCAGATCTGCCCCCAGCTAAGGCACTCTTCAGCCGGCAGCTCCCTGGTTTCCCCTCCATCAGGGGGCCGCTCCAGGGCAGGGTGGGCAGGGGCAGCTGTCTCTGGTAAATTGTGGGGCTTTCCTTATGTCACTCAAGGGATGCTGACCAGCGTTGATCCCTCCACCGGAGGGCATCAGGAGATAGCTGCTTCACGGACTTCCCTGGCGGTCCAGTGGTTAAGACTCTGCTCTTCCACTGCAGGGGGCGTGGGTTCCATCCCTAGTCGGGGAGCTAAGATCCCACATACCGCGTGGACAAAAAATTAAAAAAAATTTTAACTTTTAAAAGAAGATGGCTGCTTCTTGAGGGGACACCAGAGGCTCCTGGAGACGAAGCCCAGGGTGGGTGCTCCCACTGGCAGGAATGTGGATGCGGACGTGAGCCAGCACGGGCCATGGGACAAGGGCAACACCCCAGAGAGGGCAGAGCATGAGAAACAAGGAGGCTGTCCCAACGCGGTTGAGCTGCCATGCCAGCCCTGAACACCCTCCCAGGAGGGTGGCGAGAGAGAAAGAGACTTCCGTCTTGCTTACACCACTCTATTGTTCGTACCCTAATTAACTGAGTTATGTCTAGTCAGGCCTTTCATCACCGAACCAAGGTGATGACCTCAGGAGACCTCATTTCAATCCTGTCTCTCCGTGCAGCGTGGGGTACAGCGTCCGGGGCCTTCCAGGAGGGCCAGCCCGATGCCACCACCTCTGCTCGGCCTGCCCGAGTGCCTTAGCTCTGGGCCACCTGAGGTCTGGCCACGCTGTGCACACTATGTCTCCTGCCCTGCACTGGGCATTCTTTTACACATTATCTTGTCCTTCAGGGGCCATGCTCCAGGCCACTACAAACACTCCCCGGCAGAGGAATCTATGAAAACTCCCTCCGCAAACACCCTGAACTCTTGGGCCCGCTGAGCTTTCCTCGGCTCTAAGCAGCTTCTCACGGCACAGGGTGTGACCTCACCAGGACTCAGGTGGAGCAGCCTTCCCACTTCCCCCAGCTGGCTCGCCGCATGGGGACACCACGGGCTCTGAATCCAGAACACACAAGGCACGTGGCACGTGGGGCTGAGGACGTGAAGCTGAGGCCGTGGCTGTCCCTCGGTGCCCCGGCTACTCTTCCGCTTCTTGGAAGCAGATGTCTCCCCCTTCCTCCCTCTGAGACGATCAGACAAACTACACGGGGGCAGTGGGAGTGCCAATGGCCCCATGGCCTGTAGGAAACCCCTACTATGAAGCCCTCGTGTTCCGGGCACATCAGGGAAGTAAAGCGGGTTTACATCCTGAGAGCCCGCCTCACCCTTCCTGGGGCTCGTCCCCTATAATGGACTTATGCTCAGTTCCACCTGCCAAGAAAGGACCTAACAGGAGCCTTTTACAATTTCTTCTTTAAGTTCAGTTGCATTTCGTTTTGCATTTCATTTAGCCCCTGCTTACCCCAAGCCAACTGTTCAGCTGCTTCTAAGATGGGAGTCGGGGTCAGCTGGTCTTCATGGTGTCAGGGTACCCCTTCCCACAAGCCCCCGGCCCTGGCCAACACCCCACCCACCCTCCTCCAGGGGGTGAAACCAGCTGTGAAAGGACAGTGAGGCAGGCAGATGAGAAGCAAGTGGGAGGATACGTCAATCTCATCCCCCTGGAAACCTGTCCAGAGTGATGGGAAAATGGGACCAGAGAGAAACGGTGGGGAGAGGGGACCCAGAAAAGAAGATAAAGGAGTGAGAACAAAAAGGAAGACTCTGAACGATTCCAGAACCAGACACCTACTGACTAAATAACAGAGAGCTGTTTTTTCAGTCTCTCATTTACCAGCCTCTTATGTCCCCATCCAAGACTTTCAACCCTTCCCTGAAGCTCTCTCTCTGGTTTTTGAGTCCCCAAATCCAAGTCCACCTTTGCTGCTGAAATGTTAAGAGAATCTTCATGTAGGAAACCCCAGATAATTGGCAGACACTGGTGACAGTGCCCCTGACGTGTCAGGCCTTCAACCAAGAGCTGGAGGGGTTTAGGGCGTATAAACGGAGTCCATGACCAAGCACCAGCAGTCTAGTGGTGAGTACAAAAGACCTCCACAGGCTACCTACTACAGGAAGACAAGGTAAAGGGCCGATGAGGGGACAGGACAGGCAAAGACCTGGGTTCAAGTCCCAGCTTGGTCAGGTCATGACACCTCCATGGACCCCAACTTCCCTGTCTGTAAATGGCATGGAGAAGCTAGAAGGATCCTCAGAGGCCACCGAGTCTCCTGGTTCTTGTATGAGGAAGCTGAGGACACAGAGAACTGTCACCAGGTTTGTGGCAGAGCACCCCACCCTGGCTTTATCATGGCCTCCTACTTAAGAATCAACGAAACACACACACAAGCATCTTGTCATGTGACAGAACTGTCCAGGGCAGCTGCCCCGACAGCCCCCCCCACCCATGGTATAGCAAAGCCCTACAGCCTAAGAAAGATCTGGAACTGAGGCCACGGCCCACCTTCCCTCACGAAAGAATAGAGAAGAGTTGGTTTCATCAGCACCATGGACCGAAGTCAGACACAAGCAAGTGGGGCCAGGCGATGTGTCAACACAGGCGCTTTGGAACTGGGAGCAAGTTACTGCGGAAGCCTCCCTCATCTCTCTGGACAGGTGCAGGGGGAGGCTGGACCGCGGGCTGGGGATAGACGGAGTTTTCGGTCTCTGATCCCACCATCTCCCACAGGTGGGATGAGGTATCAGCAAGAACAGCTCGACAACCAGAGGGTGTACGGGACCTGGGGGTCACCAGGGACGGCTCTCGAGGAGCAGCTGCCTCCTTCCCTCCAGGCCACACGACCCGCACAGGCGCCCCCTCGGGACCTCACAGGGAAGCAGCAGGGGGAGAAGCAGCGGACTCCAGCCTGGTCCCAGGAAGCTGGTTGGCTTCCCTCACACCCACAGCCTGCCCCTTCCAGTCCTCTGCAGACCTGGAGCAGAAGCGATCTCCAGAGCGCGCCCCCACCCCACCAAAACCCTGGGACCCATCATCATCGCTGATGTGCGAACCTCCAGTTCACCCATTTTACTGCTGTATGATATTCCACCGCAAGGATGTATCACAGATCACTCACTTTATTGCTGTATTACAGTACATTGTAAGGATATATCACGTATCATTTATCTATTCTCCTCTCAACGGATCAGTAGCTGTTTACAGATGTTTGTTATTATAAATAATGCTGCTACTAAAAATAAATCTTATGAATCTATGTGTTCTGGGCAGGGAGGGCTTCACTGTGGGCTGCATATTCAGGGAGAACTTTCCAGGGGGCAGACTGCACCCTCCCCTGTCCCATTTCCCGCACTCCCACATCACCACCTCTCAGGAGCACCACGGTGAACAGCCCAGGAACGCAGACAGACAAGACCTCGATGACCCCCAGATGGAGCATGGAGCTGGCTCCCTACCTGCTGCAGGGGGGCTCGCCCTCGGGAGAAGGAGTAGCTGCAGTCCAGCTGATCACTGCAGTCCGCCGTCCACTGCAGGGGAGAAAGGAGTGGTCAGTGATGGCTGGACACACAGGCTCATCCTCACTCTGCCCTGGCCCCCCAGGCACGGTCCCGCCCTGCTGCAGTAGAGCCAGTATGAAATCCTGCTCAGCCGTTTTCGAAGACAAATCTTCCTGTACCAGCAGGTCCCACTTGGCATCTCCCAGTGCCACATGGAGGTGGCCCTTTGGCGTATGTGTGGGGAAGGCAAACTCATTTCCTACCACCTAAGCCCACCGAAGCGATGAAGAGCAGCTACCTTCCAAAGCCAACCGGACAACACAGAGGGTAAATATGAGTTTTGAGAAACCAGCACCATGTCTGACCACCTAACCATGCTTCAGCCACACTAGCCCCCCACAGTGTCAAGGCTGGAGCTAGAGGAGAGGCATGTGTGTGTGGATCATACCGTACACCCAGCCCCAAAGTACGGTGGACCTGTGGACTGACGGGAGAGCATGGCATCGGGGAAGAGCCCCAGACTGGCCATCAGAAGCCCAGTCCCACCACCGACCTCAGGGGCCTCATGTGCCCCGAAGTGTGATATGACAACTACCAGTGTAACGGTCCTCAAACCCTGCCACGTAGGGGGTCTCTGGGTCCTAATCTCCACCCACTGAATCACTCGCTGAGGGCAGCACCTGTCTTCTCCATTGTGACAAGCTTTCCAAGGGATGCACCAGAAGTTTGAGAGCCACTGAAATCCATGTAATCTCCCAGGCTTCATTTGTCATCTATAAAATGGGGACAGCAAGGCTGGGTGACTCTGCAAGGTTGAAATGAAGGGACTTTGTAAGCTACACAAAATCTATATATAAAGTAGTAGTAAGAGTACAGCTCTTCCACGGTAATGTGTTATCTATATATATGGTGGTGCTTTTATTATCATGTCAGCTCACGGTGAACATTGATCTTGACCTACACCTGTATGATTCATAAAAAGCAGAGGAGCCCAGTCTCTCTCTGTTTGACACACTTGGTCAAAACTGTGCGTGAGTGTGGATGGCTCAAAGCCATCACCGTCCCGGATTTGTGAAACCTTGGCTAGACACACCCTCCCCCGACTGTGGGTCAAGGGCATGACCTTTGTATAGGAAAGACATTTTATTACAATGCCGATGATACAGGCTGGTACAAGTGTACTCTACAGCAGTGCTGGCCAACGAACAGGAACCGCAGACATAATTTTAAATGATCTAGTAGCCAGATTTAAAGAAGAAAAAAGAAAAATTAAACTTAATAATGCATTTTATTTATCTCAATATATGTTTATCTCAATAGGTAATTGATATAAAAATGATCAATGAGATATTTTACATACTTCTCTCCATACTAAGGTTTTGAAATCTGCTTAAAGCATGTCAATTTCAAGGGCTCAAGAGCTACATGTGGCTAGTGGTGGCCCTATTGGACAGCACAGCTCAGTTCGAAGGAACTGGCAAAGGCATGGTACCAGTCCCAAGAGAGTGTGCCCTCAGAGCCACTTCTTGCCCATCCCGGCTCTGTACTGCAGAGGGGCTGAACCCTGCAGACTCAGCTGGGTTCCAGCTGGGCTGGGCCAACGGGAGACAGGAAGAGAGAGAAGCCGCGGTGCTTCTCCCCCATCTCTCTATGCTTCAGGCAGCATTACCAGCAACGACTGGGTCTCCTTCAAGGCTCCAGCCTCACCAGATGGGCCCTCTGTGCACGACCCCTAACGCTGGGCTCTGGCAATACCATCTCCTCCCTTTGTGCCTCAGGCCTAGAGGTGGTAATGGCTCCTTGTGGCTGTTTAGTTTCTCAGCTCTTTTATTATCTGGGTAACCAACTCCCTGGGTTAAATTCCCTCTGTCTGGATATTTGTAGTCTCAAAGCATCTCTGCAAAGATATTTATTAAATTATAGGAGAAGAAAAGGGAAAAATGAGAAATCTATCAGACACCACCTTAAACCAAGTGATCAAGGATAATATTATCTGTAATAAAACATATTACCACCGTGGACTTCCCAGCGTAATGCCCTGAGAAGGGCCATGTCACTCCTGAGGTGTTCTTGCCAAAAATGCACGATCTCAAATATGATCGTGAGAGAATATCAGGCAACCCAAACTGATGAACTTTCCAAAAAATAAATGACCAATACTCTTCAAAAGTGTCAAGTTTGTAGGGATAAGAAAAGACCACGGGAGTGTCACAGGTTGGAGGAGAATAAGAAAGCATGACAATTAGATGCAAATTTGAATCTTGGAACAGAAAAAGGACATTAGTAGATAAACTGGTGATATTCAAATAAAGTCTCATTGTACCAATGTTAATTTCTTAGTTCTGATCATTGTACTACGGTTATGTAAGATATTCATATTAGGGGACAGGTACATGGGAACACCCTGTACTATTTTTGCACCTCTGCTATGAGTCAAAAGTAACTTCAAAATAAAAAGCAATCCAGGGACTTCCCTGGTGGTCCAGTGGTTAAGACCCCGTGCTTCCACTGAAGGGGGTACGGGTTGGATCCCTGGTCAGGGAACTAAGATTTTATACACCGTGTGGCACAGCCAAAAAAAAAAAAGTAATCCACATATGTATATATGTGTTTATATATATATATTTGTAAACTATTTGAACTACTGTAAAAACAATCCCTCTGCTTTACTGCTTTCTATACTTGAGTGGCTTCTCCTTTCCTGGTTGGAGGCTGGCTGACAGTGGGGAGGATGGTCAAGGCACGCAGTGACTACCGGCCCGGAGAGAACTAGATCCTGCACTTCTCCCATCCCAGGACAGCCTTGCAGAGAACGCTTCCTCCAGTGGGGCATCCCAAACACTTCAACCCCAGCTGCATACTGCTGACTTGACGTCTCGCACAGAGGTGACTCGAGGGTGGGCACACCTCCTCCTGGCGTCAGCGTGGTCCCCGCGTGGTCCCTGGCAGGGCGGGGATGGGGTGCCACGCTGGCTGCTCCTGACAGGCGGGCACAGAGGGGCAACCGAGGCTTTGCGCACAGCCACGTGCCACCTCAGCCCCCTGGCTAGGCTTTCCCAGAGCGATTCCACGCTCCGATGAGACTGCTCTGCTTTGTCAAAGGTCATCCTTAACTTTACGCTGGCCAACCTTCCTGAGCGCCTTTGGTGTGGGACCTGCCACCGGCGCTCCCTTCACAGCGGAGGTGAGATGTGCAGTAACAGTAACGCGGGGAGGGGGAGGGGGAGGGCGAGGCTGAGAAGGGACAGTGTGCTCTCGGAGGGATTCCCTAGGGAAGGAAAGCAGTGGATCCCGGATCCCTGGAGAAGAGTGAGCCCAAGTGTGGACATGGCAGGGGAACACTGGCCAGCTCAGGGGCAGAGGGCAGCAAGCAGGACTCTCCCGCTAAGCGGTCAGAGACTCTTCCTGGGTGGAAAGAGTCCGAAGGCTTCTGTTAGGAGAGGGCGTCATCAGAGCTGTGCTAGAACAGGCTGAACTGGCCTGGAGTGTGGGTGTGGGGAACCCACTGGTTGGGAAGCTAGAGTCCAACATCCAGGTTTCCACTGGGAGAGCAGGCAGAGACAGAAATGAAGAAGTGGCTCTGAGAGCATCATACAGTTAAGCAGTGAGCAGAGGGCTGATGTGTTTAGGAAAGCTAGCAAGATAGCAAAGTCCACAGAAACCCTCCCCACAGACCCAGCCATGGCCCGCAGGGAAAGCTTTTGGGGGAGGGAGTGTGGTCCAGCTGGGTCCTGCTTTCCTGACCTCCGGGGAGGAATTAAATGTGAGTCACCGCAGCTCTCCCAGGAAGTTGTACCACTGGGCCCGTGTGGCATCCAACCCCCCAGCCACATCCGCTCTCTGCTGCTGCCTGACCCTACAAGCCCCTGGGAGCGCTCCCTTCCCCGTTCAAAGCTCCTCCCCGCTGCTGGGATTCTGCTGCCCACGCTCTTCTTTCTTCTTAGGCTGCAGCCACCACTACCTCCCTCCCCTTTGCCTTTTCTGAGCCGCCGCCTAGAAAAGTCTCCAGACACAGACCTTCCGGGAACCGTCCTTATCTGTATGAGATGATTCCAGAACAAGAGAAGGGCCCCCTTGGGGAACACTCTCCTCGGCCCTGCCCCTACGCCTGGTTCAGCCAGGGCATTTCTCCTTTGAGGTGAAGGGTTTACAGCTGGGAGCAAGTTCTCTGGGGGGTAAGGCGGCCCCTCCTGAAAAGGTCGTTGAACACAAAGAGGCAGGAAAAGTGGGAAATCTGTATGTATGGGAACAACGAACATGGAATTCACAAGAGTGGTTTTGGGCCTTCACCATAACTGCTATAATTTATTTCTTAATTTAAAAAGATGAAACAAAGAGGGCACAGGGTTAAGGTTTAATAAACGGGAGTACAGATGTTTAGTCTGTACTCAAAACAGATGCTTATTCTATTATTCTCTGCTTCTATCGGTACACTTTAAATACTTCATGCTAAAAGAATTAAAATCTTATTATCAGTCATTTGCACTCCAGGATGGACAGTATTTTTGGAGCAGACTTGATGGAGGACAGAGGAAGTCACTGAAAGCTGAGGGAGGATGAGTGAAAAGGGAAAAGCCCCAGGCTGGGGGAGGCTGAAAGTGCTAAGGATAAACTGCTCCCTCGGGTGGTGTCTGAAGTCCCTGGGGCTCGTCATTCCAGACATCAAAGTGTGTCAAGGCCAGAGCCACACCGTCAGGCTGAATCAGCACAAGAGGAGAGGAAGAGATCAACTGATACAACCAAACCCATAAACAAACAGATGTACAAATGGGAACTTAGTATGTGATAAGGACAGAGTTTCACATCAGGGGAAAGGAGAGACCATCAATAAACACAGGGACTGAGACAACCAGCGAGCCAGCGAGGAAAAAAAGACCCTAGAATCTGCCTCCCAGTACCATGGACAACACATTCCAAGCTGGTTAAAATCCAAGATACAAGTTTTAAACTCCATCAAAGTCTAAAATTTTGTGTGACAAAAGAAATCACAAACACAATTAAAGACAAGTAAGAGGCCACTTGCAACATGTGTAACAAAGGACTCATCCCCATAAAATATAAAGATTTCATTTAATCCAGGCACTATTCTAAGCCTGCTACTTACATTAACATTTACTCCACATAGATCCCAAGGCCCATGTATTACCCCCACTTTGCAAATATGGAATTTGAGGCATAGCATGGTTAAGTAACTGAGCCAGGGTCACACAGCCAAAAAGTAGCAGAATGAGTAAAGGGGATAAATAGGTATTAATTCAAAGAGCCAGTCAAAATGTTGGAAATTCAATGTGACGTATAGTCTTGCGTTAGATGTTGAACCAGAAATTTTTTATTGTAGTAAAATATACATAATTGACCATTTTAAATATTTTTAAGTGTACAGTTCAGTGTCATGAAGTACATTCACACTGCTGTACAACCACCGCCACCATCCAGCACTCCAGCTCCATCCGTCCCCAGCACTTTTTCATCCCAAACTGAAACTGTCCCCCTCAAACACTAACTCCCCATCCCCCCTCCTCCAAGCCCCTGATACCAACCATTCTGCTTTCATTCTCTATGAATTTGACTCTTCGACATGCCTCATAGAAGTGAGATCATACAGTACTTGTCCTTTGTGTCTGGTCTATTTCTCTTGGCATAAAGTCCTCAAGGTTCATCCATGTTGTAGCACGTGACAGGATTTCCTTCATTTTAAGCCCCAGTAATATTCCTCTATGTATGGACCACATTTTGTCCATCCAGTCATCCACTGATGGACATTGGGGTTGCTTCCACCTTTTGGCTATTGTGAATAATGTTGCTATGAACATGCTGTACAGGTATCAGGTCACGCCCTTGCTTTCAGTTCCTTTGGGTGTATACCCGGAAGTAGAATTGCTGGATCATACAGTAATTCTATGTTTAATTTTTTGAGGAACCTAGAATTTTTTTTTAACTTTTGCTATAAAGGATATTATTGAGAAAACTGGTGAAATAAAAGGTCTATAGATTAAATAATTGTACTGTATCAATGTTTATTTCCTATACTGTAATTATAAGAGAATGTTCTTTTTATGGGGGAGTAATATTCCATTGTGTATGTGTGCCACATCTTCTTTATCCATTCATCTGTCGATAACAGATTCACTTTGTTATAAAGCAGAAACTAACACACCATTGTAAAGCAATTCTATTCCAATAAAGATGTTAAAAATAAATAATAAATAAATAAATAAAAAACCATTTAAAAAAAAGAGAGAGAATGTCCTTGTTCTTAGGAAACGCACAGTGAAGTGTTTAGAGATAAAGGGGAAATCTCTCTCTATACAGAATCTATTGATCAATTGATCTATCTATCTATCTATTGAGAGATGAGAGAAAAAATATAAATGTGGTAAAATATTAACACTGGAGAATCTGGGTGAAGGATATGCAGGAATCCTTTGTCCTATTATTATAATTTTTATGTACATCTGAAATTATTTCAAAGTGAAAAATTATTTAAAAAGCCATCTTATCCACAGCTTCTTAATCAAGGGGGTGCCAGGACCCCCCAGGGGGGCGATTCGAAGGTCTAGTGGGAACCACTGCTCTCACCCAACGTCCTCTTTTCCCGGCGAAGGGCCTGAGAGGAGATGGGGACAGCCTACAGATGGGAGCTTCTCAAAGTCAGGAGCTTGTTCGACTGCTTCCTCTGGGCTGGCACAAGGGCTTACTGACCAGGAGAGGGGGAACAGAGGAGGTGGGAGCAGAGACGGGCTGGCAGCTCACACTCTCCTCCACAGTGATACTCCAGGAAAACCTTGTGTGTGACGGGGAGGGGATGCTGCCCAAAGGCTGAGATTTGAGAGAGAGAGAAAGGCTTCTTGCTCCGATCTTAAGACAAACTAACTAACTAACAAGAAACCCACACACCTTCCCTGCTGTGGAGGCAGCTTAACGCAGCGGTCAGGAGCCTGAGCTCTCGACGCAGCGAACGTGAGTTCATATTCCTGCTCTACCTCTTACGCTGTCCCTTGGGAAAGTCTCTTCCTCCCTCAGACTACCTCCCCCAAGCTGTGATAATGACAGAAGCTGCCAGAGCAGAGGTTAAGCGTATGGCACCTGGAGCAAGATCAGCTGGTTCAAACCTCACACTGACCACATACGCCCTGTGTGACCTTAGGCAGCACATTCAACCTCTCTGTGCCTCTGTTTCCTCCCATGTTTGCTGGCAACAGTAACAGCATCTTCTTCACAGCATTGTGACGTAGAGTAAATAAGTTACACAGACACCCCTCCGTGTCCTTTGGTAGCTCCTCCTCATGGCCCCAACTTCCTTTTTTTTTTTTTTTTTTGTGGTACGCGGGCCTCTCACTGTTGTGGCCTCTCCCGTTGCGGAGCACAGGCTCCAGACGCGCAGGCTCAGAGGCCATGGCTCATGGGCCCAGCTGCTCCACGGCATGTGGGATCCTCCCGGACGGGGGCACGAACCCGCGTCCCCTGCATCAGCAGGCGGACTCTCAACCACTGCGCCACCAGGGAAGTCCTGGCCCCAACTTCTTAGAGCTCAATCTTTGACCCTCTTGTCTAAGCTCCCTCATTCCTTGGGCTTAAAATGCCACCCACATGCTACTGTTTACAAGTGTGACTCTCCAGGTCATTCCCCTCTTCTGAATGCCACTTTGTGCATCTAACTGCTTGACCAACCTCTCTGCTAAGACATCCAATACTACCTTAAACCTTTCACATCCAAAACCCGAACTCTTGACCTTTGCTCCCCCACTGCTGCTCTTCCAGGGTCTTCCATCTCATTTCTGGAAAGTCTGTCCTTCTATAGGCTCAGGCTACTGTCAAGGTCATTCATTAGAAAATCATGTTATCTGTGCCTTAAAGTATGAGAATCTGACCACTTCTCACCACCTCCACGGTGCCACACAGCTCCAATTCACCATCACCTCTGACCCTGACCAACAAAGGACTTCCTGGTCCCCCTGCTTCCTTTCCACCCCGCCCCTTGCTATAGCCTATTCTCCACACAGCACCCAGAGTGGTCCAATTTAACCAGTGATACCATGTCCCTCCTCTGCTCAAAACCTCCCGGCGTCTCACCGATGAGGCCCCGCAGACCTGGCTCTTTGCTCCCCACCAGACTGGCCCCAAAGCTGCTCCTCAAAGTGGGGTACACTCCCACAGCAGAGCTGTGCTCTCAACATCCCCTCTGCTTGGAAGGCTGGTTCCTAAGCGACCTCAACTCTCACCTTCTTCAAATCTTTGCTCAAAAGTCTTCAGTAAACCTTTCAGACAGCCCAGCACCCCGCCCCTTCTTGCCTCCTTCATGTGTATCACCTTCTAACATCGATTTTCTTCTTTGTCTATCACCTTTCTCCAACTGAAAGTAAGAGCTAGGAGGACAGGGATTATGGTCCATTCTGTTCATGACTTTATCCCAGAGCCTAGAATGGGGCCTGAATTAACCATTCTTAGCTATAATTATATTTCACTATTTAGCCAACAGTAACTGGCAGGTTTAAACAATTATACTTTATGCAAAAACCACCAAATAATGTGTAGGAAACCATGCTAAATAAACGAGCAAGCTAAAAGTGACATGTATGCTAGAAGTTCAACTCTTGAAAGGTGTATTAAGAAAAAATAATACACAAAAATTACACTAGTTTTTATCATAAAATTATGGTGGGGACTTCCCTGGTGGTGCAGCGGTTAAGAATCCACCTCCCAATGCAGGGGCCATGGGTTTGAGCCCTGATCTGGGAAGATCCCACATGCCGTGGAGCAACTAAGCCCATACATCACAACTGCTGAGCCTGTGCTCTAGAGCCCACGCGCCACAACTACTGAGCCTGTACACCTAGAGCCTGTGCTCCGCGAGGAGAGAAGCCACCGCAGTGAGAAGCCCACGCACCACAACGAAGAGTAGCCCCCGCTCGCCGCAACTAGAGAGAAGGCCCGTGCACAGCAACGAAGACCCAACGCAGCCAAAAATAAATTAAATAAATAAATAAAATTTAAAAAATAAATAAAGAGCTAAAAACATTAAAAAAAGAAAAATTCTTCCTTTAAAAAACAAAATTACGGTGGGCTTCTTTCTCTGTTCTCTGATTGTCTCTGTTTTTCCAATTGTTGCTTTAAAAGTAAAATAAAAATTTAACCTATTTAGAAAATGGCTGGTAATCAGATTAAAGAGGGCTCAAGCCCACTAAAAACTGAGGAAATGCAAATTAAAGGGACAAAAGACCATTTGTCCCAATACACTGGCGGTCCTGTGAACAATGCAACAGGCGTTTGGAGAGCAATTGGGCAACAGCTATTAAAATTGATTCTACTTCTCAGCGTCCACCTAAAGAAACAGTTTTATATGTGCAGGATGAGGCATGTTCAGAAGTATTCACTGAAATAACTTGTATTTCCAGGGGAAAATCTGGAAATAATCCAAATGCCTAGTAATAGGTAAATGGTTGAACAATGGGACGTCCATACTATGGGCAACTGTGCAGCCATTA
Organism: Orcinus orca; assembly: GCF_937001465.1. NCBI lineage: Eukaryota > Metazoa > Chordata > Mammalia > Artiodactyla > Delphinidae > Orcinus > Orcinus orca. Next base: position 24,800,901 of record NC_064573.1, read on the forward strand.
AACAGAACACAGCAGATGTACAAGCCTGGAGGAGTCCCCAGGGCATACAGCTATGGGGAAAAGGTGAGTTACTGAACAACGTATTCACCAGCCACGATATATGATTGTGAAATAATATATTTCTGTAAGTCGTATTTTACATACACACACACACACACACATACACACACAAACACACACGTAAAAGCACTGAAAAGGTGAGGAAGTTAACTCATCATTCCAGTGGGAGGTAGGGTAAGACAGTGGAATGAGGACGTAACTAATCAGCATTTGAATTCTTATGTACCATGAGAATATATGCATACAGTACTTGTGTCATTAAAAATAATTTTTTTTTAAATAAGGAGAAGAATGAGTCCCCACATTCACACCCCACAGGTCCCCTTAAACTCACTTCTGTTAAGCCTTTCATAGGCGGTCCACCATTGATCGTTTCCTCCTATGAGCAAAGAGGACAGGGAAAAAGGATTCAAAGGACAGGAGAAAGTGAGGGAATGGGATAAAAGAGGGATGAGGGAACAGTGAACAGGGAAGGCAGAATGTAAAGAAAAATGTAAAAAGAAAGAGAAGGAAAAACGTTGTGAGAAAGCGACATCGTGCCGATCTGAATCCATCCTACATATATGCATGGTCGCATCCTACATATACGCATGGTCGCATCTCTCTTGTAAGGTCTCTGTGCATGAGACAAAACCCAGGACTTCCAAGTGCCTGAGAGCATCAAAAAGAACTACAGGAAGTTCTCTTCACCCTCACTGGCTCTTCATTTGACTTGCAAACGAGCATTCAGTGTAAAACATGCTTTCATTAAATGTATCCACTCTTTACAATGGCCCTACGTTCTATCCTTCCAAGGGAAGGCAGCTGGACATGGAGGGGTAGGAAGGCAGTCAGACAAGTCCACCTGTGGCTGTGGTCGTCAACCTGAGCAGGACATCAGAGTCACGTGGGGGTGGATGAGAGGCCAATGCCCAGGCCCCTCCCCCTTCCACTCAACTCTAGGGTGGGCTCTGTCCGAGCTCCAGAGCAATTCCAACATGCAGCCGGAGTTGTGAACACTGCGTGGATGACCCACAAACCATCCGCTAACATCAGAAGTGCCAAACTACCCCACACATAACGTCCCCGTCTCTTCCACAAAAGGTTAACGGCCAATGAGATCTGGAATCCTAACTCTCATTCCACAGGGGGAAAAATAGACTAACTTCCCAACAGCCTGTTAGTCACAGCCTGTACCGAGCATGGAACCAAAAGCAGGTGGGGAAGGGGTGGGCACCAGGGCTCAGCTCAGCCACCACCAAGCAGTGGGGTTTGGCCATTTTCCAGCTCTGTGTCTCAGTCTTTTCTCCTGCAGAATAGGGCTATAATCCCCCTCCTCCCAAGGATAGAGTGAGGACAGCTCTCAGGATGTGCCTCTGGGGACTTGGAATCCACTGGAGGACAGGCACTTTTGAAATGTGTGGGTGTGGGTGAGGGTGTAATTTTAAACTGGTACCCAAACATGTTGGGAAACTTAGAACATACATTCTCTTGGTTACTCTTGTAGGAAAAAAAGGACACTTTTCTGTCTCTCTCTGTTTCTTCTCTCTCTCTCCCATCCATCCATCCATCCATCATCCATCCATCCGTCCATCCATCCATCCATTTTTCTTTCTAGTTATTGATGGGGGAGGGGTGGGGGAGAACACAACTTCACAAGCATCGTGAGGTATTTTCTTCCTGAGTGTCAACTGTCATCTCTCAGATCCTAAAAAATGACCTCACCCACTGAAAAGCAACATTCTTCTCCACTCCCTCAAGTTTTCTCAAGGTTTCCAAGATTCTTAACAATTTTCTCTCCCAGAAACATCAAAACACCACCACAGACAGGCAGCCCAGGACATTCTCTGAGGTTTTTTATTTTTGTTTTTGTCTTTGGCTTCTATTTAAAATAGTCATCAGATTAAATAAAAACAAGCAAAAGTGCTTTAGCAAAGATTTCCTGTAAAGCTGTGTCAATAGAGATTGTATTTTTTAAAGAAGTGTGTTATAATAACACATCTAACCCTGGCCTTGCTTAGAGTTGCCACAGCTGCCCCCTCCCCTGGAGTCTGGACCCCAGCTGTATTTGGGTTGGGGAGGGTAGTTGGTGGGAGCAGGACTGAAACATGTCCCCCTCGGCCACCTGCACACAGGCGGGTCCTGGGACCCTGCCAGGTGTTCGCATTCTCCCAGGGAACCTCAGGGAATGCAGAAAGTTTAAGGAATGGATCTAGATGGTACAAATGTTTTCCACACTCTGCCCCAAGCCAACATCTGTTTAACAGGCCACCCAGATGTGGACATCCAAGCGTGGTTAGGTCCAACCAATCCCAGGAGCAGAAGCCGGGAGTGCAGGGCCCAGACTGAGGGTACTGCTCCATCTGCCCTACATCCTGAAAGCTCAGCTGTCCCCACAGGGGGCTCAGAGGCGCTGCGAGGGCCCCTCCTTCCAAAATTCTCCCCGATGGCTGCTCTGGGAACAGAAGTCCTATCACTCACAAAGCATTCCTCTGGGGTGAAGCTGCACAGCTTCCTGGGACCCTTGTCCTGCAAGAGTCCATTTCACCTGAAGGAAATTTTGAGGGATGCCCTGCTGGAGGCCACCAGAGTCCACTCAGTGGGGGAGGCAGGCAGCACACGTCAGGCTAGGCCCACGCACCCATCCACAGGGCCCAAGCCGAGGCCAAGCCCTCTCACCTGTTCAAGGCCATTGCTCCAGGAAGCGGCCCCTCTGCCTTGGACCGTTCCCATCAACGCACAGCTCATTGTTAATGCTCCCGTGGTGACCTCGCTTCCCCCAGAACCACGCGCCTCTCCCCTTTACAGCGAAACTCCTGTAATACAGGGAGGACCTGCACTGTATTATCCTCCCATCTCAAACCCATCTCCTTGACCTTCACCCCCACCACTGGACCGTCACCCCTCCCATCAGGGTCACCAATGGCCCCAGTGGCTCCTTTGGGTTTTTCTCACTCCTCCTCCCAAATGCCCTGCAGCAGCAGTCAGCCCGCGCCCCCCCCCTCGAAACACATCCTCCCCAGGGCTTCCAGCACCCAACTCTCACCTGGATTTCCTCCTGCCTCACTGCCAACCCCTCTTGGTCTCTTTTGCTGGTCCCCCTCACATCCCTGCTTTCTAAATGTAGGCAGACCCCAGGACTCAGCCCTTGTACATCTGGTCTACCGACCCCTCTGCCTCGTTGAAGCATCTCCTCTGCTCTCCCTCTTTCTCCCTCTGCTCCAGCCACACCGGCCTCCTTGCTGCCCCTGGAATAACTCTGCCAGCTCTGGCCTTTGCACGTGCTGTCCCCTCTGCCTGGACTGCCCCTTCCCCAGACATCTGCAAGTTCACCTCTCCACCTCCTACGGTGACATCTTCCTTGACATCCCATTTAAAATTGCAGACCCCTCCTGACCTTCATCACTCCCCACTCCATTTTCCTGATTTATTTTTCCCCACAGCAGTTGCCATCCACCACTGGGATAAGTTCCACGAGGGCTGAGCTTTTCATCTGTTTCACTCACTGCCAGGTACCCAGTCCTAGGACAGTGCTAGACACAGAGCAGGTGCTCAGTACACACTTGTAGAATGAATACTGAACAGATTACAGGCTCACACTACCTGTGATTGTAGAACTTCAAGGACGCCAAGGAAAGCATCGATTTCTCTCAGGGCAGATCTTGCCTTCCCTACCCTCCAATGGGGATAAGTTGTGGACCAGCAAGGCTTCACAATTTCCCAGGTCCACTCCTGGTCCTGAGTTCCAGGAAAGCCACAGGTTCATTCTGGCTTTCTAAAAAGCTGGAGGGTCTGGATCTTCTGCCCACCCATAGAGTGAGCCAGCCAGTTGCACTTGGCTTTTCTCCAAAGCAGGGCACCCATGTCAACTTCTCTACTTGACAGAGGAGCCCCAGGCGTGAGGGGGACAAGTACAAGGGGTGGACACTGGGCCCCAGACCCTGAGCAGAAGAGACCCCCCCCGCCCCGAGTCTCTGGGTGCAGACAACACTCTGCCCCTCTGTAGTTTCGGAACCTCTTATCACCTTTGACCTTCCAACATTCCTGAAGCAGCGGGATCATCCCCACTCACCAGGTAAGAAAGCCAAGCCTCAGAGAAGTTGAGGGGTTTGCCTGAGGTCACACAGGCAGCTAGTAGTTGGAACCAACTCTTGAACAAACATCTACTGCGAATTTAACATGTTCAGCAAAGATGCATGTGACATGGTCACTTCCCTTAATGGTTCACATTCTACTCAAGACGACTCAAAACTTCCAAATCTCGACCCACAGTCTTTCAGCCGAGTTCGCCTTCTACCCAGGATCAGGGCTGCCACAGACTGACCGGGAGCAGGGAGGCCAACCTGGGAGTCTGGTCTGAAGGCTTCACGTGTGTCACGAGGTCTGGCACACAGGGCCCTGGGGGACTGTCTGAGAGACTCGATTCTTTGGCGCCAACAACTGCCTGTATTCGACATCAGAGGAAATATTCACAAGTGATAGACTTTTGCTTATGTGCCCTTTGGATAAGCTACAGTCGCCACATCTCTTTTAGAACATGAGCTTGTGAAGGACAGGGAGCGGCGCCTGGCACACAGCAGGGGCTCAGTAAACCCATGTGTTCCATGAACTGTGAGTCTGGCTGGGCCGCAGCCACCCAGTGGGGTAGGACCGGGTAGAGGTGGTTCAGAGGGGCTGGGAGCACACAGCCAGGGGCTTCCTGCCTGGATCCCACGCTCTGCTGGGTGCGGCCATCCACACCTTGGCAACCTAGGGCCAGGCGATCAGATGCTGCCTGGAATTAGGGTCCCTTACCCTTATTACCCCACTTTGAGCTTCCGAGGCCCCGTACCTGCCCAGGCCCTGCCCCCTCCCGGGCAGTGCTCACCTGGGAGATGTGGGACTGCGTCTTCTCACTCTCGCCGTCCCCCTCCGTCTTGTCGGCCAGCAGCCCCTGCACCTGGTACTCAAGCACGTAGCTGTCGATGAACCGCTCAAGCTCCTCGATCTCCTGGGAGCGGCTGCTCCCGGCCTCGGAGGAGGCCGACGCTGCTGAGGAGTTCTCCATCCCTCCCGCTCAGGGGCCTGGGCTGCGGATACAGAGAACAGATGGGCTCTGTGAGACACAGTTGGAGGCAGAGATGATGACCCCACTTGAGAAATCCTCCCCCGCCCGGAAGCAGTCCCTCATCCAGCCTGCTGTCTTGGTCTCCCAACATCCTGAGAAGTCAGTGGGCTGCCAGCTCGCCTTTAGTGTGAAGAGGATGCTGTGATCCCTCCTGCGTGGGGAAGGAGACTCGGTCCCAGAGAAGGCAGGTAATTTGCCTAATTGGCCAACACAGTAACTCATGCGATGTTGAGCGTTAGTCCATACCCGGACCTTACCACCCAGGAAAAAGCGGAATATGGACCCAGTCTACAAGTTCAACCCTACTTCCCAACTTGGAGTTAACAAAATCCACCACAAAGCAGAATAAAACAGAACACAGGCTTCTATGTCTCTGACCCCAGCATTGAGATGTACAGGGGTCCACAGACACAAACCCTCTAAGGGGCCTGGGCCTCTAAGAAATACCTCCTTCTGAAGAGACATTTTCTCTTTGGACGCCAGGCTATCCCTAAATTAGGTGAAGACTGTAGGCCTTCATGTGATCTTGCAGCCCTGCTAATGCTGCATCTACTGGGACACGCGCTACACTCAGTCTGTAAGGACGCTACACTCAGTCTGTAAGGACGTGACTGGCTTTTAATGATACGACGTTGAAAGGCAAGGTGGGTGGCCTGGGAGGGTGTGGCCCAGCCATGGTCCTCTGTAGGAGAATGACTCCCTCTTCAGCCCTCAGGCCCTCTCCCTGGGGGGCCTGGCATAATGTGACCATCATTCCAGGGATAGCTGTTAAAGTCCACCAATAGAACTGCTGTCCCTCCCCAACTAGACCAGGTCAACCCAGCCGCTGCGGGGGCCCAGGCCTGCAGGGACACCTCCACTGTCCACGCTTGCTCCCAAAGCTCCCTCCCGATCCACCTGGAAGTTGGGAAGGCTAGAACCATTCTCACCACTAGGTCCCTTCCCACCAGGGACCCTCCCCCTTCCTCTGGACAGGCTCTAGGCCTGATGGGAAAGGGCTTCAAAGCTTGTCTGGTGTCCCTTCCATGGTCTGGAAATCAGTGCTCTCCACAGGGAAGCCTGTTCAGCAGAGGAAGCAGAGGCTGCACATGGCTTCACCACCAGAACTAGCAGAACAGTCTTCTACCCAACCAGCACCATTAGATACACAAAGACCCAAGTAACGTATGCACGGGGCTCTGAGACCACAAAGGGCTGCTGGCACCTAGAACAGTACTGTGGATAATAAAGGCAACATCCCAGTATTTTCAAAGGAACACCTGCATTTCAAAACCTTGGATTACTGAGAGTTTTTTAGGACACAGTTATTCACCGATAATTAAGGGCTTGTTGCGTGTTTAACGGTAATGAAACCAAAACAGCACAAGGAATGTCCTGCTGGGTTCCGGAAATGCTGCTGAGACTGAATGCTGACTCCCTCCCACCCTCGCCAGGCTCCCGGGAGTCTGTGCGGACCATGGGGAGGAAGAACTCCCTGGGGAGACACACATTCTCCAGCTGGTCTCCCGACTCGGGTTTTGGCTTTCGGCTGCTGCATGAGACCCAGCCTCCCTTGGACCCCAGGCCAGCTGTAGCGGGTGTGCGCTGGGCTCCTGAGCTCAGTGGCCTTAGGGCTCATGGATTTGTCCACCTGCCCCAGAGGGAGGAGTCTGAGGTTTCAGGGTTGGGTGAGGGAACCCAGGTGCGGAGGCCTGGGTGGCAGTGAGTGTGCAGGTAGTTCGCTCAGATTGAAATAAGCATGCCTAGTGGTGCAGGGCCACAGGAGGGGGTGGGGGTGGGGATGTCCAACGCCCCTTCCTGCACCTGCCATTCAAGGCCTACAGTGGCCTTACATCCCTCCCACCACCAACATCCACCTGCTCCAATGGCTGCCTGTGCTTCCCTCCGGCCCCCTGGCCACTCTGCTCCTTGTCCCAGGTACAAGCCGTGTGTGGCAGGCAGGTAGACCTCCTAAGAGGGTCCTGAGTGTATACCTTTCCCCCAGCTACTCAATCAAACATTAACCTAAGAACTCCTGGGAAGGGATTTTGCAAATATAATTAAACTCCAAATCAGCAGACTTGAAGAGAGGAAGAGTATTCAGGGGGGCCTGATCCAATCACACGAGCCCCCTAAATCCGGGGCTGGAGGTAGAGACAGCGTTGCTGGCCTGAAGAAGGAGGGGTGCGGGCAAGGATCCTGGGCGGCCTCTAGAGGTTGAGAGCAATGCCTGGTCAACGACCCACAAGGGAAAGGTGCTTCCGTCCTACAACTGCAGGAAGTAAGTTCTCCAACAACCAATGAGCTTGGGGTCAGGTTTCGTCCCCCAGAGCCTCCGGACCAGAACTCAGCCCAGCCGACACCTTGATTTCAGCCTCCTCCTATACCGAGCAGGACTTCTGACTTTCAGAACTGTGAGACGATAAACGGGCATCGTTTAAAGCCACTCCATTTGTAGTTATTTGTTACATGGCAATAAACCACTAACACATGATGCTTCTACTGCCTCTGTGCTTTTGCTCACACCGTGTCCCTCACCCAGAGTCACCTTCCCCTTCCCTCCACCTGCCAAATCTCGGGGTCCTAACACTCATGGAGTGCTAGAACGTTAGAGCCAACAGGCAATTAGCCCAACGGGCAATTAGCTTTAATAGCGGCCAGTGGGCAAAGGATGCACCCAGCCTCGGCCTAGGGGCATGGCTACGGCGACCCCTAATAGCAGGAAAGGCTAATGTGTACTGAGCCTGTATCGTGGGCCAGGCACTCTCCTCAGCACTCCACATGCCTTCGTCCACTTACCCCTCACCATAACGCTATGTAATCGATATAATTATACTCCTTAGAAGAGAAGACTGAGGTTCAGAGAGGTTAAGTAACTTGCCCAAGTTCTCACAGCAGAGCTCCAGGTCCAGTGACTCCCCATTGCCTCTTCATCCCACCTCCTGGCAGCCTGCTCAGGCCCTCAGGACATCTCCCACTTCGCCCTTCCTCAATGCCCTTTGAAAGCCCAGGGAATCCCTCAAGTGCTGTGTGTGTGTGTGTGTGTGTGTGTGCGTGTGCGTGTGTGTGCGTGTGCGTGCGTGTGCGTGTGTGTGCGTGTGTGTGTGTGTGAGTGCGCGCGCATGTCTTAACCCCCACTGGGCTGCAGGCTCTAGAGAGCTGGGCCCTGTGCCTAGCTCAGTGCAGGATCCTGGCCTCAGGGGGATGGGATGATAAGGCTGGTGTCCAGAGAGGGCTGAAAAGGAGCCGCCTGCAGAAAAAAGCCAGTACCTAAGGCCGCACCTATTATTCCTCGAAGACTTAAGATCTTATCACAGGCTTCTGGCCCACATCACAGGTACAGGCAGAGGGCTGGCTTCCGTAGGAACTAGACAGGAGCATTTCCAGGAGGCGCGGCCCGCAGCAGCAGTCTCTGTCCTGCTCTGCTGGGCGCTCCCAGGCTCTTGCGGGTCTGTCACGGGGCCACACCACCGTCCTGTCAGGGAGCCCAGGGGCAGAAATCACCCCTCACTGGCTCACTGAGGAAAGAGACCGGCATTGAGACACACTGCCACCCTGGAGAATTTTGGTGCCCAGAGAGAGAAGGAGCATGCCCCACACTGGCCACTTGCCTTGGAGGCCCCCTCCTACTCCAGTCACTGCTGCCCAGTCAGATTCAACATGTAGCCTGACAGCACCTCCCCTCAGCTGCCCTGAGCGCCTTCGGCCCAGCCTCCTCTGACACACACCAGCAGTGCCTGCAGGAGCCCACCTGGCACCTGGAACCTGCATCCTAGAAGTGGGAGGAGCTGACAGCCCCTGGGGCAGACCTGGACGGGGACAAACATTCCCTTACGGTCCTTCAGCGGGTCCCAGTGGATGGCCCGGCTGCCCACAGTGGCGACCAGATCCATAATGCCCCTTTGCCAGCTCTCCCTCCTTCCGTGTTACTCTCCTCAGGGACTCCTGTTCTTGGGGTACTTCTGGGAACTCTGCTTTCTGAGGGGGAACCGGGCTAACATGTCACTTGGGCTCATTTCTACATCCTAGAATGAGCCCCAACCGGGGTTCAGGTCCCTCCTTCAGTAGAAAAGACCCAAGTTTTATCTCTTTAGCAGAGAAGAGGGAGGAGGGAAAGAGAGGGAGTGCAGCTACGTTATCCGTCTCCTTGGCTGTCGGTCAGGCATTCAATCCCCCAGTTTCTATAGGGGTGAAATACATATAGCACAAAACGTACCACTGTGACCATTTTCAAGTGGACAACTCAGTAGCATTAAGTCCATTCACAATGTTGTGTGGACATCACCACTATCTATTTCCAGAACGTTTTCATCATTCCAAACAGAAGCCCTGCGCCCACCAAACAACCCCCCATCCCCCATCTCAGCCCCTGGCAACCACTCTACTCTCTCTCTCCTGAATTCGGCTCTTCAATGTGCCTCATTTTGGTGGCGTCATACAATATCTACCCTTTTGTGACTGGCTTATTTCATTCAGAATGTTTTCAAGATTCATGCAGGTTGGAGAGCGCGTCACAATTTCACACCGTTTTATGGCTGAATAATACACTGTGTTACAATAACACACTGTATGTATGAACTACAACTTGTTTATCCATTCATCCATCAGTGGACATTCGGGTCGTTCCCACCTTTGGCTATTGTGATTAATGCTGCCGTGAACATGGGTGTACAAGTATCTGTCTGAGTCTCTGTTTGCAATTCTTTGGGGTATAAGCTTAGAAGTTCCACCGCATTCTTAAGGTAAAAAGAGTGAGGAGGCACAGAGTAAACTTTCAGGCTAATGGAGACACAGGGAAATAAAGGGATGCTTTCCTCCAGGACTTGTTCTGCTCCCTTCCTGCCTGTGCTTTGGGGTCTCCTCCTGGCTCCGTTTCTCATTCACAGGAAGATCAGGATGGGAAACCCCCAAACAGCTGGGCTGCTGGCTAAGCTGAGAGCCAGCAAGAGGAGCTTATGTTTTAATGATCAGTGAAAGTGATAAGGGGGACGGGACCAGAGGAGGAAGAAAGAGAGGAGAAGGTGGAAGAGGAGAAGAGACACCTCCCCTGGCTGCAGCCATCCAGGATGCAGCATGCAGAGCTGAGTCCAGATCCCAGGAACACGCCCTGCAGCCTTCCTGGCCCCCCTCCTCGTCCCGCCCTGCCCCCATTCCCTGCCAGGTGACGGATGCCGAGGAACAAAAGGGCAGACAGCAGGAGTGGGAGAAGCGCTGAGGCCGCACTTTGCTGTAAAGGGCAGGCAGCCCAGAGCCTGCAGGAGGGAGGGCGGGGCCTGGGTGGGCACAGCTGAAGGAGGGGCACGGAGGGGCTGAGGCTGCAGAGCGGTGTGGCTTCCTTGGGAAACCAGCACTCGGCAAAGGTGCTTCAGCTGACACGGCGGGCTCTGCCTGAGGTCAGGAATCTCGCTCCCCCCATCCTCTGGGCCTGCCCGCCTTGCATCCTTCGTGGGGCTCACAGCGCTACACCGGGGGCCAGAGGTCTGGAGGAAAAGGTAGGGCCCAGAGACAAGAAGCTGGAACTGTCCCAGCCCTCTGAGCATCCTTTCCCACCCGCCCAGTGACAAAAGGCATTAGCAGCGGCAAATGTAGCCAATCCCCTTAAGAACAGCCAGGCATTAGAGGCGGCACCTCCTCCCCCAATCCGCAGGACCAATTCCATGACCTGCCAACCAGATGAGACTCCTCTGTTTCGCTGCCTGCTAGCTCCTTCCTGGGGAATCCATCATTCCGGGCCCTGAAAGGGCAGCCCCACGCCCCTCACCCTTCCTCGGACCCTTTCCCCTCAGGCCCTCAGCACACAGCTCAGCTGGGACCTCAGAGAGGAAGCCCAGGGCTCATTTTTCGGCTTTCCGTAAGGGGCCCGGCCACCTGGCCCACAGGCCGGCTGCGGGGAGCTGTGCAGTGCAATAGGGGGCTCGCTCTGGGCTCCTGAGATCAGTGGCCTGGGGACTCATGGGTCTGTCCATCCAGCCCAGCAGGACAGCAACTCCGCAGATGGATACAGGCACATCTGAGCTGTAGGTGGGCGGCAGGGCCCCGCCAGTCAGCGGCGCTCCCCTGGTGCTGAATCGCATCCACCCACCACATCTCCACCAGCACGGCCTCGCTCCCCCAGCCCGGACCCCCTCCAGCAGTCGCTCCTGGTTACACACAAGGCCCGCCCTTCTCCCCTTCCCTTCCCAACACAGTGCTGGCAACTGCCACCTACACCCAGAGCCTGCAGGAGGGCTCTCTCCTTCGTGTCAGGCAGCCCCCAGGGCAGGACAGGGCTGGGCCAGGCCTCCCGCTTGAGCGTGGGAGGAGAGAGGCCAGTTGCCAGGGGAGGAGGACACCGACAGCCCTCCCTGAGGAAGCCACGGGAACCCCCTTCACAGGGTCCTGCAGCCAACCTTCCCCTCTGAGTTTGGCCCATGCCTCACCTCCTGCATAAACAGGACTCAGGCAGAATGCCTTTCCCCCAAGCCTGCAGCCCTCGGGCCCGGCCACTCGTGTCAGTGCTGGCCTGGGGACTCTGGGCCACGCTGGTGTTCGCCAAAGAAAGCAGGGGGATTCCGGGGAGGCCTCTGTGTACAGGAGCCTCAGGCCCCCAACCACCAGAAGTAGGAAAGTTTAGAAACCCTCAGAGCTGGAGGCGACCTCACACATCAGCATCATTTACCGTCTCAGGAGTCAGGACACCAGGTGTCCTCTACATGTCTGACACCGGTGTAACCCTTGTTACTCAAACATCAGACGGGGGCTTCCCTGGTGGCGCAGTGGTTGAGAGTCCGCCTGCCGATGCAGGGGACACGGGTTCATGCCCCAGTCCGGGAAGATCCCACATGCCGCGGAGCGGCTGGGCCCGTGAGCCATGGCCGCTGAGCCTGCGCGTCCGGAGCCTGTGCTCCGCAGTGGGAGAGGCCACAGCAGTGAGAGGCCCACGTACCGCAAAAAAAAAACACATCAGATGGGGGTTAGCTAGGGCGGTGCTTTTCAAACTGCAGGTCTCGGCGGTTTAGCGGCTGCAAAATAAACTTAGTGTAAGGCAAACTCATGATCTCAGCATTAAAATTATACAACTAAGTTGAAAATTCCAGTGAGTAACACACATTGTAAGTGGAACTATTGTTTCATGGAACTTTTGTCTCATCTAAATACACCATGGAAATGTATTTCTTTCTGTGAGGCGTGGTCAAAAGAGTTTATGAAAAGTGGGCCAGAGCAGTGCTTCCCAAACTTTGCTGTGTGCAGCGATCACACGCAATCTTGTTAAAATGCAGATTCGGATTCAGTGCATCCCAGGTGGGGCCTGAGAGCTGCATTTCTAACAAGCTCTCAGCTGGTGATGTTGCTGCTGGTCAGGGACCTGGCTTGGAATAGCCAAGATCTAGAAAACCTGTCACATCCCTTCTACCCATTATTCAGCTCTTCCACCCTGGCTAGAATATGGCTGGATTCTCCATCCTGATCCCCTGGCCTGCTGGCCAGCTCCCTGGGAGAGGGGCAGTTTCTCTCATGGCCCACTTAGGGCCAGGCGGGACCTCAACAGGCTGAATTAATATTTATTTGTGGACCCTGGGATCACCCACCTCCACCCTGGGCTCTCGGCACCAGGAACACATAACAGCACCTGCTTAGAGTCCCACAGGGCCAAGCTGTGGGTCCAGACATACCCAAATGCTCTCAACAAGCTGGAGGGGCTTCTGAGATCTAAGCCTCATGACCTCAGTGGATCTTAGAGAATCCAGCCCCTTTACTGAGCAGATGAGGACACTGGAGCCCAGAGAAGGGAGGGCCTGCTGGGAGCCACTCGGATGCCTATGGATACAGCCCACCTGTAATGCAGGTCCCCAAGCCCCTGAGAGTCTGCCATCCCCAGAGACCCCCTGCTCAGCTGAGTCACCTCTCCCCTCCCCCAGCGACTGCCAACGTCTTTGGACCCCAAGTGCAGTTCTGCGTTACAGTCATTAACATCTGACAGTTATTCCTAAATAACAGACAACCCCCAAATCATTGCGTCATTTTCACACCCTATTGAACCCTCACTCCATGCAGGGCCCTGAGCCAAGCCCTGTGGACCTTTCAGGGTTTCCATGGAGAGACCAATGGGCCCGGGCCTTGCCGCTCTCTCCCCAGAGCAGCCTCTAGGAGTAACTGAGGAGCTGGACTGGTTTTCACAGTGAGGGCTCAGGCCACTGGGACCCAAGAAGACAGGAGAGACGCTGTGAACCCTTCTCTCTTCAGCATGCCCACCGCGGTAGCACCTGGAGAGGCACCTGAGAAGGGGGGCACGGGGAGAGGGACCCATAGCAGTCCATGCACAGGACACACTCCATCAGATTCCAGGCTCCCGACTGGGACTTCCTCTGGAGAAAACATCCTGAAACAGTCACTGCCCCGACCCTGCAGAGGCCTCCGCGCCAGCAGACGAGCCCGGACCAATGGGCAGAAGGGCATCGAGGGTGGGCTCTTGAGGTCCAGCCCTTGCATTATCCCTGGACCTTCCTGCCGTCCATATCTGCCCTCCCCTCCAGCCCCCGGGGTCACCAGGAGCCTCCACCAGGCTCCAGGGCCAGACTCCCCAGCCGCTCCCCCGGCTGAGCACAGACTGCTTCCTGACACCTTCACGCCCCCCCTTGCGCTGTCACCCAACTCTTATCCTGCTCTTGAATTTTTTATGGGTTTTTATCTTGTCTTGACAAGACTTCATGGTCTTTCGGGGCCCCGCTTCATCCGATACCTCTCACCGTCCCAAGCCCTGACGGCAGACGGGCCTCCGGCTCCCCAGACCCCTCCCACCCAGTCCAGCATGCTCCTTCCCCGGGAGTGGGCCTCCCAGCTCCCCTGCCCACTGCTGCTGGGCCCAGGCTCCCCGCCAGTCCCCTCCCAGCTCTTAGAACATTACAGCCAAGGGTGCTGGAGGTGGACCTGTCCCATCCCCCGCTCCACCAGCCTCCAGGGTCACCTGGTCCCAGAACCAAGACTCCAACTTCTTCCCACCACATTCTAGAGCTTCCTTAAGGCAATTTACCTCAACAGGTACTGAGCACCTGCTGTATGTCGTGCCCCACAGGCTCGAGGGGCAAGGAAGTCACAGGCCTCAGGGTCACTGGCTGGCCAGCCCCATCCTTGGCTGGGGTCAGGCCGCTTCCTCCCTGCCTCCTACTCCTAAGATAGGGAAATGTGATGATTCTGGGTTCCAATGCTGGCTAAACCAAGCTCTGTAACCTTGGGCAGGCCGTTTCCTCATCTTTAAAGTAGTCTGATGATAAAAGTACCATCTCATAAAATGTTGGGAGGATTAAGTGAAAACGCATGAGAAGTGGAGCGTGTGGGCCCCGCCACCGGCCTTGAAAAGCTTCTGAGTTGACGGACAGAGTGGAAACTCACTCGGAGAACGCCGGAAACAGAGCCCAGGGGTGTCCTGCTCTGAACCCGGCGATGCACCTGGGAGAGCACCTCAGGTGAAGGCCACAGAGCTCCTCCAAGCCCGGTGGCCCAGCACCCAGGCCTTCCTTCTCAGGTGACACTCTCCCTCCAGTGTCTCCCTCGGGGTAACCAGGGTCCCCAGTCATCTTGCTCCCTCCTGGCAACAGCTTCCTGAACCAACCCAGCTGGAGCGGTGACAGTACCAAGTGGTTTCAGAGACACTGGCGGGGGTCTCGGAAGCCTGTCCCTTGGGGGGCTGTGACCCTGTGGGCCTGTCTCACGGCTGGGAAGATAGAGCAGGCTCCGGGAACTGCATCCCTTCCCTCTCCCCTCCCATTCTCCAGGACCCCTCGATCAAGCCCACCTCTGGACGCCACCCTGCCTACCCCAGCTCACCGTGACCTTGTCCCTCAGAACACCCACAGGAGCTGCTCACTGGGCCCTTCGGCCTCTGTCCCCTGCCACCTTGGATGACCAACACTTCCCGCACAGGAGCATAAACACAAAGCAGAGACTGCAAATGCTCATTAGGGGCCATGTCAGGACCACAGTGTATTTCGTTTGGTCTGTCCTGTATTTTTTAAATATTCAAGCCAATTTTATAAACCAAAAGATTTCACGTAAAAATCCACATTTCTGATTTTCTTGAAAGACTGTGAGATCCAGCAATATTGGCCTGCCTCCCAACATTACAAGTGTCAGCTAGAGCTAAGCAGGGCTGAGCCCTTCAGACAGGGCACGTGATCACCAGTTCTCCACAGACCCCAATGCTCCCTAATGTCTCCCCACGGCCTACAGCCATCACTCTCACGCGGCTGCACTCACTCACATGTTACCTGCCTGGCCCTCACAGACATCCGCATTTGAGACCCCGCCCCCACTACAAGAAAGAAACTGTAGGTGGTCTATGACCACAAAAATGAAAAGTGTCCCTAAGAACTTGGAAATCAAGAACAAGGACTGTCCCCGGGGAGTTACAATGTGAAATCAGTACGTGACAGTCCAAAATAGAAATATGCAAGGTCACTGCAAAGAGGGAGGTTTCCGGACCAGCAGGACACTACCCTAACCTGGTTGAAGACAGGCCACAGAGCTATTATAGGGAGATTGTGTCACCCTGCAGGGATTGCAATGACAGAAGGCAGTGTACCCCCAAACTCTGTCCAGGGAAAGGGGTGCCCCTCCTGGGTGTCTTGAGGGAGGTCCAGGTAAAAGGACAGGGCTGTCCCACTGCTCCCTATGATGCCTCCACCACACTCCAGCTCAGCCCTGAAGTGGTCTGAGGGGCTGCCTCCTTCCTCAGCTGAACTACAGGCTCTTAGAGGCCGAGGACGTGTCTGCTCATCCCCTTGTGCCCTGGGAGCCAGACCTGAACCCACTGTAGACTTTCAGTTCATCATTGAGTATTTGATGCTAGATTTCCAGAAATTAGAAAATGGACAGCAGGTAACTGCTGCTCTGTCCCTTTGGTATTAACACACAGGCAGCTGCTGGCTGCTGGTAGGAGAGACGGGTGGCGCGTTAGCAGTGGAATCACCTGGTACAGTAGCTGGGGGTGGACCCCTGTTCGGCTGAGTAGCCTGCATGTATCACACACAATGCTTGAGGCCCACTGGACAGCAACCACAGGAATCTCGAACTCGATCCGGTGCCCAGGCTCTTATCACTCTCCCTGCATTCCTCCAGGAACCACAGGCAGAACTGAACAGCAAGAGCCCAGGAGTGTAAAAACCACAGAAAATGGAAGACCAGACCCCTGATTCCTGGAGTGGCCTCCAGGTCCGGAGCCAGCACACCCATGCTGCCCCTGACTTTGTTTGGAGGACGCCCAGAGGGCTGCTCAGGGCCAGCTGCCTTTGACCTTTACTGAAGCAGGAAGGCAAACCATCAAGACTGTATTCCCCACAGATCGCTGGTTTCCAAACTACTTTCCTCTAATACCATACTTATCTTTCAAATTAAATTATACACGGCTGAGGGGCTTCCCTGGTGGCACAGTGGTTGAGAGTCCGCCTGCCGATGCGGGGGACACGGGTTCGTGCCCCGGTCCGGGAAGATCCCACATGCCGCGGAGCGGCTGGGCCCGTGAGTCATGGCCGCTGAGCCTGCGCGTCCGGAGCGTGTGCTCCGCAACGGGAGAGGCCACAACAGTGAGAGGCCCGCGTACCACAAAAATAAATAAATTAATTAATTAAAAAAAATTAAATTATACACGGCTGCCCAGCTGCCCCGATATAGAAAAGATAACAGCCAGCATTTATTGAGCATTTACTATGTGCGAAACCCTGTGTTAAATGCTTGTCACATATGACTTTAATCCTCAAGACAATCCTATAATGTAGGCACCTTTTTGTCCCCACTGTACAAATTAGGAAACCGTGGCAGAGAGGAATTGCCCAAGGTCATCTGTTAAGAGGCTAGCTGAGTCAGGACTTGAACCCAAACAGAGGGGCTCCAAGATACAGTTACTCTGATTAAACAGAAGCCAGGAGCCCAGAACTCCACCCACTCAACGTGCCCATCCTTGCCCAACATCCCCCATGAGCTGCTGTTCCCCATGGTCACTTCTGAAGTGGGCCCTGAACTGCTCCAGGTCAAGGCTTTGTGCCTTTCACAGGATAAGAGAGTAAGCTACCATCAGATATGAACCACTGAATCAGATCTGAAATTATCTGTCCAGGCTTGGGAGGGGGCTCTGGGCCTCCTGCCCTTGGGTCTGCGCAGCCCAGCACCATCCTGCCAGTCGCCTCTCAATCACCCTGTGCATGAGGGAGACAGGTGTGCGTCACTACTTCCCTCTTACACATGGGGACCCTGGAGCAATGTGCCTGTGCCTTAGCGACAGGAAGGACTGCAACCCAGGTGTCCTGACTCCAGCCCTGGGTGTCTCCCCAGGACCAGTAGCAGCTCAGAGTCCCACTGCTTTGTGGCACGAGCCAATAAATCACTGACTGTTCCCACCAGCTTGTGCTGTGATGGGGCAGAAGCTCTGAGGGATGAAGAGGAAAGGGACTGGATGGAAGGGATGAAAGTCCTACGTGATACAGGGACTTCTTCTGGAGAGAGGGCGTGGGAAAGCCAAGTTCTGCAGACCACAGACATCTGCTGGCTACGGCTGTTACCTTGTAGAACATGGAGCCCAACTACTGAGATCTCGGCAATGACAGCCACACCAGAGATGAGGGCTGCTGGCCACGGCCATGTTGAAGGCTCAGGTACAGGAGTTTTCCTGGGGTTGGTTTCCCCCAGGTATTTTCTCTCTGGGACACGTTGAGGTCACATAATTAGGGAAATAGGCAGCCAGGAAATCTGACCTCCAGATCACTCCCATTGGAACCCACTAGAGTGTGTGTTCTCGTGGACGTGATCATTTTGTCTCTCCCATCAATATACTTCCAGGGCCCCGCACAAAGTAGGATTCCACAGAAGATGGATGGAAGGACTGTGGGCTCCCGGTGAGAGGGCCACTGTGACCTAGGAGCTCTCCCTGGGGGCTAGAGTGGGGCAGCTGCAGCAAGGACTCCCGGACGCAGCCAGATGCCTTGCAGAGAGGAGAGAACCCACCTGGCGGCAGGTCCCAGATGGCTGCTCTTATTAGGCCATCACAGTCATTGGGCTCTATTTCCCATTAGCCCTGCAGTTAATTTCCCTCACTAGAGTGTGGTAGCAGCAGATCACCTCTTTACGGGCACACAGCAGGAGCAGTCTGTAGCCAGTTACAGCCACAGGGAACAGGCTGAGTGGTTAACTGGTAGATAATTAACCGAGAAATTCCCCACAGCCCTCTGCAAACTCTGCTGAGATGGGAGAAGGGGATCTGCAAAGCCAGAAAAGGGCCTCCACTGGCTCAACAGTCAACGGATTTCACTCCAGAATCCTGGGAGCTTAGAAGTAGAAAGGCCCTTACAAATCACTGAGTCAACTGTGGGTGAGGATGTGGAGAAACTAGAACCCTCATATGCTGATGGTGGGAATGAAAAATGATGCAGCTGCTTTGGACAACAGTCTGGTAGCTCCTCATATGATTACACATAGGGTTAATATAAGATCCAACAATCCGATTCCTAGATATATATATACACACACACACACACACACACACACACACACACACACACACAACCAAGAGAAGTGAAAATACGTGTCCGTACAAAAACTTGTACATAAATGTTTTTATTATTATTTAATTTATTTATTTATTTTTAACTTTTGGTTGCGTTGGGTCTTCATTGCTGCATGCAGGCTTTCTCTAGTTGCGGCGAGCGGGGTCTACTCTTTGTTGTGGTGTATGGGCTTCTCATTGCGGTGGCTTCTCTTGTTGCAAAGCACAGGCTCTAGGCACATGGGCTTCAGTAGTTGTGGCACGTGGGCTCAGTAGTTGTGGCTGGCGGGCTCTAGAGTGCAGGCTCAGTAGTTGTGGAGCATGGGCCTAGTTGCTCCGTGGCATGTGGGATATTCCTGGACCAGGGCTCAAACCCATGTCACCTGCTTTGTCGGGTGGATTCTTAACCACTGTGCCACCAGGGAAGTCTAGTACTATTACTAATAATAGCAAAAACATGGAAACAACCCAAATGTCTGACAACTGATGAATAGATAAACAAAATGTGGTATATTCAGGCAATGGAATATTATTCGGTCATAGAAAAGAATGAAGTCCTGATACATGCTACAGTGTGGATGAACCTTAAAAACATTGTGCTAAGTGAAAGGCACAAAAGACCGTAGATTACACAATTCCGTTCTTATGAAATGTCCAGAATATGGAAATCTATAGGGACAGAAAGTAGATCAGTGGGTGATTAGGGTGTGCGGGTGAGGGGATGGAACAGGTGGGCAGGAGGGCAATAGTTAAAGGGTATGGGGGGTTTCTTACTGAGGTGATGAAAGTGTTCTAAAACTGACTGTGGTTGTCCATATCTGTGATTATACTGAGAAGCATTTAATTGTAGACTTTAAATAGGTGAACTGTATGGTATGTGAATTATATCTCAATAAAGTCTCTTAAAAAACTAGTGTATTTACACAAGTTGGTCCCAAGATAATTGCCTTGGGTTCGAATCTCTGGCTGAGTAGCTTAGAGACCTACCCAGAGAAAACTATAGCTGTGAGAATCAACTAAGACTATAAGTGAATAGAAGAATTTCAACAAAAAGCCTAAAAAACTGAGTCCAGATTCCCCCTAAATCTGACAGAAATGTTTGCAGCTTCCCTAGAAGGGATTCTGCTGCTTCACCAAAGATAGAATGCATCTCCTGGTGCAGCTCCATTCATCTATCCATTCATCCATTCTTCCATCCATCCATCCATCCATCCACTCCATCCACCCACCCACCCATCCATCCATTCACCCATCCCTTCATCCATTTATCCATCCACTCATCCATTTATCTGTCCATCCATCCATCCCTCCATCCATTTATTCATCCATTCATCCATTTATCCATCCATCTACCCATCCATCCATCCAACCATCCAACCATCCATCCATCCATCCCTCCATCCATTTATCTGTCCATCCATCCTTCCATCCATCCATTCATTTAATAAGTACCTACTCAAGTTTGATTTTAGGTGTTAGGATCAAACAGGAAAGTAACCAGGCAATTGATATCATGAGTTAAGTGTTGTGGGCCACAGAGGTGCAGCACCAACACATGGGATGAATGTTATTTTTATTAGTTTGTTCTAACTGACCAAAAAATGCAAATAAAACTACTAGATATTAAAACCAGGAGAATCCTTAGAAAGCCAAGTCGTCAATTCTAAGAGCCACCATTATTTTATAAGTCACAAAGAAAAGAAAAAAATGCTGCCAATTAAACTATGACATAATGCCTTAATGACAAGCCTGCACGCAGACAAATTGGTCACACGAGCCTCACATAGCTTTGCGGTGGTTTCATCTCTTCTGAGGGATTTGGAAATTCCTCCTGCCTTTGGTGGCACGCATGAGACTGATAATTCCTGCTGTTTTACAAGAAAGTATGAAATTGCAGTTCTTCCCCCAACAACAAATATTTGTTTTTCTAATATCAAATCAATGCCCCACTACTGCTTCCATGTCCCTCTGTGTACACAGTAACATTTGGTATCAATAATAAATTATAGTGAGATCTTTTGGAAGACATTTTGAGTGCCAATCCACTTAACAGGTGGATGACCAACGACACACCCAATTCAACTGAGGTCATGACAGTCTGAACAGCAGGACCACGTTCACGCCTGCTCAGGCAATGACAGCTATGCCACGTGACACACCTGCCATGTGGCTAGCAGCCATCAATAGTAAGATGTACCCTGATTTCAGAGATATTAACATGTGGGGGGAAAATCATGTCTCCTAGAAGCAATGAAATGGTCAAGTCATTCCCTCATATTACAGATCAGGAAACAAAAGCACTGTGACATGACACATCCCAAATCATGGAGCCAGGACTAAAACCCTTACTAGTTGAGATTTGTGCCAGTGTGTTTCCTTTTTACTCCCTCAGGCCCCCTCCAGGAGACTGCCATCTCTAAGCTTCTCTTACATTTTCTTGCTTAAAAAAACCCAAAACATGCAACTAGAGATATCATACTAAGGGAAGTCAGAAAGAGAAAGACAAATCCCATATGATATCACTTATATGTGGAATCTAAAATATGGCACAAGTGAACCTACCTACAAAACAGAAACAGACCCTTAGACATACAGAACAGACTTGTGGTTGCCAAGGGGGAGGGGGGAGGGAGAGGGATGGACCGGGACTTTGCGGTGGTAGATGCAAACTATTACATTTAGAATGGATAAATGACAAGGTCCTAATGTATAGTACAGGGAACTATATTCAATATCCTGTGATAAACCATAATGGAAAGGAATGTAAATATATATATATGTGTGTGTGTACAACTGAGTCACTTTCCTGTACAGCAGAGACTGGCACAACATTGTAAATCAACTCTACTTCAATAAAAAACAACAACGAGGGCTTCCCTGGTGGCGCAGTGGTTGAGAGTCCGCCTGCCGATGCAGGGGACGTGGGTTCATGCCCTGGTCTGGGAGGATCCCACATGCCGCGGAGCGGCTGGGCCCGTGAGCCATGGCCGCTGGGCCTGCGCGTCTGGAGCCTGTGCTCTGCAACGGGAGAGGCCACAAGAGTGAGAGGCCCGCGTAATGCAAAAAAAAAAAAAAAAAAACAACAACGAAAAAAAAGCAAACAGTCTTTTAGAGCATACCCAACAATAAGATGAACATATCTGTACAAACAGTCATAGTCCTACAAGCCCATGAAGATGGGCTCATTCCAATGCCATCTAAGGGACCATGTTAAACGTGCATGTAGGCAAAGAAGGACCATTAATTTACAGCTGCCAGGAGACTGCATTTCCACTCCCCACAGGCTGGTCCCCAGGCTGCCATCCAACAATATTGTGCCATGTTTATAAATGAAGGTGGCCAGGTGTTTTTCTCAGAGTTACACACTCTCCCTATAAGTGGGGGGCCCCGGAAGACAGCTTCTCCATCAGATCGCCTATAAGAGTCCAGAAACGGCCTTGCTGAGCCTGATGTGAGAAATCACTGTGTCTATTGCATGCAGACAGAATATGCGAGCTCAGGAAACTGCTAAATTAATTCTCAATATCTAACCGTGCTGCTCGCATCCTGGCAGTATATGTGGCTTACAGGGTACTGGATCAGGATGGGGAAAAACACATTTTTCTTTTGTGAGCCTGGGATTGCAGAGCTGGCCCCTTGACATGAGCACAGATTAACGCGATCAAGTCCTCTGTGCTTCAACAAAAAAGTCCTTTTTCTTTTCCTATAGCTGGATTAAAGAACAGGCCTAAAGCCTTCAAGGTGAGGACAGATCCAGTTAAAGAGAGCTGAGATCTACTTCCCCGAGTGGAAGACCGAAGCCTGAAAACTGAGCCAGATATGGGCCTGCCCAACAAGGATGAGGACAGCGGCCAGTGGAAACAGCCAGTCCACGCGGCTGACAGCAAGGAGGGCACTGCTCGGATTTCAGCAAGAGTCACAGCCTCACCAGGGACACCAGTGTAAAACGGAACTAACATGAGATAAGCTGCCTTGGGACTGATGTAACGGGAGGCCACTCAGGGCTGGAATACTGGGGAAAAAGGAAAGAACTAGTTACGGTGCAAAAGGTAACGAAGAATTTGTGCATCATCCAGCACTGTCCAAGGGAGAAAAAAGCATCCAACGTTCCAGTCTATTTGCAGTGCCAAGCCAGGAACACAGCTGCAGACATCGAGCTGTCAGAGCTCAGAGGGAATATCCATTCAGGGCACCCCTGTGCCCTTGATTCTGGCTCTACCCTCGACTCAAAGCACAACAAACACCTGCCACTTCCTCAGCGCGTGCCAGGCGCTGTGCTAGAATCCGGGTAGCAGGTGAGACGTGGCTTCTGCCCTGAGGATCTGCCAGGGTGGCAGGCAGAAGATGGCACAGAGTAGGAATTCCTGTCAGGAGCCACAAAGACGCCGGTACAAAGGCACACACGGGAGTCAGCACAGAGTAACTGGTGGGCAAACATACTGCACGACCTCCAGGAAAGTACTGAACCCCTGGAGCCTCAGTCTCCCCAGCAGATTAAAAACCCCACTTGACAGGGCAGTTGAGAGGATTATATAAAAATGTATAAAATTAGCACAGTCCCAGGCAAACAGTTAGCAATCAATATATGATGCATATACTTGATGTGCTCATTTCAGAATCAAACATGCACTAGAGGCTCAATAAACAATGGCGATTAATAATTTGGGTGATCGTTTCACAATATATACAAGTATTGAATCGTTATGTTGTACACCTGAAACTAACATAATGTTATATGTCAATTATTCCTCAATAAAAACAAACAAACAAAAAAACCCAACAAAACAAAACAAAAATAATGATAATTTGTGCGGGAGAGAAGGTCAGGGAGCACCTACCTTGAGTGACCCTGGAGGAGGATGGGAGGTCCGCTGGGTGGGGGAGGGGAGAGGCCCCAAGTGCAGGGACCGCATCACCGAGGCACCACCAAGCCTGTGTACTATCCCGTGAGGCCTTGACCTCCTCTAGGGCCAGGGCCACGCCACTGCCTCCTCTCACGATGACCACAGCAGCCAGCCCAGGCAGCTGGGCACAGCACAACTTGCTGCATGAAACAGCTCCCAAGGGCTTCCCTGGTGGCACAGTGGTTGAGAGTCTGCCTGCTAATGCAGGGGACACGGGTTCGAGCCCTGGTCTGGGAGGATCCCACATGCCGTGGAGCAACTGGGCCCGTGAGCCACAACTACTGAGCCTGCGCGTCTGGAGCCTGTGCTCCGCAACAAGAGAGGCCGCGATAGTGAGAGGCCCGCGCACCGCGATGAAGAGTGGCCCCCGCTCGCCACAACTAGAGAAAGCCCTCGCACAGAAACAAAGACCCAACACAGGAAAACTAAATTAGTTAATTAATAAACTCCTACCCCCAACATCTTCTTTTAAAAAAAAAAAAAACAGCTCCCAAATCCTCATTCCAACCCACCGGGCAGAAGGAGCTGAGGAGTAGGGGCTGGCCTTTGCCCCCATGTACAGTCATGGAGGCAGGGACAGGAAACCAGTTCTTCCCAGGCCTGCAGGCCATATGACCACCATGCTGGGCCCAAATGGGCGTATCAACTCAGCTAAGGTGACCCTCACAGTAGGGACTTCCGAGAAGCTGTCCCAGCCTGGGAGCACCTGCTGGGTCCCATCGCCTCTAGCCGGCATCCCTTCCCTCCCCTGCTCTGCCTGGCAGTGGGAACCCCCGTGTGTGGCCCCAGAGGGAAGATGTGGGTCAGGACCTATGACCCCAAGAGCAGCCTGGGTCACCACTGGCTGAAAGAGTGCAAGACCCCACTTTCCCAATTCATCCTCATGAGCGCTGCTGAGCCACTAGGACGAAGAGTGTGAGCAATCAGTGAGATTATCCGTACAAAGTGCCAGCCCTCAGAGCTGTCACAGGTGAGACAGTAACTAGTGAACCCAGGTGTGTGTATCCGCACAGCCGCTCGCTCAGCCCAGGCATCACACACTCATCTACAGCATCCGTGCTGCTTCCCTGCTGGTCCCAGCTCCCCGCCACCCACGCGCTCCCAAGTAGCAGCTACTAGTGACAGCGCACACCTGTTGTGTGCCAGACACCCTTCTAAGTGCACTTCATGTTTTACTGCATTTAGTGCTCACTCCCACAGATGCTGTTACTGTGTCCATTTGACAGTGAGGGAAACTGAGGTCCAGGGTATTATTGGATGCATTGGTTGTCAACGTGGTGAGCGGCCCTCTTCTGGCCTCACATACGCAAAGTGGACTGGCCACTTTGTGGGTATCACAGGCTGGAAAGCTTTGGGGAACACTATACTGGCTCAGGAATCACCCCCGCAATGAAAGGCTGTGAGGAGGGGCCAGGGCACCCACTTTTCAGAGCCATCACCGCGTTGAGGGTCTCATCCGTCTGCCCAGGACACAGGCGCTGCCCTGCCTCCCGATAATGGGTGTACCTGGCACTGCGCAGACTCTAGAAGGAGGAGGGTCTCCAAATTCCCTTAGGAACTAGCTAGGTGCCCTGTTGACCTGGGCAGTGCAGAGGCCCGGCTGAGCAGGAAAGGAGCTGGCGTGGAGGGGAATAGACTGCTGGGCGCTGAGATGCCATCATACCCAACAACAGAGACGGTTCCACTGGGGCTGCCGCTGGATTTCTTGCCCCCAGGAATTTGTGAAGGACTGTAGCAACATAGGAGTGTTCATGTTGCCACGTTATGGCGGGGGGGGAAACACATTTTTAGGTATGCTAGGATCCCAATCACATGAAAATGCACAAAAAATGACTGCAAACAAGAAATATCCTAAAACATCTCTCAGAGGCAGAATTAGGACTACCTTTTCTGTATTTTCCTCTTTTTTTTCAAAAATAAGCTTTTGGTCTTTTTCTAAGTAAGAAGAAACAAACTTTGGTTTAAGAGAAAAAAAAAGTTGGCTGCAGGGTCCCTCCGGCCTGTTGATCACCAGGTTAGAACGCTGGCTGGGTGGAGCCTCTGCCATCCCAGACTCAGGCGGCTGGTCACGCGGAGGGCAGCCCCCTGCTGCGAGGCACCTGCCACGCGTCAGGCCAGCAGAGCTTTCTGCTGACACCCTTCCGGCAGGGACACTGCCTTATTTGCAAGGCCTTCCCACAGCCATGAGCTGTCTGGCACAGAGGTCATTTTCTTCTCTGGCAATGCACGAGGGCCCCTGCTGGGTGGACAGCATGCTGTCCATCTGTCGCCCTGTGCGTCACCGCTTAATCTAGAAATCTGCTGACCTCGTGCAGAGCCAGAGGTGGGGGAAATGGGAGCACCACTGGGGTTGTTCCCCACCACGCGCCCCCGTCCCTGGGAAGAAGGCTGGGGGTTGGAGGTGGGGACCAAGACATAATCCCCATAAAGCCCTTGTAACTCATGTTGAATGCTTTGGTACAGTCAGTAAACGCCACTGTTTTCATCATTGGCGCTACTATCCTCGCTCATGCTCTGGGTTCCCTCATTACACAAACCTCCCGGCAGTAGATTCTTCTGCGGGCAAAATACCAAAGGGAAATATGTTCTCAAGTTCTGATTTTAACATTTTAAATGCACTGAGATGGCACATGCCTTGATCTCGTTCCCAGCTCCCCTGCTGCCCTATGGGTTCCCTTGTCTACTCCTGCATAGGGTGTGGAGGGCGGGCAGGCGCCAGGCATTTCTGAGCATCATCAGATGGTGCCACATCAGCCTCGGCGCTGACAGGTGCCCAGCACACCTTCCCCCACCTTGCTAATGACATCACACTTCTAACTTCCTTCACACCAAGGCCCCTGAAGCCTTCTTAAACCATGAATGAGCAGAATTTCACAGACTAAATTGTATGGTTTTCATTTGTTCTCTTGTGACTTATTAAGACAACCAAGGTATGAAAAATACTTGTGGTTGCCAAGCAGGAGAAATCTGGAAACGTGGTAAGACCCCAGAACCACCTGCCGATTCCCCAGTCACTTCAGCCGGGGTTTCCCTGCCCCCCATGCTACTTGCCTACCATTTAAGAGCCTGGAGCTTGGTGCATGCCCAGTGGAGGTCTAAGGAATTCGGCTGCAGGGTCCAGGGCCAGACGGTGGGCTACAGAAGCTGAAGCAATGGAATAGGGGGTACAGAGACCCCATCATGGGCCCAGGTGGAGGTAGAGGTCTGTCTGTTGCATTGGTCGTTGGGTCTCCTCATCAGAAACTGCCCAAGTTCACAGGCTCAAGAAGAGAGAGGGCAGCAAGGCCCTCCTCTAGACCAGGGGGCTGAAGCTACATGCCAGGACGTAGGCTGCATCCTTGACTTACTCCTGTCCAGACAACACCTATGCACCCCTCAAGACCCTTCTCCCCAGGACTGGTTTTCTGGTGAGTTATCTGTTGACTGGTCAATTATCCACGCACATGTCTGTTTCCTCTTGGATGTTGTGGGTCCCTCACATCTTTTTCTTCCTCCTTTCCTATTGCCTTGTAGAGAGTAAGTGAGCAGCAAATGGATGTTCAGTGAATGAGGGAGGGAATGAATGAATAAAATCGGCCAGTCGACATATACATTAAACTGCTTCATTCAATGCTTCATCCCACATTGAACTTGCACTTCATCCTTCAATGCTTGACCTTGTTCCACCCACACCGCCCCCTCAGAAGATCAGGAACTGGAAACAGGGCCCACACGACACAAGGAAACCCGAAAACCGGGCTTTACCACCTTCAGGTTGTGGAGCTATGAGAGTGGCAGACACTTCTAGTTGAACCTGTAATATCTAGTCTCTCCTTCCTTACTAACAAAACCCTTATAATATTGAGGGAGACAATGTGCCCAGATAAAAACTACATTTCCCAGCCTCCCTCACAGATAGTAGCAGCCAATGAGATGTAAAACAAAGTTAATGGGTGGGAAACCCTTTAAAGGGACTGACTGAGCCAGCACATGACTTTTGTCCTTTCCACTTTCTCCTCCTTGTGTAGAATGTGGGCATGATGTCTGGAGCTCCCGCAGCTCTCTTAGACTATGAGGCAACTTTGGGGCTAGTAAGTAGCCACCCATTAAGCATGGCAAAGCAGAAAGACAGAAAGACCTTAGGCCCCTGATGGCTACAGAGCGCCCACACTAGACCTGGGTTCCTGCCTCCAGAGTCCTTTTACATGGGAGAAAAAAAAAATCTCTGTGTTGTTTAAACCACTGTTACTTAGGTTTCCTGTTAGAGGCTGCTGTGGTAAGGAACTCCTTAAGATGGGCTTCAGTGACCCTTGCCTCCTGCTTTCCATGCCCTGTGCAATCCCCTCTCGAGTGTAGGCTGGATCTAGAGACCAGCTTCAAACAAATAGAATATGGTAAAATGATAAGATGTCACTTCTGTAATCAGGTTACAAAAGACTGACTTCTGTCTTGCTGACTCTCCACTGCCTTCTCAGCTCGCACACTCTGATGAAGCAAGCTGCCATGTTGGAGAGGCCCATGTGGCCAGGAACTGTGGGCAACCTCTGGCCAACAGCCAGTGAGGAGCTGAGGCCTCAGCCCAATAGCCCCAAGGAACTGAACCTCATCAACAACTGTACCAGCGAGCTAGGAAGCAGATACTCCCGCAATCGACCACAGCCCCAGTCAACACCTCTTCTGCAGCCTTGGGAGGAGACCCTGGAAACAGAGTGTCCAGCCGGGCTAAGCCCAGACTCTAGCCAGCACAAAGCAGGAGATAAATGTGTGCTGTTTGGGGGATAATTTGTTATGCAGCAGTAGAGAACTGACACAGCTGCCAGTCCTGATTCTAACTAAAATCCTGGGCAGGACCCTCCCCTCCTTTGTCTTTCATCCCCTTGTCAGTAAAATGAGAGCATTGGACTGGGGGACCTCGAAGGCAGGCGCCTGCCATTTTAAAATCCCAGAATCCTGGGCTTCCCTGGTGGTGCAGTGGTTAAGAATCCTCCTGCCAATGCAGAGGACACGGGTTCAAGCCCTGATCTGGGAAGATCCCACATGCCGAGGAGCAACTAAGCCCGTGTGCCACAACTACTGAGCCTGCGCTCTAGAGCCTGCGAGCCACAACTACTGAAGCCCGCGCGCCTAGAGTCCATGCTCTGCGACAAGAGAAGCCACCACAATGAGAAGCCCATGCACCGCAATGAAGAGTAGCCCCAACTCGCCGCAACTAGAGAAAGCCTACGTGCAGCAACGGGAGACCCAACGCAGCCAAAAATAAATTAATTTTTTTAAAAATAAAAATAAATAAAAGTACCAATGTAACAAGCAAACAAACAAAATCCCAGAATCCTACAACTTACCCAAGGTCATGCCAAAGAGACCCAGGTCAGTCCATTCCCACATGACTGCTTAGTGCTACTTCTTTTGCTCATTGTGACATGATGCTTCAAGGCAGGGAAGAGAAGCAGGACATCCGGTTTCTTCCCATGCCAAGCACGCAGGGCCCTGCACCTCTCACCAGAGGCCTTTCTCCTCTTGGCTGAAGGGAGGCCGCGGGCCCAGCAAACCCTGGCAGTAACTCTTGATAATCGTCAAGACGGCTCCCGACCAGGGCCTCCTGATGAGAGATGGAGGTGGCTGGGCTAACATACAATCAAGGTTAGCTGAGCACAGAGAGCAAATGGCTTGGCTAAGCCACTGGTTTTCCAGCCTGTTTCCAGCCATGAGCTATGGGTTCATGTGTGTCCCCCAAAGTTCAGACTAACTCCCAGTACCTCAGAATGTCACCTTATTTTAAAACAGGGCCTTGCACTTCCCTGGTGGCACAGTGGTTAAGAATCCGCCTGCCAGTGCAGGGGACACGGGTTCGAGCCCTGGTCCAGGAAGATCCCACATGCAGCAGAGCAACTAAGCCCGTGTGCCACAACTACTGAGCCTGTGCTCTAGAGCCTGCGAGCCACAGCTACTGAGCCCATGTGCCACAACTACTGAAGCCCGCGCACCTAGAGCCCGTGCTCCGCAACAATGAGAAGCCACCGCAATGAGAAGCCTGCACAACGCAACGAAGACCCAACTCAGCCAAAATTAAATAAATAAATAAATTTATTAAAAAAACAAACAAACAGGGTCTTTGCAGATGTAGTTAGTTAAGAGGTTATACTGGTCTCCTTATAAAAAGGGGGAATTTGCAAACATAGACACACACACAGGGAGAATGCCAAGTGCAGATGAAGGTAGAGACATCTACAAGCCAAGAAATGCCAAAGGTTGCCAGGAAGCCACCACAAGCTAGAGGAGAGACACGGGACAGAACCTCCCGCACAGCCCTCGAAAGGAATCAACCCTGCTGACACCCTGATCTTGGACTTCCAGCCTCTGGAACTGTGAAAGAATGCATTTCTGCTGTTTAAACCACTTAGTCTGTGGTACTTTGTTAAAGCAGTCTTAGCAGACTAATACATAATCTGCACATACGCGTGCACACACACACACACACACACACACACACACACACACACGCTCACCCTGGCAATACATTTTGTGCATTACAAAAACATAACCCAAATAGAAATTAAAAGGTAAAAAAATAAATACACATACAAGTTCTAATACTTTCTGCAGGTGGGTGCTTACGCACCCCACCTTGGAGCCCATTAGTTTCAGGTGGCAACGCTGGCACTAACCACCGATGTCCCCCCCAGTCCTTGCAATCTGGAATCCATGATTCTGACCTCGCGCCTCAGCTCCCTAATTGTTTTCTTGCTGAACTTGATGTGTTGGTAAGGACTGTGCTGGGCAGGGTCTGGGTGAGGGCCCGCCCGCTGACTTCCCATGCGTGCTGGGGTCTGCTGCGGGCTGCTGAGGGCACCAGGTGAGGAGGGGCCTCAGGAATGCATTCCTTGGATGTTCTCCTCTTCCCCCTCCATCAAAAATAAACCCTGAGGGGACGCGGATGGAGCCAACTTCAGAGCAGGGCGGGGATGTCTGTCTGTTGCACGTGTCAGGATTTCTGGCTCGTTGCCCTTTGCAGCAAGGTCACGGGAGTCCACGTGGTGTCTCCAGGTGTGGAGGGCAGGGGCAGCCCGGGATGGAGGGAGGCGGGGAGGGAGGGGTGGAGAGAGGCAGCCCGGGAATGTGTGCACGCCCATTCCAGAAGCCCTGCCTGACCTTGCTCAGCCGCCCCGTGGCATCCACGCGCAGCTGCCGTAAATGCCGGTCCCCACACAGGGGGAGCTGTGGCCTCTGCCAGCCTCACCCCAGCAGGTTGGCCAGCTGACAGACCCCAAGGACCCCTCCTCACGCCCCCAACAGCTGTGGAACCCAAGCAAGGGGGCCTTGGCTGCGTAATTCATGGGGCGCCCGGGGAAAAGGAGAATGCAAGCGGAGCCTCTTGTCCAACGTAAGGATTTCAGAACAGCGACAGCCCAGGGATCAGCGAGCATTAACCCTTCTGGGTGTAGGGCCCTGTGTCAGAGCACAGGACACCCACGAAGCCGGCCCACCTGCTGATGAAAGAGGCCAGTCTGCAGCCTCGATGCTCCACACACCAGAGCTGCCAAATTAACTCTCCCCTTCCCTGCCACACATCCCAGGAGTCGGGGAGGTGGGACGGGGTGGGAGAAGGGGGAAGGTCCTGTTCCAGGAGGCCCCTGTGTGCAGAAGAGGTACTCACCTCTTTCGTCTGTGGCATCCAGTTGATGGAAAAGAGTCCCCTAAATAAGGTTTTATAGTAGATAACTGAATGTAGTTACTCAGAAGAAACAATGTGAATGACAATCTAGCGTCCCTCGGCCTGGCCCCAGCCGCAGAGGAGGCAAAGGCATGTTCTCCCCTTGGCCTATCGCCTGTGTCGGTCACCTGCCTGTTTTAGGCCCCTTTGCTACACGTTCAGAACAGAACAATATCTTTTCCCACCTTTATTTTTTCTAACCTCCCAGGGTTGTCAAGAACAAAAATACCAGGTCTAAAATCCAGGAGAACTCTAGACATATATTACTGATACCAATAACGATGACAATAAAGATAATTTCGCTGTGATTGAGTCCTTTCACACGCATGACAAACTTGCCCTTTTCTGCCAAGTCTTCTCCGGAGAAACCCCTGCTGAAATCCCTGCTCCCCGCGAGCACCCTATCGCAGGGCTTCCCTGTGCACCCTGGCCAAGTGCATACTGACCTGAGGGAAGCCCTCCTGCGGCCTCCTGAACGCTGAGAGGTGCCGCGCTCCCGCCGGACACACAGTACCCCAGTCTTTCTGGCCGCTGAGGATTCCCAGGGGGACAAAGACAGAAGAAAACTTTATCGGGCTCATTACAAAAATGTGCTGGCTCATCTGCAGGCAGGATATGGGCTCCAGGCAGAGTGGAGTCGGCCAGCCTGGATGGGCCCCACCTGCTTCCGGGCCTCCCAGCTCCCAGCTGCCCGCCATTCCCTGCTCGCATGGCAGCCAGCCCCTCCAGGATGAGATGACGCCCCCAAAGTTTTGCAATGACTCCCTTTGTTCCTCTACCCCTGGGGCCCCAGGAGCCAAAAGCAGCCTGTGAATGTCAGGCTTGGCTGCTCAGCTGATCAGAGCGATTAGTGCCAGCCACTCCCTGCTAATTGCTGTCCTCAGCAGTGCCAGGCCCTCCCGTCCACTCCTCCGGAGCCCTCTGCCGGCACACAGCCTCCGACTGTTAACAGTGACAGGAGTTGCGTGTCATGGGAACTACAGTGTCGGTGCTGTGAGGCCAACTCGTGCCAGTTATTAATCCATTCACCCAGCTGTAGAGGCCCGTGGCTTCTCCGCTGAGCCTGAACCGTTCGGGCAATGCCAGGGAGAACTACTTCCAAACTACGCCTCACAGGTGGAGAGCTTCACACTAGCGTATCCAGGAGAATGGGGGCGAAGGAGAAAACCTTACTCCTGAAACCCACAGATACTACCAGTGTGTTTCAGTGGGAAGAACACAGCGCCATCCAAAGGGCTGCTGGGTCCCTCTCATGCTCTACTATCAACTTCTGCATCTGTAAAGTGGGGTTAATAGCCCTGCCTACTTTCCCACGATTGCTGCGAGGATCAACTGAGACAAGGAACATCGTAATAACTATGTGAGTGGCTACTGAGAGCTAAGCCTTTAAACATACTCTGTCCAATCCTCTCTCTAGTCTGTAAGATGGTTCCCATCTTAGAGATGAGGAAACTGAGGCCCAGAAAGGTCCAGACACGATGGCCACAAGTGGGTAAGGGCACATAGACTGGGGCTATGGGACTGCCGTCATGGGGTGCTGAGCCCTTCCTGATGCTGAAATGATCCCCTTCCATGTGTCCTGCTCAGAGATTCAGGCCAGGCTATTTGGTGCCTGCAGGCAGCCGTTGCCTGGAGCAGCGGGCACCGCACCCGTGGGTGATCTACCTACAGACAGTTGGGACGCACGAGGTGGCTTAGTGGGAGGACCCTGCCCTGGAAGGGCGAGGGTAATTAGCGAGGCCACCGGACAGGCTCCTGAGCAGTTCTGGACTGTACAGCACAGGATGGGTGGCCAGTCCGTGGACAAGGGAGAGAGGGCAGGCACAACACAGGAGCTGAGATGTTCTGAGAGCTGGTCCCAGAACTTCCTCCATGTCTTGAGGTCTGCCTATTCCCACCCACGTGTACCTTATAACGTGCAGAATGCTGTGTCTGTCTGACTCCAAGTCTCACTCTGTGACCAATGTTTAAGTTCCCTGGGAGAGGACTGACATTCACACTACGGTATAAATGACTAACACAAGCAGGTTTCAGTGGGGGGCTGGGGGTGGGTGGTAAGCAGTGGCAGAAGCCAAATGGAACTGGAGAGTCTGAAATGGATGTCTCTCTTTTCCCAATTACGGTGCCGCCAGGGGTGCTGGTCATTCTTTTCCCAGTCTCTGGGAAAGCTGGTACCTGGAGGCACCCCCATCCTGATGACAGCATGGTCTCCTGGGCAGCATGGTTCCAGGGAAGGGCAAAGGACTTGGATTCCAGAAAGGGCCACCCAAATCTAGTGGCTCTCCATTAACTAACTATGTGAGGTCAGGCAAGTCACCTCTCCAGGCCAGCAGGGTTTCCCGGTCAATATACAGGCAGGAAAAGGGGCAGGCCCGGCACAGATGGACTGACACTTTTGTCTCCCAGCAGTGCTGCACAGTAGGCCTTGGCTGCCCTGGCTTGGGGCCGGTGCTCCGCCCTTTCTGGCATTCACTGTGGCCTCAGAGCAGCAGCTGGGACTGGATTCCAGACTAAATATGGAGCCCCAGCCCAGGCTTCTCCCCACCTGCAAGCCCAGGGCCCAAACCTCTGCGGCCACAGATCATCACGCTGCCTGCCCTCCAGCCCACCCAAAACGCTGACTCGCAAACTCTGCACATGGGCAAAGGCCAGACAAAGGTCAGAGGGCCAGAGCAACAATGAACTTCCCGAGCAATCAAAAACCCAGCAGTATAAGGCTCTGGCCTGGAAAGGAACAGAAGCCAGCCTGCTAGTTTAAACAACAGACAAGAATATGAAGCAGTTCACCCCAGAGCGCGTTCATTTCCCAGAGCTGAACAATGACAAAAGTTACAAATAAAAACGCTGCCTCTGTGAGGCGTCTCTCCCCTCCCCAGGCTGAAATGTATAGTCGTATCTTAAAAGAAGGCTGATAAGACTTCAGTCCTTCACCCCTCTCTCTCTCTCTCTCTCTCTCTCTCTCACACACACACACACACACACACACACACACGCACGCACACGCACACACGCGTGCAAAGACAAACCCACTACTGGCAAACTGTTTATTAAAGGGACGGGTCCAACAAGTAGAGTACTGAGTACCGAGTTTCCAACCTAAAATACCCCAGAATGACCCGGTGTGAACCACATCTCATACCCCTCTCTAGCACCGGAGATGGGGGACGCCTGTCACACTGCTGTGGGGTGACAGGTCCCTTGCAAGAAGACCTGCTGGCGTCTTAACACTCCCCACCCCATCGTCACTGTGACTGTATTTGGAAGTAGAGTCTTTGCAGATGTAATCAAATTTGAGGTCATCCTGGCATAGGATGGGCCCTAAAGCCAATGACTCCTGTCCTTGTAAAAAGAGGGAAATTCAGACACAGGGACACTCACAGGGAGAAGGCCACGTGAAGACAGAGGCAGAGAGATTGGAGCGACGCATCTACAGCCCAAGGGAGGTCAAGGACTGCCAGTCACCCACCAGAAGCTTGGAAGGGGCCAGGAAGGATCCCTCCCAGAGACTTCAGAGGAGGCATGGCCTGGCTGGCACCTTGATATCAGACTTCCAGCTTCCAGAGCTGTGAGAGAATAAACGTCTACTGTTCTAAGCCACCCTGGTTGTGGCGATTTGTTCCAGCACCTGCAGGAAAGGCATCCACACACCTATGAGAGGACCCGCCACAAACCCCCAGCTGTGAGACCTGAACATGCCCCTTCCCCGGGCCTTGGTTTTCTTTTCTGTAAAATGTAGAAAGTTGTGCCAGCCAGTCCCTTCCAGCTCTGACCTCCTACCGCAGGTTCCTTGATCTACTAAGCCTCCGGAGGATGATGGGAGGTGGTGGTGGGGAGGGCAGAGGATAGACACAGGGGAGGATGGGGAAAAGCACAGGGTACTCTCCCACTGCCCACGCTGTGCTGAGGATGCAGAAACAGTCAGAGGGGAGAGGCCTACCTTGATAAAGGATACGTCAAGTTCACCTTTGCAAGCCTGCATCCTGCCCTATGCAAGACGGTGGTGCAGTAGAGAGAGCAAAGATTCTGGAGCAAGTCATCCATAGGACAGAGGTTTTCCTTGTCTTAGATTTGCATAAAAGTAATAACGCAAGATCAGGAGGGGGAGAGACTGAAACAGAAGGAACAGTGGAGAGAGTCCTGCAGGAGGCTAGAACGGGGAAGACGAGGGCTTGAGTCAAGATGGAGGCAGAAGAACGAAGACAAGAAGATGCAGGGAGAGTTGTGTGGGCAGCAGCCGGACAGGTCAGTGAGCGTGTTTGTGGGGAAGGGCGCGGAGAGGCAGAATGTGCGTCCCGGGTTGTGGGCTTGGGGGACTAGTTCGGTGATAAGAAGGCAAACCAGAGCAGGGGGCGTGGACAAGGACCACGAGCCAGATGTGGGAGGTGCCTGAGGTCAAAGTGTCCAGGAGGCAGTCTGGTGGGCACTGCACTGGGATCAGAGGACAGGCCTGGTGTGGAGAACAGCTGTGATAGTCAATGGCACTCAGGCAACAGCCAGGGTGACCCAAGGGGGCAAGAGGGCCCGGGAGGAGGGCAAGTGGGGAAGGGGCTGGAACGGGGCCCCAGGAACCCCCGTCTGATAGGCCACAGAGAACAGGTCCCTGTGGGAAAATGTGGAAGACGAAAAAGGCGTGAGGGGCAGAGGCAAGCGGTCGTGGGAACCAAAGGCAGCAGGAGTTGGGGGGAGGGTCCCCGTAAGTTCAGGCTCCTGTCACTGCTCCCCAGAAGGCAATGAGGTCCTTGATGCCTTGCCCATTTCCAGGTCTCACCAAGGAGACACATAAATGGTTACTGAGGAAGGAGAGAAGGAAGAGATGCAATGAGCCATGATACTGACTTAACCACAGTTTCCCACTGTCAAATGCACACATGCTTTCTCATCATAGACCCTGAGGACGCCCTTCAGTAAAACACAGAAGGGGGATTGGGGGACTTCCCTGGCGGCGCAGTGGTTAAGAATCCGCCTGCCAGTGCAGGGGACACGGGTTTGAGCCCTGGTCCGGGAAGATCCCACATGCCACTGAGCAAGTAAGCTCGTGTGCCACAACTACTGAGCCTGCGCTCTAGAGCCCGTGAGCCACAACTACTGAGCCCACGTGCCACAACTACTGAAGCCCATGTGCCACAACTACTGAAGCCCGCACACCTAGAGCCCATGCTCCGCCACAAGAGAAGCCACCACAACGAGAAGCCCGCAATCGCAACAAAGAGTAGTCCCCGCTCGCTGCAACTAGAGAAAGCCCATGTGCAGCAACGAGGAACCAACGCAGCCAAAAATTAAAAAAAAAAAAAAGGAGAGAGAGAAGGGGGATTGGTTCCATTGAAGCATTTCTTCTTTTGGGCAGTCAGAGCATAACTAAGGTAGACATTTGGTGAAATGGAAAAACATATGTATAGAACTTTCAATTGTTTTTGTTTTTACATAATCCAGACACTAAAGAAAAAATAAAGCTGAACTGTCTTAAATATGTCATAATCTTTTTGTGAAAAAGAAGAAGAATATGGCTAGAACTGGACCCACAGACATTTGGAGTTGAGAACAACCTATAAGTTTATCTAGTCACAGACTCTCATTTGACTGGTGAGAAAAGTGAGGCCCGTCAAGTGGGCTGGCTTGCCCCGAGTCACAGGTCACGTCAGTGATTAGTAACTGAGTCAGGACTAGTCCCCTTCCTCCTCCCTGGCTTCCATTGCTGCAACACAAACCAAAGCAAGGCTAATAACCGAATTCTAACTCCATTCAAAACACTGCGATGCCCACGTCTGAAGTTTGGGAAGTTCCATTATATTGATAGTCAAAAGTGTACCATTCAATGGCTTGGAGGCTTTTTTTTTGTTATTTTCAAAACTGCCTCAATTCAGTTGCCTAACACTCAGAGTGGCCACACAGAGTGGTGTAGGCTGTGTGGACTGTGTAAGTTGTGCAGCTGTGCTCTGGACAGGGGTGCCTGCCTGAGGAAGCCAGAACGGGCTGAAACCCGCTATGTGCCCCTCACCAAGCCCTACGCTGAGGAACTGAGCTGTGCCTGCAGGCGAGGGGCACTTTTCCTAACTCTCCCAAAGAGCACTTTGGGGATGGGCCAGTGAGGACCTGGTGCCACTCTGGAGCTAATTGAATCTGTTCCAAGCCTCCGAGTCTAGGTAGAGATGAGTACCTTTTAAAATCTAGAAATCAAGGCCTTAACCTATAAATTAAGACCTCTAACTAAAATTAAAGAAAAATACATCAATAGAAAAACTGAGCGAAGAGCATGAAAAGTAAATTTACAAAGGAAGAAATATAAATGGCCTATAAAAAAATGGCCTGAAAAATCTTCAAGTTCACTAGTAATCAAAGAAATGCAAAGGCAAATGGGATATAATTTCATACCCACCAAATCTGGAGGAGTGGAAAGGAACACCGACACCCAGTGTTGGGGAAACTGGTATTCTCACACTCAGCTAATGGGGATGAAGATGGGTACAACCTGTCTTCTCTAGGGCCATTTGCCCAGATATTAAAAACCCTTTAATGTGTGCATACCTAGGAATAAAAAATAAATCAGTCAAGAAAATAACCAAAGATGTCTTTGACATTCACCTACAAGTATGTCTCTAAGGAAAATAAGAACAGAGGCCACACCCACAGGTCAGGCATCTTCCTTCAAGCCATTAGCTCTTGGAGTCAGCATAGGTAACAACACCACAACACTCACAAATGAGAGTCCACCCAAAGGGAGAAATACCTGCAGGCTGTTATTGTCTTTTTCTAACTCAGCTATAAAGAGTCATGCAGCTGAGACAGGAAAAGGAAGCATGAAGGAAAGAGCGTATGAAACAGAAAGAGAGCATCACTGAGAAGCAGGAGTTCTCAGCAGCTGGGTCATCTGCTCTGAGGCGATTCTGTCCCTGGGAAGTGGAAACAATGCTCAGTGTCCCTTAGCAGAGTCCCAGGGAGCCTCTCAAGGCTGGAGAAGATTGCATCTCTTAGATGCTCCAGCCCTGCCAAGGGATGGGATGAAAATCCCACAGGTCCTTGTCCACAGCTTTGTGCCCTGAAAGTATGGCTTTGAAGAGATGGACTCTTCAAAGCAAGCCTTTGAGCATGGGCCGTCCGCCAAGTCTGCAAGGGAGCCAGTGCTGGCATCTTGCCCAGCAGGTCACCCCCCGGGGGTGTGGGTGGTGTATGTGTCCAGGCTGTGTTTCCAGGTTCCACCCAACCTCACAGAAAGCCATGGGGACCCCTGCTGGGCCCCAGTAATGCCACACACGGGCACTCTGTGAACTCCCCCAAGGCTGGCACTGGCTGGGAGCGAGTCTGCATTACCCCAGGGTCCCAGGAGGGGGTGAGAGAAGCCCAGGCCAAGTGGGAGCTTTCTTTAAAGGTAACTTTTAATCTTCAGCTGTCAAATGACATTTGTTCTGCTCTCTATGCCTTTGTTTATTTCAACAGCAAGACAGACTTTTTTTTCGGTACAATCTTCAAATGCTGTTGAAGACTGTACTCCAAACAGATGTACCACTTTGATCCTGCAGCTCGGTCTGGCCCTGGTACGGGAAGCTGTTTTAGGTCTGAGAAATCTAACAACAAGTCATTCCTGCTGCTCCCTGAGCCCTGCTCCCCACACAGGCCCCACCTCTCCGAGGGAAACTGCAGAGAATACAAGACACATGGGGACCAAACGGGAGAGGTGGTCTCTGTCCCCTGAACAGGTGCCTTCCGTCCTCACTAGCCTCACTAATATGATTTTAGAACCCCCGATGATCTTCCGGCATGATCTTTATTTTGATCTTGGCAATGGTTACACGAATAGAAACATTTGTCAAGATCCCTCAGGCTATGCACTTAAGATTCATGCATTATCCTGCATATAAATTATACTCCAGTAAAGTACTGTTACTATTAAGAGTGGAAAAAAAAATTGATGGCTACAGGAAGCATGATCTGCAAACCAAGTGGTACAGAGCCAGGTTCTTGGCCTTGGAGAGTGTCAGAGATGGAGGATCTGGGAAAGAGCTGGTGGGGGGCTGGGAGCAGGTGGGCCTGCACTGAACATCACCAGAGTGGGATCAGGTCTCAACCCCACCCCAGACGCGCCTGGGCAAGTCACAATCCCTCTCTTGGTCTCTGTTTCCTTATCTATAAATTGAAGAAATGGGCTAGTTCCATAAAAAAATACAGATTCTTGGGCTTTGTCTTGCCATGTGAGTCCGGGGAACAGGAATCTGCATTTTGATAAGCTCCTTGGGTGAGACTAATGCTCTTCGGGGTCCAGGACCAATATTTGGGAATTGTGGACAATGTGCTTATAAAGGTTCTGACCTCCAGTGGTAACAATCCCTGCTTCTTTGTGGAAAGAACAGCGACATAGGGACAAGAGAGATCAGAGTTGAGTGACACAGGCTTCTCACCTTACATTCTCCATTCAGGAGCCT
Organism: Orcinus orca; assembly: GCF_937001465.1. Classification (NCBI taxonomy): domain Eukaryota; kingdom Metazoa; phylum Chordata; class Mammalia; order Artiodactyla; family Delphinidae; genus Orcinus; species Orcinus orca. The sequence continues at coordinate 24,840,544 of NC_064573.1, forward strand.
AAACCCAGACTTCAAATCTCAAAAGGGTGACCGTATACAGTTGTGCAGTTTGTGTACTGCTCAAAGACATCTACGCAAGACAATGAGTGAAGGCTGAGAGTCAGTACATATTCCATTTGTCAGACCATGTGCCCTGAAGCAAGGCTGCAGCCACCTGGGGGAGGGGCGAGAGGGAGGGGCTGCTTTCTTCAAAATTCATCCAAGATAAGGGATGCCTTTTCCTAATTCTGACAAAGGCGCTGCACAAGTTAGTAGTGTCTACAGAAAGACCAGCATCAGAAAACATTCACGTTCTTTCAACACGTGTTTTCAGCCCTAATTCCCTAAAGACAACATAAGTGACTTGATACTCAGGACCTGTCCTGCCTTCTTCCAGCAGTCCACAACTTTGTCCTAATGTCACCTGCCCTTCCACAGACATTCCTCGCCTCTGTCCTCCATGCTTTGGTCAAGCTGTTGCCACCACCTACCAAACTTCTCACTGGTCAGCGATCCAGTCATTGGCACCTTCTGCAGCCCCTCCAGGTGAACTAATCCTCCCACCAAGATCCTGTGCCCAGCACAGGGGATGGGGCAGCTAATGAGACAGGCATGTTCCAGGCCCTCATAGACCTTATGATCCTGTTGGAAGATGATTAAGACACTAATTACAATAAAGTGTGAGTAAAGAGAGTGTGTAGCAGTGGGCACGCTGTCTGTTCATTACAGAACTAGGACGGCGTCATCTAAAAATAGTCCAACCCCCTCCCCTGCCGATCTACAAGTCTAGAGACAATGCAACCTGAACTCAAAGCTCTCCTGGGGCTTCCCTGGTGGCGCAGTGGTTGAGAGTCCGCCTGCCGATGCAGGGGACACGGGTTCGTGCCCCGGTCTGGGAAGATCCCACATGCCGCGGAGCGGCTGGGCCCGTGAGCCATGGCCGCTGAGCCTGCGCGTCCGGAGCCTGTGCTCCGCAACGGGAGAGGCCACAACAGTGAGAGGCCCTCGTACTGCAAAAAAAAAAGCTCCCTTGGATCTGGTATTACTCTCATCCCTATGATGCCTAAATACTTCACACTCTTAAGAAGATTAAGGTAACAGAGCATTCATTAAAATTTTCTGCAGCATCTAATTCTACAGACTATCAGTTGGACATAAATTCTTTTCCCTGGTCCACCTCTCTGTCCTTCCTCACCTAAGAACCTCTCTGGCCGGGGCTCCAAGCATGGCTGGCCCCAACAGCTAGTGAGGGACACTCTCCCTAGGGCCGGGTGGGAGGCGGGGGGTGGGGGGGGGCGGCAGCCACACCCGTTGTTGGGCTGTGCGCAGGCCCCACCCAGTCCTGCTGTCCAGCTGCCCCGAAGGTGGGCATTTCCTCTCCAGCACTTTCCTCTCTCCTCTCTTACCCACCGTCACAGACAAGGCTGGAGAGGGAGCGAGGGGCAGGTCCTCGGCCTACTGGAGGTGCTGACACACATTCACCCAGCTCTAAATGGGCACAGTCACAATCAGTGAGATTCAGCAGTGACAGAGCCTGCTCTCTGAGACAGGGGGAGCCGAGCGGGCAGGAGCGTAGGGGCTGAAGCCACGGGACTGGGATCTGAGTCCAGGCTCTGTCCTGTACTAGATGTGCCACCTCAGGAAAATCACTTAATTCTCCGTTGCTTCCGTTTCCTTACCGGTAAGATGGGGCCAACCCATGGGGTTACTGCAAGGACTAAATCAACTAGCGTCGGTAAAATGCTTAGCACGCAGTAACCGCTCAGATGGTGATATTATCTCCACTAGTCCCAATACTCCAAGTGACCACGTTATTACCTGCAAGAGTACTGGTCCTCCTAAGCCCCCCATCCTTACCACAGCTACTGTTCGATAACACGCTGCCTGGGAGGCCATAAGGTAACCAGACTGTCCCTGTGCCAGGAAGCACACAGCGCGCGGCAGGCAGGTGCACCTGACCCAGCACGCCTCAGAAGCCCATCCAAGGCACAGAGGGGTCCCTGACGCAGGAGGCACAGCAGGGAGGCCTCGAGGACCACACAGAATCAACACCGCTCCCAGGCGCCTCCTTCGCCAAAGCCATGAGCCCTGAGGTGTCTTCCGCCAAAGGTCTTTCAATCTCGCCCCTTCCTCTTTGCTCCTACCGATGTCTTTACGTCATCCACGCTGCCATCAACTCTCTGCGCCACCAAGGCCAGCACCTGATGACAGCCTTGGTGGCGCCGGCAGCTGGGGCAGAGAGCTGCCCCGGGTCCCAGGACTCTGGGACCCAAACCTCTACCTTGGGTCCCAGGACTCATCCCCAAACAGCCCCATAAGCTGTCAGTGGGTCTTTTTACGGTCTTATCATGGCTCCCCATTGGGCAGAGGGTACAGGCTCTACCTCCCACTCGGAGCCCTGCCCCCGCATGCCCTGGCCCCGCCTCCTGCTTCTGGGAAGCTTCATTCTGGGGCCTTTCTCCTCCTGGCCTCTCAGATGCCAAGTCACACCAGACATCTCTGGGAGAAGAACAATGATACCCTTTCCCTCCAAAATGGGTCCCCCTCCTCCCATCTCTAAATCCCACCCCCATCCCGCAGGGCCACTGCACCCACCTCAGACACAAGGCCTCCCCTGCCCTGCTCCACCCTGACCTGCCACTTCCCTAAAAGTCTCCAGCACTTATTTCCCAAGCACACCCTCTGCCACGTAATCATACCTCTCTTCCTGTGTGGAGCCTTACCTCCTTCCCGTCTGCCATTTTTTCTCCCAGCGACAGGTAATAACACCTTGTTGGGTACCAGGTACTTAACCTAAAGCTCAATCAACACTTGCAGGAGGGACACACCCTCTAGCTTTCCAGCCCCACATGAGCAATAAAAAGAAAGAAATGAGGTAAGGGGCCGCTGGCTGCCTGACCCCAGGAAGCAAACTGGATGGGAGCCCCGTCCTCCCAGACACTTGCTTCACTCCATTTTTGCCAACAGAGAAAGCATTCCCTCCCCTCGCGGGCTGCTCTTTATTCCTGGTCTGCTTGCCTCAGAGGAAATGCCAGTGGTGACAGAAATGCCAGAAAGAAAGTCTGCAGGAACCCAGCAAGGAGAGGGGAGCCTCCGGATTCAACCCAGGCGCAGGCAGCTGAAAAGAACAGAAATGGGAAGAAAAGCTCTTGGAACGTGGAGATGAGGGGGGCAGGGCTAAACTAAAGCCCCCAAGCCTAAGGGGGTGGCAAGAATTATTTTTGCAAATACAAGGAGCAAAGTGTAATTTCGGATGCAGGGCTAGTAAGTTATGCAATTGTACTGGATCTCAAGATTTTTCCAAAAGATCGAAATATTTTTACAAAAAAATCAGCTGCAGTATTTGTGAAAACGGAGTATTGCTGTCTCACCTTCTCTCACTGTGAAATGGGAAATTTATGAAAATAAACGAGAGAGCTGGTGCTGGCACGATGCTGAAGAAGGAATGTGTCATAGCATGGCAAACTCATGGCATTTATACGAAACGTGCAGAATAGGAAAATCTATAGAGAAAGAAAGTTGATTAGAGGTTGCCTGGAGCTGAGGGAGTTGGGGAGAAATGGGAGTGATTGCACACGTGTACAGGAGGGGATGAAAATGTTCTGGGTGACGAGGTTCTAGAAAATGATGTCTCTAGAAAATGTTCTAGATCGTAAGTGATGGTTGCACAACATTGTGAATATATTCAAAGTCACCTACTTTTTTTCTTTTGGCCGCATCACACAGGATCTTAGTTCCCTGACCAGGGATCGAACCCACGCCCCCTGCAGTGGAAGCGTGGAGTCCTACCACTGGACCGCCAGGAAGTCCCCAAAGTCACCTACTTTAAAAGGGTGGATTTTGGGAATTCCCTCTCCGTCACCGCTCTCTGGTCCCCAGGCAGGGACACGTCAGATCCCATTTTACCCACACTCCGCGCCTCCAGTGGACAAGGAAGTGTTTATCTAGAGCCACGATTTCTTGTTGCGGTCTTCTCCTCATAGCTCTAACCTCAAGTGTCTGAGAGGCTGTCTGAGCCCCCAGGCGGGTCTGTCACCATGACACGGGGGCTCTGGCAGATGCCTCTCCTCCTGGGTCACTGTGGGGAATGGAGGCCATGACCCTGACAGCCCATCTAGGCCTTACAGAGGTCCTCTGGTCACACCCACTTTCCGGTGCATTGCCCAAGCAGGAACAGTGATTCCACTTCGCTAACTCCCCTCAAATCGCTCTCCTGGGGGCTCCGTGAGCACGTCTGCTGTGGCGGCGACATGAACTGCTCTTATCACACAGGCCACCCCAGCGGCTCTCAAGGTGTCAAGAATAATTAGCAATTTCAACATTTTAGAATATCATCCCCTGGATAGAGAAAGCCAGAAACCAAAACCACACAAAAGACAAGGCTTGAAATTCCCAAGCACCAAGCTTATGAAGTAGAATAGGGAATTAGAATCTAAACAGAAGAATTTTAAAAGGCGCATCTGAGCAGACCAAATCCTACCTATGTCCTTCTTCCTTTGTTTCCTTTGTTTGTGTCACATTCTGGACTTGGGCCTCCACGGGACTCGTTTTTTTTTTGTTTGTTTGTTTGTTTTGCAGTACGAGGGCCTCTCACTGTTGTGGCCTCTCCCATCGCGGAGCACAGGCTCCGGACGCGCAGGCTCAGCGGCCACGGCTCGCCACGGCTCACGGGCCCAGCCGCTCCGCGGCATGTGGGATCTTCCCGGACCGGGGCACGAACCCACGTCCCCTGCATCGGCAGGCGGACTCTCAACCACTGCACCACCAGGGAAGCCCGGGACTGGGTTTTATTTGGTACCGGAGACAGTGTCAGCGATTAAACAGTTATGCCTCCGCTGGCACCGTGAATCTGGAACCGAGAAGAGTCTCTGTCCAGAGGTGGCGTTTCGCCTACTCATTCTGGCGTTTGTGCTGGCAGAGGTACCGAGCTGCACAGAAAGAGGACTCGGAAAAAGAGGCTCGGGGGGAGGGTGCCAGTGAGATGTGGAGAGGCAGGCAAAGGTCCGAAGATGAAAGGCAAGGCCCATCTCAGGAAAGGCCATAAGGTACCAGTAGGCCCAGCACCACCTCAGTTTCTGTAAGATGCTTATGCCTTTTTGGCTTCCCAAGTAGAAATGGTCAGGCCAGACAGAGGAGAAGGGGAAAACACCACGCTGTATTAAGTGCTTCTCTCCTGGGCTGGCGGCTGACCCGGAAAAGCCCCAAAGGCCACTTGTTTGCCCTTCCAAAGGTCAGCACTGCCCTGGGCAGCCTCGGCGCGAGTGACCGCACACTCACAGCTCTCAGAAGGCAGGCCCACCCCTCAGCACCCGCTCGTGCCAGGGCAGGCGGGCAACACCTGGGTGTCCTGAGTGCCGGCACTGCCGTCCTAGGTCAAGGAGGGACAATCCGCAAACTGGAATTATTCTTCAGTGAGTTCAGCACATACATTTCTCTAGCTCGGGCCCACCTGGCACATGCCCTGGGCCCTCCACAAATGTTTATTTTTGGCTCCCTGTGGTGATAAAAGCAAGACTGGCATTGGAAAAGCACTCTCATTTGCTAAGGCCTTAATCCAGGCAAAAGCCCTTACTTCCGCAGCTTACCTTGGAGAGAGGAGACTCCATAAGCAGTTGCTTTAACTACTTGGGCTTGGGGCTAGGGCCACAACCCAGCGCAAATGTGTGCTCAGAGCAGTTTCTAGAAATGCATGCCGGGCAGGGACCATTTGTGATAGTCATGGCCTGGGGGGCGGTGGGCAGGCAACATCCCAGGGGAGTGGAGCCAGACCAAGAGGCTGGGCCTCTATCAACCATCACTGCCCTGTCGTGGGTGCGGAGGGCTCCTCAGCAGGGCACTTGGGTAAATTAAACGTGAAGCTGACTGCTTCTCGGGCTCGGAGGATCTCACACCAGCACTCACAGCTCTACTCACAGTGCAGTGCTGTAATCCCACTGTATCATCAACCCCTCAGAGGCAAAAGAAAAGTGAAAATTAATCTAATTAGAGTCAACAGTGTTCACAGTAAGGAAAATTCTGGTATTTTGCCAAGCGTCTCTCTTTCCAGCCAGCTTTGTGGGCAAAGGGCACGGGGTTTGGAGCCTGGAGGGCCTAAACTGGAATTCTGGTTGTCACTCAGCTGTATCACCATGGCACAACTGTCCAAGGGGCGAAAGTGTCACTGCCTTACAGAACCGCTATGTGGGTCCATGAGAAAAGATATAAAAGCCATGAAGCCCCTGATGGATATTAAACACTCAGCAAGTTTTCCTCTTGTCCCTCACGGACTCAAGTCCTACCCACCTACCCACCTGGTGGCCTACTTGGACATCTCAGGAGGAGGACCCAGGACCTGTCTCCTGCACCCCCAGATCCTGCCCCCAGCAGCAGAGGCGGGACTCTTGTCTGGGGGTGGGAGTTGCAGGGAGGGAGGTTCCAAGAACCCTGCCACACCTAGCTGCCAGCACCTCTCACAGCTATTATTGTCTTATCTCATTTGGACCTGGGCCTGGCAGCAGTATTTCTATTATCCCCATTTTTAGAGATCCAGAGAAGGAGTAGGTCTTGGGCTAAGTCACAAAGGAAGTTATCCCAAGAGCGGGGTCTCACAGTCCAGTGCTCTAATAAAACGACTAGTATTTATTGAGTACCCAGACATTCTACTACATTCCCTATAGGGATGGAAGTGTCCACACTTCACGGTGTGCAACTGGACGCTCAGCAATGCAGCAGTGACATGGTGCTCTTTCCAGGCCTAAGACTGAAGAAGACCTGGAAGCTTTCACACTCGTGTTCTGAGGGAGGACAGCCACCTTGAAATAAGGCCACATCCACTGAGACCACCATGTTGGAGGGAAACCCAAGCTAACCCCAGGAGGATTCTCTCTCCCTCTCTCTCTAATGGTTCTGCTTGTCTGAAGAATCTGCCTAACACAGGTTTCTCAAGACCATGAGCCAAATATGGTTTGCCTGTGACCGCTTAGTCTGCATAGCGTCCTGCTCAGACTCTCCAAAGGAAAAGACTGGGGACTTCCCTGGTGGCGCAGTGGTTAGGAATCCGCCTGCCAGTGCAGGGGACGTGGGTTCGAGCCCTGGTCCGGGAGGATTCCACATGCCGTGGAGCAGCTAAGCCCATGCACCGCAGCTGCTGAGTCTGCACTCTAGAGCCCGCGAGTCACAACTACTGAGCCCACATGCCACAACTACTGAAGCCCGCACGCCTAGAGCCCGTGCTCCGCAACAAGAGGGGCCACCAGAGCGAGAAGCCCGCGCACCGCAAGAAAGAGTAGCCCCCGCTCACCGCAACTAGGGAAAGCCTCTGCACAGCAACGAAAACACAACAGAGCCAAAAATAAATAAATTTTAAAAAAAAGGAAAAGACTGAAAACCACCAGAAACGGGAGATGGGTGAATAAACTAGTATATAGCCATATGATAGAATATTATACACTTAGATAAAAACAAGGAGGATCGCTGTGTACTGATAGAGAAAACATCTACAGAATGTTCTGTAAGGTGAAAGGGAACAGGTACAGAATCACATTTTCAGTATGGTCCCTTTGATGTAAGAAAGGGGAAAAATCAGAATGTATTCCTTATAGTGCATGAAAAAATACTGAAAGGAAAAACAAAATATTATTGAAAGTGGTACATATTATAGTTGTGTTTTTAAAAAAATAGTTCTTTTACTGATATATATTGATTTATTATTTATGAGTGAAATAATATAGTATCTGGGATTTGCTTCAAATAATCCAGGGATAGGAGAGTGGACACTGCAAAAGAATCAAGCTTGGTGGTGAGATGATAACTGAGGAAGCTGGGTGGTGGGTACACAGTAATTCATTAAACCATTCTGTCTACCTTTACATCTTTTGGAATTTTTAATAATAAAAAGTTTTTTCAAAAATTGTTACCTCCAGGGAGGGAGTAGGGCAAGAAGGAAGGGACAAATGGGTAGGGACAAAGTGAAAACAATATTTCCATACTTCACAGATCGTATCACCTTTTTTTTTCTTTTAATTATTGAGGTGAAATTCACATAACATGAAATTAACCATTTTACGTATTTTTTTTATTATTATTATTTTTTGCGGTATGTGGGCCTCTCACTGCTGTGGCCTCTCCCGTTGCGGAGCTCAGGCTCCGGACGCACAGGCCCAGCGGCCATGGCTCACAGGCGCAGCCGCTCCGCGGCATGTGGGATCTTCCCGGACCGGGGCACGAACCCGTGTCCCCTGCATCGGCAGGCGGACTCTCAACCACTGCGCCACCAGGGAAGCCCCCGTTTTACGTATTTTAAATTGTACAATTCAATGGCACTTCGTACAGTCACACTGCTGTGTAACCACCACCTCTAACTAGTTCTAAAACATTTTCATCACACCAAAAGAAAACCCAGTGCCGATTAAGCAGTTCCTCCCTATTCCTGCAACCTCCCCACCCCTGGTAACCACCAACCTTCATTCTGTCTCTATGAATTTACCTACTGTGGATACTTCATATAAATGGAATCATACAATACGTTACTTTTGTGCCTGGCTTCCTTCACTTAGCATAACGTTTTCAAGGTTCATCCAAACTGTAGCAGGTATCAGTGCTTCACTCCTTTTTACAGCTGAATAATATTCTACTGTACGGATACACCACATTTTGTTTATCCATTGATTGGTTGGTGGACATTTGGGTTGAAAGCATACCTTTTCATTTTGTCTTTATTTTTTAACTGTGTAAGTGTATTACTTCTTCAAATTTTTTAAATTAAATTTCTATTAGATAATCAGTGTGGACCATAGAGAAGGCAGGATGAGAACACAGGGTAGATTCATTAAAAAGTTAGGAAGCTTGGCAAGAACATAGTAAGAAAGCATTCAAAACTATAAAAGGAAAAGTGGATAATAAGTTATAATTACTTGTATTTGGGGTATGTGGTTTTATCACATGATTTATAATTCTTTCGAGCATGAAAGAACTCCTTGAGAACCTATTTAGGGTAAAGCACTGGGAGAGTGGGCGATGAGTCGGGGCTGGGTTGGGAGATGGGGACGGACTGTGAGGGTCTCCACCCCAGGCTGGAACCAAGCCAAGGTGTGATGACATCTATTCACTGTCACCCGATGACCAAGTTGCACATCTCACCAGCTAAGGGGAGGGCTTGGGCTTCTACTTCCTGCATCCACCCAGAGCACTCAAAACCCACGAAGCACTGGGCAGTTAGGGGAGTGGAAGCTTCCTGAAGGACCAAGGACAGCCCACCTTGGGGCCCTGGGGAGAGTTAGGGGCACTTTCCAGGGAGGTGGCTTGTGGGGCAGGGCAGCCAGTGGCATTCTGTTTCCTGTTTTGTGCACTGGGCCCCTGATGAAGGATTATTTTAAAGAGCTCCATCTGCTGCTTTAAAACAAAAGGTCTGTAAATACTATTTCGGGAGAAAGAGCTCTGGGTTTGGAGTCAGAAGACCCAGTTTTAGTTACAGCTCTGACCCTGAGTGGGTTACCTGTCCATTTTCCAGATAGAAATAATAATTCTTGCCCCTCCCTGTATCTTGGAATATTAGGTGGTCCAGAGATAATTAAGGCTTGGAGCTCTTCAGAAGAAAGATGTCTGGAAACACAAGGGGATATTATGATTCCTGCGGCTTGGGTGGGTGGGGTGGAGTCTATGAGAGAAGTCAGTACATATAATTGAGCTCAGAAAAGTCATTTAATCTTCTAGACTTTACCTAGAGGGAGAGGAAGAGTCTGAGGAGCTAAACAAACTGCAAATCAGGGACTTCCCTGATGGTGCAGTGGTTAAGAATCTGCCTGCCAATGCAGGGGACACGGGTTCGAGCCCTGGTCCGGGAAGATCCCACATGCCGCGGAGCAACTAAGCCCGTGTGCCACAACTACCGAGCCTGTGCTCTAGAGCCCGTGAGCCACACCTACTGAGCCCGTGCACCGCAACTACTGAGCCCACGTGCCACAACTACTGAAGCCTGCGCACCTAGAGCCCGTGTTCCGCAACCAGATAAGGCACCACAATGAGAAGCCCACACACCGCAACAAAGAGTAGCCCCTGCTCGCCGCAACTAGAGAAAGCCCGCACGCAGCAACAAAGACACAACGCAGCCACAAATAAAAATAAATAAAATAGGGCTTCCCTGGTGGCACAGTGTTTGAGAGTCCGCCTGCCGATGCAGGGGACACGGGTTTGTGCCCCGGTCCAGGAAGATCCCACATGCCACGGAGCGGCTAGGCCTGTGAGCCATGGCTGCTGAGCCTGCGCATCTGGAGCCTGTGCTCCGCAACGGGAGAGGCCACAACAGTGAGAGGCCCGCCTACCGCAAAATAAATAAATAAATAAATAAAAATAAATAAACAAAATAAATTTATTTAAAAAAAAACCCTGCAACTCACCACCACAAACCTCCATTTATATAGTTATGTATAGTCTATTGACTCATTTGATCCTTGTCACAAATCTTTTGGAGAACGATTATTCCCTTTCTGAAGATGGAGAAACTGAGGCTCAAAGAAATAAACGGCTTGTCTAAGTATGAAGTGGGGCCAGGCCCCCAGCCCATGCACAGTCCTGCTATTCTCTGAGTCCTCTGGGCTTACTGATGACTAATCAGAAGTAGAGTTCCCCCTGCGTCTTGTCACATTCATCTGCCCGGTCAGCAGCATCTCCTATGTGCCACAGATAGAAATGGAACACAGAGCCACACCCTCAGGGAGCTGCTCGTCCTCCTTGGCTCCCTGCTACAACACGCCACGGCAGAGGCTGCTAGTTGCTTAATCAATATATACTCTCCCATTCCTCTTTACTAACAGAACCTTGGGTAAGTGCTCAGCTGAAAAACATTTCCCAGCCTCCCTTGCAGATAGGGGTAATCAATGAAAACTGATTCCAGTTCCTCCTCCTTCTTCCCAGAATGACCCTGTGTGATGGCTGGTACTCCAGCAACACTGTTGGACCTTGAGTGACCTTGAATAAAAGGGCCACATGCAGAGGATGGTGGTACAAAAAGATGGAAGTAGCCTAAGGCCCATGGAACCAGCATACCAACTTTGGCCAGCCTACCTCCAGGCCTCTTTTATGCAAGAGAGAAATAATCTCTATCTTATTTAAGCCCTGGTTATTTCTGATGTCTCTTACTAACCAATACTCATGGTTTGGTTCCTCTGAGGTTATATACCCTAAACAACAAAGGCTGCCAGGCTCTGAAGAGTTCTGCATTGGCATGAAGGGACACACAGGCATCACAGCCCAGAAAAGAGCCAGGCGACTCAGTGTGAAGGGCAAGGAGGCCATCCAAACCTCACAGCAGAATCAAAGAACAAATCCTCCAACCTGGATGCCAACGAGGGGACTGAATGAGCCCTCAGAGCACCAGGTATAGGGGGGAGGTGTTGGGGCTAAGGGCAGGCTGTGTCCAGACTGCCCAGCACTGTGGTCCCTCGAGCCGAAGGCATCTGTCACAGGATCTCTTGCCCCAAAGTGCAAGAAAAAAGCTGGGGCAAGGTCTGGCTTACTCACCTCCACCTGTGTGTCCTTCACACTCTGGCCTCTGCTCAACACTCCAGCCCCATTCCTCCTCTCCCTCCACTCTTCTCCAAGTTTGTGTCCCCAGATGACCCCGAATGATGCCCACACAGGCACATTCTCACTGCCAGACCTTTGCATATAATGTCCCTCCTGCCTTAAACACTCCTGTCCCCACCTGCTGGCCAAACTAATTCCCCTCCCTGTGTCCTTTCATTTAGTTCTCAACTTATTCACCACTCTCATAAGGCAACTTCCCTGACTCCCCAGGCTTGGACAGGCTCCTCTCCGGGGACTCACACGGTGCCCTGGGCGTCTCCCTCCACCCTGTGTGTGAACATCTGCCTCTTCCACTCGTCTGTGCAAGCCTTCAGGGCAGGGACGAAGCACTCAACTTCGAAAATTGGTTTTTAAGGCTCTCTGGCCAGGTGAGACTACCGCATGGCCCTCTGTACACAGCACAGTTCCAGCATGCAGTAGGTTCTTAATAAATATTTATGATGGAAGGACAGAATCTGATACCCAACAAGCAACTGACTTTATTGAACCAGTTTCCTCTGCCCTGGGTGACAAGTGTTCTTTCTCCCGGTAATGTTCAGCTTTTACGCTCTAAGAATCATGACATGCTTCCCTGCAAATGGATCCTGGTTACACATGCTCTCCCCTCTAAGGGGCGGGGAAGGGCCTCGTTCTGATCTTGGCTTCCTCTCCCAGTCCTGGGCAATGTGCTCCATTTACACGGAGGACTAAGAATCAGTCAACTTGGCCACGTCTGCAGCTGTGGTTAAGAGTGAATGTTTGCAGGTTGAAATCGCTAACATCAGGTTTGGACAACACTCAATATGGCCTATGTCCCCTTGCCCTCTAAACTAACCAGGGTCCGCTATCACTGCCCTCAAGTGACAGAGGTCAAGAAGGACGAGGTTGGGTTGCTGCCAGCACAGACTCAACGCTGGCTCATAGGACAGCAGGACAGATGCCCGGCCCCAGGCAGGAGCGGGGTGGTCAGTGCTGCCTTCCCCCAAGCCTGCTCAGATCTCTGCACACGCTTACTTAGAGCGGAAGGCACAGGAGACTCACCAGCGCCTCAGCTGCTCTAATTGTCAACTGTCCTAAACTGAACTGGTCTTTGCAAGAGGAAGGTTCAGCAGACTTTTAATTACAGGTTGTCTCTCCTGCCTTTAATGGCTAGGTTCTGAAAATGTACTACTTTAATCACATGGTATTAAATCACTTTTTAAGTATACCAGTGAGGGTGGGTATTTAAAGGAAACCTGGGCTTCTCTGGTGGCGCAGTGGTTAAGAAACCACCTGCCAATGCAGGGGACATGGGTTCGAGCCCTGGTCCGCGAAGATCCCACACGCTGTGGAGCAGCTAAGTCCATGCGCCACAACTACTGAGCCTGCGCTCTAGAGCCCATGAGCCACAACTACTGAGCCCATGAGCCACAACTACTGAAGCCCATGTGCCTAGAGCCCGTGCTCCACAACAAGAGAAGCCACTGCAATGAGAAGCCCACGCAACGAAGAGTAGCCCCTGTTCGCTGCAACTAGAGAAAGCCCGCGCACAGCAATGAAGACCCAACGCAGCCAAAAAAAAATCAACTCCTGGTGCAGCTTGAAAAAAAAAAAAAAGAAGTAAACCTGTTATGAAATCTTTTATAAAGGCAGTTAATTGAACTTTTTTGAAATTCAGGGGGGCGGGTTGTTATGAAGTTTACTTAAGTGAATCTAATTCAAGTTTGCCAGGAGCACTTAAGTATCGTTCACTCATCTATGTTTGCCTTGTCACAATTCCCAGCGGTGCCCACATCCCACAAATCAGGTCTCTAACAGCTCCCAGGGATTTTCAATTCTCAGTCCCCTTTCCCTCCACGAGTGTGCCTTTCCACTCAAAACTGTGCACACTCTGGAAATTCTGAAAAAAAACGTGTTCCGGGCTGACTTGTGCCCGCCCCCCGCAAATTCATTTGCTGAAGTCCGAACACCCAGTACCTCAGAATGTGGCTGTATTTGGAGATGGTGCCTTTAAAGAGGTGATTAAAATGCAGTCATTAGGGAGGGCCCTCATCCAGTACAACCGGTGTCCTCATAAGAAGAGATTAGGACAGACACACACAGCGAACACCATGTGAGGACACAGTGAGAAGTGGCCATCTCTACGCCAAGGAGAGAGGCCTCAGGAGAAACCAACCTCTGATCTTGGACTTCTAGCCTCCAGAGTCATGAGAAAATGAACCTCTGGTGTTTAAGCCCCCCTCTGTGGCACTTTGTTATGGCAGCCGGAGCGGACTCACACAGAAGGAGAGTCCCTGTTCCACTGCTGATGAGCTGTGGGACCCTGGGCAGGGCTGCCGCTCTGGCTCAGGGGCCCCTCAGTTCCCCTATCTCATGGGGGCAGGAGGGGGGATTAAATGCAGATGCTGTGAGCTCACTTCCCCCTCCCTGGTTCTCTGATGCGTGGACAATGTCCTTCACCCACAAGAGAACGAGATTTCTCTCTCGCTTCATGCTGTCTCCTAGGTCAGGAAGCCAAAGGGAGAAGGAGAACCTGACACTAATAGCCTGGATTTTTTTCTTGATTTAACACTTTATTCTTTTTTTTGTTTGTTTAAAGCATGGTCATACCTATTCGTAAAATTAAGACTCACAACCAATCTGTGAAATAGCCAGAATTAGAAATCTCACTTTCATTTTACAGATGAGGTAAACTGAGGTGTCTCTAAGGAGTGATTTATCCATGGCCCTCATGACTCGTTGGGGAAGGACCCCCATTCTCTGGACTCACATCTGTCTGCTCCCAGCTCCCTCTCACCATCAGACACCCTAAACACTTGCCATTACCGGTCTACTCATCTGCTGCAAAACCTTCAGTGGAGCCCAGGTGCAGGCCACATGAAGGCCCCACTGGCCTGCACTGCCCCCCACCTTCTAACCTCTTACCCGCCCCATTGCCAAGTCCATTGTAACAGACCAGCCGTGCTGCCCGAAGGACACAAGCCATGCTCACGTGTTACCACATCTCTGAGAACACCTTCCCCACTTCTTTCTGACTAGCTAGGAGCCACCTCATCCAGGAAGCCTTCCCAGACTACTCTCAATGAGTTCTTTCCACGGTGCTCTCAAGCCCAGCCATATGAAGTGACTCTGAACAGACTTGCCCTTGTTTTGTTTGTATTAATTGCTTAACCATGTCAGTCTCCAGGGAAAGGAACACATCTTCCCACAAGCCCCATGTACCTGGGCACAAAGAAAACACTCAGTAACACTTGTCGGTCTATCAGAAGACCAGTCATGGATAAGTTACCTCCACAATATAAACATGTTCGGAAATAGTTATGTACAAGCTCAACTTCATAAACAGAATCCCATTCTTCCCTGACTTCTGCCACGTTGGAAGAGTGCTGGATGCCTCCTCTGACCAACTGGACTTTAGTGACATGGTTTCTCCTTCCCTCTGTCCCTGGACATCCTAACTACCCCACTGTCCCCGCCCCTCTGGCACAAAGCCAATGATCCTTAAACCAATGCGTGTGTAACTCCACGAGTTACTATTTAAAGATTTGAGAGGTCTTTCTTTAAAGATGACCTCCTATTATAAGACTAGACCTCAAGGGCAAGAATTTTCTGTTTTGTTCACTTGCTATATTCCCAGCACCTAGAAAAAAGCCTGGTACAGAGATGCTGCTCAAAAATAGCTGTTGAGGGACTTCCCTGGAGGTCCAGGGGTTAAGACTTCGCGCTCCCAATACAGGGGACGCAGGTTCAATCCCTGGTTGGGGAACTAAGATCCCACATGCTGCATGGTGTGGCCAAAAAAAAAAAAAAAATCAAAAATATCTGTTGAGTAAATTTCTTGAATAAATAAGACTATTAACTCTTTGACTATCTGTTTCACAGACTTTTAAAACATTTAATGATTGAATGAGAATCAAAATCTACAGTCTCTCAGCTAGGCCCGACTGAGGTAGGCTGCTGGCTGTGGGGTTTTGTAAGCCAAATAGGAGTGTCCCGCAAGCACTGTCCTTTAGACACAACTCCAGCAGTATTAATCCCTTCTACAAAGCCCCTCTCTTGTCATCTACCCAGAGCTGTCCATAAGGGGGTTTGTGCAGCCTTTCCAAAGCTTTCATTTTTTGCTGGGTGAGGAAAAGACTCCCACCCCAAAGGGAAATGCCTCTCAAAGATGCATTTGAGAGGAAGAGGCTGGCCTCAGAGGCAGCAGCTGCTGTCCCAGCTGTCGCCTCCAACAGTGAGCAGTGGAATGAGGTGGCTGCCCCCATGGAAGGATGTCCCCACTGTGCTGTGGCTGGACCAACCCCCCACCTAGCCCCCAGCCCTTGTGAGGACAATCCCGACACACAACAGCTCATCTTGTCCATGAAAATCGCAAGTCTTTGCCCTCAGAGTGCCTCCCCCAAGGTGCTGGCCAGGCTCAGGACCTAATCTTGGGTTTTACGTCCTCTCTCTTCTCTACCAGCGTTGGGGAGGCCTATGGTGTGCCGCTCACTGAAAGGGGCACAAAGAGGAACCCCAGATGAGTCCCAGAGGCTCAAAAGCAGGAGAGGAATTCTGCCAAAGCACACACCAGGCAGCCCCAGCTGCTGGGACCGAGACTCTGCATTCCAGCACAGGGGGTGGAGCGGGTACATCAGCCCTAGGAGATCACTGGAATGTCATGCGCGGGGGGCAGCATACCTACAGGGTATGATGCAGGAGGCACCTGCACAGGCCACAACCGCAGGAGATGCTGGAGGTTCCGAAACCCCAGCCCTGTGCCAGGGTCGGATGTGAGAGCTTCTCCTCCGCCTGGCTAATAGTGCGAGCCCTGCAGCCTCACAGCATGCCCTCCAACGCCTCCAAAGGCTTCCTGTGAGTCCAAGTCCAAGTCCACCAAGATCCGGCCCCATGATATTGCTACCGGATGGCTTGGTGCTCTCCCCGTGTTCGCTCCCCTCCAGCCCCGTGGCTTCCTGCTGCTCCTCCAACAGACCAGGATCCTCACCCCTCCATGTACTCTCCTTCTTCAGGACTCTGTCCTTCCCACTCAAGTCACCACCCGCCTCCCAGCCCCTCCAGCCCCTGGCCCTGCCTTATTCCCCTTCATAGCACACACTTGTGTCCTTGTCTGTGGTCAGAAAGCTCCATGAGGCTCTGACCCACTCACGGCTGCACCCCCAGCAGCTAGAATGGGGCCTGGCATACTGTAGTACATACTGGTTGAATGAATGAATGAATGAACTAATGAATGAATGAATGAACTCCTTCCTTGACACACCACACACTCCCACTGTTGATGGCTTTATCCCTTTGGGTACGTATGTGTACACATGGTGACACTGCAAGCGTAGTAGTGAGGCAATGTTGGGAGCCAGAATGCCCAGTGCCGCAGCCTCGGTCTGTAAAATGGACAGACCGCCAAGCACGCCAAGATCCCCAACTGAAGGGTCAGCCCTACAGGTGGCCTCCTGGTCAACCGCCCTGGCAAAGGAAAGGGCACTACTTCAGGAGGCTGGACCCCGAGACGTGTGGTGTGAGACAGCCACGCAGCCACGGGCCCAGTCTTCTCATCCTGTATGATGCTTATCTGGGCACGGGTTTTACCTGCATTTCTGGATGGTGTGCCTGAGCCACGGAATCAGCCTGTTCCCCACAATGTCCGGCACACAAGCGGGGATTACTACCACCCCTCCTAAGAGCTCACACGTATTGTCACCAGGTACCATCCTAAGCACATGTGACAGCTCACTCCAGCCTCACAGTGGCCTCATGAAATAGGCGCTGTTATGACCCCACTTTACAGAAGAAGGAACTAAAGCACAGAGGCCTCGTCCCTGGTGTCTATGGCTGGTTCCATGGTGTGGTGGAAAGAACACTAGGTTGAGAGTGAGAGGATGTAGCCTCTGGTCCTGACGTCAGCTGCCAAGTGCTATGTGAGACTTTGAATCTCTCAGAGCATCTGTGTAAAGTGGCCGTAATTATAACACCAGCCTGCCCCACATACGGCGCATGAGAGCACTTGGTAAATTCATGAAATACGACACAAATGAGTGGCAATTGATGTTATTTAAGGGTACAACGATCCTGGCGATTTCTCAGGTGTTTCCTTTAGGAGGAGGGAAGGGAAAGCCCAGACAGAGGGAGGCACAACTAAAACTGGATACAGTTGTCCCTTAGTATCCACAGAAGGGTTGGCACCAGGACGCCCCAGGGAAACCAAAATCTGCACACGTTCCAAGTCCCTTAGAACCAGCCCCGGGAATACACGGATTCAACCAACGTTGGATCCCGTAGAATTCTGGATCTAAGGTTGGTTGAATCCGAGTATACAGAAGCTGTGGATACAGAGGACCAACTGTACTCTCTGCAGAGAAGGTCCCGCTGATGAGGGCGGTGATAAGACAGAGCTGCGGGGATCGGGGTCTGTGGAAAACAGCGGTGACATCGGTAATAAACAGGACTCGAAACAAAATTTAAAACCAAGCTAGTTAAGTATACAAAATTATTTAGCACAGCTGCCAATCAACCAATTGCTATTAAAGGGGAAAAGGGATACAATGTGCAAAACTTAACACAGTATTTAAGGGATGAGGTGGAGAGGATTCTTCACTTCAAACGTACTTCAACGCAGTGGTGGCCCCATGTTTTCATTAACATTTTGTAAGTTGTTGAAAACACAACCACACACACTAGTAAGGTATCTTCAATGAGAACCAAATTTCTGTTTTCCAAAAGGTTCCCTAAAAGAAACAGTTTCACTTATTCAAGTACGTGCTGCTCTCCATCGACGGTTAATTGTGAGATGGATGAGGTCAAATATTCTTTAGGCCAAGTTAGAACCAGGCTTTGGGGACCTTCACAGAGGCCTGGGAAGGGGGCCGTCCACAGCACATGGAGCCGCCCCAAGACTGTACCCCACCCAAGCCCACCCCTGCAGGGCCTCCACCACCACACGTGCAGTCCCAACCCCCAGGCCCACAAGGCCCCCACTACCAACCAGGCGGCAGGCAAAGCATATGGGAAGAGAAGGGGTACCACCCACTCCCACAAAAGCCCCTTTTGCTTTAGGACCTTCTAGCCTTTGGGATACCCAGCGATCAAGTCCGGTCACGCCTGAAACAGGCAGGAACGCGGGGAGAGCGGGAGGGAACACTTCCAAAAAGCTGGCTCTGAGAAGAAGGAAAACCCCGATCTGAAAAAACTGAGGGACAGCAAAGCGTGGCCTGAAAGTGGCCAGAAAGAAACTGGAAGCCTTTTTAAAAAGACTTTCCTCCAAAGAGAGTATCTCTGGAAAGGAACTGGGATTCCTGGTTGTCAGGAAGATCATTTTATCATTTGCGGGGTGGAGGGGGGCAGGAAGAGAGGTGTGCGGGCGGGAGGAAGCACCCACAAAGAGCCCGCCCTACGTCCCCTCGTGGGTCCCAAGCCCACTGGACACAGACCTAGGAGCAAAAGCAGGGGCAGCAAAACCCTCACAATAGGAGAGACCCTTCTGTACAGGGCAGAGGAGCTACAGGCCCAGGGCACTGTCCCTAGGAATCAGGAATCCTCTTAAATCGCAAAATTGAAGAGATACCATTATTGAAACCAGCCACACCACCACAGAATAAACGCTCCTCCGAGATCCCAGTCACCTTCAAACTAACCACCAAGATCAAGGTCAGCTTCCCACTGGCAATAAAAGTGAGTCACCCTCACCTCTGCTGCCCCAAAGGACAGAGAAGGCTTTATTTCCTCCCTGAAAACTGCCCTTTATGGGGAAGGTGGGCTCAGTCAAGGCAGCTAATCTGCACAGAGGAAGACCCCCAAGGGCCCCTCAGCAGCCCCAGGCTCCCACCTCTCCGAGAAATGCTGCCACTAATCTTTTAACTCCCCTGGGCTGATTTATTGGTTATTGGTAGGAGGGAGCTGGGAAGGTGACATTCACTGTGGAAAGTTGGCCCTCGCTGAATTTTATGGCTCAATTCTGAGGTAAGTCACTCTGGCCCAGAGAACTGACTCCACATAGATTTACTAGTTTTAATATTTGTTTGGGGCATTGCAATTAATTGAAAGATGGCTTCTTCCAGTTATTGTTCTGAAATGTGGACCTTGGTCTCCGAGCACTCATTTTTATTGGGCATAATTATGATCATTTGTCTGGAGTCCTCTCTCTCAGGGAACAGAGCTCTCTACAGTTCCAGGCTGGCTTGAGATCCCAACAACCAGGATCACTTCCTCTTGGGGAAACCCGAACAAGCTAAAGTCCCCCCTACATGTGAGCTTAGGACCCTATAATTTGCTAACCTTGCAGAGGTTATCAGATACGGCCCTGGGGCTTCTGGGGGCTACAGGGAGAGAAACCAAAGGATGAGTGGAAGATGCTGAGCGTCCCCACACCAGTTCTAGTCATCCGGCCTCCCTCTTTTCACATCAGGCCACCAGTGAACAGCACTGAGCAGTGGGTAAGAACATGAACTCTGGAGCCAGACTGCTAAATTCGAAGCTTGCCTTTGCCACTTATTAGCTGTGTGACCTTAGGCAAGTTACTTAACCTCTCTGTTAACTCTGTCTCAATTTTCTCTAAAATGGGGATGATAATAATACCCATCTCACAGGGTTTTTATAAGGATTAAAATAGGTTGACAATTTAAAAGTACTTGGTACAGTGCGTGGCACAAGTACTAGAAGAATTGATTTATTGGTAGAAGAATTGATTTATTGGTAAATTTATTTGATTTATTGGTAAAGTTATTTGAAGAAAGAACCATGTGTTCTTCGAAATGCAAAGTTTGAAAACCATTATTCTACACCAGGGGTCTACAAACTTTCTGTAAAGTACCAGAGGTTTTGTGGGCCATATGGTCCCCGCTGCGACCAGCAAAAGGCAACCACGCCTGTACATAAAGCAACAGGCGTGACTGTGCTCCAGTAAAATGTCACTTAGGAAAACAGGCATTGGGCTGGTTTGGTCAGCAGGCTGTAGTTTGCTGACCCCTGGACTGGACCAAACTCCTTGTTTCACAGATGAGGAAAACAGAGTGGGGAGCTCCAGGCCAGGGCACACGTTAAAATCAAGGGAAAGAGAAGTCATCCCCACTGCATTCAGAGCAGACATGCTCACTCTGTGTTTCACCAGTGGAAAAGGACACCCTGAGAAAAAGTGACACTGAGGCCATTGCTGTCCATCTACCGTACAACCCTGGGCGCCCTGAAGGTGGGCACGGCGCGGGGTGTCTCCCTAGTCATCTCTGCAGCCCGCTGGCAGCCAGCGCAGGCTCTTGCCACAGAGAGTTGCTCCATGAAGGCCAGTAACTGTGGACAGCCCTGCCTGGGGACCACTCCCGCCGCCAAGGCCAAGTGCCTGCACGCCTCTATTTCAGCGAATTCTGGGAGTGACTGATTAAATGAAGATGCCCACATACCTGTGACAAGGGGAAGCCACTTTTTAAAGGACTAGAATATAAAACGGACATTTACTAACTATAACAGTGTTTAAATGATACAAACGGGGTTTTACAGGCATTTCTTTTTTCATCCCCCCCATAAAAGACTGCAAGAAGATGAACTCTAAACCTCCGTGAAGGTCTGCAAGAAGGAAGGACACTCCTCTCCTGTGAGACCAGTTCCTGTGGTTTAAAACATGGCCCCCACGGGGTTCCCTGGTGGCGCAGCGGTTGCGAGTCCGCCTGCCGATGCAGGGGACACGGGTTCGTGCCCCGGTCCGGGAAGATCCCACATGCCGCGGAGCAGCTGGGCCCGTGAGCCACGGCCACTGAGGCTGCGCGTCCGGAGCCTGTGCTCCACAACGGGAGAGGCCACAGCAGTGAGAGGCCCGCATACCGCAAAAAAAAAACAAAAACAAAATAACCATGGCCCCCAAATCTCTGGCACCCCACCCATCAGGAAATAGGACCTACGTCCCTTCGTCTTGAATCTGGCCCGGGTAACTGCTCCACGGATGGTATATGGAAGAGACACCGAGGATTCCAGGCCAAGCCTTTGGGAAAGCGCAGCTTCGCCTTCCTGTTTCCCGGGACGTTCACTTTTGGAACCCAGCCACATGCCTTGAGAAAGCCCAAGCCGACCCGTGGAGAAGCCCACATGGAGAAGAACCAACAGCCAGCACAACTCGCCAGCCTCAGGAATGAGCCATCCTGGAAGTGGATCCTCCAGCCCTGGTTGAGCCATCTCAGCCGATACCACGTGGAGCGGACAGACGTGAGCTGTACCTATTGAGCCCTACCCAAATGGCAGGCTCCAGAGCAGAATAAAGGATTATCACTGTTTAAGCCACTAGGTTTTAGGATGGTTTGTTACACAGCAATAGTAAGGAGAATAGGCTCCTCTTAATTTCAATCATTTGCTCAGGCTACAAAGCCACCTGCTCCCACAGATAACACAGCAAAACATTCTTTTGTTTGTTAGGATTTTGGGGGATGGGGTAGGAATGCAGACCCCAGATTTAATTTTCTGTTATATTAATAAAGGAATGTGATATATAAAATAACAACTATATTTTTGGTCTTCAACCATCCCGGACATATAGCACCTAAAACCCTTGGAATTTGTAAGAGCTTTAAAGGTGTCTTGATATTCATAATAAACCCCTTCCACCACAACTAGGTTTATGTTAATGAGGTGACCTTTGGAAACAGAAGGATGGGGGCTGGCTGCCAGGGGAGCCAACCATGTGATTGGAGGGTAGAAAATTTCAGTCCCACACCTGACGAGAGAGGGGCTGGAGATTGAATCGATATACAATGGTCAATGATATAATCAAGCATGTCTATG
Source organism: Orcinus orca (assembly GCF_937001465.1). Lineage (NCBI taxonomy): Eukaryota > Metazoa > Chordata > Mammalia > Artiodactyla > Delphinidae > Orcinus > Orcinus orca. The sequence continues at coordinate 24,862,798 of NC_064573.1, forward strand.
TAACGAAGCCTTCCTAAAATCCCCAAAAGATGGGGTTCAGAGAGCTTCCAGGTTGGTGGACATCTGGAGATTTGGGGAGAGTGGTGTATTCCAGGAGGGCATGGAAACTCTGGGCCCTTTCTCCATACCTTGCCCTACGCAGCTCTTCCATCTGACTGTTCCTGAAATTGGTAATCTAACAAGTAAAATGCTTCTCTGAGTTCTGTGAGCTGCTCTAACAAATTAATAGGACCCAAGGAGCAGGGTCATTGAAAGCCAGTCAGAAGCATAGCATCTGAAGTTTGGGGGGTGCGGGGGGGGGGTCTAGACATAGGACTGAGGCCTTAACCTGTGGGATCTGATGCTGTCTCTAGGTAGGTAGTGTTAGAAGAATTGAGTTGAATTGTAGGACACCCAGCTGGTGTCAGAGAATTGCTTGGTGGTGTAGAAAAGCCCCAGGTGGTGTAGAAAACCCCCATACACATTGTACTGGGAGCAGGACTGTGAGGGGCTAAGATATTTGGGGGGAAAGGAGAAAGAGAAAGTAGGTCTCAGGAGGATCTGAAGAAAGGACAAATATTTTTATTAAAAAAGAGAATTTTGAAATTGCATGAGCACATCAACAAATTTGAGAATGAGACCTCAGAGTCCCGATGTAGATGTAAGATGACAGGTGGGAGAAATCCTGATTTCAAATATTCAAATGCATATCCTGATTTTGGGTTCAGAAAATAGGGTCACCATTGCTCACAGTATGGAAGAGAATATGCTGGCCTAAAGATGTTGAGTCCGGTGTTACAAGTGACTGCCTCAGCTTCAACATAACTCTTCTAGATAATCGGAATTTACTCAAATGCAGATAGTAAAACTTTGTCGGGTTCATAGGATGGGCTAGCTCTAAAATGCACCCCTTAGTTAACCTTAGACAAGAGTATTTATCACCGGTTGGAGAAAGGATGTCAGACAGAACATTCTTTATTGCAGCACATTTGATGCTAAGATGATCTTTCTGACAATGAAATATATTAACCTTCACTGTGCTGAAGTTATTCAGGTGCCAATTAAGAAGTTTCTGGTCAGCAAAATCCTGGATAATATAAGTTACTATTTAAAAGTCTAAATTTGCTTTTGAAAGAAACTGGACACTATATAAAAGGATTCTTTGCTTTACAACAATATTTACTTAGGTTGTCTTTAGGTAATGGCCACCTTTCATGAATCCAAATTACAATCACATGTATAGAAGTTTTGTTTCTAAGTTTCAATACTTAGAAACCCGCATTTGTTACATGAAAAGACGTAGCCTTGGGCTGAAGTCGGTCATGTATTATTCAGAACTCACCCAGTGCCGAGTGACAGAAGCCCAACCCAAACTTGATTTTGGCAGCATTTCCCAAAATTCACCACCTTGGAGTTTTCTGTCATGGCTGGGTACCAGGTGTAATGCTATTATTGACTTTGTCTTGACTTTTTATTAAACTAAGCTTCCTGCTAAGCAATAATGAAATCACAAGTTCCATGTACTAGTTATGTTTTCTTTCTTTAATGCACATTTAAATGAATACGCGGCTTTAACTTGTTAACTTGTTCCTAGATATTCGACTGAAAATCAGCCTATACTCCCCATCAGTGGTCTGAACACAGTACTTAAAGGCAGAGGAAGGAGGTTTACGGAATGGAGAACCAGCCCTTAAGTTGTTTTCTCACTGATGAGTGTGGTATGTGACCTTGGCCAAGTCACCTAGTTCTTCTTGCTTCAATGCCCCCATTAGAAGAAGCGCATTAGCCCTGCCCACTCCCACTCCTCATAAGAGCACCGGTGGGCGGGGGGGTGGGGGGGGGCGGTAATAACCCCTGGTTTTGCTGACAGCCGCCCATCCATAGCGGTCAGGGCACTCAAGGTGTCCTCAGCCACTGGGGTCTGGAGGCCTCTCCCCGGCCATCTGAATGCTGGAGCCAGAGAGCTTCGGCTTCCTAGATCTACGGATGTCATGAGCAGACAGCTGAGTAACTGGGAACTTTGAAAGACACTCACCTGCTTTTCTGGTTTTAAAATCTATTACAGATACCTTAAGTAAACTTAGCTCTAATGAGGTAACTAAAATCATTAACACCCTGTGCGGATAAACCAGGGGCTGGGCTGCCAGAGGATTAAAAACCAGGGCCCTGAGATTGTCCACAAGCAGCCTGGCCAACCTCATCCTTGCTCTTACTGCTCTGTTTTCAGGCTGCAGAATCCTAGAACCAGGCCACCATCCTCTCCTCACCCTCACCATCACCTGCCGTCTACCTGGGTCTCATGGGAAATGGAAACAAGGCTAAAGACGCAGAGGTCTTTGGCTCAACGTGGGATCTTTTAAGGTGTGCTGCCCCCGTGGTTGGTTTCTCTCTGGCGTGAATGAGACTGCAGTCAAGCTAGAGGGAGAAAGCACATCGTATCACTTACCATCAACCCTTTCCCCACACCCTCTGGCTGATATAACTCAAAGCCCACATCCTTAAAAGACCTAGAAGGGTGTCTGGCACAGAGTGGGGATAATTTCTACCTTACTGGAAAAAATTAATTTTATAGGGAAGGAGCAAACTTTCAAACCATAGGTCCGAATGGCCAGATCAGGTAGATCTAGAGCTCCTACCTCAGGTGTGGGCAAATGCCGAAGACGACATCACGGGATTCCTCCTCCCCTACACCAGTCCATGCTGAGGATATACTCCCTGCCTCAGAGGCCTGGCACTAGGAACCTCAGAAGGAGACAATCAGGGACGTTAGATAGTATCTCATCCAGTCCCTGAGGTCACCGAGGAGAAAACATCCAGATGCAAAGTGACTTGCCCAAGTCATTCATGGCAGACGTAAGACCAGTGACTTTCCCAGAATGCCAAAAGAGGACCTCAGCATAACCTGTCAGTCCCCGTGTGTGATGGTTAAGGTACAACACTCAAAATAGCAAAACAGTTTATGCTGCTTATTAGCTGTGTGACCTAGGGTAAATTACTTAACCTCTCTGTGCCCTCATTGTCTCATCTATAAAATAGAAGGCTAATTAAGATAACACATGGAAAGTGCTCACGAAGCACTTTAACACAGTAATACGTAACAAATGTTAGGTTTTTAAAGTTATTATTGGATTGCCCCAGGGTTTCAGCAGAAATACCACCTGTTCAATCCCTGAGTTGACAGACATCCACCCCCACCCCACCCCCAAACACAGCAGCTCACAGTGCAGAGTCCAGGTTCTGCAGTCACATAGGCCTGGATTTGGAGCCTGGCTTTTATAACAAAATAGCACAAACTGGGTGGCCTAGACAAGAGAAATTTATTTTCTCATAGTTCTGGACACTAGAAGTCTGAGATTAAGGTGTCAGCAGGGTTGGTTTCTTCTGAGCCCTCTCTCCTTGGCCTCATAGATGGCCACCTTCTCCCTGTGTCCTCACATGGTTGTCTCTGGTGTCCTAGTCTTAATGTCCTCTTCTTTTAAGGATACCAGTCATATTGCATTAGGGCCACCCAAAGGACCTCATTTTACCTTAGTTACCTCTTTAAGGGCCCCATCTCCAAATACAGTCACATTCCAAGGTCCTGGGGGTTAGGACTACAACATACTTTTAGGGGGGATACAATTCAACCCATAACAGCATGGTGGATTACCTTTCTTCCTCTTTAGGAAAGGAATATGTAGAGACTCACAAATCCTTATCCAGGGCACTGTGCTGTGCACACTGAACTGGTTTGGAATCTGGAGAGATGCCCAAAGTGAACAAGTACCTCCCCTCATTCTACAAATACTCATTTTGCTTTAAAAAAGATCTGCGTTCCTGGAGCAGGGACCCTGTGGCAAGCACTGCCCTAGCCCTATGGGAAATCCACATGTGACTCAGACCAGGGTATGATCTTCAAGGTGCTTATGATCTCAGGGAGCAGATCAGGCAAGAACCCAAGGAAGGATGGGAGTGACGCAAAGGGCTAAGTGTGCTAAAGATGTACAGACCGAAGGCTGGGATGGAAGAGGAGGACAAAACTGACCATACAAGCAGAGTACAGAAGAGCCCAGAGGGCACTTATTCGCTCCAGGGGACTGCGTGGTCTTCCCTTGGCCTGAGCTCTTTGTTTGTATCAACAGAAGGGGATGATGGTTTGGGGAGGGGAAGATGGTGTCCCCCATAATCTTCCCGTGGCCTACATTCCCCACGGCCAGAGTTCTCAATTAGCAGGGGCAGGAGAACTGACTCTGCAGGATCCAAGGTGTCCAAGCCACACTAAGAAGCAATTTCCTCCCTCAAACCCCACAGCTGCCAGCACAAGTGACTGCTGTCTGTCATGGACCAGCCAGAACCTCGGCCCCTTAGGTATCTCCGGTCCTGCTGTCAGGGCCACCACCAACATAGGTTCCCTCCCTCTCCCTCCCTCTGGACAACTCTGTCTGCTCGGCTTCTCCACCTGGCCCCGGGGACCGGAATGCAGAGGGGCCACTGGGGGAAGAGGACATAGAACCTACCTGAGACCACACAAAAGACCTCCACGAGACACCTAGGGTCCTACACTCCCATATTACCTATAGGTTAATAAATAATAATTACTAGAAAAGGCAGGATTATAGTGAAAGAAAGAAGAGTAGTTGCCAGAGCCCAGGGGGTAGGTTTGTTTTCCTTATACCTCAATTATATTATGAGAAATTATTTTATAAAAAAATATATCTCAATAAAGCTGATATATCCCCAAATGAATAAGTAAAATCCCAATGAAACTCGGTGAGGTAAACAATCATTGCTTACCTACCCATGACCCCCCTCTCCACCTCCTCGCAGGCACTTCTCCCTCTTGCTATAGATGAGGCAGAAAACACCAAAACTTGCTTTATCAGCCTCCATGGTGAGGTATCGACCCATTTCTCTTCAATGGAACTTGATAGTAAATTCTAGCAGGGGGATTCTGGGCAAGGTTTTCATGCCTGATACATTAAGACACAAGGATGGTACAGCCTCTGTGGAAAATGGTATGGAGGTTTCACAAAAAAACCTAAAAATAGAACCACCATGTGACCCAGCAGTTCCACTCCTGGCTATATATCTGAAAAAAACAGAAACACTAATTTGAAAAGATACATGCACCCCAATGTTCATAGCGATATTATTTACAATTGCCAAGATGTGGAAGCAACCTAAGTGTCCATCAACAGATAAATGGATAAAGAAGATGTGGCATACACACACACACACACACACACACACACACACACACACACACACACTGGAATACTACTCAGCCATAAAAAAGAAAGAAATTTTGCCACTTGCAGCAACATGGATGGACTTGGAAAGACAAATACTGTATGATATCACTTATATTGGAATCTAAAAAATACAGCAAACCAGTGAATATAACAAAAAAGGAGCAGACTCACAGATACAGAGAACAAACTAGTGGTTACTGTGGGGAGAGGGAAGTGGGGAAGGGCACTACAGGGACAGGGGATTAAAAGGTACAAACTATTATGTATAAAACAAATTAAAGGATATATTGTACAACATGGGGAATATAGCCAATATTTTTAATAACTATAAATGGAATATAACCTTTAAGAATTGTAAGTCACTATATTGTATACCTGTAACTTATATAATATTATATATCAACTATACTTCAAGTAGAAAAACAATTTTTTTTAAGACACAAGGAGAAACTCACCTTCCTGCCTGCCTTCCAATACAGTTACGTGAGAATGTGATGTGTGGAGCAGTGGGAGCCATGCTGTGACCATGAGGGGTCAAGCCTGAGCCAGAGGCCAATGTGCTGTAAATGGTTGCCTGGAAGGTTAGAATGAGTCCTTAAAATTATCACTGACCCACTGAATTAATCAACTTTAGAACCCCTACATTCAGACTTCTGGCTAGATAAGTCTATAAACATCTTGTTTTTTAAGCCACTGTTAGTCTAGTGCTTTTACCTGTAGCCAATAACATCCTACAAACCAGGTGGTTTTCATCTCCCCAAACTTCCATCTCCAACCCCAACACTGAGATCATAGTGAGATATATAAGATAGAATCTTGTGGCTGTAAACTGAGACCCATCAGAGTTCTTAGTCCACAGTCCCCACAGATAAAGCTTTCCTCTCTAGCCCCAGAAAAACAGGAAACAGATGCCAGTTTCTCTTGCAGCCAAGCCCCTCCCCTCCATTAGGTCTACGTGTGTCCTGTAGCACAAAGGACTGATGACACATGCACTCGCCCTCCCTGGCTCATGTGGCCATAAGCCCCCATTTGCCCAGGACAGTCCCGGTTTATATCTGTGTCCTGGCATGATTACTAACGGCACTCCCTGTCACTCTCAAAAGTGCGTCCATTTGGACAAAAAATTATAGTCATCCTACTTCTGGCTGCCTCAGCACACTTTTTTTTGCTCTTTACCCAGTACTTCTCACACCACACAAACGTGGCCATTCTGTCTTCCCCACCAAGATGAAGACAGGAAGTAGGGACCCTGCCAGGTTCGTCTGAATTCCTCCGACCCACTTCAGGCATCTGACGCATGTCCGCTAAACCAAACCAAATGTTAACGGAGGTAACAGGCTTAGGGTAAAAGGTTTGAGGCAGAGCTTCCCTGGTGGCGCAGTGGTTGAGAGTCCGCCTGCCGATGCAGGGGACACGGGTTCGTGCCCCGGTCCGGGAAGATCCCACATGCCGCTGAGCGGCTGGGTCCGTGAGCCATGGCCGCTGAGCCTGCGCGTCCGGAGCCTATGCTCCGCAACGGGAGAGGCCACAACAGTGAGAGGCCCGCGTACCGCAAAAAAGAAAAAGGTTTGAGGCAAACCAGTAGAATGTGAGCATAAAGAACAATTTTTGGAGGGAGAAGAGGAGAAACTGGGTACTTTCCCAGAATCCCTGCCCTTCACCACCGGGCCCTGTCAGGAGCGCACATCCGGGTATCCAGCTGGCTGATGCAACCTCGCGACAAAGGAAACTCATGCTCCTCATAACACAACACGGCACCTGTCAAATATATGAACGTCACAGATGCCAGCCAACCTGTGAATGCAAAGGATTCCTCAAAGAGCCCGGGGCCCTGTAGACAGACACCAGTGGGACTCCTGGACCACACATGTAGTGGCCATCCAAAGCCACAACAGGTCTGAGGTTTCAAGTTTCCAGGGGAGATTCTTCCCCACCCCAAATCCAGGCCAAGACAGACAAGCTCCCCCCTTGCATGCTGGGAAAAACACTGTCATTGTCAACACCGTCCTGTTTGGTGACACAAGATGCGGATTGTCCAGCAGGCCACCTTCTTGATCTCATGGTTCAAACTTGTAAGCATCTCAGCAAATGACCCATGAATACGGCAAAGGCCTGTGGGTTCTCAGCTCGTGGTGAGATCATGACATTGCCTACCCCAGAGGAAGGCCCTATAAGGGAATAGCACAGGAATGCCTGCCCCACCCACTCCCGGATGGAACCACACACATTCTTTCTGAATAACTTTAGGGCTCAATTGTCACAACTACAGTAAGGCATTTCCCCGGCTCTGCTGCCCTTTCTCTCTCCCTCACAGAATTTACTTTTTTTTTTTTTGAAACCCCACATTTGTTTATTTATTTTTGGCTGTGTTGCGTCTTCGTTTCTGTGCGAGGGCTCTCTCTAGTTGCGGCGAGCGGGGGCCGCTCTTCATCGCGGTGCGTGGGCCTCTCACTATCGCAGCCTCTCTTGTTGCGGAGCGCAGGCTCCAGACACGCAGGCTCAGTTGTTGTGGCTCACGGGCCTAGTTGCTCCACGGCATGTGGGATCTTCCCAGACCAGGGCTCGAACCCATGTCCCCTGCATTAGCAGGCAGATTCTCAACCACTGCGCCACCAGGGAAGCCCCAGAAGTTACTTTTATTTAGTAACACATACCGACAACACCTAGCACTGTACCCAGTACCTAACAGACACTCAATAAACGTCAGCTCCCTGCATCAGATTCCTGAGTCACTCACAAACTGAAATGTATTCTGGGTGCTGGAGGAAGGAACTTGCTTCTCTAGTCTGGAATCTGAAAAGCACTGAGCCAAAGCTTCTCAGAACTTCTGCATCACAGCCAGCTCAGCAAACCTTACATCTCATCTTCAAAATCTCCCTCTTTGCTAAGGAAGTTAGGATGGAAGTTGGCTGGATTCTCACAGAATCTTAGCTCGACAAATTAAGGCCCTTCCAGCAAAAGCGAGCAAGATGGTGAAAGGCCTCCAACGCATCTCTCACCATAGCCCATGGCCGAAGGGGCGATGGGTGGAAATAGCCGGGCAGTGCCTGAGGCTCACAGGAGGCCTTCCAGCTGCAAAAGCCTTCTAATGAGGGAAGGCACTGCCTCGTGAAGCCACGTACTCCCGGCCACGGGAAGCCTCTGAGCGAGTGCTGGTGGAGACAGGATTCCCACACCTGGTAGGAGACCCACTTGGTGACCTCTAAGGTGTCTCCCAAGTTTGAAATTCGAGGTACTCAAGCCTCTGGGCTTAGGGCAGATGATGTGGCACACAGTCTGGAGGGACCCGGAGCTGCTGGAATCTGCACAGCCACCCTGAGGAGGAACCTGGACAGACGCCTTGTCTGTAAAGACCTAGCCTGAGTCAACAGCGGGGGGAGAAGGTCTGACCTTCCCGGACAGGCCCGTCTGCAGGCTTCTGCTGAGAGATGAAGCCCTCGGGCAGATGCAGCCCTTCTCCACAGCCATGCACACGCCCTCAGCAGTGTATAAGTGTCATGAAGGCCCTTTTCAAAGGTTCCTGCCAAGGTCTCTTTCTCCTTCTCCTCACTCAGCCCCCTCCCATCCCCCGGGTCCTGCAGCATCTCTCCAAGGTGGAGACCCAAGTCAGTGAAGGGTGAAGAACCCCAGAATCTTCCAGCACTCATGAGATCCTGGAGCCCACAGGCAGGAAGACCCCAGCCCCCAAAGGCTTTAATGGGCTAATTCCCTGGGGACTCCTGGACCACACGTGTAGTGGTCATCCAAGGCCACAACAGGCCTGAGGTTTCAAGTTTCCAGGGAAGATTCTTCCCCACCCCAGATCCAGGCCAAGACGGACAAGCTCCCCCTCTCCCGCTTCCATGCCACTGGGTGGACGTCTATTCCATCCTCTCTCCAAGCCTGCACACCTTTGCAGGGGCCCGTTTCAGGCAGGGCCCTCCATGCCAACTCCCAGTCTCACCTTGGACCCTGGAGGAGGCAATGCCAAGGGCTCAGCTGCCTTTGGGTCTGAGACCCCTCAACACGCCCACAGCCAAACCCACCCCCAGGCCTGGCCTAGCGTCAGTGCAAGCTTACACTTTGGAGTTCCCTGGGGATTTCTCTTACACTCGAGGAGCTCAGCTCTTCTTTGAAAGGATGCTAGTTATATTTCATACAGCATTTCTAGGTGCTTGGTAGTTGGAAGGTTTTCGAGATTTTTACTCCGCTATGATACTAAAAATATTCCAAATCAGTGTTGGAATCCCCTCTTTGGACTTGTTCACGGGAACCTTCTCTGGCTGACCTCACCCCACACCCCAAACAACAAACTCTGGCCACATCCCTGCAGATCCAAATACGCAGGATGAACATCTACTGTGTAGGTCCGAGCATTCAAAAATGAAAAGACTGGCACTCTGCCCAAAACACAGCAGCCCTGTAAAAATGCGGCATGGCAGGAAGAGAAGTACCAGCAGGCCTCTTGCATTTAATCTGCAGCCCACTCTTTGTCCAGGTTATTCCAGACTTTTAGTGGTTTCATATTTCCACATCTTGTCTCCCAACTAGACTGCCTTCTCCTGGGCAGAGGTCCAGGTCTCCCCTGCCCTTTACTTACGCCCTGAGGGCCTGGGAAGGGCTCTGCTAACCAGGGATGTTAAAAATGACAAGGCCTCTCCCCTAACTCACTTGAAGGCTTCCAGCTGAAGCGCGCTCCTGGCTGTTGCTGGATTCTGCCAGCCGGGCCTCCAGCATGACACAGCATCCCCGCCTGGCTTCCCTGATGACAGCGGCCCGGCGTGACAAAGGATTCTCTGACAATGGGAGGAAGAGGTCTTCTTATTGTCTACAGCAGTCCCCACGGCAGTCACGTTCAGCAGCAGACCATTCCCCACTCCCAGAACTGTAGCTCCTGCCCACATCTCCTCCTCAGGCTTCTCCCACGAGCACTGTATTGTCTGCAAGACAGCTCCACTGGATTATCCTACCAGCCATTCAAACTCACCAAGGCTAACATTAAACTCACCACAATCCTCCTCACCCCCACCAGAGCAGACCTGCTCCAGCCACCAGAAGGGCACCGCCCGGTAAAGGCCGCCATCCACTGAGTCCACAAGGCCAGAAGCCTGGGAGTCACTGGGACTCCCCCCTTATCCCCCAAAGCTAAGCAATCGCGGCTGACTTTACTCCCCAAACGTTTTTAATACGTGGCCTTCCCTCCTCCCCATATGTCTCGTCCCCTGGGACCTGAACGCTGCATGGAGCTGCCTGTTGCCTCATCAGCCCAGAGGCCGCCTCTGGCTCCCAGTTATGCTCCCTTCTGGCCCATGGCCGAGTGCCTCGACTCTGCTTAACGTCCTGTCCTCCATGCTGAAACGTGACATCCTCAGCCAGGCTCACAAGCTCCTCAGAGCGGGGCTCTGTGTGCCTCTCGGCCTTGTGCTTGACTGCCCTGGGGCAGCCCCTTCCTCCACCAGGCAGCCTCGGGCCTCCACGCCGTTCTGCCCACATCCCTTCCCCCTGAAGGTCCTTCTCCGGTCTCTTCTCCTGGCTAATTCCTTTTCATACATTCAGATTCAGCTCCTGCATCATCTCCCTTAGGAAGCCCTCTCTGATCTCTGAGGCTACAGCAGGTGGCCCTTGTCTGGAAGGCAACTTTCTCCAGCACTGCGCTCACCACACATGCTGAATTTAACTGTTTAAGTGCCTGCCTCTCCCGCGAGACAGTGGGTTCTTTGAAGGCAGGAGGGCTGTGCCTGTTCACGGTTGCAGCCCCAGGGTGTAGCACAGAGCTGGCCAGAGAAAGAGCCCAGTCACTACGAGAAGCCCCATCTGATTGCAGGATCCACCCAACCTCCTTGGTTAGCTCCACCCCGGACCAAGCACACACAATTTCCCCTTCACCCTTTTTGGGCCATGGTCCCAACTGAAAACCTCTGCCAGGTCTGCCACAGCCCCAGACCTACCCTCAAATCCACCTCTTTCATGAAATCATCCCAAACTGGCCCCAGTCCACATATCACTGTTATGATAACTGCCTCCCATACTTTATCCATCCCGCCCACGGGTAAGTTAGCACTTAGGTCTGGCGCCATGGTTGGACATAAGCCAGCAGTGGATATCATGGAGAAGGAGCTCCAAAAAGAAAAGAAAAGAGAAGAAAGAAGCAGCCCCAAAAAGTTCGAGGTCCTCCACTCACACAAGTGCAATGATGATGTGCCGTGGTGGACCACGTCAACTAAGGACACCAGATTTGATCCCTGCTCTACTACTTACTTGTGACTGCGGCATGGCAGTAACCATGGAGGCTCAGTTTCCCCATCTGCAAAATGGGAATAACAACAACAGCCTCACAGGGTATTATAAAAAGCAGATGAAATAATCTGTGTGAAATAGTTCATAAACTGCAAAGCCAACTCAGGTGTAGGGTATTATGCTAGTCTCCAGTGCCAGCCAACCCCCTATCCAACTCCACTACCCCCACCCCCAGTAGTTCTTCTCCTTACTTGAGTCAGGTAAGAATCAAATGAAATATGTGGATCCTCCTCCTAGAAAAATGCAGGTACGTAACAGGTTTGCAAACCCTTTCAGGAGGTTCCTGAGGACCCTGCCTTGGAAAGGGAAAGCCACAGACCAAACTTAAGAGCATTGGAAGACCCCAAGCATAGACCTCTCTCCCAAATGTATGCTCTCATCCAGATTCCTGGCGGCCAAAGATGAAAGATAGGGCAAGGAAGGCCAGGTTTGAAGGAAAGCAATCTCAAGACTAAAAGACGAATTCCGGGGCCTTTCCTGGAACCAAAGGGAAAAAAAAAAAAAAAGATGCAGAGTTTTCACTCTTTGGGAAGTAAGAACCCCACTTTTTTTCAGGAAGCATCACAGTACAGAGAAAGAAGATTAAATAGGGCATCAAATTTTAGAAGTTCATGTTCCACTCTGCCAAGGGTTCCCTGTGACTTTGGGCAAGTCATTTCACCTCTCTGGGCCTTGGGGTCTTCAGCTCATCAACAAGGCCCTTCCCAGCTCTGGGTGCCTAGATCTGAGGATGTGTCTGTTCTCACTCTGTTCTGAACCACAGCTCTGGCCTGGGATTAATTCAGAAACAACAGGCAGCTGTCGATAGTCAGCTTGGGGGTAATTCTGAGAGAAGACCACCATCACAGCAGTGCCCTAAGTTAAACTGCACGCAAGGGGAGGCAGGAGGGCACAAGAGCAAAGCCTGAATGTTAGCAGCTGAGCTCAGGTGACCAGCGAGTCAGCAGTGAGGCCCAGAGGTAGAGGATCCCCCTCAAAGAGAACACCGAAAGGGGCTGCCACTTTATTGGGTAAGCTATGCAGAAATGCCATCAGGTTTGGAGAATTGCCCAAAACTGCAACTTGCCCGTCTGTTTTGTACCTCCTGTTCTTTCTCTGGGCTCAGGATTCTCTCCCCATCTTAACCACCACCTCCTGCTTCCTCCTTCATCATGTGAACTGCAAACAACAGAACCTTAAAACAAGGGCAGTGAATGCAGGGGACACGGGTTCGAGCCCTGGTCCGGGAAGATCCCACATGCTGCGGAGCAACTGAGCCCATGCGCCACAACTACTGAAGCCCATGCACCTAGAGCCCGTGCTCCACAACAAGAGAAGCCACTGCAACAAGAAGTCTGCGCACTGCAACAAAGAGTAGCCCCCACTCGCCACAACTAGAGAAAGCCCGCATGCAGCAACGAAGACCCAACACAGCCAAAAATAAATAAATAAATGAAATTTATTTAAAAAAAACAAAACAACGAAACAAGAGCAGTGGACCCCAAAACTGAGATGAAATTGGAAAACAGTGTCAAGGACCCGGGAAGTGAGTTGGAGAATGAATAGATTAAAAAGCAGACTCATATTAGAACATATCCATAGACCTGTGAGACAGAAACTACTAAACTCAGGCAAGGCCTAAGTGAGACCTTGACCAAAGCCACTGAAGACAGCCTATCACAGCCCATCACTGTCCAGCAGAGCTGGGCCAGGAGCACAGAGAACAACTTGTCAGTTCTTCATTGCTCAGCAGACTAAACTGTTGGTTGGCTTCAGGGTCATCTCTCATGAGCTGCCTAACCTCTACAGGACAGACCTCTAGGGCTCACCTGGGAGGTTCCAAATAGTTTGAAGTTCAGAGCAACAAGGCTCTTCTTCCTCTGTTGCTTCCTTCTGCATTTGCTGTAGCACAGGGACTCGCATTATGAGTCCCTTGCAACCAACATATGTGAAATTGACTAAGTCCCAGGGCGAGTGCTTTAAAATATTTATGATTTGTTCCCTCCTGCAGGCTCTGAATCATCCGTTTTCTGCACTGCAAATTAGCTGTTTCTGCGATCCTATCTTTGTGTGCCCCAAACACAGCAGAGTATCTAGACTACAGAAGGTGCTCAACAAACATCTGCTGGACTTAAAATCTTACATTTATCTCCACAGCTAGAAGATGTTTTTGCCAGGCAGGGCCACTATGTTAAATTTTCTTTGTAAGCACTTCAAGATACACAAACATGTTGGTGTTCAATACATATTTGTGAATGAATAGCTGATTATCTGACCAAACCTAATAACCCTCCAGGCTCTGTCTGAGAACCTTCATGTGCGAGAACTCGGAGAAATACATACAGTTATGGAGGAGCTCTTTGTTGGTTTCAAGGCTTCCCCATCCCTGGAGATGGAGGGGGCAGGTTCCCGGGGGGTTTCTCAGGAGTTATACTTTAAACCCATGGTTTTGGAACCAGTAAGTAAAGAATAAACCTTAGATTCAATAAAGACCCCACGAACACACCCATATGAACACAGGCATGTGTTGCAGACACATACATCCATATGTATTTATTACATGCAGGTATACATACTGCATGTATCAAAGCTGACGATCACTCACCAACAGTAAATTATCAGATGAGTGATAACAACAGCAATGCAGACTTCTGTTCTTTAATACTTATTCTCATTAGGACTGGTAGCAAACCAAGTGTTTTCTGACAAAGAATAAATACCATAATTTACTCCCTTTCTTGGGTTCAGTATTTCCTGAGGTGCCAAGACCTACACTTTAAGGTGGTCACTATTTAATTAAAAGCCATAGTCTGAGAAGTGAAATCACAGAAACGCCTCAGGCAAGTCACGTCAGTTTTTGAGCCTCCATGTGCTAAAATGGGGTTAATATCCCCCTACCTCATGGGACCCTCTTAATAAATGCAATGATGCGGTGGGGGACTGCCCAGTAAAGTCATACAAACATATTGCTATTCTAGCAATCTCTTAATCACTGATGACACTGTATCCCAGAATGCGTTACAAAATTACTGCTCCAAGCGCACATTATCCAGGACAGACACTTGACACAGCAGATGAGTTGATCTGTGTGTAAATCGAATCCTGTTTCAAATACTCTAAGGGAGTGTATCCTGTGAGGGACTGGACATCTTCTAACGTCTGCTCGGTGCGTTCTGTTCCACTATGATTGGGTTTTCTCGCACGCCAGGCAATTTTCTCGCGCGGTCCCAGCATGCTCATACCGGGATCCCTGAGGTTTACGGCCCAGACCCGGAGCTGGACAGGAGGAAACAGGCCGGACAGCCTGCGGCCCCTCCCCGCCCTCTGGGCGGCTCCTTCCTCTCTCCTCCAGCTCGGGCGGTCAGCGGCGCTCGTGCTGTGTCACTTTCGCCATCGGGAGCCTCCAGCCGCCGCGGAGCCCGCAGCTCCAGCGGCTTCCTCCCTTTGCCCGCGGGCCCCTAGCCTGGGAGATAATCTCCGGCCGCAGAGACCCAGCGCCGAGCGGACAGAGCCGGCAAGGGCATGCGGCCGGCTGGGAACCCGGCAGCGGCGCAGGAGGCAGCGCGGGGCTGGGCCCGGGGCCGGTCAGGCCGGACAGCCTTTGGCCCCCACTGTCTCCAGGTCGAAAAATTGGGAGGGGGTGCGCAGAGCGCGCTGATTCTCTCCAGGATCTGCGAAGGCGGCAGCAGGCGCGGGCACGAGCACCCACAGAGCGCCCCCGGCCAAGGGTCAACCGAGGGGCGTGGGGGGGCAACGCGCGAGCGCCCGCGGCTCCTCCAGGCCCAGCCAGACCAGCCCCCGGCGCCACCGAGTAGGTGGACAGTCTGCCGGATCAGGGGGACGTCGGGACGCGAAGGGAGGGTTACGCAACCCCAGGGTCTCCCCGGGCCCCCAGCCGCACGACTCCCCTCTCCAAGTAACCCAGGCGCGAGCGCGGACACACACACCACTACGAGCCCTGGCGGGACCGATACCCCGAGCGATCTGGGCCCAAGCGCGTCCCCACGACGCCGCGGTCTGCGGTCCCCGCCCCCCCACACACGCCAGAGCGGTGTGTACACACACAAACAGCTGGGCGCGGGAGGCGACGCCTCACCCCCCGGGTGGGAATGCACACCGCGCCGCCAGCCACCCCTCCCCTTTACACGCCGCAACCCCCTCTCTGCTCACACCTGCCCCCAAACCCCAACCCTGAAAACTCCACGAAACCAAACAGCCAACGCCGCTCACAGGAGGGCCTCAGACTCCCGACTGTCATTTAACGTCAATGGAGAGACGTACCCAACTCAGATGCGCGGTCCCCGGGACGCCTCCCTCAGATGCACCCAGGCTCCAGCATCCGGCCCTCAGGGGCAGCACAGCTCCGCCGCAGACAAGCCACCGCTCCCCCTGCCCGCCGCCCACCCCCACACCCCCACCACGGCAGGCGTCCGGGACAGTCACCTGCTCGCTGAAGGACCCGAGCCGGAACCCGGGTCACCAGCCACCGCGAGCTGGCTTTTCAGAGCCTGTCAACTTAACCCCGGCTCCGCCGGACAGATCTGTTCCCCAGGCCCAATTACACCGCGGCGACAGGAATGAATAATAATAATATATATTTTTAAAGCCAACAGAATCACCGCCGTGGGGCATGTCCAAAGCCGCGACCTCAGTGGATCTACTGATTCGGGTTCCTCCTCTGCTCCCGTCCCCCGCGCCCCCCGCGGCCCGCAGGCTCACCGTGGACGGAGGGAGGGTGCAGCCTGTCTAGACGACAGACATCCCCGCGCCCGCGGGGACGGGCGCGCACACACACACGCGGCCGCCACAGACACAATCAGTCACCAGAGGAGGGAGGGGCGGCGTGGAGATACTCTCTCGGGGTCCCTCCGGGAGCCGCCACCCTACCTCAGTGGAGCACGGCCAGAACAGCTGCAAGTTTGGCCGGTACTAAACCAACTGCTTGATGCAGCAAATGCGGGCTTCAAAACAAAAGAGAGGAATCAAGCTCGCTCTCTTCCTCCCCCCGGGTCGGAATCTGGCACATGACAGCGGCTACACCAAGCGGCTCCAACGCGAGCCGGGCTCCAGCCGTGCGCCCCCCAAGAACCCCCCCTCCTCACTGGAGCTCCAGAGATACGGCTCCCCTACTGGCGGGGAACCCGGCAGGGAAGGGGCAAACCTCGGGAGGGGGAGAGATCGTGGAGTGCGGTCCTCGACAGAGGCGGGGAAGGTGGATGCGCGCCGACTCCTGGCTGCCCCGGGCGCAGGGAGGGGGGAAGGGGGCTAATTGTTTGGGTCGGTTTTCCCGGATTTATCTATAAGCACGCGCACGTCACGCAGCCCTCCTCGCGGGTCCCCGAATCGATAGGCAATCAGAGATGACTAAAAGAGGGGGGCGGACGGGGGGATGCTCACCTCGGGGTTCCTCTGGCCGCCGCTCCGAGCCCTAGTCGGGGGGTGGGGGAAGGGGGCAGGAAAGGAGAAGGGAGGGAGGAGGCTCGGGAGAGCCGACTCCAGCCTCGAGTTCCGCGCGTCCCGGCTGCGGAGGGGCTCCGGCGCCCCAGCGCACAAACCCAGGCGACAGGGGAGGGAGGGAGGGGAGGGAAAGAGGGAGGGAGGGGCGGGTGGGGGAGAGGGAGTAGAGGAACGAAAAAAAAAAAAAAAAGATCCCCGCTCTGACACAGGGAAAGAGAATGTAGGAGAGTGACGTCCAGGCCCCGCCCTCCCCTCCGGCCACGTGCAACGACTTGAAAGGAAAGAGGGCGGCGGGAGGCCTGATGGGTAATGTAGTTCGCCTTTCTTTACCGGGATGGCGGGCCCTGGAGAACGGGGCGCCGCCGGGACGCCGGGGATGTGCCTGAGCAGCAGAGACAGCCTGTCTGGCCACGCCGAAACCCAACGCCCAACGCCCGTTCCCCTCCCCGCCACGTGCTGGCGCAGCCCTGGGTGGGGACCTCCGCGTGGGGAGAATTGGGGGCTTAGGCGAGATCCAGGCTTGGAGGGAAACATTTGATTTTAGGGACAGGACGGCTTTAAGGATGAGGACTTCCTTGCTTTAAGTGCTAAGTCCGTCCTAATGGCAGATAAAAGGGAGCTTTGTGTACGCACTGGGCGGCCCAAGTCCAGTTATTAACGCTGTATTAAATGCTAACGTCTGTTATTGAGATGCATATGTTATAATTAACATTTGAACATCTCTGTGGCAGGGGCGGGATGTTGTAATTAGATATGCACTTTGCAACCAATTAATTTTCCATTGGCCATGCTAAGGGCTAAGGCTGGGGACTTGGCGACGGGGAGAATTCAATGCAATGTATAATTCAGTAATCACTTAACCAAATCACCAGCGTTTTCCAAGTGCCTACTAGGTGCTAGGCACTGAGCTTAGCACAGAGAAGCCTTCTGGAGAAATATATGATGCTGTACACCCTCCAAGCAAGGGGGTTATAAACTCATGGAAGGAACTGTGTGACTCGGTATAACTGCGAAGAAAATCATTTATTAATTCATATAACATTTGGTGAGCATTTTCCACAGATGGGACATGTCTGGGAATGCCAAGACAGGTGAGACCCTCAAGGAGGTCAAAGTCTAGTGTAAGGACCACAGTCAGTGAAAGTATAGGGGATAAGTCCACACTTAACATAGACATAGGCACAAAGTGCTAAGGAACCCTCAGGAGGAGCAGCCAACCAGGATGGAGGGTGGATGGGGGTAGGAGAGGATGAGGGAAGGCTTCTTGGAGGAGGTAGTACTTTAGGTAAGAATTATTAACATTTTTAACAAAGGCAAAGAGAGGGGTAGGCCTCTGACTAAGGCTACAGGGTACAAAGGCTGGAGATGAGAGATAAGAGAGCAAATTCTGAAAGTCCCAGCAATTTGACAGGGCAGAAGGGAGGACCCAAAATGCGGGTGGGTCAGGGATGAAGTGTGTGTCTAGAGGGCAGAAGGAGCCTGGGATGGCTTTTCAGCAGAGATGAGGCTTGCAGTGGGCCTTGAAAGAGGGAGGTGAGATTTCTTTCAGAGCGGAGAGCATGTCTTCCTGACTTGAAGCTCAGCGTGTGCCAAGCCGGGGTGGAAGGAAAGCCGAGCAGCACCCGCGGTCACATCCAGTAGAGCAGCTCTTTTGACTCTTGTACCAAAGGACATGGAGGCGTGTCATCCCCTCCCTTCTAGAGGGAGGCAGCAGGCCCATAGTTGTGCATTCATAAGAGGCAGAGTGGCTACCAGCAGCCAGTTGTCTGGGTGCCAGGCCCAGTCCCCCCGGGCAAAGGAACGTGTTTAAGCACACCTGACTCTTCCTACTGGTTTGTCCCTCTTCGCATTTACGCCTCACTGGCTCAGCAGTTATTTTTGCGCTTTAACATCTGGATGATTTCCTGGATTTACGAAATATGGACTAATAGTCCCAGAGTCTATCCACTCAGCAGATTCCCATTTACCTACCTTTTGTTGTCAATGCTGTTTTGCACATGGTGTGATATGCACACTATTTGCAAAGGAACAAGAATGGAATTGTCTGGGTCTTGGTTTTGCCTTTGCTTTAAATCACACCCCCAGAGGTGAGAACAGGATCCAGCCCCGGAGGTGAGGAAAGGCTGAGCAACCTGCAGAGTGCAAAACATCTGTGGAGAGTAGGTGCCTCTGTTTGGGGGCTGTGCCTGCAGTGACAGCGCCAGTGGTGACAGCACAGACTCAAGACTCAGCCTGAACCCTCAGCCTGAATCCCAGGCATGACACTTCCTGGATCTGCGACCTTGGGCTGTTTACTTACCCTCCAAATGAGTGACTTGGGCGGCTCATTCAACAACCTTTCTTGGCCTTGTGAGAACCGACGGTGAAAATGCATTTAAACTGGCTCCGCGTCACACAGCAACTCTTGGTGATGGTCATTCCTTTCCCTGTCCCAGGGTCTTTCTGGGCCAGAAGAGTGATCCCTGAATTTTTTTTTTTCTGCAGGTAGGCCAGCAGAGCTGGTGCTGCAGGGAGGATTCCTAAGGGTGACTCATCTTCATGTGTGAAGTAGGTTAGGGTTGTCTTCAGGGAACCTTCACCCGATTTCAGTCCTCACCTCCCGCGGGCTCAGCGCTCCTAACCCTCCCCAGCTGACAAGTGGTTACGCTCTCCCCTTCCCCACCCTGCTGCCCCAGGACCCCCTTGTGTGTGCACCCAAAGCCCCTTCTCTGGACGGTGTCCCCAGGCTCCCTCATTCCTTCTTCCCACCTAGCAACACTTACCTCCTGCTTTCCACATCCCAGAGCCTGGCTCTCTGCTTTACCTTCAGCCTAATCACCCTTCATGAATGGATGATAAGATAATCTTTTCATTCTCTCCTCCAGCTATGACATGTTTGTCCTCTTATCTAGAGCTTTCTGAAATGGCCTTTGCTGATGGGGATTTCAGGCTGGAATGGGGATCTTTGAGAGGAAGACTCTGTGGGTCACTCAGACTGGAAACCGTGGCTTTCCCAGTGTGGGAGACCTGGGGCTTCATTGGTCCCTCACGTGGTGGCCTTCCTTCCCTGCAGTTGATCTTATGCCCCACTTGCAAGCTTGGGTCAGGGGAGCTGCTGGATGCAGAGTCAATAAACCGGCACTGGAATTGGTTAATTAGGCAGATTTGAGTTGTTAAAAGTTGCCTTTACCTAACTTGTTACCACATAGCCTAGAAATGAAAAGCCAGACTGTTTCTCTCTGTCTTAAGCAGTTGCTTTTCCTAATCAATACTTCCCTAAGATACTAGCAAAAGGAGAGAATTCCCTGGCGGTCCAGTGGTTAGGGCTTGGTGCTTTCACTGCCATGGCCTGGGTTCGATCCCTGGTCAGGGAACTAAGATCCTGCAAGCTGCACAGTACAGCCAAAAAAGAAAAAAGAAAAAGGAAAAAAAAGGACACTAGCAAAAGGAAATATTTCTCTTTTCTTCCCATATCGTCTTCTGACTCCTGACCGTCTTTCCTCCATCAGTCAGTGCATTTATTGAAGGCCTGGTGGGAGCCCACCAGAGTGCAGGGGCAGAGAAATGGCCTGCTTCAGGAGCTGGCACCCATGAGATAACAGAAGAACTGATGGGGCGCTATTCTGCGTGAGGGGGATGTTAAATGAACATAGCGTTCCTAGCAGGCTGGGATGGTCAGAGAAGACTTCCGGGAGGAAAGTGAGACTAGATCCACTTATAACTTCCCATCGGGAGGAGGTCAGCAGTGACCTAAATCCCAGTTTTGTAGCATTGGCCTGGGAGGCGTTACGCAAGTCATGTCTTTATGTGGAAGCTAGAGAGTGGGTTCATCGTGCATCAGTTTGGTGGCCGGTGACCCCAGAGAGGGAAGGAAGTTATCAGTCTAGTGTTTTCGCTCTGCTCCTGTGGTGTTGGCCTGGAGAGATAACGGCTTGATAGAATCAGGTTAAATTTCACCCCTGTCTCATCTCAGCTTCCACTACACAACCCCAAAGACCAATACCTGAAAGGCAGATGGAAAGTGGTCTTCTAGGGTTGAAGTTGGTGGTGGAAGAAGGGACACCAATAGAGAATGATGAGCTTGAGAAAAGCAAAAGCTAAATAAGAAATAAACCAACAAATGTTTATTGGGTGCAGGCTACACCTAAGACGTTGCATGGCACCTTGGGGAACTCAGTGTGTGAAACTAGGTTCCAGGCCCCACCTGCCCCTATCCTGCTGTGTGACATCTCCTCTCTCTGGGCCTCAGTTTCCACACCTGTAAAATCGGAGGGTCTATGATCTCTCAGATTATTTCCAAACCGAAGTTCTCCCTTTGAGAAGTTTATAGTCCAGTTGGCAAAAGAAACTGAAAGTTAAGTAGCCAAAAGCATGAATTTTAAGCTGTTTAATTCCAGCAGATCAGGAAGGGTTTGCAATATTCATTTAACAAAGCCCTGAAATCCATGAGGGAACAGAACGCAAGCAGACCTTGTCTCACAAGATTCAAGGACAGTAAGTGAAGCCCATGAATAGTCAAGCATTCCTCAATTTCTTTAGAGTTCAAGGTCAGACCTCACAGGTCAGTGGCATGAGCACCACATCCATGGATGGCCTTGTCCATGATGAGGACTTGGGCAAAGATCTGCAAGAGACAGATTTCATTATTTCTCAGGCTACACTCTGGAAAAACTGTGCCACGCTCATCCTGGGAGGGGTGGCCCAACTTACTGGACCAGGGGTATACACTTGATCCAAGGGACTCCAGACTATTGGCTATGCCTGGACTTAACGGCCCTGGCTCCAGCAGATGAACTGAGCCAATCAGATTCCCTTTTGCAAGAATCTTCAGGAAGAGGCTGAGAGACCTGTGCTCACCGGTGACTCTGCTCAGTCAGGTTGGGGAGGAGGGGCTTGTGGCCTTAGTGGGCCAGGTGCAAGAAGAGTAGGCAGAGGAGGGGAGTGAACGGGAAAAGGGAGGGAGAGAGATGTGTGGAGTAGCCTCAGTTCCAGACTTTCTGATTCTCAGTCACAGGGTGCTCTACTATACCTGTCTTTGACTCCTGATACTTCTGTATCCTCATAGTAATTCCCTTTACTTTGTGCAGGGCTGAGTGGGTTTCTGATTTTTGTAATCCAAAGACCCATATCTCAAACAGCCTGAAAGAGAAGAAGTGCAGAGAAAGTTACAACCATTATGATCCCTGTAGCTGGGAATTTCCCCTGCTGAAGATGCTCTTCCCTTTTCTATCCTAGATGTCTCCCTCTTCAACTAGTTGGTAATCCTTGTCTCCTAAATCTTATTCTGAAATGTCTGCAAAATAACTTGACCTTGAACCTCCCCTATCCAAGAAAAATAGGTAATATATTAATCAAACGATTCCTATTTGCCAGGCAACAAACGAAACACTTTCTTTGCTTTATTTCATATAATCGACATTGCAACTTTTGCAGTGGAAGGAACTGAGGCTAGGAGGGGTGACAGAACTTGCCCAGGGGCACACAGCCAGCAAGCAGGTGGTAGTCCTGTGGGCCTCAGAACCAGCAAGTTTTAACCACACCCCCTCATCTCCGAACGTCAGCATCCACCTTCTCAAGTCCCCAGCGAGCACCTTTCCTCTAGGTGCAGGAAACATCCTTCTTCCTCACTGGTGCATTTACAATGAGGTGCTTTTTCTTTTAAACTGAGACTTCCGAGATGTGTGTGCATTTGTTTGTATATAACTGATGCTCCAAATGCTTCTATGCTGTAGAAGAAGGATCATTGTTCATATACCTCATCAGTCAAAAACAATGTTTTGATCTGCCTCTATATTTCTCATTTATTTGTTATTTATTTTTTATCTATTATATTTTCCCAAATAGATATTTTATTTTTTCTTTCAGTTTGATTGAGATATAATTGACATAAAATAGGCATTTTAAATGATGGTCTAAAGATGAAACAAACATTTTTAAATAATTTTAAAATTTTTACGCATTTATGATTCAAAAGTCCTTTTGCTCTTAGGGAAGCTTATTTTTTGCATAAATTTAACATGAAGGTGACCATCAGTAAATATCATAATATTTTTTTCTGGCACCCCAGTGGCTTGTTTTGGGATACACATACCTGGGGCCCACATACCATACCCTGGATGTGGAATGTTTGTCATGTTCCCCAATTTGTTAATAATACAGTGATTTCAGGAAATAATGAAGAGGCAGTCAGCTAAAACTTTTAGTGAGTTTTCATTGCTTTCCTGACGTATCTATTACCCTAGTAAGTTTTATTTTTTGTGTTTTAAACCAGTGATTTATTACACATAATTATAATAGTTGGGATAGCATTACTTATGCATTATTCATCCAGCTAAGTCACTTAATAAAATTAAAAACACACATTTCTATGTCGTTGAAAAGTCTTTAGAGACACCATTTGAAAAATCACTTAAATGACCCCTTTTTTTACCCTAGTGTTTACTGAGTACATACAGTGCGTTTGCTCTAAGTTAGATATCGTGAGTGATAAGTACACACAAAAATGGGCATTCATCTATGCTTACAGGACCTCACAGTTTAGGTCAGAAGAAAAGACAGACACATTTTAAGCAGACATGGCAGTATAAGACTAAAATCCAAAACATGCCCGATGTACAACACAGAGGGAGTGATTGTTCAGAGGAAGGGGAGTCTTGAGACCTGAGTGGCAGGGAAAGTTTTACAGGAAAAGTGGGGTCCAAGCCAGGCTTTGAGGCCTGAATGTGATTTGCATGGAAAGGGGATAGGAAGGTGGCTGTCCCGTGGGTGGACAGCAGGAGCTTATAAGTGGGAATTAGCAAGTGGAAGGGTGATGGTGAGCAAAGGGTAGAAGAAGGCAGTAAGTCCAGAAAGGCAGTACTGTGGAGCTGGTTT
This sequence comes from Orcinus orca, assembly GCF_937001465.1. Lineage (NCBI taxonomy): Eukaryota > Metazoa > Chordata > Mammalia > Artiodactyla > Delphinidae > Orcinus > Orcinus orca. The sequence goes on from NC_064573.1 coordinate 24,886,572, forward strand.
GAGCCTGGACTCACGATGCACACGGACCAGAATATGAATCTTGCCACCACCTTTTATAACCAGGTGTCAGCCTTGGGCAACTTAAGCACTCTGAGCTCCTGTGTCCTCTATAAATCAGAAACATAATAGAGCTTTCCTTGGTAAGTTATCACGAGGATTAGAGGAGATCACGTCTGTGAAGCACCGAGCACATTGTAAGGGCTCAATGAAGGCTAGATTTTTTGGGGGGTGTTATTCTTGGTTTTTGTTGTTGTTTTACTGGGGATAGGCTGCGTGGGACCTTGAACGAAAATCTGAGCAATCGGGACTTTTTTCTATGGCCCAGGAGAGTGAGGTTAGATTTTGTTTCTGAGTGGTAATTCAGACACAGTGGAACATGCCGCAGTCCCAGGCCCAGTGAGTCCAGTCCGACCTGAGCCGAGGTCCCAGTAACCTTCATTGGCACCTTCAGCACGACCTCTGCTGGTTCAGCAGAACCTGGGGGCTAAGGAACAGACCTTCGGGTGCTCTAGGGGCTGACACCCTGTCCCTCCCTCACCCACATGCAGACACAAATATGCACACTCCACCTCTTTTTCCATTTTGACAATATTGATGATCAAATTTGTTTATACTCCACTCTTTCCAAAACGGACTTGAGACAGCTTTTTAAATTCTAAAATGCACTTTGTATATGAAGATAGTGGTTTACACAAAAGGTATTTTATGAGATGATTATCCTTTTTACAAAAGGAGTAACCATGATTTCTTTAAATAGTAGCTCATCTTGTATGTTCAACATCGATCTGATTGACAAAATTTTGCTTTGCCAGCAACTTTTCTGGAATGCGTCAATGGTATTAGTGTGATTCACAGCATTGACTGGTTTTGATCAAGTTTGGTACTTGAATAAAGGGTGTAAGAAGCCCTTGAATTTATTTTGTGCCATCTTAAACCAAAAGGGCTCTGCTGTATTTTTTTTTTTTTTTTTTTTGCGGTACGCGGGCCTCTCACTGTTGTGGTGGCCTCTTCAGTTGCGGCGCACAGGCTCCGGACGCGCAGGCTCAGAGGCCATGGCTCACGGGCCCAGCCGCTCCGCAGCATGTGGGATCATCCTGGACTGGGGCACGAAACCGTGTTCCCTGCATCGGCAGGCAGACTCTCAACTACTGCGCCACCAGGGAAGCCCTCTGCTGTACTTTTTGATGAATTTCTTTACAAACTGAGATGTACAGAGCTAAGCAATTGAATTGAATCTGGTCTAGAGACCACTGAGCTGCCAGTTGGTCATGGAAGCCTGACTGGAGAAGGCGGCAGGGGAGATTTTTCAGGTAAACAAGGAAAGATGCCGGTTGGTTGGTGTTGAATGGGAGACCACCCCAGGAGAAGGGAGAAGTGTGGAGAGATGCTCGGGCTACGCTTCTCCCTAAAGGGCAGCAGCAGGGGTGGCCCACCAGCCTGGAACCTCGGATAAGCCGCAGAAGAGACAGGAACAGCCTAGTGACAGTTCTCCTGGCCCCCATCCCAGAAAGCAGTTTTGGTCTGATGCAGAGATAAGATGCGCAACACTCCCTTCCTGCTATACCTGATTTCAGGCCTTATCAGACATACCCTTTCGGTGGGCATGTTGCCATAACAACCTTATAGTCACTGGAGGGCATCTATAATTGGGAGAAAATGGCATTAATTTAGTTACAGTTTTTGTGTTTTTTTTCCCTGGGAGGAGTTTTAGTCCGCAGCTACTTTAAGTACTCGGATTCAGATGTAATCTTTTTGCCTGAGCAGACTAATAATCACCTTGTAATTTAATTACTAAGCCAGCACCAGTGAACTCTTCTGCTGTCGACTGACTTATAATTTTTGAATACCAGCTTCATGGGCAGGGCCTGGCTCTGAAAGCTGTAGTTATCCAGATGCAGGTCTTAACCGATGCTGTGCTTCATGAAGCTACTCGGCCACAGAATTATCTCCAGGGATGCTTGTGAGACTCGAGCACGTCCTGAGTGGTCCACCTGTCAGCTATGGCAGGCGTTCATTTCCACCAGAGAACAGGTTGTCCCTACTGTCATTTCTCCCTTCCCTACAGTCTCCTGCCACCTGGTATGATCCCATTTCCTAGACCTAGAAAGCCTCCAATCTTGGAATAATAGGGTTTTTTCTCAAATTTTTAAATCTTAAAAAATCGTGAAATACATATAATATAAAATTCATAATATAAATTTACTGTCTTAACTATGTTTATGTGTACAATTCAGTGGCACTAAATACATTCACATTGTTGTGCTACCATCACCACCATCCAGCCACAGAACTCTGCCTTTTGCAAAACCGAAATTGTGTACCCCTTAAGCAAGAACTCTCCATTCTCTCCTCCTCCTAGCCCCTGGCAACCACCATTCTCCTTTTTGTCTCCATGAGTTTAACTTCTCTAGGGGCCTCATATAAGTGAAATGATACAGTATTTGTTCTTTTGTGGCCACCTTTTTTCACTTGGCATGATGTCCTCAAGGTTCATGTATGTTATAGCATGTGTCAGAATTTCCTTGTTTTTTAAGGCTGAGTAATATTCCCTTCTACGTGTATACCACATTTTCTTTATTCATTCATCTGTCAATGGACATTTGGGCTGCTTCCACCTCTTGGCTGTTGTGAGTAATGCTTCAATGAACCTGTGTGTGCAAATATCTCAAGACCTTGCTTTCAGTTCTTTAGGGCATATACCCAGGAGTGGAATTGCTGTATCAAATGGTAGTTCTTTTTTTAGTTTCTTGAGAAACTGTTTCCCATAGTAGCTGTACCATTTTACTTTTCCACCAACAATGCACGGGGGTTCCAATTTCTCCACATCCTTGCCGACCTTTATTTGTTTTATTTTTTTATAGTGACCATTGTAATGGGTGGAGGTGGTAATAATAATTTTTTATTAAAGAGAGGACCTGTCTAACCTCACTATTTAATAACGCTTCTACTAATAGCAGTTATAATAGCTGACACTGAGTACATAGCACATGGTAGCCACTTGTATTAGGGTTTTCCAGAGAAACAGAACCAATATCCCTCAACACAGAACAAGGGCTGCTTAAGGATTAACAGGACAACCTCTAGTAATGTAGTTCTTTTATTTTGTTTCTAAAATGTAATGCCTTTCCTGATGATGATGACAAAAAATAATGAAGGCAATAATGATATTAAAGAAGTAAAGAGAGATTGAATATAACCAAATGTTCAGTTATAATCTCCATATGTGAAAAAAACTCAATATTTGAACATTTCATATTCATAGCGAACTAAATGAGAGGGCGATTACTCATCTAATGGAATTATTTGCTTTATAGAAGGATTCACTGAGTTATCCTCTTCTGTGATGAGCTTTCCCCGTTCACTTAAAACAGGAATTAATTTATAACAATGTGACGTGGGTATAGCTCCCCCAGAACCCATCTATTGCACAGCATGAAGCCAAAACAAGTTCCTAAAATGATTTTGACAACTGGATAATGATAGTGGGGAATATTTGTTCACTTCAGCACTTGAGGATTCCAACTGCAAAAGGATTCGCAGGTATCAAACCACTATCCTTGGTCTTGGTGAAATTATGAAGGACTAGAGAGATGCCAAAAGATGGGTGGAACAGATTATTAAACGAGTGATTGCGAGCACCCACCAGAAGAAGGAATCACTTGATGACTCCTTAACAAGACAGAAATAAAAAGCTGGGCCAAACTGAGATCTTTTCTTGTATGGCTGATGCTAATAGAGAACTAGAAGGTGAGAGAGCCGTGGCTTTGCTATGCACTTGTCAGTCTCTCCTGACCTTCTCCTGAAAAAGAAGAAACGTCGATGGAAGAGAACGCATGACTAGGTGAGCAGTTACTTCTGGCTTTTTGGTTAAGATGACCCGTTGTGTGTTGATAGATACTCAGCAGGCACAATCTCACCATATCAATTAGGAATTGCATTCAGCTGCAGAGATCCACGTTATAGTGGCTTAAAAAACAATAGGGATTTTTCTCTCACATTAAAAAAGTTGGTACAGTCACTTTGGAAGACAGCGTGGCAGTTTCTTACAGAACTAAACGTACTCTTACCATGTGATCCAGCAATAACATTCTTTGGTTACTTGCCCAAAAGAATCAGAAACTTATGTCCACACAAAAACATGCACATGGATATTTATGGCAGCTTTATTCATAATTTCCAAAACTTGGAAGCCACCAAGATGCCCTTCAGTAGGTGAATGGGTAAACAAACTGGTACATCCAGGCAATGGGTTATTGTTCAGTGCTAAAAAGAAATGAGCTGTCAAACCATGAAAATTCATGGAGGAACCTTAAATGTATATTGCTAAGTGAAAGAAACCAATCTGAAAAGGCTGTATGGTTTCAACTATGGGACATTCTGGAAAACACAAAACTGTGGCAAGACATTCAAAAGATTAGTGGTTGCTAAGAGTTCCAGGGAAGGAGGGATGAGCAGGTCTAGCACAGGGGATTTTTAAGGCAGTGAAACTACTCTGTATGATACTGTAACGGTGGATACAAGTTGTTATATGTTTGTTAAAACGCATAGAATATACAACACCAAGAGTGGACCTTAATGTAAAGTGTGGACTTTAGTTAATAATAATGAATCAATATCGGCTCATCAATTGCAACAAATATACCACACTAATGCAAGATGTTAATAATAAAGGAAACAGTGGGGGTGGGGAGGGGGGCTCTGGGAACCCTCTGTACTTTCTGCCCAATTTTTCTGTAAACCCAAAGTGCTTGAAAAGCAAAATCTATTAATTTAAAAAAGGAAAAAGGCCAGACTGAGAAACAGAAAGAGTCCAGAGTTAGACACCTCACAGTGGAGTGATGGCTCTGTGCTCATCGGAGCCCCATCTCCTTCCGTCTTCCCAGTCTATCTTCCCCAGTGCATGGCTTCCATCCTCAAAGTTGGCTCATGGTCACAGATGGTGACTTGAACTCCCGTCACCTGAATGCCACATAACAGTAGAGGGATGGGAGGAGAGACAAAGGTACACTTGGGTCCCTATCAAATCAGACCCCTTAAAAAGAGTTCCCAATGAAGAACAGACTGCATGTTAGATGATATTGATATTAAGGAAGTGTTGTTAGTTTTGTCAGGTGTGATACTGGTATCATGGTTATGTTAAAAAAGAAAGTATTAAATCTCTTAGAGAGACGCACTGAAGTATTCATGGGTAGAAATAATATAACATCTGGCCTTTGCTTTTTTTTTTTTTTTTTTGCGGTATGTGGACCTCTCACTGTTGGGGCCTCTCGCATTGCGGAGCACAGGCTCCGGACGCGTAGGCTCAGCGGCCATGGCTCATGGGCCCAGCCGCTCCGCGGCATGTGGGATCTTCCCAGACCGGGGCACGAACCCATGTCCCCTGCATCGGCAGGCGGACTCTCAACCACTGCGCCACCAGGGAAGCCATGGCCTTTGCTTTTAAATATTCTAGAAAATAAAAGACAAGTGGAAGGGTAGATGAAACAAGAATGGCAAAATGTTGACAGCTATGCAACTATAAGAAGGGTACATGGCAGTTCTTATACCATTTTCTCTACTTTTGTATATGTCTGGATTTTTTGTCATAAGAAGTAAAAAGAAAAAAAATTCTGCAAACATTGCATTGGAACCCCTGTTGGCAGGAGAGGTGGGAAATGGATTTCTTTTTTATTAACACAAGAACTTTTTTTTAAATTGACATATAGTTGATTTATAATGTTGTGTTACCTTCTGCTGTACAGCAAAGTGATTCAGTTTTATATATGTGTACATTCTTTTTTATATTCTTTTCCATTACGGTTTATCACAGGATATTGAATATAGTTCCCCATGTTGTACAGTAGAACTTTGTTGTTTCTGGGAAATGGATTTTTACCTGGGCCTTTTCACAATCAACAATACGGAATTTGTTGGTGCACAAGAGGGGAAGATGGATATTTGACAGACAACCAGCATGCTCTGTCACATCCACTAATAATGATCCATCTCAAACTGCTCTTCTGGTGAAACCTTCAAATCCGATGGCCCCCTGCTCACCAAACCACATTGTCCTCCTATTACTGTCAGGATAGCCTGCGGGCTAGACTCACCAGTAGAGGTAATCGTGCCTCATCCTTACTGCCTGGAATGTTTTTCCCTGAGCCATTGTTCATTTTTTCCCTCTCCTCCACCCCTTCACGGGGTTTATACTTCCCACCCTTTAGACTCAACTCACAGGCTACATCCTCCAAGAAGCCCTTAGCAGCCTGCCTGCTCGCCACCCCACAGTGGGTTAAATGCCCTTCTGGGTTCTCACCTCTCCTCTGCTTACCTCTGCTATAGTACCTATACTCTGAACGTGTGACAGAAATTTTTCTTTATCTCCCTCCACCACTAAAGTGTAAACTAAACATAGGACACATGCTATGTCTTTTTTGTCTTAGGATCTCCAACATCTATCAAAGTACCTGGTACCTTGTGCAGAATGAAACTCATAAAGTAGATTACACACTTATCCTTGTAATGGCAATAATATTGACAATAATAGCAACTAACCTTCCTTGAATACTTAATATGCGCCAAACTTATTTCATGCCCGACTTCATTTAATCTTCACAAGACCCCTATGAGGTGGGTGCACTTATTCCCATTTTATAAAGGAGAAAACCAAGGCTGGGAGAGTCTTCTATTGTGAGGTTTCTAAGAGTTGGAGCCTGGGTTCAAGCTCCGGACCGTCTGATGCCAGATGTGAGCCCATAACCTCCTCCCTGTCCCACCTCTGTGTATCCTCACTCCTGCCAGCAGTGGCAGGTCCCATGATGCAGTGCGTTAATAGAACCAGGAAGTATGTGATCCTAGAGTATTTCCTTATATGGCAATGGGGGCGGATCCTGGCATGCGATTGTGTTCGCACCACCAGCCTGAGGGTATAAAAAGGCAATCCTGCACCAGCTGATCCTCCTACTTGGTGAATTCCTCACTCAGCATTGTTTGTGCAGAGGTCTGCCTTGCCCAGGACTGGTGAGCACTGAACTCCAGGAGCAGACCTGTGAGGAGGTAGGAGGCACCCCTGAGGCTTGATCCTCTGTCAGTCATTTGCCCACCTTACTCCTGGTTGGAAGTGATGATCCCAGGCAACTGGCTCTGTGAGGCAAAGGTCATGCAGTTCACTTCTCTACATTGGTACAAGGTGTCAGGTGGGGAAATTTCCCCCTCTACCTCTCTTGAGTTCTTGTGGCTGGACTAATAATAAAATTGACCCAAGACAGATTAACAGGAGAAAAAGTAACAAATTTTAATATGTGTGCACTGAGGTCTCATAAATGGGACCTGAGAAGTGGCCAAAGAGGGCAGCTTTTCTACTTTTTAGACAAAGAAATGGTAAATTTGTGAGGAATTGACAGGACAAAGAAACTTGGGTTTTGGGTGCTCAATTAATGAAGAATCTAAACAGAGTTTGGGCTTGGGGGTAGGAAATTAAAGGAGTAACAAGTTTTATTTATATAAGCTTCTCAGCCTGAATTCCCTATTGTGCCTTTCACAAGAGAGATTTATTTCCTGCTTTCAGGGAGACAGAGAGGAGGGTCAGCGTATCCCTCGTGTGTTTCTTAAGTAACTTTAATTCAAAATAATCAAGATGTCATTGTGACATATTTGGGGGCGGACCACCCTGAGGTCCAACAAGGGCCTTCTGGGAAACAACGCTGCTAAGGACAGATATCGGGTCTGAAGTAGATTAAATCTGATAGTTCCTCGTCATCTGTCAGGCACATGCTTCCTAAAAAAAGTGGGTGACACCATACAATAGTCCTTGCCTCAAGAAACCTGGGCAGTCACTTTGCTGGGAACCTTGCACACCTGTTCTGGATGGGCAGGTTCAGCTGAGCTTTATCTCTTACAACTTGTCCCGAGGTCATTCCCACAAGTCAAGGATTGGAAGCCCAGAAAGTTAGGACATCAGGCCTATCCTGTGCCTCTGACTTCCCTGGCATCGGAGGCATCAAACTTTGGATATTGGTACTTGCTTATCCACTCCCGTACTTAAGTAAAATATATTAGTTCGTGGCAAGTTATTTCGTAATTCTAAATTCATATTATGAGACAAAAAATCAATAGTGACAATTTGATAATTTTTGTCATGCAATGTAGTAATGTGTATCCATTTAAGAATGATAATGTTTAATGATGTCATTTATACTTGGTAGAATAACAAATAGGAAAAAACAAGAAAAAAGTTTCTCAAGCAAAAAAAAAAAAAAAGTGGGTGACAGAAACTAAGGAGGTGTCCGTCCCATGTAACTTTCAATCTGAGGCACCTCTGCTGAAGCACAACAGCGATGGGAAAAAAGGCAAAAGTAGCCAGCCACACTCACCTTGTCTTGCTCTTTCCTGTCTTCTGTTTAATTACCCAACAATATTAGTCAATTCCCCCCTCCTCACCCACCCCTCCGCCCATTTAATAGACTGTCTCTCGCCCCTGGCTTTTGTACCCTGGCTCACGCAGTTTCTTTTGCCTGGAAGCCCACCCCACCCACTTCCAGCCCTTCTGTTCATCTTTCCCACAGCTGTCACCCTCCAGGAAACCTGGTTGGGTTCCTTGCTCTGGGCTTCCTAAAATACCCTGTCCATATCTCTGTGCTGCAGTTACAACACCGCTTTATAAGGATCCTCTATGTGTCTGCCTCCCCCACTAGATTACAAGTCTTGAGACCATATATCTGCTTTATTTTCCTTCGTATGCCCAGCACCTTATACCACATTGGCCGAAACATATGTAGGTGCTCAATAAATAATGATACTTCACTTTGATCCAGCACTTACCATGTGCTGGGCAGCATGCGAAGAGCATCATCTGCATTGTGTCATTTCATCTTCACAACAACTTAAGGACCTAGGCCCGAATATTAATTCCATTTTATAGATGAGGAACCTGAGGCTTGGAAAGGTTACATTATTTGCCCAAAGTAACCCAGGTCGTAAGTGCTGGAACTCAGACTCAAAATCAAAACATTGGGACTCAGTACTCTTAAACACTACAGAATACTCCCTCCTTCAAATGCGTGTGGAATTTAAGAAGACATGCTTTTCATGAGCTATGTGTGCATTGTCAAAACTTAACTGTTTCTGGTGGTGAAAAGGAAAGGGGGTGAGATCAAGCCCAGAGATTCAAATTTGTAGACAAGGAAATGCCTTCTCTCTCAATCTCTGTTAACCAATTTACAAATATTTATTGCATTGGATTTATGTGAACTCAGCGCTGCATTAACAGCTATGGGGAAGAAAAGCTAGAAGAGTAGATGGTGTGTTTCTGGCCCTTGTGGACTTGCTAATGTGGCCAGAGAGACAATGACGCCACAGAGAGAAGAGCCTGAAGCAGAGTCTGATGGGCGGGGCTGGCAGTCAAGGATGCTGGGATGAGCGTGGGATGAGATCAGGGAGGTGGTTAGAAAGAGCATCACAGAGGAGACTTGGATGAGAGGAGGACCTTCTTGCTTGGACTTTCCTGTGGGTTCTGTCCAAAGCCACCACAGGGTTGGCCTGGAAGAGGCCTCCTATGTGATGCTGAATTTCTGCATCAAGGCCCTTTATCTTCATTTCTATAGCTAAGAGTAGAAGTTGGGGGTTCTCTGGTTGGGCCAGGACAGGGAGAGAGGCTGTTCTCCAATGCTCAAAGAGCTGCTTCTGTTGCCCCGTGTCCCCGTGACCTTCTGTGGTGTTTGCAGAAAGGCAGCTATGTGAGTGTCCCCGTAATAGAGCCTTGAGGGCTGCCGGCTTTTGAAAACCCTCACCTCTCCATTCTCTCCCTGGGGAAGCCAGGGGATAATTGGGTATTATGTGCAGCCTCTAAGACACAGGGTCCTTTCAGCATGACTGTCCCCTGGGAGTGGCTGCATTTGTGTCGACTGCAATTTTCCCTGGGCAGGTGAAAGGAGCAGGTGAGCACTGGGGCTGCCTTTTCAGAGCTGGGAATCGTACCTGGGTTTGGGGACTGTGGTAACATTCACAGTGATACAAAGCTGGTTACAGTGGAGGCTGTGACTATGACCACAGACTGTAATCTCAGGACTCAGCTACTTTCTTCTTCCTCTGGAGGAGGCTGTGCAAAGAGCTAACCTGGTTGCCCATCGGCGCGGCCTTCTCCTCGCGTGAAGCGGGGTGAATTTTACTGTGGCTTCTGCCCTACCTCTCCCTGGCCACCTCATTCCTCCGTTCCCTCCTCCAGGCATCTGGTACCCTTAGTCTTTCTCCCGTCCCTCCTCTCTCAGAAACCACACTCAGGAAGAGCAACATTTATAGCTGTGCACAGAAGAAGGAGTTCTGGACGAGAATCTAGGGGCTGAGGTTTTGGTGCTGGCTTGACTACTTCCTGGCTTTGTGACTTGGGGCAAATCATGTCCCCATTCTCTGGTTCTGTCTCCTCGTGAATAAGATTAGGGGGCCAGGGCAGGGAGGGACAAAAGCAGAGGGTCTCAACCCTGGTTATACACTGGAACCGTCTGGGGTTGCTTTTTACATATATCAATGTCCGGGATCCAACGCAGACCATGTAAATCAGAATATTTGGAGGCAGACCCAAGGCATCCGTGTGTTTTAAAAATTCTGTCAACTAAAAATAATGCACAACCTAAATGTTGAGAATTATGTTTTATTTGGTGGACTTTCTGAGGACTTAAGCCCAGAAGACAGCCTCTCAGATAGCTCGTAGGGACTGCTCCAAAGAGATAAGGGAGGAGCCAGGATATATAGGAGTTTCTGCAACAAAAACCAGGCAGTCAGAGCATCAAAAGATTACTGTTAATTAAAGAAAACCAGACATCTTAAGTTAATGAATTTAGCGCTTTACTATGTATGGGAAGATGCCGGAGCCTTGGTTCATTGAAATTATTCCTTTGATAGGCACCTTAACTATCTAGGGCCAGTATCGTGCTCTTCTCCATCCTGAATCCCCTCAGAGTGCAGGGTTGCAGGTGGCTTCAGTGGCTGCTGTCTTGATGGCTGCAACATCCTTTCTTTCCTGATACGGCAGGCAATATTTTTCATCCACATTCCCTAAGGGGCTCTAATATAAGGCCAGGCTGGAGAACCTCAGATCTGATGACTTCTAAGATCATGATTTTAGATGATTCTTAAAGATCCCTGGATTAGCCTAATCAGTCATATTGGCATTTTATACCCTAATAGTGGAGTTAAAAGAAATGGTGATTTCTTTTGAAAGCATGGAGAAAGGTAGTAACCTTTTTGTGGTGGCACTTTCCAGACATCCAAGAAGTATGACGTTCAGAGTAGCCCTTTCAGAGTGGCTCTGACTACCATCAGCCTCACCCAGTCTCAAAGTTCCCAGCTGGCATTAGGGGAGAGAAGAAAGGCCTTCAGCTTGTTCCCCAGGAGCCAGGGCTCTCCAGGCATAGAAAGATGAAGCCTCACCCAGGTGTCCTCAGTCATCTGGTGTTGATTAGCAGGTGATTCTCGCACTATTCAACAAGAAAGGGTTAGAAGCAGGGAGGTTTTGATGGTGAGTATGGGGTGGTGGGAAACAGGTTCAGGGTGTGATTCTTTGCCCAAGGTGAGCTGGCCACAGGGTGCACTGGTGTAGCAGTTCTGAGAAGCTGGAAGAAGGCTTCTAGGACCTTGGAACAGTAGAATACAGAAGGTTCTGGAAGGGTTATTCGGCTGGCACCAAAGAGAAAGAGACATTCTATTTATTTGTATCTCTAAGGTCTGGCTCTGACCGTAAGCTCCCATAGGTAACTTCTGATTTTTTTTTCTTCTTTTTGACTTTTCATTGAATAAACACTTAGGCAACTGGTAGAGCAGCCTGTGTGATGAGCTATGTGGGCATAGATGGTACCCAGGGGCCTAAACCACCTGGTTTTACCTTTAGAACCATAATACCATATCTGGCTCTTTTATTGTTTTCTGTGGATTCCTCTTTTTCCCCAATGGGATTATCAGCCCTGGGAGGGCATGAATCTTACCTGTTGCTTTGCAGGTACTAATCTGTGTCTAGCCCAGAACTGGACACACAGTGATACTTGATACATGCTTATTTAGTTAACTTCATTGTGGCCCTCAGTGGGAGTCCGTATTCTGGGCAGGATCATCTGAAGCTCCTAATGTGAACATTCACTCATTCAGCAAATATTTATTGAGTCCCTAATATGTATTGGGCCCTTGTTATGGGCTGAATGTTTGTGTCTCCCCACCACATTCATATGTTGAAGCCCTAACCTCCAATGGAATGGTATTTGGAGATGGTCCTTTGGGAGGTAATTAAGGTTAGATGAGGTCATGAGGGTGGGACCCTCATGATGGGATTAGTGCCTTTTTAGAAAAGACACCAGAGAGCTTGCTCTCTTTCCCCCTCTCTCTGTAAAATCACAGAGAAGCACACCCACAAGCACACAGTGAGACCGGCAGCCTCCTGCAAGCCAAGAGAAGAGGCCTCAGAGTGAAATCTACCTTGCTGGCACCTTGACCATGGATTTCCCAGCCTCCAGAAGAGAGAGAAAATAAATTTCTGTAGTTTAAGCCATTCAGCCTATGATATTTTGCTTTGATGACTTGAGCAGACTAAGAGAGCACTAGCCAACCCTTAGGGAAGGGGATGGACCCTTCTGCTAATTTCAGGTTTGTCACCCCGTTCCTTCAACTGAGCAATCAAATTACCCCCATTGCTTCATAGGCAGGGATTATACTGCATATTTCCTTTCATTCTTCATGAAGCCTAGTGTTTCTCAGCACATATGAGGCAGGCCCTCAATAAAAATTTTTGAATAACTGGTGAAATAAACTTAAGTGTTTATTGAGCATTTATTATTAAATCTTCACAGGCTTATGTTGTATGTTGTGAGTCATTTAAGAACAAGAAAAGACATAGTCCTTATCCTTAGGGAGTTTAAAGTCTCATGAGGGAGGATGTCAGAACTTCTTATGTACCAGGACAAATCAGGTAAGCCTTTCGCCTTGTGTTCTAGCCATTACTGTAGTGACCAGTTCTAAGGGGCTCTGACTAGCTTCCTATGGGACCAGCCTAGCAGTGTGTCACCTCAGACCAAATCCATCACTCAGTACCACCCTTAGATCCAGGCAAGTGGGACTCATGCCTCTGATGGGAGCCTCAGGCTTGCTGATCCTTTCCCACTCTTTCTGTGAAATTTTCTAAGTTCTCCTAAACCTGCATTGCAACCTGCATGGGCCTGGGGCCTGATTTCTCCCACGGTACACACACACACACACACACACACACACACACACACACACACACACACACACACACACACACACACACACACACACACACACACACACACACACACACACACACACACACACACACACACACACACACACACCATGCAAGGGGTCACCTAGATATCCCAACCACCTCCAAGACTCAAGCCTGTGTGGCTACCTCAGGGCCCATTTCTGGTTGGTTCCAAAGGGCAGTCCTCCGGGGACAGCCCTTCCTTCTCCACCATAGATTTTCCAGACCCTTGCTCTCATTGCCAACAGTCCCTTCTGATTGAGGTCGTGATGTCATGCTCTCCCCAGCCAGTCTGAAGGCTCGCTGAATGAGGGATGGACGTTCCTTGTGGAAGTTGTCCCACTCTTCTTACTCTCCCCCACAGGCCTCTCACCAGTCCTCCCTTTGATGGCCGTGTATGGAAGGCAAGGGTGAAATCAACATTGAGAGAGATTGCATTCAGGATGCAGAGACTAGGGCCAAAGAGTTCAAGGGAAGACGTGGTTGGAAGATGTGCTGTTCTATTTACATTATAAAACTTAGAAGAGCAACTTTAACGTGCGTGTCCAGAAAACGAATTATCACTCATCTTTTCCTGTATACTCTGAGTGAGACTTGAATCTGTGGTCAGCTCCATGAAGCACTTCAACTTCTAAGAGAGTCATTGGAAGCTGGTATTCACAGGCGGCTCCACAGATGGGGCAGCCTTATGAGTATTGATGTAGCCAGCATTAAATACATTGTAAAAGGGAACTGCAGAGGCAATAAGATTTGTATCGTTTCAGTACAAACAGGTTTCAAAGAGTCATGACATTGTAATAACAGCATTGCTACCTTTTTCTCAGGATTATGATTAGTCAGGCCCCCTGACAGCAATGAACAGGAAGAGATACTTCCTGCCCTGAACAGGAAGAGGTGGTGCCTGGACACTCCAAAAAAGTCTTCACATGTATTGATAGGACAAGAAACAAACATGTAAATACCTATTCTCGGCCCACTATCTAAATTTTCATTGACAAATCACTATATCTCATGTAGGCCTGTGAAACTTGTAATAGATTTTTAAATCAAATTGTTTATATAGATGGAGCCCTACAAAACATGTCTGTCAAGGTCACGTATACCCTAAGGACAGCCCTGCTTATGCGACTCACATCCCGTTCTAAGGTGGCTCTGACGCTGCCACATGGGACTCATGGGAACCCACCTGGTTCCCTGCATACACAGCTGGGAAGTGCAGGAGAGGCAGCACCCACCGCATGGAACAAAAATGACCAGTGGTGGCTGGGAGTCAGTGAATAAAGGCTTTTCTGCTCTCTTTCTTTACCCATGTTTCCTGTGGCTGTCCAAATGGACTCATGCAGCCATAAAAGGTGAGCAAATCCAGAATGAAGCCTTATGCTGGCTCTCCCTCTTGCTCTGCTTTTCTTTCTGTCCCTCACATTTACTCCCTGGGTTCACATTCTCCATGAGACACTTGGAGAGGCTCTCCATGAGAGCCTTTCAGGTTCTGCTTTCTGGGAACCCAGGCTAAAACAGGGAGACAAGATTTATACAACTTAGGGACTTCCTTCTGGTCCAGTGGTAAAGAATCTGCCTTCCAATGCAGGGGACGCAGTTTTGATCCCTGGTTGGGGAACTAAGATCCCACATGCTGCAGGGCAACTAAGCCCGCGCACCACAACAACTAGAGAGGAGAAAAACCCGCAGGTCGCAATGAAAGATCCCGCCCACCTCCACAAAGATCCCCTGTGCCGCAACTAAGACCGGACGCAGCCAAAAAAAAAAAAAAAAAAATTTATACAACTTAACAAAGAGAACGGAAGATAATGAAGTATTAAACTGTATGGCAATGATTTTCAACTTGGAGGTAGTGCATCAGACTCATTTAGGAAGCTTTGTCAAAACACACTTGCCCTCCCCCCTACACCTGATACCTGCCTTGTAGCTGGAATCACGGCGACAGGGAACTGCTTTTTGTGGGGGAATGTGTGGGACACAGCTTTCTGGGGTGGGTTTCCAGTAGGATGGGGTCATTTTCCAATGTGAGGAAGATGTTTGTGTGAGAGTGTGTTAGGAAGAAGTTTAGGGACCACTCTATGTTATACGGGCTTTTAGAAAACATAGAGATCTGTCATAATAACAACCAAATTCATTGGGATGTAAAAAAAAGTTTTCATAGAAGGGACAGGGTTTGTATTAGTTTGCTAGGGCTGCCACAGCAAAGCACCACAGACTAAACGGCTTAAACAATAGCAATCCATTTCCTCACAGTTCTGGAGGTTGGAAGTCCAAGATCAAGGTGCCAGCAGGGTTAGTTTGTTCAGAGGCTTCCCTCCTTTGCTTGTCGACGGTCATCTTCTTTCTGTGTCTTCTCTCTATGGGCGTCTGTGTCCTAATCTTCTCTTCTTATAAGGACACAAGTCAGATTGGATGAGGGCCCACCCTAATGACCTCATTTTACCTTAATTACCTCTGTAAAGGCCCTTTCTCCAAATACAGTCACATTCGGAGGTACTGGGGGTTAAGACTTCAGCGTGTGAATTTGGGGGAGGGACACGATTCGGCCCATAACAGAGTTTGAGGGGACCTGGAAGGTGAGCTACATTTGAGTACGGCAAAGGACAGAGCCCCCTCCAGTATCCTCACTGTGATGAATTCAAAAACCCTCATGGAGACTAAACTTCATTTTCTCTCTTCCTTGGTAAGAAAAGTGCAGAGAATCACCTTGGTTGACATTAGGAGGGTGAATCACCTCTGAGGCAGGAAGTGGCCCTGTTTCCCCAGTTAGATCTCTGTGTTGTGCTGGTCTGGATCCCCTTCGAGGCATTCACCTGCTACTCCTCAAGGCGGGATAAGCCATACTTTTATGCCTTAGAATCCAAAGGAGAAACTTCCAGTTGAATATCACGGCCCCCTGAAGACAATCCAGCTAGTGCATTTTGGGAGATGCCTCCAGGGGAAGTCATCCCAGACTGACTTTACAAAGCTGAACTGAGTTGTGGTCGTGGAGTGTGTAAAAGGAGGAAGGAATGATGGGGGCGCGGGGGGCGGTGCTGTTGGGACCAGGCCAGGTGACGTACCTGGAATAGGAGATTTAATCCTCCACCCTGGCTCATAGGTTGAGCTGCCTCTCACCATCATCAGGGAGTTGGAGGCTAGGGCTTGAGGTCTGCGCTCTGAGGATCTGCTGAGGTGTGCTGATATACCGGGAGTTGAAGGGGGGCAGCACACTGGTTACAGTGCCATCGTTCTCACATGTCCCCACTTCCCCAACTTAATGTGAATGATGGCATCTCCATTGTGCTGTATCCCCTCTACCCCTCCTGCCCCCCGCTCCCCCTTGTCCCAGTCAACTTCCTGGTTTTAGCAAAGCCTGACACGTGATGGCAGGACAAACTTTCTGCAGTGGCTTCCAGGAGGAATGGGGTCATTTTCCTACGTGCCGGAGACGCTGTGCTTCTGCTATAAAGCAGCACTGCCTTCCCATCGGACCCCACTCTGACAGCCTTTTGTTTGCTGCTTACGTCTCTGCCAAGCTTTTGCCGTGTCCTGCTGGGCCTGATGAACAAATCTGGACCCACTTTTCTGTTTCTGACCAATAGAAAATGAGCTGACTGCCAGCGAGGAGGGTGATGGTTCCTTGCCAATGGTGGGGGTGGCAGAGGCAGAGAATCCTCCAGCTGGGCAGTTGGGACTGGCACACAGCATCCTGCTGGGCCAGCTGCAGGTGTTCCAGATGGCCAGCCCCGGGTCTGTTTGTCTCCACTGCCAGCTTTTGTTTATGTCCCAGCGTCATCACTCTCCCCATCAAACACACGGTGAGTGTCCTGGCACACC
The DNA here is from genome assembly GCF_937001465.1 of Orcinus orca. Taxonomy (NCBI): domain Eukaryota; kingdom Metazoa; phylum Chordata; class Mammalia; order Artiodactyla; family Delphinidae; genus Orcinus; species Orcinus orca. The sequence goes on from NC_064573.1 coordinate 24,903,634, forward strand.
CAGAACTGCAGCAGGAGGCTTCTTGATGGAGGTGGCGTTTTAAGCCGTGTTTCTCTTTAAAAGGAGGAGAGATGAGATAATTTTATTGTGGAAAACAGTACAAGCCAAAGGGAATTGGGCTACATAATGTCTGTTGACAGCACCTGGGTATGTCAATTAGGACTCCAATCTTCTAGAAAGTAAGAATGTTTTTTATAACAGCCTATTTGAAATGAAGACTAATCTGGAAAATCTAGATTGGATGGTTACAGTTCCTAGAAATCCTTAGTTGGTTAAAATGTCAAGTGCTATGTGATTTCATTGATATGAAGTTCAAGAACGGGAAAGCTAACTGAGGTGAGAAAAGTCAGAATAGTGCTTACCTATGGGAGGAGCTGCCGAGGAAGGGACAGGAAGGAAACTTTTGGAGCAGGGGAAATTGTTTACATCTTGACCTGGGTGGTGGGTGGTTACACAGGTGTATTGGAATGTGAAAATTCATTGAGATAGATGTACACTTAAGGTTAGTGCACTCACATGTGTGTGATAAACCTCAATACAGAAGTCAAAATGTTTTCCATTTCCTACTGTACGCCGGGCACTGCACTAACCACTCAGAGCACACATTTGCGTAACAGAGACAGACAACCAGGCAGTTAAAATGCGGCATGTTAAGTGCATTTGGCAGGAACTACCCGTTGCCTATCCATATCTATTTTCTCCCACAGTCGTAACAGAATCCTGACTCTTAGCTGGGAACGTTGCTACTCAGGATAAAGATTACATCTTCTAGGCTTCTTCACTTAGGATTAGTAGCCTTGGACTAGCTTCTGGCTACTGTGATATAAGGGGAAGTGCCAGGTGGGACATCTGGGGAGACTCTGCTTCAAGGGAGGGCCGCCTGTGGTACCTCAGCCCCTGCTGGTGTCTACAGTGTGGACCAGAAGCCTGCATTTCCAGCTGCCATATTGGATCATGTGGTGACCTTGAGGATGTAAACCTTTCATTGAGGATGCTGTAGCAGGAAGCGTGGATGACTTTAATGGAGCTGCCACGCTGGCCTCAGACTGCCTACCTCCACACAGCTTTTTAAATGAGTGAGTAAACTCGTGTGTGTTTTTCACTATGTCTCAGGCCTCTGTTACTCACAGCCTAGCTAATCACAGGTTAAGGTAAAGGTGAGCACAGGGCACCACGAGAGACATAGGATGGGACTAGCTTAGCGTGGATGGCCAGTTGTCATTGGAAACGATTTCTTAGACAATGTGCCACTTGAGCTGAGTCTTGAAGGATGAGTAAAATTTGGCTAAGAGATGTGATGTCTTTTAGAATGCTTTTATGAGAGAGTCCCATATGGGTAGGAAAATCTGTTAAGGGTTGTTCAATTCCAGTCAAACAGACACTCTCTAACCTTCAAGGAGCTAATAATCTGAACTGCCTCTTAGATAAGTAGCAACTAGAAGTGCCTCACTAGTAGTAGTTATTTGAACAAATGTTGATAAAATGACTAAGTGAAGCTTTATTTCTTCATTTTACTTGGAATATACCCCTAATAAAATTAAAGCTCTATTTTATGCTCAGAGGTCATTTCTTCTTTTTGTAAATTCAAAACCTTATGGTGGGGCTTCCCTGGTGGTGCAGTGGTTGAGAATCTGCCTGCTAATGCAGGGGACACGGGTTCGAGCCCTGGTCTGGGAGGATCCCACATGCCGCGGAGCAACTAGGCCCGTGAGCCACAACTACCGAGCCTACGCGTCTGGAGCTTGTGCTCCGCAACAAGAGAGGCCGCGACAGTGAGAGGCCCGCGCACCGCGATGAAGAGTGGCCCCTGCTCGCCGCAACTAGAGAGAGCCCTCGCACAGAAATGAAGACCCAACACAGCCAAAAATAAATAAATAAATAAATTAATTAATTAAAAAAAAAACCTTATGGTGAAAAACATGTGAGACCTCTGGTCTAAAAATTACAAAGCATTGCTGAGATATATTAAAGAAGATCTAAATAAATGTTTTGACATGCTCATTATTGTTTATATATCCATTTCCCTCAAGTTGAGATCTTTCTTCATCTTCTAAAATTATCATTTGATGCTATAATTTTCCTCTAAGTGCTGTTTCAGCTGCATTCCACAAATTGTTACGTTTTGTTTTCATTTTCAATATTTTCTAATTCCCATGTGACTTCTTTGACTCATGCGTTACCTGCAACACGATTTGTGTTATTATGTACCACATATGTACCATAATTATGCGGTACATAATTTACAGATATATGGGGATTGATCAGATATCTTTCTGTTATCTATATCTAGTATAATTCCATTATGGTCTGAGATCATACTTTCCATGATTTCAATTATTTTAAATCAGTTGGAGTTTGTTGTGTGGAATGTCTTGGTGAATGTTCATTGTGCACTTGCAAAGAATGTGTATTCTGATGTCATTGTTTGGCATGTTCTATAAATTCAATTAGGTCAAGATGGTTGGAAGTGCTGTGCAGATCTGCTAAGTTTCTATTGATTTTCTTTCTACTTGTTCTATTGATTAGCATCACCACGTGCTAAGGGACAGCTGGGGTCGGCAGAAGGATTTTTCTCAATTTTTCATCTCTACTCTCATCTTTTCTGTGTGTCTGCACCACAGAGGCAGTCTCTTCTTATCCCCCTGCCACTCCCCCAGGGGCAGACTGCCATTGCCTCTTACTTGACGCTTGCTGGCCAGGTGGTGGTTGTAGAGGGTGGAAATGGAGTCTCTGTTGTTCTGATTCAGCCCCAGCCTGGAGCAGGCACTGGTCTCTGTGTCTTGGAAGATGGGTTTGCTCAGTGATCCTGACCTACCTCCCAAGAACCAGAGGTGTGGGCACAGCCCCTCGTCTGGGAGTAGAGACTTTCTTCTCTTCCTTTTCTCCAGCTGCAGTGTCTTCACCTGTGCCCTAGGGACCATAGGGTTGCTGCTCCTTCTGCAGTGGCTTAATGCCTTCCACAGGGGACAAAGATAGGGGTGTGGTCTCATGGCCTTCCCACAACTATGGCCACTCCCCTCTTCCAGCCCTGAACCAAGGGGGAAGGTTTTCTCTGGTCTCCCTCTCTGCCCCCAATCTTTTTCATGACTGCCTGGCGTGGTCCGTGGAGAAGAACTGTTGAGGGGTGGGAGCTCCTTTTTTGTCTGCAACTCCTGGAGGTTCTACGGTCTCACGCTAGCCCACACTCGGTCTTTGTGATTCTTCCAACATTTTGGCTGGGTGCTTCCTGCTGACTCGTCTGGTAGCCCTGTCTTCCTTCTTTGCTCTGTTGTAGGTAAGCCAGTGCTCACGTCCTGTCCATCCTTAGAGGAGCCTGTCCTTAGATTTCACGCTAATTGTGTTGCCCTGTGACATCAGTTTTTGGATGGGCTCTGGAAAATTTATGATTTTGTAGATTTTCTGGCTTTTTCCCGTGCTTAAGGCAAGAGTGACACTCTTTTCAGCTTTCTACATCCTAGGTGGAAGCCAGAAGTCAAAATATATCTTTAGATGATTCACTTTTATTCTGAATCACTTTGGGTCCTTTCAAAAATCATATTTATTCTCTATGGATGAATACTTATTACCATAAAAATGATTCTCAAGAATTGGTGCCTGGAGTGGGGTGCAAAATGGGTGAAGGGAGGGCTTCCCTGGTGGCACAGTGGTTAAGAATCCGCCTGCCAATGCAGGGGACACGGGTTCGAGCCCTGGTCTGGGAAGATCCCACATGCCGTGGGGCAACTGGGCCCATGAGCCACAACTACTGAGCCTGCGCGTCTGGAGCCTGTGCTCCGCAACGAGAGGCCGCGACAGTGAGAGGCCCGCGCACCGCGATGAAGAGTGGGCCCTGCTCGCTGCAACTAGAGAAAGCCCTCACACAGAAACGAAGAGCCAACACAGCCAAAAATAAATAAATAAATAAATATAAATTTATTTTTTTAAAAAAAGAATCCGCCTGCCATTGCAGGGGACACGGGTTCGAGCCCTGGTCTGGGAGGATCCCACATGCCGCGGAGCAACTGGGCCCGTGCGCCACAACTTCTGAGCCTGCGCTCTAGAGCCCGTGAGCCACAACTACTGAAGCCCACGCGCCTAGAGCCCGTGCTCCGCAGCAAGAGAAGCCACCGCAATGAGAAGCCCTGGCTCAGCAACGAAGAGTAGCCCCCGCTCACCGCAACTAGAGAAAGCCCATGCGCAGCAACAAAGACCCAACTCAGCCAAAAATAAATTAAAAAAAAAAAATGGGTGAAGGGGGTCAAAAGGTACAAACTTCCAGTTGTAAGATAAATAAGTCCTGGGGATGTAATGTACGACATGGTGACTATAGTTAGTAATACTGTGTTGTATACTGGAAAGTTGCTAAGAGAGTAGATCTTAAGTTTTCATCACAAGAAAAAAATTGTAGCTATGGTTAGTGATGAAGTTAACTAGACCTATTGTGGTGATCATTTCACAATGTATACAAACATCAAATCGTTACGTTGTACATCTGAAAGTAATATGTCAATTACGTCTCAGTAAAAATAAATAAAAAATTAAAAAATATATGTGCCTCAGGATCTGAGGAATGTTCCAAAAGCACAATTCCAAATGCATTTAGTAATGAGCAGCATTAATAGCTGAATAGTTTCTCAATAATAAGTGCTCCCAGCAAGGAGACCCATTTAGATGCTCAAGTTCTAATGGTTCTTTACAGTCTCATTACTGTATAGTTATAGGAAAACTGAAACATATCGTCCCCTAGGTCTTGGTAAAGTTAATTAACTTCTTCAATCTTCAGTTTTCTCATCTGTAAAGATGGGGATAATAATAGTTCGCACACCATAGGATTGCAGAGAGTAACAATAAGTGCTGAACAGATATTATATCAATTACTACATGCCACTAGAAACAGAAATATTTATCATTTTGCTTAAGAGAGGAAAGCCCATACAGTATATTGCCGCTATGAAATCATTAATAACATCCCCTTTCGCTTTCTAAAAGTCCTGGTTTGGACAATTAATGATATGTCCCCCTATGAAGATCACACAGCTAGTAAGCTGGGGTAGCCGGATTTGAACACAGGTCAGTCTGAGTTAGGACCATGGGAATCACAAGGTTAAAAGTGAGGAGAGGGCTTCCCTGGTGGCGCAGTGGTTGGGAGTCCGCCTGCCGATGCAGGGGACACGGGTTTGTGCCCCGGTCCGGGAAGATCCCACATGCCACGGAGCGGCTGGGCCTGTGAGCCATGGCCGCTGAGCCTGCGCGTCCGGAGCTTGTGCTCCGCAACGGGAGAGGCCAGAGCAGTGAGAAGCCCGCGTACCACGTCCCCCCACTTCCCGAAAAAAAAAAAAAGTGAGGAGAATTTCTAGTGCAGAAGCCAGGAACTCTCCTTTCTCTCTAACCTTTGCACTAGCTTCATTCCAGGATATTCCATAGACCAGGAATAAAGCATCCAGTATATTCTATATGCAGAAGGCCTCCTCCTCTTCCTCTCGACTTCCTGTCCTGTCCTGTCTTGTTTCGTTTTGCTTTTTATTCCTGCACTTTCTAATCTGAATTGTTCTCATTTTGATCCTTCCACAATATTCTCATTTAGGATTTCATGATTAGCATTTAAAGGCAATTTTGCTTTAGCTCAAAGAAGTTCCCTTGAACTTTATATCATATAACAAACACATGGTGGGGTGTGTAGGGATAAATTAGGAGCTTGGGATTAGCAGATACAAACTACTATATATAAAATAGATAAACAACAAAGTCCTACTGTACAGCACAGGGAACTATATTCAATATCCTGTGATAAACCACAATGGAAATGAAAAAAAAATATTATCCTTAAAGGAAAAAAAACAAATACTCAAGATCCAGTTGGTGCATTGTAACCTAGAAGCGCAGACCAATGTAGGGGCTCCAGGGAACGAGGGAGGGCTTCCTCTGGGGGCGTGTTAAAGGGCAGGGGGTTGATGTCTACGGAGGGGGGTTCTCCTGGAGCCCTCTCCCCATCTCCTGGGAAGAGCACTGTCATCTTCCTCTTGGAGGGCACCTCCCTGGTCTGTCAGGAATGGAGCTGAGACTCAGACCTCGTCAATCAGTGAGCACAAAGACCTATGGGATGGGCCTGGGACACCACCTGAGCCAGTGGGAGTCATTCCAGGGCTCTTGTTGGGGCACTGGGATAGAGGCGGTCTCTTTCATTCAGCGGGGTAGATGAGGGAGAGTCGGAGGCGGTTGCCTCTGCCAGCTCATGGAGATGTGGGACAAGGATGCTATCCCAGAGGAAGCCAGATGCAAAGGTGGAGGAAGATCCCTGAAGACTGTTTCTGCCTCCTTGTAGCTGAAAGAGTCCAGACGACTACAAGGAATTCTCTAGGGCACTTAATGCCTGTAAAGCAATTACCTGAGTTTGTCTGTTGGATACTGTCCAAAAATATCTGAGAGTAACACTACCTGCTCTTTAGTGAACACCTATCGTGATCGATTGATCGCTCTGTTAATAACCTCCCCGTATCTCACCCTCTGAATGTGTCTTTGTGGCACCTCTTAGCAATAGCTGGAGCCTCTTTCCTCAATTCTTGAATCCGGGCTGCCTCGTGACTTACTTTGAACAGATGAGTGGTACAGAAGTGACAGTGTAGCAGCTCCAAGCCCAGGTCCCAGCCAAGGGAGAAGCCCAGGCTGGCCAGCTGGAGGACAAGAGCTGGAGGAGAGCCCCAGAGCTCCAGACCACAGCCTGTCAACACACATAAGCAGAGCCACCTTGCCATCTGCCCTTGACCACAGAGGCGTGAGGGAGCCCAGCAAAGACCAGAAGAACCACCCGAGGGAGCAGAGCCTAAGTTACTGGCCCGCAGAATTGTGGGCTAAAACAAACGCCGGTTGTCTCGATGCAATAAGTTTTGGCGTGATCTGTTTCCTAGCAGTTGGGGAACTCTTATTATGACTGAAATACTTTGTAAATATTAATCAAGCACTCTGGCTTTGGAGACAGATCTGATTTTCAGTCCTGGCTCTGTAACTCACTAGCTGTGTGACCTTGGGTAAGCTTTTAAAACTGTTCAGATTTCTCATCTGTAAAACAAGGATAATAATAGTAGTTATGAAGTTTTGGTAATATAAATGAGAATAATGCATGGAAGTACTTAGCACGGTGCCTGTGACATACAATAAATCCTTATACAGATGACCCGTCTTGCAAAGTAGCAGCTGTTAAACGTGTTTGACAGATGAGGAGACTGGAGCTCAGAAGGCTAACTTGAGGATAATAGCTACCAGATATGGAGGGTCCACTATATCCTGAAAGTTTCTTAAGCTACATCTTCTAGAATGGGAGCGATAGAGTCTGGAGGTGCAGCACAACACAGGTGAGCCCAGGTGAGGCCTGGTTAGGGCCAGGGGAGGGAGAAGAGTCCACCCCCATCACCTCCTGGAGACAGCGTGACACCTGGACCTGCAGAGTGCCAGGTCTCTCAGGGAGGAGATGAACCTGTGAACAGGAGATGGAGGGAGGTCTATAAGATTCCAGGGAGGGGCCACCCCACCCTCATTTCAGCTTTTACCGAGTGCTGAGGGGCAGGGGTCCTGACAGGTGCAATTCCTTGATCACTCTCTCATTCTGCTTCCCACAACTGGGTCATCTGCCACTGAGCCCCACAGGGCACCTTGTCTAGACTGTCTCCCTGCCCCAGTCCAGACAAAGCCAGAACCATGAATCATAGAATGAATAGGCCTTGGACTCTATGTTCCTCTCAAAACCAGAACAATTCTACCCCAATTAGTGGAAAGCTGAGGCTAGTTCCCATGTCCTCCTGACGTGCCAGAGAATCTAGATGGAAAGGGAAGGTGAAAACAAAAGTGGTTGACAAATGAACTACAGTTTTGATTTTATTTATCTTTTTTGTCCTGATCGCTCTCTTCTTACAGGCAAACCCCAATCCTCAGACTACCTTGCTCACACACCAAAGGTAGGCCCTGCGTCCTAAACAGCTTTTTTGGCACAAAACTGAGGAAGAGATCGTCTGCAGTCCGTTCTGCCTGCCGATAAACTCTTAGGATAATGACAGCACGAGATTACTATTTCATTTTCAAATTTGAACAACTTTGAATGAGGTGTCTTGACTGGAGCTCTTTTTAGAAACAGTAAGAGGAATGTTCTTTTCTCCTTTCCCCCTTTGCTGTTCGACCAGCCTTCCTCTCTCCTCTTCCAGGAAAGTGTTTGTTTCAATCTGCAGCCAAATATTTTAGGAGCTTCAGCAGCGGGTGGAGTTCTGCAAACATGGAACCACAGCCTTCCACGGACTCCAGCTTCTGCAAACTGGATGTGAGCCTGAGAACTTGCAGAAAGAACACACAGAATGAGTGACAGTGTTTCTGGTGGTTGACAAGACGCTGGCACTTGTGGTAGTTCAGGAACTGGGATGTGGGAGATTTTCCTGTTGCCTTTAGTGACGTATCTTCTCTATCTCTACAATCCAAGTCTTAATCGTCTGCCTGGAGAGCTGTGGGATTTATCACAATTCTCGTATTATTTCAATTCAATACAATTCCTGTTTATTGAGCAAAATGTAAAGGAAAACTCTAAATTGGCCAAGGAGCAAGTTAATTAGAACAGTTAAATAACACAGCAATATAGTATATACCCCTCTCGTCCTCAGTAAGAATTCCCAATGTTTAAAATACTGCCTGACTCGTGTTAGGGGCTTGATAAATACTTCTTGAATGAATAAATGAATATGCTAAATGCCAGTAGGGATAATGCCTCCATTCAGGCCTTCTTAACGTCTCCCTGGATTACCACAATATTTTCCAAAGGTCTCCCAACCTCCAGTTCTCCCCCACCCTAATCCATTCTCCCTCTGACTGCCGCAGGAATCTTTACAAACTGAGCTTGTGCCTGTGTCGTGCCCGAGTCTAAAACAGCCTTGTTACAAGTGAAAAGTACTTTAACATTCCTTCATGGCTCTCTAGTGCCCTTGGGATAAAGTTTACTGCATCATTCATTCATTTACTGAGCTGAAGACCTCATGAGGCTGTTTTCTGAACTCTGCTTGAATACTTCTAGCGACAGGGATCTTACTATGCACTTATCACATATATAGGCAACTCTAGTATTAAAAGTGAATAAAAGAGCCAGGACTGGACCCTAGGATTCCTGTGTATTAGGGTTCTCCAGAGAAATAATCAATAGAGTTGATTGGCCTATCTATCCATCCATCCATCCATCATCTATCTATCCATCCATTATCTATCTATCTATCTATCTATCTATCTATCTATCTATCTATCTATCAAAGGCCTGAGAACCAGGGGGCTGATGGCGTAAGTCCTGATCTGAGTCCAAAGGCCCCAGAACCAGGACCACCAATGTCCAAGGGTAGGAGAAGGTGGATGTCTCAGCTCAAGCAGAGAGAACGAATCCACCCTTCCTCCACCTTTTTGTTCAATTCGAGCCCTCAGTGGATGATGCCCACTCATGCTGACGAGGGTCTTCTATTCAGCTGGGTTGCTCTTTCTTTGACCATTAACCTTCAAAGTGATTATTGATATAGTTGGATTAATAGTTTCCGTATTTGTCATTGCTTCTGTTGTTCTTTATTTCTATTTTTCTCTTCCATTCTTTTTCCGCCTTTTATGGTTTTAATTGAACATTTTCTATGATTCCATCTTTCTCTTTTCTTAGCATGTCAAGTATACTTCTTTTTAAAAACTTTTCTTTTACTTTTTTTTTAGTGGTTGCCCTAGAGTTTGAAATATACCTTTACAACTAATCCAACTCTCCTTGCAAATAACACTATACCATTTCATGGGTAGTGTGAGTACCTTATAATAGCAAAATCATCCTCATTCTTCTCATAATCCTAATAAAAATGTGAATACTAAGCATCCCATTGTTGAGATACTGCCATCAGGAAGCCCACCCCCATGCTGTGGGAAGTCCAAGTCACATACAGAGGGGACATGTCGGTGCTCCAGTCAGCAGCGCCAGCCAGCAGCAACAACTGACAGCCATGTAAGTGACATACCTTGGATGGCAGCTCATTCAAGCCTTCAGACGACGCCAGGCCCACCTGTCATTTGACTGCAAATTCCTAAGAGTCTCTAAGTAAGAGGATTTTTAAGGCAGTGAAAATACTCTGTATGATACTATAATGATGGGTACACGTAATACTTTCACCAAAACCTATAGAATGTACACCACCAAGAGTGGACCTTAATATGCACTGTAGGCTTTGGGTGATAATGATGCGTCAATGTAGGTTCATCGTTGTAAAAAATGTACCCCTCTGGTGGGAGATGTTGATAACGGGGTGGGCTATGCATGCGTAGGGGCAGGGGGTGTATGGGAACTCTCTGTACCTTGCTCTCAATTTTGCTGAGAACCTCAAACTGCTGTAAAAAATTTGTCAAAGAGGGGAGTTAAACAAAGAAAAAAAAAAAAGAAACGGTTTCTTTTTAGTTCGTTTTTCTCTCTCTGTGGGTACCTTGTCAAGAGCAGCTAGTAGAAACACATTGGCGCTTAGAAACCTCAGCTCGGAAATCTCCTTAGTCGAATACGTCAGTTCATTAGGTATATTTTCTAGGTACTGTCACTGAAGTTCCCAGTGTTGCAACTTCCCACCACTGCATGAAGGTGGAAGAGCCTTATTCTCTATGCTTGCTTCCCTGTCCATCAAGCTTTCACCAAACATCTCCTCTGAGCCTTTCCAGCTTCTGTCTGTTCTCTGCTCTCAAAGCCAATGGCACCAATCTTAGATTAATCACACACACAAATAGCACCCTGCTTCCAGGAACCGGTATCTGTTTATCTGTTGCAGCATAACACCCACACCCCCAGCCCCCTCCCACCGAATCATAGTGGCTGAAACAACACTGTTATTACCTCACTTGACTTCCTTTGTCGACCGGCTCAGCTGGGCAGTTCTCACTTGGGATTTCTCATGTGCTTGTATTCAGATGGTGCCTGGGACTGAAGGATTCACAGGACTGGATGTTCAAGATGACTTGCTCACATGACTGCCAGTTGGCTAGGAGCTCAGCGGGGACTGTGGATAGGGTGCCCACACATGGCCTCTTATTGTTTGGGCTTTTCCAGCGTGACAACTGCTGAGAGGGAATGTCTCAAGAGTGAATGTTCCAAGGGGTCCAGACTTCTTAGGACCTAGCCTTGGCCATCCCAGAATATCATTTCCAACTCACTCTGTTGGGCAAGCAAGTTACTAAAATCAGCCCAGATTCAAGGTCAGGAAAATTAGACTTTCCCTTTTGATTTGAGGAACCACATGTCTGTACCAGAGGAGTGGAATTGTTTGGGACCATCTTTGGGGAATTAACTATTACAGATTCCCCACCTCCACCCCTCGCCTCCCCGGTAAAGCTCCAGTTTTTCCAAAGTCCTGGCTGTGTGCAAATTCACACTAAGTTGTTTAGAGCAGACTCTGGATGAATGTGCCCTGCTGGTGTATCAGTCAGGGTAGACTAGGTTATGCTATCGTTACACATCATACCCCAATCTCGAGGCAAATGCCGCAGAGCTCTTTTGCATCCATACTACACGTCCACAGAGGTTGACATCTGTACCCTGGGATCCAGGCTGCCAGACCTAACACTGCCTGGAGGATTGTTGGTCACTGTGGCAGAGGGAAAGACAGTGTGAAGAATCGTGCATGGGATGGGAAAGCTTCCAGCTGGAAGTGGCTCACACCATGCTCACTCACGGTTCCTTGTCCACAGCCAGTCACATGACCATTCCCAAGTCCACAGCGACAGGATGTGCCACCCCACCATGGGCCTGGATGGGTAACTAGAAATGTTTGGTAAGTGATGCTAAGACCACCACGGGTGATATGTGTATTTTAACAGAGGTCAGTGCATTAAGCCGAATAAATACATCTCTAAAGGCTGGGCTGAGGGTGTTCTGGGCAGCAGTTAAAAGTTGGGTTAAGGAGGAAGTTTTTGAGGCTTTCAGTAGATCCTCTCAGATCCCACCTTACAGTAACTTCTGCTGGCTCTGACCAAGAACTCGCCCCGCCCCCAAGGCAATGTCCCCTCATCCTCCTGAATTGGGACAGGCACGTGCTCCTTTCTGTACATACCCTGCCGGGGGGTGGGGGGGTGGGGGTGGGGCGTCTGGAGGGATGGCGATTTGCACGCAAGATGACAGACCTTGTCAATCCTCTGTTTCCTTTGAAGCAATCCTTGAACTAGTTTAGAGCAGCTCTGCCCTGTCCACAGTGAAGGGTGGGCTGCCCAATCCTTTATGGTGTCCATAAGCCTGTATATGTGACCCACGTGGGGCTAAGGACACAAGACCTTCCTTGTGAAATGGTCTTTTTTCCCTCTCAAAGGTGAGGTCAAATCTTATATTTTGTCCTAAGTCAAATAGACCTATGGTTGAATTCTGCTTCTGCCGCTGTCTAACCTTGGCGTCTTAATTTTTCTGAGCCTGGGTTCCTCTTCTGCAAAATAGGGATGACAAAACCTACCTTCCAGAGTTGTCATGAGGATAAAATGACTCAAATGACCATACTACTTACTAGCTGTGTGATCTAAGGCAAGTTACTTAACCTCTCTGTACTTCTCTACTTATCTCCTGGATTGTCTTAAGGCTTAAGTAAATTAATATTTATAAAGAGCATACAACGGTGCCTTGCACATGCCAGGTATTACTTAAGTGTTGGCTTCTTGACTTTAAGGTATGTGAACTGGCCGCCATGCAGAAGGCCTCCAAGAAATGTGAGTTCTCTTCTCTTCACCCTCTCATGCTCCCAGCTTTGGCTGCAGGAGTCTGGTTTCTCTGAAGACCACAGAATTCCAGGTTGAATAGATTTAAGGTAGCTTTAGTTTGCCTTCAGTCACCAGAAAAATAAAGTAACAGAGACCCCTAGTGGGCCCTGGTAGCTAATGCTCAGGCTAGTTTGAGTGCCTGCGACTGATGACCGATGGGGACCGGGTGGGCAGTGCAGCTGTGGCGCAAGCCCGCACACTGGGGGCCACAGGGCTCAGGGCCCACGTCAGTGCAGCCTTCACCCTGCAGCTGGCCTTGTCACTAGGACCCTGTGCCATCAAAACAACACTCCCGGACAGAGTCTGTCATTGCATCAGCCCACACGAGTCCAAGAGGACCTAGCCACAGGTAGCCCTGGGAGACAGAGGAGAGAGGCTGGGAAGAGCTGGCAGAAAATGGGCGGGCTTAGGACGTTTCTGCTGCGTGATCTCGAATGAGTCATTTAGCATCTCTGAGCTCCGGTTTCCTGGTCTGCAAAATGGAGTTAGTAACACACTCAGGGTTACTGTAAGCATGGTTTAAATGAATGGATGTAGAAGGTTAAGCACCACACTGGCACACAGAGAGCACCCAAAAAATGGTAAATATTATTACTGTTGTTGTTTTATGGTAGATGAGTATACTTGCGATGATTAGGGTATAGATCTACACAGTACTGGGCCGGGAGAAGCCACCATAGTTTATAGAAGCTGAGACAGGAGCTGATCCAAGAGCCGTGGTGGTTAGGCAAGGCCTCGTGGGGGAGACCTAATCCCTTAGGAGATTTTGGTGACAGTAACGAAAAGCTCATACTCCAGCTGGCTGAGATGATTATGAGGCTGTATTGGCTCATAGAACTCAGAAAAGTTGATCCAGCAGCTTGATTTCACCAAGGACACAGTCTCTTTTTTTTTAAAAAAAATTATGATGTATCTAAAACATACAAAAAAAATTTAGAAAACAGCATAACATTCATCTTGGGAAATAAAATAAATATGGTTGAAGCTTCCTGGCTCTTCTTCAATCTCATTTCTCCTACACTCTACCCCACAAAGGGATAGTAGGGATACCCTACTATCCTAAATTTGGTGTTTGTCCTTTCCATGTATGCTTTGACACTATTACTTTAGGCATATGTATTCCTAAACTCTAGCTGGTAGAACTGCATATTTTAAAATTTTATCTAAGTATATCAAACAGTATGCATCCTCCTGAAACCTGTTCTTTTTTCCACTTAATGTTAGCTTTTGGAGATGTCCTTGTTGATTTGTGTAGGCCTAGTTTATTTTCACTGCTGTATAATATTCTGTTGTATAACACAAGTTTCCATTCTCCTCTTTTGAATTTCTTATTATTTCAAACAAAATATGCATGAATATATTTGAGAGCTCGACATAGCTACATGGTTTGTCTTTTTGTTTTATTTTGGTGTCTTTCTATACACAGGTGTGTAAAATATGTTTTTAGGTGGTAGGAAGGACAAGTACTTTTGTTCATGGTTTATGCTTTTGATCTTTTGGTTTCCCAACCCCAAGTACATAAAGATACTTCATATATTTTTCAGAAAGTTAAAATATGTAGGTCTTTAATGCACCTGGAATAGATTTTATGTGTGATGTGTGGTTTGAGTTGCCTTTTTTTTTTAATACCATTAAGTAATAAACCCAGCACCATATATAGAATGGGTCATCCTTTCCCTGCTAATTTACAAAGCCACCTGGGTTGAAAAACAATTCCTGTTCACGTAGGGATTTTTTCTGGGGCCTCTCTTCTTTTCCACTGGTTGATTATTGCATTAATAATGCAGCATTTTAATTCCTTAACTTTATACTATATTTTGATAGCTTCTAGATCAAGTCCTTGTACCTTGTTTATCTTCAAAATTGTCTTTGTTACTATAGGCTTTTTGCTTTTTAAAATTTATTCCTTAATAATTTCAGTTTGTCAAGTTCCATGACAAAATTTATTGAAATTTGAATGAATTATATTAAATTTATATAATTGACATCTATATGACATTCTAGATATGAAAATGGTATTCTAGCAATGAAAATAGTATTTTTAATGTCCTCTTTAAAAATATTAAAACATTTTTATAGTTTACTCCATAAAATTCTTTCATGTGCTTTGCTAGATTTGTTCCCAGTTTCTTTTTTTCTTTTTTTTTGGCCGTGAGGTGTGGCACGTGGGATCTTAGGTCCCCGACCAGGGATCAAACCTGTGCCCCCTGCACTGGAAGCGCAGAGTCTTAACCACTGGACCGCCAGGGAAGTCCCCAATTATCTTTATTTTTTTTATAATAATATCTTTACCTTATACTACATTTTAATTTTTTTTTTTTTCTTTCTGCGCTATGCGGGCCTCCCACTGCTGCGGCCCCTCCCGCCGCGGAGCACAGGCTCCAGACACGTAGGCCCAGCGGCCACGCCCACGGGCCCAGCCGCTCCACGGCATGCGGAATCCTCCCGGACCGGGGCCCGAACCCGCGCCCCCTCATCGGCAGGTGGACTCTCAACCACTGCGCCACCAGGGAAGCCCTCTTATACTACATTTTAAAAACTGTTATTAGTGTGTAAGAAAGCAATTGTTTTTGTATATTGGTCTCATATCTGTAACATTTATGAACTCTCATTAATCCAATAATTAATCTGTATATTCTATTGGGTTTTCTATATCAGCTGCAAGTAATTATAGTTTTGTTTCTTCTCTTCTAATACTTATACCTGTAATTTCTTTTTCTGTCTGGTACTAGTATGATCTTTGCTTTGATCCTGACTCTAAGGGAACACTTCTAATCTTTCACAATTATAAATCTTTGATGAAGGTTTTTGCTGGATACTTTGAAAAACTCGAGTTAAGGAGGTTTCCCTGTCTGCTTTTTCTAAAATAATTAATTAATTAATTAATTAATTTATTGGCTGTATTGGGTCTTTGTTGCTGCACGCGGGCTTTCTCTAGTTGCGTGAGTGGGGGCTACTCCTTGTTGCAGTGCACGGGCTTCTCATTGCGGTGGCTTCTTTTGTTGCGGGGCACAGGCTCTAGGGCACGCAGGCTTTAGTGGTTGCAGCATGTGGGCTCGGTAGTTGTGGCACACGTGCTCCGCGGCCTGTGGGATCTTCCCGCACCAGAGCTTGAACCCGTGTCCCCTGCATTGGCAGGCGGATTCTTAACCACTGCACCATCAGAGAAGCCCTCCTTTTATGCTTAGCATGCTATGAGGGCTTTAAAAACATTTCTTCATCAAAAGTCTGGATATAGCTTAAGTGGGTCCTCTGCTTAGGGTTTCCTAGGCTGCAATTAAGGTGCAGAGGACCTAGGTCCTCAACTGGAGGCTTAACTAGGGAAGCCTCCACTTCCGCATTTGTGTGGTTGTTTGCAGTATTCAGTTCCTTGCAGCTATAGCTTGCTTCTTCGTGGCAGCTGGATTCTTCAAAGTGAGCAAGGAGAGTCTGCTAGCAAGATAGAGTCTTACGTAATGTAAGTAATCGCAGGAGTGACATCCTATCACCCTTGCTATCTTTAATTGGTTAGAATCAAAGTACAGATACCTCCACACTCAAAGGCAGGGAACTACATAAAGCCAAAAACACCAGGATTGCTTCAAGAGTATGTCAGTTATAGTCTGCTCTCTGGTCTCCAGTAATTAAGGTTCTTCTCACATGCAAAATATATTCACTCCCTATCAAGATCTCCCAAAATCTTGCCCAATTATAGCATAAGCTCAGAGTCCAAGCTCTCAGCCAAGACAAGGCTCCTGGGGAGTAGTTTGTAAGTACAGCTTCTGTGGACCTGTGGAAATAAAGAGATGAGTCATCTGCCCCCAACACACTATACACTAGTGGGATAGGTGTAAGGTAGCAGCTATAGACATTCCTATTCAAAAAGGGCAAAAATGGAAGGTATAGAGGAATCACTGGTCCACACAGTTCAATTCAGGTATTTCATAATATGTGATGATGTTATTACTCTGACAGATAATGGAATGTGTGCTTATGTATTCTTGTGCGTTCTAGAATTTTCTGTGTTAGTAGGATTAAGATATAAATATTGCATTTTCAAAGATTAACTAAATTTGTTCTCAGGACTTCTACTACCTTTCTTTGGTTATACTTGATATAATCTCTGTGACTTTATTATTGTATAATAAATTATTGTTTTGAAATCCCCAATTTTTTTTTTGCACATACACAGAAACAGAAGTATGTACTCTGTTGTTTTGTTTTGCAATAGTATTTTTAACCTTTTGAAAAACTTTTCTAAATTTATTATTTTATAATTTAATATATTTTATTCTAAAATAAAAGAAAATGTACTTGCAATTTATTTTCTTACTCTTCAGGATGGATTATTGGCTTAAAAACAGAGATTGGAAGACTCTCCTTTTCAACCCACAGCTGCACAGACTACATTTAAAGAAGCTGAAAAAGATGAAACTCTTGTATCAGAGAGTTCTCTGACTCATGGAAGAGAGGAATATACTCCAAAGAAACTAGGTGAAGTTGTGAAAAAAATGAAAATAGGAAAACTGTCTTTCCTTTGACATATATAATTTACTTCATTGTGTCTTTCACAACAGAACATTTTTGAATAGTATTATGACATAAGGTAATTTGTGGCACTATGTCAAGACCCATTATTCATCATTTAGTGAAAAAGGAATTGAATACTTCAAATGTAGACATGATGGAGTCTGGAAAGACCAAAACTTGTTTGCTATAGTTTTCCGAGTAGAATTGAAAAAGCCAAGGAAACATCTTACAGAGTGTTATCATGTGGCATTGGATGAAGAAACACACACAGTAGCTGAAAGGTTAATGGTGCCCTGTATAGTTGACATTCCTGAATACCTACTGTATGAAAAATCAGTGAAAGAAATCACGGTCATGTTATTTTTCCAGTGATTTAGAATAACCTGTCAAATCAAAGATTTGGTTGTAAACAGAAAGTCTGAGTTAATACCTCATTTGCAGTTTCAAGTGGGAACCAGAGCAAGACAAGTTTCTTCAGAAAGTCCAGGCCGTAGTAAAGCTGCTCACTACTTTGGCCTTATGAGCCAGCAGATCCTCTCAAAGTGTCTGTGGCAAATAGGGATGCCCTCTGTAGTCGCTGGAAACTACCGGTAGGAGAATCACAGCCCAGACATCTAGGATTTCTGAGCAAGTCTATGGACTGCTGTGGCATCTCATTTTTAATTAATTAATTAATTAATATTTATTTTGGCTGCGCCGGGTCTTAGCTGCGGCACGTGGGATCTTCCTTGCGGAATCTTTTTTTTTTTTTTTTTTAGTTGCGGCATGCAGGATCTTTTAGTTGCAGCAATGTACACTTTTTAGTTGTGGCATGCAGACTCTTAGTTATGGCATGCATGTGGGATCTAGTTCCCCGACCAGGGATCGAACCCAGGCTCCCTGCATTGGGAGCACGGAGTCTTACCCACTGGGCCACCAGGGAAGTCCCCAGAGTCTCATTTTGAGAAAGAGCTTCTGGTTTGCTACTTGGCCGTGGTAAAGACTGAAGTGTATGCGTGAGACTTTAGAGGACCCATAAGGCCTGAGCTTTCCATCATGTACTAGGGGTTATCTGACTCACCAACCCAGAAAATTGGATGTGAACAGCAACAATCTATTATCAAATGGTGTATAAGCTCTCAGGCTCACGCAGGTCCGGAAGATACCGGCAAGTAGCATGAGCAGATAGCTCAGCCTTCTTTAATCCTAGGGCATTGCTTCCTCTCCCTCAATATACACTATGGTCTCATGGGGAGTTCCTTATGGTAACTTGAAGAGGAAGAAAAAACTTGAGCCCAGTTTACAGATGGGTCTGTGTGCATTCTAGCTCCACTTATGGGTGACCCTGAAGGACGGCAATTTTCCTGCACTTTTGGGCTGTTCTGATATGTGAGTTGAGAGGGCTCCTGAGGCATTGGAGAAAGCCCCGGGACAGAAGGCACTGGAGACAGAGCGCCTGGTTGAGGATCGGGGCACTGCAGGTGGGCTGGGTCTGAGCTAACGTGGATCTGTCCTTTGCAGCTGACACTGAAATCAGAGGTGGCCAAAGGCCAATGATGTGGGGCACTAAAGACATCTGCTGTGGCTCCAATTTTGTTTGTTTCATTTTAGGGTTTGGAAAGGGAACTGTGTGGAGCCAGGCTGTATTTCCCTTCTCCCTCATGTTTAAAGCAGGTGGCTTTTCTAGGCTTTTAGGACGAGGTTCTGCCTGGGAGTAGGGAGGGAAGGTTGGGAGGAGATGGACTAGGGCAGTTTTCCCAGCTCAAAGCTCAAAGTTACCTCGTCTGTTGGTATACGAATGACTCCAAATAAGCCCTGTCTCTGTAACCATGTCTTTGCTTCTGAGCTATATGTCTAGTTCTGGGGATTTCCTGTTCCAGCCCCAGTCCCCAGCCCTAGAACTCTACAGGCCTAGCCTTCCAGCACATGTCGTGTTTCACGTGTCATACTGTGGTATATTCCGAGACCTCTTTCCACTGGGCCCCTCCTCCCCTACCATGTAATCATTCTCTTTCATTCACTCACAGTGTTTCTGCTCTGCTCAGTCTGGTTTCTGTTTCCAGTAATTTTCCTTCAAAGTGAGGCTGTTGCCTTCTGGAATGAACTGATGGCTCCACGCATCTGAGATCCCCAAGGACGTAAACCGCCCCCCGCCTTTGCTCCAGCCGTGTCCACATCTCCCACACCTTCGAGCCTGTGGGACTTTTCTTCCCTGCACAGGGTGCTCTCAGATGTGTTGGCCCAGGTTTCTGTTCATGGTGTCATCTTCTCCCTTTTTTAGGGAGGAGCTTTTGGAGGAGACTTTCTCATTTTTGTGACCAAGTCTTGTGGCTGGTTTGATGCACTGTCCATATCCCAGGGTTTGATAGATTTCCTCTTACCTAGCCTAGTTTGGTTGAAGAGGTTATAAGTGGATTTTTCATTTATTTTGGTTTTTTATTTTTTTGACGGGTAGCATCCTATCTGGTCTGCTTCTTCGCCAAGAGGGGTTATAGGGAGATTAAAAAACTAAACTGCCCCTGTGACCACATTGCCCTTGAGTTATATTCTTAGTTAATTGATTTTCCCCTAATTTTTCTAATCTACAGGTTTAAAGTTATGAATTTTCTTCCAAATTCTGTTGCTGCTGAAGCCCACAGATATTCTGTGTAAGGCTCTTATGTCATTTATTGTTAAGGATGGGGTAATTTCAGTTTTGGTTTCTTTTATTAACACATGGTACCTATTTTTTTCTCTGCTGGATAACTGTGTAGATTGCACCTGCCTGGTATGCCGCTAAGAACCAGGCATGGAATTTCTGCAAAGGTTCCAACACGTTCTTGTAGGTTCATGGGCAACTGGGTAGTAAGAAAGGGGCTATTTGATGCAGATTATTTGATAACACAGTGGACTGAGCAGGAGGGGGGAGCTGGGAGACAGGAAAGGAAGAGGCTGCTGTAGTGACCCAGGGAGCAGCGCCTTCAGCCACAGGGCCCCCCTGCCTGGATCCAGTTCCCCCTACTGATTTAGAAGAGGCCCTGCTTCCGCCAAAGTGTGTCCCTTAACAGTGTTCAGTGTAGTCGTATCCATTCCCTCTCTCATTATTCCCAATAGCCGAATGATCTGGGTCTAAAAATGTCCCCTGAAGTCTCATGACTTGGTCATACCGCAAAGCCAGCAGCCACCCACACTGGTAAATCTTGTAATTCCAGTCTGCTCTCCTTGACTCCTAGCTCATACACCTGTACAGCTATATATGCGTGGAACTGTCCTTAGAGATCAAATATTCTGGAGATTTTTCAACTGGTTTTAGCAAATAAACTCTTAGTCAAATGAAATCTTTGGTAAATCTTCAATATAAAGCAGGTAAAAAGAGTGTAATGGATTCCCTCGGGAGTTCACATTTTCTTAATTTATGGGAATTTTATGATTGTTGTGGGACAGATGAAGTACCTCCATGAAACCCCAAGTTTTCCTGAAACAGTTTGGAAACCAGACATCTCTCCAAACTCTTCACTTTACACATGAGCAGGTGGAACCCAAAGAAATGAAGGGAACTAACCAAAAGCACACACGGAGTGGAAGATCTGAGGGAGAACTCTGGTATCTTGGCACCTGGAATAGTACTCTTTCTATCACAAGGACCTGCCCTCTGGCAGCCAGGACCTTAATAGGAATGAGTTTTCTAGTTGTTAAGTGTTCTCAAGTGGGGTCCAGAGAGCATCTTTCAAGATACCCTTTGAAAAGTAGGTTACAATGCTCAGATAAATTTTGGAAATGCCGTCCTACAATCCCCTGTAGCTGACTCCCAGAGCACATTAGTGTGCTTAAGACTCTGAGAAGTCCTGCAGTATAGAAAGCTGTTTATCTTTGCTTCATCCAGCTTTTCCAAGAACAATTTTTTTTTTTTTTTACAAAAAGTGTTCCCTTTTTCTAGATCTACTTGCATTCTGCTTTGAAGCCCAGAAAAAATCTTCTTTTGAGGAATAAATCTCTATGGGATGGTGGGAGTGCAGTGGGGTGGAGAGAAGGCTCAGGCATCATACCAGCAGGTACAAGATTTCAGATGTCGTCACCTGTACCATTTCCTTTGCCTGGGAGTTCGTTGGCCAGCCTCTTTGGTTGGTGCAGGGATGAGGCATAAAGGAGACAGAAGAGGGGAGGGCAGCATGGGAGAAGTGGATGGCGCTGACTTCAGATTACTGTACTTTTTGTACCTTCTCGGGGAGAAATAGGTTGTAGGAGCCTGGATGTGGCCAGTGGTCGGGAACTAGGAGCGATTCCCTAGTCTATTCTTTCATAGTTTGGCCTCCTTTCCTCTCATTTGAGTCACCTCCAAATCCTATGCGCTCTCCATTGAATTGCTTGCCCCTCTCCATTCCTGCTGTCCCATCTTATTGTCTCCCTCCTCTGTCTCCAGGCAGAGTCCCCTGATATCAGTCTCTGCCATCAGGCTGTTCATGCATCAGCCTGGTCTCCCTTAGACTTTGTACATGAGCATGAGTACCCAGATCTTGAACGAGGGTGAGGTTCCTATGCTCCAGCTTCAGCATTTCCCTCTTTCCTTTAAAATCAAGAATAGACAGACCCGATTAAATTCATAACCACCAGAGGGCGCAGCAATTAAGGATGTTGAAAGGAGGCCCAAAAAACTTTGTCCGGAAGTTCAGCCAGCTCACACAGTCTTGGAAATAGGCAAAGTTTGAACCTGAGAAGTGCAGAATGGAAGACTGTAGCTTTGGTCACCACTTGTGAGCTCTTCATCACCTTCATTTCAAATACAATAGAATTCTATTATAACAAAACACACGGTCGCACCATTTTGGTTATGCCTGGGCCTAATCCCAGCCCTTCATATATATGTGCAGGCAAAGAGCATTGAGAATTGGTTTCAGTCTATTTTCGGAAATGTGAATTCCAATGGGGGTTCCTTTATAATAAAAAGGTGGCCGCTTAGTTGCAGTACAAAGCAAGGCTGGGGAAAACGGGGTATGCTGTAAGACTGTTCTGGGCTAGCCTTCAGAAAATGGGGTGCTGTGATGTTATTTACCATGTGACTTAATAATAACAAGAATGGATGTTCATTGAGCACCTACTTTATGCCAGCGAGTGTGCCTGGCATATTATAAATAGTATTTCTCATTCTCATGATAAACTTGCAAGATAGATATTTTCATTTAAGAAATATAAAAATTGACTCTCAGAGATGTTAAATGCTATGCCCAAAGTTACACAGCCAGCAAGTTGCTGGACCATGAATCAATCTCTAGGTGTGGTTGACTACAAGCCAGGTGAATTCCCATTATCTGCAATTTTCTCACCTTTTGACGTTTTGATCTCTGTACATTTTTCATAATAAAATCCACACCTATCTTCCTGTTTTATTTAGGCTAGGTTAACTGTTGTAACAAATAATCCCAAACTCTCAGTGGTTTAACTAGATAAAAACCTTTCATGTTCATATTCATGTCCATTGCAAGTCAGACAGGAGCCTCTGCTCCACACGGTCCTTCAGAGACCCAGGCTCCTCCCATGTGATGGAGCTGCCATCTTCAGGATATGGCCTCCAAGGTCTCCATAGACCAGATAAAGAATGGAAGGCTACACATAAGAAATTTGGATGTGCCAGGCCTGGAAGTGACACACACCATTTTCCATGTGTCTGAATTAGATCACTTGGTCCTAACCTAACAGAAGAGGGGCTGGGAAAGGTAATTTGGCCCCATGCCCAGGAAGAGAGGACAAAATGGATATCGATGAGTGCTGTTTCTCTCACACCTCCGTATCTCAATGAGATTGTGGTGGGAATGAAATGAAATAATATCTTTTTTTTTTTTTTTTTTTTTTTGCGGTACGCGGGCCTCTCTCTCACTGTTGTAGCCTCTCCCGTTGCGGAGCACAGGCTCCGGACGCGCAGGCTCAGCGGCCATGGCTCACGGGCCTAGCCACTCCGTGGCATGTGGGATCTTCCCGGACTGGAGCACGAACCCGTATCCCCTGCATTGGCAAGCGGACTCTCAACCACTGCGCCACCAGGGAAGCCCTGAAATAATATCTTTCAGGGCACTTTACCCAGATGAGAGATTATGGTGGTTTAAACCGGGAAAAAAGGGGCTAGAAGGGAGAAATTGCAGATGGGACATGTCTGAATAGGAACTGTGACACCCCAGTTAAGAGCATGGTCTTGTCCCAGAATCTGAGGACTCTGTTCTGTGAGTCTTCTACTGAGGACTGCCACATCCTTATCTACCACAGATACCTCTAGCTCCGTTGTGTCTGTTGGTCACATGGCCCATGAAGCAGAGGACCTGGAACCACAACTTGGACTTGCTGCCCACTCAAAACTGATGCTTTTTGAGTCATCAGAGAAATGGAATAGAAATTTAGACTATGGTGCTTCAAAATCCAAGGAAACTCCAATCATTATGCCTCTTTCTTAGTATTATGAGGTGCAAGGGGCAGCAACTTGCCCTTTACCTAAGAGGGATATCCCAACATATCCCAGACAAATGGAACTTTAAAAATTCACCAGTGTGGCATGTTTCTGAATCTTTGTGTAGTTTATCTCCCCCTTCCCGGCATGTGTGTGTCTTACTAGTGCTTTTAAGATACTTGCCAACTCCTGCTCACCAGTTCCAATTAGCACAGAACCATCAGTATAGTGGATCGACATGATGTTCTGCTGTATCATGATGGCGCAAGAAAGTTAACATGCTCCACAAGACAGTGAATATGTACTGCTGTCCCTGCTAAGTAAATGTAACCTTTTCTGACTCTGTCCACTAAGGATTGCCAGGCACGGTGTTGATCTGTCCCAATAAAGACCATATTCAGACTGAATATGGGTCTAATCTTGCAGGAGTCCACTGTCAGGGGTGAATTTAATCAGAATACAATATGGACCGTGCCCTTCATCTTTCTAATCTTTGATGGTGGTGCTAACTTTGAAATTCCTCCAGAAATGTGACATTGCTTCTGATTAATTTGCAGTTTGGTATTAGGGATGGGGAAATTTCAAGGACTTCCAATCATAATGACCCTTACTCCACAAATCAGGCCAACACTGTGAGGGATCCGTCAGCTGCTAGGTATATGCTAAGTAGGTCTATCCTAACTATGTATTTGGGAACTGGGAGAATAGCCACAGGGTGGGTTCATAGATACACTGGATACTCTGGACAATGACTTAGAGTCTTGGAATTCCCTTCACCACGGGCTCTGAGTCTGTGAACTGGATTAGAGGTAAGGGCCACAGTTTTCCTCTGCACTGGCTAATGTCAGCCTACTGTTTTCCAGATCTAGATTTTTTTGTGTGTATATAATTATGATAGCATTCTGTTTGGTCACCCATTTACCTTAACACCCTGGACACCAAAAGCCATTAACAGCTGCCATGCATCCTTATGGCTCAAGGAATCTCCACTGCCACTCCGATTTGCTTCCTATTAAGTAATTATGTTCGTTGTGCCTCTGAAAGCCAACACTGAGCTTCTTTAAGATGCCGACATCTTCTTTACCGATGTATTTCTTACTACCTTAGCGAAGAGTTTATCCCCTCAGTGGTGGGTTTTTGGACCATACCTGGCATAAATCTCTGTTTAATATTCCCACTTCCCCAAGCCTTCCGGCATCCTCCGCTTGTTTACTGTAGTCCCTTGTGGAGTCCAGGCTCCAAGTAACCATCCCAGCAAACTACCCAGGTGTTCTTGACACAAATGAAATTATGAGTCATACATGAGTTACCACATGTCAATGAATTCCCCACTCTCAAGTCCTGTATTCTGCCACCCGCTGGGCTAACACCCTCATTATTCATTTCCATTTATGTTCCTCAGTTCCTGCTAGGTTTCGTAATTTCTTTCGCATCTAGACGATCTTCTCTAGAAACAGATTTTGTGTCTCTATCTGTGCTTGCTGAGACCTGACTTTGACTATCAGTCTGGAGACAAGGAGTGTTGCTGGAGCAAAGCTAACATTTCTTGAGGACGGCAAAGCATCGTCCTGTGAAGAAACTTCTTCAGGTGAGATCACTGAACATTCTTCAGGCAAGTAAAGTCTAGTCTCCTCTGGCAAAGATGAAGGTGCTGCTTCTTTGAGAAGGAGGCTTAAGGGAATTTAGAGTTTCAAGATGCTCAGTTCATTCTTAAATGTCCTCATCCCAGAACTCAGAGTCCCATGTGTTCTCTGTCATGGTTCTGACTGGACAGAGAATATTTGCCAAGCTTCTGCATTTTACTTTAATGGCAGAGCTGGAACCCTTAGCATCATATCTTTGCCCTGGTTTTCAGCCCAGTCTTCCCTGAGGCTGCAGGAAATAAAGACTTCTTTTAATATTGCCATAGGGGTCATTTGGATTTTAGATCATGCCTCAAACTGAGTACCCTGAGCCTGTTATTTATTCAAATGTGTTTAATGCTGTCATCAGTATCCACCCGAATCCACAATCCTTGTCATTAACACTGTTCCTGTATTAGTTGGCTGCCATGACCACTTGATCTCCACTGGGCATTGCCTCGACCTCCCTCCACCTGCATTTTGTCCCAATTAACTGAAGTGAAAGTTGACGAAATCATGGATCTATCAAATGCAGAGGGATGACTACCATTCTATGTACCACCAGCAATGAAGTAGCTGTTACTCTCAGACAGGTGGACCATTCACCTCCCTAATTCCATCCTGAGGACTGTTTACTAGAATCACTCTTGGAAAATTGTTTTAGCCCGTGTTTTCTAGTCTAGGACAGAGCTTTAAGCAAAGCTCAAAATGCTAATGTTATATTTGTGAAATGCAAGCCCAGCAGGCTGAGGGTGAAGAAAAATGGGAAGTGAGTCAAAGAAATAAGAAACATTGCAACATGTTACTGTACTGGCCACTGTGTTACAACAAGTGTTGAAAAGACATCCAACTCAATTGGTTTGCATGTTCAGGCTGCACATTGGATTTTCTCCAAAATACTTTCCGGGAGAAACTAGTCCTCAGAGTAGTGTACACTAGGGAGAAGTGGGGACAAATTTACTAAGCAGCTCCCTTCCATCTTCCATTTCTTAGTGGATAACACCACTGTGTTACATTGCCTGGCTCCACGGCCACATCAGGCTCAGAGAGCCACGTGTCGTGCTCTGAGTGTGACATTTTAGCCAAGTCTAGAAATGGAGGGCACCTCAGTATGGTACACATCGGCCCGTGTGGCCTGGGGCCTACCCTGGATTTCTGCCAGTTTAGGGAGGTCATTTCAAGTAGTGACAGCAGCATGAATCAGGAGAGAGGCAGAACCTTAGGACGGAAGCCAGGGATTACAAATCAAGGAGGCACAAAGTCTGGTGTCAGGTATGCTACAGGATAACAGGAGCAAACTAGGTTCATGTTACTCTTTCCCTGGAGACTATTTACCCGGATACAGTTTTGTTACTTTCAAGGGCTCAATATGTTATAAATTAAGGCTTAAGTGTGTGAACATTGTCCATGAAAGCATCCTAGCTTTTTTTTTTTTTAAAGTATGATCTCTATTTTTATTTATTTAATTTTTATACAGCAGGTTCTTATTAGTTATCTATTTTATACATATTAGTGTATACATGTCAATCCCAATCTCCCAATTCATCCCACCACTGCCCCCCCACCTCCCTGCAAAAGGTTTTTTTTTTTAACATCTTTATTGGAGTATAATTGCTTTACAATGGTGTGTTAGTTTCTGCTTTATAACAAAGTGAATCAGTTATACATATACATATGTTCCCATGTCTCTTCCCTCTTGCATCTCCCTCCCTCCCACTCTCCCTATCCCACCCCTCTAGTTGGTCACAGAGCACCGAGCTGATCTCCCTGTGCCATGCGGCTGCTTCCCACTAGCTATCTACCTTACGTTTGGTAGTGTATATATGTCCATGCCACTCTTTCACTTTGTCACAGCTTACCCTTCCCCCTCCCCACATCCTCAAGTCCATTCTCTAGTAGGTCTGTGTCTTTATTCCCATCTTGCCCCTAGGTTCTTCATGAACTTTTTTTTTTCATAGATTCCATATATATGTGTTAGCATACAGTATTTGTTTTTCTCTTTCTGACTCTGCTCCTGAAAAGTATGGGAGAGCTCCATGTTTCAAGGAGCCAAGTAGATAACTCTTTGTGTAAAGTGTGGATTCCTTTTTTGATGTGAAAGATCATGCTTTAATTTAGCAGTGGAAAGAGTTCAGTTTCAGCATAATGGGTTTTCTGAAATCCAATGTTGTATCCTGATCTCAAAAATCTAATTTATTGTTTTCCCAGGCCAGATTGAATTTTTATTTACTGGGGATAAAGTCAATGGCTTCCAGATATTGTATATTCTCAAGTGAACATGAAGGGCATGAATTTTTCTCATGAGGTGGTTCCTGGCTTGCAATTCTGGACTGGGTTTTGTGGAGCTCCCTCGGCTGGGACAGCCACAGGTACTGGTGAAGGAATACCGAAGAGAAGCCCTCACTAGCTTTTGATAGCAGGACATGCCAATGACAAGATAAGAATCAATTAAGCTAATTGAGCTCAACAGTGTTGACCTTTTAGGGTTCGATGGAGGAGATAATCATTGTAGTGACAAGTTCACATTTCCACAGTAGAAAAACAATACTTTTTCACTGTGCAAACGCTGAGATGATTTCTCTTTCTTCCATAGACTTATTTTTTCATAGAGGGAGTAGTACCGTGATATTTGTTTGAGAACCATGGGTGAACAGTACGATGTTAGCGTTAAATACTTTCAGAGCCTTGTTACTTTAATAAGGGTCATGTACACCTCTCTTAGTACCCACCACCAAATTGATGTCTGTTTTCAACTCAAGGCCCAATTCTGCAAGAGAATCTGTTTTTGTTTTGTTTTGGTTTTCCTCTGGATGAACCTTGTAAAACAAGTTTCCTCTCTTCCCTGTGCTCTTGTCTGGATCTATGTGGCTTCCTGATCTTGGGAATCTGTCCCAATGGCTCTGAAACTCGATTGTGCACCAGAACAACCCTAGAAGCTTTAAAACACACAGATACCTCGTATGATACCCTCACTGACTCAGAATCTCCAGAGACGGAGCCTGAGGATCACCTGTAATTGTGAAAACGCCTTATGTAATTCTGATGCTGCAGTTTCACAATTCTTGGATATTCTAGTCTTTTTTTTTTAAAATTAGGGAATGGTTAGCAATAGCCTATTTTTATCTGTGCTGATACATTTTGGGGGCTACTTTCTGGATTCAATTTTTGAGGCCACCTCCAGATGCCTCTTTGGTAAATAGGGGATCCTTCTGGGTTTAATAGAGAGAGGACCATTTATGCATATGTTCAAGTATGTATGTATGTATGTATCCATCCTTCCATCTAGTGAACAAATATCTGTTTATTTTTCTTCCAGTTTCATTGCAATATAATTGACACAAATATTTATATTTTGATGCTCACTACAGGGGTAAGTGCATGTTGAAACCCATAGGCTTACTTTATCCTTAACTGGCTCTGTGTCAGTTAGAGTCTATGCTAGTCTGTGATTTCTTTGGAGGTAGAGACCACATCTCTCTACATGGTTGTGTCTTCAGTAACTCTTTAGTGTCATAACTGTGGGAAATGTTAGACATTTTTTCTTATTGACATGGAGGGAAGAGTCACAAATTCTTCTCTGTTCCAGCATGCAAACAACACAGGAGTGTTGGGGATTTTCCAAAGGCCCATTGCTTATGGGTCTGAGCATTCAATAAGCCTTAATCTGTAGACCTGAAGTCTGAAAGTCAGGACAGGTCACAAGGGATTCTTGGGAGGCATTAGAATGGTAGATGTGGACAGGAGGAACAACTGGGAGTGAAAACCCTAACTGAGGTAAACTAAGATATATTTTATCCTAGAAGGATGGCCTTTCCCCCTATTACAGCAGGTGTGCCGTCTTAATGCTGCAGAATTTTGAAATGATGAATATCTGAGCAGCCCTGTGTGCACTTGGTCTGGCATTCTCATTGAGGATGGAAGACAGGGTGCAGCCTGATTTGAAGGATGTAGAAGGGGGCCCTGCAGAAATGGGAGGTGATCTGCATCTGCGTACTTTATCCATTAGAGCCCCTAGCATAATAATCATAGTTGTCTTAAATTCCTGGTCTGATAATTCCAACATCCCTGCCATATCTGAGTGTGGCCAACGTGAGAAGAAAGATGGAAATTCTAAGAAAGAAGAAAAAATAAATGCTAGAGACTGAAAACACTGTAATAGAAATGAAGAATGCATTCGATGGGCTCATTAGTAGATTGGACACGGCTGATGAAAGAATTTCTGAGCTTGAGGGTATGTCAATTGAAACTCCTAAAACAGAACAGCAAAGAGAAAAAAAGCATGAAAACAAAATGAAAAAACACAAAAAACCATAATAGCATATCTAAGAACTGTGGGACAACTACAAAAGTTATAACACACTTGTATTAGGATTGCCAGAAAGAGAAGAAAGAGAGAGAGGGACAGAGGCAATGTTTGAAGAAATAATGTCTTGAGAATTTCCCCCAATTAAAAACCGCAGATCCAGGAAGCTCAGAGAACACCAGCAGGATAAATGCCAAACAAAACAAAACAAACAACAACAACAAAAGCCCGATACCTAAGCGTGGCTTATTCAGACTATCAAAAAGCAAAGATAAGGAAAAATCCTGAAAGAAAGAAACCAAAGCCAAAAAAATCACTTTACCAGACAGTGGAACAAAGAAAAGAATTACATCCAATTTTTCCTCAGAAACCATTCAAGCAAGAAGAGAGTTAAATGGAATATTTAATGTGTTGAGAGAAAACCCCCCACCAATCTAGAATTCTCTACCCTGCAAAATTATCCTTCAAAAGGGAAGGAGAAATAAGGACTACAGACAAAAATTGAGGGAATTTGTTGCTAGTAGACCTACTTTGCAAGAAATGTTAAAAGGAATTCTTCAAAGAGAGGGAAAATGATATAGGTCAGAAACTCAGGTCTACATTAAGGAAGGAAGAGGATTGGAGAAGGAATAAGTAAGGCAAAGTAAAATTTTTTACTTTTCTTATTCTTTTTTAAAAACTAATTAATTAATTAATTTATTTTTGGCTGCGTTGGGTCTTCATTGCTGCACATGGGCTTTCTCTAGTTGCGGGGAACAGGGGCTATTCTTTGTGGCGGTGCACGGGCTTCTTACTGCGGTGGCTTCTCTTGTTGTGGAGCATGGGCTCTAGGAGTGCAGGCTTCAGTAGTTGCAGTGCACGGGCTCAGTAGTTGTGGCACACGGGCTTAGTTGCTCCGTGGCATGTAGGATCTTCCTGGACCAGGGCTCGAACCCGTGTCTCCTGCATTGGCAGGCGGATTCTTAACCACTGCGCCACCAGGGAAGTCCCTATTTTTCTTATTCTTAATTGATCTAAGAGATCAACCATAATAGTAACAATGTATTCAATTATATATATAATATACATATGTACAACTATATATACATATATACATATATATCATAATATAAGTGAAATTATTGACAGCAACAATACAAGGGTAGAGAGGAAGGAATTAGAATTATTTTGTTCTTACCTGTGAAGAAGTGTAGTGTATTTGAAAGTGAACTTCGATTGGTTGTGTATTGCAAACTCTAGGGCAACCACTGAAAACAGTTACAGAGAGATGACAACTGGTATATTAAGAAAGGAGAGAAGATGGAATCAAATAAAATGTTCAACTAAAATCATAAAGGTAGAGTGGAAGATGAAAGTAGGAACAAAGAAAAGGACAACAAATACAAAACAGTAAAAATATGGAAGATATTATTAATCCAACTATATCAATAATCACTTTAAACGTCAATGTTTTATTTTTTTATTTTTAAATTTTTAATATATTTATTTATTTATTTTTGGCTGCATTGGGTCTTTGTTGCTGCGCACAGGCTTTCTCTAGTTGTAGTGAGTGGGGACTACTCTTTGTTGCGGTGTGCAGGCTTCTCATTGCGGTAGCTTCTCTTGTTGTGGAGCACAGGGTCTAGGCGCGGGCTTCAGTAGTTGTGGCGTGCTGGCTCAGTGGTTGTGGCTTGTGGGCTTAGTTGCTCTGCAGCATGTGGGATCTTCCCAGAGCAGGGCTTGAACTGTGTCCCCTGCATTGGCAGGAGGATTCTTAACCACTGTGCCACCAGGGAAGTCCCACATCAATGTTTTCAATGCACAATTAAAAGCCAGAGATTTTCAGAGTGGATTAAAAAACAAGATCCAACTATAAATTTTGCACAAGAAACTCACTTTGAATATAAATACATATATAACAGTGGCCAAGATGGCAGAGTAGGAAGATTCTGAGCTCACCTCCTGTCATGGACACACAAAAAACAACAATTTACAGAGCGACAGTTGATGAGAAATAGTGGAAGACTAGCAGAAAAGATCTTCTACAACTAAGATATAAAGAAGAAACCACAATAAGATCAGTAGGAGGAGCAGAGACACAGTATAGTCAAGACCCATACCTCTGGGTGGGTGACACACAAATGAGAGAATAATTACAATTCTAGACGTTCTCCCCAAAGAGAGAATGGTTCAAGCCCACAATGGGCTCCCCAGCCCAGGTGTCCTACACTGGGAAGATGAGACCCCAGAACATTTGGCTTTGATTTGGCTTTGAGTGGGGTTTACTTTCAGGAGAGCCAGAGGGCTGTGGGAAATAGAGACTCCACTCTTGAAGGGTGCACACAAAATCTCACATGTGCTGGGACACAGGGAGAAGCAGTAATTCAAAAGGAACCTGGGCCAGACCCACCTGCTGATCTTGGAGAGCCTCCTGGAGAGGCAGGACACAGGTGGAGCTCATCCTGGGGACACAGACACTGGTGACAGCCATTTTGGGGTGCTCGTTGTACCACAAGGACACTGGTACTGGCAAGCTCCATTTTGGAATCCTCCCTCTAGCTTATTAGTGCTGGAACCCAGCCTCATCCACCAGTGGGTGGACACCAGCTCCAGGACCACCACAGCCCCTCAGCCAACCATGTCAGGACTCAGACCACCCATCAGCAGGCCAACACTAGATCCAGGGCCCCTAGCCCCACAGCCACCCACCCCAGAAACTGGCTCTGCCCACCATTGGGCCAGCACTAGCCCCAGGACCCCCTAGGGCTCTGCAGCCAGATGTCTTGTGACCCAGCCCTACACGCCAGTGGCCAGCAGCCTCTGCACAAGGCAGGGCTTGGCAACCAACTGCACCAGCGGCCAGTGATGCCTACCAGACTGCTCACAGTAGTCAGCCCATCAGCACAGAAGGACCCATACAACCCATATAAGGGACATTCCTAGAACCTATAGCTCTGGTACCCTTAGGGGAATGTGCTGCTGGGACTCATAGGACATCTCCTACAAAAGGCTACTTCTCCAAAGTTGGGAAGCACAACCAATCTACAAAATACATAGAAATAAAAATGGCAAATTAGGCAAAATGAGGTGACAGAGGAATATGTTCCAAATGAAGGAATAAGATAAAACTTCAGAAGAAGAACTGAGTGAAGTGGAGATAAGTAAACTCCCTGATAAAAGAGTTCAAAGTAATGATCTTGCAGATTCTCAAAGAACCCAGGAGAAGATTGGATGAATAGAGTGAGAAGTTAGAATTTTTCAACAAAGAGCTGGAAAATATAAAGAAGAACCAAACAGAGATGAATAATATAATAACTGAAATAAAAAATACACTATATGGAATCAACAGTATATTAGATGATAAGAGGAATAGATCAGTGAGCTGGAAGACAGAGTAGTGGAAGTCACCCAAGCTGAAAAGAAAAAAGAATAAAAAGAAATGAGGACAGTTTAAGAAACCACTGGGACAACATCAAGTGCACTAATATTCACATTACAGGTACTCCAGAAGGAGAAGAGAGAGAGAAAGGTGTTGAGAACATATTTGAAGACACGTTAGCTGAAAACTTCCCAAACCTGGGAAAGAAAACAGACATCCAGGTCCAGGAAGCACAGAGAGTCCCAAATAGGATCAACCCAAAGAGGACCACACCAAGACAAATTATTATCAAACTGGCAAAAATTAAAGATTAGAAGAGAAGAGTAAAAACAGAAAGGGAAAAGAAACAAGTTACGTATAAGAGAACTCCCATAAAGCTATCAGCTGACTTTTCAGCAGAAACTTTGCAGGCCAGAAGGGAGTGGCACAATATATTTAAAGTGATGAAAGGGAAAAACTACAACCAAGAATGCTCTACCCAGCAAAGTTTTCATTCAGATTTGATGGAGTGATCAAAATTTTACAGACAAGCAAAAGCTAAAAAAGTTCAGCACCACCAAACCAGTTTCACGAGAAACGTTAAAGGGACTTCTCTAAGTGGAAAAGGAAAGGGCACAACTAGAAATATGAAAATTACAAAAGGACAAATCTCATTTGCATAGGCAAATATACAATAAAGGTAGTAAGTCAACCATGTATAAAGCTAGTAGGAAGGTTAAAAGACAAAAGTCGTAAAATCATCTGTATCCACAATAATAAGTAGTTAAGGAATACACAAACAGAAAGATGCAAAATCCCAAAACATATGAAGATAAAACAACACACTTCTAAATGACACATGGATCAAAGAAGAAATCTCATGAGTAATTTAAAAATATTTTGAATTAAATGAAAATGAAAATACCACTTACCAAAATTTGTGGGATGCAGTAAAAGCAGTGCTTAGAGGAAAATCTATAGCATTGGATGCATATATTAGTAAAGAAGAAAGATCCAAAATCAGTAATCTAAGCTTCCACCTTAGGAAAGTAGAAAAAGAAGACTAAATCCAAATTAAGCAGAATAAAAGAAATAATAAGAATTTGAGCAGACATCAATGAAATTGAAAACAGGAAATCAATAGAAAAAATCAATGGAACCAGAATCTGATTCTTTGAAAAGATCAATAAAATTGATAAGCCTCTAGCCAGGCTAGGTGAGATAAAAAGAGAAAAGGCACAAAAATTAATATCCGAAATGAAAGATGGGAAATCACTACAGATCCCACAGACAATGAAAGGATAATAAAGGAATACTGTGAACAACCTTATGTTCACCAATTTGATAACCTAGATGAAATGGACTAATTCCTTGAAAGACACAATCTGCTAAAACTTACAAGAAGGAACAGACAATTTGAACAGGCTTATATCTATTAAATTAATTGAACCAATACTTAATAAGCTTCCAAAACAGAAAACACAAGACCCAGATGGATTCACTGGTGAATTCTACCAAAGACTTAAGGAAGAAATTATACCAATTTTCTATCATCTCTTCCAGAAGATAGAAGCAGAAGGAATACTTCCCAACTCATTCTATGAGGTCAACATTGCCATAATATCAAAACCAGACAAAGACTTTATAAGAAAAGAAAACTACAGACCAATGTCCCTCATGAACAAAGATGCAAAAATCCTAAAAATATATTAGCAAATCAAATCCAACAATGTATAAAAAGAATTATGTGCTATTGCCAAGTGGGATTTATCCAGGTATGTTTCACAAAAGACATAATGATAAGCTGGACTTCATTAATATTAAAAACTTCTGTCTATGAAAGACACTGCCAAGAGAATGAGAAGACAAGCCTCAGACTGGAATGAAATATTTGCAAAAGACGTGTCATATCTGATATAGGACTGCTATCCAAAATATACCAAGGAACTTAAAGCTCAACAATAAGAAACCCAAACCCAATTAAGAACTAGGCCACACACCTCACCAAAGAAGATATACAGATGGCAAATAAGCATATGAAAAGATGCTCCACATCTTTAAGTCAATAGGGAAATGGAAATCAAAACCACAAGATACCACTGCACACCTTTTAGAGTGGCCAAAATCCAGAACAACACCAAATGCTGGTCAGCACGTGTAGTAGCAGGAGCTCTCATTCTTTGCTGGTGGGAATGCAAAGTGGTACAGCCACTTTAGAAGACAGTTTGGTGGTTTCTCACAAAACTAAACATGCTCTTACTATATAATCCAGCAATCACATTCTTGGTGTTTACCCAAAGGAGCTGAAAACTTACGTCCACACAAAGACCTGAATATGAATTTTTACAGCAGCTTTATTCCTAGTTGCCAAAACTTGGAAGCAACCAAGATGTCTTTCAGTAGGTGAATAGATAAATAAACTGGAGTATTATTCAGCGCTGTAAAGAAATGAGCTGTGAAGCTATGAAAAGACGAGGAGGAAACTTAAATGCATATCACTAAGTGAAAGAAGCCAATCTGAAATGGCTACACACTGTATGATTCCAATTATATGACATTTTAGAAAATGTAAAACTATGGAAACAGTAAAAAGATCAGTGGTTGCCAGAGGTTCGGGGGAGAGAGGGATGAAGAGGCAGAGCGCCAGGGATTCTTAGGGCAATGAAACTATCATGGTGGACACATCATTATACATTTGTCAAAACTCGTGGAAGTTACAACCACCAAGAGTGAACCCTAAGGTAAGCTGTGGATTCCAGGTGATAAGGGTGTGTCAATGGAGGTTCATGTAACAAATGTACCACTGTTGTGTGGAGGGGGAGCAGGTATATGGGAACTCTTTGTACTCCTGCTCAGTTTTACTGTGAACCTAAAACTGCTCTAAAACATAAAGTTTTTAAGAGGAAAAGAAAATGATCTGGAATTTCCACAGAAAGTCATAGCATTTCCACCCACGCTTCAGCAACTGTTAAAAAAAAAAAAGCCTCATGATTCATGCTTGGCCTCCTAAGTGCCAGGTCTTGGTGAACCCCAATTGAATGGTGCTTTAATTACATGGTAATTGCCATTTTATTGCATTGATTGGTATAAAGTTTAAAATCCTTTTCAAAGGACCAACACCCCCCCCAAAACAAACAAACAAACAAACAAAAAACAACTTTAAAGGCCTTGGAGCAGATTGTATCTGGGATTGGGAAGATACTTCTCTGAAAGTTCTGGCCCTGAGGCATCAAAGTATAAAGCTTCTTTCATTTTCTACCTTCCTTCAATTTTCTTACTGCTCTTTACTTATTAAACTTAACACACATAGAAGGAGAAAGAGAGTTAAAGAAAAAAAAAGAAAGAAGGAAAGCAAGCAGGCAAGCAAATTGCATCAGCCACAGAGCAAGGCATTAAGGGATGGTATAGAGCCTTCTCTGGTTAAGATTTACCTCCTGAAAGCCTCTCTGACCAGCCCTTCTTCTCACTTGTGCTTCTCTTAAATCATAATTGTCATTGGTACTTTTCACTGGACAGTTTACAAAACACACTTATATATACACAGTATCTGTTAAACTTCAAAGCTATGAAAGATAAGCAATATTATCATCCCAATATCCTAAAGGAGAAATGGATGCAGACAGGTTAATTCATTTCCAAGGGACCCTCCAAGGGGCAGTGTAGGGAGCCCTCCAAGCCAGTGTCTCC
This sequence comes from Orcinus orca, assembly GCF_937001465.1. NCBI lineage: Eukaryota > Metazoa > Chordata > Mammalia > Artiodactyla > Delphinidae > Orcinus > Orcinus orca. The sequence goes on from NC_064573.1 coordinate 24,940,230, forward strand.
TGTTCTCCATCCCATCCTCTACTTCACCTCGTCCTCTCCAATGCCAGCACTTTCCACTCTGATCATGCTCAGCATTAAACATTCTCCCCACATTTTTACCTTGAATAAACACAAATTTACAGAAATGTGTAATGAATACTTGCAAACTCCTCTCCTAGATTATTCATTGATTAACATGGTACCCCATTTTCTCTTCATAATTCTGTGTCTCTGTGTCTCTCTTCCTCTGTCTCTCTCTTCCTCTTCCTTTGTGTTTCTATTTATATTTATGTTATATTTATATTCCCCTCCTGAACTGTTAGAGAGTTAGTTGCAGACATCATGACTCTTCAGCATTAAGTAAGTTTTAAGAACAAAGACCTTTTCTAACGTACCCACAATTCAGTTCTCACGCTCAGGAAATTTACTGGATATTACAACACTATTATGTATTATCCAGTCAATATTCTAATTTCCCAAGTTGTCTCAATATCAGTAAGGTTCTTAGTATCTGTTTTTTGTGTGTTTGTTTGCTTTTTTAAACCCAGGATTCATTCAAGGATGACAGCTGTCATGTCTCTTCAGCCTGTCCTGCGTTTTTTGTCTTTTATGACCTTGACGTGGTAGAGTCCCCTTCTTCTTGCTTGCTTTACTTCCTGAGTTCTGTCTAACATTTCACAGGAGAGGGCTAGGCAGGTGCCATCAGAACACCCCCGCCTCCCCCCGCCAGATCTCAGGCATCGGGAATGCCCTGTACCTAAGAGCCTAAAACGTTTCTAGGTGGGGGCCCAGATTTACGCAAGTCAGAGAGGGACACTTGGGGTTGGAGAATTCCATGAGCAAGGTTCCTGTGCCCAGGACCTTGTGGAGAGAAAGAGGGGCAACAGATAGTGGGGTAGTACAGCCCTGGGATCCACTCCCCTGCCCACTAATGTCTGGCTCTGCTGAACCCTCACTCGCACCCTCCCCACTCCTTCACCGCATGGACACCACTACATATCTTCCAGGCATTGCTTTTTCCTCCCTCAAATCCAGGGCTCAGTCTTGTCCTGTCTTCTTTCCCACAGAACTTCCTTACTTCTCCACTGGATGATAAGAACAAGACGGGCGCCTCTTTCCTTGTGTCTCCAGAGTGGCCAGCATACTGGAGGGTGCTTAATGTCTCGTCACAAGATACTGGGTTTGAGTGAGCATTGCATTATGGATTTCTCTCTGCTCTACAAACATGCTTTGGTCCTCTCAGAAACAGACCCTTTGCCAGTGAAGCTCCTTTGACCCACGTTAGTACCAGGAAATACAGTACAGATTTCCTTGGTGGTGGCAGGGCTGTGGGTGATTTGGCAATGATGCTATTTCAATAAGATTTTGTGGGTATTTCTGAACTCACACTTTCCTCATTTTTTTTTTTTTTTCGGTACGCGGGCCTCTCACTGTTGTGGCCTCTTCCGCTGCGAAGCACAGGCTCCAGACGCGCAGGCTCAGCGGCCATGGCTCACGGACCCAGCCGCTCCGCGGCATGTGGGATCCTCCCGGACCGGGGCACGAACCCACATCCCCTGCATCGGCAGGTGGACTCCCAACCACTGCGCCACCAGGGAAGCCCCTAACTCATGTTTTTCATTCATTTTCTCAATTTTTAGGCCATTGGTGCCAGACAGGCACAAATGGTCTCTGGACCCCTCCATTCTTTTCCAGTGTGTGAATCTGAGCTTGGCCACTCACTAGCCTGAGTAACCTCGAGAAAGTTCCTTAACCACGATGAGTCCCAGATGACTCTTTGTCTTACTTCATGGAATAAAGAAGGAAACATATGTAAAGTACTAATCAAAACGCCAGGTGCACGGTATCATCAGTTTCTCTATCAGGTGCAGGTCTAGGTGGTAATCTCCACCATACTGAGCATCTACCCTGCACCAGGCACTGTGCTCCGTGCTCTATGAGCAGAGCCCCTTTTCATCTTCACAGTAACCACTGAGGCGAGTATTTTTATTGATATTTCAGAGAGCCTAGTGATGGGCTCCAAATCACTGGCCTCTGGGACTCCAAAGGGCTCTTTCCACCAACTGAGCTGCTCTGTGGGATCTTAGATGGTCTCCAAGGTTCCGGTTGGCTTTAACAGGCTCTGTGATCTGCTGAGAGGGAAGGCGTGAGGCTGCTGGGGTGGAGGTGAGGGGCCGGGAGCAGGGAGTGCAACTTGTTCTTACAGCACCTGGACTGGCTGAAAGGAAATCCAGTATGTGTGTTGGTGTGCAGACCTTCGGCCTCCATTCTGGATCTGTTGGGGAGCTACCCTGACTGGGCTGATGGTAGCACTGGGATTCTTCTTCTTTTTTTTTGACCATGCTGCATGGCTTGTGGTATCTTAGTTCCCCAACCAGGGATTGAACCTGTGCCCTCAGCAGTGAAAATGCAGAGTCCTAACCACTGAACTGCTGGGGAATTCCCTGGGATTATTCTTTTTTTTTTTTTAATAATTAGCCATGCCTGTACCAAAGCATTTATTTTTTTCAACCAATTTTTTTTTTTTTTAGATGTTGGGGGTAGGAGTTTATTAATTAATTAATTTATTTTTGCTGTGTCGTGTCTTTGTTTCTGTGCGAGGGCTTTCTCTAGTGTGGCAAGCGGGGGCCACTCCTCATCACTGTGCGCGGGCCTCTCACTATCGCGGCCTCTCTTGTTGCGGAGCACAGGCTCCAGACGCACAGGCTCAGTAGTTGTGGCTCACGGGCCCAGTTGCTCCGCGGCATGTGGGGTCCTCCCAGACCAGGGCTCGAACCCGTGTCCCCCGCATTAGCAGGCAGATTCTCAACCACTGCGCCACCAGGGGAGCCCCTGGGATTATTCTTATATAACCATTTAAAAGAGGTTTCCAGTTACAATAGTGATAGCCAATGGGGTTTCCAATGTCTAGAATATACAATGTGCCCCAAGAATCCAAATCCCAGGCACTGTAATCATAAGAGAGGTTTGGTTCAAAGGCTGTTTGCACGGTAGGGGTCTGATGGTCAAGATCTTCACCCTTGCCAGAGCCTAGTCCTTACCTCTCAGATGGAAGAGGGGCCACCTGCCTTCCTCCAGGCCTCCTAGATTCCCTAGGGAGTGAACATCGTCTTCTGCATTTGTGTGTGTACTGGGGGAGGGGGTTGGGGGCTGAAGGAAGGGAATGGGCTGCAGGGGTCTGAGCCTTGGGAATTTCATTTTTGGCCTAGTCCTGGGCATTCTCACCTTCCCACAACGAACCAGTACATCATTAGTAACACACATGCCAGAGATCACTGCCTGGACTCACAATCCAGCAAGTCGCTCAATCTCTCTGTGCCTCAGTTTCCTCATGTGTAAAATGGTAATAGTCATGGGGCCCATTTCATAGACTTGTGAAGATTAATGAGTTAATAGAGAGCATTTGGAAGAGCGGCTGGCAAGTTTAAGTGTTACATAAACTTGATGTTGCTGGGCTCAAGAAGTAGGAAGAAAGCCCACACCCCTAAAAAGGGGTCTAGAATCTGAGAATGTTGGAACTGTAAGTGGCCTGGTTCAAGCTCTGAGTCAGTGTTAGTGACTATACAGAATTCAAACCTTTGTCTTCATCTCAGGTCTTTCTCCGTAGGGACTTTATTTTCTGAACCCCAAGCCCAATCTCACAGGGAATCACAGTCTCTCTGAAACTTCCCTGGTACAGCATTGCATCTGGCAGTTGCTGTCTCAGAGGAGGAAGCGCTCATGTGTGTCAGGCTGTGACGGCTTTGTGGGTAGACCAGAAGCCTGTGCCGGGGCAGGCTCCCCAGGTGAGTGGAGATGCACACTCTCCCTCCTTCCCTCCCTCCCACTGCCTGCCTCTCCCCGGGTGGGGCTCCCTCAATAGACTCTTTGTTCTCAGGACTCTCCCTAGCCCCACCTAGTCTTTAACTCTCCCACAATCTGGGCTCTGATCTTTACTTAAACCACCAAGCCCTTGCATCAAACCACAAGAAGAAAACCACATGTCTTTTGAATTAGGCTGTTTTCTCTTGTTCTGTTTTTTCCTTCCTCTCTTCTTCTCTCCCTCTTTCCTGGCTTCCCCACCCCAGCGTGCACACGTGTGCGCGCACACACACACACACACCCTTTTTCTCCACAGCAGTTTTCCCATCAGGAGGCTGCCTCCTGGTTTCATGAAACAAGGCTGCCCAGGATTTAGTCCTGGAACAGGTAAACAAAGGGCCACCCACAGCCCTTAGGACACCTGGAGGACCAGCTAGTCCCTCTCTTGGACCCAGAGGCCTCACCTCAGCTGCCGTCTCAGAACATGGCAGATCTGGGTTGGGAGCTGCCTTGGGTCTGCAGAAACTTGGGCAGTGACCCAGCCTTGCGCCCAGAGGCCTCGGTCAATGCCAGGCTTGTGCATTATTGGGTCCGGTGAAGACTGTGGGGTTACTGCTGACAGCCTGGCTCCCATCTGAGGGGCCCACACTCAGTGGACTTCTGGCCTGGGGAACACAGGCTGCCTGTCTAGGACTGTGGAGTCCTTTGCAGGGCATGCAGGGAGAGACAAGGTGGGTGGAGTAGGGGAAGGGTTAGACTCTCATCAGCTTGGCTGGCTCCATGGTCCGAATTCTCACTGCAGGTGAGACAGCCCCAGAGTCCTTCCCGCAGGAAAGGCCAAGTGCCTTCAAAACAAAGGGTCAAAGGCGCAGCCCCGAAGTCACGGTAGAGGGTGAGATGGGCTCTACCAGGCGTCATAGATTCAGATGCTTTCTGGGCTCATGCAGGTAATTAAACATACAAAGGGTCAGATGTAATAAAATACATGGCAGGATAGACATCTAATTTAAATTTTAAAGTTATATTTTTGAAACATTCTTTTAGCCAAATAAAACATGTTTCCTGTCCAGATACACCCTCTCCTGTCCCCAGGCTGTGAGTTTCCAGCCCTCTTGTATAGAGTCCACAGTTTTGCTATTCTGACATAGAAGGGGTTGTAAAGAAACGTAACAGAGTCTCTAAAACACGGCACTGGGTTGGGTGTTGGTAGAGCTGTGGTTAAAAACACAGGCTTTGGTGTCCAGCTGTGATGGACATTCCTCATATGCTTCATTTTAGCTGTATGATCATTGGATAGGTTACTCAATCTTGCTAAGTCTCTGTTTTCTCATCTGCAAGATGGGGATGATGAAAGAATCTATTTCAGAGCATGATGAGCCCCTCACATAGCTCAATAAAAGATTACTAGGATATTCTGCACCCCCTTCCAACAAACACACACAAGGCTGAATGCCTTTTGCCAAAGAGCAATAGTTTGGTGAACTGAGCGTTAATGTTTTCTGTGGTTCTGGTCTGTGGTGAGAGGGGTGAGAGTCAGAGCCAGGGTCAGATCTGCACAGACCATTTCCCTGTGAACACAGAACAAAAACTCTCTTTGCAGTTGGGCTGTTAATTTTAAATTCAGGAAAGAAAGGCTGGCTGGGGAAGTTTTGCCCTCAGGTCTTGGAATTTCTCAGCAGACCTCCAATGCTCATCTCCAGCTGGGGGTGGTTGGCCCACCTGGGTCAGCAATGGCCCATTTGCCCTTGATCTTAGCAGAAGAAGCTGGTCTGCTCAACACCAAGGAGCCTGGGGGGTAGGGGAACCCATCCAGTTCCCTGGAGGTATTTGAAAGACAGCTGGACTAGGCTTCCTGAAATCTACTTTCCACCCCAACAGGACCTGTGCACTGAGCTTGTTACTTGCAAACTCCCTGAGGGTGGAGATCACTGATCTCTCTGGCTTGCCACAATCCCTAGCACAGCATCCTCAATAAAGGACCTGCTTAATACACACTGAAATAACTATATGAAACTCATACTTGAAAGTAGGAAATGGGGAGATTCTTCACACTTTTAAAAGGAATTTTCATTTTATACAACATTTCCCCAGTAGAGTTCTTTAAATGGAAACTTCCTTGGTTATTTAAAATGAGATTGTAATTTGACTAGTTGAAACCTAAACTGATGGGCTAAGTTGATCTATACCGTCCTCCCATGCTTTCCCTTTCCCTGCAGTCTCTGTAAATTCAAATCCCACCCGTCCTTGATAACAGTGAACAGTGACTGGGACTATTTTGCAGCAGACCGGCTGGCTGCTCAGTGCTGTGTACGTGACCGCATTCTTCCATCATAGCTGCTTCACGGCCAGGAATATTCTTTTCCTCATTTTACAGATGAGACAATGTATGCTTGGAGAGTTCGGAACTATTTGTAGGAGTGGCCGAGTTAAAACCTACACCCAGCCCGAGCAGTGAATCACTGTTCTTAAGAAATGCCGCCTTCAAACCGGTTCATCTGTACCATTTTTCTAGGTTCGGATGAACCGGTTTGCAGGACAGAAATAGGGACACAGATGTAGAGAACAAACGTATGGACACCAAGCGGAGAAAGTGGTGGGGGGGTGGGGTGTGATGAATTGGGAGATTGGGATTGACATACATACACTAATATGTATAAAATGGATAAGTAATAAGAACCTGCTGTATAAAAAAAAAATTCAAAAATTAAAAAATAAAAAAGAGGCTTCTTGTTATCAAGCTCACAGATAAGCAATTAAAAAAAAAAAAAAGAAAGAAATGCCACCCTCTCCACAAAGGCCCTCCTGACCCTAAACAGACGGGACTGTCTCATTCCTCTGGTGCCTAGCCTTCTCTTGGTCTTCTTGACCTTGCATTCTGTCCTGGGCGTCGGCCACTTAGGTGTTTGCCGCCTCCCCACTGCCCTGTCACCCCCTCCCCCAGCGCTCACGCGGGACTGGCGGGGCCTAGAGCGTGGGAGGCGCCTCCCACTCGTCTTTGCGTTCCCAGCAGTGCCAGGCTCCATGCCAGACCCGGGGCCCTCGCTGAGTATTTCGGCTCAGTTTGACGTTATCTCCTTTCCCTCAAGAGGGCGCTGACGCGCTCCAGGAAGGAGTCAAATAGAAGTGAAGAGGCGATAGGTCTCTAAAAATTGGGGGTGGGGGTCTCTGGGGGCACTCATGCTGCTCTGGTTTAGCCTGGGAAGCACTCTGAGGCGCCCTCTAGGGCTCTTCCATCCCAGTGAGATCTGGGAACCAGCCACGAGGCTCCAAGTGGCCTTGTGGTCCCACAACCTCCTGCTTGAACCACCTGCCTGGGCCCCTGAAAGGCCGCAGCCAGCCCTGTGGCCGGGTCCTGAGTGCAGGCCTGTTGTAGCCAATTGCACCAACTCTCTGTGCTTCCTGCGGCCCTGCTTGCAGACCTGCTGGGAGAGGACAAGCAGATCCCAGCTGGGCCTCACCCTGATCACCAATGGTTGATCTGAGCATGTGATGCCCTTCCCCTGTTCCTTTGTTGGTGGAGCGGAGGTAATAATAAGAATTAACCTGGAGCCCTGGGGGTTCATCCTGGACCTCACACCCAGTGTCTCCCTGGATTGGGCTGGCAGCCCCCAGGTAGTGAGGGGAGGTTATTAATATTGCTCCCATTATATACCTGAAGGACCTGAGGCTCAAACTTGTTAAGGAAAGAGGCAGGGATGCAGCCTGCGGCCACCCGTCCAAGAGAGGGAGGGGCCTTGTGGGCTGGGGAGAGCTCCCCTGAGCTGAGAGCCGGCAGTGTCTTGTCCCGGGGCAGTGTCTTGTCCCGGGGCCTGCAGGGGTGGAGCTTCACGGCAAATCCTGGCAGCCCCTGGAGCACTCCTGGAAGGCACAGTCATAGGACCGGGAGGAAGGTGGCCCCGCCTGATTGCCCACCCCGGATCCCATCCAGGGACCCCACAATTCCGTGGGGGCGCAGGAGGTAAATGGCTCACCTAGCTCTGCCCCAGGCCAGCTCACAGCTGCTCGCCAGGTCCGATGCATTTGGCAACCAGCTCTCAGAAGGGCTGTCTTGCCAGCAGTACCTGCATCATGCGATGAACCAAAGGAATTTTCCTGCAGTGCAGACCCGAGGACGGAGACGCAAAAATCGAACTGTCTTTTCTCTCTTCCCTCTTCCTTCCCCTCCGTTTCCCTCTCTTCCCCTCTCTGCCCTCCTCTCCCCTCCCCTCCCATCCTCTTCTCTCTCTCTGTCTTCTCAGTTTACCGGGGGAAGAGGTATAGTCAGGAGGAAAAGGTAACATTATGTCTTCCTTTGCACTCACCACCCTGCATTTGGAATATTCCAGCTCAAACTATCCGTGGATCAGACTCTCTGGGAGAAATGAGATTTAACAATTCTGGGAACCAGGGTGACCCCCTGCTGCCAAGATGGACAAGGCTTCTGAGGCCTCCGGACACCTCCTCCCATGCTCTGAATTACGTGCTTCCCTTCCTTAAGACCCTGTCTTCCACCAGATGCCACTCTACCCATCCATCCTCACGTGCGTCACGTGTCAGCCCTAGGTCTGGTGTATGACAGACTTCAGAACAAATGTTACAGCGTGCACTGGACAAGGCTTGGTGCCTATCTCAGTCTTAATCCTTTTATTCTGCAGAAACTTAGGCTGCAGAATCTAGCCTGGCAGATTAGGGGCACTTTGCTTGGGTCTCCGCTTCTGCACACATTTCCCTTAAATCCAGAGACTTGTGGGCTCCAGGATACTTAATAATGGGCTGGATATATTTGATTTCATTCAACACGTATTTATGAGGAGCCTACCATGTGCCAGGCACCGTGCTGGACTAGGAGGATATAAAGATGACCCCTGGGGCTTCCCTGGTGGCGCAGTGGTTGAGAGTCTGCCTGCCGATGCAGGGGACACGGGTTTGTGCCCCGGTCCGGGAAGATCCCACGCGCCGTGGAGCGGCTGGGCCCGTGAGCCATGGCCGCTGAGCCTGCGCGTTCAGAGCCTGTGCTCCGCGGCGGGAGAGGCCACAACGGTGAGAGGCCCGCGTACTGCAAAAAAAAAGATGACCCCTGGGTGTGTATATGGCTGGTGCCACACCCAGAACTGAGGCAACTGGCATACTTTCTCTATTATGCCTCTGGGTAGATTCTCCCATTGTTAACCAGGTCTATTATGAGAGACCCCATCAGGGAGTTGGACCACAGTAATAAGCTGATGGAATCTTAACCATTTCACTCTTTCTGGGACTTTCTGGATTGCCCCATCCTTGAAGGCCCAGTTCAAGTCCCATCTCTGCTGTGAAATCTTCCTTTCATTCATTCATTCAGCTAGAAAATCTTTAGGGTGCCAACACTGTGATAAGTATAGATAAGGATACAAAGAGTATAAAGCATGCCCCCAGTTGCATTCTGGTAGGGGAGATTCCTTCATTCAACAAATATTGGTTGAGGACCCATCATGGTCTAGGCACTGCACAAGGCTTGGGGCACATGGCAATGAACTAGGCCCACATGGGTCCTCCCTTCCCAGGGTATTAAGTCTGGTGAGGGACACAGATGTGGGAGCAGCCAGTCCCACTACACTGTACTCAGTGGCACAGTGGAGGGAAGTTTGGGGAGCAATGAAGCTCATAGACAGGCTTCTGCTCACAGGGCCAGGGCAGGTTTCCCTGGGGGTGATTCACCTTGGACTTAAATAATCACAAGAGAAGGTGGTGACTGCTCAGTACCACCTGCGAGGTGTACATGAGGATTAGTGCAACAGCACCTGCAGAGGGGAGGGCTCCTCCAGCCATGGAGAAGTCTTCCTGGAAGGAGTGAGCTTTGAGTTGGGTCTTAAAACTTCCCGAGTGACTCCAGCCCACCCTGGTCTTTCTCTCTCCAGAAGCACTCCCAGGCTGTTTCACAAAGTTAACTCAATTGTTTTGACATGTTTACATAATTTTTCTCCATCTTGCTTTGTTTTGTTTTGTGTGTGTCCCCTGCCCACCCCTTATATCATAAACCCTTGGAAGACTCCGGGGACCAATGGCATCTCTTGGGTCCCACCAGACTAGCTTGGCGCTGGAACTGGACAAAGGGCACAAGTCTGGGAGCCCAGGTGTGTGGGCAGGTACTCCTCATTGCCCCTTTCTGCCCTCCCCAGCACACATAATGCTCGAGGGAAATCAGTGCAGTGTCATGAGGGTGGGGACTTCTGAGTAGGTTCAGGGAAAGCCGGGCCTAGGCTCTGCCCAGGGAAGGTCTTTAAATAGAGCAGAGGGTGCTCGCCTCGGCAGCACATATACTAAAATTGGAACGATGCAGAGAAGAGTAGCATGGCCCCTGAGCAAGGATGACAAGCACATTCGCCAAGTGTTCCACATTTTTCAAAGAAATTATTGAAAGGAAAAATTGTTATTTAAAAAGAGCAGAAGCAAAGTGTCAATATCTCTGTAACTTAGGTAATGAGAATATAACGTGTATCATAATTATTGTTTGTATCATTATTATTTATGAAACATAAAAATGTTTCATAATTTAAAATAAAAAATTAAAAGATTGTGTATGAGTTCTAACTAAGTTTAGCTGCCTATTTAGAAAACCCGAAGTAAAAGTGGCTTTAAAAAAAAGAATAGCGCAGAGGAACGCTGTCAGCGTAGCCTGCGAGAGAATTTGCTTACACTTTAGATTATTCATTTATATTGGGAACATTAACTGAACTAAGCTTTGAATAAAAAGGATTCTATTTTCAGAAGAGTCATGAGGACAATTAAAGGTTGGCATCTTCCTGCAGAGATCTTCCACCAAACCATGTGGCTTAATTTCGGAAGCCACCGAGTGCTCAGGTAACGCAGTACAGAAGTAAGACACAGAAAGGAGTGTTCTGCCCACAGCGGGACAGCCCAGGCAGCCACCAGCCTCTGGTGGCTTCCCAGGTGCCCAGAGGTATCATGGTGGGCAGGGCCGATGTGGTGAGCTTGGAGTGCTGTCTCCTTTCTTGAGGCCTTTTAGACAGAACAAACCATCAGCCTAAACTCAGGGTTTAGTCTTTAGATGGGGCTGAGCTAAATGGCTTTCCAAGGTTTCCTGTTCTGCGTGCTCACAGGTGGTAGGTATTGCCCCAGTGTTCTGGTCTGAGGACCTTGGCAAGGAATCTTCCCACTGCTCCTAATATATCCTCCCCATCCATCTGTCTCCATGCCCGACATCATGTGTAAAAGAGGTTAATTCTTTCTGGTTGAGATATGTCCTTCCTGGGAGTTCCTTGCAGTAACACAACCTCCTCTAGTAAGCAAGCCAGCATCCTTCATCTTTCAACACAGTTTCTGGACACCTAGTATGTGCCCGGCATGGTCCACAGAGCTGGGGACACAGCAAGGAGACGAACAAAGTCCTTGCTCTCTTGGAGCTTACATTGTGGAAGGGGAGATGATAGACCGTAAATAAATATATAGTCCATTAGGGATGGTGGGGCTGCTGGGACACATAAGACAGGATGATGGGGCAGCATCCTATTGTGTGCGGGGTGGTCAAGGAAGGCTATTCTCATGGTTCAGAGCTTCCAGAAGGGCTGCAGTTCACTCTGATCTTTCTCTCTCCAGAGCTGTAGAAGAACTCCCAGGCTGTCTCATCAAGTTAACTCAACTGTTTCTGCTGTGATACATACTTATTCTCCATCTTGCTTTGTTCTGTTTCGTGTTTGTGTCCCTTGCCCAGCCCTTGTATCGGAAGCCCCTTGACTTTATTATGTATTATTTATTGGTGTCTTGGGAAGTTTGAACCGAGGCCTCAAGAACGTGAGCCTGAGCCAGGAGGCTCTGAGGGAAGCTTCCAGGCAGAGGAAATAGCAAGTGTAGAGACCCCAAGGCAGGAGAGGCTGGTGTCTTGGGAACAGGGAAGAAACCGGAGAACTGGGTACTGGGGTGGAGAGGGACAGTGGTGGGAGCTGAGGTCAGATTGTGGGGCAAGACAGGCTGTGCAAAGGGCCTTGGGTCATACTCTGTGCTGCACGAGAAGCCATGGGGAGCCTCTGAACAGAGGAGGGCCATGGTATGATGATGCTTTACATGACTACTCACCAGCCATGACCACCTTGGTGTTCTGTGAATTGAGGCTAGAGGGAAGGGCAGGGGCTGGAGACACCAAGGGCACTAAAGGCCAAGAGAGGGACCTGGGACTTTATCATGAGGTCAGTGGGGATCCATGGAGGATTTTAGAGTAAAGGAGTTAGTGCTACCCCTCAGTTTGGAACAGAGGGCACTAGCACAGAGAAGTGAGGTCACCTACCCCAGAACACACAGCTGGATAAAGATGGAGCTGGGAGGGAAAGCCAGGTCTTCAGACTTCCATTCCAGTATGAGGTTTCTCCTGAACAAGAGGAAATATTTATTGAGCACATTCTAAGTGCCACGCTTAGCTCAGGTACCAACCCATCTAATTTTCAGAACAGCCCTAAGAGGTAGACATTATTATTATTCTCATCTTACATAGAAGGAAGCAAAGTACAGAGGGGCTGAACAATGCATCTGAGGTTACAAGGCTAGGAAGTAGTAGAGCTGGGATTTCAACCCAGGCAGACTGGATCAGGAGTTCATGCAGTTAACCAATGTGCTACAGGGCTTTGCTAAGTCTTCGGGACATGTAGGCATGTGGGTGGGGCACTGGGCCCCAGGACCAGTTAACATGGTGTTTCCGGGGCCAAGCCAGCTCCAGACTTGTCTGGACTCGGGCCCCTGTACTTTTCCTGTAACCCCGTCATTAGTTATAGGATGGACCGACTGCTAAACATGAGGTTGGCTGCCGCTCAGTCACTCCAGATCTGATGCAGCCACACCTCCGTTCCGGAGGCCGGAAAGGGCTCTGCTTAGAGTTTTTATAAAAAGACTGTGTTCCTTAATTACTTCAGCCCTTGCTGCCCTGTGCTTTTCTCTTAGCTCAAGATGGCCTTCCACAGGTACTTCCTGAATTCAGGGCTGGCTTCATATGTAGGCAAATAGTAGGGGGCAATGCTAGGGCTCTCAGAGACTTTCCCTTCCTCACCCACCTAAACTTCTGACCCTCCTGCTAGTTGGAAATTGCTTGAACAGCTCCACTTGACTACACGGGAGAACTATCGAGAGAGTGTATAAAAAGTCCTGATGCCTGGGTCCTGCCGCACACCAAATGAATCTGACTTTCTGGGGTAGGCCCCAGGCAACAAAAAGTACTTTTAAAAAGCTTCCTGGGGCTTCCCTGGTGGCGAAGTGGTTAAGAATCCGCCTGCCAGTGCAGGGGACATGGGTTCGAGCCCTGGTCCGGGAAGATCCCACATGCCGCGGAGCAACTAAGCCCGTGCGCCACAACTACTGAGCCTGCGCTCTAGAGCCCGCGAGCCACAACTACTGAAACCCGTGTGCCTAGAGCCCACGTTCCGCAACAAGAGAAGCCACCGCGATGAGAAGCCTGCACACTGCAACGAAGAGTAGCCCCTGCTCACCGCAACTAGAGAAAGCCCACGCGCAGCAACGAAGACCCAACACAGCCAAAAATAAATAAATTAATTAAAAAAGAAAAAAAAGAAAAGCTTCCTGGGTGATTCTAATGTGCAGCCAAGTTGAGAATCACTGTCCTGGACCTTATTATAGAGAGAAAGTGGTTTGTCCAGGGTCACATGGAAGGGTTGGAATGAAAATCTAGGTCTTCTATTTCCCAGGACAATGTCCTTTTCCAAAAGAAATATAGGTTGGAAAAGGCAAGGCTCCTTGGGGAGGGGCACTTGAATATCAGTGTACATAGATTTTTGGAGGATGGAGGATGCTTTATGAAAGTGGAAGAGCGGGCCCAGGGCAGGGGGACTGAAAGGAATGGGCCTGGAACAAAAGCTGAGTTCTACCAACGTTACTGCTTAGCCAAGGACGGGCACTGCCAGGGTCGCAGCCATCAGCAGCATAGCTTGAAGGTACGGGCCACAGACCCTGCCCCTGGCTGAGAAAGAAAACATGTGGACGGCCTCCACTGAGGGTGAGTAGCATGCGAGCTTCAGCCAGAGCAACTGTTCTCTCGAAAGGATCACATTCACCAGAAATGCTCTCCTTAGAGGATCCAACACCTAGGAGGAGAGTATGCTTCTCCACTGAGGCCTCAGCTGTGGGAGACACTGAAGGAACAGGACTGCGGGGAGGGCAGCGACTCAGCGCTGGGGGTAGATGCAAAGGAGAAATGGCCCCCCAACAGGAAATTCACAGCTGCCTTTTTATCCATTAGCCCTCAGTGCCTTTGAAGATTTGGGTGACCTCTCTGCCATAAACAGTCCGGAATGCCGAGTCTCCGGGGTGGTTTGATGGTATGAATCACCCAGATTGAAAGACGGAAGGTATCGGGGAAGGAATGAAAACGATTCCTTCTGCAAGCTCTGGATACATCCCAGAATCTCTAGGGGGAGACGGGAGCTGGGGTCGGGGAGGAGGAGCCTGGGGGAAATCTCTGCGACTGATTCTCAGCCTTTCTCCTTGCCTGTCTGCCTGTTTCCTTAAGAGGCACTAAGGCTTTCCAGCCTGCAAGCCACCAGAGGGCACCCACAGACAGGGCTTGCAAGGGCAGCGGGGTGGCACAGCAGACGGAAAAGCACACACACAAGCTGCAATATACTGAGTAGGCCCAGGAAACTGCAAGGGGGCGTCCGAGGCCACACCCAGCCCCTGGCCTTTCCCATACAATGGCCACGACCACCCTCCCTTCCTGGTGGCTTATGCACCAAAACAATCCCTGCAGGATCTGGCTCGGTGACAGGCTGGGATTTTCTTCGTCCTTGTTTCCAAGATGAATTTGAAAAAGTCGAGTTCTCTGTAGAGTACAAAGACTGGGATGGGCTAAAGACGCCACTTCATCAGCCCACCTTGAGGGCCAACTGACCCAGTCCCCAAACTAATGATCTGGTGACAACAGCCAGTGATGGTTTTAGCCCAAACCTATGTATATGTACCCACATTTCTTCTGCACTTGTCACACAGAATGAGAATTATCTGCTTATTTACATGTCTCCAGAACTTGACTGGGTTCCTTGAGAGCAGAAACCATATTCTACCAGTCTCTGTTCCCAGTTAAACTGAAATCTATGTCACATATATAGACCATTTGGTCCCATTTCCCCAGGGAGACCTGGAAGACACCAAATGCACAGAGCCTGATTGGATCTCAAATAGAGAAAACCTTTCTGTTTCACGGCCGGGAATTATTTCCAAGTAGGCTAGTCCATGACTCTAGGACGGAGGTCAGCAAACTATAGTCCCCAGGCCAAATCTGAACCATTGCCTGTTTTGTAAATAAAGTTTTATTTGAACACTGCCAGGGCCATTCATTTATGTGGTGTCTGTGGCTGCTTTTGTGCTACTGCGGCAGGGTTAAGTAGTTGCCAGAGAGATCAGGTTGTCCGCAAAGCCTAAAATATTTGCTATGGGGGCCCTTTACAGGAGAAGTCTGCGGACCCCAGTTTCAGGAGAACAAAATGGCGCATCGGGATCTGGCTGGTAGCAGGGCCCCTCCCTCTGGACTCGGGGACACAGTGAGGAAGGCGTTGTCACTGAGCCTCCCAGGGCTGAAAACCTGGGCATGCCCAATCTGCTCTGTGGGGACAGACAGCCCGGCTGAGGCGCCACGGGTCTCACGCGGGTCATTTTAGTTCCTGGTTTAGGACTGCAGTGCTGGCGTCTCCTAGCAGAGATTGGGAGGGACTGGCCGTCTTACAGCAACTCTGTTGTCTCTCTCTAAAAAAAAATTGTAAGCAGTTTTCCTGAGATATAATTCACATACCACCCATTTAAAGTGTACAACTCAATCCACTGTCTTTTATCCGCCTTGTCCTGTGACTTTTTTTCTCCCCATTTCCTGAAGCTACACCTGTATGAACTTGTTCTCTGTAAAGATTTCAGTGAATTCATTCTCACTCAGGTGTAAGTGAGCGATGACAGTGTGATCACCTAGAATCTCTGGGTGCCCAGTCCCATGCAGTATTTTTCTCTCAGGTAGGTTTTCTAGAAGTAGAGGCTGAGATGGAGTGTGAGGGGCAGAGGAACCTAGCTCCGAAGTGATTACTGTCCATCGGGGTGTCCTGCAGCGGGCCTGGAGGGCCAGCCTTTGTACCCTTGCTTCTCCGCATCACCACACGTGAGCCCCAGCGGAGGAGGCTCCCTGCAGCCGAGGCCAAACCTGAAGAGCCGATGCTGGAGGCTGACCACTGACCATTGACCACATTCCCCACAGCTGGGCAGCAATCCTTCCTCAAAGGGGCTCTAGGGGCCAGATCTCCACATGCACCCCACTCTTTCACAGAATCCCATCACCCAGTGGCCAGCTAGCTCCTGCTTCCACTCTCCCAGGACCAGGATGCTCCCTTCCTGCTGAGGCGGCCCACCTGCCTTTCACAGGGCTCTAGGCTTCCCTCTGCTGAGCCCAAACCGAAAACAGGTGAGTGCTGGTCTGGGTTCCGCCCTCTGAAGCCACAAGAATCAATGTCCGTGACAGCAGGGAGCCTCCCCCAACCCTGCCCCACTCTGATCTCTCCATTCATTCTGCATGAGACGCATGTCCATCATCTCGTCCACACTAATCTGGCCAATTAGTCCAAGTCCCTTGGAGGTATGGTTCCAGCTCTAAATGCAGCGCTTCCGGAGGACCTGCCAGGGTGCTCGGACCCGCAGCAGCATGTCCTTCGTGTTCTGGAGGACAGAGTCAAATTAGAGTGTTGGCTTGATGGAAGTTTATCAAAATCCTGAGCTGTTCTCACCAGCTACTGCTAATCCGCACAGCCCCAGACTGTCCTGCTGGAACTGGCTTCCCAGATCCAAGGAGAGAATCTCAGCCTTGTCTCAGTTTGGTTCAACTTTTAGACCATTCCCAAGGGAATATGCATTTTTACAGAAAAGGACAAATATCTGATGAGGGATTTCTAGTTGATGAATTTCTAAAAATTCATCAAAATATGAATTTTTAGCCCTGGAAGTTCTGGTGTCGCTGAAAACACCTATAGATTGGTGCTTCAGCTCAAACAACTTTAGCATGAAACCGCTTCCTGGACGGTCTCTTTATTTTAAGATATAGGGAAGATAGTTTCTATCCCAACTCAGTAATAATACGGAAACGAATGTAAAATTTACATGAATTTATAAGGGAAATTAGAGCATTCAAAGTCATTTCACACCTCCTTTGGGCAGCTTTAGATCCTATCCAGGCCTCTCTGGAGTAGGGCACATAGTCACTCTCTAGGTAGGGGTATTTGATGTAGATAATTGTGTTGTTCAGCCCGGTAAAGATGGCCACACATGGCCAAGACGCAGACGAGAAAACCAATCAAAAATAACCAAATCGACATCCTATCTGCTATTCTAGCCCACTGGATTTTCAGAGCATGAGTGTCCTTCAGAGATGAGCTAGCTGATTCCTTTGTTTTATAGGTACAAACACTGAGACTCAGAAAAGGAAATCACTTGCTCAAGGGCACATATGGAACCAGATTTCTGGTGCCCTGATTCTGAGTCTCACTCATGGCATTTAATACGGGTGGTGCCAGGGAGGTGCCACTTGGAGGCAGGGGGCTGTGAGGTTGGAACGTGAGGGTGTGGAGGAGCTTCTCAGATTCTGTTCCTGGTGATCAGAGTTATAGATGCAATCCTGCAGCCGACTGGCAGGAACTACCGAGGGCCATACATGTAATCTCTCCACCTGTGATATGGTCCTTTTCATTTATCCAGCTTGGGTTATAGGCTCTTCTTTTGGTTGAATGCTCATGTTTATTAGACAGTGTTAACAGTGTCAGTTGTGTCTAATACTGTGTTATGATGTCCAAAAGAATTTTAAAGTATCCCTGCATATAAGGAGCTTGCAGTCTAGCGGACCATGTCATACACACATGACACACACGTGAACACTAATGGTGTGATGCAGAAAAAAATCTCCCTGTGGGTAGCCTCAGCCTGGGTGGCTGATCAGGGGTTCATCCCAGATCCATTCTCTGTGTGTGAAGCTAACATCAGAGCCACCTTCCATGACCTGAAGAGGAAGCTACGTTTCTTTGCCAACAGACATTTCAGATGGCTGATCCCCTCCCCCCATCAATTCTTATGGAAAACGAGACAGATTTTCCCCCAAGTCCCAAAAGACTGCCTTCTTTGATCCTGCCCCTGGGGCTGTGCTCATGACCCTGTCATTCGGCAGAGTGAGGAAACAAGTGGGACTGGAGTTTCCAAAATGTAAGGCATAGTCCTTGCCCTTGAGAAGCAGCTAGTAATCCAGTTGAGGGAAGACTAACTTGAATTTGAGAACAGTAAAGAATGAGGGTGTGGTTCTGACTGTGACTGGGGGAACAGTTCTTAGATGGGAAGGATTATGGGGACTGAGTAATTAGAAAAACCTTCTAGGGTGGGGTCACTTGTGCTAGGTCCTAGGGCACCAGTACGAGAATACCATGCTTGGAGCTTGGGGTACAGGTTTAAATTGGGGTCACCCAAATTAATTTTGCAAAGTTTAAATTGGGGGTCACCCAAATTAATTTTGCAAAGGGACCCAGTTCCTTTGCCCTTAGAATTCCCCACCCATGGTGTCCGCAGTGCCTAACAATTGTGTTAGTTAGGAAACCTAACTATAGTCAGGAAAAGTCTATCTACCGCATCAGTGTGCATTTTCTCAGATTGGCCCTGCTTTTTTTTTTTTTTTTTTTTGCGGTACGCGGGCCTCTCACTGTTGTGGCCTCTCCCGTTGCGGAACACAGTCTCCGGACGCGCAGGCTCAGCGGCCATGGCTCACGGGCGCAGCCGCTCCGCGGCATGTGGGATCTTCCCGGACCGGGGCACGAACCCGTGTCCCCTGCATCAGCAGGCGGACTCTCAACCACTGCGCCACCAGGGAAGCCCTGGCCCTGCTTTTGCTGCCTTTCCTGGCTCTGTCCCCCCAGTTGTGAGTCTCTGTAGTTTCCTTCGGCCTCAGTTTCCCCCCACACAGAATAGACAAGAGGTCTATTCCCCTGCTCCTTTCTAAGAAGGTTGGGAAGATACATGGCATAATAAGCCAGACCAATGTGGTACAAGCCCAGTGAAATATTATGCAGGAATACTTCATTTAAACTATTCTCACTCAGTCTGTGAAGCATTGCCACAAAGACTGCTGGAAGAGGAATTTCAGACAAGGATGGCAGCCTTTTTTTCCATTCATTCAACAAAAACAAACATTTTTGAGTTCAAAGAATGGAGGAAGGACAGCCACCCAGCAACTATGCAAGTGGGCTTCCTGGTCACCTTTCTTAAGTGTCCTCGGGCTGGAGCAGCCGGTATTGGACGTGGCGCTTGGAGATGTGGCACTGGAAGCCAGCTTGGCTGCTAGGGCAGACCACAACCAAACCAGTAAATGCTTTTCCAGACGCTGCAAACCAGCCTTTCTGGGCTGGAGAGTGAGAGGCGAGCTGGATGAGGGCCTGCAGCCTCCAGGGCTCCAACCCGCCCCACGTCAGGAATCAGCTGAAGACTGATGTCCCCTTTTCCAAAGAGGAGGCCAGGACACTTCCAGGACGAGAGCCTGGGAGGAGCCCAGCTTTGGAGACCTTGGCAGGAGATCTGCCTTCTGCCCCTGGAGCGTGGTCCCAGAGTCTTGGCAGGAGGCCATGTTATGATTGGCATCCTCAATGGTGGAGGAGGAAGCCGACCATGGCTGGACATCCTGTGCCAGTTTGGACGACGGGCTGGGAGCGCCTTTCAGAGGAGTCCCGAACCCCGAACACATACAATCCCACTGCTTTCATTCGGCACAAAAGTCTTGGTTCTACGTTCAGCGCCAGATGTGACTTTCAAAATGCACAAAAGGAACACAGGAGTTCAACAAACAGAATCTTGCACGGCATTTGACTGTAATGGAGCAGTCATCGCCGGCCATCCTCCGTGGGTTTGAATTCGTTTAAACCACCTTCCTGGTGGAGGGGTCCTGCTACAGAGAAACAAGCCACTGGGTGTGAGCGTTTCTCCCTAGAGTTGGATTTGGAGAACTGCTGGGGCGGAGTACCCAGCACGATTATGCAGTGATTGGCATGTGTTTCTCTGAGACTAGAGATGGGGGAGCCGGGTACATCGGTGGCAAGATCCCTGGGAGTCGGCACTTCTGGAATGGAGTTCTTTCTAGGCCACTAAACAGCATATGTCTTCAGGCAATCAACTCCCTCCTGGCTGGCAGATTCTCAGCTTCCTTCTAGCTCCAAAATTCTAAACAGGAGCGTTCCAAGTGCAAGTGAAGACTATATTTTTAATACGAGTAGAGGGTTGTCGGCGATCTCCAGTAAAGGTAAAAATTTTCATGAGTCCGTGGACATTTGCTCTCCTTTAAAAGCATTATCTATATAATAGATATATAGTTTATATAGATCTCTATAGATATAATAGTTTAAAGACAGTTCTAGTTGGATCTGGATAGGTAGAAAGGACAGAAGTCCGCTCAAACTAGCTCAGGATAAAAGGAGGTTTATTGGACCCCATAAAACGTAGGGTCAGGGCAGGTCTTGCGGAGGCTGGAGCTGGGCACTGAAAAGTTACTAGGAATGGAGACTGTGTTCATTCATTCTCTTTCTTCCTCTACTATTAGCTTCCTCTGCTTACCCAGAGGCCTTGCTCCCTCATAAATACCACATGGCTTCAGCTTGTATGGTGCTGACCTCGCCCTCCCTCTACTTTCCCTTGAAACCTCACCACTGATGGACGGATCAAGTGTCCATCTTTGTTCTAACCAGCCTTGCGAGGAAGGAGAGTGACGTGGTGCCTGGATGGTGGACAGGAAAGTTTCTCTAGGAAGAGCTGGAATGGGGCAGGTGGGAAACCTATGCAGGACAGGAGCATCTTGACTGCTTGGCTCCCTCCACTGCAGCATCCTCTCTCTATTTGGCTCCGGGGAATGCTCATCCTGTGGTTCTTCTCTCATTCTGGTGGTTGCTTTGACTGCTCCTTTGATGGTTTTCTCTTGCTGCCTGTCCCGTAGGTTTTGGTGTTCCCCAAGCTTCTGCCCTTCCTCATCTTCCCTTTGCTAGGTCCTCAATGAAGGACCTAGTATGTGCCAGACACCGAGGATACTGAAGAGAACAAGACACAGTCCCCATCTTCCCAGGATTTACAGCTTAGTGAGGAGACAAACAAAAGCTACAGTCGGTTATGATAAGCTCTGTGATGGGATGGGAGAATGGGTAATGGTAACGTATCACAAGGACTTAATTATATGTTAAGCATATAAGCACCCAGCAAGGATGCTCTGAATCTGTTTTCAGCTCCAATTCTATCCTGAACTGCAGACCTTGTATTTGCCACTGCTTACTAGACACCTCCACCTACAGTTCTGTAGCAGCCTTAGAGTTAAACATATCTACAATGGAAATGATTATATCCTACCTAGAGCTGTTGTAAATCCAGGATGACTTATTAGCTAGGTACCCAGGAGTCCATTGACTCTTCCTTTCTCTGATTACCAGAATCCAATCACTTTCTAGGCCTTAACAAGTCTCCCTTAGGGATGTCTGCCGGATGAGCCAAAGCCACGTGACATGGGATAGATGTCTGTATCCCCACCGCCACCATTTTTTATTCAAATACATATCATCTCTTTTCCTCGCTCTCACAATGGCCTCCAATTTTTCCTTGGCTGGTTTCTCCCTCCCCTTGCTGCCTCTCCTTGCCCCGTATCTATCAACAAACCACACAGCACCCAGAGTGAAGTTTTGTTTGTGTTTATGTTTTCACCTAGCTCTCATTCAGCTTAAAAAAATCTTTTTTCCCCGTTTTTCAAATATAATTTGAGACCATTGAATCTTTTAAAATATCTTATTAATTGTGCATGCAACAATACAGATATATTTAAAATGTTTTAAAGATTATTTTTTTACACTGAAGTGTAGTTGATTTACAATGTTGTGCTAGTTTCAGGTGTACAGCAAAGTGATTCAGTTACACATGTATATGTATTTTTTTTTTCAGATTATTTTCCATTATAGGTTATTACAAGATACTGAGTTTAGTTCTTTGTGCTATACAGTAGGAAAAAGCTTGAATCTTAGTGTTTTGCTATTTGTCTCAGCTTCCTTGCCAAAAAATTACATTTTATGTTAGTTTTTCCATTTATATGATCAAATATCCAACCCCATTTTTTTACAGTGTGTGTTTTCCCCAATGTTTGTCACATTTTAGGGTCCCATCTGTGTATCAGTGTATCTCTGGACCCTCTATTTGGTTCTACTGGCGTATTCTTTCTTCTGTGCCAATACTACTCTTAATTTTTACGGTTTTCTGCAAAATCTTAACATCTGGTAAAGTAAGTCCCCTGCCAGTTTGTTATTCAATTGCCTCGGCTATTCTTAGATCTTCCTGTGTGTGTGTGTGTGTGTGTGTGTGTGTGCGCGCGCATGTGTGTGTGTGTGTGTGTGTGTATAGCATGAATGTTTCCTGGATTTTGAAACAAGTTATGCTAAATAAGCATAAACAGTTTGGAAGACTGAGCATATATGACAGAGCTGTGACATTTCAAAATATCAACCAGATTGTAAATACTGACCTGCACAATTGTTCCTGTGCCTCATTAGCTATGAAATACCTTTTCCTTGTATGGCATTTTGCAATTTTTTGAACGTAATGGGGTGGTAAGAGCCAGTATTATTTCCACCATTTTACTTTAAAAAATTTTATTTTTAAAGTTTATATTTTTATCAAAGTTATACATAGGCACAGTAAATTATTTTACAAGCTTTGCTATGAAAAGTAGCTGTCCCTTATGCTTTCCCCCAACATCTCCTTCCCTGGGAGCTGTCATTCTCAACTCTGATGATTTTGGTACTTATTTCCATGGCTTTAAGTAATATTTCTAAACTTGTATTGCTACCTCATATTTTTTTTCAGTTTTAATCATTAAGTTTTAAATATTAGTCCACTGAGGATTTCTCTGCTCCATCCACTTATATGCTCCCTGCCGCATCCCCTCAGTACGTTGGGTCATAATTTTGGTTAGATGGATGTTTGGGCTTCACATTAATCTGACTGTGTAAAACCATGTAGTGAACCACGACGACGTTCTTTCTCTACACAACTTTTTGTTTCTCTTATCTTGCTTCTTCGTTTGCTTGGCTTTCTATTTACACGTATCTAATTCAATCACAAAATTCAATCAACAATTGTCTCATTCTCCCCTTCACTATCGTCAGAGGTTTAGTCAGCTTAATCTTCTGAGGAGTCTTTCCTGGAGACTTCTGATGTGCTCCAATGTGGGCTGGAAGACTCTACGTCTCGTGAACGTCTGTCATTCTGGGCCTTTCCTTCGTCCCCAATCTCTCTTTCACCTTGGATCTCCTGGGTCCCATTTCTTCCTTGTTATTAGTTTATTTCTTGGTTCTGGGGGCATGTTCCTCCAGTAGCTTCCTGGGAAGGAGTGGATGTGAGGTAAGTATTGTGAGATGTCTGGAAATATCTTTATTCCTCCTTCCCAACTGATTGGCCACTAGGATGGTTATGAAATTCTAGATAGGAAGTACTTTGGCTTCAGAATTTGGAAGGTATTCACCATTATCTTCAAGCTTCCTGTAGTTCTGTCAAAAAGTGCAAAGCCTTACTGATCTTTATAAACTTGTAGATTTTTTTTTCTTGGTAGACAATATTCTAAAATTTCATAATGATATTTCATCCATTGTGCTGGGTGCTTGGTAGGTCCTTTAAATCTGTGAACTCATGTCCTTCAACTCTGGGAGGTTTCCTTTTTTATTCTCTTCTCTGATTTTCCTCCCTTCCTTCCTCCCTCCCTTTCTTCCTTCCTTCCTCCCTCCCTATGACTCTTCTCCTCCATGTTTTCTGTTGTTTTTACTGGAGCTCCTATTGCTTATGTATCAAAGCTCCTGGACTAGTCCTCTAATTTCCTTCTCTTTCCCATTTTCCATCCCTTTTTCTTTGTCCTCTTTCCTGAACTTTGCTTTCTATTCTTCTATTGATTTCTTCATTTCTACTATGATGTTTTTAATTCTCAGGAGCACTGATTTTTGTTCTCTGACTGTTCTTTTTCCTAATAAGCTCTCCTTGTTCTTTGGTTGCAATATCTTCTCACATCACTAAGGATATTAATTGTAACTTTTTTTTGAGTTTTCTTCCCCTTGAATCAACTTTGCTTCTTCTAAATTGTTTTTCCCCACTTGTTCATCTGGGCCTCTGTCTTTCATGCTGGTGGCTTTCCTCACATGTCTGGAGATCTTTGTTTGTGTTCTTATGCGGACAAAAAGCTGATCGGAAGCTCTGGGTATGTGAAGTTAGATTATCCTGAGATGATCAGCCTAGATCATCTCTTGTAGATTTTCAATATCAGTAAGTTTCTTCTTCTTGGGCTGATTAAGTTTTTTCCTGTCACAAGGGCGAATGGCTGGCCTCCAGGGTTCTTGGAGGTGAGGCTCAGAAGAGAGCTATGAAGCTCAGTGGACACATACTCACTAATATTCCAGCTTTTACTAGGAAACTCTGCCCTCAGCTCTGCACAATCAGGGGAACCGCCTCCTGTTTGATCTTCTCTAGAGAATAAACTTCGAGTCTCCTTCCATGATAGGTAGGCAGTGTCTGGCTGTGCAGAGTTGGGAGGGAGTCTGGGAACCTGGGTCTTAACACAGACTTTCAACTGTTTCTTTTAGCTCCATTTTCACCTTTATTTCCAGAGATAACTGGTTCCACTCTTCCCTGGACTTCCGGAGAGTTCTATCATCCTGTCATATTGCTTCTTGTTTTTCTGCACTGTTGGCCTAGAACTCAGTTTTCTGGGGATCTACTGAATGGCTAAGTTACTTACCACTCTTTCATCTGCTTCTTAGCTTCCATATTTTTTTTTCTGTTCTGTTCTCTCATTCTTTGTTTTCACTTTACTGTCATTTGAGATAGAGTGGGATTTTGTGTGAAACATTTGTTCAGTCCACTCTCTTTACCTGTAATCCTCTTTCACCCACCCTGATTTTTCTTTCATACGGTTCCCATCTTACATGCTATACTATTCGGTGCCTTCTTAATCATCTTCTATCTTATTCTTTCACTCTTTGCTATACATTTTAGGATCACGTCATCAAGCTACACACAACAACAACAACAACAAAATGAACAATAACCTTGAAAAAAAATAGAAAAAAGAAAAATAACCTTGGAATTTTTATGGCAATTAAAAATTTATAGATTACTTTGGGCAGAATTGAAATTTTTCTACAATTCTAAATCTTCCCATTTATATGAATAAAGTACACTGTTCCATTTATTCAACTCATCTTTTATGTTGGGTAGCAATTTGTGTGGCTAGTTGCTTGTAAGAGGAGTCACTGTACCTGCTCCCATCTTAGGATCCACAACCCTTTGCGGGGTGATTTTGCCAGTCCTTTATGCCTTGAATCTGGGCTGGCCTTAAGTCCTGCTTTTATCAGAGAAATATGGTAGAAAAGCTGTTTTACGTCCTCAGTGCCTGGACCTCACTCAAGATGCCTTGCAGTTTCTGCTGTTGCCCTCTTGGAACTCTTCCACTGCCATGTGGCTGCAGAAAGGTGGCCTAGACAACACTGGTTCCAACCACCAGACACTTGAGTGAGGCCATCTTATATCATGTAGCCGCTGAGACACCAGCTGACAGCAGCTGCATGAGTGACCCCAGGTGAGACCAGCAAAGAAACTGCCCCAGCTAAGCCTAGACCAGATTGCAGACCTCTAGAATCAAGAGCAAATAAAATGTTGCTGTTTTAGGCTTCTGAGTTTTAGGGTGGCTTGTTCCACAGCGATAGGTAACTGCTGAGATTTGTAATTTCTTTGTGAAGATCTTGCACGTTTTTCTTCTGTCAAATTTAGT
Source organism: Orcinus orca (assembly GCF_937001465.1). Lineage (NCBI taxonomy): Eukaryota > Metazoa > Chordata > Mammalia > Artiodactyla > Delphinidae > Orcinus > Orcinus orca. Next base: position 24,965,812 of record NC_064573.1, read on the forward strand.
CTTATGTTCCTCCTAAATTTTATTGCTCTAATGAATGAGCTGTTTTTTTCACTACATTTTCTAATTGTCTATTACTGATTTATAGAAATGCATTAATTTTTATGTTGTTCTTGTATGAAAGTTTCCTGAACTTCCTTATTCTAATAATAAGAACGTCTACGTGTCCTGTTAATAAAGTTCTCTACAGTATCTAGTGTGCCAAGATTTTGGTTTCTTTATCACGAATGACTGTTGAAGTATATTTAATGTTTATTGAATGTTTTTTCGGCATTGACATGATCATGTCAATTTTCTCCTGTAATTAATTAATATGGTATAATACATTAAAAGATTTTCTGATCTTTTAAACCATCCTTACATTCCTGAATTAAATCCTACTTGATTATGATATATATATTTTTATACACTGATACATTCAATTTGTTAATTAATTAATTTAGGACAATTGTATCCAAGTTCATATGTGAATCTGATCTTTACTTTTCATGACCTGTACTATCTTTGCTTTTGCAATAAGGGTCATATTCACCTCATATGATGGGTTAGTTGGTTTTCTTTTTCTATGCTCTGAGTTTGTATTCAGAAGGAATTATCTATTCCTCCAAATTTTGATAAAATATATGTAGAATTATCTGGGCTTATCATTGCCTCTTCTTCCTCTCCTTCTCCTTTTTAATTTGGAAATAATTTTAGACTAATGGAAAAAATTGTAAAATAAGACAGAGAGTTCTATTTTTCACCCAAGCTGAACCAGGTTTTTTTTTTTTCATGGAACACTAGAGTCCCATGTCACTGCCTACAGGAGGAAGGGTCCAGCCAGTTCCTTTAAGGACCTTATTCTCTCCATCCACAGTGTCTTTAGATCCTCCTGACCCCACTCAACTCTTGCAGAGACTTTCACTCCATGGCTTCCTATAAACAAGGTGCAGGTAACTGGTAAAAAGCCCAGCACATTCCTGAGTGTTCATGGAGCACCTTGTACGGTCCCGACATGGTGGGGCTCTGAGTGGATTGCAAAGAGGGTCAGACACAGTCTCCAACTTCATGGAAACTGCCTTCTCATTGGGAGGCAGATCTGGGCTCAGATCATGATAATACAAGGTGGAGTTCAAACTGAGTTACCTGGGAGGAGGTAATTAGTGTTAATTTGAGAAGGGGTGACAGTTAGAACAGCAAGTGTGGGACAGATGGATCTTGGAGCAGAGGGATGTTGGTGGGAGATGGGGAGCCATGGGGCAAGGGAGTAGGGGAAGGCTCAGGTCACGGCTTCACTGCAGGGCAGGCAGGTGGGCTCCCAGATGGAGAATGGGACACGTCAGAGGACAGATGCCAGGGTGGGATGTACGTGCATGCGTGTGTGTGTGTGTGTGTGTGTGTGTGTGTGTGCGTGTGTGTGTGTGTATTTGGGGGCAGAGGGGAGGTATGGAGAATATGATGAAATGGAGGGAGTGACAACAGAGAAAACAAACTTTCCTCCTGCACAGTTTTGCCCAGGGCCAGCCCCAGGCCTTTGAGCCATCTAGCAGGACCCGCAATTTCACTCACATGAAATTGTCGACATTCCTTTCCCCTCCTCTGCTCCCTCACTGCCACCCATGGGTGTGTGCATGATGGCACAGTGCAACCGACAGAATTAGTACATTCCCACTGACCCCACCCTGCCCTGCCTTCCTGGTGGCCCTGTGATTTCACGGATGATGTGTTTGGCAGGCTCCTAGTGGCCCACACACTGCTGAGAGATGTCAGGCCTGAGGGCTGGAAACCCGCAAGGGGTGTTGGTACCTCCCTCTCCCTCCCCAACTCAAGTCATCCCAGCAGGCATTTTACTGAGCACCGAGTGTCTGAGAGGTCCCAGCCAGGTGCTGGCAGGCAACACCGGAGAAGAGGGTTTGGATAGAAGGATGACCAAGATCTGACCCCCATCCTCAGTGTTTTCCTGACCTTTCTTCTCCTCCAGGAGTCACGTGTGTTGTCTGTGTAGGGTGCTTTCCAGTTTGCAAAGCACTTCTCTTTTGAACTTCACAGTGCCTCCTTTAAGGAGTCAGGGAAGGTTTTATAGATTCCTTGATGAGGAAACCAAGCAGTACACTCGAGATTATGTTGCTGGTAAGCAAGAGGCTCGGGAAAGAACTCTGGATCTTCTAGTTCAAAAAGAAGGGTAACTATGTCTCAGAAAAGAGGAAATGTTCAGATCCCAGCCCGAAAGGCGGTCCATGACCCAGCATACCAATCCTTTAGAAAACTGCGTGTACTTCCCTCATCTCATACTTGGCTTTGGGTATTTCTTAAAGAAAGGAATTGAAAAGGTTGATAAACGAGAGACAATAAATAAGGGGCTGTGAGCACTAGGAAAATAGCCATGTGCCTGCCTCTCTCTCCCTCTGACTTTGTATCTCTCAGAGTACTTCCACACTGACTATTTCATGTGAGTCCTACATGCGATGTAACAGCTATCATTTGTTGAGCTCTTACTCTATGGCAGTCACGGTTCTGCACACCTCACGCATATTAATTCAGTTCATCCTCAACCTATGAAGTAGGCATTTTATTATCCCTGTTCTACAGTTGAGGGAACAGAGATGTTGAGCCATGTGCTCAAGGTCACACAGCTTGCAAGTCAGGGAGTCAGAATTTGAAACCCAGGTGGTCTGCCTGCAGGGCTCATTCCTGCAACTCGGGAGTAATTGGCAAGAGAGGGAGTGTGGAGGTGAAGGGACTTGCTCAAGGCCCCACAGTTATTTGGCTTCACCTGGTCTTTGTGTGCAAGCTCCTTCTTTGTCCTTCCCACCATGCCATGGCCAGAAAGAGAGAGTTTAATGTATCTACAGCAGACAGGTTCTGTTCCACCTTCACTCAGTGGGGCAGGGGCCTGGCAGGGAAGCATCATGGGGGCCAATGCAGAGGTGAGTGTAGGAAGAGAGAGGGAAAGCAAATGGGGCAGGTGGGATAAGACTGCTGCTGCTATAGAGGATTCTTGACCCTGCTAACACTGCTGGGCATGAATGGAAACTTCCAGGGGGCCATCAGACTCAGAAAACTAGCATTCCACCTGTTCTTACTGCTGGTTATTGGGTTATTGCTGGTGAGTAGCTCTGTCTGGAGAACTTATGCTGCAGCTTCACGCAAACCCCAGAATCGAGCAAATTAACCAACATACTTGTGCAAGAGGAATAGGATTTCTTCCTGAATAAATTCTAAATTTATAGAAAATCCTTCCAAAAAAGACCTTCTACTACTTTTAAATTAGTTAATTCTATTCAAAAGATGGAGAGACAGGAGGAAGAGAGGAAGGGAGATGTCCAGGGCTGTGCAGTGATTAGACTACAGGCCTCCTGATCCAGGAGCTGTGAGACAGGATGTGGCTTGTTTCATGTAGGGAAACTTCTGCTCTTTTCCAGATGAGGATAAGCATGAGATCAGCTTATTCAATAGAGTTGATTTAAACTACTCATGAGACCAGGGCAAAAAGGAAGTGAACTATGAGAGCATTTTCATTGGTATAAGAAAACCTGGCTTTCTTATACCATTTTCATTGGTATAAGAAAAGCTGTGAACAAACCCAATCTTGAAAAAGGAAATGCTATTTTCAATGTATGAAGGGCTCTGTTTCTAAAGGGAGCTTCATAGAATGATTTAGAGGGGGTTTCTTTAAAAAGAATCCTTTGTAAAGCAAAATTCTTTCTCCCATTCATGGTGCATGTGTGTGTGTGTATTTCCTCAACTGGGGCACCTGTACTCACAATGAGTCCTCAGAATAATTGAAGGGTAGACAAATATCTTCAGGGTTTCTTCTCTCATTTAGTGTCCTGACTCTCTTTCTATGCCTGGATATCCTCCCTTCCATCACCTCCCCTTCTTTGGGAGGACTGGTTGGGGGGTGACTAAGTCATTAGATGATAACAACCTAAGCATGACCCTGGCCAGAAGCACTTTGATTTTTAGGGTGCCTTTTTACAAAATGGAAAAATGTATATCCTAATGAAGGGATCACTGTGGAGGATTTTGATTAATTTCTGCCAGACACCGCTTGTCCTGCTTTGATATGGGAGATGTCCTGCCCATTGCCCAAGGTGATTCCTTGGAGAACTTAGCTCCTTTATTGTGTACTGATTTCAGTTCAACTCTTAGGGAGTAACTGTCTCCAACTTCTTGGGTCCTATAGTAGGTTGAATGGTGGCTCCCCAAAGATGAGTCAACTCATAAGCTGTGAATGTGACTCTATCTGGGAAAGGGTCCTTGTAGGAGTAATTAAGATCATCCTGGATTAGTGTAGGCTCTAAATCCAATAACAAGTGTCCTTATAAGAGGAGAGAAGGGGAGGAGACACACAAGGGAGCAGGCAATGTGACGACAGAGTCAGAGATTGGAGTGATGCCTCTATAAGCTAAAGATTGCCAAAGATTGCCAGGGGTCACCAGAATAGAGGAGGGATGGAAAGATTCTCAGTCAGAGCCTCCAGATGAAAGCAACACTGCTGACACCTTGGTTTATCACTTCTGGTCTCAGAACTGTGAAAGGATAAATTACCACTGCTTGTGGTAATTTGCAACAGCAACACGAGGAAACTAGTACAAGTCCCCTTATTGTAGCCTTATTATTACATCGGAACAGTAAGAACTCAGTTGCCTGCGTGGTATCATATTATGGGCACCCAGAGGGGCTTCTCTGCTTAAAAAAGTCTTTTCTCCCACTTATTATCACAAGTGCCCCGAATCCACAGTGAATCCATCCTGATGTATAGAGTCAACAGAACTGCACACACATGTGCATCTCCATCAATGTTCATGGCAGCGTTTTTTGGGTAATAGACCCACATGACTATCAACAGATAACGGATAAGTGCATTGTGGTCTAGCCACACGAAAGAATGTGATGCAGCACCAATGAACGAACCATGGCCCTGTACAGCCGCACAGATGAATCTCACATACGTGATGTTGAGTGGAAGAAGTGGGACTCCGAAGAATGTATATTGAATAAGTGCATTTATATAAATTTCAAGAGACGTCATCTACGGTGTTAAAGGCCAGGATAGTGGCTAGGGAAGGAGGATGTGTGGGGAGGGGAGTCAGCAAGAGAGGGGCTTCGGGGCACTGGCAACGTTCTGGATGGTGGATACCTAGGTACTCCCTTTGTGATAATTTATTGACCTGTATATGCAATATCTGTGCCTTTTATACATATTATAACCCACAATATAAAAGGTTTTTTTTTAAATCCACTATGAGCAATTTCAGAAAATCAGTATGTAAAAGAAAGCAATAATATCATTGTCTTAGTCTGGGTTTTGCCAGAAGCAGTGCTGAGACGAGATTTCAGTACAGCAGTCTGATGGGGAGATGTTCCCAGGAAGCCCTGCTTAGGGGAGTGGGGCAGTGAGATGGGGAAAGAAGGATGCAATAAAGGTGGGTTATGGGATACTGAATAGGGTTCACTCACTTTAGAAACGCGGCAGACAGAATCAGCATGCCTGGGTCCCCCAGAGGCATGCATAAGCCAGAGCGCTTATCCTCCAACTCCCGTTCTCCGGGGCTCGTGCTGCTCCTGGGTGGTACCTCCTTGGCACCTGGGCTAAGAAGGTAAAAAACCTGAGGTGCTTGTAGGGGTCTTCATGGGTGGAATGTGGGATTCTGAGTGTCTGGGGCATATGGGCAGCCCACCAACTACTTCTGCTGTGAGACTCTGTAACGTGAACATCTCAGAAGAAAATTAGGCATCAGAAGCAGGTCTGCGTGGAATTTAGAAAAAGAGGAGACCGAGAGGCCACCTCTTCGGTTTATCACCAAAATTTCTAGGGGAATGGGTGCCGGTGGACTGACATGGTTAGTCAGATTTTGAACACTTACCTTTAGAATGACTAAGAACTAAGTGAAAGGAAAAATTAAAACTCTCACAAAGCAAGCCCAGTCCTCAGAGTTCAAGGCATCCAAGCTTTAAAGATGCCACACACTGTCCTACGCTCAAACTTTACATGTCCAACATTCATTGGGGCCTGGAATGTGGCAGGCCCGGCGTTAAATGTGTGGGATTCAGAGGAGAATAAAGCAGTGTCCACCCTAATGCAGTTTATGTCTGGATGGGGAGGCATAAAAAGAGGTCTTCCCGATTCCCCAAGTCATTCTTTCGTTCCCCAGGTGTCTGTCAGGCTTACTGTGCATCACACACTGTTCAGGGCACCTGACTGACATCACTGAACAGAACAGATGAAAAAACCTGGGCCACGGCCTTCACTCTAGGTGGGGAGACAGACCATAAAAGTAAACGTCATAGGGTTTCCCTGGTGGCGCAGTGGTTGAGAGTCTGCCTGCCGATGCAGGGGACAGGGGTTCGTGCCCCGGTCCGGGAAGATCTCACATGCCGTGGAGCGGCTGGGCCCGTGAGCCATGGCCGCTGAGCCTGCACGTCCGGAGCCTGTGCTCCGCAACGTGAGAGGCCACAATGGTGAGAGGCCCACTTACCGCCAAAAAAATAAAAGTAAATGTCATAAATGAGTACTTTATAGAGTATGCTAGAAGCTGATAAGCTTTCTTGGAGTGGGGTCTTTGCGCGGACAAGGAAGGAGCTGCACTGCAGATCAGGTCTCCGTGAGATGTCACCTCCCAGTTCAACTGCTTGCAGTGAATCCTTGAATGAAGGTATGATTCTGCAGGAAACTACGCTGAAAGTGTCTAATACAGAAAATGAACCCAGATGGAGGTTTTGGAGGACCACGAGCTGGCTTTCGGATGCATTGTGTTTGAGCTGCTTGTGGGCCTCCCAGTATAACATCTGGGAGGTGGCTAGACATCCGGGTCCTTAGCATCAGAAAGCAGCTGAGGCTGGCTAGGCAGGCTTGGGTGTGTCAGGGCACACGTCTCTCTGGTCAAGTTACCCAGGGAGAGTGTACCGTGTGAGAAGGCCCGGGAGGGCAGAGCACTGAGAAACCTCCAGCTCAGGTCGATGGAGGTGGGGGCTGCGAACAGCCTGAGAGGGAGGGGCCAGAGAGAAGGGAGGGGCCGGAGAGGTGGGAGGGGCCAGAGAGGTGGGAGGAGGGCGTGGAGTCCTGCAAGTGCATGGATAGAGGTTCAAAGAGGAGGGAGAGGTCAACGTACCAAATCCACCACGGACGAGCAGGATGGGGGTCCTGGCTTCCCAGGTGGGACTTAGAGGTCCTTGATGTCATCAGTGGGAACCGCCTCCATGGAGCTCCATGGAGATGCGAGGCTCAGGTGACCATGAGCTGAGAAGTGATTGGGAGATTGGGACGGAGTCGGCAAGTGGAGAGAAGCCCTTTGGGAAGCTTGGCTGTGACCTTGGGGGGTGCGGGCAGAGGGAGGATTGGAGGCTGAGATTCCTCTATGTTCACATCCTGAATGGAAAAAGCCACCACGGGTGGGGAGAGTGCAGAATAGTAAAAAATGAGAGTGAATGATGACAGGGAAACATTTTTAAGGAAGAAGGTGCAGAAAGCAGGTGGATGGGGAGGTGGGAAGGCAGGAGGAGACACGCCAGTAGGCTTTTGACTTTTCAGAGCTCTTCACAACCAGTTGGGACCATCACTGGCCGTGAGGAAGACGAGATTGTGCTCTCCATTTTCCAGATGGGGAACTAGAGCACAGAGAAGTTCATGCCTGGCCCAAGGTCACACGAGGGACACCAGAATTCCCCATTCCTCATCCTGGGCACTGGCCCCTGGATCCTTCACCTTCTGAGTTCACTCATGCACTTCCCAAACGCACCTGGGAGCATGCAGACGCCAACCGGCCTCCAAGTTGCTTTGAAAATGAACACTCAAGGCAGCGAGAGACTTGAGGCAGGATGTGCATTTATCCAGGTTGACAAAAGACTGAGAACCTGAGGGATGAGCTGGTGAGAGGAGGAAACCTGATTTCTACAGTTTGCGATGTCAAGAAGGCTTCCCGAGAGCCGGCACACCTCGCCAGGGGTCATTCGACAAGCGTGTATTGTGTTTCCTGAGTGCCTGGCTCTGCGCCTGCACACCCTGGACGTCGCAGGGGACTTGCGGTTGCCGGCGAGCACGGAGGCCTATGAACGGTGTGCAGCGGGAGGCTGGGGGTGGTAATGTTGGATGCTGATTTAGAGACAAGCAAGCCTGAAGCAGGTGAGACATCCTTGCCAGCCAGGAAGGGTGGAATCAGTGAGCCCAGGGTATCTGGAGTGTCCAGGAACCTGGGCTCCAGTCCTGGCACTGCTTGGACAAGTCCGCAGGCCTCAGCCAGGTTAAGATGTCTCTGAAGCCCTCCACCGTCATCACATGGTCCTGTGTGAGCCACAGACCGTGTTGGCCCTAATACTCTGCAGGGGACGGGGTGGGTACCCGTACAGCGCTCTAGGGAGGCAGGGAGGGAAGGGTGGCTGCAGTAACAGACAGAAGGAAAGTGCTGCTTGCCCGAAATTTCCATCTCAAACGGGTGGCAAAGCCCACATGCAATTTTCAAAGCCCCCTTGATGAGCGCTCCAGGGCTACAGGTGGCTCTGGGTTCCTCACACCTCCAGGGGGCTCTTATCTCCAGGCAGGCATTTCTATGGACAGATCTGAGCCAGGTTTAATAAATATTTTATTTTGTTACTTTAGCTATTCATATGTTTATAGGCATCTGATTAATTTTTTAAAACATAGGGCTTGCTTTTTAGAAGCATATTAAAAATCAAGAAAAAAATTAAACCAACATAAGTTTTATTGTAAACTCTTTTAGAATAAACTCATTTACAAGTGCCCCTTGGGGATCTGCATGAACTTGGCTCGAACCTGATTCTGTGGTCTCCCCATGATGTCTAAGTGGTCAACGTTGTACCTTCTCTGCTCCCCACAGAAACCCCACTGACACTGGGCATTCTGTTTTCATGGATGTTTCCTGAAGATCTGGAGGGTTAAGGGGATGTCTGTCCCAGCACATCGTCCAGCCACACCCACCCCCCTCTCTCACCCCTGTCCCCACCCTCTGCTTCTCTCCCCATGGCTCCCTCGCCTGCACAGCCAGGATATACTGTCGCCTTCAGCAGGGCAGTCATGTTACCCGTGAGCCAACACACCACCTCAATTTCTACCCCAAGGGAAATTCTTACCAAATACAATGTTCTACCTAAAGAAGTCTGGAGAATACAATTTTCTCCACCAGCTTTCCCACAAAAGTATCTTGTTGGACAGTTTCAGTTCTCAGTGTAGCTCACAGCGGCAGCTGGGCAAACCAGTGCATCCAGGCATGGCGGTGAGGAACCTGTACTCCAAACTGACCCCTCTCATCCTCATGTCCCCCCACTTTCCAGCCCACTGCAGCCTTGCTTCTGCTCGTGCCACTCCCCAGAATAGTGCTGTCCAGCAGAGTATTCTGTGAGCGTGGTCATGTTCTATTCTGAGTGGTGCAGTATGATAGCCACTAGCCATGTGTGGCTGCGGAGAACATGCAATGTGGCTCGTGGAACTGAATTTTAAACTTTATTTAAGTTTGACTTAATTTTAATTGCTACATGTGGCTAGTGGCAATTGTATTGGGCAGTGCAGCTCTAAGTTACTTGTTGACTTTCTAGTGAGCAAATTCAATGCCCATGTTTCTGTCTGAATCTCACTTTCAGTCCCTGAAGCATCCTTGCCCCTCTTCCAGCCACCACATCTTGTCCTGGCCCTTCTCTTTTGTTCCCTTAACTTCAAATACCTTCCATACACCTACAACTCACAAATCTATTTCTTTTAATTAGACTTCTTTCCTGGGCTCCTGACCTAATTTCCAAATGTTCTGTGGATTTCTCCACAACAATCTTAAAATAAATATGTCCCAAAGTAAACTTATTATTTCTCCCCACGTTTCCATACCCCCTTCAAACAAACTGATCTTCCTCTATTTCTGGGCTAAGAATGGGGGAGCTGTCTTCTTAAAATCCTCCCTCTCCCTCCATATGTAAGTCAGTCACTAAAACCTATGGAGTCCACATCAAACCATTTCCTGAAAGCATCCCCTTCTCTCTGTGTCCACTGCTGACACTATTATACATGCAGAGCTGGCTCTGTAACTTGTAGGTCCAGTGCAAAATGCAGGGCCCCTGCTGGGGGTGGGGAATCAGTCTCCCTTCCTGTGTGCCTCCACCCAACCCACAGGTGGAAGGGCAAACGCTAAGGGATTGCAACCAAAGAGAACCTGGGTGCCTGCACTGGAGGTGGGCAAGGGGCCGCTGCTGAGCCACTCCACAATGTGCCGTGGCACTGCCAGCCCAGGGCAGTGGTGGCCACTGCCTTGTCCTGTCCAGAGACGCCGAGGAGGCTGCACTCAACCTTGGCCCTCTCTGAGTTTGACTTGGCCTCCGCTGGGGCTGGAGGGCAATACAGAACCTGACTCCCGTCCCCCACCAATATAATGGGGTCAAGTGATAGGAGTGGGGAGGGGGAAACTGGGTGGAACCTGAGGTGCCAGGGGCATGGAGTGGGGAGGCAGCGGGAGGTGGGACTGCACAGGAACAGAGGCTGCAAGCCTTCAGCACATTCTTCATTGGCCACAGACTCTACTCACAAAACACAAATTCAAAGAAAAAAGGATCAAGAATTTCCAGATGGTACCCTCAGAGCCTTAAACCCCTCATGCAGGGCCCTTCTGAATGAGGGACCCTGGGTGACTGCTCTGGTCGGTCACCTATGAAGGCCCCCTGCATGCGTCCTAAAACTAGACCCACCAGAAGTTAGCTAGGGGTGGTACCTACCCCCTGGTGGCATTTGGAAATGTGTCAGGTGCATGAGGTTGTCACAGTGACTGGGGGGTGCTTATGGAATTTAGTGAGCAGGGATGGGAGACACTAAATGTCCTGCTAAGCCTGGAACAGTCCTGAGTCAAACGATTAATGGTGCCCCCGCGGAAACGCTGCCCAGGATGCTGCTGTGTCCTATGGTGCATGCTGTTACTTCCACCCAGGATGCCTGTCCCGGGCTCCTTGCCTTATATTATAAACTCCTTAGCTATTCACCCCTAAGTCTCCTCCGGTCCAGCCCTGGGAAGCAGAGCCCGCTGTGTCTACTTTCCTTAGAGTCCCTATCGAGTTTTGCTGTAGTTGCTGACTCACGTGCCATCTCCTTCATGGCTGCAATCACATGGAAAGCTTCAGTCAAGAGGAAAGAGCCCTGGATTGGGAGCCAGCCTGCCTCTGGCTCCATCACTGTCCTTGCCACTCATGAGCTGGGAGGACCTGGTAAGTCATTTCTCCTCCCTGAACGTCCAGCTCTATTCTGCCATCATCAGAAAGCCCTCAAGTGCATCTCTGAAAACAACCCTTCAACTGGCACCATAGCCTTGATGAATGACACCACCTCCTCACCTTCATTTCCTCTGTCTTTTTTCCTGTCCAGCCTTGAACTGAAGGCGTAAATCATCTTTCCATTTTTCCGGGACACGCACACCTCTAGGTGGAGAAGGGAGATGGTAAAGAGATAGGGGCATTTCTTTAATTTCTCTTTCTCATTATATTTCAATAAAGATCTATTTTTTAAAAAAAGAGATAGGGGCACAGATTAGCATTCCCATCTGTTTTTTTTTCTTTTTTTCCTGGTATGCGGGCCTCTCACTGCTGTGGCCATTCCCGCTGTGGAGCACAGGCTCCGGATGCGCAGGCTCAGCAGCCATGGCTCATGGGCCCAGCCACTCTGCGGCATGTGGGATCCTCCTGGACCGGGGCACGAACCCGTGTCCCCCGCATGGGCAGGCGGACCCTCAACCACTGCGCCACCAGGGAAGCCCACACCTGTTCTTTTTTTAAAAATTGTGGTAAAATATATGTAACATAAATCTTATTATTTTAACCATTTTAAAGTGTACAATTCAGTGGCATTAAGTACATTCACAATGTTGTACAACTATCGCCACTATCCGTGTCCAGAACCAAACAATAACTCCTCATTTCTCCCTCCCCCAATTCCCCGGCAACCACCATTCTACTTTCTGTTGGTATGAATTTGTCTACTCTAGGAATCTTACATAAGTGGAATCATACAGTATTTGTTCTTTTGTATCTGATCTATTTCACTTTGCATAAAGTCTTCAAGGTTCATTCATGCTGGAGCACAGGGTCAGAGTTTCCTTCTACTTAAAGGCTGAATAATATTCCACTGTATGTATAGACCACATTTTGTTTATCCATTCATCCATTGGTGGACATTTGAGTTGCCCACCTGTTCTTTTTTCTTTTTTTTTTCAATTTTATTTTATCTTTGGCTGCGTTGGGTCTTCATTGCTGTGTGTGGGCTTTCTCTTGTTGCAGTGAGCAGGGGCTACTCTTCTTTGCGGTGTGTGGGCTTCTCATGGTGGTGGCTTCTCTTGTTGCAGAGCATGGGCTCTAGATGTGTGGGCTTCAGTAGTTGTGGCACATGGGCTCAGTAGCTGTGTCCCACGGGCTCTAGAGCGCAGGCTCAGTAGTTGTGGCACAGGGACTTTGTTGCTCCACAGCATGTGGGATCTGCCCGGACCAGGGATCAAACCCATGTCCCCTTCATTGGCAGGCAGATTCTTAACCACTGCGCCACCAGGGAAGTCCCTGTTCTTTCTACTCAGCATACTCAGCATATCTCCTCTCTCATGCCCAGCCTCCATCATCCCATCGGATGTTACTTATAACACACAAATTCAAAGAAAAAGTTACTAAGAGTGTCAAGACAGCTACAGCAGAACATTGAACCAAGGGTGGGCCCTTCTGAGTGTGGTGTCTTGTGTGACTGCACACGTCCAATGCCCATGATGCCAGTTCTGGGGAGGATCCAGTAAATGACCTGGGCTAAAGGAAAAGAGGCAGAGAAAAGCAGAAGGAAAACAGTGGCCAAGGGTTTACGCAGAGTGGCTCTCTTGAAGAGCCCCAAATAGATACAGCAAAAAGCAGGAAGATCAGCAAAATGAAATGACAGCCAACAGTTTGCAGTAAAAATGGAGGCAGAAGTACTTCCAAAATTATATGGAAGTACTCAAAATCTATGGCTTCCTAAGGCCATTCAGCATGGTCAAGCCCCGCACAACTCAGTAAACCCTGGGTCTATCATGGCTTTGTTCCTAAGCCCAGGAATGTTCAGGAAGAAGCCTCAGCATCCTGAAGAGGGGGTGGGGTACATTGAGTATTTTCTGTTTAAAAATGTGTATGTAGGTTTTCTTTCTAACATACAGAATAATATATATATATATATATATATATATATATATATGTTTTAACTTCAGATGGCTGGAGGGTTAAGCTTTAAATTTTAAGAAAATCTGCTTGTGTAGCGTACTACATAATTGAGATGCTATTGTAGCTTTGACAACCTATAGCAAATGTTTAAAGCTCTAGGTAATTGTGGAAATAAGTACTTGGAGGGCATGGGTTGTGTTTTCTATTTCTTTTGCATAACAGGTGATACTTGGTTAATACACATATTAGGTTGTTGGTAAATTCTTGTTGAAGGGCTGTATGGTTTGGGGAGGAATTTGAAGTGAACCTGGTGAGTGGTCCTGCTAATATTACCTACATTTAAAGTTGGTTTTATTTAGGGAAGAGCTAACACCCATTCTTCTCAAACTCTTCCAAAAAATTGCAGAGGGAGGAACACTCCCAAACTCATTCTATGAGGCCACCAACACCCTGATACCAAAACCAGACAAAGATACTACAAAAAAAGAAAATTACAGACCAATATCACTGATGAATATAGATGCAAAAATCCTCAACAAAATACTAGCAAACAGAATCCAACAACACATTAAAAGGATCATACACCATGATCAAGTGGGATTTATCCCAGGGATGCAAGGATTCTTCAATATATGCAAATCAATCAATGTGATACACCATATTAACAAATTGAAGGAGAAAAACCATATGATCATCTCAATAGATGCAGAAAAAGCTTCTGACAAAATTCAACACCGATTTATGATAAAAACTCTCCAGAAAGCGGGCACAGAGGGAACCTACCTCAACATAATAAAGGCCATATACGACAAACCCACAGCAAAGATCATTCTCAGTGGTGAAAACCTGAAAGCATTTCCTCTAACATCAGAAACAAGACAAGGATGTCCACTCTCATCACTATTATTCAACATAGTTTTGGAAGTCCTAGCCACGGCAATCAGAGAAGAAAAAGAAATAAAAGGAATACAAATTGGAAAAGAAGAAGTAAAACTGTCACTGTTTGCAGATGACATGATACTATACATAGAGAATCCTAAAGACGCTACCAGAAAACTACTAGAGCTAATCAATGAATTTGGTAAAGTTGCAGGATACAAAATTAATGCACAGAAATCTCTCATTCCTATACAATAATGATGAAAAATCTGAAAGAGAAATTAAGGAAACACTCCCATTTACCATTGCAACAAAAAGGATAAAATACCTAGGAATAAACCTACCTAGGGAGACAAAAGACCTGTATGCAGAAAACTATAAGACATTGATGAAAGAAATTAAAGATGACACCAACAGATGGAGAGATATACCATGTTCTTGGATTGGAAGAATTAAGATTGTGAAAATGATTGTACTACCCAAAGCAATCTACAGATTCAATGCAATCCCTATCAAATTACCAATGGCATTTTTTATGGAACTAGAACAAAAAATCTTAAAATTTGTATGGAGACACAAAAGACCCCGAATAGCCAAAGCAGTCTTGAGGGAAAAAAAGGAAGCTGGAGGAATCAGACTCCCTGACTTCAGACTATACTACAAAGCTACAGTAATCAAGACAATATGGTACTGCCACAAAAACAGAAACATAGGTCAATGGAACAAGATAGAAAGCCCAGAGATAAACCCATGCATCTATGGTCAACTAATCTATGACAAAGGAGGTAAGGATATACAATGGAGAAAAGACAGCCTCTTCAATAAGTGGTGCTGGGAAAACTGGACAGCTATGTGTAAAAGAATGAAATTAGAGCACTCCTTAACACCATACACAAAAATAAACTCAAAATGGATTAGAGACCTAAATGTAAGACCAGACACTATAAAACTCTTAGAGGAAAACATAGGAAGGACACTCTTTTTTTTTTTTTTTTTTTTTTTTGCGGTACGTGGGCCTCTCACTGTTGTGGTCTCTCCTGTTGTGGAGCACAGGCTCCGGACGCACAGGCTCAGCGGCCATGGCTCACGGGCCCAGCCGCTCCGCGGCATGTGGGATCTTCCCGGACCGGGGCACGAACCCGTGTCCCCTGCATCGGCAGGCGGACTCTCAACCACTGCGCCACCAGGGAAGCCCACAAGGACAGTCTTTGACATAAATCACAGTGAGATCTTTTTTGATGCACCTCCTCGAGTGACGGAAATAAAAACAAAAGTAAACAAATGGGACCTAATGAAACTTAAAAGCTTCTGCACAGCAAAGGAAACCATAAACAAGATGAAAAGACAACCCTCAGAATGGGAGAAAATATTTGCAAATGAATCAACAGACAAAGGATTAATCTCCAAAATATATAAACAGCTCATGCAGCTTGATATTATAAAAGCAAACAACCCAATCCAAAAATGGGCAGAAGACCTAAATAGACATTTCTCCAAAGAAGACATACAGATGGCCAAGAAGCACATGAAAAGCTGCTCAAAATCACTAATTATTAGAGAACTGCAAATCAAAACTGCAGTGAGGTATCTCCTCACACCAGTTAGAATGGGCTTCATCAGAAAATCTACAAACAACAAATGCTGGAGAGGGTGTGGAGAAAAGGGAACCCTCTTGCATTGTTGGTGGGAATATAAACTGATACAGCCACTATGGAGAACAGTATGGAGGTTCCTTAAAAAACTAAAAATAGAATTACTATATGATCCAGCAATCCCACTACTGGGCATATACCCAGAGAAAACCACAATTCAAAAAGACACATGCACCCCAATGTTCATTGCAGCACTATTTACAATAGCAAGGTCATGGAAGCAACCTAAATGCCCAATGACAGATGAATGGATAAAAAAGATGTGGTACATATATACCTTGGCATATTACTCAGCCATAAAAAGGAACGAAATTGGGTCATTTGTTGAGACGTGGATGGATCTAGAGACTGTCATACAGAGTGAAGGAAGTCAGAAAGAGAAAAACAAATATTGTATATTAACGCATATATGTGGAACCTAGAAAAATGGTACTGATGAACCCGTTTGCAGGGCAGAAGTTGAGACTAAACATATGGACACCAAGGGGGGAAAACCGTGGTGGGGTGGGGATGGTGGTGTGCTGAATTGGGCGATTGGGATTGACATGTATACACGGATGTGTATAAAACTGATGACTAATAAGAACCTACAGTATAAACAAACAAACAAACAAAAACAACTAATACTAAACTTTCTTTGGGTTATTTGTATGGAAATATGTTAACATAAATGTTTCAGACATTACATGAAATTTCTAAAAATCTTATATGTTCTGGTATAATGTTATGTTATAATTCTAGTTATTACTTTAAAATGTATATCTCAGAAATAACTAAATTTCCTTGTCAATTGCATTATTATGAACTTTCATCAGATCTTTAACCGTGGTCATTTTTAAGTCTTTTGTCCATTACAGACAGTTCTGGGTGTACTCTGATGCTTTTGCAAAAATATTCCTATAAAAGGGTTTCATCTTCAAGGAATTCATGGAAAAGACTCTGACAAGTACAGGTTTCTGGTAACTGACTATACTGCTGGACTGAATGAATAAGCATTTTCAGAACTCTAATGGAAAACTGATGAATTCATAAAAGTGCTAACAAAAGATGAAGATGACAAAAAAATTAATTACATGGGACTGAGTGAACTGATGAGGACGATTATAATTTTTGTGACTTTCTGTTTGAATAAAAAAAAAGTCCCACAAGGACTCAGAGGCAAAAAATATACAAATCAATTATCACTGCAAATTAAAGGAGCTGTTACAGTGGAAAAAAAAATTGGAAATGTAGTTTTTTAATTTTTGGCTTTTCCTCTTTTTAAATATAAATATGTAAGGCTATAAATTATCCTTGGGAATTCCCTGGCGGTCCAGTTATTAGGACTTGGCTCTTCCACTGCCAAGCGCCCGGGTTTGATCCCTGGTCAGAGAACTAACAGTCCGTAAGCCACAGCGTGGCAAAAACAAAAACAAAAACAAAAACAAAAAACTTATCCTTGAAGAACTATTTTCACTGCATTTCATGTGTTTTCATTATCATTCAATTCTGAGTATTTTTAAGTTTCCATTGAGATTTCTTCTTTGACCTATGAGTTATTTGGAAGTGTGTTAATCATTTCCAAATAGCAGTATTTAGTGTACATTTTTGTTATTATCTTCTAACCTAATTGCATTGTGATCAAAGAATCTTGCCTGTATGATAGTTATTGTTTGAAATTTGCTATGTGCCTAGTATATAATCAATGTTTGTAAATGTCACATGTGTGTTTGTGGTAGTTAGTCTCTAAGGTGGCCCCCAATTATTCTCATCTCAAGGTGTTTATTCTTTGGGGTAGTCCCCTCCCACAATGAATAATAGGGCTGTTATGTACAACCAATATGACGTTGCAGAAATGACAGTATGGGACTTCTGAGGCTACATCGTGAAACACATTGCAGTGTCCATCTTTTGGACTGAGGTTGCTCACACAGGGAAGCCAGCTTCAATGTCATGAAGACACCCAAGCAGCCCTGTGAAAAGCCCTACATGGGAAGGAACTGAGGCTTCCTTCCAACTACTAGCACCAGTTTACTTGTTATGTGGGTGAACCTGTTTGAAAGCAGATCCTCCAGCTCCAGTCAAGAAGACTGTAGCTACTGACAGCATCTCTCTGAATCTCATCAGACATATTGAGGCAAAACCGCCCAGCCAAGCTGCTCCTGAATTCCTGACCCACAGAAACTTAGACATTTAAAAAATGCTTATTTTTGTTTTACACTGTTGAGTTTGTGCAGCAGTGGATAACTAAGACAGTTTTGAAGAAGATTTTGTACTCTCTATCGTAGAAAGGAGAATTATGTACAGTCAAGTTTCTGTTCGTTCAATTTTATTGTTTATATATTCAATATATTTAGTGAATTTTTATCTGCTTGACTTGTCAGCAATTTAAGAAAATGTGTTGAAATCTCCCATTGTAATGGTGGATTTGTGGATTTTATATTGTAGCCCTATCAAATTTTCTTTAAATACCGTAAGGCTACTTTGTTAGGTGCATGCATGGTACAATTAAAGAGGAAAAATAAAACTAAAATAAATAAATAAATAAATAAAGTTGGTTTTGTCTACGTGACTACTGTTCTTGCACCTACGAAATTAACACTAATTCCTTCATATGGGCAAATATACATTTTGTGTTCAAACTTCTCCTATTGTCTCATGTCCTCTGATTTTTATGATTTTTCTTGTTTATTGAGAAGTAACTTACAGATGGTAAAATGCACAAATTCCAAGTGTACACCTTGACAGATTTTTACATGGATGTACATTGGCATAGCTAAAGTATATCCTAAAGTGGTAGCATCAAATTTACACTTCTGCCAGCAATGTGTGAGAGTTCAAGTTGCTTTGCATTCTCGCTAAAACTTAGTATTATCGGTACTTTTAATTTTAGTCCTTATGATTGGGAGGGGCAAAGGGTAGATGTATCTCTGATGCATAACGATGTTGAGAGTAGCTTTCTGTATGTCTATTCTTGTTCATTATTTTAAAATAATGTTCATTATTAAAAAAATTGGCTTGTCAATCTTTTTCATATTGATAATAGGAGTCCTTTATATGTTCTAGATATTAGTCAGAATATACACATATCTTCTCCCAATCTGGCTGGCTCTTTCACTCTACTTTTATCTTGTCTTTTGATTAAAAGATAGTCTTAGCTTTTTTTTTTTTTAAAGTTATTTATTTTTGGCTGTGTTGGGTCTTCGTTTCTATGCGAGGGCTTTCTCTAGCTGAAGCGAGCGGGGGCTACTCTTCATCGCGGTGCGCGGGCTTCTCACTGTCACGGAGCATAGGCTCCAGACGCGCAGGCTCAGTAGTTGTGGCTCACGGGCCTAGTTGCTCCGTGGCATGTGGGATCCTCCCAGACCAGGGCTCGAACCCATGTCCCCTGCATTAGCAGGCAGATTCTCAACCACTGCGCCACCAGGGAAGCCCTATTCTTAGCTTTAATGAAGTCTAATTTATCAATCTATCCTTCCTTTTGGTTAGTGTTTTTTTGTACCCTATTTAAGAAAAATTTGTCTCTCTGTAATGAATAAATCTTCCGTATTTTTCTGTAGAATTAATGTTTGTGTATGATGTGAGGTATTTTGTGTATAATGTGAGGTAGGTAGGGGTCAAGGTTCATTTTTACATATGGATATCTACTTGGCCTAGCATTATCTTTTCACCACTGAGTAGTAGTAATGCCTCCGTCATAAAGCAAGTTAACGCATGTGTAGAACTGTTTCTTGGCTCTCTATTTGACTCATCTGTTTATCTGTAGTGTGACCTATAACATAATGTTTAGTTACTATAGCATTATATTAATTATTGCTCTCTAGTACCCCAAACTGTAGGTAATCACTGATCTGCTTCCTTTCACTATAGTTTGCTTTTTCTAGAATTGTATATAAAGGGAATTATACAGTATGCACCCCTTTGTTTCCTGCCTCTTTCACTCAACAGAATGTTTTTGAGATTCATCACTTTTGTTGCGTGTTTCAGTAGTATGTTCCTTTTAATTGCAGAGTAGTATTTCATTGCATGGATATATGGACATCTGTTTATTCATTCACCTGTTGATGGACATTTGGGTTGTTTCTAGTTTTTTGCTATTATGAATAATGATGTTATAAACATTTATGTACAAAAAAAGAAATAAAGTTGGTTTTGTCTAAAAGCTCACAGAAACACAAATGAGATATCAAAATATTAAGAAGTACAGTTTGCTCTGTGTTCTTCCAAAAACTACCTATAATAAATGGCTTTTGTTAAATGTTCACTCTAAAAAATTATTGAGTGAATGAATGAAAAAGGCAGGGTGGTAAGAGGAGATAGCAACTCTGTCAGTAATTAGGGTCTCAGATTCCTCAGTTCTAAAATAAGCTTTCAACTGTATGGTGCATTCCAACTTAAAATTCTATGATTCAGTAAATATTTATAAACTCAGTTAAGATGGTCACTGCTTGATAAGAGGAAAGAAGTACAATTATGTAACATGGCGATTCATTTACTACCGGATATTAAACCAAACAGTGGGTGGCGCACTTTTCTACAAACACAAGAGTAACTGGCAGGTAGAGAGTCAGAAGAAGACACATTAATTCATTCAATCAGGAATTACTAAATGCGTACAAAAGCCAACCTACTAGGCATGCTGTGGGTTAAAGTAACTTCAAGCTACTAATGTGGAGACAAGTTGCTGACAAACGAATAAAGCTATAACAAGGCCTTGTTAGGCACGATGACATCAAGATTCCTGTAAGATTACAGGGGAGACTCGAGTGTCCAGAGAAGGAGTGGCCTCCCCATGGACCAGAAGGGGTGTCGAGTTTGTCTAATTCCCACTTGTCTATAGCTAGGGTGGGTCCATTTGCTCCACTCTATGGTAAGGATTATGGAAACTTTTAACCAACTATTCACTCAGCAAAATATTTCTTGAACACCTACTAAGTGCCAGGCACTGTACAAGGCACTGGAGATACAAAGGTGAGCAAATGCAGTCCTGTCCCCAAACTGCTCACATGGTGATTGGGGACCATTGTGGTGATGGGGGGCAGTGCAGTGTGGCAGTCTGGGTTGGCAGACACAGTTGCATGGTACCTGGCCACCACCCACTACTGTTGCCTTTCCTAAAGAATGATGGCAAGTTTCCTGTTGTGTTTGTATATGGCCTCAGCATCCTTCTAGACACAGCAACCAGGTAATCACTATGCATCAATCAGACCTGCCACAAAAGACAGAACCTATTTGCTTTCAGGCAACAAGGGCTATAAATAACACTGCACACACTTGCTATGGGAGCACAGAGAAGCAGGTGGTCAGTGCTTTTGGGTGGAATTTGGGTAAGAAGTCACAGAGCAGATGACAAATCAACTGAACTTCAAAGGATAGATTTCTGCAGGTTAGAAACTGCCAGGCCTCCTTTCACTCCATGAACTGTTCCTGGCTTATCTGCAACTTGGAGAGAAGGTAATAGTCCCTGGGAAACGTGACTTCCTTTTTGGTAAGGGTGGATCCTATTCAGGGTCCCTCAGATCAGGGCCCTGATGGGAGTAGCAGACCCCTGGGAGGGATGGAGCCTTGAGGTGTAGTGTGGCTGAACCAGCCTGTTGGAGAAAGTCCAGGTTGCTGGCCCAGCCACTTGGTTTTCTTTGGCAGAAGCATGTCCAGCCTCTTCATGTAGCTGGTGCCAAGCAGGCCAGGCACAGTGAGCTCATGGCGTTTCATGAGTCCTGGAGCTGGAGACTGAGGGTGGAGGGAAGCAAAGGGCTGGAGATAGCTCTACTGGCTCCAGGTTTGCAGCAGTCAAGAGTTGTGGGCCAATGGAGATGGGAAATCTTCTGGGCTTTCAGACGTTGTGTCATATGATTGTTTATTTGGGAAGAAGAAGCCATCCAGGGAGCACTGGTGCCCATCACCAGCTTCTGAGAGAGAAACCCATCTGGAGCATGTATTACCCTCCTCACCCACATGCCCGTGGAGCACATAGACACACAGGCGCACATCCCCTCATCACCTGCCCCACTGCTCCCACCCCGTGCGTACAGGTGAGGTGAGTTCACCACGCTCAGCATGAAATAACAGAGATCCAGAGCCCTGCTGCCTACATTTCTACCCAAATTGTGCCACAGGGACCCAGTTCTCCTGTCTCTCTGGGGCAAGTCATGTCTTGCCAAACCTTGGTTTTCCTGTCTGTAAAATGAAGCAAGGAAAATTCTTCATCCTACCACCTGAGAAAACAGAGAGAGAAGAGCTGTGTAGAACAGAACAGCTCCAATTATACGATGAGCAATCTTTGTCCTCGTGACAACCACCCAGGCTTGAGAGTCATGGAGTCACAGCAGACTCCCTTCTTCCTTCCATATTCAATCACTCATCAAGTCCTGTTGACTCTTCCAGGTATCTAACAATCATCACCTCCTCCCTATCCCCACTGCCTCTGTCCTAATTTAGACCCTAGTTACATGCACCTGAGCCACTGAAATAGCCTTCTCATCATCTCCCTGGCTCTGTGCACCTACCCCCATCTGTCCTCACATTGCCCTAGGGAATGGCTCTGGTTGGATACTTCCTGTCCCCAAGCCTTTCAGACCTCCTCCTTGCCTCTAACTTCAAATTCCTCCCTGATCTTCACTCACCTACTCTTCCAGTGGTATCTTCTATTTTTCCCATATTGATCTGCTATGCCACAGCCATACTAGGCTTCTATTTCTTGAGCTAATTTTGCAAATTCTTAACTTTGTACATTTCCCTTTATTCTGGGATGTGCTTTTTTTTCTTTAAGTACTCATCATATCTATCCATGTGGAAAATATCAAAGTAAGTTCCAGATTAATTAAAGATATATATGTGAAAAAAATGAAATCATAAACACATTGGGAGAAAATATGGGTGAATATATATATACACACTTTGGAGTCAGAAAGATGTTTCTAATATGACACCAGTCATAGAGTGGGTAACGTCTCAATCAAGCTTCAGGAAATAAACAACTAAGTAATGTTTAAAACTTCTATACATCAAAACAAATCTTAACAGAAA
Source organism: Orcinus orca (assembly GCF_937001465.1). NCBI lineage: Eukaryota > Metazoa > Chordata > Mammalia > Artiodactyla > Delphinidae > Orcinus > Orcinus orca. The sequence goes on from NC_064573.1 coordinate 24,988,479, forward strand.
TGCATGGCAAAAGTTTGGAAAGTCATCAACAAATTGTTAAAGGTGGTTATATCTGGGGAGAAGAGTAAAATTCTTGTGTTTTGTGGATGTTATGGTAAATTTAATTTTTTTAACCTAATATACTTACATATTATTAGAAATGTATAGAGATGATATATTCCTTTGTAATCTAGAATATTAAAGATATCAATACAAACAAAATTTAAAAGCTAATGGCAAAGTGGTAAAAATATTTGCAATATATGTGACAGTCAAGGGATTAATAACCTCACTATGTGAAAAGCTCTTACAAAAGTAAGAAAAAAAAAAAGAACAACCCATTAGGAAATGGGCCAAGGGCACAAATAAGCAATTAACAAAAGAAAAATATTTATGGCCAAAAAAACATATGGAGAAATATCAGCTTCATTAATAATTTCAAAATGTACATTAAAACAAGAAGTTTGGCAAAGATAGGTAGATTGATAGATAGATTAAAAGGTAGATAATCTATCCTTGCCAAACTTCCTGTTTTAATCTACATTTTGAAATTATTAATGAGGCTGATATTTTTCCATCTGTTTACTCTATATATAGTGAACTCTTAGACACTCTTAGGTACTGCCAGCAGGAATGCACATTGGTATGTTATTTTGTCAGGCGATTTGACAAGAGCTATCTAATCTTACAAACGTGTATATATTTTGACCCAGAAATTTCATTTCCCACATTTATTCTCAAGAAATATTAGAGCAACCCAAAGAGGACCACACCAACACATTGTCATTAAAATGGCAAAAATTAGAGATAAAGAGAGAATATTAAAAGCAGCAAGGGAAAAGCAACAAGTTACATACAAGGTTATCAGTTGATTTTTCAGCAGAAACTCTGCAGGCCAGAAGAGAGTGGCATAATATATTTAAGGTGATTAAGAGGAAAATTCTACAACCAAGAATACTCTACCCGGCAAAGCTCTCATTCGGGTTTGTTGATGAAGTGAAAAGTTCTACAGACAAGCAAAAGCTAAAGGAGTTCAGCACCACCAAGCTAGCTTTACAAGGAATGTTAAAAGAATTTCCCTGAGCAAAAAAGAAAAGGCCACAACTAGAAACATGAAAACTATGAAAGGAAAAAGCTCATCAATAAAGGCAAATATACAGTAAAGATAGTAAATCAACTATGTACAAAGCTAGTAGCAAGGTTAAAAGACAAAAGTAAAATCATCTATATCCACAATGAGCAGTTGAGGGATACACAAAACAAGTAGATGTAAAATATGATGTCAAAAACAGTAATCATGAAGGGAGTAGAGTAAAAATGCAGTGTTGTTAAAATGCATTTGAAATTAAGAGATCAGCAACTTAAAACAATCACATGTATATATAGATTGCTATATATAAACTTCATGGTAACCACAAACCAAAAATCTATAATAGATACACACACCAAAAAGAAAAAGGAATCCAAACATAACACAAAAGATAGTCATCAAATCAAAAGGGAAGAAAGCAAAAAAGAAGAAAGGAACAAAAAAGACTACAAAAACACCCCAAAATAATTTATAAAATGTCAATAAGCACATACATATCAATAGTTACTTTAAATGTAAATGGATTAAATACCCCAATCAAAAGACATAGAGTGGTTGAATGGATACAAAAGCAAAACCCATATATATGCTGCCTACAAGAGACTCATTTCAGATCTAGAGACACAGACTGAAACTGAGGCAATGGAAAAAGGTATTCCACATAAATCGAAATCAAAAGAAAGCTGGAGTAGCAATACTTATATCAGACAAAATAGAATTTAAAATAAGACTATAAAAAGAGAAAACGAAGGATACTACATAGTGATCAAGGGATCAATTCAAGAAGAAGACATAACAATCATAAATTTATACATGTACCCAACTTTACCTAAATATATAAGGCAAATATTAATGGACATAAAAGGAGAAATCAACAGTAACACAATAATAGTAGGGGACTTTAACACCCCACTTACATCAATGGACAGGTCATCCAGATAGAAAGAACAATAAGGAAACAGTGGCCTTAAATGACACATTATACCAGATGGACTTAATGATACATATAAAATATTTCATCCAAAAGCAGCAGAGTACATATTCTTTTCAAGTGCATATGGAACATTCTCAAGGATAGATCACATGCTAGGCCACAAAACAAGCCTCGATAAATTTATGAAACTTGAAATCATATCATGCATCTTTTCCAACCACAACACTGTGAGACTAGAAATCAAGTATAAGAAAAAACCTGCAAAAAACACAAACACGTGGAGGCTAACAATATGTTACTAAACAACCAATTATTCACTGAAGAAGTCAAAGAAGAAATAAAAAAATACCTGGAGACAAATGAAAATACAACAATCCAAAACCTATGGGACACAGCAAAAGCAGTCCTAAGAGGTAACTTTATAGTGATACAAGCTTACCTCAGGAAACAAGAGAAATCTCAAACAACCTAACTTTACACCTAAAGAAAGTAGAAAAAGCAGAACAAACAAAACCCAAAGTTAGTAGAAGGAGATAAATCACAAAGATCAGAACAGAAATAAATGAAATAGAGACTAAAAAAAATAGAAATGATCAATGAAACTAAGAGCTGGTTCTGAGAAAAGATAAATAAAATGATAAACATTTAGCCAGACTCATCAAGAAAAAAAAGAGAGAGGGCCCAAATTAATAAAGTTAGAAATGAAAAAAAGAGAAATTACAACCGAAATCACAGCACTGCAGAAGATCATATGAGACTGCTACAAAAAACCACATGCCAATAAAATGGACAACCTAGAAGAAATGGACAAATTTCTAGAAATGTACAATCACCCAAGACTGAATCAAAAAGAAACAGAAAATATGAACAGATCAATTACCAGTAATGAAATTGAGTCAGCAATTTAAAAACTCCCAACAAACTGAAGTTCAGGACCTGATGGCTTTGCAGGTGAGTTCAACCAAACATTTAGAGAACAGTTAACACCTATCTTTCTCAAACTATTTCAAAAAAATTGCAGAGGAAGGAACACTTCCAAACTCATTCTATGAGCCCAGCATCATCCTAATACCAAAACCAAACAAAGATATCATGCAAAAACACATGCAAAAAAGAAAACTACAGGCTAATATCACTGATGGACAGAGATGCAAAAATTCTCAAAATAATATATTAGGAAACCAAATCCAACAATACATTAAAAGGATCATACAACATGATCAAATGGGGTTTAACTCAGGGATGCAAGGATGGTCCAATATCTTCCAATCAACAACGTGATACACTAAATTAACAAACTGAAGAATGAAAACCATATGATTATTTCAATAGATGCAGAAAAAGCCTTTGACAAAATTCAACATTCATTTATGATAATACCTCTCCAGAAAGTGGGCATAGAGGGAACGTACCTCAACATAATAAAGGCCATATATGATGAGCCCACAGTTGACATCATAGTCAACAGTGAAAAGCTGAAATTATTTCCTCTAAGATCAAGACAACGATGCCCACTCTCACCACTTTTATTCAACATATTATTGGAAGTCCTAGCCACAGCAATTAGATAAGGAAAAGAAATAAAAGGAATCCAAATTGGAAAGGAAAAATTAAAACTGTCACTGTTTGCAGATGACATGATACCATACATAGAGAATCCTAAAGACTCCACCAAAAAACTACTAGAACTCATCAATGATTTTGGTAAAGTTGCAGGATACAAAATAATAGAAATAAATCTGTTGCATATCTATACACTAACAATGAATTATCAGAAAGAGAAATTAAGGAAACAATCCCACTTATATTCACATCAAAAAGAATAAAATACCTAGGAGTAAACTTACCTGAGGAGATAAAAGATCTATGCTTGGAAAATCATGACACTGATGACAGAAATTTAAGATGACACAAACAGATGGAAAGATATACCAAGTTCATGGATTGGAAGAATTAATATTGTTAAAATCACCATACTACCCAAGGCAATCTAAGATTCAATGAAATCCCTATTAAAATACCAACGGTGTTATTCACAAAATTAGAACAAATAATTTAAAATTTGCATGGGAACACAAAAGACCCCAAATAGCCAAAAGAGTCTTGAGAAAGAAGAACAGAGCTGCAGGAATCATGTGCCCTGGCTTCAGACTATACCACAAAGCTACAGTAATCAAAACAGTATACTACTTGTACATAAACAGACACATAGATTAATGGAACAGGATAGAGAGCCCAGAAATAAACCCATGCACTTATGGTCAATTAATCCACAATAAAGGAGGCAAGAGTATACAATGGAGAAAAGACAGTCTCTTCAATAAGTGGTGCTGGAAAACTGGACATATACATGTAAAAGAATGAAATTAGAACATTATCTAAAACTATATACAAAAATAAACTCAAAATGGATTAAAGACCTAAATGTTAAGTCTGGATACTATAAAACTCACAGAAGAAAACATAGGCAGAACACTGTTTGACAGAAATCACAGCAATATTTTTTTGGATCTGTTTCCTGAAGCAAAGGACGTAAAAGCAAAAATAAACAAATGGCACCTAATTAAACTTAACAGCTTTTGCATAGCAGAGGAAACCATTGACAAAATGAAAAAGACAACCTTCAGAATGGAAGAAAAATTTGCAAATGATATGACCACTAAGGGGTTAATATCCAAAATATATAAACAGCTCATACAACTCAATCTCAAAAAAAAAAACAAACAACCTGAGGGCCTCTCACTGTTGTGGCCTCTCCCGTTGTGGAGCTCCGGACGCGCAGGCTCAGCGGCCATGGCTCACGGGCCTAGCCGCACCGTGGAATGTGGGACCTCCCCGGACCGGGGCACGAACCTGTGTCCCCTGCATCGGCAGGCGGACTCTCCACCACTTCGCCACCAGGGAAGCCCAGACCATTGTTTTCTTGAAATTCTCTTTAGCGTCTTTTCCTTAAAGGCTCTTACCTCTTTCCTCTTCTAGAGGCAGCGTTGCAGGATGGGCCGCTGATGGATTCCCGAACTCACAAACCTGGGTCCCAAAGGTGCCTCTGCCACTTCCCAGCTTCAGGACCTCGGTCATTACCATTGCTATTGATTTCAGACTTCTCATCTATAAATGGTCATAACAAAATGCATTGCACACAGTTGTCCTGAGGAACATATAACAATGCATGCCATGATTCTGATTCTAGAAATAGCTCTGTAAATGTTAATTCTCCCCTTTTCTTTTCTCTTGAATCAGCCTCTCACCACCCTTGGGGCATAGATAATTATTTGAACCCCATTCTCAGGTAATTTCTGAAAAATTTATTCCAATAACTAATATTGACAATTTACAATGCACAGTGCTTGATCCACAGTAGCCCCTTAATGAATGCTGTTCACGAGGTAATACTTGTCCGCACTTTTTCTCATCTGGTCATCCCAGCATCCCTAAGGTGTAGCAAAGTCCCCATTCTTATCTCCTTTTGATAGATTTGGAAATGGAGGCACTGAGGAGTTGAATAACATGCTTTTCTAGGTTACATGGCTGTTAAAGAGGGAAGTCTGGCACGAGCCAATAAATCCTATAATTTACGGCAAAGTTTACAGTTGCACTTCCATATAAACAAGTAAATTGCAAGTGAGTCTTACAAAGTGCACTGGATTTCTCTCTGTATGTGTTACCCTGCTTACTCCACCATTCTAAAATAACTTTGCATTCATTTGGTTTATCAATCTTTAATGAGCCCCTAACAGGTGCCAAGTGTGTGTTAGGCACTGAGGATACCAAGATGGGTAAGGAGCTCAAAATCTTGTTGGAAAAAAGACAACTGAATAAAAATCGTGAACATGGTGTAATAGCTGCTCTCTTTAAGAATATTCCATAATATCACTAATGCAGACCATTCTCATCCTGATTGCTCTTAAATTTATAAAACTTTTGCCTGTGGTGATTAGGTTCCGAAGACCTGTGGCTCACTGTCTAGAACATGGAACCTTCCTCCACAGCTTGTGACATGGAAAGCCATTCAGTGATCCCCAGCTATGGAACACCTGCTCTGAGCCAGCTGTACCCAGAGAAGGGAGGACAACCTTTCCTATGTAGAGGCATTTCTAATTTAGTACCCACATCCCTCTTTTCTTAAACAAAACACCCTTTTCATGGCCATGGCTGCCCTCACTCCCTGCACTGCATTCCTTTCATCTGCAGGTGTCTTGCAGGGCTCACATCCCCCAGGTACTCCCATGCTTCTGGCTTAGAAGCTTGACCACATCAGCTGGGTCAGTAGTCCTCCAAATGGCTGAAGACCCTTTAATGAAAGGAAGTGAGGCAGACAACATAATTTAGCAGGGAGACAGACAACCTAATTTGGGAGGGGCAAAGGCTCCCAGGGCTGCTTAAAGCAAGGATGTTATTTCGCTTTAGCTACTTGGAAGTCTGACATCCTGAATCTGAAAATCTTAGTTTCCACAACAGACTTCCCTAGACTTCTTCAAACTGCTTTTGAAGAGTTTGGATAAGCTGGCTGTTCAAACTGTCAAATAAATGCTGTTTTCTTATTGGGAAAAGCCAGGCCTCTCTGTCCAGTGAAACATGATGTACACAACCGTACGTTTCAGCTCACCCTTTCATGTTTGTGCCTAGATTTCCGCTGTCACATCCTATTCCAGAGCCTTTTCCCTTGTTTTCATTACACCCAAGTGGTGCCGTGCAATGTGCATTTATTACACGAACGAATGAAACGACGAAATTTTCTAGTGAGCAACACTGGTACGAAGCGCCAAGCAAAAGGTCCACAAATTTATTTTCGTGAATCCTGTAAAGGATGTCATCGAGTATCTTCAATAGTCAGAGACACTACGCAGACAGCAGCAGTCCCACTGTCCGTTCATTAGTCGGTGGCCAGAATGGAAACAGGAGGGAGAGATTCGCTTTCTCGCCTGTCCTGGGAGCCTCGCACGGCTCAGGTAAGCGCAGTCCCTGTAAGACTTTGAGGACCGAAAACTTCGCCGCCTTTGAAGAAAGAGTCCCGGAGAGGATCCGCTGACATCAGAGGGTACAGTCGCAGAGGTCGGGCAAGCCACGGCGGGCAAGGGTTTCTATGTCTGCAGGGAATGCGGAAGGCGGGAGTTGTAAAAAGGTTGAGGGCCAGTGTGCCCCGGCCTGCTGGTGGCCGGAACATCTGCCCAGGAGTCGTCTAGCCAGCGACAGTTCACGCCTTCGGTCCTGGACCGAGACCCCCTCCTCTTCCCTCGGATGGGCCCTTTGCACTGTCCATCACCGCTCGGTGCTTGCTGCGCTTCCCACCGAGACTCTCCAGCGGGTACAGTATCCGCGGAGGCGGGGCTTGGAGGGACCGGGTGGAGTCAAGTCCTTCTAGTGCCCGCCCTTTGGCTGCGTAGCTGGGTGATTGGATGCTTCTGAAGGACGCCTTCCAGGCAGTCCAGGCAAGTGACGGGTGGCCCGAGGCCGGTCCCTGGCAAGCGCTGTGCAGCTTGAGGGGTACCCTGGCCGGCGAGCGGTTGGGGGCCCTGCGCCTGAGCGGCCTCCAGGGCGGGGAGGCCCGCAGGGATTTGGGAGCCCTGGAGTGCTGCGCGCCTGCGGTTTCTCGTGTCAGAGAGGTGTCTTTCTGAGCTCTCTGGAATTCCGAGAGCATTTGGGAAACTTCTCGCCCCGACTCCTTGCCCCCTACTTTCGGTTGGAAAAGCAGTTGCTGAGTTGTTTTATTTCCTCCCCCAATCGGACTCTGTAAAAATAGCCGTGCGCCGGGGCGACCGAGCCAAGCTCTGCCGCCCCGGTGTCCTGGGCCGGGTGTGGACCTAAAAATACCCGGCGGTCTGGAGCCTGTGCTCCGGGTGCCGGCGGGTCCGGCCGGGCCGCAGAGGGCGTCTGGAGACCGGAGAAACGGCGGCCGCCTGGCCCCTCGCCTCGGCCGGGGCTGTCCCTTTAAATCCTGGAGGAGGCAAAGAGAAAAAAGAAAGAAAAAAGACGCGGAGCCCCGAGCGGAGGGTGGCTCTGCCCGGCCCCCCACTCCGCCCCCGCGCCGCGGTCTGACTGCAGCCCGCCGCCTCCGCGGGTCCTGGGCGCCCCCAGCAGCGCCGCCTCCAGCCACAGTTACTGTCAAAATAGAAATTAATTGGAGCCGAGGAGGAGGTTGAGACGCAGCAAGTGCATGTGTGGCAGGGCGGGGAGGGGGTGCAGGGGAGGGGCGGGCGCGCGAGAGAGGCGACCTCAGACATCCGGGCCCTTTAGCCCAGTGCGCACCCCGAGCCGCCGGCGCGGGCAGCGCGGGCGCCGGGCGCGGGGCGCAGGGCTGACAGCCGCGGCGCGGGAGGCGGGGCACTAGGAGGGCGGAGGCGCGGAGCGGGGAGGGAGGAGCTGCCGCGCGCCCGCCACTGCCGCTCGGCTCCACACAGCCGGCGCGGCGCAGCCCAGCCACGAGACTCTGACAGCCGAGCGGCCCGCGCAGCTCCGGCGCTCAGGGACGGACGGACCGCGGCGGCGGCGAAGGCGGACGCGAGGACAGCGGCCCGGCACCAAGTGCAGGAGGCGCGCGGGTCCGGCGGCGCGCAGAGGTGAGTGGCTTCGCGTGCCGGGCTGGGGCATCGACTGCGAGGGTCGCGGTCTCTACCGCATCTCGGCTGCTGAGGCGGGTCGGGGGTCGCGGGGCTCCCGGAGGGTGCCTCCACATCGCAGGCGCCGGGGAGCGATCTCCCGGGCTGTTGCTAGGAGGCCGGCGGTCCGCGCACCCTGGGGCGCAGGCTGGGACAGGGGCGCCCCCGGCGCGGCGGGCAGGAGGCGGGGGGCTGTGGTGGCTATTCAGGGGCTCCGTGCGGCAGCCATGCAACGGGAGGAGGCGGGAGGAGGGAGGGAGGAGGGGAGAGCCAGCGAAGAGCGAGCCAGCGAGCGGGCGCCGCGCCTCCTGGCTGGCACCGCGGCCCGGAGCGAAGTGGCGCGCGGGGCTGGAAGGGAACTTCTACGGGCACGTGCGGCCCCGGGCTCGGCGGCGCCTTTGGGCCCGGGCGGGGCGGGTCTGTCGGCAGCCACAGGTGGTTTGTGCCAAAACTTTTACCGCACTTCTGCCGGGAAGGCGCGGGAACATTTTGGAGAGTGGCGGTTTCTTGAGACGTTGGCACCCGCACTGAGGTCTTATCTTGAAGATTAGGAAAGGGACTGGAAAGTCTGGGACCCGGCATCTCGCGATGCGCCTCAAGGGCTTCGTAGCGGTCCCTGCTCGAGGTGGTGTCTTTGCAGGATCCTGAGACCCATGCTGCTGTCCACTTGGGAAGTTGCGGGAAATGGGAGCACTCAACGGTTCCTCTGTGCCTCGGGAAAGTTAAGCGAAGGCCGGCCCGGTACCTGTCGCCCACAAGGGTCAGCACAAAATCTCTTCCTAGCGACGCGCACGGGAACCGGGCGCGCCTTCGCTCATGGTGTGCGCATCTCCTGCTCCTTTGAAAGCGAATCGTCTCCAGCCACTGTGTTGCTTTGTTATTAGGGCTGCTTCTTTGATTTCATTAGGAAGAAGGCCAGGAGGAGCCAAAGAAAAGAGAAGCGGCAACAACTCCCGTTTCCTTTGAATCCAGCCGCGGGGGCTGGTACCCAAGCCGAGGTGTGGAGGGTCCAGGACCGAGGGGAGCCAGGAGTCTGTGGCTTGTGCTGCCTGCCCAGGGAGCCTCGCTGGACCATTCTCCAGGCGAGGGCTGGGGTTTCTGGGGCCTCCGGGACGGAAAGAGCGATGACAGTGGGAAGGGAAGACCCTCACAAGAGGGAGATGTGCCTTGGTCAGCTCTGGGAGGGAGGCTCTGAGAAATCCAGTGGTTTGGCCCCGTTCCTCATTGGCCAGGTTGACAAATCCAGGGCAGCGGAGGTTAGCACCACCCGGGTAGCTCCATCCCGGGCTGAAAGAAATCATTATTCCCAGAGTGGGTCTGATACCCAGGTGTTGCAAGTCGGTACAGAACTGCATGGGAGCTGGAAACACTCAGTCCTTCATTCTGGCTGGTGCTGTTCCCACTCCTTATTCCCCAGCCCCAGCAAGGACCTGAGCCGAAAGCATGTCCTTTGCTTTAAAGGAAGTCACAGAATTTTGGAGCTGAAAGAGACCCTAGAAATATTAAAGAGTGCTCGTTTTACAGAGGAGCAGATTCAGGCCCGAGGAAGGAGAGTGACCTGCCACAGTGGTTAGAGGCGCAGGGAGACTAGAAATGACATCAGCCTCCCAGACCGGGATGGAGAGAGTTCCCTCAACAAGGCCTTGTAGGGCTTGAGATCAGAAATGCCACTCCCACACCCCAAGCCCATCATGGGCTCATTATCTGGTACTTTCTACATCCATGCTTGCCAGCCCATTTCCTGTCCTCTGCCCTTGGCTTAAGAAGATCAGAGCTGTCACTGCAGATTTCCAGTCCGACACTATCCCAACTTTTCCTGCTCCCTCCTCACCCCAAGTTTCTCAAACTCCTTTTGTAACGTAATGTGGTTTGATTAGCCAAGATGAGTTTGCAGCTCGTCTCACTGTGAGGCACCCACTTTCCGTAGGATGCCAGAACTCTGTTTTCCTGGTAATTAGGTTTTACAGATATTTTTGAAAGGGAGCCCAATTCTGGATCAATCACACTTGGGCACAAATGCTGTGCTGTTGTGGATACTAAATGAGAAAGATGAGCAATTATCTGGGGGTGTTGGGATAAATGTTGTTATGGGTATTTGACACAGCTATTAGACATTAATGAGTGGGTTTTCAGTAAATGTTTTTTACGTTGTATTTTATTGAGCACACAAAGTATCTTAATTAAAAAGAACTGCGAGTTGGCCACTTAAATTTTAGCCACTTGTTTCTTACCAGTGTGTATGGGCAGGAAGCGTCTGAGTGATAAACAGAATGATTGTTAAGAGAACTTTTTTCTCCGGAACCTAAATATTCTAGGGCAATGCTTATTCTTCAGTCTAAAATGTCATGTACGGTCCAGCAGAACCGTATTAAATCAAAATAATTCTGGATGTGGTGTGTGTCAATCTGTATTAGTCAGAAACGACTTATAAGAGAGAACATTTTGTAAGTTTTATGCTTTCAAGGGCACGCAGTATCAAGAATTCAAGGCAAATGCAGTGTCACCGAGCATAATTCTTCTCTCATGAACAGATAAGAATCAATGTCCCATAGCTGCGCTTGGGGCTCCTGGAGAAGAAACCAAGATCCAGTATCTTCATGACAATACGATGTTATAGTTTGACTCTGCCTTTTCACTTTCGTTGCATGCTAATCTCATAGGTAACTCATAGTTCATAGTTCAGCTCTTAACAGATAGGGAAACCAAGGCAGAGAGAGGGGAGAATGTTATTGCTGTAACTCCATTCACTGCAGGAACATACTCTGAGCATGCAGCTTGGGGTTTCTGGGCCGACCAGGGTGAAAGAGTCCCCCTAATAATACTGTGACCCCCCCAGCCCTCTCCAGCACTGCAGTTACAAAGGGGTTTAGAGGTGTGGCAGGGTTACAGTTACAGTTCATGGGCGGCCACTCGCTCCCATGGGGGCCTGAAGGGCTGTGTTCTCCACTCCGACTGTGGGTGAGCCATTTCCCTCCCTCTTCCAGAAGGCTGTGGGAACTTGGGCGAGGAGGGACCAGCTGGCTGAGGCTGGGGCGGGGGTGTGGGATCTGTGCCTGTGGAGGGCTGAAGGAGTCCAGGCTATTTATAACCCCTCCTCCCCTCCTGGGAGGAAGAGACTCAAGGGTCTGGAACCAGGCTTGGCGCTGACTTCTCCCCAGGATGGCTGTGCCCACTGGAAGAAAACCTGCCACCCACTGCATGGCGGGGGGCTGGAGTGAACCCTGACCCGTGTGGAGGGGCCCCGCGGGGCTTGTGGCAACTTCAGCTGCTCTGGGGGATCTGGGACTCAAGCATGTCCTAGAGCCAGTGTGGGTGCTTTTTCTCAGGCACTGACCCCCCCATTTGCACAGAATGAGGCGCACCCAGAAACCTCACAGGCTAGAGCGTAAGAACCTGCTCAAGTGGGGGTAATTCGCTTCTCTGCATAATGGCAACTATGATTTTTATGCAGGAGGAGCTTCTGAAAGCCACAAATCAGACGTGGCTCCCTCTGACCACGAGCTGTGGCATCTGTTCGGTGCTGGTTGCGGAGGTCTGAGGCGTGCAGCCAGAGCTCTTTCCCTCTTCCCCACCCCTTCCCCAGACTAGTCCCCGTTGGTCCCCCTCACCTCCCACGCTTCAAGCCAACACCAAAACCCTCCTTTGTCTTCAGATACATCGTACCTGCCATCCCACCGACTACAGCTTCATTCCTGAGACTGGGCGTATTTTCTTCCTGGGTCAGTGGAGGGAGGAATGGGGGTGGGGGTGGGCCGGAAGCAGGCGGGGCACTGAGCTTGTCTCTCTGTTTAACCCCTTGGAGTGAATTAATCCACCCTTCAGAACCGTGTCAGGCGCTCACAGCTGGTGTTACCAGGAGGCCTACCTGGAGAGGTGGGTGCTGGGCAGCTCCTGGCCAACAGTGGTGCCCTGAGAGCCTGGGGCAGCTTTTGGGGGCGGGGCTTGTGTTGCTCATCGTCACACCCTCAGCGCCCACCGCAAGGCCTGGGCACGGAAGATGTCTGCTGAACGCACACCGAGGGCTGGGCATGGGTGGATGGGCGGACGGCAGTCAGGCTTGCTCCTTCGTTGCCATCAGCTGTGTTCCTTGGCGCTGTGAAGGGGGTGTTGGCAGGGCAAGGATCTAGGAGCGGAGTGTGGATGAGAAGAGATGGGGTTCCATGGGCATTTTGAGAGCCCCAAGTCAAGCTGATTGCCTGTCTGGGGTGATGGGAATCCTGTCATCAATTCGACTGATAGCGATGCATTCCTGCTCTGAGGGCTGTCACAGCACAGCCCAGCCTCGCAAAGCCACAGTGGGACTCTCCTCTAGTGAGGCAGGTGGGCCGCTCCTGTGCTACCCTCCTGTGGGATCTCTGGGGTCTGGCCCCTGCCTGCCTCTCTGACCCTCCTCCACTCCCTGTACTCCGGCCACCTGGCTCCTTTTTGGTCCTTGAACACACGGAGCTCACGTGTTTCTCCTTGTCTGTTCTCCTGTCTGCAAGGCCCTTCCTGCAAATCTTCCCACAGCTGGCTTCACCTTGTCATTAGATCTCAACCGAAACAGCCTGGTAATACGTTCGTCATGGCGTCCCAAGCTATCTGGGATAGAAACTTGATTCTCCTCCTGTCTATTGTCTGCCTCCCGCACTAGAATGTAAGCTCCAAGAAGGCAGGGAGCTTGTCTGGTTTGCTCCCCACTGTATCCCTAACCCCAGAACGGTGCCTGGCATGTGGCAGTGGCTGAGGAAATAGTGGGTGAGCTGGGGGTTGTATGAAGATGAATCAGCCAGGGGCCCTGCCCTCGGGATCTCTGTAGCTTAGAGGCGGATATAAAGCTTGTTCATACTCCCTCTGATGTGTGGCAGGAAGGGAAGCTGGCATTTGAGGGCTGTGGTCTAGCAGTGTTGGCCCTGACTCGACAAGGCTGGTTGGCTTAGGCGGAGGGGTCTTCTTTCAGGTGTTTTGTTGTGAGTTGGGGACCTTGGGAAGCTGAGCCACTTCCAGCACTGAAGTTCCTGCAGCTTGCTTGGCTGCCACCTCTCTCCCTCTCTCGTCTGTTTATTTACTTCTTTGCAGAGCAAGAGTTCCAAGCATAATGCCATCCTTGGAGAGTTAGGAATGTTGTGTTTTTCCACCAGCTCCATTCATTTGTAGCCTCCTCAGAACAGCTGTGGACAGCTGGCTGCCAGCGTGGATGTGGGGAGAGCTTCTCTTCAGGGCCAAGGGGTACACTCAGCCCCGCAGGAATGGGGAATTTCATTTGTGTTTCACACCCTGCTGATTTCCAAACCCCACTGAAATGGTGCCTGTGAAAACAGATTCCTGAGGAAATTAAAAAACTATTAGCGTTCAGTTTGCTGCTTATTTTCTGATTATAAAAGCAATAAGGGTCATGATGGAAAATTTGGAAAATATGGGAAGGTGTAAAATTAAAACAGAAAACTGCTTACAACACCCTGATTTTGGAATATTTCCTTCCAGTCTTTTTTCTGTATCCACTAACACACGCATGTGTGTGTGTGCGTGCGTGCGTGTGTGCGTGCGCATGTGCACACGCACAGAGACCTACTCACATATAAATGTATTAAGATTAAATGTTGTTTTCTACAACTTTTAAAACCCATATCATCTTTTAATAGACAGAAGGTTTCTTTTTCTTGGGAGTCTGGGAAATTCCCACTGTGAATCACTGATATTTAGAAGAAAATGTGTTTTCCAAGTCTCCTCACTGGTTGAGAATACTTCAGTTAAGCTTTACCATCCACAGTTTGAGTTAGGAAATCAGCTCTCCCTCCTGCCCACCCCCAACACTGGATGTGGTTAGAAAGGTACTTCTCACTAAGTACCTCCCTCCATGACCTTGTTAAGAGCCACTGGTATATGGTGTTGCAAGCTGTCCCTCCATGAGCGTTCTATCACGTTTACCAATACCATCATGCTCTTTAGAAACGTACTTTAATGGATGTGTTGCATTCCTTCACGTAATGTATCATACTTTATTTACCATTACAAAACACAAAACAAAACCCAGTGCCCATTAGCTACAATCATTCCTTGACCTACAAATAACAGCTGGAGAATCTTGAGAAATATGAACCAGTATCACTGGACTAGCGTGTTGAGGGCATCACCATTTGGGGAAAACCCTGCTTCTTGCAGAAGCCCAGGGGCTTTGTCTCTGTCACTGCTATGCCCATGGCGTGCAGTGGATGCTGGGGGTATATTTTGCTGAATGAGTGAAATACAGAATACTTCCTGTGGGAGGTGAGACCCTGATTAAGCCCTCTGGTGTCAAGGCTTCTTTTGAGTGTGAGTTTGCTGGAGGAGGAGTGCAGGGCCCTGGGGAGTGGTGGGGAAGAGCGTCACCTCCTGGGAAGCAGAGTAGGAAAGGGCAGCATGGGAAGCGGCTTTCTGACTTAATAGTTTTGATTGGTTTTTGGAGGAGGTGAAGTTTAGGTGGAGTCTTGATGTAAGGAGCTAGTGGCCCTTAATTCCATGGGACAGGGACTAGAGGGCACCCAGGGAGGAGCAACCTCAAGGTCAAGAGAACCTCAAGGTCAAGAGCACGGGGACAGGTTTGCCAGCCTAGGATATGGGGTGTAGCCCAACCAGGGAGTGGCTAGAGACAGAGATCCTTCGAACCAGAAGCTCCTCAGGAGCACAGAACCTACTCCCAGGGGAGGATGGGTCCCCAGGGACCACGGGGTCTCCAACCCTGCCTCAGGTATTGTCCCCATCCTGCAGATGAGGAAACTGAGACACGTGCAGGGATGGTGAAGAGCATGGGTCTGGAGCTGATCAGACCTGAACCCTATGTCTTGGCCACTTTCTGGTGGTCACCTTGGGCACATTACTTAACCTCCCTAAGCTTTAGTTTCCTTGTTTAGAAAACAGTGATAACCAACTTCATAGGGTGGTTGAGAAAATGGGATGAGATAATACACACAAAGTACTCTGCACAGCTCCTGACAAAAATGAGGGGTCCCCACATGGAAGCCACAATTATTCACGTGTTTTGTCATTTCTATTTCTAACCTGAAGGGTGAGGAGAGAGAAGACCAAGGATTCGTGTTGAAGAACGTTCAAGACTTTGTTTTCTTCCCCCTCCTCCTCCCCAAGCTACCACTATACTTCAAGGGATAAAAATCCTATAAGACAGATGACTGCTGGGAAGCCAGTGCTCACATGTAGGTAGAAGTAATGTCACTTGAGGGGTGACAGGACCCCTCTGCTTCCCTACCTCCTACAGAAGGGGAGACACACTCCTTACAGCCATCCTGAGGCTTCAGTGGCCCCGTCTCAATATTGTCGTCAGGGGCACACTGCTCAGGAATGCCTGGCGTGGTTGGTCTTTAGAATAGAGAATGGCCACACAGAGTCTGGGACACGGGACAGGTCGGTTTTGCCGACTGGGAGCTGAATGGATAAACGGCTTATGACCTGGAGCAGCACAGCCTAGTGAAGATATAATGTGAGCCACGCAGGTAATTTAAAATTTTCTAGTAGTCACATTTAAAAAAAGTAAAAAGAGATGGGTAAAATGAATTTTAGTAAGGTTTTTTGTTTAACCCAATATATCCAAAGTATTATCGTTTCAACACGTGACACCAGCCGCATTTCAAGAGCTCTGTAGTCTGGAGACAGGGCAGGGAGCCTGGGCACAGGTCAGGAGGGTCAGTCTTGGGGGAGGCTGGTACTACTTGGGGGACTCTGCATGGCCAGGGGAGGAAACGTGTCAAAAGCAAGCAATTTAGGGAAGAAGTGAAGGGTTGTGAGACCTGACTTTTATCCTGGCATGTGGAGGGCGAATTGTGTATTCCTGGGCACCATTCCACTATGGGCCTCAGTTTCCTCAACCACAAAAATGAGATTGTATTATCTCAGAGCCATTCTGGCTCTGGTGTTCTCTAATTCCTGCGAGAAAAGCATGGAAACTTAGCCACTTCCTAAGTTTGAAGTGGGTGGAGATGGGGCTTGGAGAGAGAGTCTGGGCAACAGAGAAACCTGCTGGGCACCACGTTTTAAAGCATCTCATTGGAAAGTTCTGCCTGGACAGTTTAGAGAGACATACACGCCTCCCTAAGCCTCTCCAAGAATGGACAATATCCAGTCACTGCCATTAAGTTACATTTATTTAAAAGTATGTTTTGGGGATGCAGCGGGGCCTCCGTTAACTTTTATTGTTAAAAAGTGACATGTTTTCATTGTCTTTAAATCCTGAAGCTGCCTGTTGTTCCTGGTCATCCCAGATGGCTGTGAATGGCAGCCATAAAAGAGGGGAGGGGCCCTGCAGGAAATATTAGAACAAAAAAGGAAATATTTCAGCTCTGTCATAAATGGGCACTTGGCCTGTCCAGAGAGGATGTGGGAAGAGAGAGGAAAAAAGCAGCAGGTGTGTTTGGAGGGAAGGGTGTGTCTGCAAATGTATTTTAAGCTCCTGAAGTCAGAGGCGCTGGTTTCATTGCACTCTGGTGAGGAGGATTTGAGGTTTTTATCTCCCTGCCACAGACTTCTATGGGGGGAAGGAAACTCTCTCTCCTTTCTAAGGAGTGTTTCTTCTTTTTAAATTAGGTTGTCACTAAGTAACTAGCTGTGTCTACCTGGGGATCCCCTGTTCCCACACAGGAAAGGGCCTATGTGCTCTAAGAGCTGGTCCAAACACGCCATTCACGGAGGAGGAAACTGAGGGTCAGAGAGGCCCCGCCACTCTCTGAGGTCCCCCCGGGAGGCAGGGAGGAGCCCAGGCCAGTGCCAGTGGCTGCCACGTGTCCTTTCAGCCACACAAGGGTGCCTCCTGGGTTTTTGCTTTCTGCGCAGTTAACAGATGACTCAACCAGGCTGCCCTGAATCATTTTTAAATGAGGATTTCTCTTTTATGTTTTCCTAAACTAGATTTTTTATTACTTTTCCACGCATTGTTTGCTTTGAATTTCTAATTTAATTTTTTCGAATAGGTCAATACTTACATGGTTTAAAATTCAAAAGGTACAAAAGGGTATTAAGTAAACTGGCTTTCTCTCACCTCGTCTCTTAGTTCCCTTATCCCTAGGCAACCACTGCTACTGGTCTCTTCAGTTTAAAGATACTGAATGCACAAACTGGAAAATATGTATATGTGTGTGTATGTATACATACATGTGCATGGGTATTTAAAGATTTTTTTACCCAAATGGAAGCATACCATACACATTACATTTCACTTTACATTTTCCACTGAACAGTAAGTCTTGACTATAAAGAACTTCTTTGTTCTGTTTTGCTTGTTTGTTTTGACTGCGTAAATTCCATTGTATGGCTGTACCTTGGCTTATTTAACCAGTCCCTTATAGATGGATATTTTGCTTGTTCCCAGTCTTTTGCTTATCCAATACTCTTGGTTTTTACCCAATGATTTTTTTAAAGTGAACGCTATTTATTTATTTTGGCTGTGTTGGGTCTTCGTTTCTGTGCGAGGGCTTTCTCTAGTTGCGGCGAGCGGGGGCCACTCTTCATCGCGGTGCGCGGGCCTCTCACTGTCGCGGCCTCTCTTGTTGCGGAGCACAAGCTCCAGACGCGCAGGCTCAGTAGTTGTGGCTCACGGGCCTAGTTGCTCTGCGGCATGTGGGATCCTCCCAGACCAGGGCTCGAACCCGTGTCCCCTGCATTAGCAGGCAGATTCTCAACCACTACGCCACCAGGGAAGCCATACCCAATGATTTTTTTTTTTTTTTTTTTTTAATGAAAGCAAACCTTGAGTTTTCTGAATACAAACTGATAGCCTTCTAAGCTTGCTGATTTATTGTTCACAAGGTGCTTCAAAGCATAAAATTGCTTAATTGTTTAAAGATTAAGAGCAGAATAAACAATTTTTTGCATTGAACTTCCTGGAAAACAAATGCTATGGTCGACATTATTAAACCAATGTTTCTTGAGTTCCTACTGTGTGCTGTGCCAGGCAATGGGTGCAGGTGGGGAAGCAAAGAAGGAGGCTTGTAGGACAGCACTCCTGTTCTCGGCCTGGAGTCGGGGGCGGGGGTGATTTTGATGGAGGAAGAGAACAGTTAAAGCAGCACTGGGGGCGGCCTAGGTGAAGGGAAATAAAAGCCACAGAGGGGATGCTAGGGCCTTTGACTGGGGGTGGGGTGCAGGGTGTCAGGGAGGGGCTCTGGGCTGACTGGCTGGATGTGAGCAGTGAGGTTTCCTGCCCGCAGCTCACGGCACCATGTCCTTGGTCCCCCTCATCTGCCTCTCTTGGTCACTGTCCATCTGCAGAGTCCTCCATAGGGCTGGGTCTGGGGCCCCGGCTCAGCCAGGTAGACTCTGTGCCCTTGCTGTGCTCCTTCTGAGCTTGAGGGGCTTTGAAACCGCTCTTTATCCCAGGAAGACAGAGCTGTCTTCAGTCTGGAGAGCAAGACTGTCCCTCAGGCCAATACCTTCTCAGCAAATGGGCAGTGATGGCAGCGCAGCCCCATGGACAGACAGGATTGGGGTCAGTGGAGAGAAATCAATCCTACTATGTTGAAGGAGGCACCCTCAACCCGCTTGAACTGGAGTCGCCTGGGCCGTCCCTGTGTGTGTGCAGCTCTATGTTCCCCTCCCGGATTGAGGGGCATCTCCTTTCAGGACCACTGGCCCCAGTCCTTTCAGCCTGCCCTCTTGGAGGCCCAGAAAGCTTTCCAGAAGCAGCCCACAGCCTGAGTGTAGGCCTCTATCGGTGGGGTCGAAGGCAACCAACTGGAGTAGCTGAGGAGTTCCAGACTGGCCCTAGAAACTGCCCATCACAAAGAATTTTTGCTTGTGTGTGGGGTGGGGGAGGGAAGCTGGGATCCCACCGAGAACACAAGGTGCATTGGAGCTCCCCCTGTGTCTCCAGCCTGGGCTAAGTTCTGCAGAGCATCAGAAGAAGCCCAAGACATGGTCTTGGCCTCAAGATCCGAAAACCTGGCTGGGAAAATGGTGATGTATATAAGATATACATATACATAAGGATAAGATATACTTATACATATAAGATATACAAGCCTAATGCTGAAGAGCTAAATGATGTAGTATATCTTGTAAGAGCTGTAAGACTTTAAGGAAAAGAGAGGTTGTATGCCTGGGGTCGACAGGGTGTGAGACTTCAGACGGACCTCAGAAAGGGAGCGTGGTAGGAGGACGGGCACTGACATCAATTTAGCGACTGCTACATGTCAGGCACTGCCCGGGTGTGATATGCCCATTCAATCCCACAGCAGCTTTTAGTTAGACGTTATTATTCCCATTTAACAGAGCTCAGATTTCAGAGCCCCACTGCACCTAGATTGACACTGAGGTTCCTAGAGATTATTCAGGGAGAGAGGAACAGCTTGTGCAAAGGAATGGCGGGATGAGTGTGCCCTGTGTCACGCTCCACCAAGAAGTCACCTCTTAGCAGAAAAGCGTGTGTAGGAAGTAGGAGGAAGTACATTTGATTAAGCGGGTCAGGCTTGGAGGATTAATTGCAGTAAATCTTTTATTTATTTTTGAATTTTACTTTTTTTTTTATACAGCAGGTTCTTATTAGTTATCCATTTTATACATATTAGTGTATATATGTCAATCCCAATCTCCCAATTCATCACATTCCACCCCCCCCCACGCCCCGTCACTTTCCCCCCTTGATGTCCATACGTTTGTTCTCTACATGTGTGTCTCTGTTTCTGCCCTGCAAACCAGTTCATCTACACCATTTTTCTAGGTTCCACATATGTGTTTTAATATATTTGTTTTTCTCTTTCTGACTTACTTCACTCTGTATGACAGTCACTAGATCCATCCACATCTCTACAAATGACCCAATTTCATTCCTTTTTATGGCTGAGTAATATTCCATTGTATATACGTACCACATCTTCTTTATCCATTCGTCTGTCAGTGGGCATTTAGGTTGCTTCCATGACCTGGCTATTGTAAATACTGCTGTAATGAACATTGGGGTGCATGTGTCTTTTTGAATTGTGGTTTTCTCTGGGTATATGCCCAGTAGTGGGATTGCTGGGTCATACATGGTAATTCTGTTTATAGCTTTTTAAAGAACCTCCATACTGTTCTCCATAGCGGCTGTATCAATTTACATTCCCACCAACAGTGCAAAAGGATTCCCTTTTCTTCAAACCCTCTCTAGCATTTGTTTTTTGTAGATTTTCTGATGAAGCCCATTCTAACTGGTGTGAGGTGATACCTCATTGTAGTTTTGATTTGCATTTCTCTAATAATTAGTGATGTTGAGCATCCTTTCATGTGTTTGTTGGCAGTCTCTATATCTTCTTTGGAGAAATATCTATTTAGGTCTTCTGCCCATTTTTGGATTGGGTTGTTTGTTTTTTTTTGATATTGAGCTGCATGAGCTGCTTGTAAATTTTGAAGATTAGTTCTTTGTCAGTTGCTTCATTTGCAAATATTTTCGCCCATTCTTAGGGTTGTCTTTTCATCTTGTTTGTAGTTTCTTTGCTTTGCAAAAGGTAGGTCCTATTTGTTTGTTTTTGTTTTTATTTCCATTACTCTAGGAGGTGGATCAAAAAAGATCTTGCTGTGATTTATGTCAAAGAGTGTCCTTCCTATGTTTTCCTCTAAGAGTTTTATATTGTCCAGTCTTACATTTAGGTCTCTAATCCATTTTGAGTTTATTTTTGTGTATGGTGTTAGGGAGTGTTCTAATTTCATTCTTTTCCATGTAGCTGTCCAGTTTTCCCAGCACCACTCATCGAAGAGACTGTCTTTTCTCCATTCTATATCCTTGCCTCCTTTGTCATAGATTAGTTGACCATAGGTGTGTGGGTTTATCTCTGGGCTTTCTATCCTGTTCCATTGATCTATATTTCTGTTTTTGTGCCAGTACCATATTGTCTTGATTACTGTAGCCTTGTAATATAGTCTGAAGTCAGGGAGTCTGAGTCCTCCAGCTCCATTTTTTTTTCCCTCCAGACTACTTTGGCTATTTGGGGTCTTTTGTGTCTCCATACAAATTTTAAGATTTTTTGCTCTGGTTCTGTAAAAAATGCCATTGGTAGTTTGATAGGGATTGCACTGAACCTGTAGATTGCTTTGGGTAGTGTAGTCATTCTCACAATGTTGATTCTTCCAATCCAAGAACATGGTATATCTCTCCATCTGTTTCTATCATCATTCATCAGTGTCTTATAATTTTCTGCATACAGGTCTTTTGTCTCCCTAGGTAGGTTTATTCCTAGTTATTTTATTCTTTTTGTTGCAATGGTAAATGGGAGTGTTTCCTTAATTCCTCTTTCACATTTTTCATCATTAGTGTATAGGAATGCAAGAGATTTCTGTGCATTAATTTTGTATCCTGCAACTTTACCAAATTCATTGATTAGCTCTAGTAGTTTTCTGGTGGTATCTTTAGGATTCTCTATGTGTAGTATCATGTCATCTGAAAACAGTGACAGTTTTACTTCTTCTTTTCCAATTTATACTCTTTTTATTTCTTTTTCTTCTCTGATTGCCAAGGCTAGGACTTCCAAAGCTATGTTGAATAATAGCGATGAGAGTGGACATCCTTGTCTTGTTCCTGATGTTAGAGGAAATGCTTTCAGTTTTTCACCATTGAGAATGATGTTTGCTGTGGGCTTGTTGTATATGGCCTTTATTATGTTGAGGTAGGTTCCCTCTGTGCCCACTTTCTGGAAAGTTTTTACATAAATGGGTGTTGAATTTTGTCAAAAGCTTTTCTGCATCTATTGAGATGATCATATGGTTTTTCTTCTTCAATTTGTTAATATGGTGTATCACGTTGATTGATTTGCATATATTGAAGAATCCTTGCATCCCTGGGATAAACCCCACTTGATCATGGTGTATTATCCTTTTAATGTGTTGTTGGATTCTGTTTGCTAGTATTTTGTTGAGGATTTTTGCATCTATATTCATCAGTGATATTGGTTTGTAGTTTTCATTTTTTGTAGTATCTTTGTCTGGTTTTGGTATCAGGGTGATGGTGGACTCATAGAATGAGTTTGGTAGTGTTCCTTCCTCAAATTGCTGTAAGTGTTAACTCCCAGGCTGTTTACACCTCTGTCCAGTTCACTTCTGATTTTTACCTGGTTTAGCTCAATTCTTGTATGCTTCAGGGAATGCCATAATGTCGATTTTCACATTACACTGTAAGAATTTAGGAAGATATAATCCACTTGATACCAAGTATTAAAACCATGCATTTCAGTCCAAAACCAAACTGGGGTAATTTTTATCCATTGACCAGTATCTCTTATGACATTTTGGAAAATTGTTTTTGGAGCTACTTAAGGTGCTGTTGTAAAAATGCAACTACCAGCACAAAGGAATATCAGGTCATTGGACTCAGGTGTTAAGACATCCCAGAGGTGTGTGTTTATCAGTGTTTTCTAATCCTGTAGATGGATGGTTCTATATTTCAACATCTATGAGAGCCACGTGACTTGTTAATGACCTTGTGGCTCACAGTCAAGGTTGAGAATTCCTCATTCATTACACTCTCTCTGTGTGCTGTGGGCCAAGTAGTATGTGTTGTTAAGGTTGGTGAATGGACAGGAGCAGAGGAAAGTATGGGAAGGCTAGTAAATCTGGGTAATGGTTAGGTTGTGAGATGTGCTGGAGAGATTCAATGATCCCATTCCAAATCCCAAGTTTGCATAAGTGTCCTCCAGTAGGCTTCTATCCATCTTTGTAATCTCAGGGTTCCTCCTACCTGGTACTAACTTACAAATAAATATAAACCACTTGAATGAAAAAAGCCTGCCTGCTGTTTATCTGACTGCCTTTTTTTTTTTTTTTTACATCTTTATTGGAGTATAATTGCTTTACAATGGTGTGTTAGTTTCTGCTTTATAACAAAGTGAATCAGTTATACATATACATATGTTCCCATATCTCTTCCCTCTTGCATCTCCCTCCCTCCCACCCTCCCTATCCCACCCCTCTAGGTGGTCACAAAACACCGAGCTGATCTCCCTGTGCTATGCGGCTGCTTCCCACTAGCTATCTATTTTACGTTTGGTAGTGTATATATGTCCATGCCACTCTCTCACTTTGTCACAGCTTACCCTTCCCCCTCCCCATATCCTCAAGTCCCTTTTCTAGTAGGTCTGTGTCTTTATTCTTGTCTTAGCCCTAGGTTCTTCATGACATTTTTTTTTCTCAGATTCCATATATATGTGTTAGCATACGGTATTTGTCTTTCTCTTTCTGACTTACTTCACTCTGTATGACAGACTCTAGATCCATCCACCTCACTACAAATAACTCAATTTCGTTTCTTTTTATAGCTGAGTAATATTCCATTGTATATATGTGCCACATCTTCTTTATCCATTCATCCTATGATGGACACTTAGATTGTTTCCATCTCCTGGCTATTGTAAATAGAGCTGCAATGAACATTTTGGTACATGACTCTTTTTGAATTATGGTTTTCTCAGGGTATATGCCCAGTAGTGGGATTGCTGGGTCATATGGTAGTTCTATTTTCAGTTTTTTAAGGAACCTCCATACTGTTCTCCATAGTGGCTGTACCAATTCACATTCCCACCAGCAGTGCAAGAGGGTTCCCTTTTCTCCACACCCTCTCCAGCATTTATTGTTTCTAGATTTTTTGATGATGGCCATTCTGACTGGTGTGAGATGATATCGTACTGTAGTTTTGATTTGCATTTCTCTAATGATTAATGATGTTGAGCATTCTTTCATGTGTTTGTTGGCAATCTGTATATCTTCTTTGGAGAAATGTCTGTTTAGGTCTTCTGCCCATTTTGGGATTGGGTTGTTTGTTTTTTTTTGTTATTCAGCTGCATGAGCTGCTTGTAAATTTTGGAGATTAAACCTTTGTCAGTTGCTTCATTTGCAAATATTTTCTCCCATTCTGAGGGCTGTCTTTTCATCTTGTTTATGGTTTCCTTTGCTGTGCAGAAGCTTTTAAGTTTCATTAGGTCCCATTTGTTTATTTTTGTTTTTATTTCCATTTGTCTAGGAGGTGGGTCAAAAAAGATCTTGCTGTGATTTATGTCATAGAGTGTTCTGCCTATGTTTTCCTCTAAGAGTTTGATAGTTTCTGGCCTTACATTTAGGTCTTTAATCCATTTTGAGCTTATTTTTGTGTATGGTGTTAGGAAGTGTTGTAATCTCATACTTTTACATGTACCTGTCCAGTTTTCCCAGCACCACTTATTGAAGAGGCTGTCCTTTCTCCACTGTACATTCCTGCCTCCTTTATCAAAGATATGGTGACCATATGTGCATGGGTTTATCTCTGAGCTTTCTCTCCTGTTCCATTGATCTATATTTCTGTTTTTGTGCCAGTACCATACTGTCTTGATTACTGTAGCTTTGTAGTATAGTCTGAAGTCAGGGAGCCTGTTTCCTCTGCCTCCGTTTTTCATTCTCAAGATTGCTTTGGCTGTTCGGGGTCTTCTGTGTTTCCATACAAATTGCGAAATTTTTTGTTCTAGTTCTGTGAAAAATTCCAGTGGTAGTTTGATAGGGATTGCATTGAATCTGTAGATTGCTTTGGGTAGTAGAGTCATTTTCACAATGTTGATTCTTCCAATCCAAGAACATGGTATATCTCTCCATCTATTTGTATCATTTTTAATTTCTTTCATCAGTGTCTTATAATTTTCTGCATACAGGTCTTTTGTCTCCTTAGGTAGGTTTATTCCTAGATATTTTATTCTTTGTGTTGCAATGGTAAATGGGAGTGTTTTCTTGATTTCACTTTCGGATTTTTCATCTTTAGTTTATAGGAATGCCAGAGATTTCTGTGCATTAATTTTGTATCCTGCTACTTACCAAATTCATTGATTAGCTCTAGTTGTTTTCTGGTAGCATCTTTAGGATTCTCTATGTATAGTATCATGTCATCTACAAACAGTGACAGCTTTACTTCTTCTTTTCCGATTTGGATTTCTTTTATTTCCTTTTCTTCTCTGATTGCTGCAGATAAAACTTCCAAAACTATGTTGAATAAGAGTAGTGAGAGTGAGCAACCTTGTCTTGTTCATGATCTTAGTGGAAATGCTTTCAGTTTTTCACATTGAGAACGATGTTGGCTGTGGGTTTGTCATATATGGCCTTTATTATGTTGAGGAAAGTTCCCTCTATGCCTACTTTCTGGAGGGTTTTTATCATAAATGGATGTTGAATTTTGTCAAAAACTTTCTCTGCATCTATTGAAATGACCATATGGTTTTTCTCCTTCAATTTGTTAATATGGTGTATCACATTGATTGTCTTGTGTATATTGAAGAATCCGTGCATTCCTGGAATAAACCCCACTTGATCATGGTGTATGATCCTCTTAATGTGCTGTTGGATTCTGTTTGCTAGTATTTTGTTGAGGATTTTTGCATCTATGTTCATCAGTGATATTAGCCTGTAGTTTTCTTTCTTTGTGACATCTTTGTCTGGTTTTGGTATCAGGGTGATGGTGGCCTCGTAGAATGAGCCTGGGCGTGTTCCTCCCTCTGCTATATTTTAGAAGAGTTTGAGAAGGATAGGTATTAGCCCTCCTCTAAATGTTTGATAGAATTCGCCTGTGAAGCCATCTGGTCCTGGGCTTTTGTTTGTTGGAAGATTTTTAATCACAGTTTCAATTTCAGTGCTTGTGATTGGTCTGTTCATATTTTCTATTTCTTCCTGATTCAGTCTTGGCAGGTTGTGTATTTCTAAGAATTTGTTCATTTCTTCCAGGTTGTCCATTTTATTGGCATAGAGTTGCTTGTAGTAATCTCTCATGACTTTTGTATTTCTGCAGTGTCAGTTGTTACTTCTCCTTTTTCATTTCTAATTCTATTGATTTGAATCTTCTCCCTTTTTTTCTTGATGAGTCTGGCTAATGGTGTATCAGTTTTGTTTATCTTCTCAAAGAACCAGCTTTTAGTTTTATTGATCTTTGCTATCGTTTCCTTCATTTCTTTTTCATTTATTTCTAATCTGATCTTTATGATTTCTTTTCCTCTGCTAACTTTGGGGTTTTTTTGTTCTTCTTTCTCTAATTGCTTTAGGTACAAGGTTAGGTTGTTTATTCGGGATGTTTCCTGTTTCTTAAGGTAGGATTGTGTTGCTATAAACTCCCCTCTTAGAACTGCTTTTGCTGCATCCCATAGGTTTTGGGTCGTCGTGTCTCCATTGTTATTTATTTCTAGGTATTTTTTGATTTCCTCTTTGATTTCTTCAGTGATCACTTCGTTATTAAGTAGTGTATTGTTTAGCCTCCATGTGTTTGTATTTTTTACAGATCTTTTCTTGTAATTGACATCTAGTCTCATAGCGTTGTGGTCGGAAAAGATACTTGATACAATTTCAATTTTCTTAAATTTACCAAGGCTTGATTTATGACCCAAGATATGATCTATCCTGGAGAATGTTTCATGAGCACTTGAGAAAAATGTGTATTCTGTTGTTTTTGGATGGAATGTCCTGTAAATATCAATTAAGTCCATCTTGTTTAATGTATCATTTAAAGCTTGTGTTTCCTTATTTATTTTCATTTTGGATGATCTGTCCATTGGTGAAAGTGGGGTGTTAAAGTCCCCTACTATGAATGTGTTACTGTCGATTTCCCCTTTTATGGCTGTTAGTATTTGCCTTATGTATTGAGGTGCTCCTATGTTGGGTGCATAAATATTTACAATTGTTATATCTTCTTGGATCGATCCCTTGATCGTTATGTAGTGTCCTTCTTTGTCTCTTCTAATAGTCTTTATTTTAAAGTCTATTTTATCTGATATGAGAATTGCTACTGCAGCTTTCTTTTGGTTTCCATTTGCATGGAATATCTTTTTCCATCCCATCACTTTCAGTCTGTATGTGTCTCTAGGTCTCAAGTGGGTCTCTTGTAGACAGCATATATATGGGTCTTGCTTTTGTATCCATTCAGCCAATCTGTGTCTTTTGGTGGGAGCATTTAATCCATTTACATTTAAGGTAATTATCGATATGTATGTTCCTATTCTCATTTTCTTAATTGTTTTGGGTTTGTTATTGTAGGTCTTTTCCTTCTCTTGTGTTCTTGCCTAGAGAAGTTCCTTTAGCATTTGTTGTAAAGCTGGTTTGGTGGTGCTGAACTCTCTCAGCTTTTGCTTGTCTGTAAAGGTTTTAATTTCTCCATCAAATCTGAATGAGATCCTTGCTGGGTAGAGTAATCTTGGTTGTAGGTGTTTCTCCTTCATCACTTTAAATATGTCCTGCCAGTTCCTTCTGGCTTGCAGAGTTTCTGCTGAAAGATCAGCTGTTAACCTTATGGGGATTCCCTTGTGTGTTATTTGTCGTTTTTCCCTTGCTGCTTTTAATATGTTTTCTTTGTATTTAACTTTTGACGGTTTGATTAATATGTGTCTTGACGTGTTTCTCCTTGGATTTATCCTGTATGGGACTCTGTGCTTCCTGGACTTGATTAACTATTTCCTTTCCCATATTAGGGAAGTTTTCAAGTATAATCTCTTCAAATATTTTCTCAGTCCCTTTCTTTTTTTCTTCTTCTTCTGGAACCCTTATAATTTGAATGTTGGTGTGTTTAATGTTGTCCCAGAGGTCTCTGAGACTTTCCTCAGTTCTTTTCATTCCTTTTTCTTTATTCTGCTCTGCAGTAGTTATTTCCACTATTTTATCTTCCAGGTCACTTATCCGTTCTTCTGCCTCAGTTATTCTGCTATTGGTCCCGTCTAGAGTATTTTTCATTTCATTTATTGTGTTGTTCATCATTGCTTGTTTCATCTTTAGTTCTTCTAGGTCCTGTTAAATGTTTCTTGCATTGTCTCTATTCTATTTCCAAGATTTTGGATCATCTTAACTATCATTATTCTGAATTCTTTTTCAGGTAGACTGCCTATTTCCTCTTCATTTGTTAGGTCTGTTGGGTTTTTATCTTGCTCCTTCATCTGCTGTGTGTTTCTCTGTCTTCTCATTTTGCTTATCTTACTGTGTTTGGGGTCTCCTTTTTGCAGGCTGCAGGTTCGTAGTTCCTGTTGTTTTTGGTGTCTGTCCCCAGTGGCTAAAGTTGATTCAGTGGGTGTGTAGGCTTCCTGGTGGAGGGGACTGGTGCCTGTGTTCTGGTGGATGAGGCTGGATCTTGTCTTTCTGGTGGGCAGGTCCACGTCTGGTGGTGTGTTTTGGGGTGTCTGTGGACTTATTATGATTTTAGGCAGCCTCTCTGCTAATGGGTGGGGTTGTGTTCCTGTCTTGCTAGTTGTTTGGCATAGGGTGTCCAGCACTGTAGCTTGCTGGTCGTTGAGTGAAGCTGGGTCTCGGTGTTGAGATGGCGATCTCTGGGAGATATTCACCATTTGATATTGTGTGGAGCTGGGAGGTCTCTTGTGGACCAGTGTCTTGAAGTTGGCTCTTCCACCTCAGAGGCACAGCACTGAGTCCTGGCTGCAGCACCAAGAGCCTTTCATCCACACAGGTCAGAATAAAAGGGAGAAAAAGTAGAAAGAAAGAAAGAGGATAGAAGAAAATAAAATAAGATAAAATAAAAAGTTATTAAAATAAAATATAATTACTAAGAAAAAAATTTTTTAAAGTAAAACGCAACAACAAAAGAAACGGATGGATAGAACCCTTGGACAAATGGTGGAAGCAAAGCTCTACAGACAAAATCTCACACAGAAGCATACACATACACACTCACAAAAAGAGGAAAAGGGGAAAAAATAATAAATCTTGCTCTCAAAGTCCACCTCCTCAATTTGGGATGATTCGTTGTCTATTCAGGTATTCCACAGATGCAGGGTACATCAAGTTGATTGTGGAGATTTAATCCGCTGCTTCTGAGGCTGCTGGGAGAGATTTCCCTTTCTCTTCTTTGTTCTCACAGCTCCCGGGGCTCAGTTTTGGATTTGGCCCCGCCTCTGCGTGTAGGTCGCCGGAGGGCATCTGTTCTTCGCTCAGACAAGACGGGGTTAAAGGAGCAGCTGATTCAGGGGCTCTGGCTCACTCAGGCCGGGGGGAGGGAGGGGTACGGAGTGTGGGGCGAGCCTACGGCGGCGGAGGCCAGCGTGACGTTGCACCAGCCTGAGGCGCGCCGTGCGTTCTCCTGGGGCAGTTGTCCCTGGATCCCGGGACCCTGGCAGTGGCGGGCTGCACAGGCTCCCTGGGAGGGGAGGTGTGGAGAGTGACCTGTGCTCGCACACAGGCTTCTTGGTGGCGGCAGCAGCGGACTTAGTGTCTCATGCCCGTCTCTGGGGTCCGCACTGTTAGCCGCGGCTCACGCCCGTCTCTGGAGCTCCTTTAAGCAGCGCTCTTAATCCCCTCTCCTCGCGCACCAGGAAACAAAGAGGGAAGAAAAAGTCTCTTGCCTCTTCGGCAGGTCCAGACTTTTCCCGGACTCCCTCCAGGCTAGCTGTGGTGCACTAACCCCCTGTAGGCTGTGTTCACGCCGCCAACCCCAGTCCTCTCCCTGCGCTCCGACAGAAGCCCGAGCCTCAGCTCCCAGCCCCGCCCGCCCCGGCGGGTGAGCAGATGAGGCTCTCGGGCTGGTGAGTGCTGGTCGGCCCCGATCCTCTGTGCGGGAGTCTCTCCGCTTTGCCCTCCGCACCCCTGTGGCTGCGCTCTCCTCACAGCTCCGAAGCCTCCCCCCTCCGCCACCCGCAGTCTCCGCCCGTGAAGGGCCTTCCTAGTGTGTGGAAACCTTTCCTCCTTCACAGCTCCCTTCCACTGGTGCAGGTCCCGTCCCTATTCTTTTGTCTCTGTTTATTCTTTTTTCTTTTGCCCCACCCAGGTACGTGGGGAGTTTCTTGCCTTTTGGGAGGTCTGAGGTCTTCTGCCAGCGTTCAGTAGGTGTTCTGTAGGAGTTGTTCCACACGTAGATGTATTTCTGATATATTTGTGGGGAGGAAGGTGATCTCCGCGTCTTACTCTTCCGCCATCTTCCCCCTCTCTCTCCTGACTGCCTTTAGCATTGGGAATTAATGAAGTCTTAGTAGATCTGAACCTCTCCTGAAGAGGTTATGGCCATCTTATTAGGCTTCTTGCCTTGATTCTTATAGAATGTAGAAAACTCCCCGAGGGTAGGAGAATGTTTCCTGTCTCTGGTTTAGCTCTGCTGTTAGATGTGCTTGTGCAAATCGTCTCCTAACTCAGATTTCAGCTAGTTTCTGAGGACCTGGAAATTGGGCTCCCAAGCTGGGCAGTACTGATGAGAAAGCGGAGGGCAAGATCCCAGTCATTCTCCTTGCCAGCCATGGGAAAGCTGATGAGTGTGCGCTTGCCTTTGTCTACCTGGAGCCCTGGGATGTTTTCCTAAGATGCTTTGGAGAGGAGAGTGGGGCTGGCGGGAAAGGTTGTAAAAGTGAATTATTTGATAAACTAATATCTCTGCTTACTTTCTGGAAAACTACATCACGCTATGTTTTATCTCCATTGCTCTGCCAGAAATTCCTCATGACAGATTCTGATGCACCAGATTGAGCCATCTCGCTGAGCCGCACCTATTTGCAGAAGTCATTAGAAGCCATTGTTTAACCAGAGGCTTTTCTGTTCCTTCCTTGCAATTTTCAAGACCCTGCATTTGTACAGACCTGACTCGGCAACATTCTATTTTGGGAATTTGTTATCTCTTCTCAGATTCTGGACTGTGGTTCCCTAGTTCTCTGCTCTTTGTTCAGGAATGGCTATTGCATAGCTCTTGAGTCCAGGTCTGAAGTAGTCTTGCCACATCTTTGTACCAGGACTCTGCCCAGCTCCTGGGTACGGGAGTGACTCCTCCTGCCTGCCTCATGGACAAACTAACGTTTTCACCACTGTAAATTGTTACATTCCCCGGGAAAGTAGCCATTTGCCACAGTGGTAAAGCATTTCAATAGAGCATACATGCCCCCATCTCTCTCTCTCTCTCTCCCTGCCCCCCTACCTCCCTCTCTCCTCCCCTCCTTCCCTCTCCCTTTCTCCTTCCCTTCTTAAATGGGATCCTAGATGGAAAGCGCCCAGCATAGTGGCTGTCACAGAGCCCAGAACTCAATAAATATTATTGATTACTACTAATATTATAATTATCATGTTCAAAAGGAAACCGTAGCCCCCAGTCCCTTTGTGGTCATGCTCGAGAGTCAGAAAGCTCTCATAGCCTGGTGACCCATTCTGTTGTTTTTTTATACTCCATCCTTCATACACACACAGCATATTAAGAGTCTGTTCATTCTTGGGATGTGTGCGAAATTCCAATTCCTGTCAGGAGAATTTATGTGTGGTTTTAGAGGGGATAATCGACCAGTTAGTACGTGCACACTGATTTTATACACATACGCGTCGGCGTTTACAGCACACATTATAACATCTTCAGTCTCTGCCAAGAATGTGTATTTCTTAGCCCCGTGCATTTGCATATTATGGGTTCATAATTTCAAATAGCTGTAAAGATCTCTACAGGAAAATGTAGTCACTGTAGTCTGATGTTCTAAATCTCAATGCAGTAGTAGAACCGGGCTAATTTTTGCCCCTGCTAATGTACCAGCCCTGAAATTTTCACACACACACACACACACACACACACACACCCCTCTGACTTGACTTCTAAGAAAGGATTTAATAGCTGGGAGCTGAGTTATGCTGCCTATTCCCTAGACTTCATTACCTTTCCAAAATATATCGTACACTTGGCACAATGTACTGTGGTCTTATTACAGATGATTAAAAAGAAAAGATTTGTCAAAATAAATGAACCCACTGTATCTGATCTTCCCCTGGTTTGGGTCCCTCGCTTTCCACCCCTCACCCCACCATGCAGCCTTAGTCATCTGCCGTGCTTCTCGCTTAGCTGTGCTCCCTGACACGGCAGAGAGCTCTTCACAAATTGCCCTTTCAAGCTAACATCACCAGATAATCCAGCCACCCACACCTCACCCTCTAATCAGTCATTAGAGAACCTGCCATTGGCAGCACTTGATTTGACCAAACAAAACAGAGCAGCGGGAACAAAAGAAACTTAGACGTTTTTAAGGTCTTGTAGGTAGCAGACACCTGAATTTTAAAAACAGTCACGTGGAGATTTTCTTTTTGGAGTTCAGAAGAAAAAGGATGCCAAGTTGAAGTCTATTCTATCCCATTTCAGTGTAGGTAGAATTAAATAGCTGAGCCACAGGAGTCTTCCAATGTAGTGGTTGCAATGGAAATGCTGCAGAAGTTCACTGTCCCGGGGCTGACCTGGGTCACGGAATCGTCCAGGGCTGGGAAGAGGGTGCAGTGGCTTTCTTCACTGACTGGTCTGCTTTGCTTTTTTGTTGTTGAGTCAGAAAGTAAATGCTGCCCTGAAGATTGGGAACTGCATGCCCTTTGGAATACCTGGGAGGGTTCCGGCTTCCTTGAGGCAGTGGGACATCATTTTCCGGCTGCTGAAGTGGCAGCTGTCTGTGACTCAGATGCCGAGGTTGCTGACCTCAGGGTGCTTATGATTTCCTTGCTGCCTCTTGTGTTGTGCCCCTTGTGGCTTATTTTTACTTAGGAACATTTGCTTTATTCCTGTGTGTGTGTGTGTGTGTGTGTGTGTGTGTGTGTGTACGTACGTGTGTTCATCTTGAAATGTCCTGATTGAAACTTCCTTTAGTTTTCATTCGGAGCTTAATTGCAGAAGAATCAAATGAAAACTTTACATTATAAAAATTCTCTTTTTAAAATATTTTAAACAGCTTTATTGAGGTATAATTTATATGTCATAGAATTCACTTTGTTTTAGATTTACCATGCAATGATTAATTTTTAATGACATAACATACATATATATATATGTATAGATATATATGTATGTCAGGGACTGCGGAAGGGGGAGTAAAAGAAGGAATCTTTTGTCCTCCACTTGCATTCTCTCCCTTCACCTTCCCTGCAGAAGGAGCCACGTGGGCAGGAAGTGTGGAGGGCAGAGGAGGCCCGCAGGGAGGGGAATACACTCTGGGCAGGTGCCTCCTGCTTCTGCTTGGTCCCACCCTGGCAGTTGGGGCTCTTCAGTGCTTGGACAATAACTGTTCCTCCCTGGTCATTAGCAGTTTGCAAATGCCAAGGTATTGTCACATCAGATGCATATTCGTTAGCACATTTGGCTAAAACCGTTTTCTGTTCTCACTCACAGACCGTGTTGCAGTGGATTTCAGAGGTCATCCAGGCCAGTTCCCCTGCATACACACAGCCCGGTATTGTCTCTGGGGCTCAAGTAAGTGGTCCAGGGACACTCACTGGTCAGCAGTAGAGCTGGGGCCAGATCCTGGTCTCCAAACTGTCCAGGACAGTGGCATGCCCTTCTCACTGCACTGCCCTGTCGGAATGGCCTAACGTGGGCATGGGAAGGTGGGCAGGAAGGCAATGTGGAAGTTACCAAAGACCCATTTATCTCCTTACAGGCATCTCGTGTCCCAGCTCCCTAGCCCTGCTCCAGAGCTATCTTTTGCTGCTTTAGAGCATCTCAGTAAGGACTCTGCACTGTCCCAGTCTGATTTTTCAGCACTTCACATCATCTAACAACCCTGAAAGGAGCAGAGGTCAAGTGGAGAACCCTCTCCCTCAGACCTTTATTCCAGAAGCAGCAATCCTTTGATTATACCTGAGAAGTCCAAGCAAGAAATTAGGCAAAACAGAGAAACAGCAATAGCTTGTACTTGGACTTCTGTGTAGAAACCGCTGTTTTAAATCCTGGTTGCATTTTGTTGGCGTGTGTGTATTTGTGTGTGTGTGTGTGTGTGCGTGTGTGTTTTAAAAGAAAGTTCTGAGAAAATGTTGTTTTGGGGGTAAAAAATCATTTCATCTTGAAGAATTCAAAGCTGTGAACAAAAAGTGAGTGAAGAAACCAATTGTATGTAGATGCAAGTAGTTATTAGATAACCAACGTGTGGTGGAAAGGGAAGATCTTATGCTTTGGAAGGCGAACAGTCCTTCCCTCTGATTCAAGGCACCATCACAGGGAATTCGCCCTGCTGGGTTGCTTACTTAGAAGGCTTTTCTCTTTCAGCTTTTGCCAGCTGGTGTGGAGCCGAAAGCCAACTAGTGGGGCAGAAAGCCAAGCTTTCTCTTGTGCTGAGAGCCAGAGGGGGAGAAGTAGGTAGACAGCAAACCCAAATAGAGGAGCAAAGTCATGACAGTTACACAGTGGCAGTTATAGCCGGACAGTTCAATGCTTGAGCCTGTAGCAACTAGTTGAGCCAAGAAGACGGGAGTATCCTAGAGCAGTGATTCTCTAAAGGGGGTCCCCGGACCAGCAACAGCAGCATCTCCTGGGAGCTTGTGAGAAATGCAGATTATCAGTCCCCACCCCACTGAGACCAACTGAATCAGAAATTCTACACGTGAGCCCAGTGTTCTGTAGTTTAACCAGCTTTCCTGGAGGTTCTGATGACCTCTGCACCTTGAGAACCACAGCTGTAGAAAGAGTGAGCCAAGTTAAGCCATGATCGATCGATAGCAGCTGAGGGTCAGAGTAGATTCTGCATTGTTTAGTGAAGGTCACAATTTGTTGTCATGTCTGGTTAATTTATCAATAATAAAGAGTTTTATTACCCTATAGAATATACAGTTGACTGAATTGCATGTCAAGAGTCCAGTGAATTGGACATTATACTTTGCCTTATAACATGTTAAGCCTAAAATATTTCCAATAAAATTTTATTACAGGTGCTTCAAAAACATCCCCCAAATCCAATGAACTTCACTCAGAAAGAGCATAAAAGAGATCTTGAGAATGAGATCGACTGGCTTTAACTCCTGGTTCTGCCACTTACCGGTGATGGGAAGTAGAATGTTACTTAAGATTTCTGAGCCTCTTTTATCTTGTTGAGTCAAATCAGGGTGAAAATTACCTACTTTATGGAGTTCTTGAGAGTAAAGGAGGCTGAGAGACACCAAGTAGGCAGAGTCTAGCTCAGCGCCTCTGCCACACAGAGGACTTCATTTCCTGGGCAGGTGCATTTTGAAGGCATTGCCATCACTTGGTGGCAGTCACCCAGATGACCGTGGCTTTGCTTCTTAGGAATTGAGCACTAGTATTGGAAGGGATTTGGGTGATACAGTCCACTCACTTCTTTTTATAGATGAGGAAATGGAAGCTTGGAGACTTTAAGCCACAAAGCTAGTTATTAGCAGAGGGAAGCCCGAAGCCCCTGTCTGCTACAGCCCAGCTCAGTGGCGTTCTTGCCCAGGCCATTTGTCCTCACACGCTGACCCTGTATCACATGAAGGTGAGTGCGAGGGCCAGAGAAAGTGTCCTTGGTCAACTGCAAGGGCCTCCGGGCTGAAGAGAAGGAGCCTGAGGGCTGCCAGCTCGCAGCTGGGTTGCTCCTCTTACTTGCCTCTCAATGCTTCGGTTTTCCTGGCGTGGAGAGCACAGTATGGATACAGAGCCATGGCCGGTGAGGGTCTCCATGCCTTGGAGATGGTGGACTGTGGGTCTCGTTCTATCCCTGGAGAAGTGGAGGCCCAGAAACGGCAGGTCTCGGGGTGGGCTTGGAACTTACTCTGACTATGAAGCTGTTGGAAGGTTTTAAGCAGGTGGGTGATATGCTGTGATTATAATTTTTAAACAAGCACCAGCAGTTATTGAAAATTGGCCTCTAAGTATTACTCTTGGACTGTGACTGGGCATGATAGTGGGAGGGCTTTTACTTTGCATTTTATTT
The DNA here is from genome assembly GCF_937001465.1 of Orcinus orca. Classification (NCBI taxonomy): domain Eukaryota; kingdom Metazoa; phylum Chordata; class Mammalia; order Artiodactyla; family Delphinidae; genus Orcinus; species Orcinus orca. Next base: position 25,024,638 of record NC_064573.1, read on the forward strand.
ATTACTCTGGATTTTTTTGACCATGTCTTACTTTTATAATATGTGTATGCATTCAAAAAACTAACTTAAAAAATGAAGCTCTTTTCTAGACCAAGGGAAAATAAATTCTGTGGCAAATATGTAGTGCTTTGGAAAAAATGACTGAAATAAATTGCTTAGCCAAAAAAAAAGACACTATTTTTTGGTATGATTTCACTTTGACAAGAAAAATGTATTTATGTGTAGAAAAAGTCTGGAATAATGAATATTAAAATATTATTAAGATTAAAAATGTTTTTGTTTTAGCCTATCTGTGTTTTCTAATTTTTCTAGTATGAACATATATTACTTTTGTAGTTAGAAAAAATGATTGATTTTAATGAAAACACCAAAGAGTGCTGGTGTCTTTGGTCAACCCAGTGGACTTTCCTTTAGTAAGCGTTCCCAGGGCAGCCCTGCCCTTCCTGTGGATGTCCATAGTTTCATGTGACGTCAGTGATGGGGTCTTTAAATACACCAGCATGCTTTTCTGTTGGAAATCTTCTGACTCGAGCTCAGTAAGCGTAAGGCATCTTCCAATGTGGAGAAGGGATTCTAGAGAAACCTACATATAGAGAATTCAGAGAGCTTTCGCTCATTCATTTAGCGGTTCATTCAGAAATGCGTGTCAAGTGCCTTCTGTGCGTCAGGCCCTGTGCTGGGCTCTGCAGATTCAGTAGCGCATGAAGGAGCATGCTTACTTGCTTTCCCCCCAGCTCTCTCTTTTTCTGTATTGATCCAGTGCTTTGTTTTTATCAGGAGAGCGTCTCCCTGCACATGAATGCAGCTCCGACAGGCCTCTTCAGGCTGGGGTTTTGCCCTGGGTGGTCTGGACGACAGGCTGTGAGGCCACCTGGGGGAATACCTGGTGTTGGGGGGGGGCAGTCCTGACATCACTACCATTTATTAATGTTTTCTCTGTGCTAAATGCTCACACATATTTTCAATCTTTACAACAACCCTTTAGATGCAAGAAAACCAAGGGTCAGGGAAGTGAAGGGCCTGGAACTGCCTAATCAGGATTTGAATCCACACCTTTCCATCTGTCTCTTAGTCCCACTGTCTCCACCCTGCTCTTTTATGACCTAATCTATAGAGGTGGTGCAGGCCCCCAGGCATTCACAGGTCAACAGGCAGGCCCACCACACGCACACACACACCACACACACACACACACACCACACACACACACACACCACACACACACACACCACACACAAAGCACTGAACATCCTTCTGTGAATACGTAAATGGCAAAATGCAGTTTTGCTACATGCTAAGTTAACCTGCTACTTCTAGCCTTAAGCCTCCACATTAATTCAGACGGCAGGGCAATCATTTAGAAAGTGTGATGATTCAGACAGGGTTGGGCTGCAGTGTAACTTGGTCCAAATAAAGACTGGAGGCAGGGGAAGGCCAAATGAATCCTGTAAACAAGATGAGAGGGGACAGCATGTGAACTCTGGGAGAACATCATTTGTGAATACTGATGTGCTCTTCTAACAGTCCTTTTGTCCCTACTGGTTCTAGATCAGTTATACCAATTGCTTCCATGTGAGATGGGCCAAGTTGCCCAAATGTTTCTCTCTTCCAGCTCTGACTTCTACGATATTAGTATTTGTCAGTCTAAATGAAATAAGATATTTAAAAATCAGTTTGCTAAAGCCAGCTTCTCGCAAGGATTTCCCAGTATAGAAGAAGGTAATACAAGCACTGCTGTATTTTACAGACACTTAAAAAAAAACAGTTACTCAGCAACAGTTTGTTTTTTCTGTATCCTGACACCCTGCTAGGTGGTGTGGGGAAGTCTGTGTGACAACATAAGACACACTACCTGATCTTAAGGAACACATTCCCTCAGCAGGGAGAAAACATGAATATCCATTGAAAGAAGATGAAAAAATACAGGACAGCATCAGAATTTGGTGACAGACTATTTGGTACTGTAGATGGTCAGAGTGACAGCAGGGAGGCTGGGATAATGAGGGCAGCTTTGTGGTTGAGGTGAGTTTTGAAGTGTGGCTGGGATTTTGATTGGAAGGAGGAAAACAGTCTTATAAAACAAACATGCATAACTAATTAGACCGGTATTTACGGTGAAAACCAGGCTTTCTTTCTCTCTTCGTCAGTTGGTACTTGTGATATTACACTATCAGCTGGTTTGCCACTTCTGACAAGTTCCCTGCTTGTTTGTATCAAGGATATCGGGGCCCAGGTCCATATCCTCTTCTTGGCCCTCCCCCTCCGGCCCATCTCACTGTTTGTTTCTCTGGCTTGAGGGAGGATAGAGGCAGAGACATGAAGGTCAGAACCATCTGTTTTGCAACCTTCTGAAATTCAGGAAAGAGATTTGCTGGAGGAGGCAGCTGGCCATAAAGTGATGCTACAGTCGACCTGAGAGTTTTCTGTGGATTTCAGGAGACCAAGTTTTCTGTAGTCTTCACTACAACTGCCTATTAGAAATAAAAACCCATTCATTTTGAGCATCCATTAAAATGGAGGCTGGCTTGGTGGGTGGATGAGATACGTTTCATATTTGTCTCCTTCTCTCTAGCCCAGCCAATGGGTATTCCCAGAATGCTGTTTGGTACACCTTATCCTTCTACCTGAAGACCTCCAGTGAATCCAGATTTCTGACTTCTGAATCCACTCTTGACTAGACTCCCAGTCTCATTGTCTCTATGTCTTTGCGTACACTGACCCCAGCTACTCTACTGTCCCTGACATGGCAGGGCGTTTCATGCCACCTCCTAGTTTTGCTCATTAGAGCCCCTCAACCTGGAATGTTCTTCACTTCTCCTCTATTAAAATCCAGCTCATCTTTTAAAATTTACCATACATGCCTCCCACTCCAAGAAGTCTTCCTGGATCATCCCATGGGAACTAATTGCTCCCACAGCACTGTGGGCTGAGAAAGGGAGAAAGAGAATGGAGAAGCTGTGTGCTGGGCACCCAGGAGGGTTTGGAAGATTTGACAAGGAGATGCTCCAGAGAGGTGTGGGGGATTTGGGGAGGAGAGAAAGGGCACCTTGAGAAATGATTCTACGGGTTATCACCTGGTGTCCGATGTCATTCTTTGAGCTGAAGCAAGACAAGACTGGAATCTCCATTCAGTTACTCTAGGTTGCTGGACTTTGCGTCTTTGACTAGAGACTGGGTGAGGTGGGGCGCCTGGATTTATTCAGGTTACCAGTTGCATTCTCCCAGCACATCTATATACAAGCTGTATCTCACCATCCTACACTCGAGGTTCTTTTGTGTATTTCCTGCTGTTCTATGACCTGGGTTTTCCAGAAGAGCCCTGATTTGTGGTTTGGAAAATATGATGACTGTGGGTACACTCAGCCTCTTCAGCTTAGATTGCATTCCCCTCTTTGCCAGGCATCCATGCCCCTCTGTTTGCAGCACTGCACTGGCCAAGGTAAATACTTGTTGAATGGATGGGAGGAATAGGCTTTGAATCCAAGTTCACCTGGATGTTGGGTTGGTACATTTTCTTCCCCTGTGGACTCTCAGCATTTTCCCTCGGCCCTTCCCTCCATCTCTTCTTTCCACCTTTCAGTATCTAGCCTAGAAGATGCTTGCTATTGGTGGTGCCGGGGGCAGAGTTTCTTGATCAAGCACACCAGCCGTGATTGTCCTTGGGGTGAATGGAGAAGCCCTTCCGTCAGAGGTCAGCCTGCAATGTGTTCACCAGAGAGCGCAACCTCTGCTTAGGGGACACCCCTACCTGATTTCACTAGACAGGGGCTGGGATGGCAGGAAAAATGGGTGGAGAGTCAGAAAAAAGTGTGGGTTAAGAGCCCTGTCTTCTAGTTCAAGCATTCTGTGGTTCTGTGACTCAACCATAAGGGGTTAAAGAGAATGTACTTGTGGGAGCTGGGGGTGGGGGGAGGGGAGAACCTCCTTCTCATGGAATCAAGGCAGCTGAAAGGCCACTCTGAGGGAGCTTTGTAGAGACACATGTGGCCGTGTGTCTGCCGCACTGGCTGCCTGCAGCATAACCGTGTGGGCTGGAGAGGAGCGAGGAGCAAGCAGTGCTGTGCATGTTTGAAACCACAAATCACGACTCTGCAAATATCAAGGGTTTCCTGTGTATTTCTGAACTGCTAGCTGGAAGAGGTTAAAGGGACTTTTTGTATGCTTCAGTTGCTTCTAGAGGTACATCCGTCTCTGCCCTTCTACCTTCCACTCCCAATGGTGAGTGCTTTGTGGGCAGGGCTGCCTTTGTGTAGGGCGTATTTTACCCCCTTTACAATAAATAGCACATGCATTTAGAATTGGAATGAGGATGATTTTGTCTGGGGCCTTCCACCCCCTCTGGCTGTACCCCCAAGGTAGGCTCTGTTATTGCTGAGCTGTGCAAACCCAGTCAGCCAGGATAGGAACTGAAACCCTGACTTTAGCCCCTCATCATGATGTTCTAATCCAGTGACCCCCCATCGGCCTCAAAAGAGGTTATCAACTGCTTCCTAACTGCTGCACACGGCATTGTGAGAACTAGTAGGATCTACAAATGTCACAAAGACCTACAGAAATACTTGAGACCTGAAAAGAAAATGTTGATTGCAAGTTGAAAAGAGATCTGCCAACCCAAAAATAGTAAACATGGAATAAAATGTCTTCTAAATGTATATGAGGTCTGCTGCAACTCACCTCAACTGTGTGGTCATTGTAGCAACCCCATTCAGCCAGGGACGTGCATGCATTTGATACGGTGGCTGGGGTGAGGTTGTATCCGACACTGTGACTTATCATCCAATACTGCCTTCTGCCACGTCTTCTCCAATTCCTTTCCCAGCTTCCTGACCACACCCTCTGGTTTCCAGCAGCTTCTCTTCTGGGGATGTGGTGACAGGATGCAGGGACGGTGCTCCTTTTCCTACTTTGTTAAAGACTCACCCAGTGGGTTTTCAACCCCCTGTTCCCAGTGTGTGGGGGCTCCAGGGGCAGTCTGGCTGGTTCCAGTGCAGGTGATGTGTCTTTATTTTTGTTTAATAATTAAATGTATTTATTTATTTTTGGCTGCGTTGTGTCTTCGTTGCTGTGCGCGGGCTTTCTCTAGTGCGGCGAGTGGGGGCTGCTCTTGGTTGTGGTGCCTGGGCTTCTCATTGCAGTGGCTTCTCTTGTTGCGGATCACGGGCTCTAGGCACGTGGGCTCAGTAGTTGTGGCTCGTGGGCTCTAGAGCGCAGGCTCAGTAGCTGTGGCGCACGGGCTTAGTTGCTCCATGGCATGTGGGATCTTCCCGGACCAGGGCTTGAACCCGTGTCCCCTGCACTGGCAGGTGGATTCTTAACCACTGTGCCACCAGGGGAGCCCTCTCCTAAATTATCATACTTATGTCCATATTTCTAAATAACATGCATAAATGGCCACTTGTTGATTTTTCAGTTTTAGGCATTCTCTATTGGCTTCCTACTACTAGAAGGTGAAAATTTACCTCTTTTGCCACAGTTATCCTCCACCTGGTGCTACAATACGTAAATACATTCATCAATTGTGTTATTGTTCCCAACTGAATTACTGCCTCCCTGTAAATGGATAATATGTATTCACATTGTCATGTGACGATCATACCTGTGGAAGGAATAATACAATTGACATTGAGTTTGGCCGTATGATTAGCTTGGTCAATGGAATGTGAGTGGAAGTGATGTATTCCACTTCTGATCAGAAGTTTAAGAGACACTGCATGGTCTGCATGAGTTACTTATTTCCCTCTGCCAAGAAAATGGACATGTCCCCTTAAGGGGCTAATCCTTTAGCTTAGATCCTAGAATGAAGGAGACATATGGTGTAGTAATAGCTGACCCACAGCTATGCTACAATGTTACATGAGTGAGAACTTTTGTAAGCCATTGAGATTTATTTTATTACTGCAATATAACCTAGTAAAATCTGACATATCACCTCCCTATCTTACCAACATATTTATGTAGAAATATTGTGTTTACATTGTTATGCTTGTGTACATGCTCTTTCCAGGTGAACCATCTAGTATCTCTGTGATGCTGTTCCTTTCTTGAATGACTCTTTGTTTTCCCTAAAGTTGATCATTGTATTATTTTTCATTTTCTTATGATTTCATGTTCTTATTACTAATTCAATCCCCTAATCCCTACCAATTGTTTAAATCTCTTCCCAAAATATTCAGATTTTATTTCATTCAGAAATCCCTCTTTGTATCTCTGAAGTGCTCCAATCTGGACTGATTGATCTCTATGCCTGGTTCATAGCTGTCATCTTCGGATCACCTTGAGATTCCCTTTGACTTTCTCTTGTGTTGGATTTTCTCTTTCCCATATTCCATGGCTTCCTGTTTCTTGGTTTACACCCCCGTATTGGCAGATCACATCTTCTAGTAGCTCCCTAAGAAGAGGTATGTGGGATATAAATTATTTGAAACTTTGTATGGCTGCAAGTATATTTATTCTATCATCATGCTTAATTACAGTTTGGCTGGGTATAGAATTCTAGTTTGGAAACCATTTTCCTTCAGAATATTGAAGGCATTTTCCAATTTTCTTTTAGATTTCACTGTTATTATTGAGAAGTCTGAAACTACTCTGATACCTGATCCTCTACATGCCCTGTTTTTTCTTTCTGGAAGGTTGTAGGGGTTTTTAAAAACAAACTTTTAATTTTAGAACAGTTTTAGATTTACAGAATGACTGTGAAGATAGTACAGCGAATTCCTATATACTCCATACTTAGTTGTCCTTATTTTGAACATCTTATATTAGTATGGTACATTTTTCCCTATAAATTAACCAATATGGATATATTGTCAGTTACTAAATTCCATTCTTCATTCAGATTTCCTTAGTTTTCTCCTAAAGTCCCTTCCTGTTCCAGGATCCCATACATGATACCACACTGCATTTAGTTGTTGTATCTACTTAGTTGCATTTCTGACAGTTTCTCAGCCTTTCCTTGTTTTTGCTGACCTTGAGAGTTTTGAGGAGCACTGGTCATATATTTTTGTAGAATGTCCCTTAACTGGGATACACCTGAAGTTTTTCTCATCATTAGACTGGGGTAATATGTCTTGGGGAAGAAGATCACAGAGGTAAGTGCCACTGTCATCACATTAAATTAACGCTACATACTATCAACATGACTTATTGTTGATATTAACTTTGGTCATCTGACTTGAGACAGTGTTTGTCAGGTTTCTACACTTTAAAGTAACTCTCGTTTTTTTCTTCCTTTCCATAATTTTCTCTTTGAAAGAAAGTCACTATGTACCTCCCACACTTAAGAAATGGGGAGTTACATTCATAAATTATTTGGAATTCTTCCACATAGGAGATTCGTCTGTTCTTTCCCATTGATTTACTTAACCAATTATTTATTTATATTACTATGGACTCATTTTATACTTTGGGTTATGATCCAGTACTACTTTATTTATTTTGTTGCTTAAATTGTTCCAATTTTTGCCATTAGGAACTCTTTCTGTTGGCTTCTGTATTCTTCTGACATACCCCCATCACTCTGTATGTGTGTGTGTGTGTGTGTGTGTGTGTGTGTGTGTGTGTGTGTGTTAGCACTTTTTTTACTCTCTGGCACTACAAGATGCTCCAGGCTCATTTTGTGTATTTTCTGCCCCAGTCGTAGAACCAGCCACTTCTCCAAGAAGACCTAACTCCTTTTATTGAAGAATAGTATTGGAAACCAAGATCTGGGCACTGGTGTGCTCATTGCTCCTGGGGTGTCATTGCTTCTAGTCCTTCTCAGATGACAGAGCAAGGATATATATATATATATGTATATATATATATATATATATATACTAAACTGAGTATATATACGTATCTGTAAATATTTCTATATTAGGTAAACATGAGTTCATACTCATGTCTCCAATACTAATCTATTATCACATGGATTATTCTAGCTTTTGCTTATTTGTGATTATCTATTCCAATAGTGAGAAACCTGGCTCCTGGGACTTCCTTGGTGGTCCAGTGGTTGGGACTTCACCTTCCAATGCAGGGGATGTGGGTTTGCTCCCTGGTTGGGAAGCTAGGATCCCACATGCCTCGTGGCCAAAAACCCAAAACATAAAGCAGAAGCAATATTGTAACAAATTCAATAAAGACTTTAAGAAATGGTCCACTAAAAAATGGTCCATATCAAAAAAAACCTTAAAAAAACCCAGAAACCTGGCTCCCATCATATGTCATTCATTTAATATTTAGTTCCTTAATACATGTGTAATAATTTCAGAGTTGTCAATCTATATTCTTGTGGGAAATGACTTTATCAACTAGAGTATAGTTCTTATGTATAGTTCCTTTTTCTTTTAGTCTTAGGTACTCTAAGGTTCTTTGGTCAGCACCTTATTCCCACTCCCTTCAGTGAACTTGTATATATAATACTTTTAGATTTTAGTGTCATATTCTGAATTCCATCCTGGGCTATCTCCACCTCCTAAATGATTAAAACATTTTCTCATGTGTTAAGTTTTCCTCTTTGTGCTGTAAAGTTCTATGAGTTTTGACAAATGCTTGATGTCTTGTATTCACCGTTACAGTATCGTACAGAAAAGTTTCACCATCCTAAATATCTCCTGTGTGTCATCTGTTTCCCTCACTCTCCCCTGACCCCTTGGTAACCACTGATCTTTTACTGTGTCTATAATTTTGTCTTTTCCAGAATGTCCTATAATTGGAATCATACAATATGTAGCTTTTTCAAATTGGCTTCTTTCATTTAGCAATATACATTTAAGATTCATCCATATCTTCTTGCGGCTTGGTAGCTCATTTCTTATTGGTGCTGAATAATACCTCATTCTATGGATGTACTACAGCTTGTTTATCTGTTCACTTATTGAAAGACATCTTGGTTGTTTCCAGTTTTTGGCAATTTGAATAACGCTGCCATAAACATTCACATACAGGTTTTTTATGTGGGCAAAAGTTTTCAGATCAGTTGGGTATATACCTAGGAGCACTATGGTTTGATTGTATGGTAAGACTATGTTTAATTTTGTTAAAAATTTGCCAAAATGTCTTCCAAAGTGACTATACTATCTTGTATTTTCTCCAGCAATGAATAAGAGTTCTTGTTGCTCCACACTCTTGACAGCAGTCGGTATTGTCAGTTTTGGGGTTTTAGCCATTCTGTATTATGTAGTGATATTTCATTGTTGTTTCAATTTGCAACTTCCTAATCACAAATGCTGTTGAGCATCTTTTCATAAACTTATTTGCCCTCTGTATATCTTCTTTGGTGAGGTATCTGTTCAGATCTTTTGTCCATTTTTTAACTGGCTTGTTTGTTTCCTTATTGTTCAGTTTTCAGAGTTTTTTATATATTTTGGATACAAGTCCTTTCTCAGATATATGTTTTGCAAATATTTTCTCCCTTGTCTGAGGAGACAGTGGGGGAAAGACAAGCAATCTGGGGCTTTTCTTTCATAGATCAGAAGTTTCTAAATGGAATAAAGCCCAACTTAACAATTTTTCCTTTCAACTATCTGTGTTTTTCAAAACTTTTGCTATTGGTGTCATATTGTAAAACTCAACAGCAAACCCAAGTTCATGGAGATTTTTTACTATGTTTTCAACAAGAAGTTTTATAGTTTCACACTTTAAATTTAAGTCTATGATCAATTTTGATTTTTTATGTGAGGTGTAAATTCTATGTGTAACGAATATATATATACATATATATATAATATATGTATACATATATACTTATATATATGTATACATATATATGTGTGTATATATATGTGTATATATATATATATATACACGTGTGTGTATATATATATATATATATATATATATATATATATATGGTTGTAATCCAATTGTTATGGCATCATTTGTTGACAAGACTGCCCATTCTCGATTCAGTTGCCTTTGACATTCACAGAAAGATAGACAAAATGAAAAGGCAGAGGACTATGTACCAGATGAAGGAACAAGATAAAACACCAGGAAAACAACTAAATGAAGTGGAGATGGGACACCTTCCAGAAAAAGAATTCAGAACAATGATAGTGAAGGTGATCCAGGACCTCGGAAAAAGAATGGAGGCGAAGATTGAGAAAATGCAAGAAATGTTTAACAAAGACCTAGAAGAATTAAAGAACAAACAAACAGAGATGAACAATACAATAACTGAAATGAAAAATACACTAGAGGGAATCAATATTAGAATACCTGAGGCAGAAGAATGGATAAGTGACCTGGAAGACAGGATGGTGGAAATCACTGCCATGGAACAGAATAAAGAAAAAAGAATGAAAAGAAATGAAGACAGCCTAAGAGACATCTGGGATAACATTAAACACACCAACATTCACATTATAGTGGTCCCAGAAGGAGAAGAGAGAGAGAAAGGACCCGAGAAAATATTTGAAGAGATTATAGTCAAAAACTTCCCTAACATGGGAAAGGACATAGCCACCCAAGTCCAGGAAGCACAGAGTCCTAGGCAGGATAAACCCAAGGGAAACATGCCGAGACACATAGTAATCAAATTGACAGAAATTAAAGACAAAGAAAAATTATTAAAAGCAACAAGGGAAAAATGACAAATAACACACAAGGGAACTCCCATAAGGTTAACAGCTAATTTCTCAGCAGAAACGCTATAAGCCAGAAGGGAGTGGCATGATATATTTAAAGTGATGAAAGGGAAGAACCTACAACCAAGATTACTCTACCTGGCAAAGATCTCATTCAGATTTGATGGAGAAATCAAAACCTTTACAGACAAGCAAAAGCTAAGAGAATTCAGAACCACCAGATCAGCTCTACAACAAATGCTAAAGGAACTTCTCTAAGTGGGAAACACAAGAGAAGAAAAGGACCTACAAAAATAAACCCAAAACAATTAAGAAAATGGTAATAGGAACATACATATCAATAATTTACCTTAAATGTAAATGGATTAAATGCTCCAACCAAAAGACATAGACTGGCTGAATGGATACAAAAACAAGACCCATATATATGCTGTCTACAAGAGACCCACTTCAGACCTAGGGACACATTCAGACTGAAAGTGAGGGGATGGAAAAAGATATTCCATGCAAATGGAAATCAAAAGTAAGCTGGAGTAGCAGTACTCATATCAGATAAAATAGACTTTAAAATAAAGACTGTTACAAGGGACAAGGAAGGACACTACATAATGATCAAGGGATCAATCCCAGAAGAAGATATAACAATTATAAATATATATGCACCCAACATAGGAGCACCTCGATACATAAGGCAAATGTTAACATCCATAAAAGAGGAAATCGAGAGTAACACAATCATAGTGGGGCACTTTAACACTTCACTGACACCAGTGGACATATCATCCAGACAGAAAATTAATAAGGAAACACAAGCTTTAAATGACACAATAGATTTAATTGATGTTTATAAGACATTCCATCTGAAAACAGCAGATTACACTTTCTTCTCAAGTGCACATGGAACATTCTCCAGGGTAGATCACATCTTGGGTCACAAATCAAGCCTCAGTAAATTTAAGAAAATTGAAATCATAGCAAGCATCTTTTCTGACCACAACGCTATGAGATTAGAAAGCAATTACAGGGAAAAAAACGCAAAAAACACAAACACATGGAGGCTAAACAGTATGTTGCTAAATAACCAAGAGATCACTGAAGAAATCAAAGAGGAAATAAAAAAATACCTAGAGACAAAAGACAGTGAAAACACGATGATCCAAAACTTATGGGATGCAGCAAAAGCAGTTCTAAGAGGGAAGTTTATAGCAATACATTCCTACCTCAAGAAACAAGAAAAATCTCAAATAAACAATCTAGCCTTACACCTAAAGGAACTAGAGAAAGAAGAACAAACAAAACCCAAAGTTAGTAGAAGGAAAGAAATCATAAAGATCAGAACAGAAATAAATGAAATAGAAACAAAGGAAACAATAGCAAAGATCAATAAAACTAAAACCTCATTCTTTGGGAAGATAAATAAAATTGATAAACCTTTAATAAGTTGCCTTTTTTCCTTTGTCAAAGATCAGTTAACTACATTTGTGTGGACCTTTTTCTGGGCTGTCTATTCTGTTTTATTCACCTATGTGTCTATTCTTACACTTTCTTTTCACATCCTGTCTTGATTACTGTAGCCTTATAGTAAATTTGGAAATCAGGTATTGTGAGTTTTTCAATTTTGTTCTTCTTCTGTATTGTGTTGGTTACACTAGGTCTTTTGCTTTTCTGTATAAACTTTAGAATCAGTTCGTCAAGATCTCCAAAATAGCTTTCTGGAATTTTTATTGAGATTGTGTTGAGTCTATAGTCGGGAAGGACTAACATTTTAACATTGAGTCTTCTGACCCAGGAACATGTTTTGTTCTTGTTTTTGTTTTTTGCCTCAGTATTCTGAGATGTCATAACGATGTGTTTTGCCTTACAGTGGATCTATTTTTATCATTGTGCTCATATTTTTATCTAAGGGCCCACTTGGCTGGCCTTTTCAATCTATAACCTCTGGGGCCTTTAGTTCCAGGACATTTTCTTGATTTTGTAGATGATTTACTTTTCTTTTTTATGCCCTCCCCCCACACCCAGTTCCCTCTTTCTAAGCCTCTCATTTGGAGAGTAGACCTTCTGGACTGGATCTGTAGTTCTCTTAACTTTTCTCTTCTCTTTTCTCTTTGTCTTTTTGCTTTACTTTCTGGGAGGTTTTCTTAAGTTTACCTTCCAGCCCTCTATTGATATTTCATTTGTTATATTTTTAATTTATAAGAATTTTTTTGTTGTCATTCCCTTTTTATAGCATCCTGTTCTATGATTGCAATATTGTCTCCCTGAAGAAATTATGATCTATTTTTTTCAAGTTGTTTTCTTCCTGCACAGTCTCTGTTTCTTCCAAGTTGTTTGTTTTGGTGTCTATTATTCAGTTTTGGATCTTTCTTCAGTTATCCGGTTATTTTTGTTTATCTGCACCTATTTAAGAGTACCAGTGCAAGTGGGATTTGATGACCATGGGCTTCACTGGAAGATAATCTGTCTGGGCCTTTCTCTTGTGCAGTCTTAAATGTTATAAAGTCTTTATTTTTATTTTTTTAATTGCAGTATAGTTGACATAAAATGTCATATTAATTTCAGTGTACCACATAGTGATTCATATGATACCTTATGAATACATTAGGAATCGATCACTACGATTAGTCTAGTAACTGTCACCACACAAAATTATTGCAATATTATTGACTATATTCCCTATGTGGTACATTACATTCCTGTGACTTATTATTTTATAACTGGAAGTCTGTACCTCTTAATCATCTTCACCTATTTCACCCAGCCCTCACCCCCCTCTCTTCTGGTGACCAGCAGTTTGTTCTCTGTATCTATGGGTCTATTTCTGTTTTGTTTGTTTGTTTTGCTTTTTTAGATTCCACATATAAGTGAGATCATATGTTATTTTTCTCTGTTTGACTTATTTCACTTAGCATGATACCCTTTATGTCCATGCATTTTGTCACAAATGGGAACATTTCATTCTATTTTATGGATGTGTCATATTCCATTTTGTGTGTGTGTGTGTGTGTGTGTGTGTGTGTGTGTGTAATCATATCTTCTTTATCCATTCATCTATTGATGGACTCTTAGGTTGTTCCCTATCTTGGCTGTTGTAAATAATGCTGCAGTGAGCCTTGGGGTGCATGTATCTTTTTGAATTCGTGTTTTCATTTTCCTCAGATAAATACCCAGATGTGAAATTGCAGGATCATACAGTGGTTCTATTTTTAATTTTTTGAGGAACCTCCATGCTGTTTGTATAGTGGCTGTACCAACTGATATTCCCACCAACATTACACAAGGGTTCTCTTTTCTCCACATCCTTGGCAGCACTTATTGTCTTTTTGATGCTAGCCATTCTGACAGGTGTGAGGTGATATCTCATTGTGGTTTTGTTTTGCATTTCCCTGATGATTAGTGATGTTGAGCATCTTTTCATGTGTCTGTTGGCCATCTCTATGTCTTTGGAGAAATGTCTATTGAGGTCCTCTGCCCATTTCTTAATCAGATTGTTTGTTTTTTTGATATTGAGTTGTGTGAGATGAAGTCTTTCTTAAATCATGAAGTCTTTCTTCACAGTCAAGTTGGGGTCCTCAGAGAAGGCTCATCTTGTCTCTTGCCTGGAGAGTAACATCCTGAGGTTGGTGCTCTGAGTACCCAGTGGAAGAGGAGTCTCGCCTCAGTAACCAGAATTCAGCTAGATGATCTTTAATCCCCCTGTTTTCAGCAAGGTAGGTCTCTCCTCAATTCCTCCTGGTGTCTCCCAGTCCAGAAAGCCTCTATTTATTTAACAATAAACCTCCCTCTTCTGCTGTGCTGGGCAAGGGGCCATTACTAGTCAGGGAAAGAACCTGGGACTCTAACTGCTTCCTAAACAGGTTGCCAACCAACCTTCCTTGTTTCATCCCTCCCTTCTTCTCTCTTGCTTTCAAGAGGGATTGATACCACCAATTTCTGAGCTGTTAAGGGGTTTTGCAGTATAAATCGGGTTGGTTCTCAACTTCCCCCGCTGCTGGCTTAGAATTCAGCTTTTAGGGGTTCCTGGGCCATTCACCACTTGTCCATCTGATTTCCAGCTTCAAAAATTCTGTTACTTTTATCTCCTCTCTGGTTCTTCCCATTTTTGTCTATTTATACTTACTTTTTAAAAAGCTGTCATTCCAGTAGGGTTTGGGGAGGAAGCAGAAGTAGATGCATATGTCTAACGAGCCATATTTACCTGGTAAGGCTGACATTCAAGCCCAGCATCTGTTCTGATTTGGCTGGGATTGGACCTTAGCGTGTGTTAAAGATTTTGAATATTACCCCTGTTCAGACATGATTTCTCCTATTCATCCTTTAGGATGAGTTCAGGTGTTACCCTTGTGCACTGCTTTATTGTGTTCTTCCCTCCCCCCATCTCCCTCCCCCAACAAGAAGACTTGGCCACCTCTCCCCTTGAGATCACACAGACTTTGCATTCACCGCTCTCACTGCATATACTGATGATAATTTGTACAGTTGCCTCGCCCTCTTAGACCAGAAGCTTTGGCGGTGGGTGGCGGGCACCTCTTGTTTGTCTTTAGATCTCCACCACCGACCCAATGCTCAGACATTAGTAGACTTACTAAATGTTTGCTGCATGAATAAAAGCAAAACCAGGTGCTTTGTGGGATGATGCTTTGGGGGTAGGCTCGCCTGGAGGCATTCCCCCCATCCCCTGTGACCTGCATGCTGGGCTGGAGTGGGAACCCAGGTTGGGTCCCTGAGGGCTTGATCTCAACCTTCTTTCAGCCCCTGAATCCTTTCTAGGAGCTTTTCTCTCAGCACTGACCTTTTTCCTGAAGACTTTGTCTATGTGCCTAAGTTTGCGATTAGAAGTATTGAGAACTCAGTGGGGATGGGAGGTGTCGGTACGTAACGATCTCTACCCTCTTCGGTGTTCCTGTGCACCAAAGACAGGGCCGTGCTGGGTGGGGGACTGGTGCAAAGCCACGGGGGAGGTGTCATCATTCTGTAATTGACACGCAGGGCAGCTCTCTTCCCTGAGGCAGGCCCAGAGCATTAGCAGAATGACAGCAGCATTTACAGAGCCCAGCCACCTTGCTGGACAGGTCTCACAGTGACACAAAGGCAGGGAGTGAAGCTGAGAGGGGTCTACACCCCAAACTGCAGATGTACTGAGTGACAGCCTCTGGGGCTGCAGGCCCTTGGCTCTATCCTCCTCCCCAGGCACCAGGCTGTTCTTCTGGCCCTAACAGGACTGGGGGGATCCAGAATGTCACAGCTGACTGACAGCCCTGCTTCTAGCGATGGGGCCTGGCCTTGGGCTGATTTCAGGCAACCAGGGGCCTTTCCTCGGCCTCAGACATCGTGCCCCCAAATGGCAATTAACCAAGTGCAGCTGACTCACTTGGGACGCCAGAGTTTTGCAAATGAAATGACTTTTCAGTCACACCTGTGTCGTGTGACTGGCGAGGCCTGGGAAGCCCTTCCCTCCAAATCATCATCTGGTCATGTACTCTGGGGGTCTTTTGATGCCTAACTTAGAAGTGGGGAACCAAAAGATGATTTCTTTGGGTCAAGACATTATCCTCTTTAAAATACAAGTAGCCTTAAGAAGAGCACATTGAACCAGTATTCATCACTGGAAAATTAATATGGATTAATTTAACGTACTCATTAAACTGCTAGAAGTACAAAGAGTTCTTATACTGCCTCTACTTCAGGGCTTCTCAAAGTGTGCTTCTTGGACCAGCAACATCAACACCACCAGAGAACTCGTTAGAAATGCAGACTGTCCAGTCCCACCCCAGAACTGCAGAATCAGAAACTCTGGGGATAGGGCCCAGTCATCTGTGTTTTACAAACCCTCCAAGTGATTCTGATGCACACCTCAGTCAGAGAAACACTGCTCTTCAAGATTAGGAAACTTTAAGAAAAGTCCAAGAAGGTGAGGGACTTGCCTGGGGTCACAAAGCTAATTGATGGCAGAGCTGTCATTTTCAAATGACAACTGGTTGCCGGGATCTGGGGAGGAATTATTAACATTTATGGAAGCCTCTCTCCGTGCAAGTCTCATAGCAGGAGTGTTATCTCACTAAATCCTCACCGGGATCCTGAAAACCGTCCCCAGTTTGTAGGGAAAGAAGTCGCGGCTCAGTGTAGTTGAATAACATGCCCGGATAGGGACACGATTTCAATCCTGATGTCTCTCTCTTTTATTCTTTTGTCTTCTTTGGCAACTACATTTGTTGTGTGTGTGCATGTGCTCCCGAGTAGACCGTGGAGAGTTGCTATTCAGACCCTGCTGGTAGGGGTGGGGCACTCTAAGGGGTCCTGTTGGCATTCTGAGGGCACTCCTCTCTTGGGGGGTGCTTTCCCACTTACTTTCTTCCCAGCTTTGTTTCTGGTTGGGTCCTGACTCCAGTCTGGAGGGACAGAATGAGAGACACCCCCGCTGCCCCTGGCCTTTCTGCCCACCGTATTTCCAGCTTGGCCTGGGAATTGGATTTCCTAGTTGATCTCATGCTTCTAAGTGTCCTTGCTGTTCAAGGAAAGCCAGAGCCTTACTGACTGTGGCCAGCACACCAGTCAGGAGCGACTTGGGGTGGGGGAAGGAGTTCCCTCACATCTGGGATGGGAAGCAGGGCTCCTTGGGAGCCCGAGGGCACAAAAGACTCTGAGTCGGGGGGTGGGAGGGGGAGCACAGGCAAAGCCAAACAGAAGAGGAAATTAAAGAGGCTCGAGTCTCCCGCCAGCTTCCTTTGCTGCATTTTTGGCAGGGATCGGCAAAGCTGGCCCGTCTGTAACTTTCCAGTCTGTCTGCTCATTGTCTCACTCAGAAATGCCAGATAAAAGAGACCATGGAATGAGGAGTGAGGAGCTCGGGTCCCACCCTCAGGATATTCCACCAACATTAACTCTCTTTCAGGCCAGCACCGTCTGTGCCATCTGCCGGGGTCTAGCCGTTTTCACATCTCTCGCCTCTGCGATGTGATGGGTGGGTTGGGAGGGGGTGCAGGGAAGACGTGTCTCCAGAGAACTCCTCACCACTGGCCGGATATCTGTCGCGCTGCCTGTCTCGTGCCTGAAGTCCCTCCGTGAGCACCATTCCATTGAGTTTCCTGTGGTCTCATATTAAAGTAGAATGCCAGAGGAAGGATAACACCTAATACCTTGCTGGTGAATGACTCACCAGGTTCTAGTTAAATGGGTAGGGGGTTCAGGGGAAATGGGCCCGTTGCTCTGAGTGGAGGCTTCTGGGAAAGAGCGGGACTACAGCAAGAGCAGATAGGATGGCAGAGACATCGTAAGCTTGTGCCGGAAGCGACCCCAGAGATGCCAGAGAAGGGACTGCCTTGCCCAGGGACACTGAGCCAGTGGGGGACAGAGCCAGACAGACCTGGCCTGTTAGAACTCTTTCAAGAGCCCAGTGTAATTATGGGTCATCTTATCCCTCACCTCAAGCCTCCTCTTTTCGTGAAGAGGTCCTACAACTTGGTTGAATCTCTCCTTCAAGAAGAGGTGGCTTTCTGCAGAAAGTTTAAAGGGGGCTCTATTTATGTGGTCCTTAAACATCTTCTGAAGGTCTCCTGGGCACAGATGCTAAGGCAGGCTCTGGGAAGACAAGGATGGGGAGAACACTCTCCTTTTTCTTGTGGAGCTCACAGTCGAGGAGGCAACGCACAAGGTAAAGCACAAGAGCTAAGATACAGTGTGAGCAAGGGCTCTCTGGGGGCTGGAGAGGGGGATGCCACTGGTCAGGAAGAAGCTGCCCCCAGCTCTTCTATGGAAAGTCAGGGTTGGGGATGCTTGAGCTGGAAACTGAAGAATGAGTTTGCTAAGCATATCGAGGAGGTGGGAGTGGGGGGAGGTATGGGCATTCCACATAGAGGAGACGTCCCAGGTGGGAGAGGGCGTAGCCCTTCCAGAACCTGTAAATATGGTTGAATCACGATTATTGAAAGAGTGTGTTTAGGGGAGGGCCAAGAGACAATCCAGAATGGGGGGGCTGGGCCAGGCCATAAGAGCCATTGAGTATGGCTACACTAAAGGGTTTGGACTTACCTCCTGAGGGCAGTGGGGAGCCACTGAAAAGTTTTATTAGTCAATCAATGCTAACTGTCCAATAAGCAACCCCTAACATGTTAATGGCTTAACCTCAAAGGTTCAATTCTGCTCCAGTGAAGTCTGCTGAGACCTCCAGAGTCTGCAGCGGGAGGGGAGAGAAAGACAGAGAAAGCATACCAGCTCTTAGCGCCCTCAGCCTGGAAGTGGCACATATAGTTCTATTCGTAGTCTGTCGTCCAGAAACAGCCACATGGCCCCAGCCTACTCACAAAGGAGGCTGGGAAGTGTCGGGAGGCACAGGCGTGCCTGGAGGGCACGAACAGCTGCCACAGGAGACTTTAGTCAGGAGAGTGCTGTGGTCTGATGTGTGATTTGGGATGTTCACTCTGGCAGCGGACTGAGGAGGGGGTTAAAGGGCTGCAAGCGTGGAGACAGAGGCCGGACAGGAGGCTCTTCCAATTGTCTGGTGACAGAGCTCTCCCTGCTCCCCAGCTCTCTGCAGACTGCAGCGGGGTGAGCCTTCAGGGAAGGAAGGTGGGTGGAGACTGCCATGAGGGAGGCAGACGGCTCAGGGGTGATGGGAGGTCAGTGACGGGCCTGTTGACGGGTGTACTGGGCAGCCACACGTAGGGCTGCAGGGCTCGCAGTGGGCCTGACTGAGCTGGGGGTGTTATTGGCCTCTTCAGAGTTCAGGGCCTCCCTGAGCATGAGCTGTGCTGAGGCGGGCCTCCTGCCTTTTACCCCGTGTTCTCGGTGCTCCGGAGGTCCTCACTTACCATTTGGAGCGAGTGAGCACACGGTAAATGAAATCATGGGTGGAGTGAAGGGGCTTGGAGGAAGGCGGGAGCTGGATGGAAGCATCCCTGGGAAAGAGGAGCCTTGAATGGCCGGTCTTCCAAGGTAATAGCACTTCTCTAGTGTTCCTAAGCTTCATTGCCACCTGTTTGTAGCTCTGCGGAGTAATGCAGGCTGCCACTTCAGAAGGACTGTCAGGTACTTTCAGAGGAAGCATTTGCTCATGAACTTCTGCATAGCTGTGCTCATTTTAACCCAGTGACTGGCTGTGTCCCCACTGCCACCTTCCACTGGTAATACCATGGGGACGGCAGGCCTCCTGCCCAGCCTTCGCTCTTCTGGTTGCCCTGTCTGATGTCAGGCTCTCATGCCAACCTAAGGAACAGATGTCCCAAAGCTGGCAGCGGGGGGGAAGAGACCTGAGTTCTGGTTTAAACTAGGCTGCTAACTTTCTGGATGATCTTACAAAGTCATCCTGTATTTCTGGGCTTGAGTCTCTTCTGTTGGGTGGGCGTGGGGATTTTAAATGAGAGGTCTTCAAGCTCTGACATTTCTAGCTCCACAGGATGGACACTGAATATCCTAAGGGCCCCGCGATTTTCAGAACACTGCTTTTTCAGCTAGAGGCAGGAACACCGGGAGGCATATTGGGAGTTTCCAGAGGTGGTCTGGGCGTGGCAGAGCTCACCGGTTTTTCCTGGGGCTGCAGAAAATGGGGGGTGTGGGTCTCAAGTGTGGGCCTCTGCCTTCTCTTGCCTTTGGGAAATGAACCCCTTTGAGAAATGGGTGACAGCCACAGACCATCTCTCCGGAAAAGCATGTGGCATGCACAGAACCATGTACCAGATGCACACCCTGTTTTACGTTTAATTTCAGGGGCCCATGGCCTCCCTAAAATGCAGCTGGGCTATCTGCCTGCTTTTCTCTCCCTAGTGGGTTCTGGGTTCCTCTTACAAATCCAGTTCTTGCTACTGAGCCAAGTTGTGGAAGAGCTTCAGGAGCCAAAGGAAAGTCCTCAGAGGGGTTTGCTTTGACCTCACAAGGGATTGGATGAGACCTCTCTAAAGAGAGGCAGAAAATCAGTGCAAATTTATATGGTGACAGCTGAAGGCACTTGGTAGGTGGGGTTTGTGTGTGCTTGTCTGAGAGAGAAAGTTGGGGGGTAATGTGGGTGTATTGGCACTCTTACCTTGATAACATGTCTTCTGGGAGGGATTCTCTACTTCTTTGTAATTAAGCTTTTTATTTTGAGATAATTAGAGATTCTCATGCAGTTATAAAAAATAATACAGAGGAATCGCTTGTACCCTTAACCTAGTTTTCCCCTTTGGCAATATCTTGCAAAATTATAATACAGTATCACAGTTAGGATATTGATATTGGTACAGTCAAGATGCAGAATATTTCCAACACTGCGTGGATCTCTCCTGTAGCCCTTCTACAGCCGTGGCCACTTCCCTTCTCTGCTCTCATTCTCTACTTAACCTCTGAAAACTAATAATCTGTTCTTCATTTCCATAATTTTATCATTTCAAGACTGTTATGTAAACGCAATAATACAGTATATGCGTAACTTTCTGGGATTGGCTTTTTTCACTCAGTGTAATTCCCTGGAGATTCATCCAGGTTGATACATTTACCAGTAGTTTGTTCCCTTTTATTGCTGAGTAGTGTTCCACAGTATGGATGGACCACAGTTAGTTGAACCATTTATGCATTCAAGGGCATCTGGATTCCTCTTTGACTCATTGATTATTTAGAAGTATGTTCATTTGTTTCCGAGTGTTTAGAGGTTTTCCTGTTATCCTGCTGTTGTTGATTTCTACTTTGATTCCTTTGAGGTCAGAGAACACACTCTATATGAAATAGAGAATGAATTCCGTATGAAAATTCAAGTCTTTTGAATTCACTGAGATTTGTTTTATGGCCCAGTCTATCTTGGCATATGTTCTGTGGGCACTTGAGAAGAATGTACATTCTGCTGTTGTTGGGTGGAGTGTTTTGTAAATGTTGATTAGATTCGGTTGGCTGATGGTGTTGTTGAGTTATTCTGTATCCTTGCTGATTGCCTAGTTATTTTATTAATTTTGAGAGAGGAGTGTTGAAGTCTGCAAATATAATTGTGAATTTATGTATTTTTCTTTTCAGTCCTATCAGCTTTCGCTTCACATATTTTGTATCTCTGTTGTTTGGTGCATGTGAATTTAGGATTTCTTGGTGGATTAATTCTTCATCATTATATAATATTCCTCTCTGTGCTCACTTCAGCGGCACATATACTAAAATTGGAACAATACAGAGAAGATTAGCGTGGCCCCTGTGCAAGGACGACACACAAATTCATGAAGCGTTCCGTATTTTTGTTAAAATGGTTGTGGTCATTGTATCTATCTCGAATAGTGTCAACAATAAAAATAAAATTAAAAAAAATATTCCTCTCTGACTGGTAATTTTTTCCCCCTGAAGTCTAATTTATCTCATATTGATATAACCATTTTTGCTTTCTTGTGATTAATGTTTACATGATATATATATTTTCGTCTTTTACATTCAACCTGCCTATATCATTTTACTTGAAATGAATTTCTTATTAACAGAATAGTGGGTCATGTTTCTAAATGATATTTTTATTTATTTATTTATTTATAGATAAATAACAAGGATTTACTGTATAGTACAGAGAACTATATTCAATATCCGGTAATAATCTATAATGGAAAAGAATCTGAAAAAATATATATGTTTAACTGAACCATGTTGCTGTACACCTGAAACTAAGACAATATTGTGAATCAACTATACTTCAATTTAAAAAAAATAAAGAAAGAGAAAATCATCACCAAAAACCAGAAAGTCAGTCTTAATCATGTGCATTTCTAACTTATGTGGACTGACCAGATCAAAGATAATTTAGAATATCAATGGCCATTACAGGGAACATTTGAAATCCCCAAACTTAATTTCCTTAAAACTGAATTGGGCTACAATAGCTCAAAAACTTCCAGAAAGAGTTCAATACTTATTTCTATTGGTAGTTTGAGGCTTCCCTATGTTATCAGGAGTCTAAAATTGCCTCACTGAAAAATAAGATTTTAAGATTAATGGGGCAAACAAATTATTAAAGAAAGATAAAATGGCTCCCAAAGCCTTAGGCTCTTCTTCTTGGCTTCTTTGTCTCAGATTCCTCTTTGGCACCATCTTGTCTCTCTCTTTGGCTCCTCATGTCCAGACTCCACCTCCACCACCATCATCCTTATTCCCTTCTACACTTCCTATGCCTCTTCTATACCCTCAATTCTCCCATATTAACTTTCTCACCGAACTTTCCCTTTTCTCTAAAACCCTCCCCACTCTTTTCCTCTGAACTTGTCAGAAGCTTTCCTTTCAAAATTGAGCCTTCTGAGGGTCCAGAGGATAAACTTTTAATTCCTTGGACCAAAGGTGAACAGTGAGCCATTGTTAAAGATTTTTTCAAAGTAACTAAAGTTTCTCACAAATTTGCTGAGGAATTCAAACTTATCAACCTGGTTTCTCTGACTTATATCAGCTAGTTCATATGCTTGTCAGGGAATGCCAGGCCCAGCATTGGGTGAAAAACACAAATTGGGAAAATACTGAAACGTCTCTAGCATTGTAAAGGGGAGACCAACCTGCTAATTTATCATATGATCAGGCTTGGGCAATAGCCAAGTGACTTCATCAAGCATAAATTGATATTTTTAGATTATTCCCATTTAATGTAATTATTGATATTTAAGGGCCTCAGTATGCAATTTTATTTTTATATTTTCTGTTTGTTGTCCCTTTCATTTCTGTGCCACCTAAACATTTTAAAGAATTCCACTTTGACTTATCTATGGTATTTTTCAGTTTATATTTTTCGTATATTTTTTTAGTGATGTGTACATTATGTGTACATGACTTAACACAGTCTACTGGTGTCATCATTTTACCAATTCAGGTGAAATATAGAAACCTTACCTCCTTTTATGTCTTTTTACCCTTTATAATTTACATTATAATGTAATTGTTTTAAATATTTCCTCTACTTTTAAAACCACATCAGACAGTGTTATAATTTTTGCTTCAACTGTCAAATATCATTTAGAAATTTAAGAGGAGAAATAAGTCAGTTGTATTTACCTACACTTTTGCTTAAGTGTATTTCTTCCTTCCTGATGTTCCAAGGTTTCTTCAGTTGTTTCTTTTCTTTTCTTTTTTTTCCTAAAGAACTTCTTTTAGCCACTCTTGGGGGTAGGTCTGTCGGCAACAAATTCTCTTAGTTTTCCTTCATCTGAGAATGACTTGATTTCTCCTTCATCCCTGAAGGATATTTTCACTGGATACAGTATAAGATTCTCGGCTGATAGTTCTTTTCACACGTGAAAAATGTTGTGCTACATCTTTTTGGTCTCCATGGTTTCTGATGAGAAATCTGCTGTCGTTCTAATTGTTTTTCCCATATCGGTAGGTGTCGTTTCTCTAGAACTGTTTTCAAGATTTTTTTCTATGTCTTTAGTTCTCAGAAGTTTGACTATGATGTGTCTTGTGGATTTCTTTCAGTTTATTTTAAGATTCTCTCATCTTGAATCTGTAGGTTTGTGTCTTTTTCCAAATTTGAGAGGTTTTCAACTATTGAGCACTTTTTCAGTCCACCCTTTTTCTCCTCTCCTTTGAGACTCCAGTGACAAGAATGTGAGACTTTTTGTTGTATTACTATAGGTCCCTGAGGCTTTGTTTGTTTCAGTCTATTTTCTCTCTTTCTCAGTTTGGATAATTTTTATTGCTCTGTATTGCAGTTCATTGATTCTTTCCTCTGTTCTCTCCATTCTGCTGTTGAACCCATCCATTGAATTTGGTATTTCAGTTAATATATTTTTCATTTCTAAAGTTTCCATTTGTTCTTCTTTATATCTTATATTTCCGTTTTAGACTTTGCATTGGTTTCAAACATGTTCATAGTTGCTTGTTGAAACATTTTTATGATGGCTACTTTAATATCTCTGTCAGATAATTCTAACATCTCTGTCATCTTGGAGTTGGCATTTACTGACTATTTTTTTTCATTCAGTTTAAGGTTTTCCTGGTTCTTTAAGATAAGTGATTTTTTATTGAAACGTGGACATTTTGGGTAATATGTTTTGAGACTCTAGATCTTACTTAAAACTTCCACTTTGCCTGGCTTTTTTTTTTCAACATGCTCCAGAGGGGAGTCTGGGGGCACTGCTTTATTACTGCCAGGTGGGGTTGAAGTCCAGTTGTCCCACTCGGCCTCTACAAATTCCTTTCTGGTTAGGAGGGGTTGGAATGCCTAGTTACTGGTCCCCTTGTGACCTCCACTGACACCACAGGGGTTGAGGGTGGCCTCTTTACTGCTGAGCAGTAGTAAAAACCCTGAATCTCCACTAGGCCTCCTCTAACACCACTCTAGTGGGGAGGGGTTAGGGTGACTCATTACTGCTGCGTGGGAATGGGAGTCAAGGCTGCACTGGGCCTTTGCTAGCATGGATGGGAGTGGGACCACAGTTTTTTTTTTTTTTTTTTTTTGGCAGTGTTTGACTGGATTAGAGCAGTCATTGTATAGAAGTTTGTCTTTCTAGGCTTCCCCTCTCCTAGTCTTTTGGCTAGAAAGAACAGGCTTTTGTTGGGGAATTTTTTGTCTGTGCCTATTGATATTTTCAGGTTGCCATCTTCTTCAGCTCCAAATCTGGGATATATGAGGCCAAAAGAAAACCCACCATCCAGAAACTTCACCATCCTATCTTCCTCAGGTCCCAAGGTCCCTAGCTAGTTGCTTTTCTTTACCTTTCAGATTCACATGATGTTTGTTTTATGTATAATATCCAGGGTTTTTAGTTGTACTTAGGGGGAGGCATAGGGCAAAGTGTGTCTATTCCATCTTCCCAGAAGTGGAAATCCTCTCTACTTCCTTTTCTTTACTACTTTTTAGCAATATTGAGAATGTAGTACATGTATTTGGGAAAGTTTTAAACAGTACAAAAGAGATACATGAAAATTTCCCTTTCAAGTCCTGTGTTCTGCAGTGGCCACGTGGTTCTTCTACCAGCGGCAGTCACTGTTACCAGTGCTTGTGCGTCCTTTCAAGAGAGTCTGTGTGTGTGTGTGTGTGTGTGTGTGTGTGTGTGAGAGAGAGAGAGAGAGAGAGAGAGAGAGACTTTCTATACTAGGTAGTGGCACCAACTTAAACTCCATTAACCATGGATGAGAGAAGTTATACACACTCTGATTCAGCGGCATTGTGTATATTTAAGCATATTTGCCAACCTAATATATGAAAAACTGGATTGTGTTATAGTTTTAATTTGCATTTCCTGCCATGTGTGAGGATGAGCATCATTTCTGATGTATAAAATACATTTGTGTTTCCTGCTTTGTGGTCTGACAATTTAATTTCTTCTCTATTGTACATTCCTCTATTGGGTTGTTGGCATTTCTTATAGACTTGCACAGGTATGCACATGCACATTATTTATGTAGCAAGGAAATGTGCCCTATGCCTGTCATATATGTTGCCAATATTTTGTTCCTATTTTTTCCATTTTCTTTTGACTATTGTATTTTATGGTAATCGATATTTTAAAAATTTTGAACTCAGATGTAGCCTTTTTAAAAATGACATCTGAATTTGGGTCATGTTTTGAAAGTTCTTCCTAGTTCAAGATTATTACAAATATTCTCCCACATTTTTCTTCTAGATCTTTTCATAGTTGCATCTTTTGTTTAGGTCTTTGGTACATGTGATCCAAAATTTTTTTAGATCATTCCTGAATTGTCTCAGCACAATTACTTGAAAGGTCTATCTTGTCCCCAGTGGTTTGAAATGCCACCTTGACTTATTGTGGGTCTTCTCTGCGTAGGTGCTTATCTGCTTTGTCAGCAAATTACCAATGGCAGCTGGTGGCCTGGGGAGGCTGTGCTGAGGTGATCTCGGAGCCATCTACAAGGAAAGAAGCACTTTTGGAAAGGGATAAGGAGCAAGGGTGGCTGATTCTCCCCACCTTGGACTGCTCTGTGTTGGTCTCATGAAAATGGGCTGAGCCTGTTTCAGGGATGTTTTCCAACCATCTTGCCCCCTGATGGTAAGAGGCCCCTCTGTCTGCTCCTCTTGTAAATCACAGGTCCTGCTCTTTTCTTAAATAGCTCCTACATCCACCTCTCATCCCTATTCCCCTCTTCTGTCCTCGACACCTCTTCACTTCAGGCCTTTACTATTATGGCCTAGTTTTTGAGTACCCTCCTAAATGTTTGTTTTAGCTATCTCTTGCTACCAAGCAAATCAACACAAATTTAGTTGCTTGAAACAACACACCTTTATTATCTCATAGACTTATTATTCCTGTGGACCACGCGTCCTGGCACATCTTAGCTAAGTCCTGGCCTTCAGGGCTCTCATGAAGCTACAGTCAAGCTGTCATCCAGGGCTGGGTTCTCATCAGGAGGCTCAATTGGGGAAGGATCCATTTCCTTTTTCATGTGGTTGTTGTGGCTGTGGGATTCATGGAAGCTTGCTTCATCAAAGCAGAAAGGGAGAAAGAGTGTCTCTAGTGCCCAGCTACTAGCAAAATAGAGCAAAATAATGTAACGTGATTGCAAGAATGACATCCCATCATCTTTGCCGTATTG
This sequence comes from Orcinus orca, assembly GCF_937001465.1. NCBI lineage: Eukaryota > Metazoa > Chordata > Mammalia > Artiodactyla > Delphinidae > Orcinus > Orcinus orca. The sequence goes on from NC_064573.1 coordinate 25,051,673, forward strand.
TACTGGTTAGAAGTCATACCACATTCAAAGGTATGATCACCTGGAGGCAGGTCTCGTGGGATGCCCTTGGAATCTGTCCTCCACATGGGTTGTTTTCTACTCTAGTCCACACTTCACTGTGGAGCCAGATTAATTTTCTTAAAGCACATCCCTGACCTTACTAGTCTTCTACTCAAAAGTCTGCATTAGTTAAATTTCATATAAAATGTTCTTATATTAGCATTTACGGCTTTCTCCAGGAGCTGCCTGGCTGTTATCTGTCAAAATTGCCAGTGCACAAAGGCTTTGACCCAGACTATATCCCAGATCTTGACTCCCACATGAGTGAAATAATGAATGCACAAATGTAAGCACTGCAGAATCGTTTGAAATAACCGAAGATTGGAAACAACCCAAGTGGGAGGGGCTGGTTGAATACATTACTGTACATCCAATCAGTGGAATACTACACAGCCACAAGATGGACGAGGCAGCTCTTTATAAATTCATGTAGAGTGATCTACACCAGTGATTCTCAGAGTGTGGTTCCTTGACCAGCAGTATCACCTGAGAACTTGTTGGAAAGAAACAAAGAAGAACTACAAAAACAACCCCCAAATAATTTACAAAATGTCAATAAGCATACACATGTCAACAGTTACTTTAAATGTAAATTGAGTAAATGCCCCAATCAAAAAACAGAGTGGCTGAATGGATGCAAAAACAAGACCCCGGGCTTCCCTGGTAGCACAGTGGTTGAGAGGTTGCCTGCCGATGCAGGGGACACGGGTTCGTGCCCCGGTCCGGGAAGATCCCACATGCCACGGAGCGGCTGGGCCCTTGAACCATGGCTGCTGAGCCTGTGCGTCTGGAACCAGTGCTCCGCAATGGGAGAGGTCACAACGGTGAGAGGCCCGCGTACCGCAAAAAAAAAAAAAAAAAAAAAACAAGACCCCTAGATATGCTGGGAAAGTGACTTTTCACTGTATATCCTTTTGTACCTTTTGAATTTGAACCATTTAATGTATTACTTATGTAAAATATTAAAATACAAAAGCCCCATCCGTCAGACATCATTAGCTTTCTCTCTCATCTCTCACATGGCCTGTTCACACCAGTCAGACTTGCCTCTTCACTATCCCTTGGGTTAGGGTCGCATTTCCTGGCCATGGGCCATCGCTTACATCCATGCCCCCAACTGGAATTCCCTTTACTCTTCTCTGTATAATTAAAGCCAACTCAAAGGTCAGGCCAAGATGCCGCCTTCTTTGGGGATTTGCCTGACCCCCGCCCTGCAGGCAGGATTAACCGGAACTTCTCCTCAGCTTCTCCAGCCTGTGCCTTTCTTCTGCCCACTGCCTGGCTGTCTTCTTTAATAGATTGGCGGCTCTCTGCAGACAGGGACTCAGCCTCACACATCATTGTGACCTCAGCGCCCAGCATAGCCTGCAGGTTGATACCTAAGAATCTTTTAGTGAATAACTGAGTGAGCAAGTGAATGATGGACACAGAGATGGGGACATAGGGACACAGGGTGGGCTGGACAGTGAACAGACCTAAGAGTGGGAATTGCCAGAGAGGAGAAGAATGAATCTGGGCAGGAAAGTTGGGGAGAGGTTGCGGGGAGAATCTGCTGGTGGCTGGGCTTTCTACCGGCTTAGGTTGGGGGCTGAGCCATCATCAGTGCCCTGGGGGGTGGGGTGGGGAGGGCACCTTGACCTGGGGGCCCATGGGATTCATTTCATTTCATTGGAGGGGGGAGTTCTTTTAAAAATGTAGATGAGCTTTGGAGGGGCAGTGATTGAGGGGTAGAACGTGTGCCTTAAAAAGACCTCACACAGACTGGCAGAAGGGCAGGCTGCCCTCCCAAGGGGATTATTTTGATTACAGCCAAGTCGAGGTGAAGTTATTTTTTAATATTAAAAAGAATATGCCCCCCCATGGCCACTCTGTCCCTAACCTCCCTCCATCTCGAGAAAGCATCTGACATTTCCTGCACATTTTAACTTTCTAACCAAATAATGAAATAATCATATTGGCTCCTCAGTCACAGGATTCATTTTCTCTCATTCCTGGGCTTCAAAATTCATCTCATATTTTAATCTGTTTTGAGCTCTTTTCAATTGCCTTGGAGATAGAGCCAAAGGTTCCCTGAACTCCTATTGCCTGCCGTTGTTTGGTTTTGCTTCCTGTGGGGTATTCTCTTTAATAACACGGTCTGTCCTGCAGCAGTGGCAGGAATTCTAGGGGGGTCGGGGCTGGGCCTCACACTTTGTGGCTCCCTGACAGTATATTAATGCCCACATTCCGACTCTGGGCATTCTCATTTGCTGCCTTCCTCTTGAATGGTACCCTCCCTTCTCAATTGTATTAATGTTTAAAAGCCCAGCCTCCCATAGAAATTCTCTCTCAACTACTCTAGGCCACATGATCCTTCCCTCCTCTGAGCATCAAGTAAACACACAAAACACAACGGCAATAATGACCAGCATTTCGGAGCCTAAATATCTTTCAGGCACATTCTGAGCACTGTTATGGATTAATTCATTTGATTCCAGACTCTCCTCTAAGGTAGTATTAGTTTTAGTGTCCCCATTATTTTGATGAGTAGACTGAGGTAAAGAGAGAGTCCATAACTTGTCCAAGCGCTGCAACACACCTAAGGTCAGTTTCATCCAGTTGAACTTTTGGTTTTCCTGTTTCATGTGTGCACGTCATAGCTTCCCAACCAGACAGCAGGCCCTCAGGGTGGGCGCTGCACCCTTCTAGGTGCTGTGCGAGGTGGTGTCATTGTAAATACTTGTTGGTTGTTTGAGCTCCTTGTCTCATGAAAGACCAGAGACGGCGCTGGTTTGGAGCAGGAGGCAGGGGGCCGTCTGTCCATTTCTTAGAGCCATTTGGGGTGGTGGGTGGAGTTGCTTGAGAACTTACCCACGCTTCTTGTTTGGGGTAGGGAGTGGCAAAAGGACATGGTGTGGTGCAGGTGACAAGGCTTCTCCTTGGGGGCATGAAACCATGTGTGCTGTAGGATTGTTGGAGAGAGTGGGGTGCCCATCAAGGAGCACCCTGTGACTCTGGGGAGAGATGAGCTCACTGCCAAGGGTCCCCCTTATGAAAATGAGAAGGGACCCTATGTGGAAAGTCCTTGACAGTGGGGAGGGACCAGAGTCAGCTCTCTGTCCCAGGGGTTCCTCTCTGGCACTGGGGTCTGGTCCTTCAGTTGGGTTGTCTTTGTTCCATAAAGATGACAACCCAGGCAGGCATTTCACCTCTTCGAGTCTCAATGATCTCATCTGTAAAAGGGGGAGAAATACCCAAACCTGCCTTCCTTGTGGCAGAGCATTGGGAAGGGCAATTGAGAGTGTACACATCAGGAACAAAAGCTTCATGGCAGGTAGGACTGGAATTACATCACTGGAGACAATTTCTCTCTGGGTCTCTCTTCCTGACATACTGTCTGATGGACCTGTATGTTTGTCCAGACTTGTTAAATCTGTGTAGCTCCGGCTTCTCCCTTTCTGTCCCTGGCACCTCTCATGAGCCCTTCTGGGGCTGTCTCTTCCTCCACATCAGGGTTCTGAGTCCTCGCTGTGGAGTTGAATCCCCTGGATGCTTCTGATGCCCGAGCCTTACCCCCGGAGGTTCTGACCCCATGGTCTTGGGTGCGTCCTGGGCTTGGTATTTCTTAAAGGCTTCCCAAAGGTTCCAGTGTGCCCCTGCATTGAGACCTGTGCTCCACCGCGTGCTGAGACACAGGGCATGAATGGAGAGAAGAGAGAGGAGAGAGAGTCCATCAGAATCTCAATGTTCCTAGTAAAAATTTTTGAAAATCATGTTTGTTAGATGCTATGTTTTAGGCCTGATACTGAATGTATTTTGCAAGGTCAACTAAAATTGAGTACATTAAATTTTTATATTTAGCAAAAGGCTGTACAGGTGAGTTAGCATGAATCCCCTCTGGGATCTGAGGGTTGAGACGCTGGAGGAGCTGGGAAGTAGGGGGCAGCAGCAGACCTGGAGCCGGGAAGCCTGGTTACCAAGGCTGACTCCATCACTCACTTGCGAATATTCACACCTATCTCACAGAGTCATTGTGAGGGGCAATGAGATCATTCATGAAAACTTTCTGAGAAACCAAGATTTCTGTAGAAATAAAAGTATTGCATAAAAGCAGCTGTGTTCTGTATTCTGTCGACTGTGACTCTCTGGACATCATTCCTTAGGAGTTCTGCCTGACACGGGGAGACCAGATGTCCCAAATTCCTGGTCTCCCGCGCAGGTTTACTCCACCATGTGCATTCCAGACCTCATCCACTCCTGGCACCACTGGCCAGCCCTTCCCCTCCCCAGCTCCCGTCTTCAAATTCCATCGCCCTCCACTGGCTTCTTCCCCTCAGGACAGAAACATATCCCTCTCTCCCACAGTAAAAAGAAAATACACCTGTGACCCTTGGGCCCCCTCTTCCTTCCACCTTTGCCTTACAACTAGGTTTCTGGGACATGTAACTCACGTGGAGACTCCCCTTTCCTCACTCCCTTCTCCTTCTGTTCTGGCATTTCCCATGGCTGCCAGCTGCTCCATCCTTGTCTACCTGAGGTCTCTGCCGTAGGTGCCCTGTGGACCACTCCCTTCATGACACACTCCCCTTCCTCTGGCTCCCTCACATCCTCCCTCCCCCTCTCACCCTCACTCTCAACTTTGCCTGATCACCTAATCTTAGGGATTCCATTTCCTAAATATTTCTCATACCTGTAGACTCCCTTCAGTGCCCACCACCACTACCTTGGTTCAGCCCCTCTCTCACCTGGACTACCTCTCACCTGGCCTATTGGTCCAGCCTCTTAAGGTGTCCTGACCTCCCTCCCCGGCTGCCTCTGCCCTCCAGGGTCAAGTTAAATACAAAGCCCTTTGTGCTGTGGACCTTGCCTACATCTCCAGATGCATCTCTTCCAACTCTTCCTTTCACATTTGCATTCATTCCCCAGATCTGTCCTGGTGCGTCATGGCTCTGGGGTTTCACATGTTTTGTAACATCCCCATAAAACTTTCCCTGCCCCCCACTACCCGAACCTCATTCTGGAAAAATGTTCGTCTTATAAATCCCAGCTCAACTGTCAGATCCCTCAAGGAGCCTCCCCTGGTTCCTCTGTTCCATCCCCCAGTGGGCTTAGTCTCACCTTGCCTTGCTCTGGCCCCCCTGCTGCTCAGTCATGCTGCTTTCAGAGCTCTCCTCACGCTGCATTATGCACGTAGCAAGTGCTTCCCCAGACCTGGAAGCTCCTTGAGAGAAGGGTTCATGGCTGGCGCTCTCTCTTTCAAGTTCTCGCTCTCAGATATGCAGAGCCCGGTGCAGAGTTAGCACTCAACAAATGTTTGTAGGATTGAATTGAGTTGATTGATCTGCAAAGAGCAACTCGGAGCATCTCGACAGGTCATAATGACTTCTGAACACCCAAGAAATGCCACTGTCGCTGTATCCCAGTGCTTGGAAAAGTAGTTATCCTCACATGGGATCGATTGCTGATTCAGCTAGCGAGGATCTTGGCTTTTCGACCCTCCGCCATGTTCTGATCTCTTCAGACAGCAGGGAGCTTCCTCCATGAAGGCCCCGTTCACAAACAGTTCTAGGTACATGCACGTCGTAGGATGCTGTGACTGGGCCTGTGGAAGCAGACAGAGCACTCGAGCTCTGAGCCAGGGAGAAACGTCCTGTATGTTTTTCTGGATTCTTTTTCCTACAACTACATCCCCCTGATGATAAGCCCCTCCAGAAGGGCAGTGGTCACTCCCTCTGCCCCACTCCCACCATCCGCCTCAACACAGATGTTTTCTTGCTTCTGTTTTGTACCACCCATGGCTTCCTTTCCAAGGTCTCTCCCACGCTTCCCTCTTGGGGAGAAAGGGAAAGGATGGTTTGTTAAAGTCACAAAGCATCCTTGCAGAACTGATGTCACCAGCTTTTGATGGGTTTCAAGGGGCTGTACTTGCAGGGCAGGCCTTCTCTGGCCTTCTTTTATATCCTTGAACTGTTGTTAAACTCATTCTTGAAATTTTCCTTTGTACATTCTGCCTCCCTCACTCTCACAATGGTATCTAGTGTCCCATCATGTTGCCATCACTATAAAACTTTTAACTGCCTGTTATACCTAAAAATGTGTTATGTTATATAGTGGAATGTTGTTGTATATATTGTAAGATTGTAACATTATATGTTGTAATAATGTCTGTCCCCTGTCATTTTCTTTGAAATTCACGTTTTGATCGTCTTCATAGTTTCCTCTTTCTAAACCCGCTCTGAAAGCTTTCCTTTATCCTGGAGTGAAAATGACAGATCCCAGGAGAAAGCTTGGCTTCTCACAGGGGAGGGAAAGGGATGAAGCTTGGGTGCAGGAATATCAGGCACCAGCCCTGGGGAGCTGTGGGTGTGCGTCTGCAGGTGGGTTGGTCATCAGCTTTCTGTCTTCTGACCCTGAGCAGCATTGTCCTTCCCGTACCCTTAGTTGTGGGTCAGGGTCACGAGACGAGGTCTGGCCAGCAGGGTGTGGATGGCGTGTGATGGGTTTCGCCTCCAGGTTGGAGCATTTAGTTACCTGCGCAAGGCCTCCAGAGCTGGCAGGACAGTAGGCCACTTTCGAGACCATGGCTCCTGCAGCAGCCTGGAACCCCGAGTGACTGCAGCAAGCCCAGTCTGCGGTGGCTGGTTGTAACCACAGCATGACCTGGCCTGGCCGGGAAATTGGTTCTATGCCTAGAACAGTTGTGCTTTGTGACAACAGTGTAAACTGTGTGCCATTTGCTTGGGGCACATATGAAAGTGAAAAGAGCGGAGTGTAGATGCTCATGAACCATGAGCCTGAGATACACTTCCGCTGTCTCAGGCCACAGAGAGGTCGTCTGTACTGCTGGCGTCTCTGACTGATGCGGGCAGGTGGGGAGGGCCAGAGCAGGATTGGGTGGGGCAACATGTGAGTACCAGTGAGACCTGCCCGGAGGCCCGCCAGCTCTGATCTTGGCAGGCAGTCACCTCTGTGCCGTGGGGGAAGGCCAGTCCTGTGTCCCGCACCCCCGGGGGCACCCATGGGGATTCCCTGGACCCTGTGACCCAGAGACCGAGCAGGCTTGTTTTCTCCTTGGAGCTCTTCTTTGTCTCTGTTTCATTGTCACCTTTTCTCTGTGACGGCGTCAGGGCTCTGGAGAGGCAGAGGTGAGAACGTGTGAGCTCTGTGTCCCGTTTCCCAGCTGCGGGGTGTTGGCTCTGAGCAGAATCCACAAGACAGTGAAGTTTGTCCCTCTGACCCCACTGCCCCAGCCTCTACCCCTCGTCGCTCTGACCTGCTCTCCGGGCAGCTCTCTACCTGTTCTGCAGGTGGCTGTTTGCTTCCCCCAAGAATGTGTACGTTCTCTAGCCCTCCTGGGACAGGTCTGCCAGTGTGTTTCGAGGTGACATTCTGGTGATCTGGTAGATTAATCTCAGTGCATCTGCTACGGAGGAGTGCAGGCTGCCTGGGGGGTCGTTCACTCCTCAAATGGTTATTGGAGCTCCCCTGTGCCCAGCTCTGAGCACAGTCCTAAGGGGTGGGGGGGCAGGGAAAGCGGGGAGAGGGAGACTCATGACTGCGGCTGGGCCCTGCCTCTAGACCCTTGCAGTTCAACGGGGGAGGACGGGGCTAAGCCGGTGGAGGGTTTAGAAGTGTGGTGCAGGGTAATGTGTGTTAGGAGCTCCGGGTGGGATCCAGGCCATGAGTAGGGGCCAAGGGGATGGCGAGAGCGCTCTGTGGTCTGGGATAGTCAGGGAATGCCAAGTCACTGTCCTGGGGCCTCAGTTTCCCCATCTGTCAAGTAAGGAGGGTGGGTGTGTGCATTGCTGTTTAGATTGCCTGATGATAAGAATTTCCAGGGAAGCCTGTTCAGCTGCAGGACTCCCAGGCCCCTCCTAGAGATTCAGAGTCTGTGGGTCTGGAGTCGGGCTGGCAACGTGGCTCTTTATTTCTTGTCTGACCTCCCCTCCCAGCCCCAGTTCCGCCCCAGGAGCTGGGATGTTGGGGGCTTAGGGGGCAGGCGGTGAATGGTGCGGGGGACTTTGAGGGGGCCTTCGAGATGCCTAGCTCCATGTTGGAAAAGCACTTACCACAGCTGGGGCAGGTCACTCGGTAGGGAGATGAGGACACTGTTCAACTCTAGTTGGTTGCTGAGTAATTAGTGGAACCGGGGAGGGTTTGTTGACCAGGATGCCTTTTGGAGGAGAGCTGGAGGCAGCCTGAGTGTTCGGTGCTGTTTGCATTTGGCCTTGACGTGATAATGCCTCAGGCTGCTGGGAAGGCTTTCTGAGCGAGTTGACTCTGATTCTTTAGGCCAAACGTGGGAGTTGGGTCCCCACAGGAGACCAATGAAATGGGCGGCCCTGATTGGGCCAGCTCCTGTCCTAGGTGGAAAATGCTGTTAATAATTCAGCAAACCCAGCAGGGTGCACTGAGGACCCTGTACCTCGGTGGTTCCCAAACTTCCTGTGCCTCAGAATTGCCTGGAGGGCTTGCTAAATAGGGTGCTGAGCCCCACCTCCAGTGTCTGATTGCGGGGAGGGGAGGGCAGAGAATCTGCATTTCTAACATGTGGCCAGGCGCTGGCTGCCGCTCCCGGGACCAGCCTTTGAAAGCCAATGCCAAGTTCTCAACCCACTAGCGTAGGGGTGGGGGTGATTTCTACAGACTCAGGACCCAGTCACTCCCCCCAGGCCACTTATACTCCAACTGGGGACCTATTTGCAGCCACCAGATCAAGGGAATACGAGGTAGTGAGTGTCAGAGTACTGGAGTGATCCCAAGATGATGGGCACCGAGGAGGCTGCAGAGGGGTGTGCAGTCGGGGGAGAGGCCTCCTGCAGCTGAGAGGCCCTGAGGGTGGGCAGACCTGGAGCGCCGTGCTGTGCATCGCACACATGCGACCTAGGAAGGGAGTGGCGGCCTCTGGAGCTGTGCAGTGCGGTTGCTCTAGCAGGTGAGTAGGTCCTTGCAGCTGGGCCAGTGTGTAGGGGCACAGACTGGGAAGGCCGGAGTAGGCCTGTGGCCCAGTATAGAAGCCAGGGGCCGAGTGGATTCCTACCAGGGGCAGGAAGAAGAGAAGGCTTTATAGGAGCCGGCCCGTGGAAGGTCTGAAATGCTCGGGTGAGGAGTTCAGACTTTATTCCATGGTGAACTGGGAACAGATCAACAGTAGTTTGGCTCCCCAAAGCAGACATCTGGAAATTGACTCTTACATTTTGAAAAACAGATTTTCAGTAGTAGCTCATGGCCGATCCGTGTGACATGATTTCAAGGCTGAATCTCAGAGCTTTCTCTGTCATCTCCTACCCCCCACCAACCCCGCACACTGTTTCTTCCTCACAGTCCTTGAAATTTCACCGTTAGAGATTATATCCCTTTGTTCAAAATATTACCCTCTCCAAGAGGCTTGTGTCATAAACCAGGAATGCCCAAGAAGGAAAGTAGCTAACATTAGCATGCTATGCTAGGTCACCTTAGAGGAAGATGACATGGCAGTCTTCTCCTCCAGGAGCCAATGGCAGGGGACATAGGACAGATGAGCTTTGACAAATGTGGAAGCAGAGGTAGAGTACAAAGGCCAGGTGCAGTCGGAGAGGAGGCATGAGACACAGCGGGTTTAGGGAAAGCGTTCCGAGGCTTTCCCTAGAGAATGTCAACGAGAATGATCTCTGGGTGCTGTGAGGTGGGGGGGCCTGGATGCTGTTAGCATAGGAAGGTATCAGTGTGCTTGGTAGGCCCACAGTAGCTCAGTCCAATTTCTTTGGTCTCCCGTCTCCACTCCTTTATGTGGAACATTGAGGGGAGTGTACAGCTATCAGTACATTTCAGACCCAACCCTGACACAGCAGCCTTCTCCTCTCCTGTTTAACCAGACAGAATGGCTGACATTGGTTCTCGATTTGCAGTCAGGAAGCAGGAAATAGCTGTGTTTCTCAAGGCATGTTCCCAAGTCCATTAGATACCTATGCTCTGAAAACCGGGTGGGAAGAGAAACTTTCCTAATTGTATTTGGAGATGATGAGCTGATGAGGAGATCTCAGGTGAGTCCTTTTGCCAGGTGATTAATTACCTCCTTATTTTCCTGTTCTAAAGTCAAGTTTTTCCGTATAAGATGGTCTGTAAGTGGGAAGTGTATACAGTGCATATAAAGCTCTAACAAGAACCTGTCATGAACAGTCATTCATTGTGTTCATGTTGAGATTGATTACGGCAGCCTAACACGACTGTTTGTAGAAAGTTAACATTTTTGCCAACAGGTGTGAATTACGCAGGTGTATTCCTAGGCAACCCCACCCTCAGGCACTGCTTTTATAGAATGCCTGTATCTGAGAAACTGAGTCTGATTTCTGTTACCATTATTGAGTTGTTCCACACAGTCCACTGAAGGAAGGAAATTGGAAGGCCCAGGAGGTGGCTTGGAGTGCAGATGAACCCTTTTTTGGGGGGAGGGAGGGGAACACAAGAGGCTAGCACTGTGCCCTCATCTCTATCTCTCCCACCCATGCTGTGATGGAAAGTGCAGGGATGGCCTTTGGGCCCAACCACTTCCAGGCTGCGTGATGACTGTGGGCAGGTCATGCAACCGTTCTGCTCCTCGTTGATACTAATGTTGACCTGAAGTCATCATGAGATAACTGAGAAGATGTACACGGCATGCCCAGGACCTGGTAGGTGCCCTCTCTGTGCAGCCAGCTCTGTCCTGCTCCCTGTGTTGTCATAAAGGCCCATGGCCCAGCCCTTCGAGAAAGGCCCTGAGTGCATTTCCTGGAAGCGCCTAGATTAGAGTCGTTAAGTGATTTTAACATCAAAGATATACGGAATTGGAGGAAATTGGGGGACAGGGACTCTTCTACAGCCCCGCAGAGGCTCAGAGGCTGAGCCCAGCCTGCAGCCTGCCTACCTCCCCAACACTGCTGGTTACAACGAGCCTGGGGAAGCACATTTATCAGTCAACAAAGCTGGGGAAAGCGACAGGATTAAAGAAGGAGGAGGGTTTCTGCACAGCTAGAGGCTGTGGTTTTAGGCAATGCTGGGTGCATCTGTGGTAAACATAACACTATTTGGAGTTAGAACACCTGGACACCACTGTCAGCTCAGCCCCTTGCAGTCTATGTGGTGTGGGCTTGAGCTCTCTGCACCTCAGTTTTCACATCTGTATACTGGGTATGACTGTCCTTTCCTATGTCCCAGGGTTGCTTTGAGGATCAGGAGGCACTGGGTAGGAAGCTCCGTGTATACTGCAAGACACAGCAAAAGCAAAGGATTATTGTTATAACAGTTTCTATTTCTGTATTGCTTATAGACTTCCAGAGAACTTTCTCATCTTTCCTTACTTAATGTACAACAGCTGTGCGAGGTAGGCAGGGCCGATGGTAGTACTCTCACATACAGATGTCTAAGGCTGGTTGATGGCTTGTCCAAGACCATCCCTGAGAGCTGGGGGTGAGGAAAGCCTGGACCCCAGTCCTCTCAACACAGAGATCACAGCTTTCTAGCTCACCTTTCATCTTTTTGTTTTTTAAACAATTCTTTTAAAAAATTTATTTATTTATTTTGGCTGCGCTGGGTCTTAGTTTCAGCACGTGGGATCTTCGTTGCAGCATATGGACTTCTTGGTTGTGACATGCATGTGGGATCTAGTTCCCCGACCAGGGATTGAACCCAGGCCCCCTGCATTGGGTGCGTGGAGTCTTACCCACTGGACCACCAGGGATGTCCCTCACCTTTGATCTTTTTCTTTTTTAGCAACTTTATTGGAGTATAATTGCTTTACAATGGTGTGTTAGTTTCTGCTTTATAACGAAGTGAATCAGTTATACATATACCTACGTTCCCATATCTCTTACCCCTTGTGCCTCCCACCCACCCTCCCTATCCCACCCCTCTGTGTGGTCACAGAGCACTGAGCTGATCTCCCTGTGCTATGTGGCTGCTTCGCAATAGCTATCTGTTTTACTTTTGGTAGTGTATATATGTCCATGCCACTCTCTCACTGTGTCACAACTTACCCTTCCCCCTCCCTATATCCTCAAGTCCCTTTTCTAGTAGGTCTCTGTCTTTATTCCCGTCTTACCCCTAGGTTCTTCATGACCATTTTTTCCCCCTTAGATTCCACTTATATGTGTCAGCATACGGTATTTGTTTTTCTCTTTCTGACTTACTTCACTCTGTATGACAGACTCTAGGTCCATCCACCTCACTACAAATAACTCAATTTCGTTTCTTTTTATGGCTGAGTAATATTCCATTGTATATATGTGCCACATCTTCTTTATCCATTCATCTGTTGATGGACACTTAAGTTGCTTCTGTGTCCTGGCTATTGTAAATAGAGCTGCAATGAACATTTTGGTACATGACTCTTTTTGAATTATGGTTTTCTCAGGGTATATGCCCAGTAGTGGGATTGCTGTGTTGTATGGTAGTTCTATTTGTAGTTTTTTAAGGAACCTCCACACTGTTCTCCATAGTGACTGTATCAGTTTACATTCCCACCAACAGTGCAAGAGGGTTCCCTTTTCTCCACACCCTCTCCAGCATTTATTGTTTGTAGATTTTTTGATGATGGCCATTCTGACCTGTGTGAGATGATATCTCACTGTAGTTTTGATTTGCATTTCTCTAATGATTAATGATGTTGAGCATTCTTTCATGTGTCTGTTGGCAATCTGTATATCTTCTTTGGAGAAATGTCTATTTAGGACTTCTGCCCACTTTTGGATTGGGTTGTTTGTTTTTTTGATATTGAGCTGCGTGAGCTGCTTGTAAATTTTGGAGATTAATCCTTTGTCAGTTGCTTCATTTGAAAATATTTTCTCCCATTCTGAGGGTTGTCTTTTCATCTTGTTTATGGTTTCCTTTGCCATGCAAAAGCTTTTAAGTTTCATTAGGTCCCATTTGTTTGTTTTGTTTTTATTTCCATTTCTCTAGGAGATGGATCAAAAAGGATCTTGCTGTGATTTATGTCATAGAGTGCTCTGCCTATGTTTTCCTCTAAGAGTTTGATAGTGTCTGGCCTTACATTTAGGTCTTTAATCCATTTTGAGTTTATGTATGGTGTTAGGGAGTGTTCTAATTTCATACTTTTACATGTACCTGTCCAGTTTTCCCAGCACCACTTATTGAAGAGGCTGTCTTTTCTCCATTGTATATTCTTGCCTCCTTTATCAAAGATATGGTGACCATATGTGCATGGGTTTTTCTCTGGGCTGTCTATCCTGTTCCATTGATCTATATTTCTGTTTTTGTGCCAGTACCATACTGTCTTGATTACTGTAGCCTTGTAGTATAGTCTGAAGTCAGGAAGCCTGATTCCTCCAGCTCCGTTTTTCTTTCACAAGATTGGTTTGGCTATTCGGGGTCTTCTGTGTTTCCATACAAATTGTGAAATTTTTTGTTTTAGTTCTGTGAAAAATGCCAGTGGTAGTTTGATAGGGATTGCATAGAATCTGTAGATTGCTTTGAGTAGTAGAGTCATTTTCACAATGTTGATTCTTCCAATCCAAGAACATGATATATCTCTCCATCTATTTGTATCATCTTTAATTTCTTTCATCAGTGTCTTATAATTTTCTGCATACAGGTCTTTTGTCTCCTTAGGTAGGTTTATTCCTAGATATTTTATTCTTTTTGTTGCAATGGTAAATGGGAGTGTTTTCTTGATTTCACTTTCAGATTTTTCATCTTTAGTTTATAGGAATGCCAGAGATTTCTGTGCATTAATTTTGTATCCTGCTACTTACCAAATTCATTGATTAGCTCTAGTAGTTTTCTGGTAGCATCTTTAGGGTTCTCTATGTATAGTATCATGTCATCTGCAAGCAGTGACAGCTTTACTTCTTCTTTTCCGATTTGGATTCCTTTTATTTCTTTTTCTTCTCTGACTGCTGTGGCTAAAACCTCCAAAACTATGTTGAATAATAGTGGTGAGGGTGGGCAACCTTGTCTTGTTCCTGGTCTTAGTGGAAATGGTTTCAGTTTTTCACCATTGAGGACGATGTTGGCTGTGGGTTTGTCATATATGGCCTTTATAATATTGAGGAAAGTTCCCTCTATGCCTACTTTCTGCAGGGTTTTTATCATAAATGGGTGTTGAATTTTGTCGAAAGCTTTTTCTGCATCTATTGAGATGATCATATGGTTTTTCTCCTTCAATTTGTTAATATGGTGTATCACATTGATTGATTTGCTTATATTGAAGAATCCTTGTATTCCTGGGATAAACCCCACTTGATCATGGTGTATGATCCTTTTAATGTGCTGTTGGATTCTGTTTGCTAGTATTTTTGCATCTATGTTCATCAGTGATATTGGCCTGTAGTTTTCTCTCTTTGTGACATCTTTGTCTGGTTTTGGTATCACAGTGATGGTGGCCTCGTACAATGAGTTTGGGAGTGATCCCCCCTCTGCTATGTTTTGGAAGAGTTTGAGAAGGATAGGTGTTAGCTCTTCTCTAAATGTTTGGTAGAATTCGCCTGTGAAGCCATCTGGTCCTGGGCTTTTGTTTGTTGGAAGATTTTTAATCACAGTTTCAATTTCAGTGCTTGTGATTGGTCTGTTCATATTTTCTATTTCTTCCTGGTTCAGTCTCAGAAGGTTGTGCATTTCTAAGAATTCACCTTTGATCTTGACATCACTTTGCTCACTCGCTTACACATCACTTCTTAACTTGGGTCACTTCCTCTCTTCTCTGAAGTTCAGCTCTTAGCATTACACCCTCTGAGGCATATTTTTACCTCCTGGCATGCTGCAGAGATGCCTACCATGTCCTGGCATGTCACTTCCTAGTGGAGGGACCCTTAAGCTGAACCTAGCAGGCCAAGTCGAGGTCAAATAGAGGTTAGGGAGGGGGCTAGGCAGAGGGCGGGCACCTCTAGTCCCTGACCTTCTGGCCTGCCAGGGCCCCTCAGGCTTACTGCAGGGGCTCAGTTCTCTGTTCTCTCCCTTGCAGCCTCGTCTGTGCTCTGCCAGACAGAAACCTGCCAGCGGGTAGGATCCTGGCTCCTGTGTCCCAGCCTGAGCTTGTCCTGGTACAGAGGTGGGGCCATGCTGGGCTGGTGGAAGGAATAGGAACATTTGGGGCTCCCCAGGCCCAGCACTTACTGCTGTGAAATCTTAATTGCGCCAATCAAAGTTTCCGTTTAACCTATCTTCTTTTAGATCAAAATTGACTTAGCACATAACGGGCCATTTTGTTTAAAGCAACATCTCCACCAGGAATGGATGAAGAGTAGGAAAATAACGCCTTTCAGGGTGCAGCTGGGACTTTGGAAACCCCAGAACGCTTGTAATGTCCCCTTAGAGCACATCCCTGCCGAGAGTCCCTCCTTAAGCCGTGGTAAGATGCTCCCCACACTGGGGAAGCCCACTGGCTCCCAACCTGATGGGATGTCCGTGCGGGAGGAGCAGTTTGGTTGGTGGAGATGCACAAAGCCACTTCTTTAAATCCAAGGAGCTGCATCCCTCCTGTGCTGGCTGCTGGCTTCATCCTCCTGTCTAGTCTCTGCCTGCGTCACCAGCAAGAGTCTAAGGGCTTGTGAGCAGTAGTGACCCCCAAGGGCTTCCTGAGTCCATACCCGGAGTGAGCACCGTGGGGGACGTGAAGGAAATGTGACCCATGGCTTCTGTGCCAAATGAGCTTACAGCTCATGCCCGTATATGACTGGGGGTGGGCCATGTATATGTACATGTAAATTGGTTCAACTCTATGGAGGCAATATTAACAGGGAGAAGAACTGGATCATGAATGATAGGGATGGGAGGAAAACTCTTCATTCTATAGCCTTTTGTGTCATTTGAATTGTGAACAATATGAAGGTATTTCTATTTGTGTTGGGTGGAATACTGGCCCCCTGTAGACGTCCATGCCCCAATCCCCGGAACCTGTACATATGTCGCTTTACGTGGCACAAGGGTCTTTGCAGATGCGATTAAAGTTATGACCTTGAAATGGCGAGAGGATGCTGGATTATCCAGGTGGGCCCAATCAAGTCACATGAATCCCTAAACAGCAAGGAACCTTGCTTGGCTGTGGTCAGAGAGGGAGATGTGACTACAGAAGAACAGTCAGAGAGATGCCACACTGCTGGCTTCGAAGATGGAGGGAGGGACCCATGTGCCAAGGAATGCGGGCAGCCTCACAGAGCTTGCAAAGGCAAGGGAATGCATTTTCCCTTATAGCCTCCAGGAAGGAACACAGCACAGCCAGCACCTTGGTTTTAGGCCCATGAGACCCATGACAAGTTTCTGACCTTCAAACTGTAAGATAATACATTTGTGTTGTTTAAGTCACAGAGTTTGTGATCATTTGTTACACTGTCCATAGAAAGTTAATCTACTACTAAAACCAATTAATAAAATAGTTTTGGAAAGAAGCTCACAGTCTGATAGTTAGAGTGGACATGCACGGAGGAAACAGACACCAACTTTCAGTGGTGTGCTGGGTGGTGCAGACTAAATGTTGTGGAACCCAGCTCACTTCTTGGAGGACTGTGGGGCAGGCACTGTGCTACATGCAGGGACCACAAAATGAAAAAGACATGGTTGCTGCCCTGGGCGTGCTTCATGGCGTGTTTTGCAATATTCCTACTCTCCACCCCCTTAAAACTGGCCTCCAGGATGAGTGCACTGTGTGTCCACCCCCACCCCACGGCCTGCCAGGCAGGGCATTTCTAGGTGCTTCGTCATCTTGGGCCCCGATGGCCTGGACTGTCCCTCCTTCCCCTGCTTGCAGCCAGTCGTCCTGCCTTGAATACCTCCAGGGTGGGAGAACCCACCACCTCGAGACTTGGCTCTGCTGTGGGCTTTCCTCCTAAAGCACTCAGCGTAGGCACCGTTTATTTCAGCATGACTCAAGGACCGGGTGACTGGGGTTTCTGCTTTGGGAGGTGGGTATCTCGCCTTCCCTCACGAGACCACGCACGTCCTCGTGCGTCTGTAGTAGTGTTAATTTGTTGCCCACCCATCATCTTGACGGGACCAAATACATAATAGTGACTCACTACAAACCTGTTGTATGAAGCAGCTGTGTAGTTCCTATCGTGTGTATCGGGTGGTTGGGAAGGATGCAAGAAACAAAAAAGGATGAAGGCTTGGTCTTTGAGCAGAGTTATAAAGAGAAAATGTATCATTGTTCTCTTCTGCTGGTTCCTTTGTTCATGCCCATTTTATATAGGAAATGAAGGGAAAACTGATTTCCTCCTTTAGTCCTCCCTCCCCTGTCATGTATTGCCAGAACGCTGTTCATCCTTGATTCGAAGAAGCCGCCAAGCTGCTTTTAGGTGCTTTGCAAGTCCTGCCAGCCACCACACTCAGGGCTGCCTCCAAAACCCCCCAGACCCAGCTGCCCTCTCCTTGCTTACTTCTGCTTCCTCCCCTCCCCATCCCCAGCGTCCTGTGTCCTAGGATCCGTTTCCCTCTTTGCCTTTCAAGGCTTCCTCTCCCGGCCAAGGCCAACGTCTATGAGTGTCTGAGCAGAGGTGGCAATGTGCACAGCTAGGTGACGCGCGGTAACTCTTGGAAACCGGCCCTCCCTGAGGGAGCAATCCTGCCGCACCATCTCAGCCTCTGCAGGAGACTTAGAGCAGTGTGTTCATGCTGGAAATGCATGAAATGCAGTGGTTTCACGTGGGGAGACAGCAGGGTCCCCTAGAGCAAAGCCCACCGGGAGCCACTGTTCTTGCACCCCTGAGGAGCCGTGGGTCAGCAGGGAAGTGTGGCGCTTGAGGGGAACAGGTTTGGGAATCAGGCAGGTGGGATTTGAATCCAGGCTCCTTGGTTGCCTACTCTCTCTAAGCCTCAGTTTACTCCTCTGTGGAAGTGGGAGCTGGACTCAGACGTGGGATGACACAGGTATGTCCAGAGTTGGGATTCAATTCTGAACCTGAGCTTGCCTTCTGATGTGGTCCCGGTGGTAATGTCGGCTCCGACAGTGTACAGACCCCCTCTGGGAAGACCAGACACCAAAGCAGAACTAGGTGCCAGCTCAGGGGTGCGGGTCGCTGATGAGAACGGACTTGACTTTCCATGGGAAATGCCTGGCTCTCGGGGGTGGTTGTTATTTTGTAAGGTTCATGCTGTTTTACTGTCTTGGCTCGTTTCCTTGCTGCCGTGCTGCTCCCCGGGCCAGACCCAGCAGGAATGCGGGTCTGCAGAGGCCCCTTCCCAGCACCCCCAGGCGGCATCTTGGTTTATTAGTCAAGCAGGGTTGGAATATCCGCCACGGCACTAAGACGCCCTCGCAGCCTCTTCAACTCCTCCATCTCTTCCTGGGTTATCCATCACCTCACCTTTTTTCCTAGTACCCTTCCACACCTCCAGGCCCCTTCCGCCCCCATTTCCTGCCCTTTTTCTTACCGACCTCAGCGTTTTGCAAACCATCTCCCGCCTTGGTCTCAAAGTGGCTTTAGTGGTTTTTCTTCTAGAAGCTTCCCCCTCCTGCAGCCTGGCTTTTCCATAAAGGCACCCTTTCAGAACTGCCCACTTCCAGGCTTGAAAACTCTGAAATTCCCTTTCCTAACCACAACCTGCAGGCTCTCTACGTTGTCCTCCCGAGAATGAGTGATGTGGTGGCCCGTCACACGCAGAACAGGAAGTGCACGTGTGCCAGGGGGCGTGGTAGGTTGGTGATAAATGTGGAGTTGACTGGCTCAGGTAGGAAGCTGGGTGTGCAAAGGGGACAATAAGAGCTTGTTGGTGCAGCTGCTCCAACCTGGGATGGAGGGGCAAAGGCAGAGGGCGTCGAGGTTTCGCTCTGCCTTGCCAGGGAGTGGAGGCGGGGGACAGGGGTTGCTCTGCTAGATGCTTCTGGTCTAGGAATGAGCCTGCATCTGGCCTAGTGCCTCTGGTGGCCTCCTCTGAAAAGAAAGCCTAATTTGGGGACTTGTAGCGTCGCTTATGGGAAGAAGCAAGGCAAGGGCATGTTGAAACTTGGGGATCAGTTTGGAAAAAAGAGTGACACCGGCGATGTATAGAGTTGGGGTTAAATTCTAAACCTGAGCTTGCCTTCTAGTCTGGCCTGTGTGGAAATGATAGCAACTCTGATGGTCTCTAAACGCCCCCTCTGGGAAAACCAGCCAGCAAAGCAGAAATAAGTATTGGTTCAGGTGAGGGGGTCAGGACACAGATACTTCACTTATCCAGAGCTCAGCCTGCTCTCACCTGTCCTGTCAGAACATGGATCTCAGAGCGAGGGACGCGTGCCTGTGATCAGCGAAATGGCTGAAGCCATGGCTCCTTATCCTAAGACCACCACTCCGCCTGACCCTTGCTCAGAGCCCCACGGTCGCCCAGCCCAGGGGGCTGCACATTAGAAGTGGAGAAGCTTCTTCAGGCAGGCGTTCCTAACAGGTAGCATGACCTCTGGGAGCCTTACTGTGGGAAGGGGCAGATAGAAGAAGAGAGAAAATTGCAGCAGTCGGGACAAATCTCCTGACACAGGAGAGCATCTCATAGACATGCCAGAGGGCCCTGAAGACACGGTTACGTTATTTTCAGCACCTTGGCCGCTGCAAATGCTTTGTGGAACAGAACTGGGGAGAGGTGTACACAAACAAATGTTAGGTTTTATTCTTTGCCACAAAAGGAAGAGAAGCATATAAATGTTAAAACAAAACAAAACAAAACTTCGTGCAGTAGGGCTAAAATGAAACACATTTTGTTGCTTGAAGGGGCAATGTTTAGTTGTCTAGAAAAGCCTTGTATGTGAAATATTTTGTCTGTATTGCTAGATAAACAGTAAACCGTTATTCCTGTTGGCGTGATGGAGTGTTAGGACTGAAAGAGACCATGAGATTCTATAAACCCATTTTATAAAACCCATTTTATAACCCATTCTATAAACCCATTTTAAAATGTTTATAGGTTCAGAGAAGTGAAGTGGTTTGCCCAAGGTCCCACAGCCAGATGGTGGCAGAACTGGGTCTTGAACTTGGTCCACTAGAGTGCATACCTCTGGCAGGAGCAGCCAGGCCGGGGCTGGGACCCTCTCCCTACCTCCAACCTCCCAGAGGTCAGAGTCAAGGCCTAGATGGGAGGCTGGGGGCCCTGAAACACCTGCCTAAGGACTAATTGAGGAAACACTGCACGGAATGGGTCGGGGGTCTGGGGGAATGGGTGGGAGTGCTGGTAAGCCAGGAGAGCTGGACAGAAGTCCACAGGGCAGGCTGGGGGCAGGGCATTGGAGTGGTGTAAACACGCCCAAAACATAAGTGAGCCTCTGGCGTCCCCCGGCTGGACAGTTTGCCTCCTACTCTAGAACAGCCTGACTCCAGGCACATCAAGAACTGGTTTGAAAGGCAGCTTACAGCCCGGAGATGGGAAACAAAGAAGAAAATGCCAAGCGCTCCTTTTAATCTTGCGGGAAACACGGCTCCTAGAGTCTGATTTTTGCTTTCGATTTCCTGTAAGAGAGGCCGAGAGGGCTCAGAACCCGGCCTGTCCAATGCAAACCCGCAGAAGCGTCTTGCTGAACATCTATCCGTGGACTTCCTATTTTTACTCTTAATAACCGTAAGCTCGAGGTTACCAGGGTCTCCTTGTTGCTATAGTGAGAGGTGATAGCGCCAGCCTTCCAAAGCGCCGGACCCTTGGCTTAGAGGAAGAACAGAATCTGGGTTGCTTTATTTTTGGGCTTGACTGAGAAGGTTTAATGCACCATTTGCCAGCCCTCCCAGCAATAGCGTTTTGTGCTCAAAATACATGAAACCTCAATAACAGAAAAACTGACGATTTCAGGAAGTGGGTATCTGAGAGTAATACGGAAGGAAAACTTTAAATTACAAAAATGATAAAACTTCATTAAGAACATCTAGAAAATGACAACGAAATGAAAATACATGTGATTATAATACCATAACACAGCTTTCATGGCCCTGAGCTGTCATCCGACTACAGTCTATCAGTTTTCTTAAATGTGCATTTGGCAGAGTTGAAGATTTAGTGTGCGTATGTAGTGTGTGAATAATGGGTAGTCTGCTTTTTCAGTTATTATGTCATAAGCATCTTTCTGTGCTGCTGCATTATCTCAATAAACATTATTTTTATTGGTTGGGTAATGTCACATCATTTCATATAATGGTCTCCTACTTTTCATCTTTGGTGTCTCTTGAATTCATGCTTGGTCTCCATCATACCATCTCTTTCAAAATTCTACTCCTTCTCTAATTTGGATAACTGGCCTGCCTTGTCTCTGTCCCCATCCCCCTACACACACACACACACACACACACACACACACACACTCACACACACACACACACACACACACATACACACTAGGATTTCCTCCACTCTACAGTCTTGCTAATCAAAGGGTGGTCCCATACCAGTGGCCTGGACACCCCCTGGGAGCTTGTTAGAAATGCAGAATTTCAGACTCCAGCTGGGACCTACCGAATCTGAATCTGCATCTGTATTTTGACAAGATCCCCAGGTGATTCCTAAGCACATTGAAGCTTGAGAAGCACTGATCTGAAACACACATTCCCCACGCTCCAGGAGAGAATCCCGGCCAGGTGCGCAGCCTGCAGAGTGCAGACCAAATGGAGAGGGGGCAGGGAGTGAGTAGGTGAGGGCCAGCCAGACAGCAACAGGTGGTGGGCAGCTGTGGGCCAGGAACCTTAGAGAGGTTGCAGGAAGGAAGGAGGCCTGTGAAGGAAAATCTATAGAAGATACAAGATTGAAAACTGAGGGCTCAGTTGGCTAGGAGGGGCAGGAGCAAAACAACCAGCCCTGGCTCACTCCCACTCTGTAGGTGAAGAAGCTGAGGCACAGAGAAATGAAACTGCTTGCCCAAGGTCACCAGCGAACAGGTGGTGGAGCTGGGAGACCAGTGTGCTTCCAGAGCCCACACTCTTAACCACCCTGCAATGCAGTGGAGGGTAAACGACAGGAGGAAGAAAAGAATAAAAGGACGTTAGACTCCTACAATGAGCTGGGTAATTTTTCACTTCCTTACATATAATAACCACGACAGCCTTTGGATGTGGATATTCCTACCCCATGTTACAAACGAAAAGGTCCATTTGCACCAGTGATGAGCAGTTCCTGAGTTCACGTAGTTAGTAACAGCTGAAGTCAGGATTTGAACCCAGGACGTTTTGGGTCCCAAAGTGATGCTCTTTCCAAATTGCACACTTCATCCACAAGGTGTGGAGCTGCTCTCTGCTCTCAGAACAGCTTCTTTCCTTCTCCCCTGTCTCCTGATTTTATTTTATTTTTTTAGATTTGATGAAAGCTTAACCTTTAAAAGCATTTTTATTGGAGTACAGTTGATTTACAATGTTGTGTCAGTTTCTGCTGTACAGCAAAGGGAATCAGTTATACATATACATATATCCACTCTTTTTTATTTTATTTTATTTTATTTATTTATTTATTTTGTGGTACACGGGCCTCTTACTGTTGTGGCCTCTCCCGTTGCAGAGTACAGGCTCCGAACGCGCAGGCTCAGGGCCATGGCTCACGGGGCCAGCCGCTCCGCGGCATGTGGGATCTTCCCGGACCGGGGCACGAACCCGTGTCCCCTGCATCGGCAGGCGGACTCTCCACCACTGCGCCACCAGGGAAGCCCTATCCACTCTTTTTTAGATTCATTTCCCATACAGGTTATTACAGAGTATTGAGTAGGGTTCCCTGTGCTATACAGTAGGTCCTTATTAGTTATCTATTTTATATGTGGTAGTTTGTGTCAATCCCAGTCTCCCAAATTATCCCCCACCCTTTCCCCCCGGTAACCATAAGTTTGTTTTCTACATCTGTATCTCTATTTCTGTTTTGTAAATAAGTTCATTTGTAGCATTTTTTAGAGTCCCCATATAAGCAATATCATATGTCTTTGTCTGGCTTACTTCACTCAGTATGAGAATCTCTGAGTCCATCCATGTCACTGCAAATGGCATTATTTCATTCCTTTTTATGGTTGAGTAACATTCCATTGCATATATGCACCACATCTTTATCCTTTCATCCGTCGATGGATATTTAGGTTGCTTCCGTGTCCTGGCTATTGTAAATAGTGCTGCAATGAACATTGGGGTGCATGTATCTTTTCGAAGCATGGTTTTCTCTGGATATATGCCCAGGAGTGGGATTGCTGGATCATATGGTAGCTCTAGTTTTAGTTTTTTTAAGAAACCTCCATACTGTTCTCCATGGTGGCTGTACCAATTTACATTCCCACCAACAGTGTAGGAGGGTTCCCTTTTCTCCACACTCTCTCCAGCATTTATTGTTTGTAGATTTTTTGATGATGGCCATTCTAACTGGTGTGAGGTGATACCTCATTGCAGTTTTCTTTTTAATTAATTAATTTTGTTTATTTATTTTTGGCTGCATTGGGTCTTTGTTGCTGCGCACGGGCTTTCTCTAGTTGCAGCGAGCAGGGGCTACTCTTTGTTGCAGTGCATGGACTTCTCATTGTGGTGGCTTTTGTTGTGGAGCGGGGGCTCTAGACACATGGGCTTCAGTAGTTGTGGCACATGGGCTCAGTATTTGTGGCTTGTGGGCTCTAGAGCGCAGGCTCAGTAGTTGTGGCGCATGGACTTAGTTGCTCCATGGCATGTGGGATCTTCCTGGACCAGGGCTCATACCTGTGTCCCCTGCATTGGCAGGCGGATTCTTAACCATTGCGCCACCAAGGAAGCCCCACTTATTGCAGTTTTGATTTGCATTTCTCTAATAATTTGTGATGTTGAGTATCTTTTTATGTGCTTTTTGGCTATCTGTATGTCTTCTTTAAAGAAATGTCTATTTAGATCTTCTGCCCAGTTTTTCATTGGGTGGTTTGTTTTTTTGATATTGAGCTGCATGAGCTGTTTGTATATTTTGGAGATTAATGCCTTATTGGTTGCTTCATTTGCAAATATCTTCTCCCATTCTGTGGGTTGTCTTTTCATTTTGTTTATGGTTTCCTTTGCTGTGCAAAAGCTTTTAAGTTTAGTTAGGTCCCATTTGTTTATTTTTGTTTTTATTTTCATTACTCTAGGAGGTGGATCAAAAAAGATCTCGCTTCGATTTATGTCAGAGAGTGTTCTGCCTGTTTTCCTCTAAGAGTTTTATAGTATCAGGCTTTACATTGAGGTCTTTCATCCATTTTGAGTTTATTTTTGTGTATGGTGTTAGGTAGGGCTCATTCTTTCACATGTAGCTGTCCAGTTTTCCCACCACCACTGATTTAAGAGACTGTCTTTTCTCCATTGTATATACTTGCCTCCTCTGTCATAGATTAGGTCACCATAGGTGCCTGGGTTTAACTCTGGACTTTCTATCCTGTTCCATTGATCTATATTTCTGCTTTTGTGCCAGTACCGTACTGTTTTGATTACTGTAGCTTTGTAGTATAGTCTGAAGTCAGCGAGCCTGCTTCTTCCACATCCGTTTTTCTTTCTAAAGATTGCTTTGGCTATTCAGGGTCTTTTGTGTTTCCATACAAATTGTAAAATTTTTTGTTCTAATTTTGTGAAAAATGCCATTGGTAATTTGATAGGGATTGCATTGAATCTTTGGATTGCTTTGGGTAGTATAGTCATTTTGACAATATTGATTATTCCAATCCAAGAACATGGTATGTCTCTCCATTTCTTTGTTTCACCTTTGATTTCTATCATCAGTATCTTATAGTTTTCTGAGTACAGGTTTTTTGCCTCCTTAGGTAGGTTTATTCCTAGGTATTTTATTCTTTTTGATATGATGGTAAATGGGATTGTTTCCTTAATTTCTTCTTCTGATCTTTCATTGTTAGTGTATAGGAATGCAAGAGATTTCTGTGTATTAATTCTGTATCCTGCAACTTCA
The DNA here is from genome assembly GCF_937001465.1 of Orcinus orca. Classification (NCBI taxonomy): domain Eukaryota; kingdom Metazoa; phylum Chordata; class Mammalia; order Artiodactyla; family Delphinidae; genus Orcinus; species Orcinus orca. Next base: position 25,076,486 of record NC_064573.1, read on the forward strand.
TTGATGAGCTCTAGTAGTTTTCTGGTAGCATCTTTAGGATTTTCTATGTATAGTATCATGTCATCTGCAAACAGTGACAGTTTTACTTCTTTTCCAATTTGGATTCCTTTCGTCTCCTGATTTTAAAACCCCATCTCTGCCCAGGGACACATTCCCCTTGCCCGTTCATGGTAGGGACAAACACAGGGCAAGTTTCAGATATTTTCCTCAATCCTTAAAATTGTGAAATGCTTATGACTAGAAGGTACCTGTTGTGCATTTAATCCAACTGCCTCATTTTACAGTTAAGGAAACTGAAGCCCAGAGCGTTCAAATGGCTTGTCTGAGGTCTCACAGCCATAGATCCGAGACTCTGACCCTGGATTCAGTGCTCCTTTCATGACTCTGGGCTGTATTTGCACCTGGTGTCCTGGGTGCCAAGGGGTCTGTGCACCACCAGGGCAGCCAGCACTGGGCTGTCGGGTTGCTAGGTCAGTGCAAGTTGAGCCTTAAGCTTAAGGTGGAGGATGCAATGGATGAATCTCCATTTAAAAAAACAAACTGGGGCTTCCCTGATGGCGCAGTGGCTTAGAATCTGCCTGCCAATGCAGGGGACACAGGTTCGAGCCCTGGTCTGGGAAGATCCCACATGCCATGGAGCAACTAAGCCCGTGCGCCACAACTGCTGAGCCTGCACTCTAGAGCCCGTCAGCCACGACTACTGAGCCCACATGCCACAACTGCTGAAGCCCGTGCGCCTAGAGCCCATGCTCCACAACAAGAGAAGCCACTGCAATGAGAAGCCCATGCACCACAAGGAAGAGTAGCCCCCACTCGCCACAGCTAGAGAAAGCCTGTGTGCAGCAACGAAGACCCAATGCAGCCAAAAAATATATTAAAAAAAAAAATGAAGAGGAACCAAAGAGTAAAAAAAAAAAGAGAACAGAGGCTTGGAAAAAAAAAAAACCCTAATAAAAATAATGTCTGCTTGTTAAAAACCCAAGCAGTGTAGAAGTGTGTCTGCAAACACTTGAAAGCACCCCCTCCCAGCCCTCCCCAGCCCACTCCCCAGGGGTAACCACTTAGTGCCGCCTCCAATGGCTTCTTAATTTTCATGCCAGCCATTGGGTTTTGTAGGATCCATGCCACAGCGAGGCTATTTTTAACAAGCATCCCAGGCTTCAGGAGGTTGAGGAGAGGGGAAGAAAAAATATTCCGTTTGTGTATTTTTAATCCATGTGCATTTGAGCAAGCAGTGGCTTTCCTGTCCCTGCTGCCAAGGGTTTCAGGCAGTTGATTAGACTTTCTGGGTGCAGGGTAATAATTTCTCTTGCCCTAACGAGGCTGGAAGGCCAGGGAGAGGTTCAGGTGATGTTTCTGGGGCTGATGGCTGTCTCAGCTGGCTGCCTCCTGATCCTGCCTGCCCCCAGCCCTCTCCTTCCGGGCAGCCTTGACAATCCTGGCTGGGTCTTCCAGAGCAGAGGAGGCCTGGGAACCTGACTCTTTGTGCCACGCTCATATTTAGAAATGTCTCCAGCCAGAGGTTGGCGTCTGTCCCGCTTGGGCTCTGGGCAGGGGGTGCGGTCACATGTGCTGCCTTTGAGTGGGCAGATTCTGAGTGGGCAACGGCCCGCTTTGAATATAAACACACTCCTTTTATGCCGAGGAGCTTTTATGCCGAGGCATCCGAGCCTGTGCTCTTGGTCACTGGGTGAAGGCAAGTGCTGGTAGCTGGATGGGCGACAGGGAGACGGAAGAAAGACCTCACAAGGCTTGAACTGGGCAAAATGGTGGTCGAGGAGGGGTCTCAGCTCCCAGCCCTCCACCGCCCCCCCCAGCCCCGTCCCTATCTTTTTTTCTGCGCTCCTTCACCAGGTGCGCAGAGCACTGCCACTGCCTGAGTAGGAGGCCTGCTGCCCCATGGGGTTGCGGAGGGGTGTGGGCCAGACGGTGCCCCCACCTGGGCCTTCCTTTCTGCCCTGTGAGTTCCCCAGTGTACTGAGGGGTGGTCCTGGGAGGCTGTGTGGACTGGGACCAGAGTGCGGCCTGGATGTGAAGCCAGCTGCGGCAGAGTATTGCTCTGCCCGCCCTGTCTGTGAGCAGCCAGGCCCTCAACCTCTCCAGGTGGCACCTGCAAAACGTGTCCAGGATGATGTCATCCCTGAAGGCTCTTTCAGCGCCGACAGTGATCATTCTACAATTTCTTGCTCACTCTGCTTTTTTTCCCATAACAGTGCCTGACAACAGACGAAATGGACCAACCAGCCCAGCCTTAAATCATAGCCCCCTGGGTAACAAACATCATGCCTTAGCCCTATAAAAACTCTCCTTTCTTTTAAACAGTTCCTTGAAGGAGGGGCATTCTTGCTCATTCACTCATGCCTCAGGTCTCTAATGAACCCCTGCGAAGTGCTCTCTCCAGCTCCACAGCAGCTGATGGGGGCTTTCGGATCTCCTTACATAGCACCTCTCCACCCCTCTGCACGCCTGCCCTGGGGACCAAGGTGGCTTCCTTACCACATTCAGCTCTCTGGAGAGGACTCTGCCTTCCTGCAGCGGAATCCTCAGAGAGAACACAAATGCAATGGGATTCCCCTCCTACAGCTGATGCCAAGCCAGTGCCCAGGATGAAGCCCCTTGCACCTCCACTTTACCCTGCTCCATCCTTCCCTCCTCCCTCCACATCCCAGGGGAAGAAGGCTCCATGCAGTGGTCCAGAAGGCTGAAGAGATAGTCTCTTCGTATCTCCTATATAACTGACTGAATGCATGAGTGAATGAATGAATGAACAGATAAGCAAGTGAGCAAATGAATGGAGGAACAAATGGAAACTCAATCTCTACTCCCAAAGAACTTAAAGTTCAAAGGAAAAGAGCCATGCTTGTAGCATGCTAGCACTGTGGGACTGAAGGGGACCCTAGGGATTGGACTCACCCCCTCTTTTTATGGTAAAGGAAATGCAGGCTCAGAGGCGGGAGGGGCGGGCATGCGATGCATGCAGCAGACCACGGAGGTCAGAGGATGGCGAAATCGCCCAGGGAGAGTGAGATACCGAATCGAACACAAGGCTGCCCTACTTTCCCTCTGCTGCTGCCCTAAGTGTCCCGTCCTTGAGAAAAATTGTCTTTTCATATGGTTGAGAGTGGATGGCGCAGTTTTTCTTGGAGGGTTAATTGTTTTGCTGACAGCACAGATAATTAGGAATGAGAATCCCGAGTGAGGGCGACAGCACCATCTGCTGTGAATATGTTTCAACCCCACCTTGCAGGAGGGCTCAGAAGGACTCCCATCCCCACTCTCCCACCCCCAGCAAAAACTGACGTGCTCTAGCTGTTTGCTTCCGGAGCTACAGCCGCCATGTGATCCTGCAGCCCATGGGACAGGCTGGTAACCGGCTTCTGAAGGGTGCAGTTTCTCCTCCTTTCCCCACGGCATCTGGTGCACGTGTAGTAGGGCTCACGTCTTACTAGGTAGAACAAGGACCCCCTCCCCTTCCCCCGGGTGCCCGGGACACAGAGCGATGATAATAACACCAGGGGATGACTTTCCATTCTTCCCGTAGCCTGATGTTTTGAGGTGTGGTCCGTTGGGCATGTGGGCCTGCACCGAGCTCCTGGCTGCCTTTGGTGTTTGCGTCCTTTTTCCGCTGAACTCCGTGCATTGCCACCTATCCTGGGTTTCCTGGCCTTTGGCTTGTGCTGCCTATTCTAGAAGGATCTCGGCCTGCCTTCCTGCCGGGTAGGAGTTTCCTAGGTTGTGACTTCTTCCTGGAGAGCAGAAGTAGAGCAGCGTTGGAATCAAGCAGAGAATCCCATTGTCCAGGAGCAGCTGAGACTTTCTTCGTAGGGCTGGAACTTCGCGGTGGCGTTTTTTCATTTTCATTATTCAGGAATATATCCCATATACAAAAGAGCATTGATGTGTGTATATGCTTTTAGAAGGTAATACCGATAACTGCTTTGTTCTTTCAGAGGGGCTTCTAATCCCCAGGGCTGCCTTGCCCAGCAATGCCTCGGAGGCCAGAGCTGTACAGCCAGGTTGCCCTGGAGGCTCAGTGTCGGCACCCTGCCCCCTTCCCCACTCCCAAGCTGTGGCTGTTTATCACAGCAGCACCCTCTTTGCCTGAGCTGCTCCTGTCAGCTAGGGGCCTCCACATTCCTGCCTTCCCTGTTTATCACTCTCTTCTCTGTGTCTTCTTCGCCTAGACCCTCCCAGCAGGGGAGAAACCACAGGCTCCATCCTCCTCCTGTTCTCTCTTCTCCCCATCCCCCCACAGCAGGCCAAGCATGTCTCTGTTCCCGTCATCCTCCCCGCTCCTACCGACCCACCATTCCCCTGACGTGGTAGGAAATTAACCCAGGGCTAAGGGGCTTGCTGAAAAGAATGATAACTGGGAGTCAGAAATGCCAGTCTTGACTCGTTCACTACCTTACTGTGGGATCTTGAGTGAGATTCTCAACCTTTCTGTGCTTTTGTTTCCTCATCTCTAAAACAACCTTAAAAAAAAATACCCCTTTATGTCACTACTGTGAAACCACATGGGTTCAGTGGATGCCAAAGCAGCTTGAAGGGTATAAATCAGTGTATGTGTGTAAGACATTGTCATTGTTAGGCTTACAAAATCCATGGGACTCCAGGTCCCTGCCTCCCTTTGCTACCCTCATCCCTGTCCATGGTGCTCCCCCTTTCCTGCAGCGCTGGATGCCCTGGTGGACACTCTCCACCTGCCACAGCCCCTTCTCAGCCGTGGGCCCACTGAGGCCCAGAGGACCCCGAGGTTGGGGTGGTGCTCAGGGTCACAGCTGTCTGGGCAGTGGCCCCGGGAGCTGGAGGCCATGCCTGGTCAGAGATGCAGGGCTACGGCCAACGGGGCCCCGGTCTCCAGAACCCAGGAGATCTGCGTGCTGAGGCGCGGCTTCTTCTCGTTGGGGCCCCTTCCTACCTGCCCCCTGCCACCCCCGAGTGTGAGCTGTGGTCTTGGCTCTGAAATGTGGTCACTCAGCAGAGCAGTGTCTGTGTCCCTCACCCAGCGAGGTTTGCATCTGTACCCTTGTCTCTCACTCTGAGCGAAGGGCTGTGAAAGGAGGCCACAGGTGGGTGGCCTTCCTGGAGCCTCCAAACCACAGCACACCGGAAGCCTTGTCCCAGGGCCTGGGCTGTAAGAGTGGAGGCATGTCCCTGGTAGACATGGCCTTGTTCCTTGTGGGTCTCATTGGTGGAGGGAGGACACCCAGGTCCTTCCTCTTTCCTGGGGCAATGAGGTTCTGTTGGTGGGTATGAGCTAAACTCTGAATGGTGGGTAGGATGAGTGACTGAAGGTGGGTCTTTCAGGCAGATGAAACGACATATGCCAAGGTAAGGAGATAAGAATGAAGGGGTGTGTGTGTTTGGCACACGCATGCTGAGGCTTGGGGGGTAGGGTTGGTGGGTGGCACATTGGCAGTGAAGTCCCTAGCTGAGGTAGACTCTGTATAGTCACCTGGAGTTACAAGATCTAATAATAAAGAGAGAGAGAGAAAAAAGATGGCTGGAAAGTTCTAGAACAGCTAAAACTTGGACATGTGTCTCTGGCCCTGGTAGGTCACAGGGACCTTTGTTCTTCCTACAGGTCTCCTCTGAAGCAGCTGGGAACTCAGAAGGCCTCACTACCCATGAGGAGTAGGCCAGCCAGGAGAGCAGTAAGGGATGGCATGAAGGCCACCAGGGCCTGAGGAGTGAGCGCAGCCTGCAGCTCGTGGGACCTGGAGCCTCCAAGTCGGGAGACTGTATCACCGGGGAGACTCACGAAGAATTGATACTTCGGCCCCAAGTGACATGTCCACGGTGTGATGACAGGTAATGAACCTCAGGTTCATCAGTCCTTTCTGAATGATGTGGCAGGTAGGAGAATCTATCAGCCTGCAGTAGACATAAAATGTCAACTCTTGGGAGGATAGCCATGCAAACAAAGCAGAGTAAGGCCTGGTAAGATAATAGATGGATGTTTATAGTTATTAGTTCCTGCCCCAAGCTCTTGCTGGAGCTAGGCACCAGCAGGTTTAGCATCAGGTGGGTTCACTTACTATACCTTGTAGGAAGGCCTGATGCCATATGGATGGAGCCCCTCTTGTTTGAAGACCTTAGAGTAACAAATCAAGAAGTCATTATTTCCCATCAGCTCCCTTGGGAAGCAGGGCATGGATGCCAGTGGGGAAACAAAGGCAGCGGGGGGTGCAGGAGCTCTTTCATGGATCAGCGATACCTAAGGGATAGACCTGGAGGCCTTATTAGCTGAGAAAGCTTCTGGGTTGGGTCAGATTTCCTGAATGACGGGTGAGGTGATGGGTTGGTATTTCTTGTAAAAAAGGAAATAGGGATTTTGTGGCTGCCTTTGTCCCTCCAAGGATGCCAGGGCAAGTAACAGATGACCAAGGCTGACTTGGGGAGGTCATGGGTGGCGGTCTGGAGAGCACAGCCGGGGGCTGGCAGACACCCTGGGTCTAGCAGGTAATCTGAGGAGGTCAGCCAAGGCAGAAAGCATTGAGAAGGTCCCCAGAGCCTAGAGGGCAGGACCCTGAGGCTGGAAGGACCCGGGTCCAGTGGGACTGGAGACCCCGAAGATGAGCTCTGACGTAGTGGAGGGCCTGTTCCATTGGCCATCTGGTCGTCACTGTGTGTGTCATCCTGGGTACCACTCTGGCGATTTCCGCCATGAGGAAAACGGCAGGCTGGGGCGGGAGCAAAAATAGCTTGGGGCCTTGGGAAACTGACCAGGGCAGGGGGAGAGGGCCAATGACCTGGGGCAGGAGGCCCAAGAGGGTGTGGCAAATTCCATTCCAGTGCAGGCCAGTGTCAGGGTCCACAAAGCCAAGCCAAGGGGTGGGGAGGGGCAGAGCATTAGGACTTCTGGGTGGCCTTGTTCTAAGTCAGGAAGAGAGAATAAGATGAAGAAGGAATCCAGAAAGCTGAGCCCAGCTCTAGGAAATGTCTCAGCCACAGGTACCAGGTGGGCCCAGGACTTGGCTCCTGTCTATATGAACAAATGGCAGGGGAATCGAGCTTTGGGGACCCTGGTGAGGATAGTTAGGAGTCTGGCTAGGCCTGGAGGGAGCTGGTATCTTCACAGTCTCCTGGGGCTAGCTGTGTCCCCGGGCACCCTAGACCCTAGTGTACCAGCTCTGGGCTATTCTCAGACCCCTACCTCTCAGTGGAGCAGGCAGTCTGTGCATTTTAGGCTTGACTGGGGACCTGGGCCGGGCTGACCCTGTGGGCCCTCGTGATGGGAGGTGATGTGGGGGCAGGAGGAGGTAGAAGAGGCCCAGCCCTACAGGTGGGTGGGTGAGGACTTAGCCTAAGGAAGGTAAGGGGCAAAATACTTTCTGATTAAGTCAAGAAAGAACAAAGGGTTGAATCTAGAAGTTTCTTAACCTAGTTTCCCAATATTTACCGAGTACCTATTTTGTACTACGTGCAAACGTGCCAGACATACAAAGATGTATGAGGTATGTCTGCTCCCAGGGGAGGGAACATGGGGCAGAGGAAAAAACATGGGAGTGGAGACAGATCTGGGATTCTGGGAGCCTCAGGCTCCTGTCTTCAAAATGGGGACAAGACTTTCTCACTCACAGGCTGGTTGGGAGAATTAAATAAAATGAAACATGAAAAACATTTAGCACAGCAGCTGGCACCATAGTAAGTGATCAATCATTTAGTTTTCTTCCATTGTTCTGCTCTTGGAGGAGCTTATGGTCTGAAAGGGGAGGGAGCAAAGAAGGCTGGGAGAAACGCATCCCAATTCCCAGGGCTTCTGATTGTGACCAGGGTTTGAGGCCTGGGCTTTGAAAACCTGGTTCTCGGCATTCCTCTGGCCGTGGAAAATGTAGTTTAAGGTGGATCCGAACACTCAGAAATGCTGATTGCCTGTGAGTGCTGCGGCAGTTGCTGGGCCTGGGGAAGCTTTCTGGGCACTGCGTAGGATGGAGGGAGGGAGGGGTGGGTCCAGGAATTTACAGACGTGTTGAGAAGAGAGGACATTCTCGGAATGCTTGGAGAGTCTTGCCTCCTGGGCTTCCAGCGCTGCTCTAGGGAGTGTGGGGCAGGATGAGTCGGGTACAGAAACCGAGGCAAGACTTGGGACCTGGAGCAGGGCTGCCCAGAGAGACTGAGCATGAGCCAGTCTCGTGGGATTTTCAGTTTGAAGCAAGTGAAATTAATTGTAATAATGTTTCATTTAACTCAACATGTCCAAAGTATTATCATTGCAACTTGGAGTGAATATAAAGATTATTAATGAGATAGTTTATATTCTTCTTTTTGTACAAAGTCTTCGAGGTCCAGAGTGCGTTTGATACTTACAGTTTATCTCCGTTTGGACCAGCCACATTGCAAGTGCTCAGCAGCACCTGTGGCTAGTGGCTACTCTATTGGACAGCTTAGGTCTAGAATTTAGAGCATCTTTGCCCAGGGGCACCCAGAGGCCAGGTGTATCCTGAGCTAGACAACAGGACTTACTATTCTGTCCTCTTCTCATGACACATCTGAAATGAATTCCTGGGGAAACTGGCTTGAAGAATCAGAGATGTCTTGAATCGCTTGTTCTGGATGGTAACGTATGTTCTCTAGAACCAGCCCTGGCTGCAGGTCTTCCCAGCTGGCCTCAGATGCCACCACTTACTGGTCCCGGGCTGACCCCAGGCAGTTCCCAAAGCTGTCTGAGCTTCAGAAGCTGCATTGAAAGTGGCACTGAGAATGTCTGTTTTGCTGGGTAACTTTGAGGACTAAATGAAATAATCATTACTCTGTGACATTCCACGTCAAGAAATAATGCTTTTTATTTTCCTAAATTAAATGAAAACCGGGTTGAGTTCCCTATGGGCTAAGTGTGGCAAAAGTGTCCTAGCAGGAATTTCTGTAGTTCTGTTTCTACCCTTCTGTTGCATGAGGACTGTGGGGCTTTGTGGGGCAGGACAGATGGGCAGGGGGTGAGCCTGGACCTTGGCCCAGGGGGGCTGCCTGTGGCCCTCCTTATCCCGAGCCGCGTGGTCACCTGGAGGAGACAGGTCCTGCAGGCAGCTTGTGCCCCTGTGTCGGCTCTGCCGTAGAGAAGGCGGGGGCCCCCGGGCTTTCATCTCTAGAGGATGGACGCCACCGTGGCACTGTGTTTCAGTGGGCCGAGGGGGTGCCGGCCACCCGAGGACCCATCACCTAAGCCATCCCAAGTGTCTTGGGACCCGACCCAGGCACACTACTCGTAAAGCTGCTTGTCCTTCATCCCCTTTCTCTCCTGTCTCCCAGCCTCAGCCTTTGAAACAAAGGCCCATCCCTACCTTACCTGCCTCCTTTCTTTACCAGCCATAAAAGTACAGATTGCTCCCTGTGAGGGCCAGGGAGCCTGCTGTCATAGACATGGCTGCTCCTTCTGGGCTTGGGAGAGGGTACTTTTTATTACTCTGTGAATGACATCTGCCCCAGTCATGGGCTCCCAACAGCAGCAGAAAATAGTAATTGCTACGTATGTGTCCTGACACATGTCACTGGCATAAGGTTGGCACTCCACAAAATCCAGTTCCCCTAAGCCCAGCCCCACCTGAGGAATGGGTTAAATAATTTCTGCCTTTGGCGTTTTTCTGAGACTCAAATGAGATAGTGTATGTGAAAGACCTGCATACAATTATAAAATGTTATTAAGACTCTTAATTCCCTACCTGGTGTGGTTTCTTGGTTGGGAGCTGGGTTGATTCTAAACGTGCCCTTCCACTTGGTATCACGTGGCAGGTTGGGCCATCATCATGCACTGTCCTCCCATCCGTGGGCCCCGCTCAGTGCTCCCCTGGGGGTTCCTCCCTGCCGGGCGAGCACCTCTCAGTTAATAATCCTTTGTCTCCTGTGTGTCAGTGGCAGGTTTCCCTGACATCCTTAGTTTTCTTCAGCCTGTTGTGTGGGATCTCTAACTCATCCCCCTGAGTTTGGAATCTGCCCTAGATTATCAAGGTTATCAAGAATGTTCCCAATCCATCTTTTCTGGGCCTGAGGGGAGAGAGGCCTGGAGCTAAGGAAGGGTTCTCTTCACCTGCCTGGCTTGGATTTGGTGAGAATTCTGCGATGGGAAAGGAGGTTTGAATAGAGTGTCTGCAGGTAGATCCCCTGTCCTTAGGGCTGAGGTGGAGGGAGCAGGGTAAGGAGGTACAGGTCAGTGATGCAAAGAGTAACCGGGTGTCAGCCATGCTGGAATTAGTGCAAAGTCTATAGACGAATGGGAATTCTCCAGCCCTGGGGACTGAAATGACATTTTCAAGGTTGAGTCAACATCTAATTGTGTGAGGTTGCGTCAGTAGTCCTTGGATGCTCACCGCAACCGTCTGTGGGTCTCTGTGTTGTTCCTCCCCCCGGGGGCAGCTGGCTTCTGCTTCCTGTTCCTCTCCTGGGCCCTGAGCTCTCAAGGCTGTCACGAATCCTAAGAGTCCTCCAAAGCAGTGTCATTGTGACTTAGCATCTATTTTAAAAGGTAATCTATGGCGCATGTGGGGGACGATGAGGAGGGAGTGTCATAAAATCAAGCATATTTAGGTAGCGATATAGTCTAGATTCTTTCTAAGTTTGCTTTGTGACCCTGTACACATCTCTCAACTTCCCCGGGCCTTAACGTTCTCATCTGTTAAATGAGCATGAGAAAGTGCCCTGCAATGATTTAATGCTGTTGCCAGGCACACATGCATTCAAAAAGCAAGAGGTGCTATGACTCTTAATCACCAAAGAGTTGAGAGTATTATGGCAACCCCCCTTTCCTCATCAAGTCTAGCAGTGTGTAATTCTGCTCTTCAAAATTAGTCTCTTTATTGCTTCCTGGGGGCCCACAGGGAACAGCTTCTGATATATCACCTTAAAATTTTGCAGCAGGGAGAGGAGGAAAGCCACATTGCCCTTGACTGACAACCTTCATGTTGGTACTTGACAATTTTAATTTTTCATGATTCCTCTGATAAAAATAGTGCCTGACTAAAAACAAATACGTTTGTATTTTCCATCTCCTTAATTAGTTTCTAATTTGGGGGTTCTTATTAGCTTAAAATCATCTCGCTGAAATGGTCCTTGGATGATAAAAAATGTGAAAACCACAATCAATTCTAGAGAGACCCTGCTATTTAATTATGCTGATTGGAGCACTAGGGACCCCTGGCAAAACAAACCTCTCAGAATAAGCATGATTTGTGTAATTTGGTTTTTAAAAATTTTGGATGCATATTTATCATGTTCAGCTATGTGTTCTTGTTCTCCTTGAGATTCTGACTCATCTCCTAAGAGATGGGTGGAGGAATCCATGGGCTGTGGAGACCTTGGGACTCCCGCTAAGCCCATGGAGTTGCTGGTAGCACCTGGCCAGAAGGGAAGACAGGGTCCCCGGCTTGTCTGGTCATTTAAAAGTGTCTTTTCTTTATTAAAAAAAAAAAAAAAAAAAAAGGTAAAAGGTCACCCAGAGATAGCCTAGGAAAGGATAGGCTGATAGAATTTTGGAGCTGACGGTAGTAGAGCGTCCTCCATGAAATCCCAGGCTAGAGATGTATCTAGAACCAAATTTGAGAACGTGATACGACTTTGGAGATACTGGGAAGACCTAGTTGCTCAAAAAGATATATCCCCCCAGCATCCAAAGCCATGGATCAATATTAGCTTTGCTAAAAGTGGACCACCAGATGTGATGTGACGGGAAGGACACAGCACCACCCAGGACACTTTCCCACCATAAAGCTGAACATAAAACTGCTCCTGCCTAGGGCTTCCCTGGTGGCGCAGTGGTTGAGAGTCCACCTGCCGATGCAGGGGACATGGGTTCGTGCCCTGGTCTGGGAAGATCCCACATGCCGCGGAGCGGCTGGGCCCGTGAGCCATGGCCGCTGAGCCTGCGCGTCCGGAGCCTGTGCGCCACAACGGGAGAGGCCACAACAGTGAGAGGCCCACGTACCGCAAAAAAACAAACAAAAACAAACAAAAAAAACAAAACAAAAAAACTGCTCCTGCCTGTAAATCTAACGACCACCTTGTGCAGAAGCTGGAGGAACATGGGAAAGCCCAGCACAGAGAGGCCTCCACCAGATCCAAAACGAGAGGGCTCCTCAGGACAAATGCCCTGTCTTCCCAACAGGAGGTCCAGGGGAAATAATGGCGAGATGTGAGGGAATTGTTACAGATTTAGAGTCTTAAGTGATATACCAACCGAATGGCCTCTGTGGGTCCAGTTTGACTCATGACTCAAGTCTACTTTGACTCTATTTGAGAGAATCAAGGAGGTTAGGGACAGGCTGTGTGTTAGATACCTGGGAATTATTACTATTATTATTTTTTAATTTTTATATTTTTAAAATCTTTTTAACATCTTTATTGGAGTATAGTTGCTTTACAATGGTGTGTTAGTTTCTGCTGTATAACAAAGTGAATCAGTTATACATATACATATGTCCCCATATCTCTTCCCTCTTGCGTCTCCCTCCCACCCTCCCTATCCCACCCCCTAGGTGGTCACAAAGCACCAAGCTGATCTCCCTGTGCTATGCGGCTGCTTCCCACTAGCTATCTGTTTTACGTTTGGTAGTGTATATATGTCCATGCCATTCTCTCACTTTGTCCCAGCTTACCCTTCCCCCTTCCCATATCCTCAAGTCCATTCTCTAGTAGATCTGCGTCTTTATTCCCGTCTTGCCCCTGTTATACCCAGGAATTACTGTTAATTTTTTTAGGGTGTGTAATACTGTAGCAATGTTACATACTGAAGTATTTACAGATGATGTCTGGGATTTTCTCTAAAATATTTTAGATAAAAAAAGATGAAGCAAGAACAGATTGCTGGATATTGTTGAAGCTGGTTTGGTAATTGGTGATGGGTATGTGGGGATTTATTATGCTCTTCTGTTTTGTGTGTATTTGAAACGTTCAATAATAAAAAGTAAAATAATAATAAATGTCCTTACTGGTTGGCTGAGCCCTGAAATTTCACAATTAGAGCTTTCTTCATCTAGCTTAAGCCTTTCTTTGTCCATAATATACAGCTTCTCCTGGGAACATGATTTACCCTTTAGGAAAGTAGCAGTGAGACAGTAGAACATTTCCCCAGTTCAGGATACTGTAGGTGTCCCATGCAAAAGGGTTCCAGGTGAGGTAAGTTTGGAGAAGTTTGCATTGAACTAAGCCAAACAGGTTTCTTCAGAACGTTGGCTATACTGTGAATGAATGTTAACATGTACTGTGCATCTTGCGGAGCGGGGGAGTGGTGGTGCATAGCAGTGCCATGTTCCCCCAAATAATTTGTCATGTGCTTCAGAGGAGACAGAAACTTTCAGCTCCCCTAAGGATAATCAGGAAGGTCAGAAACCTGGGTTCCAGAGCTGTTTCTATTTACTAACTTGTCATCGGTCAATCACTCAAACTTTCTAAGTCTCAGTTTTCCTACGTGTAAAATGACCTTCATATCACCTGCCACTTACCTTCCAAGATTATGAAAGGGTTTCGTGCACTATAAAGCCCAAGACCAAAGGTTAAATCGTGTGATTATTATTTAGTGCCATTTTCTGAAACTCGGTCCACAAACGTTTGCTTGGAGACTCCTGGCTCTGTGTATAGGTGTGGTCTAACATCACCCAAGGGATAAGACTATCCTGGATGTCACAAACTTAAAAGGTACAGAGGAGGTAAAAACAAGTTCTCTGCCCTTTGGGAGCTCACGACGGAACTGGAGAAGCAGTACAAATAAACAGTGACGGGGCAAAGCCATCTAACCCTAATGATAAACGAAAGGTTCAGATTCAGAGGAAAAGGGAATTGCTCTTGGCTGGAGTGATCCTTGAAGGCCACCTGGAGGAGGTGGCACTTGACCTGGGCCTTGAAGCCTGGGGAAGATTTGGACAGACCCTCCCTTTGTTGGTTATGGATCACTCAGCTAGAATACTTCCCTGTCTCCCGCTTCCACACGCCCACAGGCTGCAGCTGAGCACATAAACCCTGTTTGGATTACAGTATTATCTGACTTGGGGACCCAAGTCTTCCCTGTCCGGAACTGGGGTCGTGCTCCCCCTGCCCGGCCCTGCCAGCCACTCCCATCCTCTCCTCTCCGGCTCCACCCCTCGTTTCCGTCTTCCCACCAGAGTTTAGAGAAGCTGGGATTACTCATCCCATCCAGGCTCATTCACTCCTGCCCTGTCTTCTAAGCAAAAAGAAAAAAAAAAGTATCAACCACAGAAACAAAGCAATAAATTATGACTCAGAGACACCCAAGCCTTCATGTGGAAATGTTTATTATCATCAGCAAATCATTCCTAGGGCAGAGAGAGAAGATGGCCTGAGTGGAAATCTTGCAAAAGGTGGGCCGCAGTTGCTCCAGTAAAGGTGAAGGGATTTGAGGCAGCCTTGGGAGCCAGTTCAGTTTCTTGGGTGTGGAGAGCTGGATGGGGGGGCTCTCACTCCTCCCAGGGGGCGTGCATGGTGTTATTTGGCATGAATGGCCATCAAAGGCACTTGTTAGTGGGGCTTCCCTGGTGGCTCAGTGGTTAAGAATCTGCCTGCCAATGCAGGGGACACGGGTTCGAGCCCTGGTTCGGGAAGATCCCACATGCCACGGAGCAGCTAAGCCTGTGCGCTAAAACTATTGAGCCTGCGCTCTGGAGCCCGCAGACCACAACTACTGAAGCCCGCGCGCCTAGAGCCTGTGATCCGCAACAAGAGAAGCCACTGCAATGAGAAGCCCGTGCACTGCAATGGAGAGTAGCTCCCGCTCACCACAACTAGAGAAAGCCCGTGTGCAGCAACGAAGACCCAACGCAGCCAAAAATAAATAAATAAATATATTTTTAAAAAAGGCACTTGTTAGGTAAGAGCCCACACTGTCCTTTAATTTGCACAGCAGAAATGGAAGAAAAGGTCCTAGAAAAGGACAGGGTTGTGGTGGGTGCTTCAGGTCAACAAGGGGGCTCAGCTCTGTGCCACTCAAGGATTCAGAGACAACTGGGCCAATGCCTTGTCCTCAAGAGTCCTGTGTGGACAGAGCTCAGCCCACTCCTGGCACATTTGAAAGCTCAGAAAGCTATTGTTAGTATTGGTATTTGGGGAAGGACCTACTCAACGCCTGCCCCACTGTGGACCTTCCCTGCAATTGCACACCTCACACCCAGCTGTGGGCCCAGGGTGCTGGGTTCTGGCTCTGCTACTTGGGGCAGGTGGCCTAGTCTCCCTGGGCCTCTGTGTCCACAAGTGTAAGATGGGGCAACCACGCCTCTCTCCCAGGATGAAATGAAATGAATGAATTGGGAGCATGAAATGAAATGATCCAGAGAGAGCTCTTGGCTTCCCCCTCTGCCACTGAGAAGTAATAAGACATGGGACAAGTTGCCCCGAGCCTTGGTTTCCTTATCTGTTAACTGGAAATAATTAGATTACCTGTCCTGCTGACATCATTTACCTACAGAAAGAGAGTTTAATGGGCAGTGTATGCAAAAACACTTCAAGAAGTATAAAGAGTTAGTCAAGCATTTAAAAAATGTGTTCGCGTGTATTTCATATGCAAACCCACACATGCAAACTGTCCTCAAAAGACAAAAATCTCAGAGTGGCAAAAGGTGTCCACTGGTGGTCCAATGGGGAGAGACGTAGCCCCGACTCTAGACTGCTTTGTACTGTGTTTTTTGGCCATTCCACTTTCCCAGAGGCCGCTCGTCTACTTTTCTGGACGCTGGTGCCCCCAGCAGGGCGGGGTGTGAGAGAAGCACACAGGACCAAGTCTGGCAGATCTGGTGTCCAGCTCTGCCTTGGAAACTGCCCTGTGGGACCCTGAGCAAGTCATGGAACTGCTTCCTCAGACACAAAACAAAGGTTGAAAACTGCTGGCCACGTGACATCAAGAGGCTCCAGCGGGAAGATGAGTGAAAGCCTTTCCGAGTTGTAAAGCAGTGACCATATGGAAGAGGCCACCATCTTTATGCCTGTCAGCCAGGCCTTCCGAGCCCAGTGCAACACAAGATTTAATGACACTTGTTAATTGATTAATGTGCATCCTGCCATTTCAGGTGCTTTTGGGGAGGCAGTGGCAATTATTTTTATGTTAGAGAGATACTCCTTAAAGAAGCCTCACCTGACCCTGACCTTCTGTTGTTTTTCTGAGTCACAGGGTAGACCTTCTCCCAGCTCTGGTGGGTAACAGTCAGGTGGCCATTGGGGCTGAGACCGGCCATCGATTTACCCAATTATTCTAATTCACTTTGTAACTTAGCACTCACTCCAGGTGTTGATTTACAGTTAATGTTTCATCTTTAAATGAATACTTGTCTGGAATATTTCATGAGCCAATGGAGGTGGTATTGACCTGGCAGCCAGGTAATGACTCCTGGAGTGCCAAGTATTTTTTTTTTTTTTTTTTTTGCCAATATTCCCCCTATTTTCCCCTACCAACCACATAAAGAACCCTCCACAAATACACACTGATTTTATTTTCAGGCTACAAGGTGTAGTGGAAAGAGTGCAGGACTGAGTCAGGAGATAGGAGCTCTCCGCCCAGCTTTGCTGTTAACTCACTGTGTGATGCCAAGAAAGTCACTTGACCTCTCTGGGCTTCAGTTTCCCATCTGCTGGATGGTGCAGGGTCGGGAGGGGAGTTCTTCCACTGAATCTCCGACTAGACCCACCAGACCAGCAACGTATGCAATGCATGAGAGAGATCTATGTTGAGATTACAAAAATAATAATTGCTTTGTATAAGAAAACAAAATAATATACACGTGTTTGAGAAAGTGAAGGCAATTGTGAGACACCCCCACCCCCACCCCAGAGATCATCACTGTCAAGAATTCAGGGAATTGTTACATTCATATCACTATCTGTATTTATACTGTTACCATGGATCTGGAAAAATAGATCAATATTACACAAAAATGGGATCAAGCTATGCATTGTATTATGTTCTGCAGCTTGTGTTTTTACTTAATATAATCTTTTAAAAACTACTCGTACGCATCACTCTAGTTTTTCATAACATGGTTTTCTATAATATGGATATACTTTATCAATAGGCTAGAGTTAATTCCACCTCCTCAGTGGATGTCAGGGTGGTAGCAGTACATTTTAATGGATGTGATGGTTGGCTGCCACCTCCTACTCCGGGAGGGGATCAGAGAGGAGCCTGGGAGGGGAAGAGCTCGCTTAAACGGCCGAAGTCACCGTCCTTAGCTGAGGGTGCTGCCCTCTCACTCTCCAGAATTCTTCTCCAACAAGTACTGTGGCTGAGGAACGCGAGGGCCCAGGGCACTGCCCCCCAGAGCTGGGGGAACCAGGGCCATGCTGGGGATACAGAGAGGAAGGCCCGGAGTGGGGTGGGCTTGGCAGGCAGAGCCTAAGAATGTGAACATGGTACTTAATGCAGTTTGGTTGCTTCCGGAACCACTTGATGTCAGGAGCCGTGGTAACCGTGAGTCGGGATTGAGTCAGGGAGCAGACCTGGGGCATAGCCCTCCAGAGGTGGGTAGGTCTTTAGCGATGCTGGCCTGGGGCAGGTCCCAGCCCTTTGCTTCTTGCTGCCTCCGGTGATGAGTCAGGAAGGGCAGGCCCCTGCAGCCAGCCCCAGCAGGCTGCCCATTTTCACTCCACGCCCGGCCTCCACTTGTGACGCGCCCTCCACTTCTGGGTCCACGTGACCGTGGGATTCCAGGCACGGCACTTTTAGCATCCATTTTTGGAGGGGGCAGAAGGGAGAAATTTTGGGCTCTTGCATCTAGAATTATTTCCCATTTCCCCTTTCCTCTGTGTTTAATTGAATTAGAATTTTTGAGTAGGTGAAGCATTTTATACAGTTCAAAAATCAAAATGACACACAAAGGTATATACTGAGATTTCACTCTCCCCCCGTTGGCCCCTATAGGCCACCATTTATATAACTTTTAGGTTTATTCTTTCAGTGTTTTCTTTATGCTAGAATGGAGAAATTTGAATATATATTCTTAACCACTTTGCCATACAAAAGATAGCCTACTGTATATTCTGCACCTTGCTTTTTTATTTCCTTAAATATATGTCCTTGAAATCTCTTCATATTAGTACGCAGAGCAAATTCCTCATTTTTAAAAATAGCTGTGTAGTATTCCACTGGATGCATGGACAGTTTTTTTAAACCAGCCCCCTATAGAGGGACACCTGGGTCATTTCCAACTTTTTTTGCTATTAAAAACAGTTCTGCAATCTGATGTCAGTCTGAGCTATTTTATTGCATGTATGTGTTTTAAATTGCAAACCACCCCAAATCTTCTCTAGAAGTAGGCAGAATATACATTATTTATAAACAGATAAGCCAATAAGGCTTTGTTCCCAGATTCCTATGCCATTTCCCTGTCTTCCAAGCAACTTTCCCCCAGTCCCCTAGCATCCCATAGTCACCAAAACATCTGCCAGGATGCAGTGTCCTTTGTCTGCCAACTTGGGCTGGTAGAAATAGTCTTTACTCTCATTTCCTCTGGGGGTTTCAATGAAGACTCCCGCCAGGGCCTGAGAGATTGGGAATCTCTATAAAGGATTCCTGGCGTCCTGAGTGC